>NC_133400.1:52342216-53592216 GCF_047511655.1 Castor canadensis
GAAAGAACTTGCAATGTCTAAAACCATAAAGTACTACTTCTACAGACCATGTAAAAAATGGATTTATCAGCTTTGTAGTGGGATTTTTTTTACCTTCAGAGGTCAAAATTCTCAAATTTGCATCAGTGAAGTATTTAGGTCTTCTAGTATTTAACTTAATCACCTTGACTTACCTTCCTTTATTTTTTTGCAGTACTGGAGTTTAAACTCAGGGTCTATATCTTCTTGAGCCACTCCACCAGCCCTTTTTTGTGATGGGTTTTTTCGAGATAGGGTCTCTTGAACTATTTGCCCAGGCTGGCTTTGAACCACGATCCTCCTGATCTCTGCCTCCTGAGTAGCTCACTCAGAATGATGGTCTCCAGTTCCACCCATTTATTTGCGAATGATAAGATTTCAATCTTCTTCATGGCTGAGTAAAATTTCATTGTGTAGAAGTACCACATTTTCTTAATCCATTTGTCAGTAGTGGGGCATCTTGGTTGTTTCCATAACTTGGCTATTGTCAATAGTGCTGTAGTAAACATGGTATGCAGGTGCCTCTGGAGTAATCTATGGTGCGTTCCTTTGGGTGTATCCCCAGGAGTGGGACTGCTGGATCATATGGCAGATCTATGTTCAGTTTTTTAAGAAGTCTCCAAATTTTTTCCCAGAGTGGTTGCACTAGCTTGCATTCCCACCAACAGTGTATGAGGGTTCCTTTTTCCCTGCATCCTCGCCAACACCTGTTGTCAGTGGTGTTTTTGATGATGGCTATTCTAACAGGAGTGAGGTGGAATCTTAGCATGGTTTTAATGTGCATTTCCTTTTATCAGCCCTTCCTTTAATTTTAATTTTAGGATAACGATGGCTTGCACTAGCACATGAATCCATTGGGTTTTATTTTTCCTTTGGTGGTACTGAGGTTTGAACTCAGGGCCTCATGCTTGTTAGGTAGGCACTCTACAACCTGAGCCACCCCACCAGCCCTGTTATAGTGCTGGGTTATTTTCAAGATAGGATCTCTTGAACTATTTGCCTGGGCTGGCTTCTAACCCCGATCTTGCTGATCTCTGCCTCCCAAGTAGCTAGGATTACAGGTGTGAGCCATGTGATTCCTTTTAAGACCTCATTCTAATATTGTTTTCTCAAGTACCCCAACCAGGACTCCTTGCCTCATCTCTCAGCATTCAAAGTTTTTACCCCATTGACCTGTGAACCTTATATACAACATCTTCAAATCGTCTGTTTAATGAGCCTAACAGGTTTTCAAATTGAAGCTAGGTTATTTATTATAGGGCTATGAGAAGAACGGTTTTGGCTGAAGTGTAAAGAAATTAAATTTTCGAAATTTTAACATGTAGCTGACAAGCAATGTATTATTGAAGGATGTGTAACATCACAGTCAACCCTATATATGTACACAAAAAGAACAGTTTTTAACAATTATCCATACCTGCACTTCTGTAGCTCAGATCACCAAGAATTTTATCTCCAATTTTTCTAGGCTTCCAGTGTTGCCTTAATCTCAAGAGCTCAGAGTTGAAGTCTCTTTGTAGCTTGTTTTCTTGGTTTTCCGTAACTGACTTAGTCAGTCTTTCTGCTCCCTTCAATAGGATTTGTGCTGCTCCAGCAAGTGACTTCTTTTTAGATATCAGCTGCAACGTCTGAGGATTCTATCAAAAATAATCTATCAAGTTTTCTATCCAAAACTGCAGTTCTGTATTATTTTCAGATGACTTTAAAATTACACATTTTCTCAATAACAAGACACCTTTTCAAGAGAAAATTTAGAAATTAAGGAAAAGCAAAGAGGGACAATGAACTGCTTTATATCTCCTGGCACTCCAAAAAAAAATTTTTTTTTTTTTTTTTTTTTGTGGTACTGGGGTTTGAACTTAGGGCTTCGCACTTGCTAGGCAGGTACTCTACCACTTGAGCCACTCTGCCACCTTACAATGTTTTTTAAAATAATAATAAAAAATAACCTGAACGTATTTTTTAGTCAACTAACATAAAGACCTCTGTTAAACCAAAAGTACCACAATGGACTAGAAATACCCCTTCTTGTATACTGCTATCTCAACTGCTACCCACATATATACCCTTCTATGGTACTCATACACTAAAGTCTATAATCCCTGCTGGAATGTAACTTAGGTGACAGCAGAAACCATTATACAGACACTGACACTACAACAATGCTTGAAATACCTGATTTAATGAATGAGTTCAGTGAGAATGAATATAAAATTATATTACTACAACCTATCAAAGTACTTTTGGTGGTACTTGAGTTTGAACCCAGGGCCTCCATGTGCCTGCTAGGAGGTGTTCTACCTCTTGAGGCAAAGGGCTTTTGGAATTATTACACAGAATTAATATTAAATGTACTTCACTTCTGAAAACTGAGCTCAGTAAATCTATCTATCTATTTATCTATCTATATATATATCCACAATCATAACCAATTTGTGTATTTTATTACCTGGATATACTTCCAAAAGTACAAGTTTAATAAAAGAAAGTTTTCTGGTTGTATAACAGTCAAAATTCACATTAGACAATCTAACTCAAATTTCTTGAAGACGTTACGCTCCTAGAGACTGTTTACACGGAGTGAAAAAAGCAATGTGCCACGAGTAAGATGTGCGAGTTCTAGTCTTGGTTCCCAAACTACAAGCTTGACTGAAACCTGACATACTACAAATCCTCTAGACCTTACTTTTCTCTCTTTAAAATGAAGGAAGTATATACTAAATGAGCAATTATATTTAATTAATTTTATTTGCACATGGGTTCTAACAATCATTACCTCCTCTCCATGACACACTCTTACCACACTCCTGATGCCTGTTTTCCTAAGGACTTTCCTAGCAGTCTCCTTGGTTTCTGACGCTTCATTCACTAATCCATCATTCTGCTACCTCTCTTTCATCTTCAAATGTTCAAATACCGAATATAGTCTTTATCTAATACCAACAATTCATATGCTTCATAATTTGGCCTTAGTTTTCTAACCAATCTCTTAAACAAAAGGAAGGGGAAAGAACTGACATTTAAGGCTACACAACTAGTGAGGGTAGAGGCAGAACTGAGTCTGTTTAAGTCTAAAGCCATTCTATTATCACATTTTGTGTGAAATATATCACAGACTAAAGACCCAGGCGGTAAGAATTTCCTAAGATTTGGGAAATTTTAAAGCATTACATTAACAAATCTCAACACCTCCAAGAGTCACACAAACATAAGAAGAAAAAAAAAATACAGATACAGATACAAAGCAGTTTTATGCTTTTGCTTTGGACCAGAAAGTCCAAATCTTCATCTGGACAATAGGCATACAACCAAAAAATGGTTCAGGGACTTAATAAAAAGTTTCAATTAAAGCCTACAAATACCTGTTTTGGAGGAAGTGCATCCTGAGAGACAGGATCGAGAGTCATAAACTTTTTATCCCTAACAATACTGAGAACATCATAATGAACACACATTTCTGTCAGGGCACTTCTCATATTGTTCTTCACTGAGTCCCAAGGCCATAAGGAAGGTTGAAACTTCACCAATCTTGAAAAGAGAAAAAAAAGAACAAGAAATACAGAAGTATAAGTTACATTGAATAGAAGACAGAAAAGCTCATTTGGAAGGCTTACAGTACTAAAAGGAGAAATAATGTTCTTTCAGACTGTCTGCCTTTTATCCTATTCCCTCCAACCTTTCTTGAATCTTTGTTAAGACTTAATACAGCATTCTTGATATGACAAATGTCTCAATTCCAGAAGTTAACTCTCTCAATACAATATTACAGCTAGACACTTTTAAATTTATGCAAACCTTTTAATGTCCTGCTTACTTCCAGCTTTTAGAACTTGAATTCAAGTAATGACAGAGAATTGAAACAGAAAAGTTTGAAGCCAAAGCTGGCCTGTACTGCCAGCCCTGGTATTAGCTACACTAGCATACTTACACTTCCTTGCAAGTGTCTTTTATTTGATACATGCTCACTGTTTAGTGTTCAGATGACAAACTATTTGAGTAAAAAGTGAAAGTTTTCCTTTGTTCTCATCCTTGATTCTCTTCTGAGATAACCACTAGCAATAGCTGGAGTGCATCCTTTCAAAGGCTTTCCTATACATTTACATACATATATTCCCATTTTTCTGTTACTTGCTTCCCCCGCCCCCCCAACCACACACTTAATAAGATCTAGAGACACTTCCACATCAGCACATATTCATGGGTCTACTTCCTTGTATAATATTCTGGAACATGGATGTACAATAACTTTAACCATTCCTATTCAACAGACATGGAGTGCTTCCAACAATGCTGATAGTGTAAGCATCTCAAACACACACTTGTGTAAATGTACAAGTTTTTTTGTAGGCTAAATATTTAGGTGTGATATTAGTGGACCAAAAGAGATGCACATTTAAAATTCCGGCACATATTAAACTTCTAAACTGCCTTCCAAGAAAAGCTCTACCAAGTCACATTCCCAACACAGGATATTAACAATATTTTTAGTTTTTTAATTTCTGTCAATTTTATACATGACAATCTTTTCCCTCTTCTTTTTGAGACAGCTTCTCACTATTAAGCCTAGATTGGCGTAGACCTGTGATCCTTCTGCCTCAGCTTCCCAAGCGCTGGAGTTACAGGCTGGGATTACAAGCAAGTACCACCACACTCAATATTGAAATGGGCATCTTTAAATTCCCACTTACACTGGGTCTGTTGCATAACTAAATCAAGAATTGTGATTTAAAAAAAAAAAAAACAGTTTGACAATGACAATAAGAATACAAAACCCACTCATGCTGCTTCTGCAACTTCCTACTATGTAGCCTCCTCCCTTCCAGTTTTGTTTTTTCCTGTAACTCATTTACTGCAAAGCATCCAGTGTGATCTTATAAACAAGCAAATCACCGTGTCTAGTTAAAATCCTCTAAAAGTTTTAGGCTGTTCTTCTGATAGAAGCCAAATGCTTATCCTGATCTACTAGGGTCTACAAGATTCGACCTCTCCCTATCTTAGACTTTTTTTTTTTTTGGTGGCACTGGGGCTTAAACTCTGGGCCTCAGGCTTGAGAGGCAGGTGCTCCACCACTTGAGCCACGCCCCCAGCCTACCTTAAACTTGATCTCACATTCCAGTCGCCACAGACCTCTTTTTTGCGGGGCGGGGGGCGGCACTGGGATTTGAACTCAGGGCTTCACGCTTGCTGGCAGGCGCTCGACCACTTGAGCCACTCCACCCAGCC
Source organism: Castor canadensis (assembly GCF_047511655.1). Taxonomy (NCBI): domain Eukaryota; kingdom Metazoa; phylum Chordata; class Mammalia; order Rodentia; family Castoridae; genus Castor; species Castor canadensis. The sequence continues at coordinate 52,347,458 of NC_133400.1, forward strand.
TGACACAGAACCTCTTAATGGCAGGTGCTCCTATCCATCCTGCACGCTGCAGAGAAGCAAAGTAAATGCCGAGGTCACACAGCCGCTGAGCTCTCAACCACTAAGTGTGCCACACTACAGGCGCTCCGTTTAAAATAGTGTCAGACACGTTACCGGTGACAGTGACTCAAACGATGCCACTCAGAGACCCGCAGGACAGGAGCATCAGGAGTTAGGCCGTGTCCTGAAAGTCCCGCTGCAATGGAGACGCGACGGGGCGGCTTCCAAGCGCACATCTTTGCTGCACGGCCGAGCAGCTACCTTCCTACCTTCCTCGTCGTCCTGGTCCGCGCTGGACCCGGCGCCCGCCCAGTCCTGCGCGTCGCCCTCGGCCCCCGCCGCCTCCTCCTCCTCCTCGGAGCCCGAACCCTGGCTGAAGTCGATCCGCTGGGCCAGGCGCGCCAGGTTCTGGGACATGGACAGCGGCTGCAGGTAGGTCTCAGTGCCATCCAGGCCCACTTCCTGCACGTGCTTCTCGCAGGCCGACTCGATGCTGATCCGCACAGCGCGGACCCCCGACATGCTGCCTGCGGCGGAGGCCCCCAGCGGAAGCCCTCAACGCTGGAAAACCAAACCCCGCTCTCCGTGCGGAAACAAAGCCCAAGGCGCAGCGCGTTCCCAGAAGGCACTGCGAGGTTCCCGCCCCGCAAATCTCTCGGAACAAAACTGGGCAGGCGCGGGAGCTCCGGCTGGGAGCGCTTCCGGTGCATCCGACTGCTGGTCCGGAAAGCTTCTGGCCTGTGAGAGGCTGGCAGACTGCTGAAGGGTGGGCCCGATCCGGTTGTGGGTTGTGGAGACACGCGTGCTGGTGTCGGTCTGCGATGTACCTGTTACTTGTTTGAGGGTCCGGGAAGAGGAAATGAGTGGGGCGCCGGTTCTGGGCAATGAGAATGCCGCGGAGAGGACTGAGGTTTGCGGGCTCACACCTACAGTGGAAACGTGTCTGAGTTACAAAGAGTTACAAGTTAAGGCGCAGTTTTAAGTGCTTAAATCTACAGCGCTTAAAATTACACTGCGTACTTCAGTTCATTATCTAGTTTGCCGTTAGTTGTAAACTCCGCGACAGCGAATGTCTCCAACAAACCAAAGATTCTGGCATGTAACGTGTAATTAATAATATTTATTTCATTTCCTAGTGAGATTAAGTTATATTTACAGTATTAAGAAGCAATGATGTAACTTCAGTCCCTGAGTCCACAAGAAGATATTTCATTAGTAATGATTCTACAGGGAAACATGGGTTTTTTTTTAATTGCAAAACTGCTTAATTTAAGGAATTATGCATATCAGTTATGAACCTTTGCCAAGTCTTGTTCTGATCAGCTGCTTTCAGATGTTTCAGAATATGAGGTTGACTTGGAGTCATTCCCTACTGACAGAAAGAGAGGGCAGATTTTCAGGAGAAAAACGAAATACACTAATTCATCTCAACTGTGCTGACTCACACTGGGTAGATTGCGGGTCAGGTCTATGAGATTAGGCTGGTTGGTTCTAAGGTATGTCTACAGGTCATTCAGATGATTCTACCTCACACATTTTTAATGAAGCTATAGATATGCTAGGATTTAGGCACGCCATTTTATTATTTGCTTATTCCCTCCTGTTTATGCTATTTTCCCTCTATCCTGACTTCTTTGGGATTATTTTAATATTTTCTACTATTCCATTTAAATTTATTATTTCTTGAGCTGGGGGTGTGGCTCAAGTGGTACAGCATCTGCCTAACAAGCACAAGCATAGGCCCTGAGTTCAAATCCCAATATTGCAAAGAAATAAATAATAAATTTATTTCTTTTTGGCCATTTCTCTGTGTATAGTTTCTTTTTTTTTTTTTTTTAGTGGTACTGGGGTTTGAACTTCACCTTAAGCCACTCCATAAAACCTATTTTTGTGAAGAGTTTCTTGAGATAGTGTCTTATGAACTATTTGTCTGGGCTGTCTTGGAACCGCAATCCTTCTGGTCTCTGCCTCCTGAGTAGCTAGGATTATAGGTGTGTGCCACCAGTGCCTGAATCTCTGTATACAGTTTTTAAAAATCCTTTCTCTTTCAAACAGCAGCTTTAGGGCTTACAACATGCATACTTAACTTTTCATAGCTTACTAAGAATTAATATTTTACCATTTTAATAGGAATGTGGAAACCTCATTACTCTATATGTCCTTTGCCCTCTTCCTTGTGTTATACTGTCTTGCATATTACATATGCACATCAAAAAACTCCTCAGATGATGTCATGAGTTTTGCTTTCAACTAACATATTTTAAAGAACTTGGGAGAAGAGTCTACTATATTTACCTAGGCATTTATCATTTCTGTGTCTGTTCCTTTACTCTGGATGTTCCAAAATTCCTTTTGGTATTACTTCTCAGATGATATAAATAACACACACACACACACACACACACACACACACACACGAATGGGGGAGGGGCGGTTCTGGCAGATTTATTTTACTTTTTTGTTTACTCACTCATTTCCTGAATCAGCTCTACAGGCCACCTTTTTTTTTTTTTTTTTTTTTTAGTGCTGGAGCTTGAATTCAGGGCCTTCACCTTGAGCCACTCCACCAGCCCTATTTTTGTGAAGGGTTTTTCAAGGTAGGGTCTTGGGAACTATTTGCCCAGGCTGGCTTTAAACCACGAGCCTCCTGATCTCTGCTTCCTGGGTAGCTAGGATTACAGGCGTGAGCCACTGGCGCCCAGCTATAGGCCCTTTCAATTCCATGTTCTGACTGTGGGGTCCTAGATGAAATTTTCTTGTTATTTTTGCTTTAAAGCCATCCAATATGAAATTTAAAGCCATCATCCAGATTTAAGTCGACATACCAGCTATGAAGGTGGCATTAAAAATCTCTATTCCAAGGAAACGTATCTTTCATATGTAAATATATGTTCCTACCTATACCTCACATATGTGTTATTTATAAAAAGGTCACTATCTTAGGGGTAATTAACTTAATTGTTCATGTGTAGTTGCTGAAGGACACCTTTTTATCTGTAAGTGACTCAACAGGACAGAGTGTCCTTCCTTCTTTTTCTCTGTGACTCTTTTCAGACTACACAGAAAGCAGAGGGATAGGTGAGGCATCCTTTTTTCCTCCGTCAAATGGGGAGAACTCTTAGCCACAATCTCTTTGGCAGTGAAAAATTTGGAAATTAATATTTTCTTTGTTTCAGAATTCAAGAAGGTATTTTCTAGTTAGAACATACTAACTAGAAACTCTTAACTAGTTAAGAGTTAAGAGTTTCTTAACTAAGGCTCAAACCCAAAGGTTAGAAGCCCTTTAAAGGACCAAAGTACTCACAATTATAAAAATGTGTTCCACTACACTGCCAAGTAGGGGTGTTCAGCACTAAAGAAAAAGAGAAGTCCTAAAATTATTTTGAGACTAACTTGCTGCTCTATTTAAATAATTAAAATTATTTTAATATTCTTTAAATATACACACATTGTCTTTTTAGAATAAATATTTTGAAGTTAATCTACATATAATAAAAGGCATTTATAATAAGTGTGGGCTATGATACATTGTGACAAATAAATCCATCTGTACAATGACCACTAAAATCAACATGTAGGACAGTTTCATCACTCCAAAGTTCATGTGTCTTTTCAATCAATCGCATCTCCTGTCCAGGACTCCAGCAAACACTTTCCAACCTTCTGACAGTGTTCAGTGAGTGTCTGGCTTCTTTTGTTCAGCATTTACCACATTGTTAAGTTTTTATTGTGGATTCACATTCCATGGCATGAATGTACCACACTTGGATGCACTTTTGGTTTGTTTGCAGGTCTTGACTTTTGTGAATAAAACTGACATAAGTGTCATTCATAAAAAAGTCTTTGTGTGAATGTTTTCACTTTTGAGTAAAGATCCGAGTGGGATTGCTGAGACATATGGTAAATGTGTTTTATAAGGAATGCCGATCTTTCTCCCCGCCTCACAACAAATGTATTACACTGCCATGGAGGTACAAGTGTTCCATTTGTCCCACCTGGTAACTAGCCATCAGCATTGGCAGTCTTTAATCCATCGAGCTCTTCCAGTACAAAACTGGGTATCTCCATGCAGAAAAAACTGAACCCATTTTTTACTCCTTATTTCCTAGTTGTGAAAATCAACTAAATGGGATCATATGATCTTATCAATATTACTTATTAGTTCTATAAGCCCCTTTTGTATATGTCTTAGGATTTTCATAACTTCTGTGAGTAAAGACAAATGCAAAAGTATTCTAATATCTGAAAATCCAATTAATTTAATACATAATTGCAACAGAATAAAAAACTCATGATCATCTCAACTGATATAGAAAAAAATCCTCTAAATTTGTTTTTCATAGTGTGAATTAATTCTTCATAGTATTTTTCATTAGTAGAGTCGGTAGTAATAGCCTCTCATTTTTGAGTGCAGTAATTTCATTTCGTTTTTCCTTTTTGTTTGGTGAGTCTAGGAATTTCATTAATCAGTCAAAAAAGAACTCTAGCTTTTTCATCTTATTCTCTACTGTTTTTTGGTTCTCTGTTTTATTAATCTCTGATGTAATTTTTATTATAGCTTTTTTTCTGCTAACTTTAGGCTTAATTTGCTTTTTTTCTATAGCATCTTTGGGTCAAAGGTTTAGTCTTTGAGTTGAGATTTTCTTTTTAAAATTTGGTGTTTAAATTTATAACTTTCCCTCTAAGCACTATGTTAGATGCATTTTATAAATTTTGATAAACTGTCTTCACTTTCATTAATCTCAAAGTATTTAAATTTTTTTGATTTATCATACATTCATGTTATCACCCATGTGATAATACTGTGGATGCACACAATGGACTTTGAGCAAGTCCCCCTCCATGGTATTTCCATTACCCCCTCTTTCTTCCCCTTCCAGTGTGTGGTGGGTTTCATTATACCGTCTTCATATGTATGTGGTGTATTTCCATCTTCTTCACTCCTCAGTATCTAAGTGTTTTTAAAATATTCCCTATGACACCTGTTTTGACTCAGTTGTTTAGGAATATGTTGTTTGATTTGCACATACTTGTGAGTTTCCATTACCAATGTCTAAATTCTCTCCATTTTGGTTGTGTAGCATACTTTGTATAACTTTACTTATTTAAAATACATTGATACTTTTGTTATTACTTAGCAATGGGCTCTCCTGGTGAAATTCCTGTGTATTGTGTTGCTGAGCAGTGGTCTACACAGGTCTGTTAGCAATACTTTGGCTATTGTGCTGTTGAAGTCTCTTATTTCCTTGCTATCATGTCTACTATTCTATTATTGAAAATGTAGTCGTAAGATCTCCAACATTGTTGAATGGTTAGTCTCCTTTCAATTCTGTAAGTTTTTTTTCTTCATGTATTTTGGAAGCTCTGCCATGAGTGTGTATATGTTTATAAGCATATTTTCCTGATAGGCTAAATCTCTTAGCATGATAAAATATTCCTCTCTATCTCTAATAACATTTGTTTTGTGGTACTGGGGCTTGAACTAGGGCCTACACCTTGAGCCACTCCACCAGCCCTACTTTTGTGATGGGTTTTTCAAGATAGGGTCTCACAAACTATTTGCTTGAACTTTCTTCAAACCAAGATCCTCCTGATTTCTGCCTCCTGAGAGGATTACAGGTGTGAGCCACCAGCACCCGGGTCTAATAACATTTTTAAGATTGTTAAATGTTTCAAATCTGTTGTATCTAATATTACTCTAGCGATGCTAGCTTTCTTATGGTTGCTTTTACTTTCAATTTATTTTTATCTTTTTTTTTTTTTGAGACAGGGTTTTTTGACATAGTCATGGCTGGCTTTGAACTTATGATTCTCCTGCCTCAGCCTTATTTTTATCTTTGGATGTAAAGTATGTCTTTGGTAGATAGCATACAGTTGGACCTTGTTTTTATTTAAATCCAAACTGGTACAACTGCCTTTCCATTTAATTATTTAACACACTCACGTCTAATTTGTTATAAGGTGGTGGGATAACATTCAAAGTGCTAAAAGAAAAACAGTTTCAAGCAAGAATCTCCCATCTAGCAAAACTACCTTTCAAAATGAATGTGAAATGTGCACATACCATTTTACATTTTGTTTCTGATATGTATCATCTTTTCTATCCTTCTACTCCTCCTTTGCTGGTTTCTTTGCATTAAGTAAATATTTTCCAGCATAACATTTTGCTTTCCTTAATAAAATTTTCACAAGTCATCCTTTTCCTTTTATCCTTTCTTCGTATGTATAAAGTAGATCCCTCCCTCCATCTCTCACTCCTTCCTTCTTTTTTTTTTTTGGCAGTGGTATTGGGGACTGAACCCAGGGCCTTGTACTTGCAAATGGTCTATCACTTGAGCTACTTCCTCAATCTCTGTTTTATAATTAGAATGCTTAGTGCTTAGTCCATATTCATTTAATATAATTATTGACATGGTTAAATTTAAATCTTATGTCTTGTTACTTATTTTCTATAGCCCCATTTGATTTTCTTTTTTCTTCTGTGCTTGACTTTTTGGATTAATTGAGCATATCTCAATATCTCATTTTACCCCCCCCCTCTTATTGGCTAATAAAACTTTTATTTTTTTAATGGCTGCTGTAAGATTTAAGGTATACATCATCTTCAGTTCATTAGTGTTCCTTCAAGTAATACTACATCACTTCAATAATGTAGCACTTTTTTTTGTTTGTTTTTTGGTGACACTGGGGTTTGAACTCAGGGCTTCGTGCTTGCTAATTATCACCCTACCACTTGAGCCACTCCACCAGCCCAATGCAGCGCTTTTGTATACTTCCAAGACTTCTCTGCTCTTTCTGGCCAGAACTTGAACATCTCACAGATCTCCGTGAACTGTGGGGTTGTTCATTTTATAATTCTCTCATAGATGCTCTTTGCCTGGTCTCACAGAGTTTCTCTCTGTCAATGTGTCCAAGATGCTAGAAGTTCCTTATGCAGATTTTTAATTCTTGCTTTTCTAGCTTACTTGTCTCTAGTATCCTGCACACTCCAGCTGCCTGTGCCTCTCTGAGTCTGACCTCTGTCTCCTCTGCTTAGCAATTCGGCTTGAGTCACCCCTCACCCCCCACCCCCAGTCACAGTCTGTGAAGTAGCTGCAGGACGAAAGCTGGGCGGTTATAGGCCTTGCCTTGTTTCACTTCTCTCCAGTTTATAGCTCTGCTTTGTCTGTTGTTCAATGTCAGAAAACAATCATTTCATATATCTTCTCTAGTGTCTTATTGTTTGTTGCACTCGGGCAAGTCCAGTACCAGTTAGCGCCCCACGCCCAGAAGCAGTAGTGTTCTTTCTGGTTGCATTTCTATTTCTTACAACTTTATTTTTACATTTGCTTACACAACTACTTTCCATTTATCATTACCATGTGGTTCATTGAAATCAATGTTGATACGTTTCTTCTAATGATTACTTTCCTCTGTTGGTCAAATGTGGTTGCAGACATGCTGCTCGTAGCATTTTAAAAGTAAATACGAAGTTTTCTCAGACTTGTACTACCAGGTCTATTATTTAGTCAAGATAGTATTTACCTTATTTTCATTATTAGTGAGCATTTAGTGTCTATAGTTAAGCCAGGCTTTAAATCGATAAGGATGTGATACAAAAGAACAGAAAAAGCATTCTCTCTGAGTGACTTCAATATTGTGGAGAAGTGTTAGCTTTGAGTCCTGTCATGGGAAAGAAATAGACTCATGCTACCTTTATGGAACCAGTGAGAAGCCTTTCTTAAGATTTTACAATAAAAATAGAAAGCATGTTTCATGCATGTTGTCTTCATAACTAGGAAATTTTATATAAAATTTATATATGTATATATATATGGCCTAAATTTTAGTTCAACTTTACTTTCTCTCTAACTACTGTTACTAGAAACCAGGATTAAATGCCCAAGTGTCAAATCACAGGTAAAGCAATGAATGTTATTTATCGCACAGCCATGGGAAACACCAAATACCTACTTAAGGGCTTAATATTTTAAAAACCTTTTTCAGGCACTGTTGGCAGGAATAAGACCCTATTCTTACTGATAAAGGCTCATTTATGCAATCCTCTGGGCACATGACTCTTAGTGACTCTATTTCTTTTTTCTTGAATCTGTAGCCTCAGGAAATTCCATTATCCATGAAATTAGAAATAACTACCAGTTTGCTAAGAAGAGCTAAGAGTCTGCTATAAGTAAATATTAAAATATATAATAAAGCTACTGAAATTAGAGCAGTGTGATCCTGACACAGAAGCACATGGACAGATAGATGATAAATTTTGCCAGATAGATGGATGGACAAGAAGATGGACTGGAAATAAACCCATTCTTATATGATAAATTTTGTATTTCAAGTCCATGAGAGAAGGAAGAAATATCAGGAGTTAGTGTGAAGACAAGTGGAGCACCATTTAGGGGAGAATTACATTTTTTCCTTCTCCCTATTTCTCCCCTCCCTCTCCTCTTTTTTGTTTTTTAACAGATGAGTTTTGGTATGTTGCCCAGGCTGGCCCCACACTCTTGCAATTGGATGATTTCCTCCCACCTCAGCCTCCTGGGCAGCAGAGACTACAGGTGCCCACGACCATGCCTGGCTGAGAATTACATTCTTATTTCATAATACCCACACAAAAATGCCCATGTGGATTACAAAGCTAAACATAAACATTAAATGCTTAAGATGAATATGCTCATACATTTGAAGGAGAGGGAACTAAGGCCAGAAAACTTAAAGGAAAAGATTAACTCATGTTATTTACGTGCATGTTTCTGTAAGTGAGCATGTTAATTCAAAGGTGAAAAGAGCTACCCCAGACTCTGAGCTGTGGTTATTTTTAAGGGGTAGCGGGACTTCTACTTTCTTTATTTATGTCTCCTTGGGTTTTCTGCTTATTTTTCTTTTTACAATTAGTGTGTGCAATATAACTAGGACCATTTTTCATTAAAGAGAAATTAAAAAATGGATATTGCCACTGAGCTCAGTGTAGAGTTCAGCAGTAGGGCACCTGCCTAGTATGGCCAAGGTCCTGGGTTCCACCCCCAATACTGCAAAACAAAACAAAAGAAAAACCAGATATCACCCATGCATAACACAATGAAACACAGTAGCTAGCGTTTGCTGAGAGCTGATTATATACCAGCCCTGTTTTATGTGGATTTACACACTTAGAGCCCACCACGACCCATGATAAGTCCTGTTCTTATTCTTATTTTAAATAGGAGGGAAGATGGTTTAGAGAAGTCATAGCTAGTAAATGGTAGGACTATATTCATGCTCAGACAATCTGGCAGCAGAGCTGAGTTTTTTTTTTTTTTTTTTTTGATGGTAGTAGGGTTTGAATTCTGGATCTCATGATCCCTAGGCAAGTGCTTTACCACTTGGGCCACACCCCCCAGCCCTTTATGCTTTAGTTATTTTTCAGATAGGGTCTCCCATTTTTGTCCAGGCTGACCTTGGACAGATATCCTTCTATTTAACCTCCCACATAACTGAGTTTACAAGTGTGAGTCATCATACCCAGATTTTTTTTTTAAACAGGGTCTTGCATTGTACCCCAGGCTGGTTTCAAACTTGTGATCCTCCTGCCTCAGTCTCCTGAGTGCTGTGATTACAGCTGTTGAACTACGATGCCTGGCCTCAGAGCTGAGATCTTAACTATGACACTATATTAACTCTCAGGACAGTAGTTGCCTAACCACAGGCATAATATTGCTTTTTCAACAGGTACATGTTCACTATGCTGAAACCTGACAGAATACCTAGTTATAAACATAGATTGAAAATAAATAAATAAATAAACATAGATTGAAATGCCTATCTGTTTTCATCAGCACCAGAAAGATTTATCTGAGACAAAGCGAAAGACGTTCTCAGTGTTTCTCAGTGTTATTCTGCAGTGGAACTGTTTATGCCTCTTCTAGGAGAGTGAAGATAAAATTAATGCCTTCTCTCTCATGCAGCTCATGACAAATCGTAATCATCATTTTGCAGATATTCTCAAACACATGGGATATTTGAGCCTGACACATAGTCTCTCCTTTTTGATCAGAGAAAGTTTTCATAGCCATCTTTCTGTTGCAACAGCAGGTTAATACTTTGATTTGGTTTTAATATTTTAAAACCAAGAAAAAAACTGCCAACTTAAGAGAAACAATTTACAGGACTCCCCCCCCCAGAGCATCCTAGGATGAACAATTAACAGTTGACAAATTCAATCTATATCATAGCCATTGATAACATATTTATTTCTCAATTATCAACAAAAGCAGAGAGGTCATGCCCATGGAAAGACAATCAGGCTGAATAGAAAGTTGCGTTTTGACAAATGCTAGTATAAAGGCTTCTTGTAAATACTGTCTACTCACTCTGCATAACCAAATGAATATTTATTAGGAGTTATAAAGACAAAGGAAAAGAGAAGGTAAACCATGTAGTTTATATTGTATTATAGCTCTCCCCCTGCCATATAACAAATACATTGTCAAGTTCACATGTATGTTGCTTTCTGTCTTCCCTGGGGATTTTGAATCTGACTAGTTGAGGTACACTGAGACAGGTTTAAATGCATCAATCTAAATTCCCAAGGTCAACACTGATCCTCTGCTGCAGTGTGAATTCCTTCAGCCCTTGCCAGCTTCCCTACAACCCAGAAGCCCAAGAAGGGTTGTAGAAAGCTCAGTGTGCAGTCACCCACTCCTGAGAAATTTGAGTGTTCAGTGATCGATGAACAGTTTTTCTTAGCAAAGAACAGACAAGAGCATGGTTTATGTGGAGATTTGTGGGAAACAAGGGTCCATGGCTTTCTTCCCCATTCTCATCACAGTCAGTCTGAGCTCCTTAGGAGAAAGAGAAGGACCATTCCTGATACCTACAGGGTGCCAGTCACAGTGGGGATTGTCCAGTGGGCGAGCTGCTGCAGAACACTGAGCAGAGACCATCATTATTTATTCAGTCAAGGTGGAAGGTAGTGCAGAAGTAGATTGGGGGGTGTTGACAGTAAGGTTTAGGAGGTTGCTATTTATAACCTGATAAATAAAGAGTCATTGAAGATACCCTTATGAAAAAAAGGCATTTTTTTTCTTTTTAAAATTAAAAATGGGTTGGTGAACTTATTGTTGGGTTGCTCAACCTCGGCACTGTGGACATGAGAAACTAGGTAATTTTTCACCGTGCAGAGCTGTCCTGTGTATTGTATATGTTTGGCAAAAGTCCTGGATTCTCAGTCACTAAATACCAATTGAACTCTCCAGTTGCAGCAAAAATGTTCCCAGACATTGCCTAATGTTTCCTGCGGGGCAAAATTGCCCTGATTGAGAACTGGGGGAAAGGCTGGAGGTTAAATGCTCAGCTCAGAGGAAGAGGAACCAAAACAAGGTCTTGGATGAAAGAGACATCATTTGACTTCAGAATAGTGACTTTTATTACTATTGTGTTGAGCTCAATATAGAAGTGTTGTGTGGTATTGAATTAAAAATCTAAGGGAACAATTTAATGAGGCATTCCTGTTTGTCTCTTCTGGAAAAATATGAAACTCACCCTTGCTTAGAGAAAACTGAAGCTGGAGTTGCCAGGAAAAGGTCATGGCCAGTTGTCTGAATATATTTATCCTTTATGTAACTGGAAATACCAAAAATAACAGGCACCTTTTAATGAAAATTGTCATTTTGTGTTCACAAAACTTTTGGTTTATTGTACAGGAGAACATTTTCTTACAGTTACTGCTGCAATTCCTCCCTGCTGAGGAATGTATTGTAAAAATTCATGCTGCTACCCTTTGAAATGTGCAACTAGAGGTTGTTACATCAAGTCAGTTTTCAGACAGGCATGGGGAAACAGGAATATGAAATACACATCAGATGCAAACAATTTGGTTTTGGCTTCGGCTAACAGTGAGTTCACTGTAACCCAGTGGTGTTGTGGCAGCATCTGGTGAAATGTAATTGTGTCAGAGCTGTTGTTGGCCTAGTTGAACAAGGCAAAGATTTGGCAGGGTTTGTGATGCCTATGGTTTGTTGTCATGGTTTCATTTTCTTAATCCTTTTTATTTTTTTGTCCCTGCAAGAAATAAAGTTTAGCCATAATCCCCACTTGTCTTTGAGTGTTGATGACTGAGATGTGTGGATGTTTCTAGGTAGATTTCCATTTGAAAAAAAAAATGGTTTTTTGGTGTTCTTTATGTGGATGACAGTGAGAAAAATTTCCTGATTAGGCCATTTAGAGGTGTTATTCTTAGAGATTATGTCCCTTGGGGCCATTCTGCCACTCTGACCCCTCACAATGTTTCAGATAGACCAGGTTTCACTTGTATCATTAAAGGGGTTGGTACAAGGAGCAGAGAATCCAGTAATATTTTTCAGAGTTCGTTCTTAAGGTTATAAAACATCCTGTGTAATTTTGCATTTGAAATTCACATTTTATACCCCACCTTGACTTTGGCACAGTGAGAACTTCAGCAGCAAGCATCCTGTCTTCCTGTGCCATTTCAACCTCCCAGGATCATTTCTGTTGAGAAGAAGCCTCCCTAAGGGAGCATCAGCTCTGATGGCCTCTGGGCTGGGTTTCTAGCAGCCCCTTCCCTAGCTTTCAAATTCTTAAAGCAAAACTCCACCGTACTTAGGGCAGCAGCAGGAGCAAGTGTAAACCAATGCATACATGTAGGCTGTTGGTCATCTGGAACAGGGAAGCACTGTTGTATGGGCTGTATGGAAAGTCCTGGCCTCTCTAGTGTTCCCTTCTTTCCTGTTTATCATTCTCACCACTTCTCCCACATGGCCCTGTCTCTTCCTCCCTTTTCTTCTCTTTCCTTTCTTCCTTCATTTTCTACATAACGTAACAGTAGCAAAGTATCTGCTAGTAATCATGGCTTTGTGTGTACTTTTGGTTCTTTTTAGGATGCTCTTTAAAGGAAGTTTGCCAAGAAGGTGAGGGAAGTACTCTCTCAAGCAGCCGCTTGCAAGCCTGTGAGACAGCTCCTAGGTACAGAAGAGGGTCACACCCATCTGTGAATCAGTGTGTGATTCCATCCCCTGGGGAGCACTCAATAGTACACAAAGCTGTTGGGCCAGACTGCAGGGCCTTAGCTCTGTTGCTCACTAACCTGATTGCCTTGGGGTAATCTGCTAGCATCTGTGCCTCTGCACACAAGGATGATAACAGCAAGTACCCTCCTCGGGTTATGGGAAGGTTAGAGTAGTTATAAATGTCAAGTGCTAGCTCATAGACCACAATCACCAAATGTCCGCTACAGGAATATCATTGTCTTTGTCCTCAAGGACCTTGCAAACTAGTTAGAGATGGGACAACACATGTGAAAGGATTACAAAAATCAGTTGTAAACATTTAAGCATTAGGGTGTAAATGCCATGGGAGTTTAAAGAAGGATGAAGTTTTTCAGTGTCAACAGTGGTCAAACAATGTTAACAGAGAGGGAGATTATGTCAGAGCTTGAAGGTTGTTAAGTCAACATATATTAAGCATTTATTACATCTACTGATTATTCACACAATCTTGTGTTTACCATATGATATTCATTTTCCCCATCATGTTCCACGGATCTGAAGAGGAGGCACATTTATGACCTTTGTGCTAGGCAGCCGGCTAAATGACCCTTCCATACACTGGACCATTTAGTCCTTTCAGTGACCTTAGAATTAGGCTGTAACATTTCCATTTTCCACAGGAAGAAGTTGACGTTCCGCAGCGGTAGTATGTCTAATGTCAAAGCACTAACAAATGGTAGGGTTGAGAATGGAGCACAGGTTATCTGATGGCAGATCTGGCAAAAGGAGTACACAGGGTGTACAAGTCTGGCAGAGAGGGAGACAGAAAGAACTAATGAGATCAGTAGTCCAACGGGAACAGAGTGTCTACTGGCAGTCAGAAATAAATTGGGATTGCTATAGGGCGCGGGGAGTTTTGCTTAAAAAGGATGCCACAAACCCAGTAAGGTGTTTGGGCTTGGAAGTGGAAGCTGATACCAGTCCCTGAGCCTGGAAGTACGTGACAATGAAACATGCATTTATCAGTGGCGGGAGGTGAATGGGCTAGTGGAAGGAGGGAAGGCACACTTTCGCTCAAGACAACCAAGCAAAAGGAAGTAGGAGAGGTACAGGTGTGGGAGAGGCCCAGACTATGGGTAACAAAGAGAATAAACAAGGAAACATGAAATCTGTAGTATCCCTTAAGGAAATTTTGGACAGGTCTGTGTGACAGGTTAAATGAGACAATAAATGAGAGAGAACAGACACCATCTAAGATTTCTTTTTCCCAGAAAAATGGTGGTAGCTCTGACAAGGAAGGGGAAATTGGGAAGACAGGTGGGGAAGGATTCATTTTGAGGGGATCCTATAAACGCTGGGCAAATGGAAATTGGAGCATATATGAGAGGCCAAGGCTGGGGACAAAGATGTAAGAATCAGCCATATAGTGGGAAAGGACACATTGCAATGAAGTGGTCACAGTCATGGGTAGGAGCCAGATGAGGGAAAGTGCACGGAGGGCACAAGAATGACTACTTTGGAGGGTTTCAGGATCATTGGGTTTCTAGAAGGGACAGTCTTCTACAGGAGACAGGTCACTGCAGCCCTTTGAGGCTGCAGGTTCTCTCTTGCCTTCCTGGAATAGGTACAGTGGGTTTACATGGTCTACTGTGTATGAAAGCGTAAAGATTAGAACATGACAAAAGCACGTTTCATGGCCACTGTCTTTCAGTCTCATCTCCAGAAACACATGTAGCTCCTCAGAGTATACCATTTTCACAAATTTCTTTATATTGTGGCAAAATCTTTGATGGGTTAAGGATTTCTTTTTATTATTTTAAGTCAGTGAAGTAGGAGGTATACAGTTATCAATTCTTACAGATTCCTTTCTGGTCTTTGCCCACACAACTATCACTTCCCTGAGGCCCTTCTGTTTCTAGCCCTCGGGAACAACCACTGCTATTACTGGCAACAGAGTCACATGCTGTACCTGCTAGAATGGGGCAAGTGCCTCCAGAAGATTCCCCTGATGTGGCCTCTACCATACACATCCCAGCCAACCCACATACCACCCAGATAACTCAGAGGGGAGAGACACACCAAGGCTGGTTTTGTTTCATTAACAAGATTAAAGTAAATTTTGAGTTTTATTTTTGTTGGGCGGGAATCATTTTAAAGTATTTTTTCTGATTATGAAACATTCATTGTAGGAAATTAGAAAGATAAACAGAAAAAGGAAATTAAAAATGATGCAATTTTTTTTAATGTTATAAATTGTCCAAATTTGTCTCTGTTAATAGGAATGAGATCACACTGTTTAGTAACTATTTTAACATTTTTATTGTGGTAAAATACCTTAGAGAGCCGGCATGGCCGTTCCCAGCACATTTCAAAGGTAAAACATGGGAGGTCAACCTCACATTAACCTCCAAGGAACTCATTAAAAACAGGGGTTATCAGCAAGTCCTCAGCAAGTTCAAGATAGGACAGCGTACTCCCACGTCAGGACCTAACTTCATTTAAATGTCTAATCCTAAAAAGTCAAGCGGCGCAGGTGGCCCCGGGCCTTGTCGAGGTCCCCATCCGTCCTACCCTCCCCGCGCTGCGCTCCGGCCGGCTCGGACCCCCGCGGGCTACCGGGAGGTGACACACCTCGTCCGAGCGACGACACGAGGCGGAGGGAGCGGAGACGGGCAGAGAAACGACTAGGGAATGCTGGGATCCCCGGGAGACCCCACCGCGCGTGAGACCAAGGCGTGCGGCGATCGGCGCGCCCCTCCTGGCGGCAGATCTGCTTCCAGGGCACAGGGAAGAGGCGTCGACGGGGCGGGGCGGGGCGTCGACCGGGCGGGGCGGGGCTGCGGCGGGCGGGCGCGAGGGCGCCGACGGCGAGGGCGGGCACGAGCATCTTCCGCTGCTCCGCGCGTCGCCTCGCCTGGCCTCGCTGGGCCCAAGGCTGCGCCCACGCCCGCCGCCCGCTCGGCGCGCACCCGTGTGTCTCCAGAATGAACCGGAACCGCTTGCCGAGGCCATCACCGCTGCCGCCACCGGGGAACCGGGCTCCGACCGGAAAGCGGGTGGGGGGAGGCGGCCTGCGCGGCGCCGCCCGCCATGGCCGCGGCGGGCTGAGCTCGGCGTGGCGGCTGCAGTCGCGCTGACCGCAGCGCTCCTCCTCTGTAGACAGACCCTCCGGGCCCCGGAGGCCGAGGGGAGCCGGGGCCGCCACTCGCTCGTCACCGTTGCCGCCGCCCATGGCGAGGCCCCGCCGCCGCCGCCGCTGCTGACCCGGCGGCCGGCCGCGGCTTCCGCCCTCCCCTCCGGCGGCGGCGGGCGGGCCTCCCTCCACGCCCCCGCCGCCCGCGCCCCGGGACCGACAGCTGCAGGAGTCGGGGGCCACCGAAGATGGGGAACACTACCTCGTGCTGCGTGTCGTCCAGCCCCAAGCTCCGGAGGAATGCCCACTCGCGGCTGGAGTCCTCTCGCCCTGACACCGACCTGAGCCGCGAGGACACGGGCTGCAACCTGCAGCACATCAGCGACCGCGAGAACATCGACGGTGAGCCCCCTTCCTGGTACCCGCGGCCAGGCTGCCCGGGCTTCTCCGCCGGTCCCGAACCCATGTCCATCGCGGTCGTGGCCGCCTCACTGGGCGTCCGAGGTTCCCGTAGCTTCCGGGCGGCTCCTTGATGGCTGCCCAAGTGAGCGGCCGGGAAACTTTGCCGGCCGCGGCTCCCGAACCCCGCGGGCCCAGTGGGGGCAGGAGGTGGGGGATGTGTGTGTGAACCGGTCGCGAGGGGACTCGAGCTGGCTACGGCTGGGGCGCCCCGAGAGCCCGGCTTCCTGGCGCTGTTGGATGCAGCCAGAGGCCAAGTCAGCGCGACAAGGGGGATCATGTTTGTTGTTTTAAAAGGGAATGGGATGGGCGAGCCTTGATGTACCTGAGGAGCGAGCTCCCTCAGAGAAGGAGAGTTGGCCTGAGTTACTTCCCCGGACACTTACAAGTTGACTCCGCTGGGCTGTCCCCGCACCCCTCAGTCCCATTAAAAAGTAAACCAGCCCCAAGAATCGGTCGGTCTGTCTCTCTATGTATGTATGTATGTATGTATGTATGTATGTATGTATGTATGTATGTATGTATCTGTCTAGGGGATGGTTGCAGGCAAATAGCTTCACCTAAGAATGCTTATAAAAATATCATTTATGGGCTTGAATTACAGTTCTATTTCTAATTATCTGGGTAAATTGTAGTTTGGCTTTGAGTTCGTGTTAAAAAAAAGTTAAAGGACTCATTATTACTCCTAGTAATTTTTTTTTTTTTGGTCTTACTGGTTTTGCAGCATCTTTATCAGCACTGCTTTATCAGTAAGTTCTGTGGCCTAAAAATATCTACAGAGGAGTAGGTTTACGCATGGTGCATAAAAATAGTTTGCATAATTTTCAACTTAAAAAGACTTGAAATTGGAAGTGCATTTTTATTTTTATTTTTTTAACTCTCAAATCCTCACAGTTAATTTAGTGGAACTGATCTGAAAAAAATTGTGTGAATGAATGGGCCAACTCTGTCTTCATTCTTGTTGTCTTTTGGGTGGAGCATTGTGTATACTGTGGAAGGCCACACTCAAATTGCTGAAGGAAAGGCCTTTCTCATTATTTGGTTTCCATTAATTTCTTATAAATGATAACTTCATCTTTTTAGGATAGCAGTTTTATTAAATGAGTACCATAGATAGATATAGACATCTGGTTTATAGTAGGTGCTTTGTAAATTACAGTTCCAACATTATTTTTCTAGTGTTATTTTAGACATCTGTTATCTTAGCCTGCTCTTTGGATGTTTTTGAACTACAGTCATTCTTTAATTTTACAGGGTATTATGGCCAGAACTGCTCTATCCGCAAGTAACTGGAAGGAATGTCTAGCATTTAATAAAGATGTAACATTATATTTTAAAGGAAGGAAGAAAGGAACGAACAAGTTTATTGTACAAAGTTGTTACCCAGTCTTACTTATACAGTGCTGGCAGGCCAGAAACATTTGGAAATAATTTTTCCTGTATGTTGTGCACTAACATTTGATGGACGCTTTGTATTTTAAATGGTAGATCAAAAACCAAAAAAAGAAAAAATAAAAAGATGTTCATTTTAAGAGCCAAGCTGCATAGCATATTATTATTATAAGCTATAGTAAAGAAACTGGGAAAGTATGTGATTGTAACCAGCTATTTGGCATATGACTTAGAAGGATTTTACCAGGAAACAGTGGCATGGTGCGTTCTTTCATTTGAAAGAAATCTGAATTTAATTTGTCAGGCATTTTTGAGAGAACATTAGGAAGACCACTAAATTTTGTTTTGCAGATTTAGGATAGTTTGAGGGTATGTAGGGGGGTGAGGAGGGTTGCTAATGTGGGCTGTAGTAGCCTCTTGCTCCAGAACCCAGTTCGAATGATGGTGCTAATTTAAAAGTAGGAATTCTAATTTTCCATTTAAACCATGTTATCTAACCAGCAGTTTTTGTTATTGGTTTGTTAGACTAGAAATCTTGGGCTGGGCCTTAGTATTAATCTGTTCATTTAAAGCACTCCAGGATGCAGCTTTAAATCACTGGTTGTTAGTGTTACCTGCTGTCAAGGATAT
Organism: Castor canadensis; assembly: GCF_047511655.1. Lineage (NCBI taxonomy): Eukaryota > Metazoa > Chordata > Mammalia > Rodentia > Castoridae > Castor > Castor canadensis. Next base: position 52,366,088 of record NC_133400.1, read on the forward strand.
TTTGATAGAAATTCATGTAATGTTGGGTTGGGAGAAGAGAACGGATTTAAGTTAAAAAGTATGTGTGCGTACATATATATATGATATATCTATATCTTTCTATCTATAGAGTTGAATTTCTGAGTTGCAGTTGGCTCTCTGTATCCTTGAGTTCCACATGTGTGAATTCAACCAACCACAGATCAAAAATATTTCCCCCTTCCCCCTAAAATTTGCACCTGTACTGAACATGTACAAACTTTTTTTCTTGTCATTGTTCCCTCAACCCTCAACATACTGTATTAAAACTGTTTACATAGTCTTTGGTAGTATAAAGAATCCAGAGATGATTTATAGTATGTAGGAGCATGTATGTAGGCTATAAGCAAATACCAGGTCATTTTCTGTGGGGGCTTAAGCATTCACAGATTTTGGTTATCTGAGGGGGTCCTGGAACCAACCTGCAGATACTGATTGTTAGAGTATTAGTGAACATTTTAAAATCCCATCTGAAGAATTCTTGATTCTAGTATAATTAAAAGCTGAAGTACCAAGATCTATCTTATATCCTGAAAAACACCCCAGCTACTGATTATTGAAAAGTTCAGAGTTTAGGAATCTTCTGTGATTGTTCAGTTTCTTTAAATTACAGAGATATAACATATGTCTCTATGTTTTCTCCATCTTACCCTAAACACACAAAGGGGTAGTGTTTGTCCTATAGGATTCCAGTGATTTAGTTGGGGTAGGTAGACTTCTGAGATATCTGCTAGCAACTTGCTGTGCCTTTATACTCAGTATTACTATCTTTGTGTTTGGTTATTTATGTTTTTAAAATTTGCATTAGATCTGTCTACTTCATAAAGTCATTCAGAGATTGAGAAATAACAAGATTACCTCACAGTTGTGGTAGTAATTCCGACTCTTATATATTGATTACTCTGTGCCAGATGCTGCTCTAAGTGCTCTGCTTGTATTCATTCATTTAGAGCTCACAGTACACCCTGTGGGCAATATTAGCCTTTACGACAATAATGAGGCACAAGGAGGACTTGCCCAGGGTCACACAGCCAGTAAATGGCAAATGATGCTTAATTAGCCATCACACACTGACAAGCCTGTGATTGCCTTCTGGGATAGGGTATCTCTTGTCATTGTAGTCATAGCCATAGTTTCTGAAAGAAGAAATTTCGTCTGTCTGCAACAGTTATTCACTGTGGACTTTGTTGATTAGATGGGAGGAGAAAAATAGGGATAGAAGAAAGAGATGATGAGATCAAATAAATCAGGAATCCTGTAGCATCTGCATCATAGTGTGCCATTTTTAGGTTTTGCCTCAAAACTGATTAATGTCAGCTTCATCCCTTACGGCTTGCCTGCCATCCTTGACAACTCAGTTTCTCCCTCATTCCAGATCCAGTCTGCTAGGAAAGCATGGCGCTCCACCTTTAAAATTGGTCTACAGTCTGATCACTTCTCAAAAGCTCACCTGCCATTCTTCTGATCCAGTACCTGTCATCCCTGTCAGCCTGCGTGGTCTTCCCACTCCACCCTTGCCACTCCAGTCTGTTCTCATTTGCTGCAGCCCTAGAGATTGAGATCTAATCTAACACTTTCACACATAACTCCTCTGCACAAAAATGGTAGTGACTTTTCATATCACTTCTCTTCACTTCACTATAAAGCCCTTACTTTACAATGGACTTCACGTCCCTTTGGTGATCTGCCTGCCCTCCTCATTTTGCTGGCTTGCTTCCTCATTCTGCCACACTGACTTCCTTCTGTACTGTTGTTTGATCACACTAGGGCCTTTCCTCTATTCCTCTGACTGGAATGTTGTAGTATTCTCTTGGTTAGCGCTCTCACCACCTTCAGACTAGGCTCAAGCCCCTCTCTTCAGTGAGACCAGCCCAGTCATCTCATTTAATATCCCTTCTGCCTCTCGGCCAGCATTCCCTGTGTGCATTTTCTGCACTGCTGTTTCCGTATTCCATATCACCTTATGACATACTTAGGAGGTATATGCATATACATTAGTAATGTGTCTACCCACTAGATCATAAGTTCTAATAGCACAGGTTCTGTTTTGCTCACTGCTATAACTCAGGTAACTAGAATAGTGCCTGATTCCTTAAAGATGCTCTTAGTATTTGTTGAATGAGTGAGCGCAGCCAGCTGTTTAAGGATATCTGAGTCAGAACATTGTCATGTGCATTTATTGGTTGAGGGAAATGGGAGGGAAAGAGAAACTGACTAGAACTTGCAGTAATGAAAGTAGAGTGTTTATGAAATTTTTTGGTTTTGTTTGTGTTTTAGCTGAGGGGTAGCAGATAGGGTAAAGTCCTGAAATGAAACTTAAGAAAGGTTTTAAACTATAACAAAAGGGGGGAACCCCAAATCCAAACTGAAAGGAAGCTATGTCTAATGGAAATCTGCTTGACAATTGATAAGATGAATCTTTTTTTGTCTCTTCCAGTGAATGACTTTAGCTGTGACCTTACATCCTTAAGGATCAAAATGAGGCTCAAATGCATCATTAACCAAAAAGTTGCTGTTTCCAGCTATCCTATCCTTCCAGTTAGGGCGAGGTCCTGAGGCTTCCAAGTACCATTTGCTGTATGTTGTGTAGCATACCTCATACTAAACATAAGAAAGTCAACATGAGTAGCTATGTTCATAACTCCTGGTCTTTAGTGTTTTTTCCTTTATTCTTTCTTAGGGGAGCATTTGAGGATTGAACTCAGGACATCGTGCTTTCTAGGCATTGGTGCTCTTAACTTCTAATTTCTTTTTTTTTGATGGGACTGGGGCTTGAACTCAGTTTTGTGTTTGCAAAACAGGTGCTTTACCACAACTTAATTTCATGCCTTAGTTCCACCATAATATCCCTAGTCCTGGTGGTTAAAACCATGTGTTTAAGATTTATATGCCTTGTTGCCTGTGAGCTGTATGAAGACACCCCGACCAGATGTGGACTGACTATTAGCTGCGTAGAGAGGTATGTTAAAGATGTGCCCATAGAGCCATTATTCATAGCCCTGGTGATGACTATGTCCCTGACCTCTCTGTTTATTTTTTTCTTTTGGTGGTACTGGGGTTTGAACTCAGGGCTTTATGCTTGCTAGGCAGGTGCTCTACCACTTGAACCATGCCCCTTGCCTTTTTTTGGTTATTTTTCAGGTAGGGTCTTGAGTTTTTGCCTGGGGCTGGCCTTAGACCAAGCTGCTCCTACTTATGGCGTCCCACGTAACTGGGATCACAAGCATGTTTCACTATGCTTGGCTTTAGTGATTGAGATGAAGTCTCGCTAACTTTTTGCTCTGGCTGGCCTGGAGGACCTGAGGTTACAGGCATGAGCCATCATACCCAGCATCCACTCACCTTTTTTTCCTTTTTGATTTAGAATCAGGGAATCTTTTTGTTTCCACACCCACATTTTACAGAGAAGTTCAGTCTGTTGCCCATGTCAAGGAGATCCTGCACAAGGTTAATGTCCAAGTAAATTAACACCATTTACCGTATGTTAATTCTGGGCCAATACATAGTTACTAATTAGGTGCTGATTACTTGACTTGTAGTATCTTCCTAATCTTAACACCATTTTCCCCTTGTATAGGCAGAGAAATTGAGCCTCAAAGATGAAGACATTTGGTCAAGGTTCTGCAGCTTGTTCTTTGCAGTTGGAAATCAGTCTTCTGTAACTTAAGGAGCTTTGCCTCAACCCTGCCCTGTGATAGCTAAATAGGAAGTGACTGCTCTCTGGACCCTGCACCTCCTCCTGGCCCATGCCCACTTTGTTTTAAGAGATTCACAGTCAAAACCTATATGCTAGCAATACTTTGAGATTAGGATTTTTACTTTTCTGCCTACTTTTTGAAAAAGGTGAACGATTTATACGATCTGAAGAGAAACCAGAGTATTCTCTGCCTGGTTTTTGAGAGGAGTGACTGACTATTAAGTAATTTTGTGGAAGGGTGGTAAGATTTTCTCACTATTCAAAGCCAGTTTTCTCTGTTGTCATAAAGACATGAATATTTTTATATTTCTGGCTAGATGAAACTAACACAAAGATTAAATTTATTTCTATCCAGGAAGGAGGCAAGACCAAAAGGCAAAAATAATGAGAAGGAAGACATGTGAGTGGCTTTGAAGTTCTGCTTTAATCACACAGGCTCAGAGATTTAGCTCCAAGTGTCTGCTGCTGGATGTACTGTAAGGAAGCAGTGCTTGTATCTTACGCAAGAGGGCTTTTGGCATTATCATGCTTGTCACACTTTAGACCATGAATCCTTTCATGACTCAACAATTAGACAAGAAGGATCACTCCACAGCACTCACTGTCGATGTGAACCTCTCTCTCCTACTTTCAGTATCATTCTAGCTTGCAGCTGGAAGAAGGGAGCAAGTTCATTTTCTCTGCATCAGTTTTCATCGTCTTAAAATTTTGAGGAATTTGTTGCTGTGAGTCTTGAGGTTTTAAACCCCAACATTCGCCTATCCTGTGTTTCTTGAAGAATAGATGAGTATAAATTCAGGGGCTTCATCTGAGATGGTGCTAGCTCCATGAAGTGTGATGGAGGGCAAAGTATAGGAGCCTAACATTGAATTGCATGCCTTCCGGATGTGGCTGTGCTGTTACTGTGGGGCTTCTGTTTACCAAGCCTCACTTTCTTCTGCTTAAAAAAAGTGCTTAAAGGTACTGCCTTGCCTTACATCCTGAGGCCAAAATGTTTAACCAACCAAAAGCTCTAGGTGACTGTCATTATGAACATGGTACCTAAATTGATTTTCTTGTATTAAATTTAAATTGTGCTTCAAGATCTGCAACCAATTGTGTTGCCAGAGAAGCTAGAAGCCCAAGAGACTTGTCCTGACAATGACATGGATGCAGTATTGAAGGCAGTACCGAGAATAGCTGGTTAGAGCTGTGTTCGTGTGAGGTTGTATAGAGATGTATGGCTTTTGAATGGCTAGCTGTAGAGTTTGGGATAGAAATACCTCTCTTTCTAGTACTCCTTGCTCTTCTGCATTGCATGTTTCCACAGTCACAGTGTGACACTACCCAGTGATCAGTGGGTTGAATATTTGATAAGCTTCCTTGGCTCCTGGGGATGATGTGGCCCACCTAGGCAGTTGCTGACTTCGGGGACCATGTTCCTAGCAATATCAGTGTACATAGATGGAAGCTGAACCCAGAGCATTTAAAAAAATTGTTCAAAGAAGGAGGTTTTGAGGTAATATAAATGTGCTTTATTTATATTCAAATACTGCTTTCAATAAAGGGGAGTTGGTGGGCTGAAAAAATAGACTCTAGCATCTTTGGTCAGGTTGGTAAGGGCTGTTTGAGCTTTTTTTTTTTTTTTTTTTTTTTTTAAGGGGAGAGTCTGTTGGCTAGATCCACAGTTGCAGTGAGCTGAGAAGTTACTAACCCACCTTTTCTTTCCCTTTCTTAGCTACTTAAAAATCACTGGTAACTCTTACTATGGCCCTTTACCTTACTTTTTCTGGGACTTCTCTTTCTGTCTACTAGCTTGGAGAAAAGGGATGTGCTAAAGATAAAATTGAGTATAGTTAGTCTGACAGCATAAAAATTGGCAGATTCCTGCGTTCAGTAAGATTTTGCCTAGAAAATCTCTCAGTGACTGACAAGATAGGTTACTTCAGGGCTTGATCAGTTCTAATGTATTATACTTAGAGCAACTCTGCTGCCCTGCCTGGAAAGTTGCTTTTTAAATATAGAAGTGGAAAACTTTGAAATCTTTTTTCTTCAGCTGTCTTTGCTAGAATATTGACATTTTACACATTAGTTTTGGCCTTGTAAAGAAGCTTTTTAAAAGAAAATTTTAAGTATGGTTTAAAAGTTGGCCTGGAAGGCAGTTCCATAGAGGGAGTTCTAAAATGTCTTGTAATGCTGTGTCTGGCTAAGTGTCCAGTCTCCTGTGATCACACTACTTTGTTTAAAAAAGATTTCACATTGGTTTCATTACTCTATAGACATATTACCTAGGATGGGTAATTTTAATTCCTTTGTAATCTTTGTTCCCCACTTGAGATGTAGAGGGAGGCTTCTTTGGATGTGATAGATGCGAGTGCCATGCTTAGCAGAAATGTACCAGCAGCGTCTGGAGGCATGACAGCTGGCTCCTGGTACTGAGAGAACTATAGTTGTGGTACACCAAAGATAATTGGTAGTAGCTACAGTTACATCCATGCCAGTTTGCATTGTGAGCCTTGCAGCAGTCTTGGTTGGGTGATGAAATGCAAGTCACGTTTATTTAAGATACCTCTGATTATAGACCTCGTGTCTCTGAAGGATGAATAGGAGATACTCTGTATGAGACTTCATGTGTATTATAGACATTGTACAACTTTTATAAGAAAGTGCTTTACTTTGGATGAATGCTTCTTGTTGGTGGACAAACAGGAAAAAGAAGTTATTAAAGATCTTTTGTTTATATTTGGTAAATGCCTATTGAAAGTTACTTGTTTATTATTTATTTTTGACTTGTGGTTTCAGTATATAGCCCTGGGGGGGGCCCTAAAGGCTTGGGATCTACCTGCCTCAGTTTTCTGGATGCCAGCATGCCTGACTTTGATCTTTTTTTGTGGTGCAGCACCATGTGTATGCTAGGCAAGTGCTCCACCACTAACTAAATCCCTAAACCCTTTAAAAATTTAACACTAATCTGGAATTCATAGGATAAGAAAAGATTTCACTTCAAGTTTGGAATTCCGTCCATTATGATTATAAGATTTTAAGATTTTAATTGACTTTTAGGACTTGTAATTGATTACTGTGGTTTTGGTCTGTGTTATCCCTGATTCTGCTAACAGGTTTTAATTTTAATTGTTTATTTTTAGCATTGTTTTGTTCTTAAGGTCTTGGTGTGTCATCCAGGCTTCCCTCTCACTCTCTGCCTTACTGCTTCAGCCTCCCAAATGCTGAGAGTACACATGTGCACCACCAGGCCTGGCTTTTATAATAGGTTTTTAGATGGGAATACAGTTTGTGTAGTTGCTTGAAAGTCCAGGTTTTAGGGCTCCCAGTCTGTGTACCCTGTTGAAGTCTAGGATGAGAAAGAAGTCATAATGCTGTGTTTGTTTAGTCCAGTTTCAAAAATGTCAAACCCAGGCGTGAATGTCAAACCCAGGCGTGAATTTACCTAAGATGTATTGTAAACGGTTATAATTGTTGCGATGTACCCCTGTATAACAATAATATGATAAATGTAAAAAAAATAAAGATGCACCAAAAATTTTTATCAAACTCACAGATATCCATCAGGGATTGCATTCATTTACAGTATTACTTTTGTCAATTTATATGGATAATCTTATTTTTCTCCAGCCTTTCCCTGCCTCAAGCATGTGTAAGTGATGACTTTTTAAATTTGTAGAGCTTGTTACTCCTTTGCTTGAAAAGCATTGATAAAGGGTTTATATAGCATTAGAGTTTGCCTATCTTCTGAAAGCCAAAGTTGGTGTTACTGAAGAGATACAAGTTGTTTATTCAGTTTAATTTTAGCAGATGTTTGAGTCTTAATTTTCTGTGAGGTAAATCTAATGTCTAATTTTCCGTTTCTTCTGTTTTTGTGGTAGGATGCCTGCAAGAAGCCTAGCAAAGGTGATCCTTCATGTCTGTTATTTATCTGTGGATTCAAGCAATTATGGGTCAAAAATACTTGGAAAAATTGTTTCTGTACTGAACATGTACAGACAGTTATTTCTTGTCTTACTTCCTAAGCAATACTATATAACAACTATTTACATTGTGTTAGGTAGTATAAGCAATGTAGAGGTGATGTAAAGTATGTAGGAGATGTACAGTGCTATTTTATATATAGATTTGAACATCCTTAGGTTTTGGTATCCATGAGGGTGGGGGTTCTGGAACTAATTCCTTTTGGATACCAAGGGATCACTATATTCAAAAAGACCTTGTATTGAGGGATACCTTGGGTATAAACCACATGGGGATAAATGTCTGATAGGCGACATGTCTTAAGCATCCTTGTGTGCTGTGCAAGCACACTTGGCTGTTGGTAGAGTTCTCTTTTGAAGTGGGAGAATACTACTTGTAGTTCAAGTGGTGAAGCCGTGGACAGAACCCTCAGAGGTCTTCTAAAATATGCAGCCAGCAGTGGGTGGGGCACTTTTGTTTTTGGTGTTTGCCAAGAATGACTTGGACTGGACAGCAAAGCACAGCAGTGATTGTCAGAGTCAACAGGGATAGGCAGCTGGGGAGAGGCTTTGTGGACTTCTGCTATGAAGTCAGGAAGTTGGATATCGGAACAAAATTTTCTTCTCTTATTAAACTACTATTCTAATAAACATTGTTTTGAGCTGTGAGTTGAGTTTTTTGAGAATGAAACTTATTCTTGTGTCTAGGATAATATAATATCATGACAGGAATAAGAGGGCAGGATGGAGAGATTGTAAGAAGGAGTGGTTGGCTGTGGTGAAAATCAGAGGAGATCCTGTAGATGAGTGAGCTTGGAAGGCAGCTGCTAGATGACAGCTAGTTGTCTGTGGTCCGTTCCTGGGCGCAGGATGTCTTCATGCAACTTGTCCTCATACTACAACTGTGTCTTCACTTCAGACCAGAAGGTTGACAGTCAAGACATTGAATGTGTGCTTTTCACCTGGCCTTCTATGTCTGGTTTTAACTTTAGCATGGTTTAGAACATAGTGATAAACAACAATATTGATAGCCACTAAAGAAGGACACACTGTAGATTGACTGTGTGCTTTTTAGACTTCTATTTCTAAAACTTAATTTTTGTAAATGGATTTTTGTCTTGATTATTTATATTCACATATGAAAGTGTATTTGCCAAGATCAGCTTCTGGGTATAAAATTCAAGGTCAACTTCAATAAAGCAGGACTATGACAAGCTATAAGCAGAGTTCCTCAGCCTCAGTTCTGTTGACATTTTGGGTGGGATGATTCTTTGTTGGTGTTGGTTGGGGCTGCCCTGTCCACTGTAGGATGTATAGCATCATTCCAACTTCTACCCACTAACCCCAGTACCAACAAAAAATGACCTCAAACGTTATCAAATGAAGTTTCCCCTGAGGTGCAACTCCTCTCCTCCCTTTGAGAGTCAATGAACAGCAAGCTCCAGGGTGCAAGGTGAAAGAGCAGCTCAGTAGAGTAACTTCCTAGTGGTTCTGCTTTCTGTACCTTTGTCACTCTCACCATTCAAGGACCCAGGGAGGACTTCACAGACTCCAAGCTGCACCACTCCAGGGCTCCAGTACTTTTGCTTTGATGGGAATGATAGTTCCCCTTCACTCAGGTTTTGCAAAGGCTGAATTATTCTTCTCAGCTTTGTAGAACTAACATCATGATGTCGGAAGAGGGTGCTCCTTGGTACTATTGACAGAAAAGACACAGTTCACAGTCAGACAGTGGATGGTGGGATAGTATTCTGTGTATACTTAAAGATTGTTTCTTTCCTTCTTCCCTCTCTCCCTCCCTTTTGTTTTCTTTCTTTTTGAGATAGGGTCTCACTGTGTAGCCCAGGCTTGCAATCCTCCTGTCTCTGCCTCTTGAGTGCTGGGATTATAGAAGTACACTATCATGCCTGGGTTATATAATTTCTTTACTCAAATTTATCTGTGTCCTCTCACTCTGTGTGCTTTTGCTGAAAAAGTGGTAAATTTTTCTTATTTACTCCCAGTTTATTTTTCATTTCAGTTTTAAAGTCAGCTAGTTCTCTGTGTGTTTTTCATATTTTATTAGTGCTCAGAAGTAGACTTTCCTTTTGAGAGTCTGTTCTGATGAGAAATGTAGAAGTGGCGTGACTTTGAAGAGTCTACAAAGCTTTGACCTGACTGCTTTTGCTGACAGGAGTTTGGACTTGGTTGAGTGCTCAATGCAATTGTGTATTCTTGTGGACCTTTTGAAGTCTCAGCTGCACCATGAAGGAAGGCCTGGTTCTCTGAGGCTGGCAGTGACTAGAAGGGATGTTTGATTCAGAGGGCTAGCATTCAGGGACATCCTTGGTAAAAAGCTTTGCAAGAGGAGGCAGGAGAGGATTGTTGTTGTGTTGCTCTGTGTTGTATGATTATACTCTTGAGGAAAAAAATATGTTGAGGGGTGAGCCCATTTAAATGATTTCATTTCACAAGTTAATTTCTTTAACTTTTTGCTTCAGGATTGAGGAACGTGAGTTTCTTGAAATCAAGTCTGAGAAATTCATCGTCTTGGTTTGCAACTTGCTTAGGTGAAGGTGGCTACAAAGCCTGTGGTGGTGTGGTACAATGAAGCATTGCCTCTGAGAGTATCTGAACCCCAAATGTCAGTTCCCAAAGGGTAAACATGTTTATAAATATGTACATGGAAGTGATTCTTGAAGTTAACTATGGTTTCCAAAGCCTGAGGTTTAGAAGTGCGTAGTCATCTCCTGCTGCTACATAGCACATAACATTTGTTAGGGAAGGTATCATTATAAAGGCACAGGGTGGTTTTCAACATCCCTGTTACAGAGCACAGAGGGAATCCAGGTGGCCTGGCCATTATGCACTTGGCTTAAAAGCACACCTGCAGAAAGAGGAGACAACGAAGTGACTGGTATTGTGACTGCTCGGGCCTGCCTGTTTGCATGTGCAGAACCAGTTAGCAGCATTATTGGAATCATGAGAACAAACCTGTCCTTGTTTATGTGGCACATCTGGACTGACGTGGAGGTTGAGCACTCCAGAGCAAGTTAATCATGCAAAAGCAGCCACACCTTGCTTATTTTCATTGCATTCTTTTTGTATTCCAGAGTGACCCAGAATACTGTTTTTATAGTGAATACAAACTTAGTGTATTCCTGACTGCATGAAATACGAGGTCTTTCAGGGCGTGTCTAGCCTCCCTTTCCCAAGTTAAATATGTCCTTTACTTCTCTCAGCTATTTTTAAAATGCAGATACGCTAGAAAATGTACACAAAGTGAAAATATGGTAAACCATTTTTAAACTAGGTATAAAATGGATGCTTAGCAAATTGTGAGGGATCAGAGGTATCCTGAATATTTTAAAAATTTTATTTTAAGCATATAAAAATCATTGGAATGAGACTAACAAAAGTACTTATTAAGTACCCTTTTAAGACCTTGGGTAATAGATCATAATTGTGTAAAGATGTACGTACAATGAATATGAAATCAGTCCTTTTTTTTTTTTTGTGGGACTGAGATTTGAACTCAGGGATTGTGCTTGGAAGCCAATGCTTTACAGCTCAAGATATGCCTCCAATCTATCTGGTTATTTTGGAGATGAGGCCTCAGACTGTTTGCCCGGGCTGACCTCGAGCCTCAATTCTCCCAAACTCAGCTAGGATTACAGGTGTGAGCTACTGGTGCTTGGTGATATCATAGTCTCTTAATAAAAGCTAGTGCTCCTCTTGAATGTCTTCAGATTAATCATCTAAGGAGCCATTTGTTTTACACAGTGTGCAGTCGTGGAGATGTAAGTTAGCCATGCTATTTTGTTTGCCTTTGAGTGTATAAGTGATTTATCTAATTTTCAGGTACTATTTTAAGAGAATTGATATATGATGTCTTGGCCTTCAGTTCATTTGTATTCCATTGAAGTCTTTATCCAGAATACACATCTCTTGTTACTATTTTTTGTTGTTGTTGTTTGTTGTTTTATTGTTGTTAATGCTGATATTGGTTGGGGTCAGTGTGTGGACTGGCTGTAGTTGATTGCAAAACTATGTTTAAATTTTTTTGTCGGAGTTCAAAATGATGACAGTTATTCAGTTTGGAATTCTCATAATAAGTTATATAAGCAGAATGCTAGTACTATAAGGAACTAGAAAAGATGAGAAATTAGTGGAGTTCCTTTCTTTGAAACTAACATTTCTAGCAAGTAGTTACATGTAGCACTTATGTTGAACTGTTTCTAGAAGTCTTCTATCACATAGAGGTTGGGTGGAGAGAGAGTTCAGTATACATGTGTTGCTGGGAGATGATAGCAGAGCATGTGATGACTAGCCATTACAGGTGGTCCACAGATGTACTACTCTGGAGGAGAGGGACAGTTTTTGGAAATGTGAGAATTTGATGTCCCCTATGGGAGTACTAGGTTCAGTTCTTGAGTGGGTCAACAAACATTGGTCAGTCCAAGTGTTAAGTCCCAGATTTCCTGCTGGGTGCTGAGAATACAAAGATCAATTTACCTGGGCCTTGACTTTAAGGACCTAGTGATATGTTTGGGGAGGCCATGTGCAAGTAAGTGATTACAATTTTGTGTTAGAGATAAAGAGAATGATTACTGGTATCCCAGGTGGTGAGGGAATGTTGTCAGAGCAATTTTGCAGGACAGGCTGATATGGGGAAAAGAAGAGTTGAGTTAGGGTGCCACAGGAACGGGGGAAATCTGCCTCTGAAAGATTTGTGTAGACTAGCGAATAGGTCATTTTGAAGTCTGTAGGTAGCTTAGTTGAACTTGGTAGTGACTCATCCCCAAACATTTTATTTAATGAATTAGGCTTCTTAAGTGGGTGTTTGTTAGAAAAGAGATTTCATAATGAATCCCTTTCATTGAAGAGTTGTTTCTTTTATACTTTGCAAATATTATAGATTCTGGAAAGTGATCAAAGTTGTAATGTAGAAAACAGTATGTATGTCTTCAGAACTATAGAAGGAATATGCTGTTTTTGTGGTGGGTGAGAGAATAGCTGTCATAGAACTGCAATGTGTTCATACCTCAGGGACCCTAGAGATCCCATGTTACAGAAAACACAACTGAGCTGACTTGTGGCAGTTAACATCTGAGGATGAGTCTCCTGAAATTGGAGTTAGAGCCTGTCACTGCATGACACTGCATCTCTTTTTTAAGCCACTTTGCACAGCATGGTTAAATATTGCTAAGAAGAAATTGACCCATCTGAATGCCATTTTTTTACATGATGTTAATCTGAGTAGAAATTATGTCTTAGAGAATCGATATCAAGCTGATAGCATTGTTATCATCCTGACCTTTATATTCTTTTTCTTTCTTTTTTTTGGTACATAGGGGTTGATCTCAGGGCCTTGTGCTTGCCAGGCAGGTGCTCTACCACTTGAGGCATGCCTCCCAGTCCTCACACTGACATTGTAGCTTAAAGAAAAAACCAACATTTATTCTCTCTTAGTTTCTGTGAATCAGGACCCTAGGCACAGCTTAGCTGGGGGCCTCTGGCTCTGAGCATCTAGTGAGATGGCAGTTGGGCTTTCAGTTGGTGCTGGAATCATTTCTGGGCCCAACTAAGGGAAACTCCTTCCAAGCATATTAAAATGGCTGTTGTAGGCATTGAGTGCTCATTGTTGACTGGAGTCCACAATGGCACATAGTGCAGCAAGTAGCAAACCTCCCTGAGACTAGGTGTTCTGAGGGAGAGACCCTGAAAATGAAAACCATAGTCTATTTTTTAAAATCAAGTCAACCTAAAGTCCAACCTATGCTTGAAGGGATGGTATTGAGTGTGAATACCCGGAGTTATATTGGAGGTCATCTTGGAGTCGTCTAGGACAAGCATTAATTAAGATTCTGTTGATTGTATGTAATGGACTGAGTGCATTAAAGCTGATTTAAGCACATGAGTTGGGGAGTGGGGGAGAGAACAATTGTGTATGAGGAACAAGGGTGAGAAGTCTTAACTGAGTCTCAAAAGGAACTGGCATTGGGAGTTGGACAACCTGTAGGAATTGAGCAGCTATCCCCTTCCATGTCTTGATTTTCATTTTTCTGTTCAATCTTAGCTGGTCTAATCTTTCTTTCTGTCTCAAAACTTATTTTTCTGTAATTCTTTTTTGGCAGTACTGGAGTTTGAACTCAGTCCTCATACTTTCCAGACTCTTCCACTTGAGCAACACCCCCAGCTGTAAAGCTTTCTAAAATGGTTTTCTTTCCTGTGTATGGATGGTGGAAAGTGGCCATCACAACATCCTTAGCTCTAGGACCATAAAAAGACTTGAGTGGAATCTCTGTGCCCCAGGAGAGAGGATTGAGTTGTCTCTGTCCAGTTAACTGGATGGGTCTTCTGTGAAAGATGTCTAGTCAGCTATGGCAGGGTCAAGATTGAGGTTAGGGGTGTAGAGTTAACTGCAGGAGCCACATTCTTGTTTGCTTTGGGGGATGGATAAAGGAGATGAGATTTGAAGGAGTTTGAGAAGCAACTTTCAGAGGATGGTGTTTGCAAATAATTTTCTTGAATGCATATTTTTAAAATTCATGTTTGATTTTTCTTTAGGAATTCCAAAGTATTGTAGGCGAAATGAATTTTTTTTGGGTAACTCTAAAGTGGAGGATAGGTTAACACCTTCTGAAAAGAGGAACCTTAGTGGAAAAGCAAGTCTACCTATTTTAAGAAATTAAAAAATAAGGGCTGGGAATACAGCTCAGTGGTAGAGTGCTTGCCTAGCATGTACCAGGCCCTGGGTTTGATCTCTGGTATGACCACCCCTCTCCCTCTCCCCCCCCCAAAAAAAAAGTCTTGAGATGTTTGTTAACCCCAAAGCTGGAAAACTTACTGATTATTATAACTACTGTTTTTTTTCTCTCTTTCTGAATTTGCCCCTTACAAATTCCAGGTTTATTCACATTTTAAAAAAATGGTCTTATGTTGTAAACCTCTATCAGGTTTCTCATCCTAGATTTTGTTTGTTTTAGCAGCTTATGTAACTTGAAATGAAATAAACATTTTTGTTAAAAAACTGCCCCTTTTGTGTCCTCATAGAGTTTTCCTTTTGGCTCTAATTGATTCCATAAATTATGAAGATGTAGAAAGGGTTTTCATTGGCATCTTTGCATGCTTGTTTACTTCCATCCCATTTTTCAATGGTATATACTCTGACAGCTGTGAGAATTTCTATTATGAAGATAGAAACTGAGAGCCTTTCCTGGAGATAATATTTCTTTTTACTTTGTAAATAAGATTAATTCTGTGAAACCGAGGTGGCTAGATTGTATTGTTAGCTAGTTTTGGGTTTTGTTCTTGGAGTTTGATTTGATACTCCACTGTAGCAGTGACTGGAGCAGATTAGTATGCGCTGAACGCTTAAACTCATACATCTTTTTAAAAAGCTTAGACTGGAGGTTTCACTTAAGTGGTAGAGAGCCTGCTTTGCAAGCATAAGGTCCTGAGTTGAAACCCTAGTTCCACCACACACACACACACACACACACACACACACACACACACACACACACACACACAAAAAGCTTAAAGAAAATTCTTTGGTAGTGCTAGTGATGGAACCCAGGGCCTCAAGCATACTAGACAAGTGCTGTACCACTCTATCCCTAGCCTAAACTTCATCTTCAGATGTTGCTTTGTTGGTTAAAGGTTTAAAAAGGTTTAAAAATTAGACTGGTGGAGTGGTGTCTGGGAATTAATTGGCCTGTATAAATAACTGTTGATGGCTTGCAGGCTACTGTGTGTGTGAAGCTGGTAGGTAGAATGTGTTGTTGGGGGGAAGCAAGGCAGGTGACATTGGGGAAAGCTGTTGAGACAGAAGAGTGCTTCTGACTGATAAGCGAGAGAGGGCTGCTTCAGGTCCTTGCACGGTTTGCTGGGCACTGTGTAACTTTGGAAAAGTGTGCTCCTGCTGATTAACCAAGTCATATTACCTACCGAGTACTCCGCTACTGTGTGGATATCAATTTGGCTGTAATGCTGCTGTTCACTGTTAGAACTGGGGAGGGAAAAAGAGACCATTGCAGTCACAGGGATTTCTGGGAAGATGCAGCATGTTTACCTGGCTGCTGCTTATTACTTCTTGTGATCCATTCTCTTTAATCTCTTCTTTTTGACCGTCCTGCCTTGACTTGCTTATAACCCCTACTTGGTCCTGTTGCGGTTAGAGTAAAATACAGTCATTAGTGTTTGTCCTCAGCCTGCCACGTAAACCTCCTTTATTAACACCGTGACTCCAGCTACAAGGGCCTCCACACTTCTCAAGCTGCAAGTCTGACCCTGGCTCAGGGTCTGTACATTGTAGTCCTCTGCCTTGTACACTCTTCTCAAAGACCATTACCTGGCTAGCTCCTGAGCATCCTGTGTCACCTCTTCAGGGATCTCCCCTAAGAAAGGGGACAACCTACCCCTCCTTCTCTAGTGGTAGAGGCCATTGCCCAGCTCCATCGATCTCTACTACTTTACCCTTATTATACAGTGTTTACCACAGTCTGATACTAGTTTTTTTTGCCTGTTTCTTGTGTATTCCTTACCCTTTACCCTGAATATAAACTCCAAGGACAGACTATGTTTGTTTTGCCTGTCACAGTTCCCTAGGGCAGTATGTGGCCCGTACATAGGTACTTAGCAAATAGTCAATTAAATAGAAGTACTGCATTCATTCAGCACCTATTTAACATTTCTTTTTTTTGACATTGGGGTTTGAACTCAGGGCCTCATGCTTGCTAGGCACGTACTGTCATCACTTGAGCTACTCCACCAGCCTAATTTTGTGTGGGGTATTTTCGAGATAGAGTCAAATTATTTGCTCAAGATGGCTTCAAACTGTGATTGTCCTGATCTCTGCCTTGCGAGTAGCTAGAATTACAGGCCTGAGCCACCGGTGCCCAGATGTTCAACATTTCTTTGACTGTGTCATCTTAGAAGACTATAGGCCAGTTATTTTGCAAAGTATCTCTCAGTTTGGATTTTGATATTTCCTCTTGATGAGATTCAGATTATGCATTTTGTCAGGACTACTGCAGAAGCCATGTATCATATTCAGAGGCACCTGTTTTATTTGTCCCTGCACTGGTGAAATGAACGTGGATTTTTAATACAACATCACAGTAACAACCATAGTCAACCATGATGTCTAAAAATGTGACCTTAAGCAAGTCTCTCTTAAAACCTACATGATCTTTCCTACTTTTTTTTTTTATATTATTGTTGTGCTGGGGGTACATTGGAACATTTACAAAAGTTCTTATAATCTATCAAATATATAATAGTTGAATTACTGTTTTTGTGAAACAAAGGAGTAGCAGCTGATCTGCTTGTAGCTCAGGGACAAAATAATGTGAGAGATGGTCAGTAGTATTTACTGAGGTACTGACAGTGCAGAAGCATTCTAGCTGAAGCTGGAGGGAGTTACCAAGGAAAGTAAGAGAGAGAGAGCCCATGTCTGCTGTCAGGAGTGGTGGGATTTGGTGGAGGAAGACAAGACTGTGAACAAATAAGGTTGAGAAATTTAATTTTGGTAACTAAGTGCCAACAAGTAGTTTTTGTTTTTTTTCCCCTTTGGGTGGTGATGCTGGGGATGAACCTCACACATGCTAGGCAAGCATTGTACTATCAGACTATATCCCTGTTCTCCAATCTTTTTACTGCTCACATTTAAAGGTGTAGTGAGTCTTGAGAATTTTTGTGACGACTTGTTGAGCTCCCACAAAAGACAAGTTAAGGGCAAGACCTGACTGATTTGACCCATAGGATACAAGGATTCACTTTAGATTACACAGAGAAGAATAAGGCAGAGATATCAGCTTCCTGGAATCCCTGTCCAGCATGTCAAGAAGGTGACCCTGCTGTTTACTTTTTGAGCCATGAGGACACCCTGATGTTGCGAGCCAAAGCTAGATGGCAGCTAAGTTGCCTAATGTTCTGGAGCTCTGCTTGGGACCATTATGAAAAGCACTCAGGCAGCACATCCTTCTCCAGAATCCAGGAGGTGGCCACGAGGGCCTGTCTCCTGACAGTCACTAGAGGGGGAGGTAAGGGGGATGGGATAGGGATACGACTTCCTGGCAGCCTTTTGCCTCCTGTTTTCTGGAGGATCAAATGGTGTCCTCCAAGACAGGAAGCTGTCTTTGTGACTTAGGTAAGTGCAAGGTTGAGGCTTCTGTGGCACAGCTGTTCCCTGCACTTCTGGATTTGTGCAGATACTCCTAGGGAACTGTCACTTACTTAGTTGTTCTGCTATCCATTGTCCTGTGCCATCTGCAGATCTGTTCTGTAAATCGCTGTTGTTGAATTGATTGTTCTTGGGGCCTTTTAAAAAAAAATCCACCCTACTCTTTATGTCCAGCCTAAACACATGGATGGCATTGGTTTGAGAATTCTAGGTCAGAGTCACTAGACTCCTGCAAACATTGCTGTGTTGTTTGTAGGTGATTGTGATTTTTGTTGTTTTTGTCTTAAAAACAAGTTTTGTGGTAAAATATGCAGAACATAAAATTTTGCCATTTTAAGTGTGCCTTTCAGTGATAATTAAGTTCATTCACATTGTGCAGCTATTGTGAAGCTCTGAAACTTGACAATATTTTCCCAGACTTCCATACTGAAATAAATCATTACACATTGACTCCTCATTTCTCCATTCCCCCAGTCCCTGGCAACCACCACTGTGCTTTTTTGTCTCTGAATTTGACTACTCTGCATAACTCATATAAGTAGACTCCTGATATTTGTCCTTTTGTGACTGGTTTACTTCACTTAGCATAATGTCTTCAAGATTCATCCATGTTGTAGCATTTGTAAGAATTTCCTTTTTTTTTTTTTGGTGGTGCTGGGATTTAAACTCAGGTCTTGTGTTGGTTAGGCAGGCACTCTACCACTTGACCCTGGTACCAGGCCTGAGTTTTCTCCATTTTTAAGAGCAAAAAGTATTTCCTTGTTTGTATAGATCACATTTTATTTATCTATTCGTCTGTTGATGGACATTTAGGTTGCTTCCACCATTTGGCTGTTGTTACATGCTGCTGTGACTAGGGGTGCACAGATGTCTGTTTGAGTCCCTGCTTTTGATTCTTTTGGGTGTGTATCCAGAAGTGGAATTGTTGGAAGGACTGTTGTATTTTGAAATCTTAATTTTTTTTTTTGGTGGGACTAGGACTTGAACTTAGGGCTTTGTGCTTGCAAAGCCTGTGCTCGACCACTTGCCCATT
Source organism: Castor canadensis (assembly GCF_047511655.1). Taxonomy (NCBI): domain Eukaryota; kingdom Metazoa; phylum Chordata; class Mammalia; order Rodentia; family Castoridae; genus Castor; species Castor canadensis. The sequence continues at coordinate 52,384,948 of NC_133400.1, forward strand.
TTGCTCTAGTTATTTTGGAGATATCTGGGGGTCTTGTGAATTGTTTACATGGGTTAGCCTTGAACTGTGATCCTCCAATCTCAGCCTCCCAACTAGCTAAGATTATAAGTGTGAGCCACCGGCACTTGGCTTGAAATCTTAAGTTTTGGTAAATCTGTGTTGTCACTTAATATTAAATGTGATGTGATAAAATTGATCAAGAAGCTGGACTACTATATTCTGTATCTTATGAAAAGCCAAAGTAGAAGACAGGAAATTTAAAATTAAATTTCATTTCTTGAAGACAATATTTACTGTTTCCCATCTTGATTATGGAACCAATATATTCATTGTGGAAGAAAGTACATAGGAAAACCCCACTTGTACTCCTACCATGCAGAACAATGTTTGTTTTTGATATTTTAAACTAGCACTTTTGTGTTAATATTAATATAAATTAATTAATATTATATTAATATAAACATATTTATAAACACCCCAAAGGAATATTTATATATGATTATATACAATGTATAGCTTAAAAAAACTAGATCTGCCAGGTGCCACTGACTCAGGCCTGTAGTCCTAGCTACTTGGGAGGTAGATATCAGGAGAAAAATTTGAAGCCAGCCTGGGCAAACAATTCGTGAGACTCTAACTCGAAAGTACCCAACACAAAAAAGGGGTAGCAGAGTGGTTCAAATGGTAGAGCACCTGCCTAGCAAGAGTTCAAACCCCAGAACCACCAAAAGTAAAAAAACAAAAAACTAGGTCTGTGGGTCAGAAAATAAGCTTATGTGGTGGGAATTTATCCATTGATTTATTGGGACCATATTATAAATTTGAATTTATAATTTTCTTTTTCTCTTATAAAGGAATACCTGTATGTAATCCTCTAAAACATGATTCTTGATTACTATTGGTAACATTTATAAGGAACATCAATTCCATAACTTACTTAGTCATGATAATTCTATTATAATTCATTGAGTCCTTAGATTTAGATAGGTGTTTTTTAAACTCATAAATAATATTTTATTTTCATTTCTTTGAGGGTATGTCCTTAGGATTCATCCCTAAAAGTTTATTTTTTGTTTTTTTTTTAATACAGGGTCTCACTATGTAGCCCAGGCTGGCCTCAGCCACCCGAGTGCTGTGATTGCAGGCCTGTACCACTATGCCTGGCTCAGACACTATGTTGTAATGGTGAGGATAAGAAGTGTACAACAGTATCATTAAGGAGCATGTGATAGTTGCTGTGTTAGTTGCAAAATAAGTGCTAAAATCAAATCAGAAAAGAGAAAGTGCAATTAGGTGTCAAAAGATGGAAGAGGTGACTTTTAACTTGGGTGATCTGATAGAGTTTCATGCAAGTGGTAGAACAACATAGAGAACATTTGTGGCGGGGGAACACTGTAGGAAAGGCTAGATAAGGAAAGGTACATGGTTTATTCCGATTGGGGAGTGGAGTAAGTTTACTCAAGATAAGGAAACTAGTTCAGACAAAGCTTGGGCCTCTTGTGCACTAGGTCAATGTGGCTGGTGGAGGTCCCTGAGTGCCAGTTGAGGAGTTGAGAAGTTTTGGCAGTAGGCTCAGCTGATCAAAGGCCCCAGGAAGATCATTGTATTGGAGATAAGGGAACTAGAGGGGAGTGGGCAAAGGTGAGAGCCAATGTACTCAGTTGTACTGATTCCATGAGAGTCTGAATGCTGGGTGGTTGGGTGGGAGAAGTTACAAAAGCAACCATGTTGCTGCCACCCTGTAGACACCAAATATCCCAAGACTCTGTCAGTCAGGGCAAGGCTTTTAAAGAACTTGCTATTTCCTCCCTGCCTGCCTCTGAGTAGGTATGAAATCATTAGTCAAAGAGAGAGGAAGCAGTAGTGTAGTTTTGTGTTTAAAGCTGGAGGGAAAGGGAGGACTGATTCAGCAATAAAGCTGGAGGGAAAGGGAGGACTGACTCAGTATCGACCCAAGGTTTGGAGACCTGTGACTATGTGATTGCTGTTTTAATGGATGGAAATGGGAGAAATGAAGGATTGGCTTTTTTAGGGGTGGGGAAGAGGGTAAAAATTTTAGATTTGGAGAGGTTTGTGAAATAATGTCTCAATGTTAAGAGATAATTAGTGCTTCTAAAATTCATTTTAATATGTTCTTGTTAAGAATGTAATTTTCTTTTCTAATTCCAGTAATACAAAAAGATCTAAGTGTTCTGATCCTTAAATTAGTGTCAAAGAGATGATGGAAGGCTCCAGATTTGTAGCCAGTGTACTTGATGAGAATGTGTCTACAGCAGCTCTCTCTTCTCTGGGATCCTTAGATTCTTGGATGGTTCTAGTCTTTCACCCTTTAATCCATAATCCTTTATCTGTCTGAACAAGAGAAGAAGCAAGCAGGAGTGAAACTCAAGTACTAGAATTTAGCCGAAGGTCCTTTTTAATTATTCCCATTTTTAAGTTTTCAAGCCAGTATTGGTCTCTATCAACACAGTAACAGAAAATTTACTGAATTTTCATGTCATTTGTCCCATATGACATTAGATGTATCAAAGGGTTGCTTTCTGACAAGATACATTTTAAAGTTAGTTAAAAATAATATTACACATTTAATTTAAAAGCATCATTATGGTAGGGGACAGATATACTATTAGGATAGCCTTTGAGTTCAGACAACACTGAAAACTAATGAGATGATACACTTGTAAGAAGTTTTGAATTCTTCTGTGAAAGTCAGCTTTAATAGGAACATTACCTACATTGGTATGCTTGTTACACATTTCACAAAAGTGAAATGTGTTTTTTATACTTTATTTTTTTCCAGCCACTGTTTTAGTGTTTTCTCAGAAATTTGAGTTCTTTATAGGTTAGTCTCATAAGTTAAAATTATTGTAATTAAGAAAACCCCTTCTTTTAAAATTGAGATTCTTACCAAAGCAAAGATGGTCTGGAATGGTTTTAAGTGAGAATTGAGCCCTTGTTGAAATGTGGAGATTTTCTGTTATCCTAGTGCTGGTGATAAATTTAATACTACCATGTATGTGTTTTGAAGCTAGCCAGTTAGGATATGTTTAATTATCAGTAGACTTAAACAAATGTATTTTGCATTGTTGTTGAACTTTGGACATTAGGACTTTGGAAGGTGGAAAATTCCAAATGTAAGTGAGAGACTTCTGTTACTGGGCTTTATAAGAAGTAATCAGTCCTATCTCAAAGTACCTGGTAATGCTTTTTGAGCTGGTGAGGTTTATGAGGTGTAAATTAGATAGGTTATCTCCCCTGCCTCCAGGGACATTTGAGATAGAAAGCAAGAGTAACATAAATTTGATACTCAGCCGGAGAAGGATATTTGTTGAACTTGTCCTCCGACTGTGGACTTGCTTTTCATGCTTTAAAAAGTGGTGGTTGCCTTTTTCTTTAAAAAAACAAAAACAACAACAACAAAAAAACCTCAAGTCTTAATGTCTTATAGTCAAACAAAACTTAGATTCATTTGTTCTATGTTCTGTTTTCCAAACTCAAAATGAGGAATGAAAGAGTCCAAGTTTCTCTGCAGTTGCTCTGCCCTGGCCTTTGTTCTAGCTTAGTGTGGACACTAACCAGAAACTTGGGCTGCACTTTTGTTGTATATTCATTCACCCCAACATTACTGTCTTTGCATTTGCTTTCTTCTTTTTGTTCCTGGGCAGAAGTTGCTGTGAAGATGGAAATGGTTTCTTTGGTGGTCTTCCTAGAATGCCAATGAAAGTGTGAAAGAGGGGATTGGATGCAGATGTTTGGAGGGCAACTGAGTTACCCATTTTTCTAATATAAAATTGCTATTAAAAAGTGCTTAATTTGACTTGTGAAAACAATGTTGCCTTGTCAGTTTCTTCCTTTTGGGGTACATTTTGTGAGAGATACTTTGGGTATCATTTTAAAACTTTTTTTTTTTAATGTTTCCATGGCAATAATCACCCCCTTGCTGAGGGTTGAGCCCAGGGTTTTGCACATCCCTAGCTCTGTCTCGTCTCTATTTGTTTATTTATTTATTACTTTTATTGTGGTGGGTGGGGGTACATTGTGGTATTTACAAAAGTTCTTACAATATGTCATACTTGAATCCACCCCCTCCTCCATTCTCCTTTATTGTCTCATCATTTCTAATGACTGTGTAGTATACCATCATTCACTTACCTAATCTCTTTTTTCTTTTTCACAGTTTTTATATTAGATCACATTCTGAGAAGACTGATCATGTACATACATTTTGGGGCTATGTCTTTGCTTTCTTGGCTAGGAAACTCACAAGATTAGAATTGCTAAGTCAAGGGGCAGGTATATGTTTAGGGTTTTTGTTGTTGGTTTGTTTAATGCATAATGCCAGTCTTCCCCTTCCTGTCTACCCCCTGGGTTATACCAGTTCACACTCTAAATTGGCCTTTGCGGAGCAGAGGCAGCTCTTCAGGCAGTGTTTGCATACTCACAAATCTTTTGTGTGTCCATTTCTGCTGTGCTCAAGTCAAAGTTAAGTGACCCTGAATGTAGTCTATTTGATTTGACTTTCTTGGGTTAATGTGGGCTGGGGTCTACTGATGTTGAGGCTCATGTGGCAGGTCTTTGGGAGTTCTCCCCACAGTCTCTCTGCCAGAGGTCTGCATCATGCTGCTGTCCTGTTGCTCAATAGAGAAACCTGGTTCCTGGGACTGCAAGTCCAGAGCCCGTACTGTTCTTCAGCTGCGAACAGGGCTCCAGTGTTCAGCCTCTGGTCTCACATTCAGGGCTGCGTGTTTTACCAGGCTGGGCTCATTTGCTGGATTGGCCTTTTGGCACTGAAAATAAACACTTATTTTAAATTTGGGACAGAAGGAATCCTTTTTTTTTTTTTTTACACTTTTATTAGAACTTCAACTTATTTTTTCTATGAAGAAATTATAAACGTTTGAGGGGACGGATGTTTAACGTGATTTAAACGTTAGTATATATATGTATTGAAGCATTACATGTTAGCCTATCAATATGTACAATTTTTATGTAACCATTTAAAATAAATTTAGAAAGGAGTGCTGTCTTATTTTAATTTTGAGAAAGATCTTAAAAAGACAGTGGCCTGTGTGCTTTAAAAAGTCATTTTAAAGTGATGGGAATGGGCCTGTACTAAAACTTTAATTTGGGGGAGTTACATGGCTGGCTTCCTGGCAAAGAAACAGTCTAAGCTTGCTGGTAGTTCTGTGAAGACAGATTCCTGTCCTTGAAGTCGGCATCAGCTTCAAGCCCAGCATGGTGCTGGTGGCTGCTCAACAGATAGAGTAAGTGGCGTGTATTAGGTGCTCAGTTACTGTTTCCTACATGAACTGAAGTTGAAACGTGTTTCAGAGAATGAGCAATCCGGCTGCTGTTAAGGTTTGTGTAGAGAGAGGTAAAAGGGAAGAGTGAAGTTGGCTGAAGCATGTGGAAGGCTAGGGAATTTGAACTGTAGTCTCTAGTCAGTGAGGGAGGTTTTGCAGCAAGGCACTAATGTGATTAAGTTGGAGGGCTTTTTTTTTTTTGGTTTGTTTATTTATTTATTTATTTATTGTAGTACAAGGGATTTTACCCAGATCTTGAGTACTTTAGACAAGCATTCTTACCATTTGAGGTATCACGCCCCCAAGCCAAGTTGGAGGGTTTTTTTGTTGTTGTTGCTGTTGTTTGAGACATTGTCTTCTATGTAGCCCAGGCTGGCCTAGAACTTGAGAGCTTTTTGCCTCAGCCTCCAAGTTGGAGATTTTAGTCATTTGTTGGGTTCTGGTAAGTAGGCTATATTGGAAGGGAAGGTTAAAGGCAAGGACCTAACAATTCTTTTTTTTTTTCCTAATTTCAGTAGTTTGCATCTGATTTCTTTACATTATTCTACATGATGGCAAAGGAAACCTCCAAACCAGTTAGTACTAATTAGTTGTCATGAATCTATATAGTGAAAGAATACATCAAAGACGTAAGATGAAATGTTACCATAGCGATCAATATTAGTAACTATAAGCTTTCTCTAAAGATATATAGAGCAGTTGATACTCTATAAAATATCTTCAAGCAACTTTGAGACTTCCATATGCTAGTCCTATGCTTAATTAAATAAGGTTGGTGGCAGTATTTTAAATATTGAGGACACCAGAATTCTGTCCTAAGATGGACTACTTCCCACTGCCATTGGCTGTCTTTATTCTTAAAGTTGCCACAGAACGCCAGGAAGATTTAGGGGCCCAGGGAAAGCTGGGGTCTAACATTCAATCTACCTGCAGTTTAGAGTCCTTGCTCCACTTGATGCCAGTTGTGAGTTAACTTCCTTCAGTGTACAATGGGGATAAGAAATAGCTACCACATGAGATTGCTTTGGGATCAAATGAAATAGTAAGATACAAAGCAAATACCTTGTGCTTGTTACAGAGTAAATCCTCAGTAAATATTGGTTAGTAACATCATTAGTATTATTAGTAACCAATACTAATTTTGGTTAGTAACATTTATAAAGACCAGGACTTTACAGGATCAACAAACAGTTTATAAGTCTCTGAAGTGCAATTCTGAAAGAGGCTAGCTTCTTAGAGGTGGCTTCTCTGCAGAAGTCCCATATTAAAGAACATCTTCCTTGTTTGTCTTCAGTGGTGCCACCTGGGGGTGGACATGCTTGTTTGGGTGCACAAACAAGTCAGTGTCAGTGTGCCCCTTTCCTTGGAGAGCCTCACAGGTCTGCAGTTTGAAAGCAATTTTCCTAAACCAGAGAAAGGCATGGCTGAATTACCAGATGTAAAAGATTTCATTTAGCTAAGCCTACTACACTCAAGGGCCTTCTGATTTTACACATTCTCCTGAGTAACAAGATAGAATAATGTCACATATTGCCCCTCTCCTGTACCCTTTAAAAACTTGGGAGTGTAGATGCTGACCTGAGGACCTTGCTAATACTTAGAAAGAATGCTGTTAGAAAGAAACTGGTGAAGACCATTGGAGGAATTATTTAGGCACTCCTGTTAGGGAGACTTGAAGTACTAAGCAAGGCTAGAAACTGGGATTGATTACAGGTGAGGCTGTGGCATCTTGCTGGAGGTCATTATACTAAAGATGAAACCTGCTTATCCTGGGAGTCCTCTGTGTAGTGGAAAAACACCTAGCAGAAATCTAGAGACTGTTCTTAGTATTAGACTGTGTGACCTTGGGTGAGTTGTACACATTTTCTGGGCTTTACGTTCCATCCTCATCTCTGGCATTTATTTATTGACTCTGTTTCAGTGTTTCTCGTTTGCAGAGTGTCACTAAAATGGAATAATTACAGTTTTTTTTTCCTAATTTTGAGGCTTTTCAATTGAATGGATAAGCTTTTCTCAGTTTTTCTTACATAAAACTATCTTAAAATTTTCTGCCACTCTTGTCTTTTTAACATACCAAATGTTCATTGAGTATGTGCTCTTTTTACTTTCACTGACATGGTAGGTGAAATTTTACATTCTTTTCAGATGTCATACATGTGCACATCTCTGCTAGTAAAACCTATCCCTGTTTGTGGTGGACAGTCCACATCCTGCATCCCCATTTCATGGTATTTTGAGTGTCCCCTAGTGGCACTGCAATTCAAAGGATCTAAGCGACCCTTGCATTGCTCCACTGCAGGCCTGCTAAAGTCAGGCAGGGTAGGCCCACTGTGCCCGGGCAGTGTGGCATAGAAGTGCCATACTATTTCTTTTGGGTGCTTAAAATAGAAGGTTTTTGATATAGTCAAAATCATAAGGCATAGATCCCTTGGGGGCCTCAGGACATCTTCCTTGGCTCTCCTTAACCAAGGCTCAGAGTTATTCAACATCAGGAGCTAGCAGGAGGCTTAGCAGGGCTGAGTGAGCAGGGCTCCAGGCTGGCATGCTTTCACTGCTGCTTACCACCACTGATCTTGAGATGTCATTCAGGTTTTTCCATTTTTCTTGTGTACAGAGGGGAGCAGCAGTAACCCACCTGTTACTTATGAGGAACTTTCTGCAAATATATGACATCATGGAAATCTACCTGGCTTGCTCTGGAAGTAGTTCAGTGACAACATGTAAAAATCAGTCTGGACTAACAAATATTCAGGTAGTAACATTCTTTCACAATTCTGTGAACAAGATTAGCTAGTAACTGCCAGTATTGATTACCACATTGCGTGTTGTGGAACAGAAGTATAGAGCAAGAACAATGGATGTGTTTCATTTCTTAGGAAGCATTCTAGAACTACTAAGGGTATGAATGTTTAGTTTCAGTGGTAGATTTATTGTTAGCATGTTTTCATAAGCCAAGGATAAAGGCCCATTTTAGGGAGGCTGTGATCTCACAAGGGGAACTGTGGACAAGATTTAATGAGAACTATTTCTGTAATCCCTGAAAACTTGGACTTTTGCTTTTTAAAAACACAGGATTCCAAAATTTCAACTTTTAGGGAAAGAATTGTGAAAATATAAATTAAGAAAATAAGTTCTTGGTTTAATAAACCCTTTTGTGAAAACTACTGAGTTGGGGCTTTCCCATGGTAAGTTTATCTTGCCTGAGATTTTCATTAATTTGCTGAACCAGCCACTTAAGTGAGCTGAAGATACATGAAAATTTGCAGTGGGAATGTGTTTCTGAATTAAGTACACTAAAGTGTAATTGTTTTTCTACTTCTCGCAGAAAGCAGAAATACATTTAAAATGTATTTTAAATACATTTAAATGTACGTATACATTTTAAATGTATGTGAGGCCAATACATTGGACTTTATAAACACTGATTTCTAATCAGTATTTTTAGGACCTCATAAATGTTGATTTCTAATCAAAATTTTTATTAGATTAATGATGACTAAATCAAATACGTTAATTAAGTACATTTGAATTTAGACCTTGTGTAACTAAATTTTACAGGCAACTTCTGACCTATACACATCTGCATCAGAATTTCTTGGGTGAGTGGGCATTCTGACTTCTGAATCAGAATTTGCAGGGATAGGACTGGAGAACTTGCAGTTTTAATAATTGCCTAGATGATTTGCCTTGAAGTTTGAGAATCATTGACTGCCTTAGTTCATAGAGACTTTACAACAAATCGCATTTCGCTAATGAGGGCATATGCTCAAAGAAGGTAAGTAAATTCTATGACATCCATTGTGTATCCTCACCTATAGTCATCTATATTTGCTGTGTGCCTGCAGACAAGTTACGTATGAAGTCTAAATTGAAAATTATCATTGTAAACAGTTATGTTTTGGATAAGAGTGTCCCTCAAAGGGACTTATGCATTGAAGGTTTGGTACCTGATGCAAGCAGTGTTCAGAGGTCGGGCTTTTGGGAAGTGACTAAATCATGAGGGCTTTGCTGTCATTAGTGGACTAGTCCATCAACGGATTCACAATTTGAATAGACTGTTGGGAGATGGTGGAACTGTGGAAGGTGGGTCTTGGTTGGAGGGAGTGGGTCACTGGGGCATGTTTTTGAAGGATGTCTTGCCCTGCCCTCTTTCTTTTTCTCTCTCTCTCTCTCTGCTTCCTGTCCACCATGAGATGAGTTGCTTTCTCTATCATACGCTTTCTGCCCTGATGTCCAGCCTCACTATGCCCAGAAACAACAAAGCCAGACAACTATGGACTGAAACCTTGAGCTAATATAAATCTTTCCTCCTTGTAAGTTGATTTTTCTCAGGTATTTGTCACAGTGATGAAAAGTCTGACTATTACAACAACTTAGCTAATTGTGAAACCTGGGTGATAATGATAAGTAATCTTTTCTGGCTCTATTTTAACTTCTGTGCAGTTATTTCAGAGACTTGGCCAGGTGATATGAAGTGCCTTATTATACTTTATATATAACAGTGTCCTATGATACTTTTCTGTGGGTAGAAATTCTTAAACGTTCATTATTGATTGTCTGTTAGGTTGCTTGTTTTACTTGCTGTCCTGTGAGGTTTTTAAAAAGGGTTGGGTTTCCTCCCCTGTCACACCACTGTATGTCTTCAAAGCAGCGACTCTTTGTGGATCATGTCAGTAATGTTCAGTGCTGAGACAGCGAGGAATGTGATATCTGTGCAATGAAAGATTGTTGATATTGTGTCAGCTAAAGGCTGCTAGTACCAGTCTCTCTCTGAAACCAGCCCCTTTGCGTCCTTGGCTTGTAAAGGCAATGAAATACGGTCCTATCTATGCCTTAGGCCATTTCTCTCACTGCTGTCCTTCAAAGACTGCAGACTCATTCAGCTAGCCAGCCTTGGCCTACTCTGGCTCCTATTTTTTCTGGGAATTAACCTTTCCTTTTCCCCCTGCCTCCTACATATGCCATTATGTGTTTGTCAATGTTAGACTAAAAGAGGTGCAGAATGGATAGGTGGGGAGACAAATAATTCAGTGGTAGCACTGGGTCTATTGTGGAGAAGTGGTCCTGCGAAGGGGGTCCCCAGCAAGAGAGCTCGAGCCCCTAGCTGCTTACAGACTGGGGATAGATAAAAGGTTGGTAGAGAAATCTCAGGAAGGTTATTAGGCAGGAAAATCCTCAATGCTCTAGATTCCAAGGAAGGGCGAGTAATTTCTTCTAGGCCAGGTGGGTAGTTTCTAGTAAATGGCTAAAGGTGGATGTCTATTTTTCTTCAGGCCTGGGTAGAGAGTTTCCAGTAAGTCACCTTCAAGGGGGAGAGGGTCCACTTCTAACATGGCTTCCTTTTGTTCGCCTTAACAGTTAATTGTATGCCTCTTGTCATAGAGAATTGAAACACTGCTTACAATTATGGTTATTTTTATTCATGCTTTTATTTCTTTTGCTAGGTAGTAAAGAAAAAGGAGTTTTAAATCCAGGAAGAATTTAAGATGTTTTGAGAAAGCTTACAAAAAGTTTCAGAAGACAGCTAGCTGCTGGCATACTTGAGGTGTAATTCTGGCCCAGCTTCTTTCTCACTGGGTGTGGTTTTAGATGGTCACACCCTGTCACTTTATCCCCTAATTTACAAAGTAGGGATAATGAAACTACCACCTAGAGCTGTTGGCAGATTAATGGGACGAGGCATGCAGAGCATGTGGCCTGGACTTGGGGCACAGTAAGTGCACTGGAGCTCTCAGAACAGTTGTCATTTGTGGAGTCCTTGCTTCCTAGCATGTTGAGTGGTAGAAGGGAATGGATTGGGTGTCTCTTCCTCCCCGCATATCCTGAGGGTGGGGTGGTGTGTATTCTACTTTGAATTTCAGGTCTGCTTGTATAGGGAAGCGGAACCAAATGCCTCTTTATGACTATGAATTTGTTTTCTATAATGTCCTATGAAAATAATTTTTTAAAAAACATGGTGATTGTATAGGACATGTAGTTGATAGTGTCATTTTGTAAAGTTTTATAAAAATTGGCAATGAATTGGAAACAGTAAATAATTATATGTTTATAACATTTTATAGTAAAAGGTAACAGCTTATTAAATTAGTTTCCCCAGTTAAAGTCCTTTTGGGTTGTTTTTGCCCACAGAATTCTGGACATACAGAGTTGCTTTTTTTTTTTGGAAGTACTAGACAGCCTCGTATGGTCCTTCTGAGCATGACTTCTGTGTAGCTAGGATGACAGATGTGGGCCACCGTGCTTAGCTTGGTGGTTGAGATATGTGAGATGGGAGTCTCACTAACTTTATGCCCATACTGGCCTTGAACCATGATTCTCCTACCTCTACCTCCTGATACAGATGTGAGCCACCTTGCTTGGCTCTGAATGACTTATTTTTGATTCTTCCCTTTTTAGAACAAATGGTGGGACCTAGAAGTTTTAGTAAGTTGTTTATATGGAGTATATATACTATGTAGCCTATGAAACTAGAGGTGAAGTATGACCATGAGGTTGTTTTTTTTCTCATTAATTTTTAATACACTTGACATTGTTCCTGGGTGGCTCACCCTTCGAATTTCTCAGTCAGAACACAGATGTCTCCTAACAGAAGCTTGCTCTGTGAGAATGTGATAGACCAATATGAATGTTTTAACAGAGTGCCCTATTGCTCATCGTGGTCAGTCACAAGGATTGTATTTCTCATCTATCTTTTGTGACAAATGAGTACATATTAATTTTTTTATTGCAGTAAAATAATGTCTGCATTATGTGTCATGTAATGACAAATGGCACTTTGAACCAAGAAATGGTGCTGAGATGTTTTGTAATTGCAGGCAGTACTATATCCTAATTGAGCCAGTTGGAAGTATTTGTTTCTTGTTCTGTCAGGTATGCATTCTAGATTATTTAATACAGCATACTAGAGGACCTAAGACACAGATCTCTGAAAAAAACAGGTAAATATGCCAGAGATAGAGCTGGACAAAAGTGAAGTCACAGCCCATGGGGGAGGGATTTTGGATTGCTAAAACAAGAATGTAGAGTAGACAAAAGCATGTTGTCCACACTTGCTACTCAGAGGTACTGAGTAGTTTCTTTGCTTGTCATTTGACTGAAAAAAAAAAAAAGGAGCTTAAGAATAAGAGTTCAAACTGTTAAGAAGGGAGTGGAAATGCTCAAGAGGAAGAGTGTGTATAGGTCAGTGCCCCTGTCCTACGAAATGGGGACACTTCTTAGAAGTATAAATTCTAAAATAAAAAGATTAAATTGTAGTAATTAGTTTTCTATTGCTCACATAACAAATTACCACAAGTTAGTGGTTATTAAACACACATTTAGTACTTTATAGGATTTTAGGTTGGGAGTTGGAACTTGATCTCAGTGACCAAAAATAGAGCTGTTGATAGGCTGGGCATGGCTGGCTACTTGGGAGGTGGAGATAAGGAGGACAGAGGTTTGAGGCCAATCTAGGCAAAAAGACACCCCCCTCATCTCAACTAGTAACCTGGACATGTGCCGATAATCCCAGCTACTGGGAGGCATAGGTAGGAGGATCAAAGTCTGAAATTGCTCCCAGACAACAAACTTGACCTCACACAAAAAATGCAGCAAAAAGGGCTGGGGTATGGTGTAAGTGGTAGAGCACCTGCAGAACAAGTTCAAGGCCCCGAGTCTAAACCCCAGTACTGCCAAGAAAGAAAAAAAAAGGCTGTGCTCCTTTTCGTGCATCTGGGAGAGAATCTGTTTCCCTGCTTCTAGAAGTTGCTCATATTCCTTGGGTTCAGCCCCTTCCTCCATCTTTTAAAGCCAGCTATAGTCAGGTGATTAGGGACCCACCTGGAAAATCAGGATAATCTCTTTTGGCCAGCTGACCAGTAATTTTAATTTCATCTGCAGTCTTTAATGCCCCTCTCCCATATAAAGTAACATTCATAGGTTCTTGGGGATTAGGATGCAGATATCTTAGGGGTGTCATTATTCTGCCTGTCACATAAGTCATATGGTTTATACTTTATTTCAGTTCAAATTTATATAGAGAAACTTTGTTTTTGACTGAATTACTGTAAAATTACCCCCCCCCCAAAAAAAGAAGATATTCCTGGACGTAAAAGGCACAGTCTTAATTCTGCAGTTGTACTTCTCCAGTGGCTATTTTTCAGTGTTTCAGTAGTAAGGAATCTTGTTTGAATTTTGTAGGGGATTGAAGTTTAGGGAAGTTATTCTCTCTAAAAATCATCGAGACTTGCTTTTAGTATAGTTAGGTTTTAGGTTTTTCCACTTCACAAATGTGGTAAATATCGCAAACCTAACTTACAGAAAGTTTCCCCTTTAGACTTTAGGAGCCACGTGTTTATTAGAGGAAGAGGTTCTCAGGATCAGGAAGAGAGAAAGGTGAAGGCATGAAGACTAGGACAGGTGCTTTGAGTGGAACCTAGTAAGTACAGCAAGTGATACCTGCAGTAGGCAGTCTTTTATGGAAAGCCATGGCTACAGGGGAAAAAAAGACACTGAGGAAGAAAGTAAGGTAGAATGGGAGATTCTACCTTAAGAAAGTAAGGTAGAATGGGGGCAGTAATGGCAGAGAACAACAGTGATAGAGAGGAAGTACAAGGCTTCTGGGCGGGGGATAGGAAAGCCATGCCTGTTTTGTCTCAGAAGCTCTTAGTGGCGCATTTTGATTCTGTCTCTGAGCCTAAGCTCCTACGGTACATTGTGACCCCATTGATGAAGGGACCATCTTTTATCTCAAAATCCTCTCAACCTAGCACAGCAGTTCTCAAACTTTTTGGTCTCAGGCCCTTGTTAGGTTGTTAAAAATTACTGACAACCCTTGTACATTGCTGGTGGGGTGTAAAATGGGGCATCACTGTGGAAAACAGATTGGCAGTTCTTTAAAAAGTCAAACATAAGTGTTACCATGTGACTCAGTTGCTCTACTTCTCCTAAGTCTGTGCCTAAGAGAATTGAGAACATGACTCACAATAGTCAGAAGGTAGAAACAACACCAAGGTCTGCTAGTGGATGAATGGACCAACAAAGTATTGTATACTTGCTTAATGGAATGTGATTTAGCTATAAAAAAGAAGGGAAGTACTAGGTATCTGCTATAGTGTGAACCCTAAATTTCATGCTGAGTGAAAAAAGTCAAATCACAAAAGGCTGTTTGTAGTATGACTCCAGTTATGGGAAATGTCCAGTAGAGAAATCCAGAGACAAGTGGGTTAGTGGTTACCAAGGGATTGTGGGGAGGGGAGGATGGAGGTTGGGTTTCTCTATAGGGTGATCAAATGTTCTGGAACTAGATAGTCGAAGTGATGGTACAACCTTGTGGTGAATTTTATGGTATGTGAATTCCATCTAAAAAAAATTCTTGTGTACCTCAGTTTTGTTTATATCTGTGGAGATCATATTAGGAATTAGAATTGCTCATTCAACGATACCAACTTTTAAAACAACATTATAACATACTCATTATGTTAATCTGACATTTTAAAAATAAAAACTAAAACCTCCAAAACAAAAAACCTAATGAAAATTTTTTTATTATGTCTTTAATATCTGGTTAGTAGAAGGCATCTAGAAACTCATTTGTGTTTCTGCAGTGAGTCTTTTGTAGTATGTCTTACACAGATGCTGTTGGAAGGAGTATTGTTCTATTGCCTTTGTAGATACTATGGATATTCTTTCATACTATGTCAAAAACTTGACAAATGGTAGTTTATTAAAGGTTAAAGGTTAGCTGGCAGTTTGGAATCTGCAGCCATTTACTTTGTTACCTTAAAATTTATTGATTTAGTTTGTACTTTGAATGGATCTTTTATCTAGGCAAGGTTGTGTAGCATAGTAGTTCCTCATTTGGAAAAGTATAGGTTCGCTAAGTTATGGAGATCTTCTAAACCTTGACACATTTCATTAGTATGTCTAGTCACAATCTATCTCAAATCCCGTGTTAATATCACTGATCTCATGAGAAAATTCTTTGTTATTATTTCAAGGTCATGGTTTTCCAGTGTTCCAGCTTCTCTGTGATAAGAAAATGTTCCTTGTCTTTTTGGCTGGTTTGGGTAAGTGTGATCTTGAATACAATGGAAGAGGAAGGAATTTTTGGGGGCAAATTTTTGATTGGTATTAACTAGTTTATATAGGTAACTCCAGAGAATGGTTACCGAATCCTCTGTGAATGCTTCTTATACCAGGGATGGTCTTTGTGTGCTGAAGAAAGTTAGATGGGTTTGTTTTAGTGAACTAGTAACTTCAAGACAGAAACTGAAGGGAGTTGGAAGGAGAACAGAGGAGCAGAGCTGAGTTTTGGGAGAGGAAAATGGGGCTCCTACTTGTTTTGATCCCCACCTTGATCCTACTGGCTAGATAGGGAGAGTATGTTATTACACTTGTTTTATAGGATGGACTCTTTCCAGAGCTTGGTTAATACGTCGAAGAGTGATGAGCCCACACAGTACACAAGAGATGTGTAAAGGCTTATTCCACATAACAAAGCTCTTGGGGAGAGCAGGGCAGGCTCTTAAGCACACCAGAAGTGTCTTGAGAGAGCAGGGACATGAGGCTGGCTTGACTTCATGTACTGTTGAGGGGTGGTTTGAATTTCTTGCAGCTGCCAGAGAAGAGAGCCCCAGGCCTTTTTATCAGCTTGCTTAGAAGGGAAGATCAGCAGTGGTAGGGCTTAGTTGTCAGGAGTCAAACATTGAAAATGGAGCCAGACTCCATTTTCTTCCTGTAGACTCTCTACATGAAGAGACTTTTCTCTGCGGACCTGGCAACTAGCAGTTTGATTATGAGTTCAGTACTTAGAGAAGAACCAGTAAGGGGAGTGATTAAGTGAGCTGGACTTGTTGACTTAGCTATGATATAACTCCTTGTGATCTCAACCTTACCTGTAAATCCACATTTCCTCCACTATCGTAAAGTTATGCATTTTAGCTGGTTTAGATAGTTAAGTTATTTGGATCAAAGTGAAGCACCAGGGAAAAGAAGATAAAGCAGTACACAAAGACCATGGGTGCAAGGATATTGCTTTCATTTAGTGAGAATTTCCTCCTGCTTATCTCTTTCCTCTATTTTTCTAGCTCTGTTTCACCCTGACAGTTGGTAGGAAGAAAATTAACCTGCTCATCAGTTGATGGAGCCATCTGTTGGAGGATTTGACATCCTGTCCACCACATAAGAAAGGAATCATAACTGTCCCCTCCAGGGATTTTAGTGCCCTTCAACTGAAAGGTGCCCATCAACTGAAAGGTGCCCGCAAAGCAGTCACGCAGCCCAGTGATGAAATGGGAACAGACCAGTAGATTGTATGGGCATATTGCTTTGTGATAAGAGTTTTTAGGCTTGGAGAACTGTCTCAGTTATTGGTTACATTTTACTTTGAAGATGATTTTTAGAAGCCAGTAGGACATGAATTCTATAGACTACCGTGTAGTTGTGTTTTTTTATTTGTTTGTTTATTGAGGATGGAACCCAGGGCTTAACACATGCTAGGCAAGCTCTGTTGAACTACAGCCCCATCCCTGCTTGTGTGCGTGTGTTGTGTGTATATGATTGGCAGTCCAGGGGGGTTGAACTCAGGGCCTTAAGCTTGCTAGGCATACACTAGCAAGGCATGAGCCATGCCTGTAGCCATTTTTGCTCTAGTTATTTTACAAGTAGGGTCTCATGTGTTTTGCTTTGCTGGCCTAGATCTCGGGTCTTCTTATTTACATATTCCAAGTGACTGAGAAGACTGACAACACCACCATGCCCAGCTATTGGTTGAGATAAGGTCTTGCTGTTTGTTCAGGCTGTCCTCAATCCAAGATCCTCCTGATCTCCACCTCCTAAGTAGTTGAGATTACAGATGTGAGCTACCACACCCCATGTTTTTTGGCTTTTTCTGGACAAGTTCTCACAATGTAATCCAGGCTGGCCTCTGACCATGATCCTTCTACCTGAATGCTGGGATTACAGATGTGTGCCACCACACCCTGCTTGAAAATACTTTCAAAACTCAGGAAGGTATGTTAAAGGATTCTTGCCCAGTGTTGAATATTGGAGGTTTGCCATTGTAGGCAGAAGGCTTCTTCTATGATTCATTCCTTAGTGAACAGGCTGAGACTTTCACACATGCAATTGGAGCCTTTAGCAGGGCAGGAACAAAGTTATACATGGGCTTTACTTGTATTGAGTGATACTCTGTGCCAGAAATGATCACTCTTAGCTGAAACAGACCCCAAAAGGAATTAATCAGTCATCTGAGCACTGACAGGATCTTTCAGACAAACATGGTATGGGTGTGGATGTGGGGAGAAACCAGACAATCTCCCAGCACAGCACTGGAGGAGTCAACGGAACTCTCAGTGTGTAGGGCTGCTGCTTCAAGCCCACAGAAGTGCATTCTGGGGCAAGTTCCCCCATAGGGAACATGTCCCGGCTTATGTGCTCTCTGAGGATGAAGACGAGCCACCCGTGCATAACACTAGCCTATAGTCATCCCAGTGTATGAGTGTGCAGACCTGGGTCAGCTCAGTGTGTGTTCAACTCCATGTGAGTTATGGTGGGTACCTAGCCCACACTCCAATCTGCTCATCTGTGGGACACTACAAAGCTGAGTAGCTGTTCTGCTAAACACTAACAGGACATCCTCCTTTAACTAGAGTTTGTGGGGAGGGAATTGTTAAAATCGATTATTTCAGAGTTCAGTTCACTTTGCAGTGTGCATCATCAGAACCATGTAGTGTTACATTCTCTATTGCAGGATAAGGCTGCATCTTGTACACCATAGGATGCCAATAGCGCCCCCTCCAGTTACGACAACTAAATGTCTCCAGACCTTGTCAAATGTCCCATGGGCAAAAATCAATTGGAAACCACTGCCCTAAGTGATGCAACGGTAAGAGCAGCAGAGCTCCAACCAAGGTTTGACCACTGCAAAGTCTCTGCCAGCCTGCCTCCCAAGAGAAGACACTAAGCCACCTTGCATGCTTCTTCTGTAGGCCAAGGGCCAAGCAGTCCTGGTAGGGCCCTCAGTACTCCGTCTCAGTTTGTCAGCATTGCAGAAAGGATTGGGAGATTCTGGCAAATGATAAAGTGAGGTAAAGTGTATCAGGTGCCAGCATGTGGTGTTAAGTATTAGGGTGTGTTTGATAAATGGGAAAATTGTGTCTCTCCAGGATTGAAATGTTTAGTTATTTTGACTGGTAGTGACAATGGTCTTTTGCGAGCCACTTGATAAAGAAAAGGTCAGTGTTACACTGTCACTTCCATTGAGCATGAAGACACAATTTAACATAAATTTGTATGAGTTGTAAACATGAAACCTGTGTTAGTGTTTCCCATGATTTAAATATCTTTCTCCTTTCCCAGTAATCTGATTAAAGTGCAAAGTAGAGGGATAGAAATTGGTTATGCTTTTGGACCTGTAGCTGATTCCACTAGATTTACCTAAAAGTTTGTGTCCTGTTCCTGTAGAAAAAGAATTCTGATGGGCCAGGCATGGTGGTGTTTGCCTGTAATCCCAGCTATTTGAGAGGTAGAGCTAAGAGGATCACAGTTTGAGGCCCATCTGGGCAAAAAGTTAGCAAGACCCTATCTCAGAACCACGTTGGGTGTGGTGGGTCATTACTGTAATCTCAGCTGCCTAGGAGGTAGAGATAGAATTGTGGTCCAAGGCACAGGCAGAAACTTGAGACCCTATCGGAAGCTAAAACAAAACTAAGCAAAAAGAGCTGGGGACATGGCTCATGTGGTACAGCACCTTTCTAACAAGTGTGAGAGGCCTTGAGTTCAAACCTCAGTACCACCAAAAAAAAAAAAAAAGCTGGTAACCTGGTGACACTTAACATAGTATAGGTTGGTTGGAAAGCCATCCATTACATTCTGTGAATTTTTCTCTTTCTTAATCTTTGTAGTGGATCCTTATTATCCTTAGCTGCTGTTAATGGGGGTGTAAGAAAAAAAAAAAAGCAGATCCAGGGTAGAAAGGATCTGGGTTAGTCAGCTTTTCTTTGCTCTAACAAAATACCTGAACCAAGTAACTTGTTAAGAGAAAGATTTATTTTGGCTCATTGTGTTGGAAATTCCAGTCCATGGTCAATTGGCCCTTTACTTTGGGCATGTGGCAAGGCAGCACATCATGGTGGGAGCATGTGTGGACTAAAACAGTTCATTTCTTGGCTAGAATGCAAAAGAGAGTCAGGAGAGGGCCAGGGTGCCCCCATCCCCTTCAGTGGCATGCCCCCAATGACCTAAAGGCTCACATTAGGCCCCACCTCTTAAAGGTTCTATTACCCACCAGTAGTGCCAAACTGGTGAACATTATCACATGGGCCTTTGAAGGACACTCACCATCTGAACTGTAGCATGATCCCTAGCAAAGAATGGTAAGTTCTTTGTCTTGCACATCTCCTAGGAGAGCTGTGAGGTTGTAGTTCTTAGAAAGTAACTGAGTTGGGGACCTCTGTTGCCCAGAGTTAGACTTGATAGTTCTTTGTTAGTGACTGAGTGAGTGTGGGGGGTATTTGTGTTTGGAGCTTTGAAAAGTTTATTATATAAGCAGGTATGCCATTTTGTAAGTTTTCATCACAAAATACGGTACTCTGGTAGCTTTTACAAGTTAGGAATGCAGGTTTAGCAAACCAGATGGCTGGAAAGAGCAAATGATGATGACTTTTGTGAGCGTATCCTGTGTCCTCTAGTCTTCCTGTATTCAGACTGTCAGGGAACTGTAGAACTTTTCTGGGAACTGATCTTCTGAATCATGCACAGAATTTAGGATGTATAGTTTCTTCTATAGGATTGATTCTCTATGTATAGCTTATTCCTTCGATCTGTCAAAATACTTCCATTGAATGTTTATTTTTTGGGCAGTACTGGGGTTTGATCTCAGGGCTTTGTGCTTGCTAGGTAGGCCCTCTAACTCTTGAGTCATGCCCCTACCCCTCCACTGATTTTTAATTAGCCTATTTTTTGTTTGTTTTTGCTTGGGGGCTGGAGAACAGTTCTGAGAGCATTGAGAATGAAGAGCTGGCTGTACTCAAACAGCAGCGTTGCCTTTGTTCATGTTCCCGGAAGGGAAGCCAGCGGTCCCTGTAGGTATTTCCTGGTGTTTGGGCAAATCATAGCTAATAACATTTTATGTTTCCCTTTAGCTGCCAACCTGCCTAACTGTTTAGAGGAATACTGCTGTTTCTTTGTTCTAAAGGTTAATCTGTTCTGGACTTTTATGGGAAAAAAATTGAAATCTATTAAAAACAAACACCCAAACTCATTCTTTGATTAACGGACGCCAATGAACAAATGAAAGCACCAGATTTTTGATTGGTTATCTGTATTTTATTTTAAATTGACAGGTAAAATTACATGTATTTATCCTGTTTCACCGTGACGTTTTTAGGTACAGTCATGTGCCACATAACATTGTGGTCAACAGCAGATGGTCTACATGAAGGTGGTCCTACAAGATTATAGTGGAGCTAAAAATATCCTGTCCCCACATGTGGTTGGAGCCAGAGCCAGTCCTATAAAAGTATAGCACATATGATTATGTGAAGTACATAATAGTTGGTAATGGCAATAAATACTGTGTTACTGGTTTATGTATGTACACCGTACTATGCTTTTAATCATTGTTTTAGAGTATGCTTTTTGTACTTACACAAAAGATGTTTACTCTAAAACTATGCATGTTACGCTGGCAGCAGCCTCACACATCTCATGTACTGCATCTCCTAATGGCATCATTTTCTCTTTGCTTGATTTGGTGTCATATATTCTGTTCATCATGGCCCTAGGCGCACGCGCACACACACACAGACACACAGACACACAGACACACACTGATATACCTGTATGTTTAATAGGCTTTACTATCTAAATCTGTGTAAAGTGCACTCTATGATGATGATTGTACAATGATGAAATCACTTAATGCATCTTTTCATAACATATCCCCATTGTTATGTGACAAATGTAACTGTATATATGCATTGTAGAATGGTTAGATCTAGCTAATTAAAATATGCATCACCTCACATAGCTATCATTTTTGTGGCAAGAAAATTTAATACTCCTAGCCTTTTTAAAAATGCAATATATCATTACTAATCTTAGTCATCCATATAATAGATCTCTTGAACTTATTCCTCCTACATAACTATAGTTTTGTATCCTTTGATCGGCATCTTCCCACCCTCTCCTGTTGTCCCCTACTCCCTACCTACCTATTCTAGCTACTGGTAACCACCTAGAATGTCTTTGTGGGATCAACTTTTTTATTTTTTTGTGGCACTGGGGTTTGAACCTAGGGCCTTGTGCATGCTAGGCAAGCACTGTACCACTGAACTACACCCTCAGTTTAACTTCTTTAGATTGTGTATGAGTAAGACTGTATAGTATTTATTGCCGGGTGCCAGGGGCTCACGTCTGTAATCCTAGCTACTTGAGAGGCTGAGATCCAGAGGATGGAGGTTTGAAGCCAGCCTGGGCAACTAGTTCACAAGATCTGCCCCCCACCTCTCCCTGCAAGATAACCAGAGCAAAATGGACTGGAGGTGTGGCTCAAGCTGTAGATGCCTGCTTTGTAAACACAAAACCCTGAGGTCAAACCCAGTCCCATAAAAAAAAAAATTACATGGTATTTGTCTTTCTGTGACTGGCATTCCATTCCTTTTTAAGGTTGAATAATATTCCACTGTGTATGCATACACCACATTGCAAAACCATTCATCCATTGATAGATACCTAGGTTGCTTCCATGTCTTGTTTATGAACATGGGAGTGTAGGTGTCTTCCTGACATACTGACTTCATTTTCTTTGGATATGTACCCTGTAACAGATATATACTCAACTCCATCATAATCTTATATGTATCTTTAGATATATCTAGTGTGCAGATTATATAGTCTCATTCTATGTTTTTGAGGCGCCTCCGTGCAGTTTTCTATGATGGCCGTATTAATTCACATTGCTTCCAGTAGTATGGAATGGTTCTTTTTTCTCTATATCCTCCCTTAACAAAATTTTTTTTTTGAACAGGATCTAACTGTGTAGCCCAAGCTGGCCTTGAACTTGTGATTCTCCTGCCTTAGCTTCAGCCTCAGCCACAGCCTCCTGAGTGCTGGGATTACAGGTGTGTGCCATCCTGCCTGGTATTTGTTATGTTTTGTCTCTTTTATAATATCCATTCTAATAGGAGTGAGGTGATACCTTGGTGTGGTTTTAATTTGAATTTCCCTGGTGATTATTGATGGTGAACATTTTTTTCATATGCCTATTGGCTGTTTGTGTCTTCTTTGAGAAATATCTGTTCAGTTCCTTTGCCTGTTTTTTAACTGGGTTGTTTTCTTGGTATTTGATTACTTTTTAAAAATTACTGAAGTGATGAAATTTTTTCCCCTTTCTGGTATATTGACTTCTTTCCTCCTTTATTGTATCGAGTGGTTAGAGGAGCTCTAAAGAGAAAAGGATTAGTGTGACCAGTGATGGCTGCAGCATGGACCAAGGAAGACAGAAACAAAGAAACTGCATTACAGCTAAGATCACAGAAATCCTGAGACTAGACTAAGATTCTTTACTCAGTATTCTGTTTGGTGTAGATGCAGGACAAAGATGGTAGGCGAATGGCTTTCAAACAGTCTGTGGCTCCAATATGCAAAGTAGTATATCAGGCAATAAGTCTAAGAAGGGGTGAGGAAAGACAGAAGCCACGGGCTGGGTATGTAGCTCTGTGGTTAAGAGTGCTTGCCTAGCACACTCAAGGCCTTAGGATTGATCCCCAGCACCCTCCCTCACCCCCAAAAAAAAAAATCAAGGAGAGGGAAGCATACATGTTCTTTGTTCTTTTTGGGTTTGTTTTGGTTCTTTACTCATTGTGTAGCCCAGGCTGGCCTCAAACTTACCATCTTTCAGCCTGTTTCTTGAGCATTGGGATTGTAGGCCTGTGCCACCACACCTTACTCACATGTTTATAAAAGTGGTCATATGCACACTATTTACTCATCAGCTAAAAGCTTATTATGGCCAGTCTTCTAAGTTTTTGAGAAAAGTAAGATGAAACTTTGGGTTTTGTATAATGTAGTAGTTAGTGCATAGCATATAGAATTAAGCCTTTTGTTCCTGAGAATGCTGGGGGCTAGAATCCACAAGATAATATTTAAAGCCACAGATGGTTGGTGGGTTCTACGCACAGATGTAGAATTCCATGTTCAAGTGCAGCTTTCCTGAAAATAACTAAATTACGTGTGGCCCTTCCCCTTTGGCCTCAGTCTTGCTTGAGTTATGTTCCTTTGAGTCATCTCAAGTAAGCAAACACATCCTGAACTGGTGTATGGGGCAAAGCAGTTGCTTTGTGCTTTTTCATGTGCCTTTGATGTTTTGGCTGTGGCCTGATGGACAACTTTGGGGTGTTGTGACCCCTCTGAAGAACAATTCCAGGGGAGTAACACTGCCCTGGGCCATGGTTTGGAAGATGATTGCATAGCTTTTTCTGGAGTCACACTGAAATGGTGTGCTACATAGTAAGCTGTATTTATAGAGAATCTGAGAGTAGACATTTCAGAGGGCCTGTGTGAGTATCTGTATATGTGGCACTTTAGTGCTCAAAGAGGTAATCCTGGCAGTTTCTTTGTGAGTAGTCTTGTCCTTGTATTGGAGAATAGTAGTTTGTCTCCCAAATCATGGCAGTTTTGGCTGGTGAGAATGTGAAGAATATTCTAGGTGCAGGCACTGGAGACTTTATCTAATACAGTGAACATGTACAACTTGGATTTGTACTTCTGCATTAAGCTTCAGGTTTAGTGGTCTTGATCTTAGTATGTGTGACTGATGAAGCATTGGTAAGTTTGCTTTGATATAAGTAATGGCATCTGTCAACCCAAGGGTTGTGTATTAATTTTCTGTCGCTATCATAACAAATTACTACACATTTAATGGCTTAATGCAGACAGCTTACAGTTCTATAAAAGTGTAATGGTGTCACTAGGCTCAAGGCAAAGGGTTGGCAGTACTGTGTTCTGTGAAAGTTCTAGAGGACAGTCTGTTCCTTGCCTTTTTCAATCTAGATTCTGCCTGCATTCCTTAGCTCACGGCCTCTCCTTTCTTCAAAGCCAGCAATCTAGCATTTCTCAAGTGTGCTTCTGTTATATCTCTTTCTCCCTGTTCTTCTGCCTTCTTTTACTTTTTAAAATGAGTTACATTGGATTCACCCTGTTAATCCAAGATAATCTATTTTAAAGTCAGTCTGTACCCTTCATTCTTCATTGCCATGTAAGGTATGATACAGGTTCTGAGAATTAGGACATGGTCATATTTGGGGCTGTTATTCTGCCTACTGTAGGCTCTTTTGCATTTCCATAGTATCTTGAGACATACCAAATTATATAAGAGGTGCCTATTTATACATATTTTACTATTACTAGATTACATAAATTTGTCAAGTGCAGAACTGTCTGTTTCATATTTGAATTCCCAGTATTACTATACCCGGTGCACACATATGGTGCTCAGTGAATGTTTGCCAAGTTATTTGGGACTTTTTAAACCCCCTGACAGTGTTTGTGAACAAACTTAAGAGTTAGAACTGTAACTTTTATAGCAAAGTAATGAGAACTCAAAGCCCATTCATCTCTCGACTTCTGTAGAGCCATTTAATGCTAGGCTCTGCTCTCTCATGCTTGGAAGAAAAGCTGTGTGTCTATTAGGATGCAGTATTATTGCTTGCTCTTCTAAAAAGGCAGCATCTCATACTGTTCCTGAGCATAAAATCAGATGAACAGAATGAACTGCTTGTGGCTCGGAAGACTGCTTTCATCTAGCCAGAGGATGTCCCTTAGAATAATCAGCTCAGCATCTAGCAAATGCACAGTGAGGAAAATCTGAGGCCAAACATTTATTGGCTTCCTTTTAAGGATTATACTTTCAAAATATGAGAGCTATCAGATTATGTTTGTACCAAATCATAGCATGTAAATTGAATCAGCACAATAGCAGAATTTGATCCTGCTGTTATCTTATGTGCACTTGTGGCTAAGTATAGATAAGCTCTTGTCAATTAAGTTAATTCTGAGTTTATCTAAATGCCCTTCTTGCTACCTTTCAATTGTCAATAAACAGAAGGTAAACCTAGGATGGAGAAACATGCCAAAAGAGTTGCCCATGGATGCTTTTGTGTATCATCAGACAGTAACAACCCCCAATCAGGATCAGGAATGATGAGAAAACCCATGTTCTTTTGCAGGACGGGCATGGCATACTTTTAGTGGTTTTAAAATAGAGTTGCATATCAGTGACATTTGGTATTTGAAACTTACTATGTCAAAGCTAGCTCTAAAGAAAACAGCAGCTTTCCCTCCCTCTCACTCTCCCTCTTTCCCTCCTACCCTTGTTCTCTCCCTCCCTCTTTGACTGCCTTCCAGTACCTGGGATTACAGGTATGAGCCACTGCACCTGGCCTCTGGTATTTTTAAAAATGACGTCTTACAAATAAAGAAGATAAATAAAATAGATTAAAGTAGTACCTTTTTTGCTTGTGGGACTAGAGGCCAAGTATCCAAGATCCCTCTGAGGAACACAGAACCTAGCTGAAAAAAAATACTAGCTAGGTGAGGTGTGTGACCAGACAAGTTGCACTGCTTTTCAGTTTCCTCATCTTTAAAATGGGGATAACTTAGCTTCCTGAGCACTTACAAGGATTAGGTGAGATTATGCTTGTGAAGAGCCTTTCCTTTCCTTCTGCCTTTCTTCCTGTTTTGGCCTGCCAGTTCCTTATGACCCTACTTGTCCCTTACCACCTCATTGCCTGTTCCTACTCACATAGCTCTCAGATGTCTCAAAATTCCTATAACATTTATGATTTGTTCCATTAAAATGTTTTCAAAATAGCATTTTCTGATTATAAAAAGAAATATATGCTTATGTTTATTGCAGAAAGTACAGAAAAAAAAGAATACAAGCCTAGAAGAAAGTCACTATCTTTCTAGATAGGTGCTCTTTTTCTTTCTCTTTCTCATTTTAAAGATCTTAGTTAGCTTAAGATCTAATTGGCTTTTATTTGTGATTTTAGAATCAGCCAGCACGTCACTTCTATAAAATAGAATGAATATTACCAGGAATGGTATTATTTTTCTCTTTCTTCATTGTGTACTGTCGGAATTACCCTTTTCATACTTCATGATATTTGTGATAGATAGAACCTATTAATTCTAAATCTGTGGTGTTCTATTAGGTAATTTGAAAACAATTTTGATTTTGATGGCAAAGGAGGAAAAAGTATCTCCTGTGAAGCTGAGGCTGTAAAGAGCAGGGAAACAGTATTCTGGATGTTGAGAGAACCTGGACAGAGCCTTTGTCTTCAGGGGGCTTGCATTTTGATGTGACTGAATGCTTTGCAATGCAATCTAGTTGGTGGTACACGGAGTGACAATGACTCCTGAGAGTCAGGAGTCAGCTGCAGCTGGGGATCTGGAAGGGCTTTAAAGGCATAGGGATTGGAACGTGATCTCAGAGTAATGATTTTGGTAGATATCTCAAGGGCACTGAAAACATTCTGGTAGTGGGGAAATAGTGGGTGGCAATGGGCAGGAAAATGTGAGGCATGTTGAGGTTGTCCATTTGATTGGCAGGAAGGGAGAGTCCTAGGGGACCTGGTGAGCTATGGCTGTAGCACCTGTTTGTATTTACTAAACTTCAGGCAGTTTTACCCAGCCATTTAGAGGTGCTTCTTGTAAGTATAGTTAGGAGGAAGGGGTGATAGGCGGTGGGTCTGCTGATATTTGAGAAGGCAGTTTGTATGGAGGATAGCTCTGGATGGCAGAAGTGAGTTCAGTCTTTTCTTTTCAAGTCTTAGATTCAGAGAACTTGGTCTTTGTCTTTTGTGCTCAGTGTGCCTGGTGACCATCTCCTTTAATCAGTGCAGGGGAACAGACCATTTACAGCACAGTGCTTCTCCTCCTACCTCCCTGGGGAGGAGGTGTTAATACTGTGATGGTCCCAAAGGATATTTCCTTTTAGAGACCTGTCTGGGTCTTCACTACCAATTTAAAGTTTTAGTTTAACTAGGAATAGAAGGAAAGTACCTCAACATTATAAAAGCTATATATGACAAACCTACAGCCAGCATTATACTTAACGGAGAAAAACTGAAACCATTCCCTCTAAAATCAGGAACCAGACAAGGATGCCCACTATTTCCACTCCTATTCAACATAGTACTGAAATTCCTAGCCAGAGCAATTAGGCAAGAAGAAGGAATAAAAGGAATACAAATAGGTAAAGAAACTGTCAAAATATCCCTATTTGCAGATGACATGATCCTATACCTTAAAAACCCAAAAAACTCTACTCAGAAGCTCCTAGACATCATCAATAGCTACAGCAAGGTAGCAGGATATAAAATCATTAGCATTTCTATACAGTAACAATGAGCAAACTGAAAAAGAATGTATGAAAACAATTCCATTTACAATAGCCTCAAAAAAAAATCAAATACCTAGGTGTAAACCTAACAAAAGATGTGAATGACACTATAAGCTTCTGAAGAAAGAGATTGAGGAAGACTATAGAAAGTAGAGAGCTCTCCCATGCTCATGGATTGGTAGAATCAACATAGTAAAAATGTCAATACTCCCAAAAGTAATCTACATGTTTAATGCAATTCCCATCAAAATTCCAATGACATTCATCAAAGAGATTGAAAAAAAAAAAGTGAAATTTATATGGAAACACAAGAGGCCATGAATAGCCAAGGCAATACTCAGTCAAAAGAACAACGCTGGAGGTATCACGATACCTGGCTTCAAATTATATTACAAAGCAATAATGATAAAAACAACATGGTACTGGCACAAAGACAGACATGAAGACCAGTGGAACAGAATAGAGGACCCAGATAGAGGACCCAGATATGAAGCCACACAACTATAACCAACTTGTCTTTGACAAAGGAGCTCAAAATAGATGATGGAGAAAAAGCAGCCTCTTCAACAAAAACTGCTGGGAAAACTGGTTAGCAGTCTGCAAAAAACTGAAACTAGATCCATGTATATCACCCTATACCAATATTAACTCAAAATGGATCAAGGATCTTAATATCAGACCACAAACTCTAAAGTTGATACAGGAAAGAGTAGGAAATACTCTGGAGTTAGTAGGTATAGGCAAGAACTTTCTCAACAAAACCCCAGCAGCACAGCAACTGAGAGATAGCATAGATAAATGGGACCTCATAAAACTAAAAAGCTTCTGTTCATCAAAAGAAGTGGTCTCTAAACTGAAGAGAACACCCACAGAGTGGGAGAAAATATTTGCCAGCTACACATCAGACAAAGGACTGATAACCAGAATATATAGGGAACTTAAAAAACTAAGTTCTCCCAAAACTAATGAACCAATAAAGAAATGGGCAAGTGAACTAAATAGAACTTTGTCAAAAGAAGAAATTCAAATGGCCACAAAACACATGAAAAAATGCTCACCATCTCTAGCAATAAAGGAAATGCAGATTAAAACCACGCTAAGATTCCACCTCACCCCTGTTAGAATAACCATCATCAGCAACACCACCAACAACAGGTGTTGGCGAGGATGCGGGGGGAAAAAGGAACCCTCTTACACTGTTGGTGGGAATGTAAGCTAGTACAACCACTCTGGAAAAAAATTTGGAGGCTACTTAAAACACTAAACATTGATCTACCATTTGATCCAGCAATACCACTCTTGGGGATATACCCAAAAGTCTGTGACACAGGTTACGCCAGAGGCACCTGCACACCCATGTTTATTGCGACACTATTCACAATAGCCAAGTTATGGAAACAGCCAAGATGCCCCACCACTGATGAATGGATTAAGAAAATGTTGTGTCTATACACAATGGAATTTTATGCAGCCATGAAGAAGGAAATGTTATCATTCGCTGGTAAATGGATGGAATTGGAGAACATCATTCTGAGTGAGGTTAGCCTGGCCTAAAAGACCAAAAATTGTGTTTTCCCTCATACGTGAACATTCTAATGTGAACATTAGATCAAGGGCAAACACACCAAGGGGATTGGACTTTGAGCACATGAAAAAAGCGAGAGCTCACAAGGGAGGTGCGAGGATAGGTAAGACACCTAAAAAATTAGCTAGCATTTGTTGCCCTTAACGCAGAGAAACTAAAGCAGATACCTTAAAAGCAACTGAGGCCAATAGGAAAAGGGGACCAGTATCTAGAGAAAAGGTTAGATCAAAAAGAATTAACCTAGAAGGCAACACACACGTACAGGAAATTAATGTGAGTCAACTCCCTGTATAGCTATCCTTACCTCAACCAGGAACACTTGTTCCTTCCTATTGTTGCCTATACTCTCTCTTCAACAAAATTAGAGATAAGGGCAAAATAGTTTCTGCTGGGTATTGAGGGGGTAGGGGGGAGAGGGAGGGGGCAGAGTGGGTGGTAAGGGAGGGGTTGGGGGCAGGGGGAGAAATGACCCAAGCCTTGTGTGCACATATGAAGAATAAAACAATAAAAAAAAGTTTTAGTTTATTAATTTCTTTCACTTTGAGAAGCCTGATGGGGGCAACTTAGAGGGATAGGTTAATGGTGAGAATTCCAAAGGACTTCAAGGAGCTGTTCAAACTGCCTTGATGATGTTAACATTTACATTTTCTGCTGTCTTTAAAAGATTTTCACACTGAACAACCTAATAATTGTGATTTAAATTGTTTAACAAAATCATTCATTTGATTGCCAACTTGAGTAGCTGCATTTGGTAAAAAAAAAAAAAAAAAAACCCTGGGGACTAAGGGGTGTGTTAGTCAACTTTTGTCCTTGCCAAGATAAATTACCTGACAAAAAATTCAGGTGGAGGAAAGTATTATTTTGGCTTACGATTTCTGAGGTTGAGTCCGTGATCACTTGGCACCATATTTCTGGGCGTGTGATGAGGCAGAACATCATGGCAGATTGTGGGAGTGTTTGGCAGAGGCTGTTTATCTCATGGCAGCCATGAAGCAGAGAGGTTCAGAGAGGGGCCCAGGACAAGATGCAGCCTTAAACACACCCCCAGAGGCCTACTTCCTCCTGCTAGATCCCATCTCCTAAAGTTTCCGGAACCTCCCAAAATAGTGCTGCCAGCTAGAGACTGAGCCTTCAATACCTGAGCCTTTTGGAGGGCACTTTATATCCAAAATGTCAGTTTCTTCAATTGAAATATATGAGTCACATTGCTGCATGGCCCAGTGCAGTGTGTTTGGGCCAGTTAGGGGCTCAAGGTGTGGCTCAGTGACCCCCACACTGCACTGGTTCTCAGTCAGACTGATGTTTTGGTATTTAATAATATTTAAGTAAATAATTATCTATGGTCTTTTACTCCAGTAATTTTGTTTGTTTTATTTTTAGGGTAAGTTTCTTATTTCTGACTTAGTCTCAGTAGTTGAAGGGTCTTTGAGACTACAGTGGTCTCTATAAAATGACAGGGCCAGAATTCATTCTTTCCAGGGACTCTGCTTCTACAACACTGGTTCTGTGCCTTAGAAAATTAAATCATAGTATTGTTAACTTACTGTATGAAGTGTCCTCTTTTGAAACTCACACCCACCCATCTTCCACTTGTTCCCCTCTCCCTTCTTACCCTACTTCATCTCTAGAATAGGACTGAAGCCTGATTCTTTCCATTAACAATGATTATTCTGTTTCTTACGACTCCTAATTTTCCTCTTCACTGTGTTCTCAAAGTGACCATACTGGTGGCTCCTCCATTATTTTGTCTGCTATTTCACTCAGTAACGAATTTTAAAAAGTGATATCCCTAGAAAGTGATGGGGAAGTATTGGCTTCCTGGGGAAAAGCTTTACATCGTGCTGTTATAGAAAAACCAGAGCTGTACAGTAGTTAACTGGTAGAAACACATTTTATTCAAAAAACCATTGCATAGGAGAAAAGATACCTCAGTATTGAAACTGGGCTGAATTCTTTTCTTTTTTGCTTTTTGTTTGAGATAATATCTCGCTGTTTAGCCTAGGTTGGACTTGAATTCCCAGTCTTTTTACAACTCAGTCTGCCAAGTGTAGGATTACATATATTTGCCACTACACAGGCTTAAAACTGGGCTTAGTTCTGAGTGTAGCATAAGCAAGTGGGAATTTTTAGCCAAGGAACAGGGGTGGAGGGTTGGGGGGGTGGTGAGTACATAGAAAATTACTAAGAAGGAGACATCAGGGTAAGGGGGATTCTGGCTAAACTAACTTACCAGGATTTTTGTAAATGATAGGCTGGGTGGTCAGACATCTCCCAGAGGAGGGAAGAGGATGGAGAGCCCCCCCCACAACCTCCCCAAGATATCAAGGGTGATCAGATCAAAGTTCTAGCTAAACCTCTTCAGCAGGACACAGAAGTCTGAAGTTGAGGTCAAGTTGGGAAAAGGATTCAGAGGAGCCTGACAAGAGTTTGGTCAAGGGGGGACTGTCAGTGTCTTGACTGTGTCACTTTTAGTTCCTATGGCTATATTTTTTAATTGAAAGGCAAGAACCTTACCTGCAGTTGTCCCATGTGCTTCTCAAAGACTTAGCTTAGGCTATGATGTCTCTAGGGGTTGGAGGTACACAGAACTTACTTTTTACAGAGGGAAGTTTTACAGCTGCCCTTAGCTGGTCCAGTGTGTAGCTGTGTTGTGGGGTCACTGAGGCACTCAAGAGGGGATTTTGGGCTGTCTCAACATGTACATTACTTATGTGTTTACTTTCTGCAGCTATAGTCTCCAAGAGAGCTAGGATCTCAATAAGCTCTTCTGTGTCACTTGTCCTCAGCACAGTGTTCTGCATATAGCAATTACTCAATGCATAGCGCTTGTATTGGCCAGGTTTTCGTCACTACAATAAAATACCTGAGACAGGTTACTTCATGAAGAAAAGAGGTTTATTTAGCTTATGGTTTTACAGGTTGAATGTCCTAACAGTATAGCGTAGGCTCTGGTGAAGGCCTCATGACTGATGGAAAAGAGTGTGGGAAGGGAGGGATCACATGGCAAGCAAGGAAGCAGAGAGAGACTGATGGGGACAAGCTCATGTTTTTATAATAACCTTCTTACAAGAACTCAGGTGTCCGATAGGGCAGCCTTACACCCCAGTAGCCTAAAATATCTCCCACTAGGCTCCACTTCTTAAAGGTTCCACTACTCTGGGGACCAAGCCTCTAATACGTGAACTTTTGGGATACACAACTAAACCATATCCAAACCACAGGATTTAATGAAAATTAGACCAATGTCTATAATAATGGTAATGGGATCAGGGGATCGTGGAATATAGAAACCAGTAGAGGGAGCCTGAGAGATGGAAAGCTCTAATTATTTTAAAAAGGTTTCTCTGGATGAGTAACTTCTCACTACTTCCCCAGCCACTTAACAGACAGACAAGCTGACTGGGGTTCACCTCCCTCCTTTGTTCCCATCCTCCCTAGGTGAAGCCTGAGAAAGGGCTGAGGAGGGCACTCTGAGGTCTGGATGATCCAAGATTTAGATAGCTTGCCCTTCTCTGGCTATTGGTAACTGAGTGTTGTACAGACTCCAGCACTCCTGCATTCTGGGCTCTCTGTTCTCTTGCTCTGGGGGCTGGAGAGGGAGGTCAGGATGGCAGTGGTTTAACATTGGCTGCAGGGACCTTCGGGTGGAATAGGAAGTGGATGCTGGCCATTTCCAGTGTGGCTGGTGTGCTGTGGCATCACCCTGGAGTCTTCTGCTTGCTCTTCCACAAAGCCCGCCAGGCAAGAGGCAGAGCCTCTGTTCTGAGTGTGCACATCACACTGTTTTTTTGTTGTGGACAGGTGTCCTTCTGCAGGGTTCCTCTAAGCAATGTGTTTTTATGATTGACATGCCACATCCAGTTGGGTGGGAGAAATTGGAAACCCTAGAGTCTGCTTTTTTGGCTTTTATAATTGTGGTGACAAGCTCCGATGTTGCAGGTTCCAAGTAGCGCTTATGTGGGAGCTCCAGGTACCTCCTTGACCCCCACACTTCACAACACTACCCTTTTCCTTACCAAGGCTAGAGTCCTCTTGTGAACAAGTGCTGCACAGGACAAACCTGGAGCTAGCAGAAAACTTTGTGTTCAAAAGAAAAAAAGCTGTGGCAAAACACAGTGTTCTGAGGAGTTGTGTGGCTGGGTCTATGTACAGACCACAGTGATGTTTCTGGAAGACAATTCCTTCAAATTTGCCTCCAGCATAGGAATATGTTCAGCTTAATTGGTGGATCTTCTGCCAACTGAATGCAGTCAGTTGTCTTGCTGTTTAGAAGCAAATATGGGCCTTGAAACCTAGAGGAGCTGTCACCTGCTTCCTTTCTGCTAGAGTTTTCAGTTTGGGGAGGCAGCTTTTAACTGGTCTTGCTGAGCTTGACCAAACTAAAGGAAGAAAAGTTTTGATTTTGTTGAGTTACCAGGTGCTGCCCCAGCAGGCGAGGGCTGCTGCCTACCTGCCCTGCATGGCTTTCTCTACCACTTTCCTTTCAGTGTTTCCTCTTCATCCCTGTGTACATTGGAGAGAGGACTGGAAGATACCAGTTTTACCTATGGGTTAAGATTCTCAGAGGGAGCAAGGAAGAGTCACTGCTCCTAGGGTACATGGAAGAGGAAGGTGGAGATTCTGTATTTTGCTCTTTGAGCAGTGGGAGAGAAGCATGCTTAGCCACATGCTATGGGGTGTCAGAGGAGGCAGTGGAAAGAGCTGGGTTTTCCTGGGGCCTGAGAGTCTGGGAGCAGAGGCATGTAATTGAGAAGCATGTCTAGTAGGAAGTCTTCCTGCATCATGTGGAGCCATGGCTCTGGAGCCCAGGAACTGAGGTGGCCCTCCTTGCGGTGAGTGAGGAGACAGATGTGATCCTGACACCCTTTTTAACCCTTTTTATCTTTTGAGATGTGTCTCACTGTGATGGCCAGGCTAGGACTCAAGTGATACTTCTGCCTCTTTTTTCTGAGTAGCTGGAATTACAGGAGTGCAGTGCCATGCTCAGCTTTGATTTTGATGCCTTAAATCAGTAGACTGGATGGATGCATGTTGCCAGAAAACAGAAGTGGCTTAAAAGACAGCAAGATACCAAGTAGACCTCATCTAGATACAGGCTGCATTCTTCAGAAGTTATCAGCATTTGCCCTTTTGCATAATTCAGATTCAGGATTGCTGCCCTTTTCTCTTCCTCTCAGCAGGTAGTTTTGTCATGGTCATAGAGCACTGTTATTTGGCCAGTACTAGGGGGTCATTTATATTTCCTGTACTCTAAAGCTGGGGTCTACAGCTTGTTGTGACTGGGGCATTGCCAACTTCCCAGCGGTAAAAATCATTTGCCATCCAGTTCCCTAAATGTAAGTTGTAACTCAGACCCCTAAGACTGTAAGTTTATCTGAGTGCTCTTGAAGTGGGATTCTCCTTGAAGTTTACAAAATTATTAGGTTTTTTTTTTTTTTTTGTCTTCAAGCACTATGTATTTTTCTGTTTCCAAACAGTCTGAGGGTGGCCAGCTCAGTTAATTTGCAGATGTAATCCCTCGATGCATGTTTTTTCCTTTAAGACCACTGAACCTGGGCTGGGATGTAGCTCAGTGATAGAGTGTTTTCCTAGCAAGCTGGAGACCCTGGGTTCATTCCCCACCATCAAAAAGGAAAAGACAAAAAATCTTGCCAAACATGTACTTAATTTTTATTGTGTAGGTTAACCAAACCACATTTGTATAGTAGTTGTTGCCAAACCGTTCTGGAGGGTGTTTAGCTGAGAGCCATGTTAGGTCTGGCCTGGGATTGGAGGAGCACCTGCAGAATTGCTTTCTGTGGAAGTGGCACGCACAGTGCTGGGGCTCAGGTCCTTCACAGATGGCTTAGGCTCCTAGCAGATGTGCTGCGGAGATCCACTTTGAGTTGCAAACAAGTGTTATACAGGTGGATTTTGGGAACCCAGCTCTTTTGAAACTATACGTGAATTTCATAAAGTTCCTGTTTTCAGTGTGCTTGAGGGTAAGGCCAGAAAGGCATCTTGGAAGTGAAGGTCACATTTAAACACCCCCACAGTGGTGAGATTGTTATGCTTCATGTGCTGTGAAGGCTGTGGGATGCATGTCTGTCTGCTGACTGGACTTTGCTGTCCCAGGTGCCTTACCTGCCAGGGATGCCCATGTGCAACTTCTTTCAGGGGGCTGCTGTCTTGGGTTGCTCTTTTCTCCTCCTTCCCCTCACCCCCTACCCCAGGTAGGCTGGCCCTACAGTTTGAGCCATGCGCTCAAGTCCTTTTGCTTTAGTTATTTTTCATATAGGGTCTTGCATTTTTGCTCAGGGCCACCCTGACATGATTCTCCTACTTATGCCTCTTGCATAGCTAGGATTACAGATCTGAGATACCATACCTGACTTATTTGTTGAGATGGAGTCTCACTTATGTTTTGCCTGGGCTAGCCTCTGACCTTGATCCTCCTGATTTTCCCTTTCAAAGTAGCTGGGATTACATTCACGCACCACCTCATGTGGCTATTCTCCCTCTTCTGAAGCCTTCTGCCC
This sequence comes from Castor canadensis, assembly GCF_047511655.1. Classification (NCBI taxonomy): domain Eukaryota; kingdom Metazoa; phylum Chordata; class Mammalia; order Rodentia; family Castoridae; genus Castor; species Castor canadensis. The sequence goes on from NC_133400.1 coordinate 52,420,738, forward strand.
CTCCGTTGAATTTGAATCATAAGGTGGTGAGGGGATGGAGGTATGATCACAGATCCTAGCCTGCCTGCTGTGTAGCTGGCACACAAAAGATGCTTTGAAACTCAAGGGTTAGCATGTCGCCTGTCAGAAGGCGGCTAAAACTCTGCAGTGGAGTACTGACAGGGTATGAGTACCTGAACTCCCCCTTAACAGATCCCAGTTATGCTGTCAGCTCACATGGGGAAGAAAATCTACATTCATTATGTTGAGAACCTTGGGGGGAGCGTTTTTCTAGACTTGGGACACTGGCTGTGCCCAAGATCTACCTCCAAATTGGGGTTTGCCTTTGTTTTGGGATTTATATGCCTCTAAAAGAGAGAAAATTATATTGAAGCAGAAGGTCAGGTTAACTGTTCTTTTTTTTTTTTGGAACATGGTGTACTCATTTATTTATATTATCTGTTGATAATGTTGAGTCATTGAAACAGAGACTATTTGGCCAGCAAAGTCTAAATTTTTTTTTTTTTAATTTTTATTTTATTTTTTTTATTTTAGGTTAACTGTTCTTGAAGTTATATGGTTACACGGGATATGTGTGGAGTTGGAGCTCACTAAAGCCTCTAGGCTGTGCCATAGGGTACCCACTGCCTCATTCCCTCCCTCTTGTCTGATTTAAGCCACATGGCTAGCTTTTCTTTTATATGTCATATTCCCTTCTAGTACCATGAATCTGACGTGGACAGTTTTATAGAGGAAGCATGTAGGAATTTGTGAAATACTGAAAACTTTTTTCTTGAGGTTGGATGAGAGGTGGTCTGTTAGTCTCCCTGGGAGTGCAGGGGTTTCCTTCCTCTTGTTGGAGGGATGCTGTGGTTACCTCCTTCTCACCCCAACCCTTCCTTTTGAGTAGATGTTGTGGGCATTTAAGTTGGTCTCAGAATTAGTTCACAGAGAGAGAAGGTGCTTTGTATCATGGTGGGGAGCCTTCTAAGTGGTCACACAATTGGAGGGCTTGAAGGAACCTCCTAGACTTGTTTAGGAATACGCTTTGTTGTGAAAACAGATTTCTGTTTGAGAAAATGAAGAGTTTTTCCTGACATCTGTGCCCACACCGCCAAATGAAAGAGCTATCGGTGGATATTTCCAGAGTTATTCACTATTTGTTAGAAAACTGGGTGTAGGAATACTAATGGTGCAATAGGGTTAAAGTAGTAGTGGTAGTTTTTGGTGCAAAAAATGTGTACACATGCATGCATGTAACTGCACAAATAATACCTATTGAAACTGTTCCAGGAATCAGGGGAGGGGGGATAAAGGGGAGGAGAGGAAGGGGCGAATTCAAGTATGACATAGTTGATAACATTGTAAATGCCACAGTGTACCTCCACCCAGCACAACAATAAAGGGAAAAAAAAGAGATATTTTTGATGAGGAGAGCTATAAGCACATGAAAATGAGGGAGTCCTGTGGTGCTGCTGCCCCTTACTTGGTTTTTCCTCCTCCTTTTCGAGTTTGAAAACATTCGGAAGGAATGTTTGGTATTACAGTTACGGCTATCAGACAGTTGCTGTGGAATCCCTAGCATGAACTCCTAGGCTGTTGTGTGTTTCTTTTTAACTGTAGGTATGCTGCTGTTGCATTGATCTGTTATTTCGCTTTGCACTTTATTTCTTTTGAGAGAACAACAGGGTGGTAGGGAAGATAGGAGTCTTTTGAATGTGTACTTTGTGGAAATCTGTCTGAAATCAAATCAGCTGTGCTCTGAAGAGTGTGGAGAGTCATCCAGAATGGAGGTGCAGCAGGCAGCTGACAGGGCCCGTGCCCAGGAGACAGTGCAGTTTCTGTTTGTTGTGTAATTTTATGCAGAGTGCCTTGGCCTCTGACCTCTAAGTTTGTAAGAGGGGAGTCAGGGAGCTGAAGGGCAGAGGTGAGTGGAGAGGCCTGTGTAAAGGTTTGCTCACATGAGAGAGGAGGCTTAGATGGGTTTGTTTGTGATAGTGATGATTATCTGTCTACTTAAATCACTATTGATTAGGAGATGATTTTTGGAACCCTGGAATCAGCCAGAAGCTCCCAGAACACTCTGTTATTCCCACACGAAACATCCCCTGCCAATCTCCTTCTCTAGCAGCTACAGCAAAAATGTGTTTTGCCAGGAGAAGGAGCAAATTTGAATTTCCCATAGTGATTTTTGTGGGATATGGCTGATTTCAAGCAAAGGCATCTTCTTTTCTCCATCTGAAATATTTATCACTCAAAATTAGCAGAGTGATACAGTGGGAAACAGTGGGTTGAGGGAAATTTGATGTCTGAATAGAGAAGAGATAAAAAATTCCTAGCTTTACTGGGATGTGTTGAGGATGGGCTAAGCAGAGGCTTAGAGTAGAAGTTGATGAAAATAAATCAGATTGTTCATTATTAATGGCTCCACTTACAATTTTCCTTCCATTACCCTTCTTAATTCTTGTTTTTGTTTTCTGGTTCTGAAAAAAAACAAACATAAAGAATCTTTTTCTTTGACCCAGACCCGGAGATGAACGTAGAAATCAGATTTTCTGTGTGTACAACGTTTTCCTAGGCACAGAACCCAACTACATTAAGAAGTCTGTTTCTTCTTCCCAAGGTCTGCTAGACTAGGCATCACACCCAGGAGTTCTCAGGCTGCTGATAGGGGAGAGCATGGGACCTGGGCCAGCCACCTTGTGGGGCCAGCCTCCTGATGGCAGTCTACCAGCCACTGATCCCTCCTGAGTGTTGACTGGGGCCGTGCCGTCCTCTCCAGTTGTGTGCCATGAGCTCTGTTTGGTGAGCCCAGGTCAGAACAAGGAAGGTTGAAAGTCTGCACTGCCCTTTTTAGGTTCTCTGTGGGAGAGGCCACTGTGCTTAGCCAGGTGTGGTGACAGCATGCTGCCACCACAGCTGCTGTCTGGGTATCCAGGGTGAGCAGTTGCACACCAGGTGCTGGCCACACACACTGGGTATGAAGGGACTGTAGACAGCTGGGAAACAATACCTGTGAACAGAACAACGGTCTTGGCAGAGTAATAAGAGGTTGAAGAAGGACAGAGCTGGGAACAGAAAAATGTAATTCTAAAAAAAAAATCCTAATTTTAACTGATTTTCAGATGATTCCCAGAGGTAAGAAAGACAGTATAGGAAACAAGTTGAAAATCACCTTGAAACATATAAGGTAAAAAAACATATTGATAGAAATATCCTGCTCCTATGTGAAAGAGTAATCTGTAATCCTTACATTCAGCTTAAATGGTACAGAGAAGCAAAAGAAGAAAAAAAATATCAACCTGTCTTGTCTCCTGAGGAGGAAGAAACTATAGATGAGAAACACTAATTAAAGAATGTCAAAAGCCTAGAACCAGCTGAGCCTTACACGATGCTGAGGACAAAGAAAACAGTAAAAATTAGAGTTTCACAGTATAAGTAGGACCGAATCAGAGGCTTGCTTGGTAAGTGGAAGAGGATGTGGATGGACCTCTGCTCCTGATCTGCTTGCTCACCAGCTTGAGCACAGATAAGGGCAAAAACCGGAGAGATTCTTTTCTTGTACAGACCCAGAGGCTAAGGAAAGTAGCACATGTGTTCATAGAAGCATTGTAGATAAACTTTGAGAAATCATAAGCAATGGGAAAGAAGGAGCACAAGATAAAGGCAAATCATGTCATTTTCCTGTGCTGCTGTGCCCCGTGGGCTGGTTATTGTGACTTGCTTTGAGGTAGAGTGCGTAAGGTTGATGGAATAGATAGCTTATGGACATGTAGGAAACAGAATTGTTCTCCAAGAGTAGACCTGATTTCAGTAGAAGTCAGCAAAGGCATACTACTTGGTTTTGAGGGCACTGCCAGACAGGACAACCAGAGTGCTCTTTAGTTCTGCTTCTTCACCTGGACAGCTTTGGAGTCACCGGAGGCTTGTTTCTAAGCCAGAGGCCTGGATTGGGGCAAGAATTTGCCTTTCTACTGAGTTCCAGTGACATTGACATTACAAGTCAAAGCTAATTTGTTTAATGTTGTTGGAGTTGGGGAAGACAGAACTTGTGGAGAAAATCGTGAAGTTGGTTGGTAGTATTACTGGTGGGGGGCTTCTGAGTTGGTTGAAATGGTTCAACCACTTCAACTTGGACAAATATCTTTCAACTTTTTGTATTCTAACTTGACCATCACCTGTTAAATGATTTCATTGGGGAGGACGATACGTATATTTTCCAAATCTGAAGCACCACAGAACCAGGAGGGATAGTTATAATGTTGAATGAGAGTTTAAGTGATCTTGGTGTGTTGGGAAGATTTAGTAGTGATGCATGTGAAATGTCTGCAATTGTATACATATAGGAGGCCTGAAGTCTTATGGGATAAAAAGTCTTGGGGATTGGGTAGACTATTTTCCTCCCAAATCATAATCTAATTCTGCCTCTCCTTGGGGGGAAAATTGTAGTCTTGGTTAGGTCATGGCTGAAGTATTTTTGCAGTTTTAGCACGACATTTTAAGGTTTTTGACAACATTGAGAGTGTATTGAGGGAAGAGATGAATATGTTTAAATGGATGTTGACAGACTATAGACTACCTAAACAGATGAAGGAACCTGGAATGCTTAGCCTGGAGATTATTTAAAGATTTCATGGTGTTTGTCTACAAATATTATGGAGTTAGATCTGTTTTATGTAATACCTGAGGGTAAAAGGAGGTCCAAGGCTGAAATATAGTGGGATGCAAGTGTTCAGTATTAAGAAACATTTTATAATGATGCAGTGTGATTCCTTAAAAGTTGGGAATGTGGTGCTAGCTCTGGTATATTCAAGCTGAGACCTGATGACTGTTTATCTGGAATGGCTTTGTGTGGTAACACCACCAGTATCTCACCTGCTTACAGTAACAGACCTTTATTTCTTGCTCATGTCACATCATAGCAGCAAGAGGGCAGCACTTGCTCCAGGTGTCTTATTTTAGGACCCAGAGAGGGAACTGCTCTTTTTGGGTCTGAGATGTGCTATTGTAATGGGGAGAGCAGGAGTGTAGGAGAGATTGAGCAGACTTGCAGGTCCTGCAAAGATGGGGAGGATATCTTGCTTCCTCCATCATAAGGGTGCCACACAGGTGCCACATGGCCAAAGGTGGAGAGGTGAAGTGAACTCCCACTGGATGTGCAGCATGGCCTGTAACAGGTTGGCAGTTAGAACCCTATTATAGGGAGGAAGAAGATATTTGGAAACAGTAATCCACCTACTTGTGAAGACTGGATGCAATATTTACTCTAAATATTTAGAATATTTACAAGGCACACAGCCCACTCTTCCCCTTCATAAAGGGAAGAAGCAGAGCCAGCAGAAGTTGAACTTGATTTTGTCACCTCCTCTCTGCTGTTGAGCCTCTGTCAGAGGGTAGGCTTACTGAATTTCATCTTTTAGCAGAGATTTCTAGCCTTTTAAACACATTGCTTCTGTGTTAGTTTTCTATTGCTGTGTAATAAATTACCACAAATTTCTCAGTTTAAAACAATACACATGGGGCATGAGTCTAGGCCTGGCTTAGCTGGGTCCTGTGCTTGCTATACAGTCTCTCTCAGTGTGACTGCTGTGGCTGGAATCTCATCTGAAAGCTTGCCTGGGAAAAGATAACCTTCCAAACTCACTTACGCATCGAGGGCTTTGGGAGGATTCAGTTTCTTACAGGTTACTGTACTGAAGGCCACAGTTTCTTGCTACTGTTGGCTAGAGACTAACAGTTATTTGCTTACTTCATGAAAACCAACAAGAGAGTCTTCTGGCAAGCTGGAAGTCACTGTCTTGGGTGACCTTATCACGGAAGTAATGTCACCTGGGCCATATTCTGTTGATTAGAAGCAAGTCACAGGTCCTATCCATAGTCAGGAGAGGGGATTACCCAAGAGCATGAATACTAGGAGGGAGGCTCTGAGAGGCAGTTTGCCCTAGAATAGGGCTCATGTTATATATCATAATAAGACTTTTGCAGCATGCCTTCTACTCCATGGTAGAAGGGAGTGATTCAGTCATTGTCAGAAGAAATTTTCATAGTGCAGGTGAGATTGGAACTGAACTTTGAAGTGGTAGCCCCAGGATGTCCATATGTTAAAAGGGACTATGAAGAGAGTGGCAGTCTGATTGGAAGGAGGGATTTGACAGATACAGCTGGTATGGTATAGCTTGGGTCATACAGCCAAAGTCTTGCCACATCAGGCCTGGAGACTGACACAGCTCTGAACGATGCAGAGATTCCATTAAAGAAGGGAGAAGAAAACGGGGGAAAAAAAGACGAGATGAGGAGACAAAAAATGCAAGCAACACCAAGAAGTCAGGTCTGCTGACTTCTATTTCCTCCTAAGAAGCCTGAGTAGGGGCTCAGGGAGCATGGAGCCCCACAGAAGAATCAGAACTGTCCACTTCCAGATAACATGGTAGGCCAGCCCCCTTTCAAACCTCTCAAGTGTGGGGGCTCAGTCAGCCATCCTGTGGGCCGGGCAGATGACAGTGCTGACTTTTATTGAGTCACTTACCGCAAATAGCTTCTCTTATTTATAAAAAGAGCAATGTTTTTAAAATGGGGCCTCTTGGGTTTTTTTCTCAGTATTGGGATTTGAACTCAAGGCCTTGCACTTACTAGGCAGGTGCTTTACCACTTGAGCCATACTCCAACTTTTTTTGTTTTAGTTATTTTTTAGATTTTTTTTTTTTTTTTTTTGCCTGGGAGTCAGCAGTCCTCCTACTTATACCTCCCATGTAGCTGGGATGACAGACACACACAGCTATGCCTGGCTTATGTTGAGATGAGGGATCACTAATTTTTGGCCTTAAACAAAAATCCTCCTTATTTCTGCCACTCCTGGCTGGAAAGGGCCTATTTTTTGATGTGGTGTTGGTGTATTGTATGTTTGGAAGAGGAAGTGGTAGTTTTTTTTTTGCCAGTGTTAAACAATCATCTTGGCAGCTGGTTTTCAAAGGAAGGAAAAAAATGGCATTTGTGGCGAAAAAGGAATGCTGATCAATGTCAGGTGGCATGCCTTGGAGGCTCACAATACTCAGGTGTGATCACATGAGGCTTTGTGTGGGCATTACTTCTGTCTTTGGCTGGCATCACTTGAATGAAGCTGAAGTCTATGGGTTCTGTTGTATGGTACACAGCTAGGCACATAACATTCCTTATTTAAAATGGGAATCCTTTAGACTGGGAAGAAATGGGAATCTCATTTTGGGGAAGAGTCATAAAGCAAGTCATGGATTTGGAGAAACAACCCAGCCATGTGGTTACCTAGTTATCTCTTAATTTTCCGGGTCCGGTGGTAATAGTCTTTCCTGGGAAAATGTTGGTGAAGATGCCACAGAACCAAGGACAAGATTCCCTATTGCCCACTGGTCCTTTTCTTTATGTAAGGCTTTGTGGCATTGGTTTAAGTGACTCTTACTGTCTGATTTCAAACATACACAGCTCTTAACAGATGTGTTCAAATAGGGCACAGCCCGAGGGAGGGCCCTGAACCGCCTGCTTATGTGGCCTTGTTTACCTGGGGGATATTCCACCTCTGACTTTGTGTGGCCTCTGAGAGCAAAATAAATTCTTCACACAGGTGGCAGTACAGTCAAACTCTAGGAAAGCGGGAGAGAAAAAGTTCAGCTTTTAAGTACTTCAAGCAGGAAGGAAACTTCATGCATTAATTAGGGTCACTCATGCTGGCTTCTATAACCCATTAACCTTCAAGTCTTAGGGCTCCATACAAATCCAGTTTATGTCTTGCTTAAGCAGAGTCCTATGCAGGTTAGGTGTCCCTCCTCTATCTCATGGCCGCTGTATCTAGGGACACTTCAGCAGAAGAGAAATGGCAGAGGCACAATTAACTTCCTTACTGAGAAGTGAGTCACATCACTTTTCCTCACAGTCATTGATCTGAACCAGTCACATGGCCTGAGCTAATTGCAGGGGTGACGAGGACATGTGTAGGGAAGCACTTGGAATATCAGTCTTTGTTAAACTCTGTACTGCTTTGATCTCTTATAGGGTTGGTTTATCAGTCGTCTTGGCAGATGGTGATAATGGCGTTTTCATTCTGCAGAGCAGGGTGGCTCAGATCATGGCTCTGCCACTTATTCTGTCACTGTGGGCAATGCCTCAGTTTTTTCATCAGTAAAAGGGGGTCACTAATAGAACTGTTGACAGTATGAAATTATGTCTATAGGAAGAAGGAAAAGTTGATGGTGGCCAGTTTCATCTAAAATGCTTGAGTGTGTTTTTCTTTACTTTGATGCAGAAAAAAGTTAAAGTCAGTGTTTATAAATACTGGATGCTTTTTGGGTATGCTGCTTTCTCCGGTGTTTGCCTTTTGTGACTTCTCTTAGGCATTTGAGGAAATTAGACCTGCATCTTTTAATTTATTTTTAGCTCTCATGCCCCATAATAATGAAGAAGCCAGCTATCAGAGCTGAGTGTGCTATGCTTTGGTGAGTTGTAAGAGTTTTTACTACAACAATTCTCTGCATGGACAGAGCTAGGAGAATGAAGAAGAAGCTACTAACAATAGCTCACCTCTCTAGCAGTCTGTTCTCCTTGCTCATCAGCTGTTTCCAAAAAACATTCAGCAAGATGCTGTGTGACATTCAGCTAATACATTTCCAGGCAGTCTAAAACAGCTCTAAAACCATGGCTTTTTGGAGTATATCTTCTTTATGGAAAATCATCAGTAAAGCTTGAGGCTGCTGAGTGTAAAATAGAATTTGTGTTGTGAGGTAGAAGTTGAATCATTTAGCCTCAGTTTTAATGAAGGGCTGAGAGTTGATGTAACAGAACTGCTAAGTGCTCTCTTTTTATCAGGGCTTGCGAACATTCCTGGCTGAGAGCAAGCAGGGAGATAGGAAACTTTCCTTTATAGTCTAGGTGGTAAGTTTTTGAACTTGGCCCATACTCACCTTGTACCTATATGTGCCTACAGTTGGGGATAGAGGAATGCAGAGGTATAGCAACTGTCCTGGGCTGCTTATTACATCTTTTCAAGGGAGCCTACTCTGCTCTTTCTGACTAAGAGGGAGAAACTGGAGAAAACAAGACAGAAGTATGCCCTTGCTTGAGACTGCAGAAAAGCTGGTCAACCAGTTTTTGCATACTAAGCGCTGAGAGGTCCTAGGTTAAATCCCCAGTATGGGTGTGTGTGTGTGTTTATATGTATGTGCATGTAATACTTTACGTTTTGACACTTTCAGATAATTGATAAAGGATTATGATTGTCCTTACTTTACTCACGTTAGGAAATAGGTTGACAGACTACAAATTTCTAGATAAATTTTCTGATTAAAGGATAAAGTAAATATGGCTGTGATAATTTTATTAAGCACAGTTCAAAATGTGCTCTTTTGGCCTTGTAAGTGGCTTGTTCCTTATCCAGTTTTGTTTTCTCTATATAAAAAATCTTGATTTCCTGTTCCTAATTTTTTATTGTTGTTAATTTGAGATCTGTGCCTTTGTTCGCTTTGCTTTTCCTATGAATGTTTCTCTTCTATAAATATAGAAGTAGAAGCATATTCATGTACAGGCTGAACATACCTAATCTGAAAATCCAAAATGTTCCAAAATCTGAGCAAAAAAAAGCTTTTGGATTTTGGACTTTCAGATTAGGTGTACTCAACAGAGAAAGTCTATGCAAAATTCCCCAAATCCATAAAACCCTTAAATCTGAAATACTTCTGGTCCCAAGTGTTTCAAATAGTAATTATTCAACTTGGATATCAATTCCAGACGTTTTCACTTAAGCCACTTCATTTTTTAAAGAACTCTGCATTAAGCTGCACCCTTTGTTTGTATGTAGGAGTGTGTGATAATGTAGAGGGATTCTTGCCTTGCTATTTGGCCAGATGAAAGTTTGGTGAAGTCTGGTGCTGTGTGGCTTAGTAAGTGGTGGAGGTGGGCTTGTAGAATCTGGCACTGGTGAACTCTCTTGGAAGTAGCTCTAGAAAAGAAGGCCTTCTGGACTGGCCTCAGTCTTCCTCACTGGCCCCTCTTGTTTGTTACGTGATGTGAAGCTGCTGTGATATTTTTATGCCTCTGACTTAACACAGGTAGCTTTTTGGTGACTGTATATCCTTTATATCTTCAACTTGAGGGCCAAAAAAAGAGGTGAAAATGGCTGGAGTGTGATTTGAATGACACAAAACCCACACCTCACAGGAACTCTGGTGAGTGGAAAGTAGGGTCCAGGTCACCTTTTCCAGTCCTTGACGATCAACTCATGAGGAAAATCACCCTCTTTCCTCAGAGACTCATTCATAAATAAAAAGTCTCATCTAAAAAATAGCGATGTAAACTTCTCTCTTTCTCTCTCTCTTTTGTTTTTGTTTTAAAGGCTTACAAATTGCAAAAACAGATGCTTTCTCTTGGCAGCTTTGCCTGTCAAACCTAAGCTGCATGTGGATGGAGACTAATTTTTAACTGTTATTCTGAATACACATGCAAATGAGTCTCAATTCTAATTTCAAAATCTTATTTGAACTCTGACTGATATGAAAACGTGTCATTGTTTACTAAATCAGAATGATAGCCTGTAACATTTTAAGCCAAATTTGATCAAGTCATGACTAAGTGTAAATTTGTATATTTCCAAATAATACATCCAGCTGAATTGATTGACTATCTGGCAACCCTAAGTCAGCTACATGTCTCATGCCAACACTGCTCTGCTTAGAAGCTTCATCTGGGGTGCAGGATGAGCGCCCTGCTGAAGACAGGGAGGGCAGCCACACAGCTGTGGAACAGGCTGCTTCTGCTGTAACCCAGTCAAGGACTGTTCTTGAGTTGCATTCTTGAGTTCAAGTGTAAAAGAAGAGAATGTTGCCTGTACAGGGTAGCATTCTTCTTCTTGATCTTTTCTTACTTTCTCTTCTGTGGAAGCTACATCTCCATGCTGTTCAAAGGTGCACTTAATGTTTAAGTGGGTGTTTTGCATTGTCCTCTCCAGTTGCAATGAATCCCAGCTCCAGTCTTCTGTTGCTTAGCTTGATGCAGGTTTGCTGTGCCAGCGCCTTCCAGGTGTCCCTTTCTGTGTTATTCTAGAATCATCTCTGACTCAGAGCCTAGTGGCCTGCCTTTATTTTCTCACGCCCAGTGAAAGGCCCAAGTAGTTTTCTTTTGCTTCCACTTGGTACTTTGAAGAGTCAAGTTTTTTTTTTCTTTCTCTTTCTTTCTCTCTCTCTCTCTCTCTCTTTCTCTCTCTCTCTCTGTCTCTCTGTCTCTCTCTCTCTGTCTCTCTCTCTCTCTCTCTCTCTCTCTCTCCCTCCTTCCTTCCTTCCTCTCTCTCTCTCTTCTTTCTTTCTTTTCTGTCTTCTTTCTTTCTTTTCTTGCCATGGTGCCATTTTCCTCTCCCTTTGGTCTTTTTTTCTAAAATCATCCTGGTAGTCTTAGTTGTCTGAGATGCTCCTACCTAGACTGCACTAACCAGGGGCCAGTAATAAACTCCCATGTTCCAGAGCTGAGCCACTTACTCTCATTCAGGATACCATTCTGGGCAGCTCATCCTATTTGTTTTCTATTACTTCTATTACATTTATGTCCTAATGCATTTAAGTGGGCCTGAGGGGTCTGAATCAAGTCACTCTTCATTTTCTTCAGATATTTTTCTTCATAGTAAACACAGATTAAAAAATTTCTGTAGGCTATGCATGGTTAGGGTGAATTTTTGTTTTGCAGTGTTAGGGATTGGAACCCAGGGCCTCATGGATGCTAGGCAAGTGCTCAACCATTGAGTGACATCCCTAGCCCAGTCTTGGGTGAATTTTAACTCAGTTCTCATAACAGTCCTAGGATAGATACCCATATTGTCTTCATTTTGCTGATGGGGAACCAAAGCACAGAGAGGGTAAGTAATCGCCACAGGTCACCAAATTGCAAAACTGGGGAGTCAGGATTTAAACTCAGAAAACCTGATTTCACAGCCTGTTCTCTTAAAAAACTATTTTGCATTTCTTTTTAGTTTGTGGCACTTCTGCTCTCTGGAATCTTCTTTCCATCTAACCTAGTTGTTCCCCAGGATGAGTTAGCCTTTTCATAAGATACTTAGTCACAATTTTAAGTAGTCAGGTTGGTGTTGAAAAAAGCATTAGGCTTAGAACTAGATCACACCTGACTTGATCATACTTGACTAATGGTGTGATTTTGGACTAGTTTTGTGATAGGATTTCACTCATAGACATTTGATAGGACTAAATGTGAGTAAGTAGTAAGGTACTTGGCACATAGGGTAATCAGAAAATGGCAGGTATCATGCATGTAACTTAAAAAGTCAAGAAGCGTTAACTTTAGAGTGCTGGTGTGTGTTTACATTTAGTCAGCTCTGGTTTATACTTAATAGACCAGGAGTAGGGGCTTCCTGTAATTTTCACTCCATTAGGGAGAAAACAAGGATCTGTTTGTTTTCATTTTGTTTTATTTTTTTCTACTTTTGTTTTTCTTTATTTTCTTATCTTTGTTTTCTTTCTTTCACTTGAGCTAAAGATAGAAGAGAACTTTACCATTCAGGAGAAAGTAGTCTTGGGTGGGGAGTTTAGCTCAGCAGTAAAGTGCTTAGCACTTGGATTTGATCCCCAGCACCACAGAAGCAAGCAAACAAACAAAAAACAGAAAATAAACCTTTTAACATGTACTTAAGTTGTAAGACAACTATTTACCTTTCTTGTGTTTTTTATCTTTCTGTTTATTTCTAAAAAATAATGACACATTTTATTGTCTAGCTAGCATGAGGGGCCTTATAAAAATTTCTCTCTAAAAGCACATTAAAATAATATTTGTTTTTGTTTATTTGTAATCTTTGAAATTACAATGTCAAATTTTGTACTGAAGAAAACCACAGTCACTACCTTAATTAGTGAGACTGAAAAAAAAAATCACTTGATTTATGCTAATTTGAGTATGTTTTGCATGCTAGCCTTTCCCCCTTCCTTACTGTCCCTGAGATGAGACAACTGGTCCTCCTTTGTTAATGTTTAGTGTGTGTGATGTTCACCTTTAATTCAGCTCAGCTTTCTATAGAGTCTTAGTTCATTTTTACAATGATTTTCTATTGAAAGCTTTTGGGGGAGACATGTGCATTGAGGGTGTTTGTTCTAAGCAGCAGGTTGTTGTGATAAACTGTAAATTAACATTTTATTCAGGAATTTTCCCTTGGGTTTGTTGAACAGTGGCAAATGTCTCAGTTTGGTTTCAATGAATGAGTCCTTTTAGGAACCTTTACAAGGAAATGTTTTGTCCAAGAAGAACTTTGGTCAACCTTAATCCCTGAGTCCCTGACCAGAACCAGATTAGGTAAATGATTAAAAATAGCAGAACACTTGCATAGACTCAGTCCTTTAACATTTCTCAAATTTGCTTTTTCTGAACTCCAGTAAGGTGGCAATTATCCAAAGTTCACTTATTCTTCACCTAACAGAAATCACACAGTAGAAGATCAAGGTTAGGGAGATGAATCCTTCTGACAGCATCTGAGTTGACCCCCCCCCCAACGTGGAAATGAAGAAACAGGCTGGGGTGGGGGACAGATAATTCCCCTGCCACTCATAAGGTGGCTGATCAGAGAAGATAAGAGTCTGACTTTGCAGTCAAGTTGCCCTGGCTTCCTTCACATCTTGGCCCAGCTGCTTAAAGACTTTGGCACCTTAGGACTATGCGATGTATAGGGCCTCCTTTCCTTATTTGTCAGAAGGCATTAATAATCTTAGCTCTTTCACAGTAGGTGTGACATTGAGTGAGTTAATGCACACAGAGCCTTGGGAACTGTACACAGCCCAATGTAAATTCTTTAGTGTTAACCCTTGTAGTGCCTTATCATTTACAGAGTGCATTTTCTCACTCACCATCTCATTTAATCAGTGATTTTCACAGGATCATTTTAGGAAGGTGTGTTTAACATTATTGAGTATTTGCCCAGGGTCACCCAGCCCTCAAGTGTCATGACCTGAGCCAAATTTTGTAACTTAAGAGCCCAGCTCTTAGGGTGTATGTCCTAAATTGTGCTTGGGCAGCACATATACTTTACAACATTCAGCCTTTAAAACTTACGTATTCTAAGTTTTTAGAAAGTACCTCAAGCCTTTGCTATTTCAGGTTCAATTTAAAAAAAAAAAACTCTAACCCACATCATCTTCTAGCTATAACAGCTTGGAAAATATACATGAAAAATATGACCTACAGTATTGGTTATAAAAACAAATAAAACAGAACCATGGTTTCTGCAATTAGTAATTTCCTTTCAGCCTAGCAAAGTGGCTGGGACCTCAGCCTCTGGGCTTTTCCTTTGGCTCTGAAGTCCTGCTGCATGTGCTCTGATCCACCTATTCTGAGTAGGCCTGCATATTATTGCATTGGTACTGCGTTAGATGAAAACAAGTTTTAAAAGGAAAACTGAGTCTCCTAAATTGGTCCAGTGTAATCAGAAGGCAAATGTTTCAGTTTCTTCACTGTCCTTTGACCTAGTACTTCCACTCCAAGAATCTATCCCTAGGGATTTCATGACAGTATTGTTTATAATAACTCTTCAGTAGGAGATTGGCTAAATTATGGTACGTCCATAGAAAGGCATATTATATGTGGCATAAATGAGTTATGAGTATTAATATGAAAAGGAATCCAAAGTAAGAATGTGTCACTGAAGAATAGAAGGTAGGAATGATTCAGTGTTTGTGTACAGCATATGTGATTAGAAAGAGTGAGTACATCAAGGGAAACGCCAATGACTGGAATTGGAAAAATCTGTTGTAAGAGTTCAGAGCAGCAGTATTGTTGAGTGGAGTGAATGGCCATTATTATGGAGGACTTTAAGGCAGGGTCTTGCTATGTGGCCCAAGTTGGCCTCTAACTTACAATCCTCTTGCATCAGCCGTGAGGGCTGCTATTACAGTCATGCACCACCATGCCTGGCTGCTTTTAACTTGTGTATCTTTGTATCGTGTAATATTTAAATAATTATGTCTGTTACTTTTGCAGTCAGAAAAAACAAAATTACTTCTGTCAGTGACCTATCCAGTGTCCTCAGTGACTAACCCTGAGCCTGGCTTTGAGCTGGGGGCTTCTGCTGACTCTTGGGAATGCTCTTAACTGGATCAGTTTTATGCCATTTGGCACTTGTTCAAATAAGAACCTGGTTCTTCCCCTCTCATCAAGCCAACACACACATGCTCATTCTTATACTATAATCCATCTATTCACAGAGCCTATACACATACACATACCCAGTGAGTAGCAGTTAGGCCTTTGCTCTGAATCCCCTTTACAAATGTACTGTATTGTCTAGTTTCCCAGCTCGTAACAGATTATTAAGAAGGTCTGATAGTGAAAAAGGAGACAGAATATGTGTAGGGAGATATGAACTAAGACCCCAACAGAACACCACAGTTCAAACTCCATTCATCACTAGTACATTTAGCTTAACATACCTCAAGGAGTCACTTCACTGAATTAAATGCAGTCACTGGAGTTTATCACAACTTTGTACAGGTATTAAGAACAGGTGACATACTGCTTAAAATGTTCTGTACAGAAAGGCAGGATTGTAATAGAACTTTAAAAATGCTACTAAAATTTCTTGAACAGTATGGTATATTAAAATGTTAATTATCTAGCAGTTCTCTGATGCTGAGTCAATGGTTTTGCTTACTTAAAACCAGTATCTGTATTGCTAAAATTATTTGTCTAAAAAATGTTAACTCGAGGCCAAAAATCATTTGGAAACCACTCTGGCTCAGTATTCTGAATTAGCATATCTGCAAGGCAAACACTCTGTCAGAAAAAGACTTCTCCCTCTCTTTCCTAATGAGGAAGGAGCCAAATTTCTACCTCTACTATCCATGTGTCACAGTAGGCCTTGTGGTTTGTTGTTATTATTAGATTGAATTATAATGAGAAACCATTGTGCCTCTGGGGCTTCCTGTCTTAGCCCATGCAGATGGAGCCACAGTCACAGAAATAATTTCTAAAACAAATTGGCGCACTCTTCAAAAATATGTGTCCTATGCAGAACAGAAATAAGATCATTTTATTGTTCAAGGACTCTAAATTAGTAATTAAATGCAACAGGTCCTATCACGGGTTTATTAAATGTCATTGAAAAATGCACTGCCGCCTCTGTAGCACAGCTGGGCCAGGGCCGGATGGATGGAAAGAATTTTGTCAGTAGAGCACAGCTAGTATCTGGGTAGACTGAAGCAGGACTGGGCAGTGTTACAGGTAGTGTGGCCAGGTGAGGTACACTGCCAGAGGCTAATAAACCCCAGCAGTGCTTCTGGCTGTGCAGTGGATCCCTCAGGGGCTTTGTTACTAAGTTTTGCCCCTAGACGGGGGACCAAGCACCAATTGAGCAGTGAAGGAGATTTTTATTCTTGAAGAAGTAGGAGAAAAACTGCAATACTACTTTTCAACCCTTGGTGGGGGGGGGCGTCTAGAGGAAGAGAAATGAGGGGGAGAAATAGCTAACAAAGGGGGAAATGTATGTGTCTTAGAATGGGTGGAGATGTTCCATGAATTTAGTCTTTTTCTTCTTTTATGGTTCTTGCAGTCTTGGCTGTGGCAATTGTTAGCTGTCATGGCAGTGAGGGTATGCCATTTAGCTTGCAGATGGGATCATAATGAAGTTGGAGGTTGTCTGCCAGTCACTCTGGCAGCCCTGTTTAGATCCAGCCAGTTTCTGCTAGCCCACCTGAAGAGGTACTTCTGGCTTGCAGGCATTCTGTCCTCAGAGACAAAGATGATGGGGGGGGGGTATTCGAAATTCAGTTAGATTACTTAGACAGTATTCAGGGTAACAGCTTCACAATTTGCCTTGCCTGAGCCTGTTCCAGTCCCCTTATGTTGCAGTTTTTGCGGTGCATTTTTTTTAAGATAATTCCCAGGTGAATCTAATGGTCAGCTAAGGTGTGTGCTGGCTCTGTCATTTTCCAACTGACCTTCAGTTTCCTCACTTAAAAATGGGAATGATGGTAGAATCTTCCTAAAATCCTGTGATAAGAAGAAACTGAAATCATGCATGTAAAACCTTTAGTATCATGCCAGGCAAAAAAGTACCCCATAAAGGTTAACGAACACATATGTATATAAATGTGATAATGCTTTTTAGGATATATATAAACAAACACATTTATATTACATACAGATAAAAAGAAAACTTATTGCTAGTCACAGAGACTATATGTAAGTAAAGAATATAGGTCACAGGAAAGTTGAAACCAGTTTCTAAGATTTACCCCCAAACAAGATACAGCATCAGGAGGAGCACATCAGAGGTCTTGGTAAAACAGGCTGGAATCAAGCCTCAAGTTATTTCCTTCATTGTGATTTATGGTAGAGGAGCAAACCAAGCTGTTGGCTGCTGCCAACTGTTGAGAGGAACCAAGGCCTGCAAGCTATGTCTTGAACTGCAGCCCTGGGATTGGCAGCAGCTCTTGGTAGGAGCTCTTAGCCAGTTAGAAGATGATATAAGCAGAGGAGTGTATGTGTTTGAGAGAGGTTTAGGTGGTCACCTTGCTTTAGAGATGCACTGAATGTGTGGTGTGAGGGAGCCATGTTCTGGTTTGTACACTGGGATAGTGCTTCCAGGTACTTGGGTGAACAGTAGAGGAGATAATCAAATTGAGTGGAGAGATATATGTCTCAATATGTGTTGCTTTTGAGACATCCAAATGAACATCTTCAGTTGTAACTAGAGTTCTAGGCCAGAGCCCAGATTTCCAGTATGTTCTGGAGAATCCAACGATTTGCCCTGGTAAGTCAAATAAAGATAAGAATAATGCTAACGGGCAGAAAAAGGAGATTTATTATGTGGTGTGGGCACCCCTAGAAAGAGGCACAATGAGCATTTCACTCCATCTTCTGTGTATAGATGTGAGCTTTAGGTTTAAATAGAGGAAGAATTGGAGCAGGGGGAGAGAGGCATCCATAATTATTAAACAGTCCTGCTCACAGGTGTGATCCAGTTGCACATTTTCTCAAGATTGGTCAGGTGCGATTTGTCACCATGAGAAAGCCATTGTTGACTGAGGGGTAGTTTCAAATCTTTCCACAAGATACTTATCTATCAGTTCTGTCTTTCTGGAATCCAAGATGATCTCAGAAGACAGTGGCTCAGAGCAAAGGATAGATACAAAATGGAGGCAGAGATGCTGAGTTTTTATCCTGCTTTCAGCTACCTTTTGGACATTTGCAGGCCAAACTGCAAAAGCAGTTTCTAAGTACCTGTTACACAGTAAGTAGGTGGGTAGATTGGTCTTGAGCCTAGAAAAGAGGTCTGGGGTGGAGGCATGGCTCTGAGGCCTCTGGTATATAAGTGAGCCTGCCACAGAGGGGGATAAGAGTGAGCCAAGCTACAGTCTGTGGGGATGCACCTTGGGCACCACTCACGTTTTAATGGCAGAGAAGAGTAGGATGAGTTTAAGGGAATGGAGGAAGGGCCAGACAAGCAGAAAAAAACCACACCAGAGCCACAGAGAGAAGAGTGCAGTGGTGAGAGACAGATGCAAGCAAGTCAGGAGGAAAATTCAGCAAAGCTCCTTGTCCTTGCCACAGGAATGTCATTGGCAGCCGTGGGGAGGCATATTTTGGCAGCATGATGAGAAAAAGTGCAGTGGGTTACTGAGCAGGAGTTAAGAAAATGGAGACTACATGTGTAGAGAATCCATCAAAAACTTCAGGAAAGCCAGGCTTAGTAGTTCACAGCTGTAATCCCAGCTGCTCAGGAGGTAGAAATCAGGAGGATTGCAGTCCAGGCCAGCCCTGGCAAAATGAGAGACCCTATTTGAAAAACACCTAAAGCAAAAAGGGCTAGGGTGTGGCTCAAGTGGTAGTGTGCCTGTCTAGCAAGTGTGTGAGGCCCCGAATTCAAACCCCATTTACCTCCCTTCCTCCCTTCACCACCACCAACAAAAAATGCTTTGGGAAAGAGTTTAGTTGGTAGATGTAGGTTAGGTTGGGAGAGATATTGGGTCAAAGAAAACATTCTCCTCACTTTAAAAATGGGAGACTGGAATTCATTTGTATATGAATGAAGAGATATTAAATGTCCTTGCTGAAGAAAGAGGGGTTATTTATACTCTTCAGAATTCTAAGCCTACAAGAGGTAGTAGAATCTGATTAAAGGGAGGATCAGGCTTGGTGTGGCCATTAGAACAACTGAAGCAGTCTTGGTGTACTGTGACATCACATAGCTGAATTCTCACCTGCTTCACTTAGAAGTGACAGTGGTTCAGGGCACAGTGCTGTGTCCTTCATTTCTAGCATGTTGGAGGCTTCCCCTTCCATACTTATTTCAAAACTTACACTAACACCAACACCAAACTGAGACACTGCACCAAAAGAATTTCACAGTATTTTGTGCCCCTTCAACTAAGGTAGAATTTTACTGAGAAAGGTAATTTTTTAAAAAAAAAGTGATATGGAAGGGCTTCATTAAGTGTTTTAGAATTTATGTAACCAAACAAAACCCTGAGTGATAGATTTTGTCAGGAGTTCCTTATATTATTTTCCAACCAGCCTGTAGGAATGTTCATATAAGTAAGTGTTAACTATGCTTATAATTACTATTATTATTTTTTGGAGACAGGGTCTCTCTAGAGAGATGGATAGGTAGGTAGAGACAGAGACACTGCACTGACCTAGAACTTGCTGTGTAATCTAGGTTGGCCTCCAACTGGAGTTTCTCCTTCCTGGAGCACTGGGACTAAAGTGTGTATCACCATGTCTGGGTTAAAATTATCTTTTGGAAATTAGCTAGCATTTGTTGCCCTCAACGCAGAGAAACTAAAGCAGATACCTTAGAAGCAACTGAGGCCAGTAGGAGAAGGGGACCAGGAACTAGAGAAAAGGTTAGATCAAAAAGAATTAACCTAGAAGGTAACACACATGCACAGGAAAGCAATGCAAGTCAACTCCCTGTATAGCTATCCTTATCTCAACTAGCAAAAACCCTTGTTCCTTCCTATTATTGCTTATACTCTCTCTTCAACAAAATTAGAGGTAAGGGCAAAATAGTTTCTGCCGGGTATCGAGGGGGTGAGGGGGAGAGAGAGGGGTCAGGGTGGGTGGTAATGGAGGGGGTGGGGATGGGGGGAGAAATGACCCAAGCATTGAATGCACATATGAATAATAAAAAAAAAGATCTTTTGGGTGTTATCTCATGACCCTGTAGTCCCACCTACTCAGGAGATTGAGAATTGTTTGAGCCTAGGAGTTTCAGACCAACCTGGGCAACAAAGCAAAGTCTGTCTCAAAAAACTCAGTGATGAGTGTAATTTTGCGTTAATAAAAGAAAAAAGAATAGGAAGAAATACTGCAAGTTTTGATAAAATAGAAGGATTCAGGATGACTTAAAATTTTTTGGTATTTTTTAATATTCTGATGGATACTGTTAAAAGGAAGAGAATAGGTGATAAAAGTTAGTATATAAATGTTCAGATATTCCATATACTATTTAATTATTTTTAAATGTACAACAAAAGCACGAATAGAGCCTAGCCAAATGTTTACAGGATTTATTCTGGGTTTTGATGTGGGTGGTGTCATTCATGATTTTTGTTTTCCTTTTTTTTTTGGAGCTCAGTATTTAGTTTTTAATGGATAATACGATATTTGATAAAAAACCAAGATGTAGAAAAGCAGACATTTCAGATATGAACATTTTCTAAGACTCATTTAGCTATAAACCTGTACATTTTACTGCATTGGATATGTATCATATTGTTCATTTAAGTTTAAATTTTCCTTTAGTATTCTTATTACGCATGTTTGGTTTATAATAGAACTTTAAAATGACTTCTCTAAATTTGGCACAGTGACTTGGACAAAACAAAAAGACTGCCTCATTTGTACTTAATGTTTTCCTTAAATATAAGGAAAGTTTCATTACCACAATGCAGTAAAATTGATTAAAAAAATCTCTCCTTATGGCTTTAACTTCTTTAAAACTTGGGTCCTTGTAGTTGTTTACTGGGTAAAACATCAAGTTGGTCATTTCTCAGAACTTTGTATTAAACTGATAGTCTCATGTTACATTAGTTTCCTTGTTTAAAAGTCCCAGATATTAACTGGTGACACTGAGTATCACTCACTTAAAATGGTGTTTTTATATGTAGTGAAAATGAAAATGTGTATTTTAGCTGTTTTGGAGTACTAATGGATTAGGTTTGTAGTCATATTCTGCTTGACCAAGGTGATGGGCCTGTCTACACTTACAGTGTTCAAATGTGACTAGGTAAGTTTCTAGAGCCATAATGGTGTGTCCTGTTTTCATATTTTAAATTTTCATCTGATGGAGTTTAATTTTAAAAAGACAACGTAAGTCTATATTTTTTTCAAATATTAGTGCATGTGACATTTAAATTGTACAAAAAGAGTGCACATTTTGGAAATCTACTTTTACTACTAGATATGATGTGCAGCCAGTCATATACTACCATAACATCATTTTGGTCAACAACACACTGCACAGAGGACTGTGGTCCCGTAAGATTATAATGGAATGAAAAATTGGTATTGCCTTGTGATGTTGTAGCCATCTTAATGTTGTAGTACAGGCATTGCTCATGTATTTTTGGTGATGCTTGTGTAAATGAACCTACTACGTTGCCAGTTCTTACAGGTTTAGCAACACCGTTATATACAATGCACAATACTTAATGACAGGTTTAAGTATTTGCTAGCTGTATCACTATGTATCACTATATCATTATATTAGAGTTTATTCTCTCTACCTAAATAAAAAATAGTTTACTATAAAATAGTATGTTGTGTTAGCCGGCAGCACCCTCATACATCTTGTGATTATTGCATTAAGGCAAGCAATCCCAGCCCTTGGGAGACAGAAGCAGAGGTCAGCCTGGACTTACATAGTGAGACCCTGTCTCAGAAAAAGAAGGCCACACCACAGTGCTTGCAAAGGTGAAGATATGAGTTTAATCCTTGATTATTCAGGAGCTAACCTTGAGTATTTGACTTACAATTCAATATTGACAGGTTCCATTAGTATAATAATTTTAGTGTAAAATAAAAGAACAGCATTGGGCATAGAAGACTGCATGCCCCACCTGTCCTGTCCTTGTCTTGACCTTAGTCAAGTCCCTGCCTCTCTGTTTCATTGCTTTAAAAAAAAAAAATTGAAGAGATGCTGAAGTCCTGCCATAGAATTTCACATTCAGCCATAATGAGTTTCACATTATTATTATTTTTTTTCAAAAGACACGGGAGATAAGTGGGAAAGAAAAGAGAGAAAGTAGATCATCTTGGGGCTAATGTTATTGATAAATTGGGAAATAGCCATTTGAATTGTACAGGAATTTTTCACTGTTGAAGTAGATTGACCACATAATAGTAAGCTTTAGTGTAGACTGTTAACTACTTAACAGAACAACTGAAGGGTGAAAATTGGATTGTGACGTTAACTGCTATCTGAATAATTGTAACCTGGAATTGAGGATAATGATTATTTGAAGTTTGACACTTTAAGAAGAAAAAAAGATTTCATTGCTCATATTCATATCTCTAGAGTGACTGTGTAGGTAAACACAACTTATGTAGTAGTGATATTTCCGAAACAGGTACTTGTATAGAATTTTTGAAAATTTAATATTTAAGATAATTTTTGATCATTTGGATATACCTTTCTAGGGAGTATATTTATAAACTAAAGCCTGCTAATTTCAGAAAAGCATGCATGACTTGCTTTGCTTTAAAAAACTAAGTTCCCCCATCCTTGACCTCATAAGTGAAATTACTTAGACTTAGAAGCCCACTGTGTGTGTGTGTGACACAGAGAGAGAGAGAGAGAGAGGAGAGAGGAGAGAAGAGAGAGGAGAGGAGAGGGGAGGGGAGGGGAGACTCTTTGATTCTCTAACCTTTGGATTCATCTAACCTTTGCATTCTCTCTAGTGTAACTGGTGGATGCATTAACTGATATTGTACTTTCTGTTTTTGTTGGATAAACTGTCATTCTTTTGAGTTTTGACATGTGTTCTTAACTGTATGATCTAGTAAAGCAGTGCTCATTTTGTAAGGAAGGAGAGACGCATCCTTAAGCACGAAGTGTCTGAGCTCAGGCTTAGCCACACAGGCTAAGTTAAGACCCCTGGGTCACCACTTGCAGAGTGTGGCCTTGAGTGGGTTACTTACCCTTATATTATGATCCTCTGTTCCCACATATGTGAAACAGAGGCAGGAATCTCTACATCATAGGCTTGTTGGAATTGCATAAGGTATTTCGTGCAGGGTCTGGGAAAAGTTGTGGTATATTTTCTCCAACTGAGGAATAGCACCAGCATTGATAGGAAGGTTGTATTGTGGTGAGAATGTAGGTGCAAGAATCTTCATGATGTCAGTAATTTAATGTTTGAGTTATGGGGTGCAGTTTTATGAGTATAAACTAGTATTGTCCAAGGGTGGAGGAAAGAACATTGAATTAGGGTCAGGGGAGCTGTGTTAGAATCTTCACCCTATTACTTGTTTAGGAAAATATTTTTCCCTCAGCTTCAGTTTGCTGAAGAATAATAGTAGCTTCCTCAGAAGACTGCTGAGATGATTAATGAGATTATTTGAAAGAACCTACTTGTGCCTGATACATAGTAAGCCTTAATTTGTGGAAATTCTATAAATTTTTTAAGTAAACGATCAGTGTTTCTACCTAACTGCTTAACTTAGACCAACATTTCAACTTCACTCTGACCTTTGCATAATTTTCATATCACTCAGCTTAGGGATAGCTAAAAAGATGCATTGCACTCTGGGCATACGATTATGATGGTTTTTTTGAGTGTTTGTGATATTTATTTAAGTACTTCTACATCATTTGCTTTCCCTAATCACTAGTAGATGATACATACTGATCAGTCATCTTACTGAGAAAAATAATTGTTGAATGAAACCTTAGGATCACAAAATGAAAATATCTTTAATAAGTTTAAAATATCTTTCATAAGTTTAAGTCTGCTTAAGTTTAAAAATGAAAATGTTTTCTTATAAGTAACTTTTCAGTTCTCCCTCAGAATAATCCAATATTAAAATAAGAAAGACAAAACACATCTTTTTAACTACACAGTGTAAGAAAGGTCAGAAACCCCAGTAAATTTTCCTTTGTTTCAGTTCTTCTTTAGCAGTTTCTTCACCATGTGCAATTGTAAAATAGAACCGTATGTAACCTTAAGAGACTATCTGGTTTAATCCTCTCATTTCACAGCTGAGAAAACTGAGCTCAAAGGGAGTCACAGCTAGTTTGTGGCAGAGCTGAGATGCAACCTGACCTAGCCTCTGCAGTCTCGCTTGGGTAACCTCCTAATAGGCAGAGGAGATGTAGGCTCAGTGTGGTTATTTGCTTATCTTTTAATTTTTTACTTTTGAGGTAGGTGAATAGCCCTTATTTGTCAGTGCCTTTTTATTTGATCCTTAATTTATCTGAAATGTGGTAAAACATTATTAAATATTTTAAATAGAATTAATGTGCAAGTACCGTGCACACATTAACCACTTAGGTCTTACACAGCTAAGCAATAGTTCAATTTGGCAATATGTGTTAATGACTCTTTTAAGATAATAGATAGCTGGGCATGGTGTTGTATACTTGTTTGAGGAGGTGTGGCACGAGGATCATGAAGAAAAAAGTGTGTACGCTTACAAGGTGGAGTTTCTCTCCCCGCCTCCATTCTCCCCTTCCCCCATATATGGTAAAACCTTTTGGGTTTTTTTTTTTTTTCCGGTGCTGGGGTTTGAACTCAAGGCCTACACCTTGAGCCATTCCACCAGTCCTTTTTTGTGATGGGTTTTTTTGAGATAGGGTCTCGAAAACTATTTGCCTGGGCTGGCTTCTAACCGAGTTCCTCTTGATCTCTGCCTCCTGAGTAGCTAGGATTAAAGGTGTGAGCTGCCCGGCTGTGGTAAAACCTTTTGAATGAAATAAAGTATTTTTTTCCTTTGTACTTTTTTCTTAGCTTTTAAATTTACTTTTTTCTGACTTCTAGAACTTTCTTTTCATTCTTCTTACTTTTATTTAATAAAATTATTTTTTAAAATTTCTTTTCAAGTCTTCAATGAGAAGATCTCATCTGTAATTGTTTGACAGTTTTTTTTCTAAATAACACAGCATGTTTTTTGTCAAAGCTAAGATACAGAAGATGATATTCAGTGTTCCAAGGTAGAACATTAAGCTGATATGTTAACTGTTATGGATAAAAAGATAAAAAGACAGGTTTTCTGATATGATTTATGAATACATTTATTAATCTTGGTTCTGCTGTCTTAAGAAATAGTTGGTTTTGAAGGTGATGCCTTTTACCATAAGAATTTGGCTAGGATTGGCAGTATTTCCTTAAACGTGAACTTGGGTGCTATAGGTCTCATCAGTCTTATTCACACTCTTGTTACTGACAGAGGGGATGAGGAACAAGAGGGTAAGACTTCCTGTGAATTAATTTTCTTTGCTGGAAAATAACGTTCTATTAATTCATTCTCTTTAGGGTATTTAAAAAAAAAAAGTGACACATAGTTCACCGGAGGAGCAACTGAAGTTGCTAATGTGATTCTGACGTGGGCTCTCATTATGGGTTTGGGTTTTTCTCCCACAAAGGCTTTAAGTCTAGAAGAGGCTGGCTCACTGCCATGAATTATTATGTTGTCTCCCTCTGTCTGAAATGGGGATTTGGGCGTTACAGGTCTAGAGAAAAGTGACGGCTGTGTAATTTTTCTATCCATATGAATTAGTTGTAACTCCCCACCCTCAGGGAAGGCCCAGCTGCACAGGCTTGTTCACTGTAGAGGAGACTGGCTCTTGACTGGGGCCTGTTGTCCTGCCCTCATTTGTGGGACTGAAACTCCTTACTTTTAATTATTTTACAATTTTACACATTTGCACTATTTAGCAAATGGTATCTGAAAAGTCCTCAAAGGGGAACTGATTAATTTTGAACTTTATTTTATTTTAGCCTATTTACTTTTTGCCCTTATGTGACTATCAGACATCCCCTTTCTAAAAGCTTAAAGCAAGAATCTCTTTTTGGTTTATGGAATATCTAGTGATGTTTTGCCAGAAACCAATGCACAGGTGTTTTCAGAATTTCTCTTCCAGTTTTTATTCTTCACAGCACAGTTTTGAGAATGCTTGTACTTCTTATCCAAGTCTAGGCAAATTTTGCCATTCTCAGCTGGGGCTACTACTGGGTATACAATTTTTTCTGTTTCCTTGGTTACTTACTGGTTCTATTTTTCTTCTTTTTTTCTCACTCTCACTTAATCTTCCTCTCTGCCTCTTGCTGTGTTATTCTCTGCTTCTCACCCCCTTTTTTACTTGAGTTTGGAATATAAGTGAACAGAGTTACCAATGCTAAGCCCTGCAGGATGATAGCTGGTGAAGGAGACCCAGAGGGAGGGAACCCATAGCCCTTGCCTCACAGAGGCTGTGCATGGGTGGGAGATGACACGTCAGTCTGTGGATGTTCATCAGGCTAAGATATGGCAGGGGACAGTGTCCACAGTGGCAGTAAACAGAGGAGGAGGGTTGGAAATGACTATTTTAAGATGAGATGTCAAGTTCAGGTCTCCGTTCCTCCCTGCCAGAGCTTCAGTAGTTGTAGGATAAGACACTTATCTCCCTGGTAGTTAGTGTCCTCATCTATAAAATAATGGGAATAATTTCCATTCTGCCTTTTCACAAGCTCATCAGGAAGATGAAATACAACAGAATGTAAAGGATTAAACCCAACATGTAGAACAAACTTCCATACCCTTGGGGAGCAGTGTGGCTTCATGGGGCTGTCACATGGGATTGTGTAATGGGACCATGAGGCCCATCTGCATGGAGGACTCGGTTCACCTGAGGATAAGTAATGTGAAGGATTTTTTTATGTTAAAATAATCATGCTATTCATTACCAATTCTTCAATTGTGCTGTTGAGTCCATCTAATGAGCTTTGTATTTCAGTTGTATTTTCCAATTCTAAAATTTCTATTTGGTATGTCTTTTATTTTTTTGCTTTAGCTCTCTATTTTTTCCATTTGTTTTCAAGTGTGCTCATAATTTCTCTTGAAGAATTGTATCATGTCTGCTTTAAAAAATCTGTCACATGTTTTAACATCTCTGTCATCTTGGTGCTGACATAAATTGTCTTTATTTTGTTCATTTTGAGATTTGCCAGCTTTTAGTATAATGGGGAAGTTTGGGGGTTGAAATCTGGTCATTTCTTTTCTTTTTTTCCCTTTTGTGCTGGAGTTGGAGCCCAGAGCCTCACTCTTGCTAGGCAAGCACCCTACCATTGAACTATAGCCCCAGCCCAGGATATTTTCTTATGTTAGGAGACCATGATCCTTCTTTTAACCTTGTGGTTTAGTTGACTTATCATATTGTCTTGTTTTTGTCAGGTGGGAGAGATTAAGGTTCCCCACTTAGACTCTGTTGACACTCAAGGTGGCAATGAATGGAGCTCTTTGTTAGGGCAGGTGACAGTCCTGCTTCCCCACACGGTTTTCATTGAAGGCACCTGTGGATGGAGGGGGCAGTCTTTACTGCCCAAGGGAGTATGAAAGGCGTGTCCTGTACTTAACCTCTGACTGCCCCGGGAGGGGTGTCAACACACTTAGTCTTTGTTGGTATAAGTGATGCCTGAGTCTTGCTAGCTGGACCCTTTTTGTTCCATTGGCTGGAGAAAGCTGGGATTTTCTTGAATGTATCTGTTTGCATTTTTAGGTTGCCTGCTGCTTTAGCCCTAAGTCTGAGATTGATGAGGCAAAAGGAAGTCTCAGGGAACTCACCACTGTGTTGTCCTCTGGTCCTGGTGTCCCTAGCCAGGCTGCTTTTTTCCTCCACCTTTCAGAGTAGTCTCCTATTTGTTTTACATTTAAAGTCTAGGGATTTTTGTTGTATTTAGCAGGAGAAGTAGAGAAAAATACATCTACTCTCATCTTAGAAGTGGAAGTGATATGTGGGCTTTAATTGATAGCTATTTCCACATTGCCTGCCATAGAGTTTATATTTCTCACCAGGACATACTAGAGTGCCAGGATCAGTTTGGGAATGTCCAAAGCAGGAGACTCCAGTATGGAAAGCCCAGTGGAAGATTGGAGGTGCAGAGTGTGCACCTGAGCTTGGAGCTGCCATTCACCATTCAAGGACTCCTGGAAGGAGCACTGGAGCCAGCCCTTCTTGCCACCTTTCTCCACCTGTGCCCAGTGGAGGGTAAGGAAGGGTGGTGGCTGGAGGGTTCCATCCCACAGTGCACACTGGCCCCATGCCACTCTTTTGGGCCTGTAAACCTTAGTGAATCCTGGGGATGGGGCACCCTCCCCCCTTGTCTCTGAGTTGATTCAGAAACCCCCCCCCACTTCTGTTTCTGGATGAGATCATCTCAGACTCTCTTCCTTTGTCTCCCTGGGGGGAGAGGCTTACTTTCAACTTCATCCTTCACATTTCCTTTCCCCAAGTCTGAGTATGCTAAGAGTCTTCAGGACTGCACTCCCCTTTCTCCTTCCTGTTTTCATTTACTGGATATGAACTGGTGAGCTGATCTCACACAAAGCATTGGAGGTAGTGTTTATTGAACAGCAAGGGTGAGACTCTATCCCCAGGTGAGCTTGGAGTGGCATAGGATGAGTACAAACCAGTAATTTCAGGTGGTAGCATATATTGTGAAGAGAACATCCTAATGAGCTAGATGGTGACTGCATGGAGGGCCAGCCACCTTAGTGACAAGGATAAGGGCAGGTCTGTCAGGAGCAGCAGCAAGCCATGAGATTATTAGGCTAACTAGCCTTCCAGCCAGGAGCCTGTAGTACCCACTCAGAGCCAAAGCCCCATGGCCTGTCATTGATGCCCTAGTGGGAGAGTCAGAGAGGAGCGTCCTCTATGGCCATGAAAGGCTCAGTCACCTTCAGGGTGTCTATATTTCATTTCCAATGAGCTTTTCACTCTCTTATCTCTAATCAGATGTACTAGGGATGGACACAAGGTGTTTATTGTCCGCACACCCCAGATCAGGAGAGGGATTCTCCCTCCTCCCCGTGCCCTGACTTATCACTGGGCCTTTGGAAGCTGGGTTTCTGTACTCTGGAGGCTCTGTAGCTGCAGGGGCATGCATCTAAGCTGGCATTCTGGCCCAGTCACTGGCTATGGGATGTGGGGTTGGTGTCAGACACCTTCTGTTAGATATCTTCAGATTCAGCCCTACTGCAAAGTTAGTTTTTTGATTCTAATTTAAGATGCTTAAAGGTTTTCATGAAAACGTTATCTTGGCCAGGGAAGATTTCTAGCCCTCTAAAGAAAGGTTTACTTTACTTTCATCTCACCAGTTCATATGCAGTAAATGAATGAACAGGAAGGAGGAAGGGAACTGTGGTCCTGAGGACTCCAAGCATATTCAGACTTGGATAAAGGAAATGTGATGGATGAAGTGGAAACTAAAGAAAGGTTCAGAAATTTCCAATCATTCATTTTGATGGAAAATTGTCTAAATTTGTTGAAAGACTGTTCAGAATACCTCTGGGATTTCTTGGTTCTCTATCACAGTTACATTCCCTGCCTTTTTTGTTTGTTATCAGAAAGAAATGTTTTAAATGCCCCTCTGAGATTTCCTCTTCCTCCTTAGGTAGATGTTCAGGAGTCTAGAGGATTCAGACTGTCCAGGGCTACCTGCCCTCCTGGTATCTGCAGAGATTATAGTGCATTGTTTTAACCCCCACCAAGCATGCCCACCTGTAATTGAACTGTGATCTGAAATTACTGTGAGCTCCACATTACACATATATCAACAGGAAAAGCGTGTGCATGGAAGGGCTGTGGGGTGGGAAAGCAGTGCCAGCACCCTCTCATTGCCATTGAAGGATATAAACAGAATTACAAAACCCAGAGCTCTCCATTAGTACCCACAGATCCACTTTTGCCAAGAAAGGAAAAGAAGCAGTGAGCTGGGATTGAAACAGATGATTATGTCTTTAGCTTGGATAAGGGTGCTGGGGAAAGCACAGATGCTATTCTCAGCACCAGCAACAAATACAGAAAATAACCAGGCAGTCTGGCAGGAGAGGCGGAATGGAGCTAGTGACATTATAATGGCAGGGAGGACAAAGTAGTCACTTCTGTTTATTTTTATAACTTCTCAGATAATGAGAAATGTCTCCTTTAGTGGTCTAATTACAGAATCACATACATGTGGCTATTAAGAATTGAAGCTTATCCCTTGAAATGCTTGGACTTTTTAATTTTGACTCATTTTAAGGATGTAGTCAAAAGAAATAGTCCTTTTAAGATTCTTTAAGCTTTTAGTATTAGTTTGTTCATCTGTAAAAGCGATTGATGATCTCTAAGGTCCATTCCAATTCTGAAATTAGCCAACCAGGTGGCACTGATGATGGGCAGATTCTTCTCCCCACAGAGTCTCTATGTAGCTTATGCTGGCTTCAAACTCATGCCTTTCCTGCCTTAGCCTCCCAAGTGCTGGGCTTGCAAGAATCTACCACCATGCCTGTCAAATGTCTTGTTTGCTAATGCAGAATATTTTATAGAAGACTCAACTTCTCCTTGATGAGTCATCAGTTATTTAACTGTGCTGAAATCAAAGCAATCTGTAGCTTTGATTGAGATGTATGTAACTATTTGCTTTGACTTTCATTTGGCCTAAAAGGCTCTGCTTCTAAAAACATTGCAAAAATTGTATTTGTTTCTCTTTATAATAATGATAAATGCTTACAAAAGGGATTTGAGAAATTGAATACAAACACAAAGAAGAAAAATACTTCTAGTTTCACCTCTGAGTAGTTACTTTTAAGTTTTGTGTATTTCTTTTCAGTTTATTCCTTCAACGTTATTATTATTTTTAGTGATAGTAGTAGTAGTAGTGGAGTTTGAACTCAGGACCTTACTTTTGCTAGGAAATGTATTAGATGGTTGAAATTTTCTTATTTATGGGTTTCCTATTTTTTCACTTGATACTTTCTTAAAGCATTATACAATCATATTAAAGATTTCTAGTCATTTAGAACTTAACAGCCTCATGTTCCAACCTGGTTTCCTATCTTGTACATTTTGGGAATTAAAAATACTTTATAGGGTTTCTTTAGCCCTAGGATTTTATTAATTTCTACTGTATACAAAAAAGGTCAACATATTCCCTGTTATTAGTGAGTGAGGATAAATAAGGTTCTCAAATGAGCCTTTTTTTCTTTTTGTAAAAAAAAAAGATGTTTGGATTATAAAATGCCCATTTTTATGTTGGTGTATTTGAAATTTGGGGAGGGCGTATTTAGCATTGTAGGATTAGTGACTTCAGTAAATGATGTATCTTTCTTCTTTACATGGATAAGAAGAATGGTATACTGTTTTTTAAAATCAACTGTTTTGAAAAAGGGACATGGCAGTTATTTCCTTTTTTTAGTGATATTTCTAACAGCAGTTTATAAGAATTGATGTTCTTTTTACTTAGAGGAGAGTAGGACCTTTTTAGAAGGATGATGTTGGGAGGTGGGAGTAAGCAAAAAGCTGGGGCTACTCTGAAAGCACTCTGATATGATCTTTACTTCCCCTTCTTAAAAATTAATTTGCCATAGTCAGTGGGCAGTGACAGCTACACTCCATGTACCAGCTAGTTCCCAGATTATACATGTGCAGTTTTGACTTGGTTGTTAGCTCTAGGCCGGAAGTCAACAGATTTTTTTCTGGAAAGGCTCACATGGTCTCTGTTTCAGCTGTTCAACTCTGCCATCGTTCAAAAGCAGCTATGGGAATGATGGGAAGGAATGGGTCCACCTGTTTTCCAAGTAAACTTCACTTACAAAACCAGTGGGGCTGGGTTTGTCCATCCCTCTTCCCGACCTTCCTTCTCATGCTTCTTTCCTAGGCATCCTCAAAATGAGCTTTGAGTTTCATGCATGCAGCTTCTACCAGTGATGTAGACCCCTGTCCGTGGCATACAAGTTTTGTCTTGGAACAGCTCCAGTAGTGGTGATTACTAGTGGGAAGAAGTAAGACTTCAAAACAGCTGCAAAAAATAAAGGGGGATCCTGAGCAGCAGAAATGATAAAGTCCAAAGCCAGTTCCAAAGTAGAATGACATATAATGGAACACATGGGACAGTGGTCTGTAGCTGTCTTCACCTTTCATAGACAGTGAGTGTGAATAATGCTGCTGATTATGTCATAAGAGAGATAGTCTGACTTAGAAATTAAGTTGAAATGTCTAGATTTCATGTGGCATCACTATTTTACTACCTACCTCTCTTTTCATACATCATCTTGTTTTAACAGTGTTCCCATGAAACTGTTTAAGGATGGCCACTCATTCCTGTTATATTACTATGGGCTTTAAACTTTGAGAATTCATGTGATTTTTTTCTTCAGCTGAGGGTATTGCAGTTGTCCATTTAGAGGCCGTTCTCTGTCAGCAGCACTAACAGGACCCATTTCCATTTGCCTGAAATTTGCCTGAAGGCAGGGTCCTTTAAGGAACTAGAATGAGGCCTCTGTGGTTGGGGGGAGAATCTGCAGTACTGACAGGTGTCTTGCCTCTTGTTTCTGAATACAGTCTTGTTTTGCCATGTGGCAGAATGGAGCCATTGTAAGTTGAGAACAAGTTGACTTTTAAACTAGCAAAGAAGCAGAAGCAGCCTTCTTTGAAAGTACTTTTACTTTGGAAGGAAGAGTGACAAGACATATAAAAACTTTCCCAGATGTTGGGTGTTTGTGGCCTAAGAAGGTGATACAGAGTTTCTTTTCTTGTGTGTCTGTTTGCTTTGTGTATGCTTCTTGTTTTTGTAATGTTGGTGTGTTATGAATACTTTAGCTTAGAAATTGGGCTTTTAAATGGAAAAAAGCAGTCTGTTATTAGTGTAAACTTGATGACAGTTAACCACAGTGTATCTTATTTTAAGGTATAATGCTATTAGTAAAGTTAATTTTAACTTTTTCCTCCTAAGATAAAATATATTTGTTTGGAAAACAAACTTGGCTTTGTGACTTAACATGTTTTTTCTTAGGAGAATACCCAATGTTACACAAAAATTATGAAAGCAAAAGTTTTCATGTAGAGTTTTAGATAAGATGATGGAAATAATTTTAAAGAAGCTAGCCTTGCTGTTAAATTTGAACACTAGTGTAGAAGTCTGAGGAAGACAATAGGCCAAGTATGCCTGGGCGTAACTCTTGGGGTAGAAATGTCAGGTATCCTGGGTGACCAGCGTAGTGTTGACATCACTCGTGATGTGTAGGATTTGATGCTCTTCAGGGACTTCCAGTGGAAAGTTGATAAAATAGCTCTTATGTTCAGAGATAATTAACAAATTCATGTGCAGAGGCTAAGCATCAAATAAACTGTTTAGAAAAGCAGCGAGGAGCAAAACCCAACCTAGGTTTTTGGGTAATGGTGCCAGTGGTAGTTGGGTGTAAGCAGAGTGGATCTCAGGTGAAAATTAGTTTAGGGCAGGGCAAACAGTGCTGCTGGATGACTGTGAATGTTTTTATGAATAAAGTTTTATTAGAACAAAGCCACACTTGTGCATTTATGTGTGGTGCATGGCTGCTTTTGTTCTGCAACACAGAATTGAGAAGTTGCTGTGGAGTTCTGTGATCCACAAAACTTGAAATGCTACCTGACCTGATATGGAGAAAGGTTACTGACCACTTGGAGGTATTGCGTGAATAAGTACATCAATTTGGGTGGATGTTGAGGATATGGATATGTAGGTAAAGTCAGGGAACTGACTCAGGGCAAATTAAGTAGATTTGAAACAACACTGTATATTGGAGCAAGAGACATTGTCATGTTCATAACACACAGGGAATGAGTAATGAGGCTGAGAGAGTCAAAGAGGAATGTCAGTGCTTCTGATGCACAGAGGGAAGCTTATTGGGAATGGGATCTTGATCTGATTAGTGTTGTGTTCCTCCTGCACTTCATATATTTTTATTTAAATTTTTTAGCAAATTAAATTAGATTTGTATTTTTTAAAAAAGATAATCCTAATAAAGCAGTGTGCAAAATGCCTTTGGGACTGGGGAACTGAGATGTAGAGAGATAAGTTAGGAGGACGTTGAATAATTCAGATGACAAATCAGTGAAACTCAGTTTGGGAGTACGGCAAGGAGGGTGAGTTGTTAGTGGTGAATGAGGTCACGTCTGTGGAACTGTCCGTGGGTGGCTGGTGTCACAGGTTTGGAAGTCAGTAGAGAAGTTTGCCTTAAAAGATGGATTTTGACAATAAGTCTTTGGAATTACGAGAGGAGATGAGTTTAAGGAAGGAGAGCCTTCAGAGCAGACATGCCTGCTCAAGGAGAGCAGGAAGGAATACCACATTCCAACATCCTGCTGCTCCTCTCCTGCCCATCTCTGCCCATGGCAGGCAGATACAACTGATGACCCAGGCTTTCTTCACAAGCCTGTGGGGTCCTAAGCTCCTTTCTCAAGGCAGTGCACCTGGAATTGCCTGGAGTTGGGGCAGAATGTGTCTTAAGTGCACCAGCAAAGTATAGGGATCAGAGGAAGAGAACTGCTTGGGGAGACTAGAGAGAGGAACAGGAGTGGAGTGTACACCCCTATGGGGAAAAGCTGCAGGAGTGCTAGTGCTAGAGCATGCTGGTGGGTTTGGGAGCTAGGGTGTCCTTGATGACTTTGGTGAGAAGAGTTTCAACTGGAGCCATGTGTTGACGCTGTTTGGAGCAGGGAGTAGGAGGTGAGAGACTATTTTTCCTGAAGCTTGACTAGGAAAAAAGATAGTTAGTGTAGAAAGCACCAGAGGGAAGAAACAGTGGTGGTGATGGGTGTTTGTGTAGGGAGTAGTTCATAAATTACTTGTGTAGTAAACCTGTTGGTGACATGTTCTTTAACATGTCATTTGGAAACAGTTTGAAACTTAGAGGTTAGAAGTCATTTTCAACTATAGTCACCAGTTGTTAACGTTTTGCTACATTTGCTTTTCTGAAGCATTTGAGAATAATTTCCAGGCAGTAGATTCTTTTCCTTTTATTTTATGTTTTATAATCTTTATTTAGCAATCTTAATCTCCAAAGAAAAGGACACTGGGAAGTTCTATTAAAAATAACTAGAATTACCACTCCACTCTCTAAAACATTTTGTAGTTCTTGGTCTCATGGAGACTTACACAGAAAATTTGGGACTTAGATTCTACTTCAGACTTCTGAAATACAAATTGTTCTTTGAACATTGGTGTCTGTTGATTGGTTATTGATCAGCAGAAAAGGTGGAAGGGAATGATGGCTATTTGATCCCCTTTGAAATGATAATAAATGTTATTTTATAGTACAGTGCTTTATCATCTGAAAGTAATATAACAGATCAGTGCTTACATGTCAAATAAATAACAAAATGCTATCCCTGATTGAGACACCAAACAGACATGCTCAATGAAAAATGTGAGGGTTTTTTTTCCTCGTTTAAATACAGAACATTTTATTTCACTTAAGTGTTACTTAATTGTCCTAAATTATGACCTCCAGAACACATTTGTATGCAAGAAGCCATCCCTTTGTTCTTTTCCTTTTATTTTTGTGACAGCGTGGCAGTGTGTATTTGCCAGGTAGCATGTGTATTTTGAACATAGAACTCATGAACAGGAATAAGATCTATCATATCAAGTAGTGTTTCAGAAGCAGCTTCCCTCCTTGCGAGGGTCTGTATGGACAACAGTGGTCCTTTTATGCCCACCCTCCTTGGTATCAGTTCCTTGGAGCCAGGAGAAAGAGGGAGGAAGGAAGGGAGGGAGAGAGAGAGAGACAGACAGACAGACTGCAGTGCTAGGTCTTTCCTTCTGCACCCACCCTTTGCGGTATCTGTAAGGCTGTGGTCCTTCTGGATGTTACTCCAGGACTGTCCATTTCTCTGTACTCTGCTGAGGAGAGGTGAAGAGTAGGGTTTAGGATTATGTAGTCTCTTCACTTCTGACAGATTCACAATTGCATATTAACCTAGATAAGTTCTAAATTTAAAATTTGGTGCCTCCTAATTTCTTTTATAATTCTTATAAAATGTGTAATTTGATTATACATATTTTGAAAAACTGATACAGGTTACCACCTAAGGTAAAGAAAGGGGGGGGGTTTCATTTGGATTCTAGAAAACCTGTAGTTAAAAACAACATATGATTTTGTAATCAGGGCTTTAAAAAATAATGGTGCTTTATAAAGACAGGCAGCTTTACTAGTGAATATTTGGTAAGCCAGAGAGATATTTTCTTTTCTATTTCAGGGCAGAAATGAAATACTATTCTGGTCCTGAGATGGTTGTGATGAAGATGATGCTGATAGTTATCATCTCTGTTACTTCTAACATGTCTAGATTTTACCTACACATTTCCATTTCTTAGGAAAAATATGCCTAGCTTGAAAATAATGTAAATAAAATCTTAATTTCTAAGATTTCAGGAGGTATTATTTAATAGCTGTGTCATTTCAGCAGCTTGAAATATTTATAAATAACCCAAGCACAGCAATTCTGCCAGGAAATGCTAGAAATAATGAGCACATCTAACACTTTGGGGGTTTGGGAGATTTCATGTTTTTTTCTGTTTGCTGGTTTGCTCAATTTTTTGGGTGGGGGGTATATGTTGCTTATTTGTGCTTGGTCTGTAATTTGATTGGAAAACATGGCTTTGACCATATTTGATAAAGATATAATAGGCAAGAAAGCAAAAGATACACTTTTAACAAAAATGTATAGGTTTATCCCCAGTACTTCCTATGACAGAGGTACTTGTGGGCTGCACTTGCTGCTAGTGGAGTTACCTGCTCCATCATTTTTAGCTCCTGGAAAGTTTACTTGTTGGAAGCTGGCCTCTTTGGTCACCCTTCATGTTCTTTAGTCAGTGAGATAGAAAGCATCTCCCACCACGGAATGCCAGTGTTTTAATTGCGATTTGATTGCTCCTACCCAGAAGCAGATTTGATGAAAGTCACTGCCATCTACCCTCTTTGTGAGCTCAGGAACTGGGAACCAAACAACAAAGTTCCTGCTCTAAAGAGCTAACTTGTTCATAGGGGAGAGAAAAACAGGCAAAGGAATCTCTAAAAACGCAGCAGAAAATTAAGGCTGGGGGATGTAGGAAGGGTGAATGTAGCAGAAATTCTGAAGGTAGATCACCTGAGTTGGAATGTATACTCCTTCACTTAATAGCTGTGTGATTTTGGGTAAGCTTTTTAACTTCTCCAAGTCTCAATTTCCTCATTTGAAGAATGCAGATTTTGGGGGCAGTGCTGGGGATAGAACCCAGGGCCTTGCCCATGGTAGGTAGGGGCTCTATCACTGAGCTACATCCCCAACCTAAATTAAGATAATATTAAATGAGCTGTACTAAGAAATAAGTTAATGTACAGAAAGTTACTAGAACAGAACCTGACCCACTATGTGTTGGGTATTGTGATGATGGTGTGAAGTGATATTATAATTACATTATTTTTATGTAAAGTGACATTTGAGCAGAGACCTGAAGGGTGTGAGGGAATGAGCCCTATGGATATCTGAGGGAAGAACCTTTCAGGCAGTCCTGGGTTTGAGAAGCAGACAAGTGTCCCAGGCAGCAGGAGCAGTGAGGAGGATTGGGGAGCAACAGGGGAGAGTGTGCCCAGCGGAGTGGCCATTGTGAGGGCTTTGCACTCTTGAACAGGCACCATTGCAAAGGTGGAGTAGACACTACATCTTCAGTTTCGATGGGATTCCTCAGGAGAGGATTGACAGTAGAGGTGTCAAGAGCAGAAGTATGTGATCAGGAAGACGATGGGGCTGCGAAGGGTGGTGACTGTGTGGTGGTGAAGAGTGGTTAGATCCTGGGTGGATGTTGAAAGGTGCACTGACAGGGTTTGCTGATGGAGCAAGTGTGGGCATGGGACAAAGCAAGGAGTGTAAGATGGTCCAGCCATGAAACGGTGAACTCTGACAAGGGGTGGGCACTGAACTGTTGATTTTGATATGTAAGTGTTAGATAGTCATGGGCTAGTTGAATGAGCAGTGTGGAAGTTTGGAGGAGGTCAGTGCTGTATCTTAACAGTGTGGGAGTTGTTGACACATTGAGGCTTTTAGAATCTTGTGGTTGAAGTTGCCAAGTAGGCAAGTATAGGTGAGGAGGGAAGGGCTTGAGCCTGAGTCCTGGGGTTGGAGACTTGAGGAGGAGCATGGGAAGGAGCTGAGACAGAGACAAAGACATGTAGACATACTGATTCACCAGGCTTGAGTAGCCAGATAAAGACCAGATGAGGGAACTGTTTCAAGGAGGAAGGGAGCAACTTGTCTAGTAGTAAGATAAGGATTGAGATTGGCTATTGTATTAGCAATACCTTGGTAAGAGCAGGTTCCCAGGAGTGGTGGGGACAAGGGACAAAAGCCTGATTAGATGGGACTTCAGAGAGAATGGGAAGAGGAATTGGAGCATTAAGGATCTTTGCTAAGAAGTAGGTAGCTGGGGAGAAGAAGCTGGTTCCAGAACCGTAGTTTTTATTTTATTTTATATTTTTATTTTCCTCCCTCCCTCCCTATTGAATTCAGAGCCTTGTGCTTGCTAGTTTAGTTTTTATTTTTTGGCTGTACTGGGGTTTGAACTCAGTTTGTACTGGGCTTGCTTGCCAGGTGCACTTATCTCTTGAGCCATTCTGTCAGCCCTTTTCTGTATTGTGTATTTTTGAGAGGGGGTCTTGCAAACTGTTTGCCCACGCTGGCCTTAAACCAGTATCCTTCTGATCTCTGCCTTCTGAGTAGCTAGTATTACTGCATAATTTTGTTTTTAAATGCAAGTGATTACTATGTGGTTTGTGCTGATGGGAAGAAACATGCAACTCAGAGCAGGAAGGGGGGTGAGAATCCATTGCAGATGAGAGGTTGCCCTGGGAAAGAGCACAGAGCCCTCTTCCTCTAGGAGCCTGAGTGGTTGCAGAGCGGTGCAGTTGGTGGGGGGGACAGGAAGGTGATGCTGTGCTTCTCATGTCTTTTGTTTTCTCTGCTAGTCAGGCAGAAAGGTGAGAGGGCAAGGATGTGTGAGAGGCTGGAGGAGGGAGGCAGGGGAGGCTTTGTGAAATGGCCAGATGGAGAAGAACTAGTTGTTTCCACAGCTGAGGGGCTTGTCAGGAATTTTAAGTTGGACCAGTCAGCATATTCCTCCAGCTGTTGTGCCGCTGCTTAGAGCAACATAGAATAGGTGGAGAATTAGATTTAATCTGCTTTGGATTTTGCTAGAAGCAGCATGGGGAGGAAGTTCTCTGAAGAGACAAAGAAGCATGAACATGGTGGTGAATACACCAGCACTATTACAGTGATGAACCATCACCTCTGAGTTGAATAAAGAGAAGGAGGACACAGCTGGGATGAGGGATGGCAAAAAGGTAGTAAGATCCACTTGCACCTGAGTCTCCTCTGAAGTGCTTGTGACCAGAACTGTTTCTGATTTTGGATTTTTAAACAAATATTAGCATAGACCTTTCTTGTTGCACATTCCTAATCTAAAAATCCAAAGTCCAAAATAAAAAGCTTTTTGAATGCCAGCACTTAAAAATGTTATGGTTTGGAGCATTTTAGATGTTTGAATTTTGGGGTTAGAGTGAAGAGCTGTTGGGATTGGGTTATCAGAGAAAGCCAGCTGGGAAGGTAGGAAGTGACAGTGGAGAAGGGAGGCACTGCAGTCCTCTGATACCAGGGAGAGCCACTGTTGGTGACTTCAGGATCTGGGAGAGAGAAACCAGAATAGAGTAGGGGCAAGGTCATAGAGAGCAGGAAGCCAAGGAAGTAGAAGACAGAGCAGGGGAAGGAAGACTTACCTCTATGTTTTAAGTCACTGAGTATTATGACCAAGTAGCATGTGAGAGGTGATAGGGGCAGGTGGCAGGGAGAAGGAGTCAGATAGTCATCCTCCGTTAGAGAGCAGAGAGGAGCAGGGATCCAAGTGCAGAGGATATAACAAAACATTTTTCTGTAATGGAATAGGCAGTGAGAAGGCTTTGTTGGAGTGGTTTGAGACTTGGAAGATGGCATTGGACCTAGTGTGAAGCCTTCTGGGGCTGAGAGTTGACCTTACAGGGTACAGCCTGGGACTTACAGCCTTCTTCAGCTGACTGAATTGACAGGGATAGACAAGGGCTGTTCTTACCTGGTATAGAGGCTGGTGTGCGGGGAGGCACCTTGCTTGGATTAGATAGTAGTTGAGCTGCCTCTTCATTTCCAAACATTGCAGATGAACCCTGGGGGAGAGACAGGATTCCAGAGTTTTTGTTCCTCCCTTGCTGCATTTTGTGTATCAGTATCTATTTCTTAGAGATACTTATTTAAATTAAGTATCTCTAAGTATTTAAATTCAGTGGGAGATACATTTTTTGGCTCCCTTTTCATCTTTCTCTCTGTCCTTTGTATTAGAGAATGACAAATTAAAAGCGGTGGGCTGGAAGCCAGGGTACCACTGCCTATGACTTTGGAAGGATGGCTTCCTCTGGGACAGTTTTTTAAAAGGTAGAAGAGGGTCTTTTTAAAAAAAATTTTTTTTGGTGATACTGAGGTTTGAATTTAGGTTCTCATGCTTGCTAGGTAGGTGCTCTTCCACTTGAACACCCTTCCTCCCTTTAGCAGGGAGTCTATAGATATAAAATCCTTTGGTTTTAAAATTAAACCCTACTCCACTAGAATATCCTGATCTTCAATTTCTTTGATTTTTAAAAGTTTTAACAAGTTATTGTGCATTTAAACCAAATAAATTTCATACTTCATGAAAATCAATGTTTTCTCAACTATAATGCAGAAGAAATATTTATTTTTTAGCATGAAAGGGACTATTGAGAAATTCTTGTACACCAGAATTAGCAAGTGTGTTTATATAAATTGCAAAATAACCTTCTCCTGCCTTTCCCCTTCTTTGTACAGAAATGAAGGAGAAGTCAAGAGGAAGAAGGAAAGGGATTTGCACCACTGGGTATTGATTAGCTGTCTGGGTGGAGTGTTTTGCTTGGTGGGCTCAGAGCTTGCTGTATTATTCTTAGATTTTTGTTCATGTCCCTGGAAGGTTGTAAATATTACCAAGTTCCTCAGACTAGAATGATGGGTAATTTTCTATTTCTTCTTAAAATGACCAGAAAATTAGTGATTAAAACAAGATGGTTTTGATTGCAGAGTATAGTCAGACTACACACTGCTGAACACCTGAAACCAGTATTTTTCCTGGCAGGTTTTGTTGATTTGGCTGTTTTGTTGACCCTGTCTTGCAGTTCAGTTCTATAAGGCACCCAAGAAAGATTTGAGAGAGAAAATGTTATGTGGGTTGGGAATGGACACTAACTCACTTCATAGCTCATGGGCCAGCCCAAGGCTGAGCCTGTTAATGGGGGGCAATCTTGTGGCTCTTGTCCTCTTCATATCTCCTGCCACCAGACAGTGAAGCTCTCAGTAGGTGGGTATTGCCAAATCATGAAGAATGGGCTGGGCAGGGAGAGGCAGGCAGTGCATGCTTTCTGCCCATTCTCACACCAGCCAGTAGCTGTCATTGTCCTCTGGAATACCTGCCTTCATTCTACTTCATGGTGACTGGAGTGGTAGTGACATCAGCTGGTAGTGTCCTGTGCTAGTATCCTTTGCTTATAATTTTACTTCAGCTTTGTATCCTAGGGAAATATTTGATAAGACACTGTGTTTCTTTTTTTTTATTTAGTAATGTGAATACTGATGTATGCTGATCTTTTGTATTATTTATTAGTTCAGTAATTTTCTTGTTTCTATGTAAATGAATTTATTTAGGGAGCAAGTGAAGAGGTGGTATATTATTTTTCCTTTTGACTACCAGGAAGAGATGTTAAATAATGATGTTACACTTTGAAGATGCAGCTGTTGGCTTTGAGGTTGAAAATGTCCTCCTTTAACAGTGTTTGCTGCATTTCACATTTGAGACTCAGAAACTGGTGCAATTACTGAAGTTATTAGTTTGTCCTAAGAGTGAAACTGTTTGTTGGTTTGTACACATACTTTTAGGTCATTAAGTGCAACCGAAATGAGAAATGAAATACAGACCTTTTCTCCCACTCATATATCAAATCAGCGTTTTCATTCCTTTAGATCAGCAATAATACTGCTTTCGTGGTTTTTTTTTTTTTTTTAAACCTCTTTAGCCACTATATCAGCCCTTTTTGCATTGGTTACTTTTGAGAGAAGGCCCCCCTTTATGTCTGGAACATGACCCTCCTATTTGTGCTTCCCTGCGTAGCAAGGATGACAGGGACATGCCACCATGCCCAGCCATTAGTTGAGATGTGGGGGTGGGGCGGGAATTGGTGTCTTGTGAACTTTTTGCCCTGGCTGGCCTCCCATCTCCACCTCTTGAGTAGCTAGATTAAATCAGGTGTAGCCCTATTTATCTTAGCATGAAGCAACATTCCTATTCAGAGGTTAATAAGTTCAACATTCATCCATTCATTGGTACTGGGAATTGAAGTCAGGGCTGCAAGCTTGCAAGGCAGCACTCTACCATTTGAGCTACACTCCTAGCCACCTCCCACCCCCTTTTTTTGTTTTTGTTTTTTTCTTTTCTGGATATTGTCTTGTGGTAACTTTTGTTCCCACTGGCATTGAACTGTCGTCCTTCTGTCTCTGCCCCTTGTCCCAGTAGCTGGGATTACAGATGTGCACCACCATGCCTGACCTCTACTTGTTTAATATTTGATGTTTGTTTTCGTATTTCACAGTGTAAAGTTCCTTCTGATTTCTGAAATTTCTATCATTTTGGAATAAATTCTTTGGAATTTTACTTTTAAAAACTGTGTGGTATAAGTATACTTTAAAAGAAAAGTTGTTATATCATTCTCTGTGTTTTGAATGTGAAATACAGTTGTCCCCCCTTCTGTATAGAGGATACTTACAGGACCCCCAGTGGATGCCTAGTTTTAGGATATATAGGATGAGACCCTATATATATTGTCACACGTACCTCAATGAGATTTAACTTAAGGTTAAGTATGATAACTAATAATAAAATATAACAGTTTGTACTAGATGCTGTAATCAAAGTTTTGTGATGATTTTTTTCCTTTGTCTCATAATATCTAACTGTGCTAGACTTACAGTGGTTGACTACTGTCTGCTTATTAGAGACAAATTGGAAAATACAGAAAAGTAAAGATAAAGGAATAAAGCTCCTTTGCTTCATACAAAGAAAACTGTTATGAACATTTAGGTATAATTTCTTCTAGTACTTTTAAACTTGAATTTTGTACAAAAACACTAGTAACGGGCTGGGTACAGTGGCTCACACCTGCAATCCCAGGTACGTAGGAGGAGGAGATTGGGAGGGTCTTGGTTCAGGACAGTCCCTGCAAAAAGTTATTAAGACCCCATCTCAACCAAGAGGCTGGATGTGGGCATGCACCTGTGTTTCCAGATATGACAGAGACAGTAGGTAGGAGGATTGTGGTATTGATGTGAGGCCAGCCCTGGGGCAAATATGTGAAACCCTATAGGAAAAATA
Organism: Castor canadensis; assembly: GCF_047511655.1. Taxonomy (NCBI): domain Eukaryota; kingdom Metazoa; phylum Chordata; class Mammalia; order Rodentia; family Castoridae; genus Castor; species Castor canadensis. Next base: position 52,464,147 of record NC_133400.1, read on the forward strand.
GCTAAATCTAAAAGGGTGTGGACGTGGTAGAGTACCTGCTAGCAAGCCTATGACCCTGAGATCAAACCCTAGTACCATTGCCTCCCCACTCCAAAGAAAAACTACTACCAAAACAATACAAACTTAACTCCCCAACTCTGTATAAATGTCATCATGGTGACTCTGCATGTAAAATTTTCTTTTTCACTTTATGTGATAATCAGAGATATTTCTCCAGTTACAAATGTATGGAACTGTCAGAATTATTTATAGCTACACATAGCATCCATGTAGTAAAATGTCACCTAGGTTTCAGTCTCTTATTTCTGGACATATTAGATTATTTACTGTTTTCTTTTTCCAATTACAAATAACACATTAACTTTCTTAAGTAGGATAGAATCCCATGAGTGCAATTTGTGACTCAGAGTTTCAGATGCAGTCTATAAAATTACTATATGTCAAGTGTACGATACTTGTATTTGAATTAGCAAAAGCTGCTGATTGGATGCCTAGTTGGGTTGAATTTGATAGGCTTATTTTGGACTGTTTGCGATTATTTTCTTCTCTCAAGTGGTTAGACACTTTAAATGATTTCAGTCAGTAAGGGAAAGAGAAGCTGGCATTTTTCAGTGCCCACTGAAGAGAAGCTGAAATTCCTCCAGTGTCCACCCTGGTGTTTTACCCCTCTACTTATGGCTCTCTGGTCTTTTTTTTTTTTTTAAACTGAGACCCAAAACAAGAAAAAATATATCTTATATACGAATTACAGTCTGTCTTTCATATTGATAAACACAAAATAATATCTATGCAATCTATATTGCTCATTATGTCCTGAACTTTCCTACTTTGTTTTAAAATTTTAAAAGATAAGCCACAGTCCTCAAAATTCATTTCATAATCTTCTAAAAGGTCCAATTTACAGTTTGAACAATACTGCATTCTACTGTATAAGAGTTCAGTGGGACCCATGTCCTTCCCCCTCACACTACTTTTACTTTTTCTGTATGTGGTAAGAATCCTGCAGTCTTTTCATCCTGGCAATAGCTGAGGCATAAGGAAGTTAAGTGCCTTGCCCAAGGGCATGCAGCTGTAAGTGGTCAAGTTCAGACCTGGCCACCTCTGGGGGACCTCCTAGGTTCAAGGTCTTAACACCATGTTTTACAGTCTAACGGTCTGGAGCCTTTACACTTGGCAGCAGAGAAGCCATTTCAGCTTGGGTTGTCCTGGAGGGCACAACGTCACCTAGTCTATAGGAAGTACTCAGCCACTCGAGTTAACTGTAGGTTCACTGAAGGCTAAATGGACTTCACCTTTATGAACTGTGAAGACCCACAGAGAAGCTATGGCATAATAACAGAGGCAAAACACCTGGGAATGTGGCTTTTGCTCTTTAGAGTGGCACCTGATCATAAGTAGAGGAGAGTTCAAAGTGGAAAGCAAATTGTCAGTCACAGAGGGGCATTTTCTGTAGCCGCTTGAAGAATCAGTTAAAAAAAAACTAAACCTGATAGCTTTGAGTGGGCCTTCCAAATCTCAGGGCTTCTTCTTGCTCTTTGACTTTAACTGGCCAGCATACTGTGTGCAGTGGGCAGGGAGGAGGTGGTGTGTGCGTAGTGCAGGGTAGCAAAAGAAAGCTCAGCCCCCTCATGGTCACCAAGTTTCTGAACCTAGAGATGGGGTTTGTACTCTGGCAATAGTCTACCTTGACTTTCTTGCTGAATTGTTCCCCTTTCCAAAGTGGGTCTGCCAGGGTAAAAGTAAAACCAGAGCCTGCCCTTGCAGGGAGCTGGTATAACTTACTACAGACCAGTGACTTGATGTATCTTGTCACATATAGGTGGCCAACAGAGAATAACAGGTGGAAAGAGCCATTTCACCTAGAAGGTTTTCAGGAGGCCTGCCATAGCTGAAAACTTTCCTGCATGGAGTGAACTCTTCCACTGGATGCAGTAAACATTGAAGGGCTGCATTAGAATGAACGCTCCTGGACTTTTCTAATTAAGGAAGAAAATACTTCCTTTCCATACCAGTTGAAAACATCACTGAAATCCAAGCTAGTCTCTGCTAACATTTCTGTTCTTAGAGGGCAAGTTCATTATATCAGACAAACAAGCATCATTTTCTAGTTTCAACATAGACATATAATTGACTAGGATTTAGAAATAGAAAGTAGGGGGTATGGTATTTTCTTGGATTTCTTGGAATGCCAAGAAGGGTATTGCCTTCAGAATCAAATTTCACCAAATTTGGCAGATTGCAGTAGGAAAACAACAATAAATTCAGATTTCCCCTCCCATTCTCTAGTATGAGGAATCTACCAGGGGGCCCTGCCTCCTCTCTCTCCACCCCCAAAATGGGAAGACATGCTTCTGTTCTCAAGACCACTGTCATTTAAGCTGGCACGGTGAGGCTCAGCTGGTGAGCTTGCCTGGGGTACTTCCTTAGTGACTTTTGGCCTGGGCAAGTGACCCTTCTTGCATTGCTGCTTCTTAGGCAGTACCACTTGAGCCATACCTGCCTTTTGGGCACTCAAGTGAAACAGAAAAGAATTAGAATGGAGCCTCTATTGTGTTGGACTAATTGCCTTATTATTGATTCGGTCTTAAAAAAAAGATGGATTGTTTAAACAGTGTTGTTTTTATTGTTGTGATTATCTTAATTCATGTTTTATTAAACTGGGCCGCAGATCTTTGATGGCAGAATTCTGAAGCACATTTATTTCAGTCATCCATTGTAGGGTTTTTTTTGTTGTTGTTTTTTAGTGGTACTGGAAATTGAATTCAGGACTTTGAACATGCTACCACTTGAGCCATGTCCCCAGCCCTTTTTTTTTTTTTTTTTTTCTGCTGAATAGCTGGGATTGCAGATGTGCTTCAGTGTAGCTTTTCTGAGTGCAAATCTTATCTATCTGGTTTCTGCCTGTTGCTCATCTTTCCAAAGCTGGACATACTGATTAAATTCAGAGCAGCTCATCCTTATCTCAACCAGCAAAACCCCTTGTTCCTTCCTATTATTGCTTATACTCTCTCTACAACAAAATTAGAGATAAGGGCAAAATAGTTTCTGCTGGGTATTGATGGGGGGGGAGCGGGAGGGGGCGGAGTGGGTGGTAAGGGAGGGGGCGGGGGCAGGGGGGAGAAATGAACCAAGCCTTGTATGCACATATGAATAATAAAAGAAAAATGAAAAAAAAAAGTTCAGAGCAGCTCTGCCTTGGTAATTGCATCTCAAATTTTATCTTTAGTTAGATATCTCATTTCCTTGTGTGAAAGCTGACCATTAGAGGCTTTGGTATTCTCTTCCTTTCTGCTTTCCCCAGAATCAGAATGTTTGAAATGCAACATTTTGTAGATACACAATAAGGTAAGAAATTAATTCTAGCTCTCACTTTCTTTTTCTTTTTAAAATTTAAGTTACATATTAGATCTGAAAGTGAGTAAAGTACTGACAGGTCATTCTGTCACTTGCTCATACAACTGAATTCGATTGTTAGGAATCAAAGATGTGATTTCTTCCTATCTATTGGCCTGGATGGGCTCTCTGTCACAGGCCTTTACTGGGTGTCTCCCTACAGTCCTTTCCTCTGAATGCCAGACCTCAGCCCAGGGAGGCCTCACTTTTCAGTTTCTTCTGATATGCTTAGAAATCTAATGTAACTAGATCATAAGGCAAATCTATATTTCATTGTCATATTGAATCCTGTGTGCTTATTTTATTATAATACATATTAAAACTTTATTTTAAAATTCTCTTACAATAGGGGGCTGGAGGCATGGCTCAAGTGATAGAGTACCTGCCTAGCAAGTTTGAAGCCCTGAGTTCAAACCCCAGTACCACCAACAAAAAAAATTCCCCTACCAGGAAATCATAAATGCAGAAATATGAGTTATTTCCTCTTTGGGCTTCTTTCCTTCTGCTATTTTCAACTGTGTGATTTCTTTTCTTGCTTTCCTTTTCTCTTTTTGTTGGGGATGGTATAGAGTAGGACATGTGTCCTTTGTTTAAAGGAAAATTGGAAGCAGTGCCTTCCTGCCTCCCTAAAACAGTGTTTCGTGTTTTCTTGGGGGTGGTTTCTGTGTACTTCCTACTTTACTGTAGGAAGTATTTTGAGGATGTCACTGTGCAGCCACCCAGCAGTACCCCCTCAGAGTCGTTGATCCTATACTCTGCTACTTTGTTGACATGGTACTACCCCTCTCTCTTTCAAGGGCAGAATGAACCTTTCTTGAGATAATTTGTCAGAAATGTCTTCTGAATTGATCTGTTCCAGCCCACACAGAAGATGTCAAAGATTCTGGACTGTGAATGTTTGTTCATTATAGAGGGGGATTTTTAAATTAGATTCATTCCTCATTCAGCAAATACTTAACTGAAAATCTGGGGTTGGGGTGGCACCTTAACATTCACACTGTAGCCTAGCCAGCAGACCAAGACTATTTGTCAGACCCTGTTCTAGGCCCTGAGGCTTCAGTTTGAACAAACTAGAGAAAAGTCCCTTCCCTCAGAGATTCCGTTTTAGTTGGGGAGGAGATGAAGGGCAAAAGACAAGCAAAACCATAGCCTTACTTACTTTTCCCTTTGTAGCCTCAGCTGTCTAGAGCACAGGTACTGTGTGGAGAGTAAGACCAAGGGCCATCATCCTCCTACCCCAGTGCTCTAGCAGTGTGTATCATTCTCACAAGGGTTTTTCCCCTTCAGAATTCCTCCTAAGGCTGAGGGGGATCCACTACCTGACTCCTTCCCCAGATGCACCCCTCAAGCTTCCTCTTTGCCTTAGGTTGTAAATGAGCTAAACAACTTCCTTTCTCAACCCTATTGATGAAAACAGAAAATGGAGATGGGAGAGTGTTGGCAGTAGACAAGAGGGGAGGAAAAACCAAACCTGAAAAATGGAAATTGCTTTAGTCACCTGAGGACCTCATAGTCAAGTCATACTGAAGAGAAAAAAACTACGCTTAGCACATGAGGGGAACCCCATCATACTCTGTAAAATAAAGTTTTAGTTCAGAAGAGTGTAGAGCAAAATGGAATTTTCTCAGGGGGGATTCCACAGTTGAATCCAGACACAGTGAAGAGGGAGGGCTCCTAGGACTGGAGTTGTCTCTGGAAGTTGCAGAATCTCTTCCAAAGGTGTTGAGGAGTGAGGACACAGAGCATTTCAACAAGGCAGGTCCATGTTTTACAAGGGTGTGTGGAAAGTGATATGATAAAGATGCACCATGTTAGACAGAACTACTTCTGGTCAAATAGAGGGGCTGTGAAGATGAAGCCAGCCAGACCTTGCCTCTTCACTAGTTTAGTCCCTTATTGAGCTGCTCCACTTGTGTTACTGTGATTTGCTTGGAGACTGAGGGACAGGTAAATAATTAATATAGCCATTACTTAATAAGACAGCCCCTGTTTGGAGCTCTTATTGTATCACATACTGTATGGGGGGAGGCACTTCATACCAGGTCTAGAAGGCATAGCTAACTCTTCTCCCAGTTCCTGATTTAGAGGGGGAGGGCAGTGGATTATTGACTGGGATAAATACATATTGGTATAGCATCAGACAGCCTGGAAATGAAGAAACAAAATCTATGAAGTCCTCTGTCACATGCTTGTGGAAGAGCAGGAGACATTAACCATTCTAGAATCTTTGCATGCCTAAATTGGCATGACCATTGATTTAGTAGCATCGTGTAATGGTACTTTGCCTCAGGCTGATCTCCTTGATGTCTCTGGCTTAGAATCTAGAATCTCCTTACCTCTTGGCAGCTGCTTAAGCATTGGGATGTTCTGTGACATCTCTGAGATGACCCTATCCGCACTAATGTTAACAGTGAAGATAATTACAACAATTTCCAAAGTTTTGTGGACAGTTGGATTTCATGTAAGTGAAAAAGTCTGGTACTGTGCCTGGCATATAGCATCCACTTGAGACGTATCAAACTATCGCTATTATAATAGAATTTAAACATATGGAAGAGAAAAAGAAGATACCTTTAGCAGAATCTCAGAGGAAATAATCCATATTTGTTGCTTTATCCATTCTGCTACATAAAGTTTTCTAAAGTTTCATGTGGTATCACAGTAATGGGACATGGACAATATCAAAGTGTTCCTTATTTAGCTATTTCCTCACTTCACCAGTTTGGGTTCACTTGTTTCATTTATAGAGCATGCATTATGTACAAGGCTCTGTTAAGATGAACAGGGAGCAGTATTTGCTATCACAGGAACAAGTATGTGGAATCTGGGCTCAGATACTGCCTTATCATTAAGGAAAGAGGGAGCCTGAGGAGAGAGAATCAGCAGGAAGGGGTGGGTGGGACTGCTTGTGAACTGAGCCAATCTGAAGTACTGAACTTGGGGCCTGGGCAGCAATCAAGGCCCATCAGGGAGAATTGGCTGATGGTCTCCTGGTTATGGAAACAAGAGTCAGGGAATCTAAAAGGTGACACCTTTAACACCCGTGCCTGAGGCTTGGTTGTGTCAAAGAAAAAAATTTACTCATTGACACTTGTTAAAGCACAGTAAGGGAGACCTTATTCAGGACCATCTCTGTAGGGAGGACTGTGGTAATGGGATTTTGTAGTAGAGGAGAGAGATTTTATGCAGCTCTGAGTAGAGCATGGGTAAGTGAGAATCCACAGCTTGGGAGCAAGTTGAGGGGTTGTGGACAGAAAACGGTTAAGAGTAAACATTTGGGGCAAGGGGGTTTCTACCTAACCTAACTATAACAGTATTCTTGCTGAGGGCAGTCAGGCCAGGGTGATCAGACAAAATAGGAGGTTGGTTGAGAATGAGGAACCAAACAGAATCAAAGTGTTAACGGTGTTTGTGTAGTCTGTGATCAGAAGATCCTGGTTTTTGTGTTTCAAATGGGAAAATCCAAGCAGAGCACATGGATGGGGTGAGGTAGGATAGCTTTATTGAGAAAAGGGAATCAGGTGAGGGAAGGGAAGAAGAAGTCGAGGGCACAGAGGGCGCAGGTGGAGTCTGCTGGTAGAGAGAGAGTGCTTTTCTTTTTCAGGTGCCTTTAAAACCTACACTATTTCACAGGAGGGCAGGTCCAGGAGGTTCCCACCCAATAATGAATGAGTGGGGAGGGACATGGGCGGTCCCCAGCCAGGTGAGGATGGTCTGGTCCATCCCCAGGCAACCTACATGAGCCCCCAACTTTTCTTACTTCTAGCCTGCCTCAAAAGGTAATCAGATACAGGGGTGGGGGGGGTGGGAAGGGTAAGGGAGTGGGGTACATGTGTCTTACTTACACTGACTCTTTGCTAAAACTGGATTTTTATAAGAATGTGCATGTGGGCCTAAGAGAAGGTTCAGAAGCCCGAGAAAAATTTGGCTAAGAATCTTTGCCAGTTGCTAGTTAACCAAGCACCTTATTTTAGAGTCATCCTTTGGGTCTTCGGAACACTTAGGATAACTTGATGAGAATTCGATCCTAAAGCTGCTTTTCTTGCCTTCTTTTTGGTGTTACATATTATTTGTGGTAGGTATGGGCTTTTAAAAGGTCTACTTAGACTGAGTGCTGTGCTCACATCTATAATCCCAACCACAAGAGGCAGAAGTAGAAGAATCTTGGCCTAAGTCTGAACCTGGGCAAAAAAAAAAGCTAGACCCTATTTGAAAAATAAGTAAAGCGAAAGGACTGGGGGTATGACTCATTGGTGAGCCCCTGAGTTCAAATTCCAGTACCAAACCCTTCCCCCAAACAAAAAGTCTACTTAAAGGTTTTGTGTTGTACCTTATGTTACTTAGTCAGTCTGCATAAGAAAATTTTATAGTAGAAGCTGGGCATGGTGGTACACACTTGGAATCCCAGCATTTGGGAGCTAAGGCAGGAGGATTGGCCTGTTCTACAGAGTGAGACCTGTCTCAAAATAAACAACAAACAAAACTCAGAAGAAGAAAAATCCCACTTCTCTCGGTGGACTGAATTTTCCTTTTCTTTTTATCCCCAGCATACCCCCAGTCCTTTCCCCTCACCTTACACACTTCACAGTGCCGCACACTTCACAGTGGCACACAATCTCCAAATTCAAGGCGTTTGCTTTAAAGAGAGGCCAGACTCTAAGAACTTAGTACTGGGGTTTGATCCTAACCAGAAAAATCAAGTGTTTGTATCTCAATAATAAGCTTCTGAAAGTGGACTGAATTGGAATTTCGATTGAATATTATCATAATGTAATGGGCGTTTTTCACTAAAATAACAGCATGCTACTTGTGCATGTACACAGTGTTTTTTTGCAGTCATGCTAAGTGGAGCTGGTTTGAATGGTTTTTTTAGGAGTGGCATTAGAGCTGCTTTGCCAGCAGTAGACGGACCATGGCATTGTGGGTAGATATTTTGTTCACTTCTTTGTTCCCACATTTTCCCCCATTGCGATTCCTCCCATTTAGTACCTCTGTATTTGCCATTCTGATCTGATGGTCCCTGAAGGGATTTTAATCCCTGAAAACCAGGATTCTGATGAACTGGACTATGGGACTACCCTGAGGCTAGGAACCAAGACAAGCCTTGTTCTGAACATAACAGAAAGCAGATTAACTTTCAGAAATGTAGAAAGTAAGATACTTCTCTGCCGTAACCTTTAGTTGCCTGCTGCATTTGGTGCATTTACATGGGTTGCAGAGGCTGTTTGTGCTAGCCTCTCAAGGTAAGGGGTGGAGAGGTCTTTTCAGAACAGTGGGGATGATGATGGATTGAAAAGTTGCCCACCATTCCAGATCAGAAACACCAGTCATTCCCCCTTTCCCTCAGCAGCTCATGCACGTCATGCCCAAGACTGCAGTGTGGTTTGTGTGCACTTGTCAGGAGGGGCTCCTTTATCAAGCGCCCCTGAATTGCTCTACTGTTTGTTCAATGGAAGACAGAAGAAAGGAGTGGCATTTTTATACCTCCAGGATCTTAATTGTGGATCTTACATTGTGCCTTAGTTATAAATGTTTGGGGGGAAATGGATACAAAAAACGCCAATTTCAAAGACATGGTTGGAATCTATAACTGAAGGTAAATGTGGGATTTCTGTACATTAAAAGTTAAGATATACCTCCTTAGTACTGTGTTTTGGCAGAGCTGGTTCTGATTCGTCATGGCTTCTAAGTGACTTCTTTCATTAGAGAGATTCAGCTAGGATTGTACACTCACAGAGCCGAAGTTCTGTTTTCAGTGAGGTGTCTGACTTTTATTTCCCTTTTCTGGACCTCTGTTAAATAGGGTTGAGGTCTATTTCAGAGGTTGTCTGTGAGGATTAAATAGATCTATCAGATGCCTGGGACATGGTAGATCCTTAGTAAACATTACTTTCCTCTCATTTATTACTGAAATAGCAGGCTAACTCAGGTGGCCCAGAGTAGACTGCAAAGCACCTGTCTGTGTGTGTCAATTATTGCACCTTTGAGAGCAGGCATCAGTGATGTTTGTGGTAGGGTTCTAGGTAAGCATATGTTAGCCAAGCGTTATTACCTTCAGCTACTGTAATAAAACCCTGGCAGCACCAAGTTTAGAAAGGAAGCAAACATCAGTGAAACTGGGAGATTGCAGTTTGATAACAAATGACGTCGTGTCCAACACCTTGGGAAGCATATTAACAACAGAACTATAAAAATATTTATTAAAATAGTTTTTAAAAACCTCATTATTAATTTTGGCAACACTTGTAAAGAAAAGGCCCTTCCCTCCAAATCAAAAGCTCCTTCAGCATTTGAAGGACATAAACAAATGATAAATACTTTGCTTGAAAAGAACAGCTGTGAGCCTGATTTGGGAAGTAAAATCTGACATTGACTGCCTCCCCAGAGAATCAGTGGCATGAAGGTCATAACTGGCCATCATTACAGGCTGCAGAGTGCATGGTGGGCAGACAGAAGGTGCAGGAGACTGCTCCTAACAAGTTGTTTTGTTTAGACTGGAGGAAAAGGTTCTAGAAGTGGGAAAGAGGGCTATTGTAGGCATTTGGCACAACTATAAGAGCATGTGGTCTAATTGGAGTAACAGACCGTTATTTTCCCAGCAGTGTATCCACCCTGGAACCAGGTCTTCCAGGCTCCCACTTCCATGCCTTATCTCTGCACATGGCCCCATTGTGAGCCATATGTTGTCATCCTTCTTTGCTTCTTTGTCCTCCTGTTCCACCTCTTATCACTTACCAGGTGCATCCGGTTCCTTCTGTAATGCCTTCAAATCCATCTACTCCTTTTAACCCCCTTCCTATCTGTGTTATGGTCACTCTGTCCCCTGGACTGACATCCTGCTTTCCAATGTTGTCCTCCTTTGGTTCATTTGTTTTCCCTCAATGTGCAGCTGTAGTGATTTTTCCTAAGTGTGTTTTGGTTCTGTCCTTCTGCTCCTTCAGGCACTCCCCTGTGCTCTTGAGAGAAAATCCAAACTCTCTCATGAACTCTTTTGTAGCATTTCTTCTCTCTTGCAATGTGTCTTAAAGGTCCTGGGTGCTCCTTTAAAAACTTTTAAACCTGGCTGTGTTTGATGTAATGATTCCTTGCCTCTAATGCACTTCATCTCCTCCCTTTGGCCTAGTTAACTAACTTGTTCTTCAGCAAGCCTCAGCTCCCTGCCTGGTTCTCTTCCCATAGTACTTCCCCTTGCAAAATACTTGTTACTGTAGCTGACTTGCTGCCTTACACCACCAGACTTTAAACTCTGGGTCCCAGTGCGCCTTTCATTCCTGTAGTTCTTGTACACAGTGCCTAACCAAGTTGACTCCCCAGTTGTTGACTGTTGAATTAGATAATGATAGGGGACTTGTATCTCTTTTTTTAGCTTTTAGAGTGTCAGATCCTTTTTAGGGTCTGTACTAGCAGAGTTCATCAGCATTGTCCAGTAGTTAAAAGACTTAGTCATTTGCCTGGTATTAAAATCTCAGTAATCCAGGTGGTATTTTTGTGTTTTAGTTGTTAGTGCTAATTCATGCTTCTTAGGAGAGTCTGATTACTAGGAGATTGTTCCTCTTTGAGTTCATGTGCATTTGAGTTCATGGCTGGGTTTTCTTTTTCTTCTCTCTTCCTTTCTCTTCTTTTTTCTTTCCTTAAGTTGAATACTTTTCTTATGGTTCTTTTTTGTTGTTGTTATTATTTCTACTATTTGGCTTGTTTGTTCATTGTTGCTGAGTATGGGCTGTCCACCTGATAGAGTTAAGTGCTCTCCCTGTCTTAGGATGGTACCTCCAGTGGATGATGACCATGCTCAGCCTTTGTGTAATCCATGAGTTCCTCTAGCTTTAACTTGCATTGCCTTTCTGGTCATCACAGACCCAGTGAGACTGTGATGTATATTTCTCTGATGCATGATTTTACTTTCTGCTTTTTCTGAATTTAAATTTGTCATTTCACCTTCAGATATTTTCATTTCATTGTATATAGTTCTAAATATAAACATTGGCAGTCAAATTTGAATTGTTGAAACATCATCAGTGGCTTAACCCTCTTTGTCCACAGGAAAAGTATAACTTCTTGTCTGGCACTCAAGGCTTTTTATACAGTGTGGTCTGAGTAGATCTTCCTGCTTTTCTTTTCTGTGGTTTTTCTTCCTTAACTATCCAGTCTAATATGTTTACTGGTTGTCCCCTAATTAGCTTTTCTCTGTTTATCATGTGCCTTGGCTATCCTCCAACTCTGAGCAAGTTCCTCTAAATAAAAAGTGCACTATGTATGTGTGTGTGTGTGTGTGTGTCTGTAAAAATGGAGAGCAGGAACTGCATCTGAAACATCTATGTGCCACCCATGTTTGTCTTAGTGGTTTATAGAAGACATTTGAGCTCTCTCACTGAGTCCTTTCTACAGTGAGACTGGGACAAGTGCATTCAAAACAGTGGCTATGGGGACATAAGAAACTTGGCAGAACACAGGTGTGTGCTAAGCTGTTGGGAGTGGAGGAGGCAGGAAATTGAGCCTGGGTGAGTAGACAAAGCTTTCAGGGCATAAGAGTTGGCTTGAGACTTGAGTAGGAGCAGGACCCAACCTGGAGGAAGCTGTTCTGTGCTGAGGGGAGGGTGTGGCCCAGCTGATGAGAAAGAGTATTGTGTTGTGGATGTGTGTCACTGGAGTAGAAAGTGTAAGGTAGAGGGAAATGGCAAATGCCCATCAGGCAGAATAGGCCATCATGACCCAGTTAGTATGCCAGTGAGTAGACAATGAGTGTGTCCCCAACACCATGGATGTAATGGTTGTGTCTTGTACCTGTGTTTCCACAAATGTAGTATAGAAGTGAACAGGTGCTGGAATTTATATTTTTGTTCTTATGTCTCCCTCTCACCCTTAGTGACTTTTCATAACCTTTTTTAAATGGTTTTCCTTGCCTGGCCTGTCATAATAATCATTAAAATACTCAAAGGGGAGCAATGTTGGGATCCAAGTACGGATCCTGGGAAAGGCACACCTGAATTTCAAGTTTTTAAATGAAATAATTAGTTTGTAATATGAACTGTGACCAGCCAGAGTAATAATCTTCAAACTTTCAAACACTTGGATTTTCTCTTCTATGAGCAGGAGTGTTGCCTCTTGGGTTCACTCTTGTGTCCCCTGCTCAGTGGACAGCATGAAGCCTAGCACAAGTATAGTGTGATACTGAATAAGGATGTATGTGTAAGTGAATAACACATACATGTGTATATGAGTTTGTAGATATGCAGAATATAGATCACTTGTTTGCGAAATTTTATAGTTCTTTGTTTAAGGTCTTACACATCTTCTGTTAAATTTTAGGGTAGTTTTTTGTGGTTTGTTGCTTTATAAATGGAATTTTTTAAAGTGGAGTTTTTTATATATTGTCATTATTACATTTGCTGATTGCTAATTGCTGTAGGTCATAGTGTTTCTCCATGAATTTCCTATTGGTATCTCGAGCAGTTTCTAACTCTGTGGGCCAGTGGTACAGACATACAGCCACCACTTGTCATTGTCACACCCAAATATATCTCCTCATATTCCTGAGCACCCCAGTAAATAGATGGCCCTGCTCCTTTCCTTGAACACTGCTGTTGAAATAAAGGGAAGAAGTTTTGTTCTGTCTGTGCATTTGCATCGTGTTTAGTATAAATAGATTTTTTTTAAGCCCCTTGTATTTTCTGTGTAGATAATTACATATGAATAATACATTTGTTTCATTCCAATCCAGTAAATTCTATTTGTGGTGTTTTTACTTGTCCTGTTGCATCCACTAGGATCTCTTACACCATGATGAGTAAAGTTTTGTTCCTGAATTAATGAGGATGTACCTGATCTTTCGTTATTAGGTATGAGTTTGGCTGTAAGTTTTTGGCAAATAGCATTTATCAGCTTAAAGTGGTTTGCTGAGTTTTCCATCCTGAATGGTTATAGAATGTAGATTATATATTAGTTTTTATATTATGTATTTTTGGTTATAGAATTAGCTGAACTTACTCCATTCTGTATAGTATAACATATCTCTGTGTCATTTTGAGTGATTTCCTAAGATCTGTGTTTTAAGTGTGTCTTATCTGCATTTTACTCCGTATGTTGAATTTTAAATTTCAGTGACCATTCTTTGTATTTCTACAAGATACATAATCTTAGTCAGGCTGCTATAACAGAGTACCATAGACTGGGTGGATTCTAAACAATAGTTACTCATTTCTCACAGTAAGATCCAAGTCCAACATCAAGGTGTTGACAGAATTTGTTTGGTGAGGGTCTGCATCCTGGTTCGTAGGTGACTCTAATCTTGCTATAACCTCACATGGCAAAAGGGGCAAGGGAGCTTTCTGGGGTCTTATTTTATGAGGGTGCTAATCCCACTCTGCATTGATTGCCTCCCAGAGATATACCATCATATTGGGGGTTAGGATTTAACAGTAGGAATTTTGGGGGAAGAGACATAAATATTTAGTTTATAGTAATATGTGTTTGTGTATGTGTGTACATATATACATATTGCCATATGTATATATGAACACACATTTTAAAACTTCTTTTTTCAGAGTACTTTTTCCTTTATTTTTATTTCTTCATGTGTTTAACCATTGTGCACATATTTAGATTATGGTCTTTATTCAATTGCTCTATTAGCTCATGTTCTTAGTGTTTGAGTCTATTGACTCAAATTGGTAATGGGTGGTCTTCTGTGTCTTGCCATTTTGGATAGTGAGCTATCTTTAGAGAGTATGATCTGGTGGAGTTCTGAGAAGCAGGCTTCTCCAGTGTGGTTTACATTCATTTTGCCAGGTTATAACACCCTGTAGGTGTCCACTGGCATGTGACCAGGTTGGTGTAAGTTTCTACTTTTCTTGTGTAAACTAGAGTTGAGTGCCAAAATCCATGGTGGAGATATAGACAGACCAATGATAACCAGTTATTGGGGGGTTGGGAGACTAGTCTCCATCTCAGACTAGGACTCATTTTCTTTTTTTTGGCCTCATTTTCATCTGAGTTCATAGATGATTTTTTTTTCTGATTTAGTTTTTTACAGAGATTATAGCTCTTAAAAGTTTCCAGCTGAATATAAAAGTGTCAGTTCCAATCCCTGTCATACATCCTGTTCTGCATGAATATTAAAACCAGGTGATTTCCAAATCAAGGCACTTCTGAGTGTAAAAGGATTGAATTAGTTGTTATGACAGGATAACAGGTGTAAACCAGGCTGTGTTTCACAATAGTTGAAACCCAAGACCAGCTTGCACAGCTGGATAGCCCTTCCCCTCCTGGAAAATTCTGTACCTCTTTGATTAAGGTCTCAGGTCATTCATCTTGTTTTCTTGCCATCTTCTCATAGGCATTTAAAAGGATGTTTTCTATTCTTACCTCATATTCGTAAATGTTTATAGTATGAGAGCTTTTAGGTCATCTTGTCTGCTGTATTGACAAAACAATCTGTCTTTAGTTTTAACTTTTCTCTGTCTTCTTTGGGTCCTCTTAAGAGAGAATATTGCACATGTTAAGATAGCATGTTAGAAAGAGATAGTGCAGAGGGAGACAGTGAAGAAGTAGACAGGTATGAAGAGAAGAAAAGAGATGGAGGGAAGAGAGATGTAGGAACAGGTAGAAAGAGAGAGTAGGTGAATGAGAGTCAGATGTGTGCCCAGAACAAGACATAAAACCAAAAGCCAGACTTGAACCCATCAACAGAGACTGACCTGGAGTCCCACACACATAGATATATGGTCCCAGAGAGACAAGACTCACAAAGACACATGCGGATCACCCACAGGCACACAGGTAGCTGACAGAGCAAAAACAGAAAATAAATATATCTAAGTGTGTTCTAATCAGACAAATAAGCTTGAAATCAGCAGGAGTGAAAGAGATAGCTTCAGAGTTAACTGGAAACACAGGAACAGCAGTTGGCTGCCACAGCAACAGTGGCTGTTAAAAATAGGGATGCTGATGCTGGCTGTTAGGGCTGGGTCTTGCCTGGTGGCTCTATCTTGAACTAGATCACACTCTTGATTCAGTCTCATTGACACTAACAAATGGAAATAATCACTTATATGTATGCAGGGGGCAATAGTAACTAAAAAAAAAAGAAAAGAGAAAAAAGAAAAGGAACCGGTCTGATAGCAAATTAACATGCTTCCTTTGTTAGTTTCATATTGCCTTGCAGATCAGACCCATATATGGAAATGTGGCTACCTAAAATTGAAATTAAAAGTTTGAGATTTTGACCATGTCAAATATTTGTCTAAAGACAGGAAATAGACGTAGTCATGTTTTCTGAGATGAACCTTGGGATTGCCAGCTAATCACAGTTGGCTTCAAAATCAAGCTTGACTTTTTGCCATGAAGTTCCTAAATCTATCAAGGAACAACCTAGTTACATCATTTGGACCCTATGCATGACATTGTCTAGACCTAAATGGACAGACCATCTTTGGGGGTGATTTCTTTTTTTTTTTTTTTCATTTTTCTTTTATTATTCATATGTGCATACAAGGCTTGGTTCATTTCTCCCCCCTGCCACCACCCCCTCCCTTACCACCCACTCCGCCCCCTGCCTCTTCCCCCCCCCCCATACCCAGCAGAAACTATTTTGCCCTTATTTCTAATTTTGTTGTAAAGAGAGTATAAGTAATAATAGGAAGTAACAGGGTTTTTGCTGGTTGAGATAAGGATAGCTATACAGGGAGTTGACTCACATTGCTTTCCTGTGCGTGGGTGTTACCTTCTAGGTTAATTCTTTTTGATCTAACCTTTTCTCTAGTACCTGTTCCCCTTTTCCTATTGGCCTCAGTTGCTTTAAGGTATCTACTTTAGTTTCTCTGCGTTGAGGGCCACCAATGCTAGCTAGTTTTTTAGGTGTCTTACCTATGCTCACCCCTCCCTTGTGTGCTCTCGCTTTTATCATGTGCTCATAGTCCAATCCCCTTGTTGTGTTTGCCCTTGATCTAATGTCCACATATGAGGGAGAACATACGATTTTTGGTTTTTTGAGCCAGGCTAAACTCACTCAGAATGATGTTCTCCAATTCCATCCATTTACCAGCGAATGATAACATTTCGTTCTTCTTCATGGCTGCATAAAATTCCATTGTGTATAGATACCACATTTTCTTAATCCATTCGTCAGTGCTGGGGCATCTTGGCTGTTTCCATAACTTGGCTATTGTGAATAGTGCCGCAATAAACATGGATGTGCAGGTGCCTCTGGAGTAACAGTCTTTTGGGTATATCCCCAAGAGTGGTATTGCTGGATCAAATGGTAGATCGATGTCCAGCTTTTTAAGTAGCCTCCAAATTTTTTTCCAGAGTGGTTGTACTAGTCTACATTCCCACCAACAGTGTAAGAGGGTTCCTTTTTCCCCGCATCCTCACCAACACCTGTTGTTGGTGGTGTTGCTGATGATGGCTATTCTAACAGGGGTGAGGTGGAATGTTAGCAAGGTTTTAATTTGCATTTCCTTTATTGCTAGAGATGGTGAGCATTTTTTCATGTGTTTTCTGGTCATTTGAATTTCTTCTTTTGAGAAAGTTCTGTTTAGTTCACGTGCCCATTTCCTTATTGGTTCATTAGTTTTGGGAGAATTTAGTTTTTTAAGTTCCCTGTATATTCTGGTTATCAGTCCTTTGTCTGATGTATAGTTGGCAAATATTTTCTCCCACTCTTGTGGGTATTCTCTTCAGTTTAGAGACCATTTCTTTTGATGAACAGAAGCTTTTTAGTTTTATGAGGTCCCATTTATCTATGCTATCTCTCAGTTGTTGTGCTGCTGGAGTTTCATTGAGAAAGTTCTTACCTATACCTACTAACTCCAGAGTATTTCCTACTCTTTCTTGTATCAGCTTAAGAGTTTGGGGTCTGATATTAAGATCCTTGATCCATTTTGAGTTAATCTTGGTATAGGGTGATATACATGGATCTAGTTTCAGTTTTTTGCAGACTGCTAACCAGTTTTCCCAGCAGTTTTTGTTGAAGAGGCTGCTATTTCTCCATCGTATGTTTTTAGCTCCTTTGTCAAAGATAAGTTGGTTATAGTTGTGTGGCTTCATATCTGGATCCTCTATTCTGTTCCACTGGTCTTCATGTCTGTTTTTGTGCCAGTACCATGCTGTGTTTATTGTTATTGCTTTGTAATATAGTTTGAAGTCAGGTATTGTGATACCTCCTGCATTGCTCTTTTGACTGAGTATTGCCTTGGCTATTCGTGGCCTCTTGTGTTTCCATATAAATTTAACAGTAGATTTTTCAATCTCTTTAATGCATGTCATTGGAATTTTGATGGGAATTGCATTAAACATGTAGATTACTTTGGGGAGTATCGACATTTTTACTATGTTGATTCTACCAATCCATGAGCATGGGAGATCTCTCCACTTTCTATAGTCTTCCTCAGTCTCTTTCTTCAGAAGTGTATAGTTTTCCTTGTAGAGGTCTTTCACATCTTTTATTAGGTTTACACCTAGGTATTTGATTTTGTTTGAGGCTATTGTAAATGGAATTGTTTTCATACATTCTTTTTCCGTTTGCTCACTGTTAGTGTATAGAAATGCTAGTGATTTTTCTATGTTGATTTTATATCCTGCTACCTTGCTATAGCTATTGATGATGTCTAGAAGCTTCTGAGTAGAGTTTTTTGGGTCTTTAAGGTATAGGATCATGTCATCTGCAAATAGGGATATTTTGACAGTTTCTTTACCTATTTGTATTCCTTTTATTCCTTCTTCTTGCCTAATTGCTCTGGCTAGGAATTCCAGTACTATGTTGAATAGGAGTGGAGATAGTGGGCATCCTTGTCTGGTTCCTGATTTTAGAGGGAATGGTTTCAGTTTTTCTCCGTTAAGTATAATGCTGGCTGTAGGTTTGTCATATATAGCTTTTATAATGTTGAGGAACTTTCCTTCTATTCCTAGTTTTCTTAGAGCTTTTATCATGAAATGATGTTGGATCTTATCAAAGGCTTTTTCTGCATCTATTGAGATGATCAAGTGGTTTTTGTCTTTGCTTCTGTTAATGTGGTTTATTACGTTTATTGATTTTCATATGTTGAACCACCCCTGCATCCCTGGATGAAGCCTTACTTGGTCGTGGTGAATAATCTTTTTGATGTGTTGCTGAATTCGGTTTGCCATTATTTTGTTGAGGATTTTTGCATCAATGTTCATTAAGGAGATTGGCCTATAGTTCTCCTTTTTGGAGGTGTCTTTGCCTGGTTTTGGGATAAGTGTAATACTGGCTTCATAAAATGTGTTTGGCAGTTTTCCTTCCCTTTCTATTTCGTGGAACAGTTTAAGGAGGGTTGGTATCAGTTCTTCTTTAAAGGTCTGATAGAATTCAGCAGAGAATCCATCAGGTCCTGGAGTTTTCTTTTTGGGGAGACTCTTGATTGCTGCTTCAATTTCATTTTGTGTTATAGGTCTATTCAGGTGATTAATTTTCTCTTGGTTCAGTTTTGGATGATCATATGTATCTAGAAATCTGTCCATTTCTTTAAGATTTTCAAATTTATTTGAATATAGGTTCTCAAAGTAGTCTCTGATGATTTCCTGGACTTCCATGGTGTTTGTTGTTATCTCCCCTTTTGCATTCCTAATTCTACTAATTTGGGTTTTTTCTCTCCTCATTTTAGTCAGGTTTGCCAGGGGTCTATCGATCTTGTTTATTTTTTCAAAGAACTAACTTTTTGTTTCATTAATTCTTTGTATGGTTTTTTTGGTTTCTGTTTCGTTGATTTCAGCTCTTATTTTTGTATTTCTCTCCTTCTATTTGTTTTGGGATTTGCTTATTCTTGTTTTTCTAGGAGTTTGAGATGTATCATTAGGTCATTGATTTGGGATCTTTCAATCTTTTTAATATATGCACTCATAGCTATAAACTTTCCTCTCAAGACTGCCTTAGCTGTGTTCCATAGGTTCCGGTAGGTTGTGTTTTCATTTTCATTGACTTCCAGGAACTTTTTAATTTCCTCTTTTATTTCATCGATGATCCATTGTTCATCAAGTAATGAGTTATTTAGTTTCCAGCTGTTTGCATGTCTTTTGTCTTTACTTTTGTTGTTGAGTTCTACTTTTACTGCATTGTGGTCAGATAGTATGCACGGTATTATTTCTATTTTCTTATATTTGCTGAGGCTTGCTTTGTGCCCTAGGATATGATCTATTTTGGAGAAGGTCCATGGGTTGCTGAGAAGAATGTATATTGTGTAGAAGTTGGATGAAATGTTCTATAGACATGTACTAGGTCCACTTGATCTATTGCTTATTTTAGATCTTGGATTTCTTTATTGATTTTTTGTTTGGATGACCTATCTATTGATGATAATGGGGTGTTAAAGTCTCCCACAACCACTGTGTTGGTGTTTATATATGCTTTTAGGTCTTTCAGGGTATGTTTGATGAAATTGGGTGCGTTGACATTGGGTGCGTACAGATTGATGATTATTATTTTCTTATGGTCTATTTCCCCTTTTATTAGTATGGAATGTCCTTCATTATCTCGTTTGATCAGTGTAGGTTTGAAGTCTACTTTGTCAGAGATAAGTATTGCTACTCCTGCTTGTTTTCGGGGGCCATTGGCTTGGTAAATCTTCTTCCAGCCGTTCATCCTAAGCATATGCTTATTTCTGTCGGTGAGATGAGTCTCCTGTAAGCAACAAATTGTTGGATCTTCTTTTTTAATCCATTTTGTCAAACGGTGTCTTTTGATGGGTGAATTAAGTCCATTAACATTAAGCGTTAGTACTGATAGGTATGTGGTGATTCCTGCCATTTAGTTGTCTTAGTTGTTTGAAGGTTTGATTGTGTGTACCTAACTTGATGTTACTCTCTACTGTCTTGCTTTTTCTTATCCTGTGCTGCCTGCATTTTCATGGTTCAGTTGGGTGTCACTTTTTGCAGGATCCCTTGCAGAATCTTTTGTAATGGTGGCTTTGTGGTCACATATTGTTTTAGTTTCTGCTTATCATGGAAGACTTTTATTGCTCCATCTATTTTGAATGGGGGTGATTTCTTGAAACAATAACCAACTTGGAGGCCAGCAGTGCAGAAGAAGGTAGAAGGTGGGACATTCTGGTTTTGTGCACATGGTCTTTTGAGTCTCTTCTTCTGTCCAATCTGCTGTAGGCCCTGCTGCACTTTTCTGTTTTCCTGACTATGATAGGTAGTGACTCCCACTTTTCCCTGCCTTTATTTTGTTACCTGGATCATATATAAAGCTGTAAGTAAACCTGGTATTGGTTTAAAAGCTGAAATGAGCAATTGTGGATCACTGTTGTTGTGACATATGTGGAAAAGGCAGAAGGAAATTAGGTTGCCTGGCATAGAAGACTACTGCTTAATTACGTTGATTAGCAAGCATGGTGTTTACTTTCAGTTTTGCATAAAGGGATCCTGTCATACCTTGAGCTCAGCTGAAACATGGACTGAAGCACTGTGACCAAATGTTCAATACTCATCATCACCTCAAAGCCTGGCAGTAGACCTTTAGAACAACCTTCTTACAGTACTTCAGTTTGACTGTGTGTCAAATAGGTATCATCATAAAGAAGCAGAGTAGGTCAAGTATTACGTTGAATTCAATTTGAAGGATTCAGTGACGTTCCTGAAAGTTGCTTTTTTTTTCTCTATTGCTTCTCAGAGGCTGGTTTTTGAATTATCTTACTTTTTAAGAGGTAGGAATATCTATTTCAGGAATAAGAAACCCTGACATATACGGATTGACAGTTTTATTTTTGTAGCACTGAGCTAGGTGCTGTAGTATAGGTCACTTGCCCCCCTCCCACACACATGCTGAAGATGAACCCAGGGCCTTGTCCATGTTAGGTAAGCTCTCTACCACTGAGCTACATCCGCAGCTCTTGGTTTTATTAAGACAGATCTTGCTATGTAGCCCAGGCTGCGCTTGAAGTAGTGATCTTTCTGGCTCTGCCTCCCAAGTTCTGCCTGGCTAGCATAATGCTTTTTAATAGCACCATTTATGGGGCACTCATTACATAGCAGGCATCTTCTATTATATATGTCATTATATATATTATAAATATTGCATATATAAATAAAGTTTATGTATATAATATAAACTTTATATATATATATCACAGCAGCCTTTGAAGTCAGATGTTATTAGTTCATCAGATCCTAATCTTGAAATCTTGAAGCTCCCCTCTGAATTCTATGTGACTTAATCTGAGTAGCTCATCTGGGTAGAGGTGATACCTAGGCCTGCAACTATCTGGAAACCACCTGTAACACAGTGAGTATTATGGCCAGACCTGGATTATGACTTGGCCCAAAAGGCCAAGTCCTTGTCCTTGTCTTAGTATCATACTTGGTGAGCATCTTTCATAGGGAAAGTTTAATAAAAAATCCTGCTGCTTGTTTTCCCAATAGAAGGAAAAGTAGGCCTTTTCCCTTTCCAGTTCTATAGAAAGCAGGAGAATGAAGACACACAGTGGCAGCCACAGGAGGAAGAGGGCTACTTTCTCGGGGGTCCCTCTGAGCTGATCATGTAGTTATGAGTTCCTATAGCAAGAGGACATTGCTGGTAAGGAGTTTTATCTCAGTGGCTACCTGTGAGTCTCCACTAACTTCAGGGGAAGGACCCAACAGCCATAGGCAGGAGAGGAGTTCTCCTGAGAGATTCTCCCAGGGCATCTCCTAGAAATGCTGGCATGGACTAGAGAAATAGTCCACTACCCAGATAATCTGTTTTTATAGGTTGTTTTAAAATACGTTTTTTAAATTGCAGAGGTTTAAAAAGCAAACCATCAAAAGCATGAGAGTACTTTGAAACACAGAGTAGCAGAGCAGAACAAAACAAAACCCCTCAATTGCTAAGGTAACCAAATGCCGATGTATATTCTTTTGCATGTATTTTTCTGTGCCTACGCATATGCTCAGAGTGGTATCATACTGCTTTCCTTACCTAAGGACACATGGTGTATCTATTTCCATGTCAAGAAAGTATTCTTCATGGTGAGATAGCATTTCACCATCTAGATCTACTGTTACAGATCTCAAAAAAATTTAATAGCACATTTATTATTACTTTTTTAAAAATCCAAGATCCTAGTTGAGCAGGAAATCCCTTCACAGACAGCCACTTTCACCAGACATTTTGGCCTAGCTTTTCATAGTTTAGCAATGCTGGAAAAATTGTGCCTTTCTTGTCCTTTCTCTTTCCATTAAAACCCCTCAAAGCCTTTAACTGTGAATCCCTGGTGTGACTTTGATAGAAGTTACATAGTATCAGAAGGACCAGTCAGTTGAAGTGGCATGTGTTTTAGACTCAGTATGTGTTTCTTTACTCAAATTCTGCTTAGAGGTTGGGAACTAAAGGCCAGGAGGCAAGTGCAGACATTGTCTCACATCCAGGTCTTTGCATGGATAAGAGATTATGTGTTGTCTTCAGTATCTTTATGACAATTCTTGTTTTCTTTTCTCTTTGACTTGATAAACTATTGAAGTTAAAGATAGGCACAATCTGTTTTTATTGGAGTTGATTAGATTTCTTTGCAAATTTATTGAAATAATTTAACCCCAAATAGTTTTTACTCTGATGCCATAAGCAAATTTGAAGACTGTGCTGACTTTCCAGAGGCTTTCATCTTCTTTCTTTTCTCCCCTAACTTGATTCTTCTGGTCTGTTCAGCCATTCTTTTCCTCTGTCATCAGGTTATTGTTGTTTAATTTAAACTGGAAAAACTCTTAGTATGGCAGGATTCTAAGTTATTTAATCAAACTGACAAGTCTCTGACCCTTGGAGATTATTCTAAGGCACGGATTGCAGAAGCAAATGCCTCTTGGGTTGGGAAGGCAGGAAAGGAAGAAGGGCCACTGAGCGTTAGGAAGGGAGAGAACTGGAGCCTGGGCAGGTGACATCAAAAGTCCCCTCTGAAGGGGCCAGGTGCTGTCAAATACCTAATCTCTCCAAAGAAGCTGGAAATAGGGTTGTTTTTCTTTGTGATATGTGTTTGAAATCTCTTGATTTTTTTATATGTTGGCCTAATTAAAAAACATGAATGGATCAACAGAACACATGCACAGACCAGGTTAGGCCCTCAAATGGTTGATAGGCAGTGTTTATCTTTCATATACTACCTTTCAAAATAATTGTTAACTAAGCAGAGCACGGTGGGGGGATGCCCTGTGTTAATCACTTTTGACAAGGAAATTACACTTACTGAGCTGTGGGGTTTATGTAAACTTGTTGCAGTGCGTAGCCGTCTTTGATTTCATGTGATATCTTTGCTCCATTTCGTAGTCTCTTGGGTGCACAGCAGACTTTAAAAAAGGAAAATGGAGTTTTTTAGGCTAATGATCTCCAGGCAAGCATCTAATTTTTGTGTATCGCTTTTTCAGAGTTCTAAATAGGAATGTTCTCAATTGAATCAAAAGAATTATTAACATCATAACTATAGATTTCTACAAATCTTGAAAGTATTAGCAATTTAAGGTTGAAAAAATTGAAAATTAATCTTAGCTTTCGCTAATTATCAATGATTATTCATATAATATTTTTTCTTTCTTTAAAGATTTGAACATGGAATTCAATCCTTCAGACCATCCTCAGGCCAGCACAATATTCCTCAGTAAATCCCAGACAGACGGTAGGTTACTAATTTATTTGTTTCTTTAAAAACAAAAAAAGCCTGACATTGATAGCTCAAGTATGGACTTTCCCACTAGATTTGGTTTTCAGTGTAAAATTGAATGTCCTTTAATGACCCTAGAGTATATTGCTTAATGGTGATTCCCTTTGGGGTTTTTGTTTGTTTGTTTTTCTTTTGTACTGAGTTATAATTTTAGAATTTCTCACTGGGGGCAGCTGTCTCATTTTGGCAGTTAGCTGGATTATCTCTTTGTCTGTCCTATAGCAGGAGTTTCTACTCTAAGAGCCAGAAATTTCTCTTTAAGAATTGGTATTTGCGTAAATTCTCAAAAGGTCAGACATGTTTGTTAGTTAAGTAAAAGAAAACAAAAATACAAACCGTAAGTGAAAGCACTATTAACTATCACTTGAGAGCTGAATTGAAACTACGCTAGATGTAGATGTTTTCTTTTTTGACAACTTTTTCTTAACTTGCTTATTCATAAGGATCCTAGGATCCTGTGTCTTGTCCCAGAAGTGTGTGAGGTTTCTCCTAGGGGATTTTCTCTTCCTTTTAGCCCCTGGCTTATCTCATTGTTTCCGGATTCCTAGCTGCACAGGAAAGACAAAGCTTGTACAGTATAGTGAACACAAATCTTCACATACTATACCTGTAGAAAAGTATAACATATGGTGGCATTGTGACCAGGATATTTTTTTTGTGATTCTATCCTTGGAGCAGAGTCTAAGCTTTAATTTAGAAAAGATCCAAAAGTAACTAGAAAACAGATAAATATGTTTAAGACAGTAAATTCATATGTACGAATTGGTAACTAATAATGATTAGGCAACAGTTTTGCAAGGCATTATGCTAATGTAATATTGGTGATGTTTAAGCCATCCACTGACTTGATTTGAAAGCCTTTGGCACATTTCTGAAAAAGAAATGTTTCTAAGAGTACAAGTAAATCGGTGTAGGCATCAAATACTTGTGAAGTTAAGTTTTGAATATATTAGATACCAAAACCAAACCAACCAAACAAAAAAAACTCTACTATCTCTCCTTGGTGAAAGGAGTAGGATATTGCAAGGAAAGGAGAATGATAGTGAGGATGAGATGAGGACAATGAAAAATGAGGGTCCAAACAATTTTGTACAGACACTTAAGGATAGTTCTGTGAAAACAAGCTATGAGACTAGCTGGCTTTAAGGTTTGGTTCAGTATATAGACCGATATCAATCAGAAAATGTTCTCACAAGATTCATATGAAATTATATGGGAACCTCTGGGTGAATGACACATACCTTGGTTGTCATGAAGAAAGGAAATGACCAAACAGAAGGATTGCACCAGAAATAGCTTAGGGACATTCTCCTTCCCCTTTGCTCTGAATCTTATTCCCTTCCTCTTGTGGAACATCAGGCCATGGGTTACTCTACCCCTTGTTTTCTGCTTCAACTTCTCCTTAAACACTGGGTTTTTCAATTCAACATGTAAACATACTTGAGTTTCACAGGTTATAAACAAAAGGAAAAAGAACCAGATCTCTCTGTCTGGGTCTTCTCTGTTTCTATGTTTAGTGACAGCTTCTACACACAGCTGCTTCTTCTCTTTCTGTTAGTCTCCTGGCATTCTGTGGCGTGTGAGGAGTAAAGTTACCTGAGGACAATCCCCTCCTGAAGTCCACACCCATTCCTGGGGCACTTGCTGCTCCTGACTCCTCCGTGCTTCTGAAAACAGCTTCTCTTTTGGCTTCCTATCTTTAAATGGGCCAGTTTGCTGAGAACAAGTCCATCTAATGAACAGTTGGTTACCCATAATTAAAAGAAATAGGTTTTTAAAATAGATAATTTTGGCAACTTTAATGAATTACTTTTTAGTAAAATGGTTATCTGTGAATGGCTTTTGTCAAATTGGCCCGCAAATTTCTCCCTTTCTGTAAGTTCCTTCTAGATGGCTCAGTGTGCTGCTTCTCTGTTAATTAACCCCTTTGATTTTAGTGTTTTTCAGGGTTCTGTCCTTCACCATGATGTCTTTTTGATCTGTGCACAGCTCCTCCTGGCTTTTGTGTCAACTATAATGTCTAACTACATTTTTCTATGTAGTGTTCAAAACTCACGTATCCAGCTGCCTGCTGGACATCTTTACAAAGAAACTTATAGGTTTCTCTAGCTCAGAATGCCCCCAATAAAGCTTAAGAACTGTAGTTAGCTTCCTGCCCTTTCTTACCCTGCCCAGGTCTCTAGGTCAGAAAAGGCTTTGAATTTTCCAAGCCTCTCCCCTTCTCATTTCTTACATGCATATACTGGTGGCGGAGCTGTCTTTGCACCGCACACAATTCTTTTCAGACATCATGTGGGCAGCATTTACACTGTGGAAATTGGCGAACACTGCAAATCACACAATCATTTTTTTTATTATTATTTTATTATTCATATGTGCATACAAGGCTTGGGTCATTTCTCCCCCCTGCCCCCACCCCCTCCCTTACCACCCACTCTGCCCCCTCTCTCTCCCCCCTACCCCCTCAATACCCAGCAGAAACTATTTTGCCCTTATCTCTAATTTTGTTGTAGAGAGAGTATAAGCCATAATAGGAAGGAACAAGGGTTTTTGCTGGTTGAGATAAGGATAGCTATACAGGGAGTTGACTCACATTGCTTTCCTGTGCATGTGTGTTACCTTCTAGGTTATTTCTTCTTGATCTAACCTTTTCTCTAGTTCCTGGTCCCCTTTTCCTATTGGCCTCAGTTGCTTTTAGGTATCTGCTTTAGTTTCTCTGTGTTAAGGGCAACAAATGCTAGCTAGTTTTTTAGGTGTCTTACCTATGCTCACCCCTCCCTTGTGTGCTCTCGCTTTTATCATGTGCTCATAGTCCAATCCCCTTGTTGTGTTTGCCCTTGATCTAATGTCCACATATGAGGGAGAACATACGATTTTTGGTTTTTTGAGCCAGGCTAACCTCACTCAGAATGATGTTCTCCAATTCCATCCATTTACCAGCAAATGATAACATTTCGTTCTTCTTCATGGCTGCATAAAATTCCATTGTGTATAGATACCACATTTTCTTAATCCATTCGTCAGTGCTGGGGCATCTTGGCTGTTTCCATAACTTGGCTATTGTGAATAGTGCTGCAATAAACATGGATGTGCAGGTGCCTCTGGAGTAACAGTCTTTTGGGTATATCCCCAAGAGTGGTATTGCTGGATCAAATGGTAGATCGATATCCAGCTTTTTAAGTAGCCTCCAAATTTTTTTCCAGAGTGGTTGTACTAGTCTACATTCCCACCAACAGTGTAAGAGGGTTCCTTTTTCCCCGCATCCTCGCCAACACCTGTTGTTGGTGGTGTTGCTGATGATGGCTATTCTAACAGGGGTGAGGTGGAATCTTAGCGAGGTTTTAATTTGCATTTCCTTTATTGCTAGAGATGGTGAGCATTTTTTCATGTGTTTTTTGGACATTTGAATTTCTTCTTTTGAGAAAGTTCTGTTTAGTTCACTTGCCCATTTCTTTATTGGTTCATTAGTTTTGGGAGAACTTAGTTTTTTAAGTTCCCTGTATATTCTGGTTATCAGTCCTTTGTCTGATGTGTAGCTGGCAAATATTTTCTCCCACTCTCTGGGTGTTCTCTTCAGTTTAGAGACCATTTCTTTTGATGAACAGAAGCTTTTTAGTTTTATGAGGTCCCATTTATCTATGAACGTCTTAGTTGCTGTGCTGCTGGGGTTTTGTTGAGAAAGTTCTTGCATATACCTACTAACTCCAGAGTATTTCCTACTCTTTCCTGTATCAGCTTAAGAGTTTGGGGTCTGATATTAAGATCCTTGATCCATTTTGAGTTAATCTTGGTATAGGGTGATATACATGGATCTAGTTTCAGTTTTTTACAGACTGCTAACCAGTTTTCCCAGCAGTTTTTGTTGAAGAGGCTGCTTTTTCTCCATCGTCTATTTTGAGCTCCTTTGTCAAAGACTAGTTGGTTATAGTTGTGTGGCTTCATATCTGGGTCCTCTATTCTGTTCCACTGGTCTTCATGTCTGTTTTTGTGCCAGTACCATGTTGTTTTTATTGCTATTGCTTTGTAATATAGTTTGAAGCCAGGTATCGTGATACCTCCAGCATTGTTCTTTTGACTGAGTATTGCCTTGGCTATTCGTGGCCTCTTGTGTTTCCATATAAATTTCACTTTTTTTTTTAATCTCTTTGATGAATGTCATTGGAATTTTGATGGGAATTGCATTAAACATGTGGATTACTTTTGGGAGT
The DNA here is from genome assembly GCF_047511655.1 of Castor canadensis. NCBI lineage: Eukaryota > Metazoa > Chordata > Mammalia > Rodentia > Castoridae > Castor > Castor canadensis. Next base: position 52,492,387 of record NC_133400.1, read on the forward strand.
ATCGACATTTTTACTATGTTGATTCTACCAATCCATGAGCATGGGAGATCTCTCCACTTTCTATAGTCTTCCTCAATCTCTTTCTTCAGAAGTTTATAGTTTTCCTTGTGTGGGGGGTCTATCGATCTTGTTTATTTTTTCAAAGAACTAACTTTTTGTTTCATTAATTCTTTGTATGGTTTTTTTGGTTTCTGTTTCGTTGATTTCAGCTGTTATTTTTATTATTTCTCTTCTTCTATTGTTTTGGGACTTGCTTGTTCTTGTTTTTCTAGGAGTTTGAGATGTATCATTAGGTCATTGATTTGGGATCTTTCAGTCTTTTTAATATATGCACTCATGGCTATAAACTTTCCTCTCAGGACTGCCTTAGCTGTGTCCCATAGGTTCCAGTAGGTTGTGTTTTCAGTTTCATTGACTTTCAGGAACTTTTTAATTTCCTCTTTTATTTCATCGATGATCCATTGTTCATTAAGTAATGAGTTATTTAGTTTCCAGCTGTTTGCATGTCTTTTGTCTTTACTTTTGTTGTTGAGTTCTACTTTTACTGCATTGTGATCAGATAGTATGCGTGGTATAATTTCTATTTTCTTATATTTGCTGAGGCTTGCTTTGTGCCCTAGGATATGATCTATTTTGGAGAAGGTTCCATGGGCTGCTGAGAAGAATGTATATTGTGTAGAGGTTGGATGAAATGTTCTGTAGACATCAACTAGGTCCATTTGATCTACTGTATATTTTAGATCTTGGATTTCTTTATTGATTTTTTGTTTGGATGACCTATCTATTGATGATAATGGGGTGTTAAAGTCTCCCACAACCTTTCAGGGTATGTTTTGATGAAATTCGGTGCATTGACATTGGGTGCATACAGGTTGATGATTATTATTTCCTTATGGTCTATTTCCCCTTTTATAAGTATGGAATGTCCTTCATTATCTCGTTTGATCAATGTAGGTTTGAAGTCTACTTTGTCAGAGATAAGTATTGCTACTCCTGCCTGTTTCCAGGGGCCATTGGCTTGGTAAATCTTCTTCCAGCCTTTCATCCTAAGCCTATGCTTATTTCTTTCGGTGAGATGGGTCTCCTGCAAGCAACTAATTGTTGGATCTTCCTTTTTAATCCATTTCGTGAAGCGGTGCCTTTTGATGGGTGAATTAAGTCCGTTAACATTAAGTGTTAGTTCTGATAGGTATATGGTGATTCCTGTCATTTAGTTGTCTTAGTTGTTTGAAGGTTTGATTGTGTGTACCTAAGTTGAGTTTACTCTCTACTGTCTTGCTTTTTCTTTTCCTATGGTTTGGTGCTTGCCTGTCTTTTCATGGTTAAGTTGAGTTTCAGTTTCTGTGTGCAGAATCCCTTGAATCTTTTGTAGTGGTGGCTTTGTGGTCACATATTGTTTTAGTTTCTGCTTATCATGGAAGACTTTTATTATTCCATCTATTTGAATGATAGTTTTGCTGGGTAGAGTATCCTGGGGTTGAAGTTATTTTCATTTAGTGCCTGGAAGATCTTACCCATGCTCTTCTTGCTTTTAATGTTTCTGTTGAGAAGTCTGCTGTGATTTTGATGGGTTTACCTTTGTATGTTACTTGTTTTTTCTCTCTTACAGCCTTCAATATTCTTTCCCTAGTTTCTGAACTTGTTGTTTTAATGATGATATGTCATGGGGTAGTTCTATTTTGATCTGGTCTGTTTGGTGTCCTGGAGGCCTCTTGCATCTGTATGGGAGTATCTTTCTCTAGATTTGGGAAAATTTCCATTATTATTTTGTTCACAATCATTTTTTTTAAGATACCATTAAACATTTACCAGCACACCCATTGTATTTAGGTAATCCAGTGTGTTGTTTTACCTCTTACATAACTCTTGATTCTGACTGCTCATGCCCACTCCTATTGCTGCCACCTTAAGTTTGGACTCAACTCACTTGGATTACTGATCCAAGTCCATAGACTGAACTCCCTGCCTTACCTTCTTTAGACCTACATCTGTGCTATGACTAAATGAGGGACTTTCTATAAATCAGATCTTATTATGTCACTTTCTTACATACACTTTTTCTTTTTAATGGTTCTCCAGGTACCTTAGACTTAAGTGGCAGACACCTTAGCATGAACAAAAGACCCCTCATGGTCCAGCCTTCCCAACCCACTTCCTGTCTTTTCTTTGTACCTCTGCTTCAACCATGCCCAAACCCTTGCAGTTCCACAGATATGCCTCTTGCTTTATATTCAATTCTGCCCTCACTTCCTCCTGAAAGTTCCTTGACCCCTCAGGCTGGATAAGTGGGCCTTTGGAGAGCTCCTGCGAGCTCCTGCAGTAGCCTATGAATGCTTTCTTTACAGACGATATTATGGTTTTCAAAACTGTTGCTGTGTCTGGGTCACCTAAAGGGAAAAGAACCTGTGATACTGAGTTGTGGCATTCCCTGTGCTTCCCTGAGTGCCTGGTGAGTGTGCCAATCCACCTGGTTTAAAGAAGGAAAGATGATAAAGCCAGGTGGTGTTCTGTTTTTGGTTGTAAGCCTAAACCTCTTCATTTAGATAAACTTATATTTCTATTACGTGACTCCACCTTTCTGAGAATACTAGAGCAGTTTACATCTGTGGCTCCTATCATTTTTGTTTTTAATTGGAAGGAATGTTGTAGCTAAGGCCATTGTTGGGGTGATACCAGTTATGTTAGGGCAGCTGTTGTTGGGACCACAGCCAATCTCTCTCCTCTGCAGCCTCCTCATCCTCTTTCCATCCCCAGGGTTTGGTGGTCTGTTGGACAGGCCCCTCCCCTGTCACCTTTTTATGAGTCTGTAGTTATACTATGGAAATTGGCAAACATGAGTCTGCATTAAGTCGTTAGTTTCTTGATTGTTATATTCCTTTTCCCTCTGGGTATCAAAGAGTTTTAGGTTTGACGAGGAACCTCATTCTCGCTGTTCAAAAGGAGAATGGAAATGCTAAAAGGCCACAGGATAATAGAATGCTTGCTAATTACATCCCTCCACTTGACTGAACTTAGTATTTTATCCAAAACCAGAGTGTATGCTCTATCATTTCTTTGCATAAATGAGATGTCACCTCAGTCTTTCTTTTTAAGAGAGCCATTCAACCCAGAAGGGACCAAGGATTCCTTATAGGGTGGAAGAAATTGCCAGATTACAGTGAAATTAGCTCATTTATCATGCCTTGGCTTTTCATGATATGAATTTTTTTGCTTGTGGGGAAAAACTGCATGCAGTTCCTGGTGTCTTTTCCTTCTTCACTTGTTTTAATTAATTATTTTAAAAAATACAAGTGCTTACCCAAGTATTAGAAAAAAAAAAACAGCCAAGCTACATCCTTCTTTTAATTAATACGATTTTTAGAAGTTCTTTGCTTTGAAAAAGAAGCTGAAAAAAAAAATAAAACCATGTCTGAGTGTGAGGGGTAGGGAGAGGGAGAGAATACAAGTGAGAGTGGGAGGGAGAACTGCGTGTTTCTCAAGGGTTCCTTGAAATACTTATGGAGTAAGAACTGTTGTCCTTTAAGTGGCTTGAAGCCAAAGCAGAAATGTAAAATTCAGAAATAAAATGCAAGCCATGTTTTTCTTTGCACATCTTTTCAGAAATACTAAAGTCAAAACCATGCTTTTTAGTCATCCTCTGTGTGGGGTCATGTTTTTGCTCCTGGGCGGTGTTGACCTTTTGCATGGGGAAAGGACCCACCTTCTGGTCTTCCTTTTATCTGGCATGTAGAAGCTGCTGTCCCCTGTTCGGGACTTCTTCCCTCCGAGTATTCCTATGGCCTTCCTATTCTCCCCTTACCCACTTTTCCCAACTCTCTTTATCACCTTCATGTGTGCTGGGGTCAAGACTGTCTTTTGCACAAACCTACAGCCAGCATTATACTTAACGGAGAAAAATTAAAACCATTCCCTCTAAAGTCAGGAACCAGACAAGGATGCCCACTATCTCCACTCCTATTCAACATAGTACTGGAATTCCTAGCCAGAGCAATTAGGCAAGAAGAAGGAATAAAAGGAATACAAATAGGTAAAGAAACTGTCAAAATATCCCTATTTGCAGACGACATGATCCTATACCTTAAAGACCCAAAAAACTCTACTCAGAAGCTTCTAGACATCATCAATAGCTATAGCAAGGTAGCAGGATATAAAATCAACATAGAAAAATCACTAGCATTTCTATACACTAACAGTGAGCAAACGGAAAAAGAATGTATGAAAACAATTCCATTTACAATAGCCTCAAACAAAATCAAATACCTAGGTGTAAACCTAACAAAAGATGTGAAAGACCTCTACAAGGAAAACTATACACTTCTGAAGAAAGAGATTGAGGAAGACTATAGAAAGTGGAGAGATCTCCCATGCTCATGGATTGGTAGAATCAACATAGTAAAAATGTCGATACTCCCCAAAGTAATCTACATGTTTAATGCAATTCCCATCAAAATTCCAATGACATGCATTAAAGAGATTGAAAAATCTACTGTTAAATTTATATGGAAACACAAGAGGCCACGATAGCCGAGGCAATACTCAGTCAAAAGAACAATGCAGGAGGTATCACAATACCTGACTTCAAACTATATTACAAAGCAATAACAATAAAAACAGCATGGTACTGGCACAAAAACAGACATGAAGACCAGTGGAACAGAGTAGAGGATCCAGATATGAAGCCACACAACTATAACCAACTTATCTTTGACAAAGGAGCTAAAAACATACGATGGAGAAATAGCAGCCTCTTCAACAAAAACTGCTGGGAAAACTTATTAGCAGTCTGCAAAAAACTGAAATTAGATCCATGTATGTTACCCTATACCAAGATTAACTCAAAATGGATCAAGGATCTTAATATCAGACCCCAAACTCTTAAGCTGATACAAGAAAGAGTAGGAAATACTCTGGAGTTAGTAGGTATAGGTAAGAACTTTCTCAACGGAACCCCAGCAGCACAGCAACTAAGAGATAGCATAGATAAATGGGACCTCATAAAACTAAAAAGCTTCTGTTCATCAAAAGAAATGGTCTCTAAACTGAAGAGAACACCCACAGAGTGGGAGAAAATATTTGCCAACTATACATCAGACAAAGGACTGATAACCAGAATATACAGGGAACTTAAAAAACTAAATTCTCCCAAAACTAATGAACCAATAAAGAAATGGGCATGTGAACTAAACAGAACTTTCTCAAAAGAAGAAATTCAGATGGCCAGAAAACACATGAAAAAATGCTCACCATCTCTAGCAATAAAGGAAATGCAAATTAAAACCTCGCTAAGATTCCACCTCACCCCTGTTAGAATAGCCATCATCAGCAACACCACCAACAACAGGTGTTGGCGAGGATGCGGGGAAAAAGGAACCCTCTTACACTGTTGGTGGGAATGTAGACTAGTACAACCACTCTGGAAAAAAATTTGGAGGCTACTTAAAAAGCTGGATATCGATCTACCATTTGATCCAGCAATACCACTCTTGGGGATATACCCAAAAGACTGTTACTCCAGAGGCACCTGCACATCCATGTTTATTGCAGCACTATTCACAATAGCCAAGTTATGGAAACAGCCAAGATGCCCCAGCACTGACGAATGGATTAAGAAAATGTGGTATCTATACACAATGGAATTTTATGCAGCCATGAAGAAGAACGAAATGTTATCATTCGCTGGTAAATGGATGGAATTGGAGAACATCATTCTGAGTGAGGTTAGCCTGGCTCAAAAAACCAAAAATCGTATGTTCTCCCTCATATGTGGACATTAGATCAAGGGCAAACACAACAAGGGGATTGGACTATGAGCACATGATAAAAGCGAGAGCACACAAGGGAGGGGTGAGCATAGGTAAGACACCTAAAAAACTAGCTAGCATTTGTTGCCCTTAACACAGAGAAACTAAAGCAGATACCTTAAAGCTACTGAGGCCAATAGGAAAAGGGGAACAGGTACTAGAGAAAAGGTAGATCAAAAAGAATTAACCTAGAAGGTAACACCCACGCACAGGAAAGCAATGTGAGTCAACTCCCTGTATAGCTATCCTTATCTCAACCAGCAAAAACCCTTGTTCCTTCCTATTATTGCTTATACTCTCTCTACAACAAAATTAGAAATAAGGGCAAAATAGTTTCTGCTGGGTATTGAGGGGGGGGAGAGGGAGGGGGCAGAGTGGGTGGTAATGGAGGGGGTAGGGGCAGGGGGGAGAAATGAACCAAGCCTTGTATGCACATATGAATAATAAAAGAAAAATGAAAAAAAAAAAAAAAAGACTGTCTTTTGCAGCTCCTGGTCTGTCACACACATGTCTTCTTTGGGGCTTGTTAGGCTCCACAGAGAAGACTACAGTCAGATGTTGAAGCATCCAAAGGAGCTAAAGCCGTTACACCAGTGATTTCTGCTTTTGGTTTTTACTTTTTGTTTTTTTCCTTTGCTTACATTCCATGGAAAATATTTTTGAGAAACCAGGAACTCCCTCAAGCATTTTTATGTTCATTTAAGATTTTTTCATCCTATCAAAGGATCTAATTTCTGATAGTTTTATTTTAAAGTATAAATGTTTATAAAGTGTCTTTTAAAAACATTTCAAGTGAAATTATAACACCGTAGTCATTTGGTAGCTGTCATCAGTCATTTAAAAATGTATGAACATGCTGTTCTTTAGCAATTGCAAATTTCATATCATTCCATTTTTATCTTGAACTTGTATTTCCTTTCTGTTTTCTCCATAGAATTTTATCTTAAATGAAATACTTTTGATTTCTGATAGTCACTTATCATACTATCATACTTTTGTAAAAAGTGGACCTAAATTTAATTTAATTTTTTATTTCTAGTTCTTACAAGGCACAAAGTGTCAAAAACAAATTTTAATATTGAGGCATCATCATTAGTTGTCAGTTGAGTAAAACACTACAAACATATTAAAATTTTAATAAGTAATTATTAAACCTAAACCTGAAATATTTTTGGAAAAACATTTCTTACTGGGATAATTCTGTGATTGACCATTGTTTTTTACTAGAATGAGGCAGTATTGCCTGCCAAAGTCTTTGTTTTTATAGAAGTGCTGAGGAACTTCATTCACATACATGAATAGACAGGAATAGAGGGGGTTTTGTTATAAGGACGTCACTAAATGCTTCTATTCCATATGAATTGGAATCCATTTGATTGGAATTACTCAGCTATAGGAGACACTCCCTTTTGCAGTTCTGTAATATACCAGGCTTTACAAGATGGAACAAATGATTTAGTTATACCTGCTGCTTGACACCCACAAAAAATAAATAAATCAGTGATAAATTTTAGAACACCTTCTTGGATTCCTCTATTTGTCCACCCATTACCCTCTGCCAGGTGCCCCTGTCACAAAGGTAATCGTCAACATATTCTTCACATTTATTTACATCTCTGTGCTAGTTCAATGACTAGCCTAAGAAAGAACTCACCTGCATGTTGAATGGAAGATCCCCACCTGCTCTTTTCCTTTGGGTTAATGTTTTCAGCTCCTCTTTTGATTTAAATGTATTTTTGTCAAAATGCTGCATGTTCTTCCTATCGTTGCAAATCAGTCAGTTAAGTAGGACTTACTTTCTGTCAGTGAAGGTCTGTTCTGTGAACTCACTTAACATGTTCATAATGCATGTTACATGAGAGCTGCCATTGCTCTCTGATCGGTCATAAAAGGCTGACAGGTAGATTGAAGTAGGCACCTGCCTCCACTCGCTGACCCATTGTTTTAGCTTCCTGTACTTCCTCTACACAGCTCATCCTTGTCCTGCTCACATGATCTTTCCCTTGGGTTCTAATCACTGACTAGGTATTGCCCTGACAGAAACCACCATGAAGCTGGCAGTGCTCCCTGTGTTCCTAGTGGAGATTTCCACAGGACTCGGGGGGTGGGGAGGGAGAGGCTTGGGATTGGACCCTGCTGTAGAACCAAGATTAGAGATGGCTGCTTCCACTCCTCGTGTGCCCCTGGAGATTTTCATGCTGAGTTGGGACAGATCTCAGGTCAGGTTGGCCTGCCTTTCTCTGTGAAGCTGTAGCAATGCAGTTGTGAAGGAGGAATGTGGCAGGGACCCTGCATCATGTCTCAGCCATTTTAAAGCTCTCTGAATACCTAGGCTGAAAATCATTGCTTTAATCCTTGACTTAGCTTGTGTCAAGAATTTTTTTTTATCTTGGGAGGAGTCTTGTTATGTTGCCCAGGCAATTTTCTCCCAACTTTATTAGAACACCCATTATTTGGAAACAGGAGGATGTAGATATTTTCTGCCCAGGTAGTATATCTGCACTACCTCTTCTATGTATGAACTTGTGGTGACCATTCTGCTCTTGGGACAGCTTTTTCCCCCACTTCTCTCTTGAGCTGCAAGAGGCAGGGGTGAGCCAGGGTCTCCTGGCCAAACCAAGCCCTGTAAGATAAATGTACAGGAAAGCCCTCTTTGAGTATTGTGGTCTGCTTTTCCCAGAAATAACACTCTACTGTGGTGTCTGATCTCTTGGGCTTTCAAGTCTGGACAGAGCTGCTTGCTCAGTACAAACTCAGATGCAATCAGGCCCAGAATGTCATTTTTCTTATTATGCCTTTTACTGCATCCTCTCCTCTGACCAATGTTGTGCCAGATCTAGAGGTCAGAAAGTTGCTCAGTAAACGCAGATGTAGAGAGAGGGCTGGGGTGGGACATGATGCCCTCTCCACAGCAGGGAGCTGCTGACAGTGCCCTCTGGCCTGTTTGTTGGTATTGATAAAACTTACTTTTCAGCCAGCCACTGCTGCCTACCTCCCACCTCAGCACCCCCCCCACTCCCAAGCTGTAAAGCTGAGTAGCTTCAGTTGCCCTTCAGTTAGTACAGGCTAACCTTTCTGGTACATTTCATAGCTTATCATAGGTATAGCCTACCTTACATGGTTTACGTTTTTGGTCTGCTGTCTGATGACATACAGGGAGGCCACTGAATTTAATTGATAATCCAACTCAGTCACTGTGTAAGAAGAGTTAAAAGTCTTCTAAGGATTTCCTAATGATTAAAGCATAAGCCTCTGGAGCCAAACTACCTGAGCTTAGATCCATCACTGTCTGTGTCACCTGATGATTCAGTTGATCTTCCTGTCCTGAATCTCAGTTTTTTCATCTGTAAAATGGAGTTAATATCTCTCCCTGAGATTGTCTAAAAGACCAAGTGTAACTAAAACAACAGAATTCTCATTAAATTCAGTCTTTACCCTGAAGATAGGTTCTCATTCACACTGTTGGATTGAGTTTCTTCCCTGGCTCAGGTCTCTGGCATCTCCTCAGCTTGTCTTACTTTTAAGAGTCTGTTGTGCTGCCCACACCTCAGAAGAGAGGGGCTGTATGCCAGCCCATCAGTGGAGCCTGGCCCATCCTTTCCTGTCCATGTTTCCTTGATATAGATAGGTTGGTCTTGGACTTTCCATTTAAGTTACTTCCAAACACCTTGGAAGCAAACCAGGAGGAGGTCACGTCTGAATGATATAAGCCAGTCTTTGACACCGCCCTTATAATAGTACTCACAGCACTTTGATTCTCACCTACGGTGTCACATGACATCCTCACCTCCACCATGTGCCAGAATAATTTTTTGGTGGATTGACTAGTTCTAGATTCAGTGTAATAACTGTAATCATGAGCATCTAGAAACAATGTAAATGAATATGTAGTATCACAATGGGCAAAGGTATATAATAAGTTTTTAAAAGCAATGGAGAAAATTGTCTAAAAATGAAAAGTCATGTCAAAATACATCTTAAAAGGCTGGATGTGGTGGCTCAGGTTTGTAATCAGCTACTTGAGTGGTAGAGATTGGAAGGATCTCTGTTCAAGGTCAGCCTGGGCAAAAAGTTAGTGAGACCCCATCTCAAGTCAATAAGCTGGGTATGGTGCTTCACACTTGTGATTTTAGCTGTGCAGGAAGCTGTAAGTAGGAGGATCATGGTTTGAGGCCAGCCCTGAGCAAAAATGAAAGACCCTATCTGAAAAACAAAGTTTAAAAAAGGGGGTTGTCTGGGCATATGTGGCTCAAATGGTAAAGCCACTTTTGTAGCAAGTGTGAGGCCTTGAGTTCAAACCCCACTGTTGCCAAATTCTAAAAATGAAATTAAGCAGGAAAAATACCTAATACATATGACAAAGTATTAATACGTTTATGTTTTAAAGAATTAATATATAACCAACAAAATGCTAGTGCATCAATAGAAAACTGGGCATAGTTTTGTTGACATGGTTATGTGTGAACACATGTGTTTATATATATTTATACGCAAATACATCCATTTGCTTAAGTACCTGTGACATTTCTGTATAAACATGCATAGGAGAAAGACTAAAGGATACACACCAAAATATCAATAGTGATTGTTGTCTCTGGATTGTTGAGCTATATTTTTTCTTTATGTATCTGTATATTTTCCAAGTTTTAACTTTCATTTGTACCATTTGTAGTTATATTGTCTTCCTTATACTGCTATCTGTTTTCCAAATTTTATATATAAGTATGTATTTTCTTTTAGAATCAGAAATAGGTTTTATAAGATCCTACTTAATTGCAGTTTCTGTGCTTCTGAAGAAATTCTTTGGCCATCTGTATTCTCTGTGAGAAACAGAAAACACCTAAAGTTGGCAACTTAAGTGTGATTATTTGTTCTTCGAATAGCTTTCTCCTGTGTCCTGTCTGCCTCCTAGTCCCTCCCTTGGAATTTTCCCCTCCCTGTGACTGTTTCTGCCCTAGACATCTTTGAAATTTTTCTTTCTCTTCCTTATTGTTTCACCTGCTTTGTGTATTTAGATTTCCTTTCAAATGCACAGAATGTCCTGTTCCATCAGGCTTGGGTTTAGAAATAAGCACAGGTCAGCCTGGCAGTTCCAAGTTCCCTTTCTGCAGTACAGGAGGTGTGCCTCATGGGATGACCGTACCAGGATGCCTTGCTCAGGGTCTCAAGTGTGGGGTGATGTCCTCCCATGGTGCACTTTGTGTCCCGGTCACTGTGTTCCTGACCTTGCTGTCAGGTTACAAGCTCAATAAGGCAGGAACTTTGGTGTGCACTCTGAACAGGGGCTCAATAATTGTGTTTTGAATTGAGTGAATGATTGAATCTACTGCAGTATCAAAGCCTATAGGAATTGTGTGATAATCTCAAACTTATTCTAAAAAAATTATATATTTAACTTTTTATTTGATTGTCCAAAGCCTGATATAGGCTGTCCATAGGGAAGAAAAGGTAAATAAATTCTTTCTTTTGAACCAGATTCTGTAATCCACATTGGCTTTGTTTTCTCAGTAATCAATTTTGCATCTCCAAAAATTGCTGTAGTTCTGTACATTGGAGTTGAAGCTTCCCATTTATGTGGCCTGCCAGTTCTTCATATCCAGAATAATTAGTAAGCTAAATAAGTCTTTGTAAGATAGTTAAGTGTTTTTATATCAGAACCTGTTTTAAATGGAACTTATTTCATGTGATGTCTGGGTTCACCACCACCACTGATGCTGGAGAGGAGGGAGCCCCAGGAGCCCAGTACACTGTCCCCTCTGGGCTGTGTCCCCTACCTTTCCCTTCTAGTCTCTCCTTGTCTGCACCTGTATGGGATATTTCCAAAAAGGTTGTTGGATGGGATGGTACTTACGATTTCCTCTGTCCTAATCTACTGCTGAATAGTGACTGACCCTTGCCACTGCAAGGTCTGTTTTAGAAACAGAAGAGGGAAAACCAAGGTAATTTCTAATGCCTGTCCACAAAAGAGGTTAGCTGAAATTACATTTAGATTGTTAACAAATCCTCATTAATATTAAGACACTAGGCTTTTCCAGAAAGATGCATTTTTAAGACTAAAGAAATTTTACCTTTGTGACATTGTGGCAAAGGAGTGAGATTTTGTTTGTCGTTCAGCTTGCAAACACTGCCATTTACTGTTTAGTCTACATTTTTTCTGGAGAAGACTTAATACCAACTTTAGTGTTTTTGCTGATTTTAGATGGCTTATTTTTGAACCCTCTAGTACATTTTTTAAGTCATTATCTACTGTCCCTATGGCCAATTAAAAATCGTCTTACAAGCTATCATAGATTGAATCAGATATTGCTATTATTCTTCTCCCAAGAAAGATGACATTTATGATCCCATCAATTTATTGCTTGTTTTTCAAAACAAAGCAAAATATGACTGTTAGTGCACCCAGTTATGTAGGAACTCTGGAAATTCCAGAGACTTTGATGAATATGTCGTTAGTAACCAAAAATACTGAGATCTTAAGAATGATTGAAGTCAACTCTTAATAATGAGCTGACATATTGCTTATACCATTACATAAAATAGCTAAAGCATTTCAGAGCTGGTTAATGGCTCCATGGTTTCAAATTTATTTGGAAGACAGACTTAGAATTGGGTAGTTTTGTCAGTCTGTCTTGGTGTTACACCACTATAAATGATTCTCCTTACTCTGCTATTCCCCTCATTGTGTAGGGTCTTAGTCCTGTTCCAGCTAGCTTAGGAGAAAAGGAATACTTAGCTTTAAGGGCACCAGGGTATCTCAGAAATCTCGTGAATGACTGGAAGGTGGGCAATAAATCTGTTAGGGGGATTCAGGCAGCACCAACTTTGTCCTATGGATCTATGCATAGCAGCTGCTTGGTGTCCTTCTGATCAGGTGTGGCAATTCAGTAGGGGAATCATAGGACACAAAATACAATTGTGTTCATGGCATGACTTATTACAAGAGCAAAGAAGCAAAATGAATACAAGGAGAAAATGCATGGTCAAGGTCCAAACGACACTGGCTGCAAGCCCCTGGGAGTTCTCTCCCAGAAGAGTTCCACCATTCCACTTCATTGCCCCAAGAGGAGTGAGCTGTGAAAATCCATGGAATGTTGCCAGCCAGGACAATGTAGGGATTTTGTTGAGGATTACTCATGCATATAGCCTTGTTGATATGTACCCAATTCCAGGCTCTCACAAGGAAGCAAGTGTTCTACATAGACCATACTGTTTGTATAGATAGTCAAGGAACAAAGTACATTGTTAGGGAGTGGGATCCTCCCCAAACCTAAGTTCTCAGGGCAAATAGAACTTTCCCCTTTCCATGCCAGAGTTTACTTACCTTTTAGGTCAGGTTGCTTGTCATAATAAACTTGGCTCTCAGGGATGCCCAATTCTAAATTCCTAGAAGAGAGAAATAGCCCAGCTAGGGTTTGATACCCATCCTGATGTAGGCAGTAGGTCAGAGAAATGGGTCATCTAGTGAGAACATGGATATTAAGAGTTCTTCCTATCTGTTTGTAGAGACAAAGGTTCATTCCAGACCCAGAAGACACTTCAAAAGGATGTCAATCATAGGAATGCATGTGTGGAAAAGCCTCTCAAGATTACATTCTTCATCTTGGCAAGGGTCCCTGTAAAAGCAGCATCACAGAGTAATAGAGCATAATGGTACCCAATTTGAGCCCTGGGTTTCACATGAAATTCAGCAGACCTAGTTACTCTGAAGAGAATGGGAGGTATCCATCCATATGAACACAGCGAATGCCTAAGAAATTCTGTAACAGATCCCAGAGCCTTTCCCTGAGTGTTTTGTAGTAGTCCTAGTGAACTTCTGTTCTTTACCATTCTAATTTGAACTGGTTGGAGTGCATGGAAGTGTTGTGATTCATCTCTGAGATTGAGTCTTGTGGCTGATGTGTAAAATAGCATATGCTTTTATAATAAAGTTTGTTTTAAAGCTTTCTAGGTAAAGCTTTCAACCTAACCTGTTGAAGGTTCTGTTTTTCAGCCCTCTGTCCTGTGTTTGAGTAATCCCAATCTTCTCAATAATACCCCTATAAGAAACTCTAATATTTCAGTTTTCTTTGAGACACCTTCTTACTGTGTAACCCAGCTGACTCCAACTCAAGATCTTCCTGCCTCAGCTTCCCAAGTAGTGGGATTATAGGCATATGCCACCACACTCATCTAGAAACTCTCATATTTCTTGAAGGAAGCCTATTCATTGTACAATGGATAGCTTTTATTTACTGGAAGCAGGAGCTGATATAAGAGTATTGAAGTGATCTTGAGGTGGTTCCTAACAGAGATACATAAAGATTCTGTTACACCTATGGCAGGGATGTTCTGGAAAGGACTGGGTATCAGCTACAAAATTTGCTGGAAACCCTGTGAGGTATGTAGCCCATGTAGAAGGTGTTCTGGATCCTTTCAGGCAATGGGAAATCATCAAAGAAATGTCATTGTACCTCTGTTCCTGGCTACATAAGGTTAGTATTGAGTGAATTTAAGGAAAACATGTTCATGTCCACACATACATATGCATGCATACACACACATGCATGCGTACACACACACACTCATGTTAGAGTGTAAATTAAACCCTAGTGCTTCCAGCCACATCCTCCTTTTTATTTAATGTGGAGTAGGGCAAAGTAGTCACCCCCCTCTACGTTGTACATAATAGGCATGGTCCTTCACTGTGGTCTGAGTGGCCCAGGTGCCTCACACTCTGTGATGCTCACTTCCCAGTCCTGTGACAGAAACAGGTAATCACCTGCAAATGGGTCCATCTAATGCCTCGACATAGGACATTCGCTGTTTGTCTCTTAGTCTCTTTCTGTAATACACACAAATGTGTCCTTAGATTAGTTTTTGCTTTCATATCTTGAATATCTTTGAGATGGTGGGGGAGAGCAGTAGTCATTTACAGAGAGGTTAATGTGCTCCGCTCCCCAGTGGTGGGGATTGAACCCATGGTCTTGTGCATGCTAGCAAAGTGCTCTACCACTGGGAATAATACCACCCAGGTCCCTGAGAATAACATGTCTAAAGAAAAGACAAGTGTTTCCTTGTGAATCTAAGAACTGCATGTGAAAGAAAGGAAAATTTCTAAGCTGTTCCAGTAGATGAGCAATAGAACTTTTGAAAACTGAAGTGAACCCACTTTGGGGGCACAGCCTGCAGGGAAAACCCTTCCTCAGATAACAAGCTGTATTTGCTCACTAGTTTAGGGTATCCTGAGGTAGTGACTTAAAATGCCATCT
The DNA here is from genome assembly GCF_047511655.1 of Castor canadensis. NCBI lineage: Eukaryota > Metazoa > Chordata > Mammalia > Rodentia > Castoridae > Castor > Castor canadensis. Next base: position 52,507,436 of record NC_133400.1, read on the forward strand.
CCTGTCAAGAAACCTGTTCTTTGCATCCTTTATAGTGAACTCCTCACTATAAAGTGAATTGTTTTGATGGACTAGTATGCACCCACAAAATCTTTGGAAAAGAAAATCCAAGAGTCAGTGGTAGTGGGCTATTACAAGCTCCTCTGGGTTCCCTGGCACCTTTCCTGTTCCTGGGGCTGAGGACACCCATTCTGACCAACACTAAGGCTTGGAGATGCTGGAGGTCATAATGAAGGCCAGGCTTATCAGAACAGTGTTTATTATTGGGAGTCTCCTCAACCTCCTGAGGGTGGGGCGTTGCAAGATGCTCCAGTAGGCATCCTAAACATGAGTGTAGGCTGTTCACCAACACCCAGCATGGAGAGCAAATGATTTCCATGACAAAGAATACTTGCAACACGTCTCATCTGGCCTATGTCTCAGTGATAGTATGGGTGGTATTGCACTTGCTTAAATTTAACTCATGTACTACTGATCTTTATGAGTCTGGTTGAGTTAGAAATGAGTAGACCTGCTATTATTCACCTTGAAATTTACTAATTGATACTACTTTATTCTGTCAATGGAAAACCATTGTCCTTTAATTGATTTCAGTTGCAGTTTATTTTGGTGAAGGTGCTATTGTTTAAGTGGATGTACATTTCCCTCTGTTAACCAAATTCAGATCTGCATTTGTGTAGGTCTGGTATTCTTGTATTTGGTATCAAGCACCTGAGTACAGTGCTTGGTGTGTGGGATCTCAACATGGAGACTCAATTCTCAGCAACCTGCCAGGAGTTAGCATGCAGGCATGTAACATTTCTGTTGCATCTTTTGTTTTCACAGTGAGAGAAAAACGCAAGAGTCTCTTCATTAACCATGTAAGTGAAGCTGTCTCCCTGTGTTTTTCATGATGACTGTGTGCTGTGAAGAGCTTAAATTACCATGTCTTTGATGGTAAAAAATGATTTGTGGGTTGTGCCAGTACTTAGAGAATGTACAATATGTTGCAGTATACTATGCCCACCTTGGTTTGCAATTGAACAGGCATCATCTGGTATTTGTCCACAGTCCCTAATAATTTTCCAGGTTCTCTAGATTACGGTTGTTATTGGGAAGATGTGTGTGAACAGTGCCATAACAAGACGCCACATAGGCCCAAATAAAAGCCACTTTTTAAAAATTTTGAATTTGTTCTTACCTTTATACTCATTCCTAAATTTTCTTTTTTTCCTGGTAGCCAACTCCATTTGAGTCAATACCTAATTGTTTCCCATAAGCTGCTGTGTACCTGCCTCCTCACTCTCTTTGCTGCCCAGGTGCTGTTTGTAGGTCAAGTCTCCACATTCCATGGGTGCTCAAGAAGAAGGAGATAAACCTACCAATTTAACTTTGAAAGGATTTTCAAAAGTCCCCTCAAGCCTGTGGCCATTCTGAGTAGTATGTCCCTCCTCTGGTGGCCAGGAGCGAGGTATCCCTGGAGAGACCTTTTCTCTTTTCCTTGAGCAGCAAGTAAAGCTGACTGGCTCCCATGGCAAGCTCTGCAGGCAAGTTACAGCCCCACCTTCCTCTACCAAATAATATGTGCCCCTTTCTTTAGGAAAGAGCCTGTCTTCACGAAGTATGGAATGATGAAGTAAGTAAGTAAATAAGAATGATGTATTTGACCGAACAAAGGTCTGACTCAGGATTTTTAAACTGTCTCATTTAAGTATTTGCATATCTTGAAGAATTTGGCACTAAAGCTATGTGTGAAAGATACTTTAAACCATAATGTTTTATTTCCTACCCCCTGAAAATCTGGACAAAATGCAGTTGGAAAGAATTAATAAACTGTGCCTGTGAACTCAAGAGACACCATAATGTGTCCATAGGAAAGGGAGACTAGGGGTCCTTTGTGGGCAGTGTCAGTATATGTTTTCTAGGGTCAAAAGATCTGTAGTTATTTATCAGAGTCTTAAAAGACTTAATGACCTTTACCCTGGCCCCTCAAATTTTGAAGCAGTGTATGTCATGGGAAAAGATGGTGAAAATTGCTGTGCCTTTTTTCTTTTTCTTTTTCTTTTTTTTGAACTCAGTGTATACCTGAATATAAATGCATGGGTAATTGAAACTAATTTTCTAAATCCTTTCTTCCAATTGTTTACCTCCTGGGTGCACTTGACCACTCTCTCACCCATTACCATGTCTGCCAAGGAGCTTGCAAAGGAAGAGAAGAGCTGAAACTGCAGCCAAGCCACCCACACAGTTTACTGCAGCTCTACTCAAGAAAAGAGGAGGGTGGGTTTTGATTGTCTACGCTACTCTATTCTGATCATAGCTGGTGAAACAGAAGTGTGCTCTTATTTTCATATGCTCTCCCACTTAACCTCACACTTCATGTCCTGCACAGTGTGGCACCTGGCATACACTGAATCAGGATCCATAAAGCAGCATGTGGATAAGAGTGGCAGATTTTGCATTCTCACTCAAGGTATCCTCTGTAACTCAGTCCACCTTGGCAGAATCTCTCATCTGTTGACACAAAAATTGTGAAATCACACAGTTGTTGAGATCTCTCAACTGCATTTGTTCTGAATAAAAGAAAGCTCTGTACTAAGTATCGTAGACAACCCTGGAGCAGTGTGACCCCCTCCTTCCCCCCCAGTTCGGGCACAGACCTAGCTGCAAGTGGGCACATGGGTTTTCCTCTGCTGGGACAAGGTACTGGAGTGTGCCCTTCCCATCCACTCAAGTAGAACCACAGTGAGATTACCTGCAGATTCAATTAGGCTAACAGACCAACTGTGCTTTTTAGGTTTAGGGAGTTGGTGTAATTAAGTTAGGACAGTAGACACAGGATAGGGAATAATAATGAGTGTCAGGATCTGTTCTAATCTGTTATATCCTTACTCATTTAGTTAGCACAGTAACCATGCCAGGTTGGTACTATGACTCAGTCCCATTTTAATGATGAAGAAACTGAGGCACAAAGAAGTTAGCCAAATTAAAAAAATGGAGCCAGGATTGGAACTTAGCTCTCTTCCTACATGTTTGTCAATTAGTAAGGACAGTTGCATTGGGATAAGGATTGTTTAACTTGCTTATCTGGAATTAGAGATAATTTATAATTAAAATTTTATAGGACAGTCTGTTGGATTCATTTCTAAATATATAATCACATATACTGCTTGATAATCAAATAAAAATTTTAATTTAAATTGTTATTGAATTCTGCAATGACAGGTATTCTTTTTCTTTGTATAACCATATTCTATTTTATATGCGTTATTATGAGAGATTTGTCTGATTTTTCTAAGTTTTTGAAGAACCTTTTGTGTTCTATTTGCTTTATTATGAGGGTTATTCTTTCTTCAATTTCTTTCAAGTTTCTGAAGAGTCTATCTGGCATACGTTGTTCATGTAATCTACAGAAGCTATTATTTAAGAAAACTAAAAGCAGTGGGTATAGATAAACCAGCTAAGAGAAATGGGGCAGTTCACCTCTATTCCAAGGATCATGGTAATGATGGGGATAAACTACTTAAGGTGGAGAAAACTCAGGTGTTTCTGGCTCCCAGCAGACTACACACATTAACAAATGCAAGCAGTAAGTTTTGGAAAAGAGCAATAGGGAAATGAACTCCAGGCTGGAGAAGGAGGTGGACTTTTACCTGTCACAGTATGGCTGGACTAAGTATAAAGTGGCTACTTCTGAAGAATTTAGTACAGGTTTCAAAGCTTGAAGCCAATAAACTACTCTGGGGATTTTGACAGCAAGTGAAATCAAGGTGAATTATAAAGATTAATATTCTAACCATCACATCTGTTTTAGATGTAATTAGAACTACCAGTAATAGAAAAAATTAACACATTATGAAAGATACTTTTCAAAGGCTTATATTAAAAGTTTTAATTAAAATTTGTCTTCTAAAGTTTGCTGAGATTTTGGCTTTGTTTTTTTTGCAAAGTTAACTACTTCAATAAATCTTAACTATAATGTAAAAATCTCTCATTACAAATGGTAGTAATCTTATAGATAGACAAAGTCTGGAATCAACCCTGAAACTCAGGGAAAATTCATGCCTAATTTTTCTGTGACATCTTCCTGCTACCTGATAACAGCATATCTAAAGTGAATTGATCATTCTAAGATTTTTAAAAAGTATTCAAAACGGAAGGAACTAAGATGGAATGGACAGCTTCCCTTAGTTTTCCTTTGTCACACGTAATCTTTGAAATAAAGGGAACTGAGGATGTCATCCTCATGCAGAAAGTTCAAAGTGTGTGTCTCAGTGTTGAGACGGTTGATTATTCTAGAGACTTCCTGAGCAAACAAAGCAGTTATTTATCAGTTAAGTAAGAGTCACATTATTAGTTGGACCCGGAGCCAAAAGAATTTTGTTCAAGACATGATTCTGTCCACCTTGTCTCAGTTGTCTTGTCTTTTAGGATGGGTCATAATTCCTGGAGTTCTTGACTCAAAGGAAGTAATAAACGGAAGGTAATTTGTAAACCAATAATAGCACCATATAAATATGTTGATGTTACCCATTGTCCTTTCAGTAAATTCAGTTTAACTTTCCAAGTTCAGTATCAAAACTAATGAAGTCTTTCTACCATTTTGAGCACAGAAACAGTTTGTTTTTTTTTTTTTAAATAATTTACTGAGATCAAGATTCCCCAGGAGAAGTATGTCTGTTCTTCTACTTTTGGAAATACTGACTTTAATAGTTTTTGCTCTAAGTAGTTCAGTTTTGAATTGGTTTCTGCCTTTCAGCTTTGAGTGAGATAGGAATAGGATTCCTTATAAAATGTTGTATTTTCTTATTATACTTTTTATCTCTAAGTTGTAAAAGTAAAGGAATGATGTGAGAGATCGGGAACTGATGTTACAAAAATCCTAAACCTTGCTTTTGCCTCTGGGAGATTTATTCTTAATAGACTGAAAATTTCTTGAGCAGTTACTATGCGGACCTTAGTGTGGGTGTGAAAGAAGACTCAGTAAAATTTTACTTGTAGTAAAAGTTGTAAAGATCCAGTAAGATTAAGGGAATTCAACTTTTATTTTGAGGAAATTTCAAATTGATAGAAAAGTTGCAACAATAATTATAGAGTACAGAATTTTCATAAATTACTAAAAGGAATTTTAAATACTTTGGGTCTGAGTCTACTCATTCTGCTTGATATAAGCTTATTGAAATGGGCTAAGTATTTTGTTTTTTGTTTTTTTCTCTTCACAGAATATCTAGAAATGGAAATGCCATATGCACAAAAATTTTGGTACAGACCAGAAGTCTTTAGAATGTCAGTTCCTTGAGGTTATGTGGGAGTCTTGTCTGTCTGTCTGTCTCTCTCTCTCTCTCTCTCTCTCTCTCTCTCTCTCTTTCTCTCTCTCTCCTCCCTCTGGTGGTTGGAATCAAACCCTTGTGCCCAACTTTCTCTTTTCCTGCCCTTTCCTATTTCCTCCTTTGCCCACCCTTCCTCTTCTTTCACCTTGTCCTTCTAGTTAGGAGACACAAAGGAAGTAGTACTTGTAATGTGTAATGGTCTACACAACTAAAGGGTACCTGACAGGTAGCTTTGCTTCCCTGGTGCCCTTGTTAAGATAGCCTAATGAAGGGACCATTGTGCTGATGTTAATACTTAGCTCAGAAAACTTATGGCATGTTCTCAGTGGGAAGTTTCGTGTGTGCAGCACTGGTCTTTTCTATATGACATTAGATCTCATCCCTGAATAGGTACAAAGTCTTGGTCACTGTGCCCAGTTTTTCCATTTTTCAGATGCTACTGTTGAGGAAGGAGCTGTCCTTACTTTGCCAGCCTGTGACTTCCCGGTTTGCTGTCTTCAGTCACTGAGGCAGAGATAATCCACCTGTTCCTCACACTAGCTGGACAGGCAGTGGGTGCTTCATCAGCAGCACAGTGCCACCTGTGCTTCATTTCCCAGCTCTCAGCCTCAGCTCAGCCTCTGTACGTTGCCCAGGGACTACTGGAATAGAGACTGGAAAGAGAAAAACAGGAAGTCTGGGAAGGCACAAAGTTTGTGTTTGAAGCAGGGGCTTTGTCAGAAAGGCCCTGTATGAAGCAGACTTTCTCTAATCCTTGAAGCAGAGCATCCACCCCCAGCATCTGTGTTGTAGTCAGTGTTTTGACTTTTTTTTAGATGTTTTTAAATTTTTATTTTGAAAGATTTCAAACTTAAGAACAGTTGCAGTAATAGTATAGAAAACTAATACATTCTTTACCCAAATTCACCAGTTTGAAACCAGTGTTGCACCACATTCTTCTCATCCTCTGATCATTGTCATATATTATTTTTTTCTGAATTATTTATTTTGGAGTCATTTACCTACATCACACCCTTTACCCTCTAATGCCCCATCGAATGTTTCCTGAGATCAGCTCTGTTCCCTGTTTTAAATACAATATTGTTATAAAAGTCAAGAAGCCAACATTGTATAGTTCTTTTTAATTAACTGCCTATCTGCCAGTTGTGTTATGTGGCTCCATTGTGTCCTTCATAGCATCTCATTCTCTGGTACCAGCTTTAGTCCAGGGTCATGCAAGGCATTTAGTTGATGAGCTCATTGGGGGTCCTTTTGTCAGAGCAGATCCTCAGCCTTTCTGTCATTCATGACCTTGACCTGTTGAATACAGAGGAATGGATTGTTTTTAGCATAGTAGTTCTTATTTTGGCTTTTCTGAAGGATGCAGGTAAGCATTCACAGCCAGAATACTACATCCTTGCCACTTGGAGAGCATCAAATCTGCAGGCATGTAATTTCCATCCGACCCTTAGGGGACCCTTAGGGGTTCAGTGGTGCTGCTGCTGCTGATTTTGAGTGCAGGCAAGGTGCTGTCCAGATTCTCCACTGTATGTCTGCCGGCTTCCCCTTGCAAAGTACTAAGTAGTCTATGGGCAGACACTTTAACATCATGCAAATAAGCTGCCCTTTAGCACGCCCAGATGTAGCATCTGGTGATCATGTCTGAATCTGGCTTTATTATTTTGGGTACAGAATGGTAATTTTCTAGGCCCACCACTCCCTGTGCATTCTACTATAAATAAGGAGAGCCTCCTCTTCACAACTGTCCATCCACCTGTCCATGTATCCATCTGTCCATCCATTCATCTTAATTGTGGACCCACAGACTTCTCTTTTTTCACCGCTACAGAGTTGACCTAGAGTTAGCTAGTGAAATTTTCTTCAAGCCAGTTCTCTGTTCTTGGGACAGACTTCCTTGTTCCCCTTTTAAGCACTCCTGTGCTTTTTGCTACAGTAAGATAGTCCAGCCTCATCTTGCATCTCCTTTTTCTCAACCCAAACCAGTTATTTCTCCAGGGAGCCTGGATTCCTTTTACTGGCAAATGGTGTTAGAAGAGAAGTGTGTTCATTGCTACTGGATTGTCATTGATGGCAGGCCCATTCAACAGACATCACTAGGTAGTAAATATTTCAGAAACTGTAGATTCATATACTTTACATTTCAAATTCCAGGATCCCATAAGGTTTTTTCTTGACTTTGATTTTTAACTGTTTTTTTCTTTATGAAAAACTTACTATTTATTTATTTATTATTTCTTTTATGCATGTGTGCATACAATGTTTAGGTCATTTCTCCCCCCTTCCCCCCGCACCTCCCTTTCCCTCCGCCTCCCCCCCCCCCACCAGACATGTCGGAGACAAGGCTCCCTTTGTGAGCCATTCTGTCTTGACCTTGCCCTGGAACATTTTGCGGTTGTTTGTCCCAACTTCTCCATCTCCAGCACAAGATGGCGCCGTCCCTGCTTCTCTTCCGGGAGTTTACCTTGCCGCCGGCGCAAACGTGCACCCTATCAGAAGTCCTATAGCAGAACCAGCCAACCAGCCTGCACCTCCTCATACCCCTCACTCCCTCAGCACATAAATACCCCTGTGTGAACAATAAAATTTTGCAGCTTGATCAGAACTCCTGTCTTGCTGTCTCCTTCGTGTCTCTTGTCCCTTCATTCTTCCCCTTCTAGGTTCGCTACCCACGCTGATGTGTCCTGCAGGACGGGACATCTGGCGCCCAACGTGGCTGTAGCTATTCCTTTGATTGCGGGGAGAACACCGTCCTCCGGGAAGGCTTGGGCCCAAGCAGAGTTCGCGATCGCCTCGGCAAACGCAACCGAGAGACAGATCCAGGAGGAGAGTGAGGACGGCGAACTGTGAGTGACCCACCCTGGGACAAGCAGTGTCGTCACATGATTTGTTTCTTTCAGGCCTCAAGGAGGCCCTCAAGACACGAGGGGCGCGTGTTAAGAAAAAAGACTTAAGGTCATTATTTTGTTACATAGGAGATTTATGTCCTTGGTTTCCTCTCGAAGGAACCATTGATGGTAAAAGATGGCTCCGGGTCGGAGACTGTTTAAAAGACTATTATAAATCTTTTGGCCCCGAAAAGGTCCCTGTGACCGCCTTTTCTTATTGGAACTTACTTGATGAAATTCTCAAGAGTGCACCCTTTGATAATGGTACTTTAAAACTTGTTAAAATTGGGCAAAATGCTATGCAGATGGCTTCCTGCCCTCCTACAGGGGTCTCTGATGGTGGAGGACTCATGGATGCTGTCAAACATCTTCAAATAATCGAGCTTTTAAAACCCCAAATCCCCAAACTCACATATCATCCCTTAATGTTGCCTAAATCTCAGATTCCAGATTTAGATCCCAATACATTAGATATTTTGGGAAGTACCTTCTCCTTGCTTAACACTTCCAACCCCACCCTTGCTAAGGATTGCTGGCTTTGCATGACCACAGGAGCAATAATGCCCATGGCAGTACCTGTTAACTCCACCGTAAATAATCAGGATACCTGCCAATCTGGACTTCCCTTTAAAGTACAGCCTATGGATGCACCTACAGTATGCCTTCAAGGCAGGATGCAAAATAATTCTTATGATATTGACGTTGGGGTTAGTTCTTTTGGAAATTGCTCATCAGTTCTAAATTATTCCTCACCCACCCCAGCTCTTTGTCCCCCCAACGGTACAGTTTTTTTGTGTGGAGGAAACTCAGCCTTCCCCAGGCTTCCAGCAAATTGGACTGGTGGCTGTGTTGTTGCCTTATTACTCCCAGATATTACTGTTGTCTCAGGAGATGAACCTCTGCCCATTCCTAGCTTAGACACCTTAATTAAAAGACATAAACGGGCAATACAAGACTTACCGCTCCTTGCCAGCCTTGGAATAACAGCAGCTATAGGCACAGGTACAGCTGGCTTAGGCACGGCTATACACTCTTACCGTCGCCTATCTCAACAACTTATAGATGATGTACAAACTCTTATCTGGAACCATTAAGGATTTACAGGACCAAATAGACTCCCAGGCAGAAGTGGTCCTTCAGAACAGGCGAGGCTTAGATCTGCTAACAGCCAACCAGGGAGGTATCTGCTTGGCCTTAGGGAAAGATGCTGCTTTTATGCCAATAAATCAGGCATAGTACGCACCAAAATTAAACAGCTTCAAGAAGATTTAGAAAAGAGACGAAGGGAGCTATTTGAAAACCCCCTCTGGACTGGGCTTAATGGAATTCTACCCTACCTTCTTCCACTATTAGGCCCCTTGCTAGGTCTACTTTTAATTGTGATCATAGGGCCCTGCATTATAAACAGGCTGATACAATTCATTAAAGAACAAATTAACACCTTAGCCTCTAAGCCTATACAGGTCCATTATCATCGCCTGGATATGGAAGACCGTGCTCCTGAGACCTTCCTTTCAATAGAAACTCGCTAAATGCTCCATCTGGGTTTCCAAATTTTCTCTCTGCCACCCCCTCTTATATAACATTCTTGACCACTCATCGCCCATTGGGCCCTCCTCCACTGGGCCCCTCTGCTTGGGGGAGGCAGCACCCAGGGAGAGTGATCATAAAGGCTTTTCTAAACGAGGGTGCAGGTAAGACTGCAGGAGGGTGGATCCTAGGATCCCCAGACCCAAGACCTCTGTATGACATGCCCTGGTGCATGGCGGTTGGCATGCTCCTAAAAAATCCGCCTCCTCAAAAAACATGCCGAGGAGATTCTCTTGAGAACTTAGCAAGGACGCTTGCTTACAAAGCAAAAATGATCTCCACCCTGAGGAACTGGGCCTCTGTCATCCCCTCTCAATAAGCCGACATATTCTGGTCATGTTTGTATAAGAATAAGGGGGAAATGTCGGAGACAAGGCTCCCTTTGTGAGCCATTCTGTCTTGACCTTGCCCTGGAACATTTTGCGGTTGTTTGTCCCAACTTCTCCATCTCCAGCACAAGATGGCGCCGTCCCTGCTTCTCTTCCGGGAGTTTACCTTGCCGCTGGCGCGAACGTGCACCCTATCAGAAGTCCTATAGCAGAACCAGCCAACCAGCCTGCACCTCCTCATACCCCTCACTCCCTCAGCACATAAATACCCCTGTGTGGACAATAAAATTTTGCAGCTTGATCAGAACTCCTGTCTTGCTGTCTCCTTCGTGTCTCTTGTCCCTTCATTCTTCCCCTTCTAGGTTCGCTACCCACGCTGATGTGTCCTGCAGGACGGGACACAGACAGAAACTATTTTGCCCTTATCTCTAATTTTGTTGAAGAGACAGCATAAGCAATAATAGGAAGAACCAAGGGTTTTTGCTAGTTGAGATAAGGATGGCCATACAGGGAGTTGACTAGGATTGCTTTCCTGTACATATGTGTTACATTCTAAATTAATTCTTCTTAATCTAACCTTGTCTGTAGTTCCTGGTCCCCTTCTCCTGTTGGCCTCTGTATCTTTAAAGTTTCTGCATTAGTTTCTCTTCATTGAGGGCAACAAATGCTATTTTGTTTTTTGGGTGTCTTCCCCATCCTCATACCTCCCTTGTGTGCTCTCGTTTTATCATGTGATCAAAGTCCTTGTGTGTTTACCCTTGATCTAATGTCCACTTATGAGGGAGAACATAGGATTTTTGGTCTTCTGAGCCTGGGCTAACCTCGCTCAGAATGATGATCTCCAGTTCCATCCATTAACTTGCGAATGGTAAGATTTCATTCTTCTTCATACCTGCATAAAATTCTATTGTGTATAAATACCACATTTTCTTTTTTTTTCTTTTATTCATATGTGCATACAATGTTTGGGTCATTTCTCCCCCCTTCCCCCCCACCCCCTTTCTTGCCTACCCCATCCCTTCCCTCTCCCCCCCACTACATTTTCTTAATCCACTCGTCAGTAGTGGGGCATATTAGCTGTTTCCATAACTTGGCTATTGTGAATAGTGCTGCAATAAAATTGGGTGCGCAAGTGCCTCTGGAGTAACCTGTGTTGCATTCTTTTGGGTATATCCCCAAGAGATACAGATGGTAGAACTATGTTTAGGTTTTTAAGAAGCCTCCAAATTTTTTTTCCAGAGTGGTTGTACTAGTTTGAATTCCCACCAGCAGTGTAAAAGAGTTCCTTTTTCCCCGCATCCTCGCCAACACCTGTTGTTAGTGGTGTTGTTAATGATGGCTATTGTAACAGGGGTGAGGTGCAATCTTAGTGTGGTTTTAATTTGCGTTTCCTTTATGGCTAGATATGGTGAGCATTTTTTCATGTGTTTTTTGGCCATTTGAATTTCTTCTTTTGAGAAAGTTCACTTGCCCATTTCTTTATTGGTTCATTAGTTTTGGGAGACTTTAGTTTTTTGAGTTGCCTGTATATTCTGGTTATCAGTCCTTTTATGTGTAGCTGGCAAATATTTTCTCCCACTCTGTGGGTGGTCTCTCCAATTTAGAGACCATTTCTTTTGTTGTGCAGAAACTTTTTTAGTTTTTGAAGTCCCATTTATCTATGCTATCTCTTAGTTGCTGAGCTGCTGGGGTTCCATTGAGAAAGTCCTTGCCTATACCTATTAATTCCAAAGTAGTTCCTACTCTTTCCTGTACCAACTTGAGAGTTTGTGGTCTGATATTAAGATCCTTGATCCATTTTGAGTTAATAATGGTATAGGGTGATATACATAGATCTAGTTTCAGTTTTTTGCAGATTGCTAACCAGTTTTCCCAGTGGTTTTTGTTGAAGAGGCTGTCTTTTCTCCATTGTATATTTTTAGCACCTTTGTCAAAGATAAGGTGGTTATAGTTGTGTGGCTTCATATCTGGGTCCTCTATTCTGTTCCACTGGTCTTCATGTCTGTTTTTGTGCCAGTACCATGTTGTTTTTATTGCTATTGCTTTGTAATACAGTTTGAAGCCAGGTATCGTGATACCTCCAGCATTGTTCTTTTGACTGAGTATTGCCTCGGCTATTCGTGGCCTCTTGTGTTTCCATATAAATTTAACGGTAGATTTTTCAACCTCTTTGATGAATGTCATTGGGATTTTGATGGGAATTGCATTAAACATGTAGATTACTTTTGGGAGTATCGACATTTTTACTATTTTGATTCTACCAATCCATGAGCATGGGAGATCTCTCTACTTTCTATAGTCTTCCTCAGTCTCTTTCTTCAGAAGTGTATAGTTTTCCTTGTAGAGGTCTTTCACATCTTTTGTTAGGTTTACACCTAGGCATTTGGTTTTTTTTGAGACTATTGTAAATGGAATTGTTTTCATACATTCTTTTTCCGTCTGCTCATTGTTAGTGTATAGAAATGCAAATGATTTTTCCATGTTGATTTTATATACTGCTACCTTGTTATAGCTATTGATGATGTCTAGAAACTTCTGAGTAGAGCTTTTTGGGTCTTTAAGGTATAGGATCATGTCGTCTGCAAATAGGGATATTTTGACAGTTTCTTTACCTATTTGTATTCCTTTTATTCCTTCTTCTTGCCTAATTGCTCTGGCTAGGAATTCCAGTACTATGTTGAATAGGAGTGGAGATAGTGGGCATCCTTGTCTGGTTCCTGATTTTAGAGGGAATGGTTTCAGTTTTTCTCCGTTAAGTATAATGCTGGCTGTAGGTTTGTCATATATAGCTTTTATAATATTGAGGTACTTTTCTTCTATTCCTAATTTTCTTAGAGCTTTTATCATGAAATGGTGTTGGATCTTATCAAAGGCTTTTTCTGCATCTATTGAGATGATCAAGTGGTTTTAGTCTTTGCTTCTGTTAATGTGGCTTATTACATTTATTGATTTTCATATGTTGAACCACCCCTGCATCCCTGGGATAAAGCCTACTTGGTCGTGGTGAATAATCTTTTTGATGTGTTGTTGAATTCGGTTTGCCATTATTTTGTTGAGGATTTTTGCGTAAATGTTCATTAGGGAGATTGGCCTGTAGTTCCCCTTTCTGGAGGTGTCTTTGCCTGGTTTTGGGATAAGTGTAATACTGGCTTCATAAAATGTGTTTTGGCAGTTTTCCTTCCCTTTCTATTTCGTGGAACAGTTTAAGGAGGGTTGGTATCAGTTCTTCTTTAAAGGTCTGATAGAATTCAGCAGAGAATCCATCAGGTCCTGGAGTTTTGTTTTTGGGGAGACTCTTGATTGCTGCTTCAATTTCATTTTGTGTTACAGATCTATTCAGGTGATTAATATCCTCTTGGTTCAGTTTTGGATATTGACATGTATCTAGAAATCTGTCCATTTCTTTAAGATTTTCAAATTTATTTGAATATAGGTTCTCAAAGTAGTCTCTGATGATTTCCTGGACTTCCATGGTATTTGTTGTTATCTCCGTTTTTGCATTCCTGATTTTACTGATTTGGGTTTTATCTTTCCTCATTTTAGTCAGTTTTGCCAGGGGTCTATCGATCCTTGTTTATTTTTTCAAAGAACCAACTTTTTGTTTCATTAATTCTTTGTATGGTTTTTTTGGTTTCTGTTTCATTGATTTCAGCTCTCATTTTTAGTATTTCTCTCCTATTTGTTTTGGGATTTGCTTGTTCTTGTTTTTCTAGGAGTTTGAGATGTATCATTAGGTCATTGATACAAGATCTTTCAGTCTTTTTAATATATGCATTCATGACTATAAGCTTTCCTCTCAGGACTGCCTTTGCTGTGTCCCATAGGTTCCGGTAGGTTGTGTTTTCATTTTCATCAACTTCCAGGAACCTTTTAATTTCCTCTTTTATTTCATCAATGATCCATTGTTCATTAAGCAATGAGTTATTCAGTTTCCAGCTTTTTGCATGTTTTTTGTCTTTATTTTTGTTGTTGAGTTTTAGTTTTATTGCATTGTAATCGAGTAGAATGCATGGTATAATTTCTACTTTCTTATATTTGCTGAGTCTTGCTTTGTGCCCTAGGATATGATCTGTTTTGGAGAAAGTTCCATGGGCTGCTGAGAAGAATGTATATTGTGTAGAAGTTGGATGAAATGTTCAAATGGAAATCAACTAGGTCCATTTGATCTATGGTATGTTTTAGAGCTAGGATTTCTTTATTGATTTTTTTGTTTGGATGACCTATCTATTGATGATAGTGGGATGTTAAAAGTCTCCCACTACCACTGTGTTGGAGTTGATATGTGCTTTTAGGTCCTTCAGGGTATGTTTAATGAAATTGGGTGCATTGACATTGGGTGCATATAAGTTGATAATTGTTATTTCCTTTTGGTCTATTTCCCCTTTTTATTTGTGGAATGTCCTTCTTTATCTCATTTGATTAGTGTATTTTTGAAGTCTACTTTGTCCGAGATAAGTATTGCTACTCCTGCCTGTTTTCGGGGGCCATTGCACTCCTGTGCTTTTTGCTACAGTAAGATAGTCCAGCCTCATCTTGCATCTCCTTTTTCTCAAGCCAAACCAGTTATTTCTCCAGGGAGCCTAGATTCCTTTTACTGGCAAATGGTGTTAGAAGAAAAGTGTGTTCATTGCTACTGGAGTGTCATCACTATTTTAAAGTATGCAATTCAGTGTTTTTTAGTGTATTCACAATTATATAACCATCAGCATAATCAGTTTTAAATATTTTATCACTCCCAAAAGAAATCTTGTACCCACCAGCAGCCACTTGTTATTCCTCTCCTTCTTCAGCCTCTGAAAACCACTAATCTTTCTGTTTCTATGGACATTTCACTTTAATGTAATTATATAATATATGCCCTTTTGTAACCATTTTCTTTCACTTAGCATAATATTTTCAAGGTTCATCCATATAGTAGAATTTATGAGAACTTTATTCCTATTTATGGCCCAATAATAATTCATTTATGTATATATACACCATGTTTTGCTAATCTGTTAATCAGTCCACGTTAATTTGGGTTCTCCCCACCAGAATTTCATGCTATAAATATTCTGTAGAAGTTTTTGCGTGACACATGCTTTCATTTCCCTTGAGTATATACATAGGAGTAGAGTTACTGGATAATATGTATCATAACTCAGTATTTAACATTGTGGGGAGTTACCAAACTTTTCCAAATTAGTCTTCAGCTTTTGATATTTTATTTATTTGATGTCCTATAAATTTGATTTTTTAAAACTCTGATCACTAATATCCTTTCTTCTTCAAAGCACATTTCTTCCCTACTTTTTTGTTTGTTGGATTTTCAAATTTCTTCCCAAAGAAGGAATGGCTAATATAACTTAGCTCAGAGAAATGTGAAGATGTATTACTTAAGGTCAGTTTGGTTTGGAAAGATCATTTTATTAGGAGTCAAGTGGCCTGAATTCTGATTCTCTGGGTACTTCTGTGCCTTAAGGTATAGTAGGTTGCTGTGTCACTTGGCAAAGTGTTTTAGTCACCTGGAGCAAAGGATGGTACCACTTGCCTCCCGTCTATAGGACAGCTATGGACAACAGTGGAAATAGGATATGTGAAGGTCCCTCACCATTTGCATTGTAAAGCAATGATTATGCTTTACATAATCAGTTGATTATGTGGAAAAGAGAGTTCTAAGTAGGAAAGAAACTAGAATTGCTTACATTTCAGGGCAAGTCTAACCCAATTTTGGAGCTTTTTGTAGAGTAAAAACATTTTAAGACCCGCAGTTGAATAAATACATCTTATTTCTCACCCTATCCTGCCCTAAAAACCACAGCTTAAAAAACATATGACTATTGCCTTAGAAAAACAAGTAATTTGAGGGCACTTGTAGCCAGGCAGTCCTGTCTGCAGCCTCAGGGCCATCAGGGCACCTCTTCCTTGGATCACGCAAGCCCTCAAGGATGGTAGTTCTGGATTTTACCTCATAGCCAGAATTCTAATGAGAAGTGCTTCTTCTTACAGAGTCAGTGCATGGTGCGATAACAAGGCCAAGATTTGACTAGCACTAACAGTTGAAGTAAATTTGAATGTAATTACTTAGTAGCAATGGCATGCATGACTCAAGAGAGCTGAACTCTCCCTCAAAATTGGCATTTTCCCTGTTTTTGTTCTTCTTTTTTTGGTGGAACTGAGGTTTAAACTCTCAGGGCCTTGTGCTTGGTAGGCAGGTGCTGTACAATTTGAGCCATGCTTCCAGCGCCTGTTTTTGTTCTTGATGTTCAAAATTGGTGTGGTTTTCTGCTTTCACAGAATTAATTTTATCCCCTTTGTTCTTAACTCTGTAACTATTTGCTTTTTCAACCTTTTAGTATAAAAATTGATCTTTCTAAAAACTGCCCATTCCTCCTTTTTCTTTCCATGGAATACTGTTTAGTTAATACATTGAGGTCAAGGATGAGGGTCTTGTCCTCTGATTGGTTTCCCTCCTCTTTGTGTCCCTGTCCCTGGTGTTATAGGAAAGATGAGGGAATTACCCAGCCCCGTGACTTCCACCTGGTGGACATTGTCCTGACCAAGGCTCTACCCTTGCTGTTAAGTGCTCTGGGCCTGTGCATACTTAAGAAGTCCAGACTGTACTGGCATCTAGCTTCACCCCACTTGACCCACTTCTTTAGGTTTGGTGTAGACACTTACTGAGTATCTAGTAGGTGGCAGGCAACAGAGGGGCCAGCCCAGCCTCTTCTCCTGTGTTCTTGCCTGCACATGTCCCAACCACATCCAGCCTTTAGGTAGTTCTTAGTAAAGATTCCAAATTTCCTTCCTCAGTGCTCCAAGGAGGCTGCAGACAGCATTTTGTCTTCTCTATAGAGATCATAGTTTGTCCTCCTTTGAATTAGGATTTAAAACAAAGAAGCTTTTGCTTTCAGAAATTTTATTTATAGCATTTAAAAAACTACAATTTACCACTTCTTTTCCTCTAATATTACCTCATTTTAATGCTTTATTTTTATGTGATCTTATCAAGCCCTAAGAATTAGGGAGGACCATTTCCTTCTAGTCATTGAAAATGGGACATTAATTAGTAGATGACAGGGGATAAGGAGAAGGAAGAGTTGACTAGTGACTAGGCAGAGCACAGAGGATTTTTAGGACAGTGAAACTACTTATGATACTTTGTGCGATACTTTTTGCATTTTTGAAAACTCATGGAATATACAGCACCAAGAGCAAACCCTAATGTAAACTCTGAACCTTAAGTAATAATGTATGCAGTGCAGGCTCATCAGTTGTAAGAAATGTGTCACTCTGGTGCTGGATGTGGATAGTGGCGGGGGTGGGGGGGATGTTTGTACAGGAGTCAGAGGTATATGGGAATTCTCTGTACTTCCCATTCAATTTTGATATCATCAGAAACTTCTCTTAAAAAAATAGTCTATTAAAAAGTTTTAAAAAGTGCAGCATTAAAGCCCAGAGATTCTGGAGTGTTATTATGTCACCCCAATTGGTTGAGCATGTCTGTGAGTGACCACTTTAAAGTATTGTCCCATGTGGCCCTTACATTGAGGGACAGATTCTGTTTTCTGTATCACAGATGGCATGGGAGAGGTTAAGCCTAAGTGATCTTCTAACTTACAGCCTCACTCAGGATGCTTTTGAGTGTGAAAAAGTGTGCTGCCACTGGTTTCTCCAGGACAGCAGGGCCAAATTAGGACTGTCACCAGCAGGGAGGACACATGAGTCCTCCTTGAGTAGCCTGACCATGTTTAGATGACTGCTAGGTGGCAGAGCTTTTCCCTGAGCACTAGGCCGCTGGCTGCAGCTGTGTTCTTACCCTCTGTCCTGGAGCATCTCATCACATTAGCTTTGGCTCCTTGGTTCTGCCAGCCACTGCTCTACTTCATTGTGTCTGGGCATGTCAGCATTTCACTACCAATTGCATAGACCTTTGCCACGAGCTTCTGATCCTTGTCATAGGCACACTCTTTGCTGGGCCATGGCTGCATTGATATCATGGGCTCACAGAGGACTCTGCTGCCATCTTGGAGGCAATTTTCCCATGGTCATTGGCATGCTGGTCCCAGGTATGGAGCTGCTTCTCATTTGCTGATTCAAGAAAATGATACAGTCTACCCACAAGACAGAGTCTAGGCCTTAGAACATAGGTGAGTGAGCAGCAAATGACAGTGGAGAGTGGTCGTTGCTGTGGAAGGCAAGAACAGGGCGCATAGAATATGAGAGGGACACTGGGCCCATACAGGTCTTGGGGCACCACAAAGGGCTGTTAGCAGAGTTCTGGAGAATGAATGGTGTCAGCAAAGTTCTATATGTAAGAAGGCATAGACTTTGGAGCTAGACAAAGCATGACTCTGAGCTCTGGTGTCTTAGATTTGACCTTGGAATTGTTACTTTATTTCTCTGACCTCCTTTGTCTATAAAATGGGAATTTTACCTGCTTTGCTGGGTGTGCTTGTGAACTGTACATGAATACACGTACATTGCTGGCTCACATGTGATGGGCATTAAGTAAAAGTGATGTTGTTCCTGTCATGGTTTAATTAGGCATAATTAGGTGCAGCATGCATGGAAGGAGGAAGTGAGTGTTGCATGTGGAGAGATGAAGAGTGATGAGTGTCTGCCTCAGGATCATTTAAACAGGGAAGTCCCATAATTTGCTTTGCAGAAAGAGGAATGGTGAGGAGAGGAATGAGCCAAGAGGCAGGTGATGACTGTTGCAGTAATGCAGGTGAGAAATGATACCCTATAGTGATTGGAGAACTGTAAGAGGAAAGGATGATTTCTGAAAGGTACTTAGGAAGTAGAATCAACAGCTATTGATGGAAGTGTTTAAAAGAAAGGAAGGCAGAAGATTCAAGAATGTTCTGAGGCACTGTGGTTTTAAGACATTAGAGTTGACTGGAGGAACAGATTCATGTAACACAGGCAGGGTGAGCTCAGAAGAGAGCTGCTCCTTAGCAGAGAGATTATAGCAGGAGGAGAAAAGCCCATTCCATTTGATGGGGATCAGAGAAGTGAAATTTACAAAAGGGACTGAGACTATATAGCAAGAAAGATAGGGAGCCACATGTGCGTGTGTATAATTCCAGCTATTTAGGAGGTGGAAGCAGGAGGATCACAAATTTGAAGCCACCCTTGGCAAAGTTAGCAAGACTCTTTTTAAAAAAAAATACAATATAGTAGCTTAAGTGGTAGAACACTTGTGAGGCCCTGGATTCAGTCTCCAATACTGCGAAGAAGAGTTTCAAGTCAAAAATCAAATTAATACCAGGGCTGAGAAACACTTCTTGGTATAGCAGCAGGGAGCTCTTTGTGAATGGAAAGGGAATGTGGGGTGTGAGCCAGCTTGGAAAGACAGATGGAAGAGGTGGAGGAACTAGTAGGCCTGGTGTGAGATAAGTTGGGAGGTATTGCAAAACCACTTGCCAGGGAGGAACAAGCAAGAGGTGAGCAGACAGGGCACAGTGGGTCCTTTTTGTCTGTGATGCACACTCCTACAGGGAAATTAGGGATTTGAGAAGGTGTATATGTGTATGTGTGCGGTTGTCTGTGTCTGTGTGTCTTTGTGTATAACAAACATCAATATTGGAATTATCTAAGAAGATAATCTTCGTTATTTGGGACACATGACAGCTCTTCCAATAATTTTTATGTATCAGTGGACCTTGTACTGTGGACATTATGTAAATAAATTTTTTTTCACTGTGGACATTACATAAATAAGCAGACTGGATGATCTCATTGCAGTGTAGCTCTGAAGTTCTGTAATTCCACATCTTGGTAATTTAATTTGTAAAATACACATTGTTTCAAAAATAATTTACTTCCTTAGAAATAATACACAGTTGAGCTTCCCACTAATCAGACTGACCCTGCTCTCCTCATAAGCAGAGTTTGTGGTTGGCCCTCGAGATAGTTGTCATTCTTGAGAAAATCTCTCGAAGCTATCTGTAGTATTATGACCATCTTTATCAAGTAAGGCACTGTCTTAGGCATTTTCTTTTATGTTCTAAAACGTTATGGACATGAAGCATAAAAAGCGTTCCTGTCATTCTTATAAATGGTGAATGTATTTGGTTTCTTACTAAGCATAGGTGTCAGCTCTGCTCTTCAGCACTTAGAAATTTTTAACTCAGGTACTCCTCATAATGACTTTGTGAGGAAGGGGCTGTTACTTTCATCTCTGTTCTACAGGTAAGGAAACAATGGTTCAGAGAGAGAGGCAAAGTGACCTGCCTAGGTCACATAGGTAGTTTCAGTGGGTCACATTCACACCCAAGTTGTGGCTCCAGTGTCTGTCTTCTTAACCACTGTATTTGCTGTTTCTCCAGTGCATCTTAACAGCTGTGTGTTTTACTAGCAGAGACTGGAGCCTAAGTGAAAGAGTGACCCCTCCCCACCCCTAACATTTTTTTAGATCATGGGCAACAAATTTTAAAATATTTAGACTAAAACAGAGCCATCCAACATACCGTGTACCACTTAAAAAGAACAAGCTAAAATATGTTTCAGTGAATGTATCTAATGCTTCTATGCCTTCAGAGGTTTAAAGAATCACAGGACCCACATCAGTGGTTGGATGTTACCCTTCTCTGCTACATCCTAAGAGGAATCACTCAAACCAAAACCAAAACAGGCAAGCAGACCTAGGCTCAAGAGCTTTCCTGGTAGAAGGATTCTAGCGATTTCAGCTTAGTGGCGTAGGGTTTCAGGTCAAAAGAAACTTACATTGTACAAATCTCAATGAGTTAATGCCAAATCGTATTTAGGTTGATGAGATGCCCCGAAACCAAAATTCTTTACAACTTAACATTCAGGGTTTTTAGTCATAAAATTGTTAAATAGTTTAAAAGCTGACTTGACATTCCCTTGAAAAATTAAGGGTTCAACATATCAGCTCTTAGTTCTGAATCCTCAAACTAGCAGCTGGGGTGATCCTGAAAGGTCTGAGTTGCTTTGTATGACTAGCTTCGAGTTAATGCTCTGAACCTTCTGTCTGTGCCCACCCCGGGCTGTTCCTGCTCATTAGCCCACAAAGGTGATGTCTTAGATTAGAAGGGAATGCAGGCTGTACTTGCCTGAGTGCATCACCTGTCTCCTTCCCGACCTCATGGTTGTATTTTCTTAGGGAAACTAGTTCTTTGCAGTTCCTGTCACATTTTGATCTTAATGAAATGTGTAGTTGAAACCCTATAAGAAGTAGAAGTGAAATCCTTTTGCTTTGTTGTTGGGATTATTAACAACCATATCTCTAAAAAGACATCATCATATCAATTACTGGATTTTTGTGATAAACATAGCTTGTGTTGATTTTTGTTGTTTTTGTGGCCCAGACTAGCCTTGACCTCTCCCGTCTTGCCTCAGCCTCCCATATTGTGGAATTGCAGGTGTGCCACACCTTGCCCAACTGATAATTTTGTTTATGGTAGATGTTTGCCTCTGTGAGGGAAATTCCTTAAGGATTTTGAGAGCTTGCCACCCATTTTATAGCTTTTGATAGATTGTTATTTTTTAAATATGTCTTATGTGATTTTGGGGTAATTGCTGTAAGAGATTAAAAGAGAAAGAGAATTGTTTTTGATGCTTTTGGATTGTCTTAATGAGAATGTTGTGATTCACTTGATGTGGAAATGTCAGGTTAAAATGAACACTTAAGTTGTAACTTGAACTTTTCTTCATGCTCTTTCCTATACAAGCACCTAATAGTGTGAGCTCAAGAGAGAAGCCTAAGAACAAGTCTGAACACTAGAGTTCCTGACTCTTAGTTATTTTTCTCTGACTTGATGCTGTTTAAAAAGTGAGAGCTAGCTGGAGAGGGTCAGAATGCTTTATTAGTGTAGTGCCCTCTAGCTGTGATTTAAGGAATTCGGTACCCAAAATACTAACCAGTATTGATTAGTGTTTGAGAGGAAATTATATTTGTGGCATTGTTTATGTACTTCTCTGACTGCTGCAAATTTTCATAATTTTGTTACAGAAGGAATTTATTAAATAGAAAGCAGATGTCAAAGCATTGAACAGGGCATTTGGTCTTTAATTGGCATCAAAGCTTCCTGACTAAATTCATGAACTGTGTATCCCCAAGGATTTTGCTAATTGTGGGCAGCTCAGGCAGGCAATTTCATGATCCCTAAGGGCTTATGGTTGCTGAAAATGACACTTACATTGGCAACATAGCATCAGGCAAGTAGGAACTTGTTTGCATTATTTGATTTTTTTTCTGACCATGAATTATCCAGATCGATGTCTACAAATCATGTTTCCCAAGCTGTTGTCAAAATCCACTTATCACTCAGTGTGTAATTTAAACTCTTATTTTCTTCACCATTACCTTTTGGAAGTGCTTCTAAAATTTTCCACAGAACTCAAAACTGAGGTAATTGTGAAAGAACCAGTCATAAGAGTATACAGGCATAGTATTAAAGGCATTTTATTATTATTAAATTACTGTTTATTAGTAAAGGTTGTGCTTTCAAAAGCATCAGACAATGTTTCCCTTCAAAATGCATTTTGTCCTTAATAAAGGAATACTTTTATTTAACTTTCCTTGCTAAAATTTAAGCAGATTAGCCAGGAGATTTTAAATTAGCCTTGGCTGCATTTTCCATTCCCCCCAGGTCAACTATATCCCAAGAATAGAGAAAATGGGACAGTGGGTTTTTGACTTGACCTTAGAGCATAAAACTAAGATGTCACCTAATGACAGGCTTCATTTGAAATAGAGAGCCATACATTCCATACTTTACCGAGGTCCCATAGTTTTATGGACTCTGGAACAATCACAGTGATGCTTGATTGTAAATGTGTACTGTTCTCCTGGTGAAGAAGATTGGGGACTAGGAGTGGTGGTGGCGGCAATTTATATGTATAAGAACAAAGAAGTTCATTTTATAGTAAAGTATTTTTGTCCTGTTGGTGGTGGTGGTAGTGTTAACACTTCTCATTAAAACGTTTTCTTTCTGTTGCCTGATCTCATATGAAGGGTTGATGTTCATTGGAAGAATTTTGAACCCTGTGTAATTGACTTTGTCTTGTTGCATTGTTTTCTAGCATCCTCCTGGACAAATAGCAAGGAAATACAGTTCGTGCTGCACTGTTTTCCTTGATGATAGCACAGTCAGTCAACCAAACTTCAAGTATACAATTAAATGGTGGGTATGAAGATTTCTGCCTAACTGAATGCTCTTTCTGTTCTTTACACTGATGCTGGCTGGTTGTGGGCTCTGGGAGGGGTGATAAAATTTGGGGAGGGGAGGAACACTGAAAATGAGGAATTCTTTTTAAAAAGTGGCTTTGGTTGGTTGTTAAGATTTCAGTGTTTGGAATATTTCTGCATATTACTATTTATATAAAAATAACATTTTTGTTTTATTATTTAACTTGTTTTTATTATATCGTATCATAAGTTATCAATATCATACATAATACCTTATAAATACAAAGACAGTAAATTATTGTAATATAATTGAGTACAAAAATAGATAATTTGCAGTTATTGATATAAATAACAAAAATAGAATTATAAAAAATTCAGTTTTCTAAAGAGTGTTTTTCAAAGGACAGTGCTTATAATTACAATTATCATCATGCAAAAAGAACATTTTAAATTATTTTAAATATAGATGACCTCTAAGATACATTTTTTAATTTTTGTGCATACCTTTTACCCTTTCATTGTTGATTGAAGACATCTTGGCATAATGCAGCTCTGAGTTTGCCTTCTAAATAAAACAAGGCTCCTGTAGTCCCAGTTGAGGACTTGGGCTGCAGTTCACTAGACCTTCTGGCATAGTAAACTGTGTTGCCTGGAGTTGAGAGACTGCCCTTGGCTCTTTCATCAGCAGAGAAGATTCTAGCGGAATTCAACATGGGGCTTTAGTTCTGTATTTTCAAGTGGACTTTAGGAGGGAGGAAGGGGGTGCTTTGGATCAAATCACTTCCCTTTTGGGGGCTTCAGTTTCCTGAAGGCAGGGAGCACTGGTTTTTATTTTTATTTGTTTTAAAAATTTTTCTAAAATTTATTTATCATATTATTTTACTGGGGGTACATTGTGACATTTACAAAAGTGCTTAAAATATACATTAGTTAAATTCACCCCCTCCATCATTCTCTGGTTTTTCTTGTAATGTCAGCAGCCACTCATGGTAGGTATCTCAGAGCACTTGAAGTGTTGGAGCCTGTGGTCAACAACCCAAGTGTGAGGAATCTGGGATGCTGTATTTGTATGCTTGTTTAAGAAAGTACACATTTAATGGCAATACATGTTAGGTATGAAGTGATCTCTTTCAATGAATCAAGTTTTTAAAAGCCCCTTTCTGAACTCAACTACATGTGACAGTCCCAGCCTTGGTCAGGTAGTGGCTACTACAACAGCTTCGATGTACAGTGTCCCATCACTTGGATGGCGATGCTTTTTCTGTAGAATTCATTCTCTGTAGGGCTGCATGCTTCTGAGATTCTAATGGAAATGTAACCTCTCCCTCATTGACCTGGCCTTTGAGTATAGTAAATGACTAGTGGGCATAAACCCAAATGGAAAAGATGTGTTCTAGCTGCACAGTGTAGGTTTTTGTGTAACCTTATACTGCTCCTCTGGGCTGAAATTGACTGCTGGGAAATGGGTGGCCAGTGTTTCTTGGAAGTGTTTTCTTGATTAAGTGGGTTGGCCTTGTGGAGAGAAATAGAAAGCCCTGAAGATGTGTTCACCATGTTGCTCTTGGTACCTGCTTGAGCTCTGATAGTCCAGGATGAGAGCTGCCAGCTTCCCCGTTCTTCCCAGGAAGTGAGATGTGACACCAAGGTAAAGTCAGCCTTGTTTTCAAGAACTGTGGGAGCTCTTGAGACTCACAATGGATCTGACTCAGTTCTGAACATCACCCTTGGATGATTTAAAATTGCCACTGGTTTTGACATAGACACATGAGAGCCTGGTAGGAATACTTGGTAACAGTTGGTAGTTCATTGGTCAAGCCTGGGAGGAACAAGCGCCTAAGTTACAAGTATGTCTGACTGGTTCCAGCCCAGACTGCTTAAAAACACTCTGATGTTCACTATCTCTCTGACATCTGGGGGTAGCCTGGGTATCTGGACCTTGAAACCACCATAAGATGTTCCAATAAGCAGCTAAGGTTGAGGAACCTTGGTGTAAGGGGACAGCTGCCTTCCCCCTTCCTTACCAGCACCTCCTTGAAATGCTTGAATAATCTCTGGGCTTAGATGTAGAGGGAAAAGAAGCTTAAAAGCAGCAGCAGTTAGAATTACCTAACTGTGGAGCCCAAGTAATTCAGTGTAGATAATGTGGCTCCCCTGACCCAAAAGACATTTTCTTTGCACCTCCCAGACTTGAAATTCCTTCAGTTAATAGTTCAGTGGCTTTAAAAAGTATCATCTTTTAAAATGTGTGTCTGGGATCTGGGTAGGTGGGCCCCAACTAAAAGGGAGGGCATCAGAATCCATCTGGCAAGTGCCAGCATTTCTCACTTGTTTTGGTTATGATCAAGGACGAAACCTTTACTCTAGCCAGGGGCTTTGACACTTAAGAGAAAGGGGATACTCAGAAGGGAGAGGAATGTCCAAATCAAAGATAGGCTGATTGCCAGTAGGCAATGAGTTAGAGATTTCTAAGATGTTTAATTTGTAGCACGTCTTTTATATAGTGTCTCTTTCACAAGTGATGAAGCTTTTATTTCTGTGGAGCAGTTTATTTCTAAATTTCACTTGAAGTTCTGTTGTTTCTAGAAAAGACTTAATATTCCCAGGAATGAACATTGAAGTGATTTAATTTGAAGAGTGAATTTCCTGATCAGTGTTCTGAATGAAATAGGACTCTTCAGGTGTTTGACTTTTATATAAATATTGATGTTCAGACTGTTATCAGATAATATATGAAATACTGAATACATTTATGATGCATTGAATTTCTGTGTTTCATTTTACAGTGTAGCTCTTGCAATATATTATCACATCAAAAACAGGTATGTGAATGATGAATTTTATGCTGAACACATCACACATTATCTTCCTTTATGCCTTCCAGTTATTTTCTAGCTGCCATAGCCTTTGGATTTTATATTCTTAACTCATATTTTCATAGACTTCCCAGGGAAGTGCTGAACTACTGTCAAGTCACAGGACACCAATGGGTATTTGTGGTTGAAACAAAACATTCTTGAGAATGTCCAGCTGCCTCTTCATTCATTATTTTCTGTATAATTTATTTAAACACTCTTTTATAACATGTTATTTTAGAATTATTGTATATGCAGTTTTAACATGAAGAAAATGTTAAATTTATATTTTGAATTCAGTTGAGGAAATTTTGGTATACGAAACATAAACTATGTTAACGTAGTAGAAGTCCTCTCTCTAATATAATGCACCTGGCAATGTTTCAGTTAATTTAAAAAGTCGTTTAAAACAGGGAATTAAAAAAAATCTACCATAAGCATTTTATTTCAACACAAAATATGTAAAGAATGCATTTATTTGCCAGTTTATTTGCAATTCAATGTTAACTGTTTCAAATCTAGGACATTAAGCCACATCTATAATTCATCCTTTCTAAGTGGTTTTTGTTTCCCCCAGTTGTAAGAAAACTTAAAGACATTTGTAAAAACATTCTGAATATCGAATTTTTCAGGTTTTGGCTTCACTTAATCTATAGCAAATTTATTTTCAATGATTTTCTTTAGCATCCAAATTATCCACAGCATCCTGTTGGTTTTCAGAACAAAGGCCTCTGTTATTGCAGTCATTTCTTACTGAATAATGTGATATTTACACGTATAAGTATAATGAGTACAACTGGTATGAACTAGTTAGGTAGCAAGCATGGATCTTAACCAGTGGGATCCACAACACCTTCAGGCTGCTCCCAAATGGGGAGAGTGGGGTGGGAGTGGAGGGATAGCCAAGCTTCCAGCAAACAGTATTCTGGGAAAACACAAGTATCTGAAGCGGACACCTGGAAAGGTATTCTCTATCATGATTCCATTCTGTAGTATAGTTGTGACTTGTGGTTTACTGTGGTGCTAGAGAATTTTGGATGTAAGGACTTAAAAATAGCATAGCTTTGGAATCTTTTTCTTTTATTAGTTGTTCAGGTATTTCATTGTGATGTTTACAGTGTGCTTACAATGTATCTTAATTTGATTCACCCCCTTCATCATTCTCCCTCCTATTTCCTTCCCCCTTTGAACAATTTAAACCATTTTTGTTGATATATTTTTACATGTATATACAGTGTACATCCATCATATTTGCCCTCCTTCACTCTCTCCATTTAGCCTTGGAACTCTTGAATTAGAACAACAGTGAAAATGTACATTTTGTCTTGCAGTTTATTTCTATGGTAGAAAAGTTTTTAAACTATGAAGCCTTAACTAACCTATAATATTACTACTGTAACTCAGATGTGCTTTGAAACCAGTTTTGCATTAGCATCTTTAAGAGATTTCTCAGTTTTGTTTTTGTTTTGGTGCTGAATCCAGGGTTGCATGCATGTTAAGCACATACTCTACCACCGAGCTCCACCCCAGCCCAGGTTTCCCACTTCTTATACTATCATAGATCCTTAAGTCGTGGATCCTCAGCCAGAGGTGGTGATGATAAGAGCCACCTTTAGTAAGTGCATACTCAGAATTCTTACCATTTTTACATGCATTACTTCATTTAGTTTTAATAGCTCTGTGAAGTGATATTGATAGTATCTCCATTTTACTGGCAAGGAATTAAGGCACAGAGAGATTAAATAATTATATTAAGAGCATATAAGTAGTAAATTGAGTAATTAGGATTTGAACCCAATCTATTATCCAAACCGTTAGTCTTACTACTCCTCTAGATTAGTGGCAATAAATTGGACCAAAAGTCAGTGAAGTTCAGCCAGAAAAACTGAGCATTTGTAGACATTCAGATTGATTGACACCTGTAAGTCTCTAGGGAAGTGGAGGTGTGACTACAGAATCTTTCCTATGCAAATCATAGTGAGCAAACCTTTGGTGCTGGCTGGCCATAGAGCTATCAGCTTGAGAAACATGGTGCTCTCATCTGGGTTATATAGCTTTCCATGAAAGGGAAAGGAAATAGTCCACATCTCAGAGGATGCGGTCTTTTTTTCCCCCCACAGTCATTTTGGCTCACATTCTTAATCTCCACTTATATTTCTAATCTCTGCTTTCATTTTTACAATTACTTTTGGAGTAGCTGGATAGCTTTTCAGGGGCTTTTGTTCATCCAGAAAATTGAACAGGACCCCCAACTGCTCAGCAAAATGGGGTGCAGCACTAGGTTTGTGTCACACAGCCTCTTGAGAACCTTGCAGAGGCAATAATGGATGTGAGAGGGTCTGCTGGTTCTTCATGGCTGGGGCATGAAGTATCAAAGGATATGTAGTCAGGGACACCTAAAAGGAGCTGCCCATGCTTTCAGGCTCTGCTCTCAGTGTGAACCTTTCTTTGACTCTGGTCTATCTAAATCAATGCTGCCTGGGTTCATGCAGGCAAGTGCAAGTAAGCACAAGTGTCAGTACCCAGCACTCTTTGAAAATGGGAAAGATTTCTGTGATCTGAAGAGAAGTGAGAGTATTCCCTGAGCTTTAAAACAATTCCTATTGTCCAAATGCAGGAATGAAAATTGAGCTGTTTTGCTAGCTTACTCTTCTTTCATTTTTGGAGATAATGGTAAATTTATAGAGCAGAAAAGGCAGAAATCATAGTGTTTGATGTGATGGATGTGTGTTGGGGTGGATCTGGAAGCCTTCTGATGTTCTTTAGCCTCATTGACATTGGAAGCACAGACTATGGGAATTACATGCAGTGCACCAGAAGCAGTGGTTTCCACATTTGGTTTTTAAAGAACATGTTTTAGATAAAATTCAAATTATATGAAAGTGGAGCTGTCACTGGTTAGATATACAAGGTCCATACAGAGGCCACAGCCAGAGGCATGGTGCACAGTGGAAGTTTTAAATGGTTCTCTGAAGTGACCAGCCTGGAAACTACCAGCCATTCTTTTACAGGCTTACAGATTATTGAGTGAGGCCTTCCTACTTGTTGCCTCTTTTTCAGTGTGAGGTTGTGAAACTCATCAGTGAAGTAGTTGAGTTGCATGTTGTGACACTTTCAGATTGATCTCAAGGATCCATCAACTTTCTTTTTCGCCCTTGGTACTTCTTGTCAGCTACTATGTAGTGGTGTATGAAGATCTGTTGGCCTTTGCTCAGAATCAAGATGTTAAAAGAAATTTAAATCTTTTGCTTGATTTGGTTCATTTGAAAACTCAGAAAATTAAAGTGTAGATTTTTGCTTAATTCAACTGTTTATTTCCTTGGGCTGTTAAAACAAAAGGAATTAAGTATTGTCCACAAGAAACATAACTTATCCAGCAGTGTCTGTTATATTTTGTCCTGAAATATAGTTGAATCAAAGTGACTTTTGTATTTTGAATGGAACTCGTTTATTCTTAAAAGAAAACTCCATTTTCTGTTGTTTTCCCCACCAGGGACCCAGATGGAAGGATGCTGTTAGATATTTTTGATGAAAACCTTCACCCTCTTTTGGTAATCCCCTTGTGTTTCATGAGATTTTTTTTCTTTTGCTCCTACTGGGTGAACAGGTATCTGAAAATACTTCTTTTTCTAGAAATCTGAAGTGCCACCAGACTATAACAAACACAACCCAGAGCAGAAGCAGATTTACCGATTTGTTTGGACACTGTTCAGTGCTGCTCAGCTGACTGCTGAATGTGCCATTGTCACCCTGGTGAGTGCCTTCACGGCTACCACAGCCATCCCACGACAGCTGGGTGATCCAGTGGAGTAGGGGTGAGCAAGGGACTCTTCATTAGGTGACCCTGGGAAATGGTGGCAGCAGCTTTGATTCTGGGAGAATAGAGGATGAATATCCCAAAAGAGGGTGCAGTGTGTGCTTCACAGTCCTCACCTAAAATCATTTGTGAAATCACATTCAGGACCAGTAAGTGCTGAAATGATAAATGCAGGTAAGTAAAACAGTTGGGCTAAGGGGGAATAAGAAGAAACAAGGCCACCAGCTATTGACGTCAGTTCTCTCTTTTTTACTCCCTAGTAAGATTTTAGCAACATTAATAAGATACAATAAACATACACATCCTAAGATGAAAGGGGCATGTATATTGATGGTTTCTGATTGGTCACTTTTGTGTAAAAATAAGATATTCAGACAATGTGAAATTAGTTTGCATTTTTAATCAGATGTTCTACCACTTGAGCCACTCCACCAGCAAAGTAGGAAATGCTTCAACTATATATTTTTTTGGCAGTGCAGGGATTTGAACTCAGGGCCTCATGCTTGCTAGGCAGGCACTCTACCACTTGAGCCACTCTGCCAGCATAGTTTGCATTTTTAGACTCAAGAAAAAATTAAAATCTGTTCTGAGATTCTTTTAACTTTATGGTCTATTCAGGTCAAATTTTATTTGGGAAATAGGTTGAACATGTCAGTCATGAGAAATGAGCTTTGCCTGTGAATGCGCACAGAAGACCATTCTCTCTGGTTTCTGAGAATGGTTATTGTCTTAATAGAAATTTTACAGGGGAATCTTAGATCCCTGCCATACCAAGAGCCTTTAGGTTAATCTATAGTAAACCCATTTTGCTTATTCATTGCTCCTCATTGAACTTTCAGGCTAATTTCAGACATTCAGGTAATCATTAGGTGATCTGGAATAGTTATAGGTTCTGAGATTGTAATCGAGACGTATATTCATGTTGTTCACCATAAGATTTCGGGTTCTCACCCGAAATGGTCCAGCAATGCCCATATAACCCCTCCTCAAGAACCAGAAGGACATCAGACCCTAATGAGATTTGTGTCAAGTTTCTCTTTCTGCCTCCCTACCCCCATCTCTCGGCTTCGTCTTGCCTCTGCTCTTCCCTGTAGGACGGTGGCACTAGTTTGAAGGTTGGCTTTTATTGGTTCAGATTGGATGTGCAAGAAAATAGCTGCCCCAACCCTGTGTCTCCATCACTTTTCCATTTAAGGCCTAACCTTGGCTACTAGCTCAATTAGTTTGGTTCAGAGTTTAGAGAGGGAATGAATTTTGATTGGTTCAGTTGCTTTGGCCCTGACCCTGAGGAACCAGGAGCCTCTTAACCATTATTTTTCTCTTTATATGTCTCTGTCAGAACCTGCAGTCTGCAGTGGTTCTCTGTCCTCCTCAAAGGAAACACAAAGAAGGTTCTTTTATGACCTGCAGGGCCCTGCAAGACTAGGCCAGTTTTTGCGTCTCAGCTGAGTTCCAGGACTCTCCCTCCACTTCTGCCTGTTGCCACCCCACCACTTCCTGATCCCTGAACATACTGGGCTCAGCCCTGCCTCAGAACTCTTGCCTGGTGTCCTCTCTCCCAGCTGTTTTGTTCATGCAGCACCTTAGCGGGGCTTTTGCTTGAAACCTTCCTCCCACCAAACTCCCTTCTCATCATTTCTTGCTCCATTTTCTCCATGGCACTTATCATTTCATTAAGATTTCATTTATTTTATTTTTTGTCTGAGCTCCAGGAATAGTATTTCTTTTGTCTGTTTGGTTCACTAGAATATGACCAGCATCTAGAACACAGCCTGGCACATAATAGTTGCTCAATAGATATTCATTACATATGTAAAATAAGCATGATAATAACTGCTTACTTGCTGAAGTAAATGTAAAGTGTTGATATACCTCACATTTTGCCTGAAACACAAGCAACATTCGGTAACCATTATTGTCTTTCCTTACACATACTCTGCCATTTCATTGCTTCCATCATTAAGATAAGTCTTCTGAAGGAGGCAGGCTAGACTGAGTGTTGCAGAGGAGACTGGTTCTGTCTGAAGTACAGCAGTGATGGGAGCTGGAGGCGGGGGAGGTTTGTAAGTGGTGGATGGAGAAGAAATGCAGGTGGCAAAATGAGAACTAGCCAGGCAAGAGGAGTAGCATCCCTCCTTTCACTTGTGTTTTTATGGCTTTGTGGAGATCCGGCTCACATACACGGTGCTCACCATCTCAAGGGAGCACTTCAGCAGTGTGGCAGCCATCATGGCAGCTGACTTCAGAATATTTTCATCACCCTTGCCCTTGACTGTTCCCTCCCCATTCCCAACCCTGCCCCAGGCCTAAGGACCTGCTCATTTGCTTCCTGTCTCTTAGAGTTGCTCAGTTACATTGCATTTAAATAGGACCAAATTATGATCATTTGTGACTGGATTGTTTCACTTAGCATGTTTTCAAAGTTCATCCACATTGTAGTGTGTTGGGGATTTTGTTTTGTTCCAAGCAACATTCTGTCATTTGAGCACACTGTATTTTGTTTATTGTTCATCACTTGATAGACACTTAGGTTGTTTTCACTTTTAGGTGCTGTGAATGAATCATGCTTCTGTGAACATCGGTGTTTTTTGTGGGGATCAGCTTTCATTTTATTGGTATAGATCTAAGAATAAGATTTCTGGGTTATAAGTACGTTTAGCTTTTTTTTTGGTGGTACTGGGGTTTAAACTTAGCCTCATACTTGCTGCAGGCACTCTGCCACATGAGAGACTTCTTCCCCAATCCTGTGCTAACATTTTGAGGAACAGACTGCCTAATACCCAGAATGGCTCCACCATTTTATATCCCCATCGACAAGGGATTTCCACTGTCTCCATAGCACATCATTGGCAGCACTTGTTCTTGTCCTTTATATTTTAACCACTCTGGTGGGTTTAAATTGGTTCCACATTGTAGTTTTGGTTTGTACTTCCCTGAATTGTCAGTGATGTTGAATATTTTTTCACATGTTTATTGACCATTTGTATATTTTCTTAAGAGAAATGCCTATTTAAATTCTTTGCCCTTTTTAAAATTTGAGTTATTTTGATTACCAGATTATGTGTTTTTATGTATTGTGAATGTTATTCCTTTGTCAGGTACATGATTCACAAACAGTTCGCTTTGGTCATTTTACCTTTAGGGGAGGGAGCAGTGCTGGGGTTTCAACTTAGGACTTGTGTTTGTTGGCAAGCTCTTCACCACTTGAGCCACACTCTCAGCCCCTTTTTGCTTTAGTTATTTTTCACATAGGGTCTCATGTTTTTGCCCAGGGCTAGCTAGCCTTGGATTGTGATCCTCCTACTAAGTGTCTTTCATAGATGAGACTACAGGTATGTTCTACCATGCCTGGCTTGTTTATTAAGATGGGGTCTCACCAGCTTTTTCCTGGGACTACCCTCAAACTTTGATCTCCTGATCTCTGTCTCCTGAGTAGCTAGGATGACACTCAGTCATAGTCATGCCTGGCTTTCACTTTCTTAGTGGTATCACTTACAGCACCATAGGTTTTCATTTTCATGAAGCTGAATTCATTATTTTCTCTTGTCACTTGTACTTTTGGTGTTTTATCTAAGAATATAACTAATGGTCATGACTTTACCCCCCTATATTTTCCTTTAGGAGCCATAATTTTAGTTCTTACATTAAAGTCTATCCTCCATTTTGAGCTAATTTTTTGTGAGGTGTAGGGATCCAAGTTCCATCTTTCTCCTCCTCCTCCTTGGTGGTTACAGGAGTTTGAACTCAGGTACTTGCTAGATAGGTGTTCTACCACTTGAGCCATGCCCCCATCCCCTTCACCAGTTTCTTAGAGGTCTACCTGGGTTATTATTTGAGTTTGATTAGTTAGTTTCTGACTTTCTAAAAATTAATTTCATCTACTCCATCCAGTTTGTTGCTATACAGTTGCTCATAGTATTAGTTTTACTCTTTTTCTTTTCTTTCTTTTTTTTTTTGGTGGTGGTACTGGAGTCTGAACTTGGCCTCAACAGAACCTCTTCTTGCTCGGATGACTAGGTGATAAATCATCTCATGCCAAGCTAATATTCTGTCCTATGGGAAGTGTGCTAGGGTGAGGTAGACCCCACCACACCAAAGGTGAGCGAATCAAGCTGTCTGTTCACAAAAGTGTCAGAGCTCTCCCATATATGTGTGCCAGGACTTGCAGACAGGGAAAGCAGTCTTGAGCTTTCACTAAAGTGCAACTCCTTGAGCTGCACTGCATCCACAATATCACCACTGCTAGAAGCATTCATTGAAAATCTTTTTGATTGACTGCTCCCACAATGGCAGGTTTTGGTTCCTCAGTGGGTTTGCATTTAAACCCCTTGTCCTCATTGTCTAAACATAAGAACCCCTAGGCACCAATTGCCTTCCAAGGAACCCAGTAGACCCACTTGTGAATTTTTTTTTGCACATTCCCTTTATTAAAAAATATATTTTGTTCCTAAAGGTAAAGTCACTCAAAACATTTACATTAATTTATGGTTTCAATGTTTGTCCACTCCATAATTACTCCTTTTAATCATCCTCTCTGAAGCTGACCTTGATCATTCTGGATCACAGCTGAGAAGTACTGCCCACTTTCCAGCTGAAAAATGTCACTGGATTATGGAAGAAAGGTAAAGAAAGCCCCAGTTCCCCATCCTTGGCTCTTTTAGTGGAGACATGGAAGAGAAAGGCAGAAAAAAATCCAAACTCTTGTGTACTATTTCCTAACTTCTTTTTCTAGAGTCATCAGGATTAACTGAAATAAACCTATCTGTTCAATAAAAAAAAATCATATTTGTCTATTTTGGCAAATCCATTTGTTTTATTTCTCTTAAGCTCTGAAGATTACTTGATAGAAAAATCCATTTACTTTTTCTTAGTTTATGAATAATTCAAAGAAACTCTGCAGAACATCATTATGCTCTAGCTTGAGATTTTATGCAGAACCAAGTGTTTGTTATATGTTCTTCAGGTTGCATTGTGTAAATATTTAGTTATAATCATCACTTGCTTCATACTTTTGGCTCTTATCTTTTGACAGTAGGCATTTTTTTTGTTAGAGCTGAATTGGATAGCAAATAGAATGGTACCTCAAGAATTTTCACTACATGTGTTTCCCAGTATTTGTAATATGACATTTTACTGAAGTAGTGCTTTATAAAACTTCATTTTCTTCTCTGAGTCTCAGCTGAATGTACACTAAGGATTAAAATGGGTGCCATAATCATCCAATTGAGAAGCAGAAAGTATTCATGACTTGTTTGATGTCATACTTTAGGTAGTGACAGAAGATAGTATCAAGCTTAGAATTTTTACCACAAAGGTTGGCCAACTTGGTCAAGTATATCAGGGAGCAGAGTCTGGACTTTGACTCAGCTAGACCTTATTTATTGCTAAAAGTACAATTGTGCTCTGCTTGCTCATGGAAACACGAGTCTTTTCTATCTTGTTTACAGTCTCAGCTCCATCAACTTGCACAGCACTTGGAATGCAATAGTTAATTCGTACTTGTAAATGAATGAATAATTGAATGAAGTGAATAAATGATGCATGGACAGATGCTGAGGGTCCACTCTAAATAACAATGCAATGTGACTCTTGTCCCTTTTCCCTATGCTTCTTTTCTTATGCCTTGAAATAATATTTGAAATTTGAGACAATGGAGTTAGGGAACTAACTAGGGAAAATGTTTTTTCATTTAAACCCCTTATTTCTTGATTTACACTGCTACAGTATTAAATCAGATTAATTTCTCTGCTAAGCCTTTGTATCCATGTAGAACCTGGCTAGAATCTGAGAATGTTTTGTGACCTGGTTCTTTCTCTGCATTTGGGAAACTGCTTTAGAAGGCTGGAAATGTATCTTCACACACACACACGTGCACACACAGACACGTGCACACACACACACACATACAGAGAGAGAGAGAGAGAGAGAAAACATTCTCCATCATAAGGTTTTAGTTTAGAGCATTCTCTACTTCCCAGTCCCATAGCTGTGGATTACTTTAGGCAGGCAGGAGACCCTTTTTTGGAGGTTTTCTTGAATGCTTAGCATGTCCTTAGAAGAGAGGAAGCAGCCAAGGACACAATCTGCTGGACCTTGAAGACACCATGGAAACAAGCAGACACTAGATTATTATTTCTATCACTTTTTCTACCTCTCTAAATGTAGTTAATGTTTTGATACAGAGAACTCTCAAAGAAGAGAGGACAACTGTCTTCTTTCTCTCTTACCTCAACTTTCTACCCTACAAAAGTTTTGTAGCCTCAAAAACCAAACTTGTTGGCTGGCAGTCTAAAAGGATTCCTCATATGGTAGGCTGTCATATCATTTTTGTGATACCCAGGGCAGTGTTTCTTTTGTTTTGAAACCTAGGTATGTGAAATAGAGGTCTGGGGTTGAAATTAATGCCTACCTGTCACGTGAGAAGAAATAATTGGTATAAAATGTAGTAAAAAATGGCTGTTCACCTGACAGTATTGTGTCCTTTTTTTGGCTATTGGTTTTGGCTGCTATTTCGAGAAAAACATCATGGGCAAGTTCATATTTCTTAGACTACATCTTTATCACCTTAGTCAATCAAACTCCCAAGAGATGTTAGCCTGGAAGTCATCGCTTGTGCCATTCCTCTGCTGAGTACATGACTGTACATAACATGACAAGTTAACACAGATGTAATAATGAGTCTCCCTTATCCCCAAGACCAGATCTTCTGGGAAAACATCTATATCTTTTGAAGGATTGGAGATTGGTATAATGAGTTTTAGTCGGGGGTTATCATTTTGAATAAAGACTTTTATAAGTACAGTTACCCTTGGTGCATAACTTACAGGGGAATGTAGTTGCCAAATGGGTTGCATTGTAATCATTGATTTTTGAATGTTGAACATATTTTCCTTTATAAAGAATATTACAAGTAGTGTTTTAGATACTAGTTCTAGCCTAGTTAAAAAATCTAAGGGAGTAGAACTATACTGTGTATTTTCAGTGAAAAGCAATAGAAAACACAGTTTTAAGCACTACTAAGGAAGTAAAATAGAGGGCCAACACAGTTGAAGGAGATAAAGTTTTACTTCGCTTGGTTAGGAGCAAGTGAATGGGCAGATGAACTGATCCCTCCAGGCATTTTTAAGTGGCCTTGAAAACATTCAACAAACTGGACTTATTAGAAAAAGTTCCTAAAATAGCCTTGCTTTTTTTCCCCCTCTGTCCCATTAACACATTATGTTGAGTAGTTTTCCACTAACTCTTGGGTGAAATTTTGTGAAGATCTCAGGCATTTTAAGTTACTCTTTATTCTCTGGTACTTACTAGTCTTCTAAGTCAAGTCCATGATGATAATCTAAACCTGCTGTTCTCCTTACATTTTTCTCCCATTACCTAACCAGAGCTGGACCAAGGAATGGAAGCTTGGAGTGTGGGTGTTTCCTTGAATAGTTTACAGGGGTGTGATCTGCAAAGATGTTCCTTGTCCCTTACCCCTTCCAATTTCTCTCTCTGCTCAGCTGCCAGAAGCTGAGCAGCCTCCTCTGCCACGTGCTCCTACTGCCACCATGTTCTGCTTTGCTACAGCAATGGAGTCAGCCAACCATGGGCCAAGCCTCTGCCACTGAGCCAAAGTAAGTATTCCCTCCTTTAAATTGTTTCTCTCAGGATTGTAACAGTGATGTAAAGTTTAACATGGACTCTGTTCTCAATTCCTGGACTTCACTCATCTCTCCAGTCACTTTGTCCTTTGTAGCAATCCTATCAAGAAACCCCTAGGTTTATTCCCAACTTTGTGGTACACACCTTCTCTACATAAATCCTAATTCCTACCTTTTTTTTTTCTGTATTGTTTCTGTGGACCAATCTAGCCATGGTGTCTTATATCAGCCTTTAACTTCTCTTAAACTCTGGGGGATACTTGTCAAACTCTCCAACTATTCCCTTGACAGCCCTCTCATTTGGCTTAAGGCAAAAACATAGTCTTTCTCTGTTGAGGAAGCCGTACTCCATTTACTCTCTACATAATTCTCTAATCCTTCCAATTCCAGAGCTCTTATTGCTTGGAGATCATTAATGCTGGTGGACCTGGTTTTTACATTTCTAGCAGTTCTGCACAATGCTCTTCTTGCCTCATGGTTACATAGTATCTAGGCCTTAAAGTCATGGCCAAAACTGAAATAGAAAGAATTCCATTTGTTACTCTGTTGAATGTCCAGTTTTGCTTTGGTATATAAAGTCTTCTTGACCTTTCCTTTATGATATTAATAATAGTGCCCAAATAAGCCAAAATTCAGTTTCTTTATGTTCACAAGTGGCATATGAGAAAAATGGAAAGAAAGAAATTGGTACCCAAAAAAAAAAGAAGCTCCTTTCTCTGAGATAAATGTGACAATGCTATATGATGGGGAAAATGCACATGGCATAGAAATGCTAAAAATGCAAGCAGTTGTGATCTTGGAAGTAGAAAAAAGCTGAGGAAGAGAAGTTTCCACTAGAAGGTGAAAATGAAGAGGAAGTGAGCTTTAGAAAGTTATTCAGTATGCTTTTGTTATTTTATAGAAGAGAAACTAAGACCCAGAGTGATTTAATGGGCTTTAGGGTCACCTGGTTGTATAATGGAAGAATTAGAGCTAGAACTACATTCTCTTTACTTCTGCTCAGTGTTGCTTCTATTAAAGTATCTCTTCTCTCTTAAAAATACAATACTTTAGCTGGTCACTGGTGGCTTATCGTATAATTGTAGCTACTCAGGAGATAGAGATCAAGAGGATCATTGTTTGAGGCCAGCCTGAGAAAAAAGTTCTTGTGTTCCTATCTCAAAACTACCCAACACAAAAAAGGGCTGGTGGAGTGGCTCAAGTGTTAGACTACCTGCCTAGTAAGTGTGAGGGCCTGAGTTCAAACTCCAGTGTGGCCTTCCCAACCCCAAGTGCAATGGCTTGAGACAGAGTTACAGTGCTTTGGACTGTTTCTTCCTATTACATACTGGAGACAGCTTTCACCAACTTTTGAGAGCAAGATTGTGGAGCCTTTACTGTCTCCAAGTTTTGAAATTGGCTGCAGTAGGAGAACTGATACCACAGGAATAAGAAAAAAACTACAACTCAGAAATCCTCTTCTCATTCAAGGAGAGCCAGTTATTAAAGGTTTACTAGTACACCATTGCTTGTAAGTAATAAATGTATTTCGTTTAGGTATACTTTCTTGAAGCATGTGAACAGGTTCCATGGATAAGGCAGAGAGGAAATGAGGGGGGCTATCTTATAGTGGGCTAACAGTGTGAATAGGATATGGGATATGGTTCTGGGATGGGAAGTAGAGTAGTTTGTCTGTGTAGGGGAAATGTAGGACATGCCTGCAGTGGCCAGGCTGAACAAAAAAGATATATTATAAATTTGGGTGGCGTTATGTATACTAGGGCATGATGGAATCTGTGGGGAAAAGTGGAAAGACCTCCCTAAAGATGTGAAAAAGCTTGCTAACCATTTTCAGTTTCCTATAAAGAACGAATAGCCTGAAAAGCAGAATCAAATAGGCCCAGGGAAGGAGCTATTTGTTTCCTTCTTAAGCTAGCTCCAGTTTCCTTGACATAATGAAGGCAAAATTTAGCATGATAATTTATTTCCCTCTTCCTTCTTACCTTGCTTCCATGTTCTCACCAGGAAATACCTGTAAATTATTAGTATTTTGTGTGTGTGTGTGTGTGTGTGTGTGTGTGTGTGTGTGTGTGTGTTTAAAAAGTTATTCAACCAGTGTTTTTCTTGTTAGTGAGGGCTATTTATACTTAATTTATGGTATCATTATCAGTTTGATCATCTTGTTACAAGGATAATGAGACTCTTAAAGAAACAAAGACTTGGTTGTATTTCTAAACATTTGTTCACATCTCTAGGTAGCAGGAAAAATTCCACTATAAAATATAGAAAGGTCTTGAAACCTATCATTTAATATAATATAATCATTTTTCCTTTGAGAAATGTCCTCCAATTATTTTCAGTCTTTTAAAAATGTTTCCTTTTTATACTAATCTTTTTATTATTATTATTCATTTATTCACATGTGCATATATTGTTTGGGTCATTTCTCCCTATACTAATCTTTTAAATATGTTTCTTTTCTACATTAATCTGTCAGGATAACTCCACATTGATCACAGTTGTTTTTTAAAAAATACATATTGCCCCCTTCAGAGATATATTTATTTCAGGATATTAAATCCATGATAATATGTTAAAAATGGAAAAAAAAATCAATAAAATGAATAATTATGACAAACATCATTGTATATAAAGAAAATCCTTTAATTCTTACCTAAAAAGTCCTAAAGCCTTTCAACTCCTAAATCCTTTCAACCCCAAAGAATCCCAAGAAAAGCTGTTAAATAACTCCTTGCAAATGTTTTACATGCCCCTCCAATGATAATGACATATTATCATATAATAGCTGAGACACTGATGTCCACTGCCAGCAGTCCATGTTATCTTTTGTCTAACAGAAGGATTTAACTTGGGTGCCCCCTGGGACAAGCTGATCAGGAATAAGGCAAAGGAGGAGTTTAGATAGATTTTGGCATTTAGACATTGCACAGTAAATGACAATCTGATCATGACAATCTAGTCTACAACTTTGACCTCCTTAGCTGAAATGGACTGAATGGCACACCATATAAGAGAACTTTTCAGCTTCTGGCCTACTTGATCCTGCAAGTCTACCAGAGATATTAAGAGAAAAGTATGTTCTCAATAAATATTTGCTGAAAAAGTTAGGAAAGGAGTGGTCAGGTGTCACAGGTTCTCTCATAATTTTAGGTCCACTTCAGCCTAGACTCCCAGCCCTCAATTTCTACCTGGATCTCTATTGCAGAGGAAGTCAGCACCCACTGAAGTTGGTGCAGCAGGCCAGGAAAATGAAGAAAATGCCATGATAATGAGCTAAATTTTGAGTACAAAAGGACTTCTGGAGTCTGGAGGTATTCAAATTTTCCTGAGAGGAAACAGCAGTCCTGAAGAGAAGCTCCAAAACAGACTCCTGCCTCTGAGATTCTGAATAGTGTAGCTGGCTTAACAACATCCATGGGTATGCTTTGAGAAGTATTGCAGGATGTATAATGGCTGGTCAGATGAAGATGAAACCAATGTACCTTTGGAGAAGGCCTGATAGCACCATATGTTTCTTGCTTATGTACACCAAGATAAAATTAGTTGAGTTGAGATGTGTACCACACCCTTCAAGCCAAAGTTTGGGCTTTGTTTGTGACTGCAGCATTTCTAACTTAACAAAAAATCTTAGCCTTCTGCTTTTTATGCTCATACTTCTTTCATGTGTTACTTTTACCCTAGAGAATCAATTCTGTCACAAGGCATGATTTACTTTTTAGCTCCCATTTTTTCAGTTTGATTGAGTTTTGGGCACCCTGAAGCATATACCAGTGCCCATACTTCTCATCCTGCTGGTCAGTCAGTGGGTGCCCACTAATTTCCATCTCAGCATTAGCATTTTTGATATGTGATTCCTTTTTCCCCAGAACCACAGAAACCATCTATGCCCATTATCCATGATCAGGAGGCCACAAGTGGTAGAGAATTAACAAACCCTGGGAGCAGCCTCAACTGTGACCCCAGGAGCTGGGATATAAATACCTCAGCTCCTCTACCTCATGGACACAATAGCTGGAAGATACGTGTTTTGCACTGGCTGTCAGAGTTCCTCAGTAAGGTTAAGCTC
This sequence comes from Castor canadensis, assembly GCF_047511655.1. NCBI lineage: Eukaryota > Metazoa > Chordata > Mammalia > Rodentia > Castoridae > Castor > Castor canadensis. The sequence continues at coordinate 52,549,062 of NC_133400.1, forward strand.
AAGTCACCTAGAGTGATAGTTGGATGGAAAAACCATACTTCTTTGTATCTCATATCTATTTCCTTACATTTCTTTAAAAACAAAAAGCTATTTGCACTCAAATCCTTGTATCAGTGTCCTTCTGGGAGAACATCAACTAAATCCCAGCTCTAACAGGGGATTCTCTATTCTCTTACCATTTCTGTCTTTTTAAAAACCTTCTGGAAAACCACCTAGATTCTTTTGTACTAAGGAATAAGCAACAGGTCAGAGATAAAAAGGAAGTTGTATAAGTATACCAAGAATTTATACTTACGATAGATATTTAGTAGTCTTGTACAATATAAACTAAGGTTGTTGAAATTCCAAATCAATGAATTTCAAAGAAACTAAGATGAAGGCAGCAAAGGATCTCAGTACCTTTTAAAGAATGATAATGGCTAATCATTTTGGACAATTTTGTGCTGAGATGATGCTAATACTGTATATACATACAATATTATTTAAATTGACTTCCATAATAAAACTGTGGAGTAGCTATAATTACTCCATTTTTTACTGATGATGTAAATTAGTTATCTAATTTTCCCCAAACCGGTCAGCCCATAAAGGGCAAAATCCAAATTCAGATTCTTGCTAAAGTCCATTCTGTTAGTCATTGTTTTCCTCTGAAGTTTTCTTTGAAAATCATGGTTAATATATAATCAATCCTGGTGCATATTGACAGGCTATTGATTGATTTAGATAAGCAATTGATTAAATCATAATTATACAATTGCACAATTACATTTTTTCTTTAAAATATTGAGTTGGGTATAAATCATGGGCTCGATGCAGATTTATTCTGATGTAAATTTCCATTCCTGGAAGAGACTACTCATAACCTGTCTCTTTTAGTATTGGTATTTTTGCATTAAGAGAAGCTAGAAAAATAGGTCAAAGTTTTATTTCTGGTAAGACATTTTGCTGTTGGTCTAAAAGATTATGGCAGATGATTATCTTTAAATCACATTGCAACTTGAGGTTCAAATTTGTTGATTCTGGGAAAGCTGAAATTTAGTGCTGTTTTTTTGAGATTAAACTATGGTTACGAGTAATTTGCAGATGTGAAAAAAAAAAAAAAGGAAAGAAAACAAATTGGATTGTTTTATCAGGTTTCTCCAGAGTTCAAAAATCCTAATTCAGTGTGTACTTGGAGATGAAGGCAGATAGGAAGAAAGAAAAGATAGGAAAGAGAAGGAATTTACTAAGAACGATGGATAAATTGCTTATAGTGATCATCCCTCAGAACTTACAGAACTCTAACTTCCACTTGCTGTTTTCCCTTAATTTGGGGTTTACTCTACCTGGTAGATTTGAAGTTGTTTCAATATTATTACATATAGTCTAGATTGTGCCAGTTTGTTAAAATATTTTCTTTCCATTAAGACTGACATGTTACCAAGTGTAATTTGTATTGGACCCCTCAGTGTGATCACATGGCCAAATGTGCCTGAAGATTGCCATGGAAATTGACATTCTTATTGTGTACGTTAAGGACAATATTTTTTCACAGATGGCATAAGGAAAGACTGGTTAAGCAAGATTGTAGAGGATAAAAGATGTAAGGGAAAATGTACACTCCACTTTGATTTGTCAAAAATATTTTAATGGAGCAAAAATTGAGATATATTTTTCTTCTCCTGTCAGGCATCATTAAAACAGTTGATAACACTCAGTGTTTATGAGGTTATGAGAAGCCATCTCATTTATTTCTTGTGGAATTATAAATTTGTCCAACTGATTTGGACTGTGATTTTTACAATTATCTGTCAAAGGCACCAAGAAATGTCATAATTTTTGACTCAGAAATTCCACCTCTTGGAATTTATCCTAATGAAATCCTCACATAAGTTTCAAAATATGAGCCAAAGAACATCCCTGTACTGTTCTTGGTAGTAGTGAAAAACCTTATGTGCCCTAAGTAAGTAGTGATTGATAAGGTGGTGAGTAAAAAAACTAAGGGACATCATAGAGTGGAAAACTATGTCAATAAAAATGGCAGTAAAGTATTGAAAAGGAAAAGTGTCTGTGGTATATTGAAAGTGAAAAGTTTAGAATATTATAAATACCCTAAACTCATTTTAATAAAAAAGAAAGGTATTTCTTTAAATACCTTAAAGGTATCCATTTTATAAAAAATTTGAACTTGATTCATGAATCATCTATCTAGTAAAGGCTCTAGGAGAATGATGGAGAGGTAAATTCAGCTATGATATATTGTAAGAACTTTCATAAATGTACAATGTACTACCAATACAAAAATAATATGATAAAAAAAAGTAACTTTTTCATGTTAAATCTCTGAAAAGCTATTCGTCTGGTCAGAATAGCAAATTTCACTGTTAGGATGTGTAGGGAAATAATTATCTGAGAAATCAGTGAAAAGGGAGCTGGAAATTAATTTACTCCTCATTCTGTTCTTTTTACAGGCAGTTTATTATTTTTGAGAAAGTCAACTAAATTCAGTCCTTCAGTTTGTGTATCTAGAAAACTAGAAGTTTAAAAAAACCCAGAATAATACTAAGTTCCTCTGAACAGTAGTGTTGAGCATTCTTTAGTTGACTCTCCATTTTCTACTTTGTGAGTTGTTTTCAAAATACAGGTCTATTTAAGATTAAGTTAGTCTAAGTGCACTATTTTGCATTATTAAACTTGCTGAATAATTTCTTAGTAGAAGTTTGTCTTGAAGCAATAAATTTCTGCCACAACTATAAAGTGTGCTTCCTTAGTGAGGGGTAGGATAATTATGCAGGACAAACTTACCTGATCCAACTCTTTTCTTTTGAGCCTTTATCAGTTCTTTCTCTTTGGTTCTCTCTGGGTCTGTCCCTCTCTCTCTTTTCATTTCCTTTACACAAGTGGGTTCATTTTAGGCTTATTCTTCCTTTATATTTAGTGAAGGCTTTGCTGTATATTTTAGATCAGAGGATATTTCTTTTTTCACATAGTTAAGCCTGTTTGTTATTCTTGTTTTTGTTCCATGGATGAAACTAGTGGTGTGAGAGATGATTGGTGATTTTTTTTAACACTATATTTTCTCTCTTTTTTTTTTTTTTTTTTGTTTTTTAGTTTCCTTAAGGTTCTTTTTTTTTTTTTTTTTAGTATGTCAGGCACAAATGTAATGGCCACCTGTTTTTTAAAAATACCTACAAATGTATGAATAGGTGGTCATAATACATATATTACATTACACACATACTAAGAACTGAGTTTGAAGTAAATCAAAACTACTAGGAACAAATCTACTTTTCTAATTTCTTGCTTTTGCTTTGAAAAAGTGTTAGGACATTTGCCTGAGACATGCAGCAAGGTATGGGCTGTTACGTGTCACTCACTGCTTCTCATGCTCAGTAGAGCTCAAGGCCAAGGGGGTCATCCCCAGGGAAGTGCAGCATTAGAGCACTTCTGGTTCAGCACTTGGTATCACTCGGAATGACAGAAAGTCCTTACCACAGGCTTCTAAGTCAAGTAGAAGACTAAGGTTAGTGTCACTTCCGCATGATTAATAGCCATTAATTACTTTCATTTAAAAGAATGAATTAAATTAGTAATACTAAATAGTCATTAAGAATGGAAATTTCTAGACTCTGAACATGTAGATCAAAATTGTTCAGTACAAATATAATGCAACCCACATTTGTAATGTAAAACTTTTCAGTCACTGTATTAGAAATAAAATGAAGTAGTTAGTATTAATTTTAAGAATATATCTTGTTTTTCTAATCAAAATATTATCATTTCAACACACATTTTAACAACTTATTGAGATATGTTATATTATTTTTTCATACTAAGTCTGTGAAATCTGGTACATATTTTATACTTACAGCACATTTCAATTTGGAGTAGTCATGTTTCATCTGCTAACCAGCCATATGTGTCCAGAGGCTACTTTATTGGAAAGTAGAGGACTAGATTTTTAAGGCTGAAGTTAGAATACTAGTTCATTTTTAATTTATCTTGATGAGAGATGTAGAATGGATGGCATATTATTATGGTTAGAACAATTAATAGATGTTTAAAATGACAACCAAATCTAAGGATATACAGCAAACCACCACTTAATCTTAAGAACGGAAATGTAATGAATATGTAGTTGATTGAATGCCAGGGAATAAGGAAAATACAAGCTGTTAGTGCCTTCTATAATGTAACAAATAAAATCATAACCCACTAATCCAAAGGGAAAAGTAAAACTAATGAGCTTTGGTTGGAATAAAACCAATGGTGGAACCAGTTTGACCACACAAGCATTTCCTGTAGTCTCTTGTGGAATAGAATTAAGGGCCACCCTCTGGGACTGAGGGCAGAGAGCCAAAGGTCAAAACCCACATTTTCCAAATGTCAACTTTTATATGTTGCCCATCTGTTATTCTCTTAATGAAGCTTGGTGAAATGACAGGCTGGCTGGTAGGGTGTATGGTAGAGCTATTGTAGTATCATGCTCCAGGTTATGGTAGGAATATCATGCATTTATGCAGCATTTAGCTTTTTCAAACGGCATTTTCATTTATTCTTCCACAACTTAAAAAAATTTGCATATATTATTTGTACAGTAGGGTTTCATGGTGATATTTCCATATGTGCTTACAATGTAATTTAATTAAATTCACCCCCTCCCACAACTTTCTAAAGCAAGTTTTACTAATTATGGCATACTAAACATGATATGGTCAAAAGTTTCTTTTCAACAGATGATTACTGAACAATCAGTAATCAAGGAATTATGTTGGGTTTCAAGAGATAATGGTAATTGTTACTTGAGATGTTAGGTATATATCTCACATAAATAAATCCTGAAGATAGTCATTTAAATCATTGGGTTTCAAAGTGATGTATTCAGGTCTGCTTCCAGGAAAAGGCATAAATCTTGCTTAGTCTGCTCCTTCATCCTTGATGTCTCCAGTTTGAGACATTGCTTCTTTTTACCTTGAATGAGTACAATGGGCAATTTTACCCATATTATAAATGTGCCATTTTTATTGCTCCCAGAAACTTCTGAAATGTGTCATGTAATTACTTAACTTCGTAGCAAATTCATGCTGAAATCATATAAAATGGCCAAAAATTCAACCTTCTCATATTTATTCTCTAACATTATGTTTAGCTATTGTTTAAACCAAAATTACAAGTGTGAGTTATCTCCTTTTTGGGCCACAATTTATTGCAACAATTTTTTCTCAAAATACAATATTAGTAGTGTAGGCAGTTCAATATGAACACCCTCAACTGAATTGGTTTCTTTCTCATTCAGCTCTGCTTGCTAGCCTATATTCCTTTTCTCAATGAATGCCATCATTATCCAATAATATTCCTAAATTTAAACCGACCTGTTTCATACTAAAATTACAAAATGTGTTTGTTATAAGACATCAAGCATTCTTAGTTAAACTGAAAATGAATTCAATAGCCTTGTGTAATTTTTTGAAAACTCTTTGGAGGTTAGAAAACTGTAATATTAAAAAAATTTACTCAAATCCTATTGTAATTTTTTCACTTTCTTTTCTCTATCCTGACCACAGCTGACACAGCTCAGGCCACCAGTCACTTAATCATCAATATGTGTACTTGTCTGTGAATTTCATCTCATTCCATTTGCCCTCCTGTCTCCCTCCCCCAATTCATCTGTCTCACTTCTGCCAAAATGACCTAATTCAAATGAAAATGTGATCATATTACTGCCCTACTCAAATTCTTTTAATGACTGCCTATAGCCTCAGAAGTAAAATCTTTATGTGGCATGCAAAACCTTCATGATATAGTCGCTGTCTACCTTTCCTATTCTATTCCTGCTATTGTCCCTTTTTAAAATCCAGAAATAATGAGCTAGTTGGTAGATTCCAAAACAGGCTTTGTTATGTTTTTGCCATATGGGTGGCCAGCCCACCTGAAACACTGTCCATCTTCAGGTCTTATCTCCGTGTCTTTTTCCTTTAAGTTTCTCTCAAATTCAAGTCCTTTATTTACAGAAAGTACGAGATAATAAATGCTGTTATCAGCGTCTCTGTGTTGTTGTGGTTGTATGCTAAGCTGTAGTAGATGACCAATACGAATAACTACGCCAGTATTCTTATATGATGTGTGTTGTCACTTTCAACACCACATGGTTTAATCCCCATGTTTCTCGAAACTAGGTTGAAGCTATTTTTCAGCTCAGGGTCTTTCACTGAAGCCTACCTTGCCTTTACCAGGCAGCCTGAGGCAGATCCTTTGTTAAAGCCACCGCCATTCTTTAGAACATCTTTCCATTGACTTATTTTTCATTCTGCTAATTACATGTCTCCAACCCAACTAGACTACTTGCTTCTTGAAGGTTGAAAGAATGAAGCTTTAAATTATGTTTGGATTTAATCTTTGGATAAAGTCATTCATAGTTTGAGTCTGCAAGAGAAAACTAGTGTAACTAGCAATAGAATCTCGCCAATACCTTATGGCTGAATTAAATTAACATGAGGCTAGTGAGGTCATTACAAGCAATAAATTCAATTTCCTGCAATAAATATATCTTTTACTATTACTATTCTTATTTAATATACTAACAATGTAAACATTTTGTAAACTAAATGAGTATGCACATTTTGATCTGAGAAGTGCTGTCTTGATTTAGTGTTTTTAAAAAAGGCTTTATTGAGATATAATCCATGTATCATATAATTTACCCATTTACCATATACAATCCAGTAATTCTTAGTATGTACATGGTACAACCATCACCACAATCAATTTTAGAACATTTTTGTCACATATAAAAGGAGCTATATAACCATATAGTAATTACCTTCATCCCCCTATTCCCATTCCTTTCTCCCCACGCCCTGATCCCAGATAGTCAGGAATGTCTACTTTCTGTCTGTCTATATTTACCTTCCTGGATTCATTTAGAAACCTATTTTCTATTTAATCACAATTATATGTATCTTTGACCAACATCTACCCTGCCCCCCTTAGCCTGATCTGGCCACCCAAGCCTCTTATATAGCCTCTGCTTCTATGAGATTAACTTATTTAGATTCCACACGTGAGTGAGATCATTCAGCATTTGCCTTTCTCTGCCTGGCTTATTTCACTTAATATATTAGTCTATAGACATGATCTATGCTTCATGGTCATCTATTTCAAAATGTACTTGCTAACTTCACCAAACCCCTTAAGTCATTTATTGAATATGTACATAGAAAGTGAAGGATATTAACAAAAGTTTTCTCCTTGTGTGATCTGCAAGCATTTAGGCTTTGTATATGCTTATCCCAATTGATCTTCATAACAGCACTGACAGGCAGGTCTATCATCTTTGTCTTGTAAATGAGGGTGTTTCAAAATGGTATTTATCATTTCAACTGACTTAAAACCCTGGTGAATATAAAATGTGTAAGCCTTACTATTTTGGAGATTTTCTTGTGCTTTACAAATGTGTTTCTTAGCACATTTCTGTGCTTTCAAACTGAAGAAGTCTACGTGGTGGTACATATTTATTCTACCATAGCTCTTATGGAAGTAGTTGGCTTATAGTTCAGCTTGTTTTTATGATTCACAGCCTGTCTCTTTTAATTTCACCTACAAGAGGAAGTATACTTATGTAGAGATACACTGCAAAGCAGCCTGGGTTTAATGATGCTCAATGGACCCATTACTTTCAGGTTACATATAGAGGTGGATAACTTAAGTAAAATTGTAGGAGAAATTTTTACTTACTTACTTTCTCCTATTCACTTTTTCTGTTTCTCTGGTGTACCACATTCACTGTCAGAAGGTGGTTCAAGCCTCCCATGGCTCTTGGCCTAGAGTTAGAAATCCTCTGGGCCTTTCTCATTAGTATAAATTAGTTGTAAAAAAGGGTTTTATTGTGATATTTCTGTACATGTTTATACTGTACTTTGATCAAATTCAGTCCTTCTTTTACTCTTTCTTAGCCCCCTTCCTCCCTTCCTCTTTAAAAGCACTGTCTCTTTCTCTCCCTCTCTTCTTTGCTGGTTGCCCCCCTGAAATAGTCCTCTTTTAACAATCATGTTGTGTTATCATTATCATCATTCTCATTATTATTTTTAGGTCTAGATTCCACACATGAGCAAAAATGTGATATTTCTTTTTCTGAGCTTGGCTTATCTTGCTCAACATGGCGATCTCCAGTTGCATCCATTTTCCTGCAAATTGTATAGTTTCATCCTACTTTATGGTTGAAAAATACCCTTTTGTTTTTTGCATTTATTGGTTTTTGGGCACGTAGGTTGATTCTATAGATTGGCTGTTGTGAATAGTGCTGCTCTAAACATGAGTTGTATTTGTTTTTGTTATATGTTGACTTACATTCCTTTGGATACATGCCCAAGTGTGGTATTGCAGCACTGTGATTTTCATATGGGCTGCACTAACTCACATTCCTACTAACAGTAAATAAGGATTTAATTTTCTCCACACCCTCCTCAACATTTTTTTTTAATGATAGTCATTCTGACTGGTGTGAGATGGAATCTTAGTGTCATTTTGATTTGCATTTCCTTTATGGAAGGACATTGGATATTTTTTCACGTATTGATCTGTACTTCTTCTATAGAGAATTGTCTGTTAAGTCATTTTCCCATTGATTAAGTGAATTATTTGTTCTTTCATTGCTTAATTTTTTGAGCTCTTTATATATTCTGAATATTAATCTTTTATCCAACAAAGAGCTTTCAAAGATTTTCTCCCATTGTGTCTGCTGTCTATTCTGGTAATCGTTTTGTTTGATGTGCAGAAGCTTCTCATTTGATTCAATCGCATTTGTCAATTCTCACTTTTATTTCATGAGCAATTAGAGTTCTGTTCAGAAAGGCATTGCCTATGCCTATGTTTTCAAGTGTTCTCTGTATGTTTTCCTTTAGTCGTTTCAAAGTTTTGTGTATTACATGAAGATCTTTGATCCATTTTGAATTGATGTTTGTACTGGGTGAGAGACAGAGATAAGTTTCAGTATGCTCCATATAGATATCCAACTTTCCAACATCATTTGTTGAAGAGACTGTCGTTACTCCAATGTTTGTTTTTGGCACCTTTGTTGAATATCAGATGGCTCTAGCTGTGAGGGTTTATGTCTGGATGTTCTATTCTATTCTGTTGGTCTATGTGTCTGTTTTTGTGCCAGTACCATGCTGTTTTTGTTACTATGGCTCTGTAGCATGCTTTGAAGTCAGATATTGTGATACTTCTGCATTGCTCTTTTGGCTCAGGATTACTTTGACTATTCAGGGTCTCTGGTGCTTCCAAATGATTTTTTGGATTGATTTTTATATCTCTGTGAAAAAAATGACATATATGTCTGAAGGAAGGCATTGGGATTTTGGTGAGGATCCTATTGAATGTATAGATTACTTTTGGTAATATAACATTTTCACAGTATTAATTCTCTGATCCATAAACATGGGTGGTCTTTCTATCTTCTAGTGTCTTCTTCAGTTTCTTTCTTCAGCAGTTCATAATTTTTATTGTTGCATTGATCAGATCTAAGTGCTTTTTGCAGGAGTCTTTATGTATAAGGTCATATTATCTGTAAACAGGGATAATTTGAATCATTCATTTTCTATTAATATCCCTTTTATGTTTTTCTCTTGCATTATTGTTCTGGTTAAGAATTCAAGCACTATATTAAATAAGAGTGGAGAGAGATGATACCCTTGGCTCATTCCTAACTTTAGAGGAAATTATTGCAGTTTTTTTTCCACTTAGTATGATGTTGACTACAGGTTTGCCATGTATAGCCTTTATTATGTTGAGGTGCATTTCTTCTATTTACTGGTTTGTTTAGGGCTTTTATCATGAAGAGATGTTCAGTTTTGCAAGAGTCATTCAGTATTATTATGTTGGGGTCTACCCCTGGCTTTAGGTCCAGTAGTGTTTGTTTTATGAAATTGGGCTCACCGATGGTGTGTATATGTTTACAAGTGTTGTCTTCTTTATGGATTGTTCTCTTTATCAATGTGAAGTGACATTCTTTTTCTCTTCTAACTAATTTTTTTTTGAACTCTGCTTTATCACTTATGAGTGTAGCTACTCTTTCATGCTTTGTACTCCATTTGCTTGGAATATCTTTTTCCAACCTTTCACTTTAAGACTGGTTTGTCTTTGCCAGTGAAGTGCATTTCTTATAGGCAACAAATGATTGGGTCTTGCTTTTTAATTCAATCTGCCAGTCTTTATTTTTTTATTGGAGAATTGAGACCATTAACATTCAGAGTTCTTATTGAAAAGTACATAGTAATTTCTGTCATTCTGTTGTTTTTTAATAAAGTTTAATACTTTCCTAATCTCATTTACTTAGCTTCTCATCTAGTGAGATTTATTCTTTCTCTTATTTTCCTGGTTGCATTTATCTTCCTCTTCTATGTATATAATTCCTTTAAGTATCTTCTGCAATGCTGGCTTAGTGATTATAAATTCCTGTAGTTTTTGTTTATTATGGAAAGTTTTTATTTCTCCTTTAATTATTATGTATAGCAATCTAAGTTGACACTTACTTTCTTTCAGTGGTTGAAATACTTTCACTGCATGCCTTCATTGCTTTTAGAGTTTCTACTGAGAAATCTGTTATTTTAATCAGTTGGCCTTTAAATGTTTTTTTGGTGCTTCTTTTCAGCTTTCAGTGTTCTTTTCTTATTACCTGTATGAAGTATTTTAATTATAATATGCTTTGGAGAAGTTCTTTTCTGGTCCTGTTTGTCTGGAATCCTAAAAGCTTTCTATCCCTGGATGACCATCTCTTTTTCAACATTTGGGAAACTTTCTGCTATTATTTTATTGAATATGTTTTTGATGATTTTAGTTTAGACCTCTTCTCCTTCTAAAATGTCCATGTTTTATAGGAATTGTCTTTGTCCCAGTGGTTTTCCATACTGTTTGTACTTTCTAAATGTTTTTACCTTTACCTGAATGTTTTATTTCCTCTACTTTATCTTCAAATCCTAATAGTCTATCCTCAACTTGGTCTAGTCTATTAGTGAACCTTTCAACTAAGATTTTTATTTGCGATATTGAGTTTATGATTTCCAAAATTTTGATTTGCCTTTTGGTCAGTACTTATTTTTATTGAATTCCTTGTTCATACCCTGCATTGTGTTCCTTATTTCATTTAGCTGTTTATTTTTTTTCTCTTTGAATTCATTCAGGTGTTTATACATGTCTTCCTTAATTCACCCACCATTCTTATCATGATTCCTTTGAGTTCATTACTTGAGATTTCATCCATTTCACTATCATTCAATTCCTTTATTTTAGAATTGTTGACTTTTCAAGGAATCATGTTGTCTTATTTTTTTAAAATATTTTTTATGTTTTTGCATTAGGATTTGTGCAACTGAGATCAAAATAATTGGTTGGAGCTTTTATTCATCTATAGTCTTTCAGTTGCAATATTCTCAGTGTTCTGGCAGGACTGAGTAGTGGCAGGGTCGATGTGCAATTTCCCACCACTGGCCTAGGGGTATAGCTCAACAATAACAAACCACCAATTCAAAACTAAACCAGATATTTAAATGAAGTAAGGAATAATTGGAAACTTCACCTACACTACCCATTAAGTTATGTATAAATGGATCTAGGGTTCTTATAGGGTACATTAGGAGGTTAAAAAATATTAATGTTATAGGATTTAAGGAGTAGTGAAAATGAGAGTGGTAAGGGGAGCACAAAGGAAAAAGAAAGATGTAGGAAGGTGAAGTGCATGGGATGAGAATATAGGAAATAATAGTGTGTGGGAATAAAATATAATCATGGTGAAGAAAGACAATGTAGCCAGGAAGATTAAAAATTCAGGAAAAATTAAGAATGATTAAAAGAAGAAAGTAAAGGAAATAAAAATCAGAAAAATAAAATGAAAAATAAAAGTCAGTACTTCTTTGCTCAGGAGGGGAGTGTATACCAGCTATGCACCATCAGTGCAGCTGATGTTCTCCTCCAGCCTCTCACCCTCAGTGTTCTGTCTGTGCTTGGCCCCATGCATTCACTGCCGGTTCCCTCCTAGGCCTGGGATTGTCTGAGAGTCCCCTGAGGGTCAGCCTGAGTATATGGCTGTCAGTGGTCGATTAGGTCTCTGGGCCACTGGTAGTGAGTAGAGGTGGTTTGGGGCAGGTCCTGTGGAGTAGCAGCAATTCCACAGGATGGGGCTGCTCTGGGGTATGGCTGCTTGGTGGTTGTGGTGGGGGTTGCTCAGCTCAAGCCATGTGTGGCAGCAACTGAGGGGGCAGCCTCCATGTGCAGGTAATGGGTCAAGGTGCACCCTGCTAATATGCCCCCTTCTTGAGTCCATCCATATGCCTGCTCCTTGCCCTGGATGGGTAACTCAGCACTCTGGAAAGCTCTTGATCATTTGCAAGTGAAGTTTGTCCTCTTTCCCCTATCCTCCCAGGCTAGTGCTCTTTTTACAGCTTGGTGAACATCTAGCTCTTGCCCTGTGGGGTGGTGGGTCTAGGGATAAAACAGGTTTGGATGTTCTCCATTGACTTTGGCTTCTTCTGTAGCTTGCCCTGTATCTGCAGTGCTTTGCCGTGGACAGGGGATTCAGGCTGTGCTTAGTGCCATGCCAGCAGTGAAGTTTGGCATCTTCCCCCAACCACTGAGCTAATGCTTTTCTTATTTATTTATTTTGGTGGTACTGAGGTTTGAACTCAGGGCCTTGCACTTGCTAGGCAAGTGCTGCATCACTTGAGCCATGCCTCTAGCCTAATGCTTTGTTTACAACATGGCATGTTGCCAAGTCTTGCCCCATAAGGCAGCAGGTCTAGGGATTAAGTGTCTTAGAGTGCTCTCCACTGCATTTGCCCACTCCTTTGGCTTTCCCTATGCACATGGCTCTTTGCCCTGTTCAGGAGACTAAGGCTCATGTTGGCTCTGGGATGTCTGTTTGCTATCTTTCCCTTATCCTGCCAGGTTAGCATTCTGTTTACAACATGCCAACTGGTGTGTGACTATCTCTTGCCACACAAATACACAGTGGGTCTAGGTATGGAGTTGGTTGGATCCTGCTCAGTAGAGATTGCCTGCTCCTGGAGCTAACCTGTGTAGGGGGCAGGAATCAGGATTCAGGGCTACTCTAGGCTCCAACCAATTGAGGCCTTCCCTTTGTTTCTTTCATAGGTCAAAAGTTCCATATTTTTTTACTTCTTCTGGTCTATCCTTTAACTAGTGGCCTCCCCTGCCTTTTTAAATTACCTACCTTTCCTTATAGCCATATGCCTAAGGTTTTATTTCAGGTCTGTGGAAATACTGGAATGCAGTAAGTATTTTTATCTGCTATCTCATTTCTCTCCATGGGATTCTTATTAGTGCATTTATCAGTGAAAATAAACAAGATTTTTGCATGCCTCATGGAGTTTATCCATACAAAACCACTCAGACTTCATTGGAATTTTTCAGTAGTTTTTAATAATCCAATAGCCAGTTTCTTTAAATAGCTGTTGTTTTGGAAGAATGAACTTGCTTCCTAAGGTGGCAGTCATGATAATGGTTTTGACAGTGGATTCTGAAGATGATAGACTAGGTCCACTGTTCACTGTCTGACTGGGCTTGGAAAACTCACATAAACTACCCCATGTCTTCCCCTCCATTATCTGAAAAATAACCTTAGTTAGTAATTATAGGAATGTTACATTTTGTGTGTATTGCCTTTATCACTCTTATTAGCTGAAATTACTGCTGGAAGGAAATTAATCAGACAAATTAGTATGCTTATTCATGAGACCTAGATTACAGTAAACCACAAGATTAAGACTAATGAAACAATTACTTATTTAATCATTATTGAAAATGGGAACATTGCTCAGACATCTGACAGTAACTATAGCAAGCTTTGGAAGGAGACAAGTGAATGTGTTTTTCTTGACTGCTTGTTCATGAAAGTAAGATTATTACCACCTGCTGGGAGTTTTGCTTTCATGTTCGACACTTTTACTGACAAAAGGTCTCTTCTTATAAAGAAAAGAGAAATCCAATTTCCCCAGTAAACTTCTTTCCTTAAAACTTAAGTTATCCTGACTCTGACATTTCAAAAATTAAGATGTAATAAGTCAAGGCTATAGAAACTTAATATGGTCATGATACCTTTCCTTTTTTAAAAAAAAAAAAAAAGAATAAACATGGTATTAGAAGTAAGATGATTTACCTAATTTTTTAAATAAAAATTTTAATATAACTTAAATTTTTTTAAATCAAAAGGTATAGGCTTATATGAAAATGCATAAACTTCTCCATGTCATTGTACCAGCTTCCTGGTGCTCAGAGATAATTGTTCTACTTTTCCATTTTCTAGAAGTTGCTCATGTTGGATGCTTTTTTATTTCTCAACTTTAGATGTTAGTACATTGTTAGTGATTTTTCTGCTGTAATAGCTGAAGGTATTAGTTGCATTACTTCCTACATCCTATTCTCTTTCCTAAAACATTTTGATTAATAACTTTATTACTTACCTTTGAAAATAGAAATATTATATTTGAAGTCTTAAGTTTTGTACCATCAAACCCATATACTATCTCCTGATTTTCCACATTTGTAAGGTAGGAATATCAACATTCCTAACATTTTCTTACCCTGCTTTCCTCTGTATCTGGGTTGTGGGATAAAATATAGGACACTCAATTAAATTTGAACTTCAAATAAACAATAATGAATTTCTTTAGTGAAAGTGTGTACCAGATTTGCATGATGAATATTTATATTTAAAATTTTTTCATTTGTAAAATAGAAAACAGATGTTACTTAATTAATTACTCATGAGTAAGAAGAATTTGTTGAGGTGATACTAAAAATAAGTCCATCAATTCATTCTGTATAACCCCAAAAGTCCTAGGAATCTAGATATCTCTAGGTTTGGCTTAGGGAGTATAGTTGAAATTAGGAAGATTTCTAGAAATTTCTATTTAAGGAGCAGGTAGACATCTAGATCATTTTTCCTAAGCCTGGGGAGAATTTTGTGTGTCACTTTAGCAAAGAAGAAGTCCCCATTTCTTTCTTTCAAAGTCAGTGGAGAGAGGTTCATCAGGAAAAATCCCCTGTTCTGTTTTGGGGGTTTTCTGACCTGTCCTCTCCTGCTTTGGGGCTCTCAGAATGCAGATCACAGGCCAAATTTGGCAGGAGCCTAGAAGGTTACCTTTTTTGGGTCAAAATACTGGCCCAGAAGAAAGGACTTTATAAAAACTTTCATGAGGATACTTCAAGCCAAATAGCAGGATCCATCCCTACCTTATCATTCATCATTAGGGCTATCAGCCCACAGCTGCTGTTACCCAGAGTTTTAATTCTATTTTAGGATGGCATACTTAAGAAAATCCTGGCCAGGGAAAATCAGGAATTTGAAATCCCTAATATAAAAAAGGAAGAGACAAAGGGAAAAAGTGGGAATGGAAAACCTAGAGGAATCCAAGTGGAAAAAGAAAGTACATAAAACTTGAAATTTCACTTCAAGTTCTCAATAAGATAAGATACTGTATTTGAAACAAGAACAGGGTCCTTTAACAAACAAGCATCTCTCAAACAAGAAAGAACATTTGCCAACTATAAACAGAATAACAGAAACCTTATGATCAATCAAACATTTAGAATATAATATATTCCAAAGGCAATATTTCCAGAAGTATCACTGAAAGACAAAAAGATGAAAACCTGTTTCCGAAAGACATAAGTGACTATTCCGAGTTCCCAAAAGGAAAACTGAATGAAGTGGAAAAGTTATTCTAGAACTGATAGATCATAAGTTTTCAGATCGAGGTCACCAAGAGCCTGGAAAACTCATGAAAAACATCAGTGCATGAACAATGGATCATGAAATTTTATCAGAACATCAGAAATGAGGAAAAGAAAATCTGAGAATGTGAGAGGCAAAGAAAAAGAAGAGGAGAAGGAGAAAGAAGAGTATTATAGAAAAAACAGAAAAGCAGTGGCTTGTGCAACAGAATCCAATCCTCTTTTCTCATTATTGGAAGACTTTAAACAATCTAAAAAACTAAAGAATCAAAAAACAGATGTGTAATATTTTGTTTCATAAAAAACAACTAAAGGAGATAAAAATGGTTATTTGTGTGGGTTAGGACCTAAGAATACAGAAAAATGGAGAAGATAACTGTTTTCTTTTGTTTCCCATGATGTATTTGACTTTAAAAATATGTCTATGTATTACTTTGGCAAAAGTAAATAAATAATTCAATGAACAAATAAATATATAGAAACATTGTGTGTTTATTTCCTTACAGAAAGGAGGGAAAGAGTTGAATTAAGCCTTAGTATGGCATCAGAGTAGTTCCAAGTATAAAAACATGCACATTTATCAGCTTACAAAAAACTATGTTGTATTTTTTGGAACCAATCACAGAGTATAACTTGCAAACTTGTAACATTCAGGAGGTAAAATATGAATATGGCAGGTTTTTTCTTTGTGTTCATAGCTATAAAGACTTGGTATGAAGTAGCAGGAATAGTATGATGGGAGGAAAGCAGGGATACCATAAGGTTGCCATAGTCCTAGGGATCATAGATAGTGATGACTGTTTCTTGAACTTGATTTTTAAAAGCCTTGGAAATATGTCATCAGTGAAATGAGAACTACACTGCTGCACTTTGCAGATCAAGACAGTTGGTTAGGACTGAACTATTTGGCATGATCATCACAGCCACAAAAAGTCCTGTTTTTATTTGGCTGCATCCTGAGGCAAATGAAAATAACCAGAAGAAAAGGAAGAAGAAGAACAACCCCTCTGTCTTCTTGTATGCAAGATATAGAATAGGTCCTGTTTAAGATACTTCATACACATAGACCATGCCACATATGTATGTTAAGGCAATGAGAATTAAATATAGTTACTCGTGCACATATGGCACAAAAAATGTGCCAGACTTCCAGGAGATATCACAGTTTGGCTAACCATGTGCCAAGCCAATAGAATTAAACTTCATAGGGTTTCTAAGATACCACTAACAATGCAAAGTTAAGTTACCCTAACAAAATTACAGGATTCAGTTCAAGAAAGATAATGGCTTTACTTTACTATGTCTGCATCACACTACCTTCAGTGTTGTGAGATATGGATGTGGAACTGGGACACACGCTGAGTAAAGAAACACTAATTGTGAGGAAAATCAAAACTAGATTGTATGAGGAACAGAAGAATCAAGGATGTAAGCCCGGGGAAAGGAAGACTTATAAGAGCACAGCATGGCTACCTTGCCATATATTAGGTACTTTTGTATAGAAGGAATGGATTCCATTTTAATTTTTTCTGAGATTGGAACTGACACATGGATAGAAGTTACAGGAGACATTAGACAAAAGTAATTTCTAATGAGTGTGAGTGACAGAACTCTGTTTCTCAATTACCTACTGACTCTTCATTAGAAGAAGTGTTCACAGTGCAAGATCATCATCCACTAAGTACTTTGAGAGAGGATTCCCATATTAGAATAGAGGTAGAGTCAACTGCGATTTAATATCTGCCCTAGATCTAATATTCTAGGTGCTAAGAAATGTCAATCTTGAGATTCAGTCACCAAATATATATTAATCAATAAATAAATGTTGGTCATATTCTGTGTATCCGTAAAAAAATACTTTGTTCCTGCCTCTTGAAATGATACATCCAACAGAAGTGCTAAGAATTAAGTAGATAATTGCATAAATAACTGGTTTAATTACTAAATTTAATTGTAATAAGAATTCAGAAAAAGAAAATGTTTTTATGACAATATAATTCAGAGTCTATTGGAGGGTAAGGGAAGGAAGTTTCTTTGTTTTTGGTGGGACACTAGAGTTTCAACTCAGGGCTTTGCCAAGCAGTCACATGCAAAGCAGGCATTCTCCAGTCCATTTTGTTCAGGTTATTTTTGGAGATGGGGTCTTATGAACTGTTTTCCCTGCTGGCCTCAAACTGCTATCCTCCTGATTTCAGACTCTCAAGTGACTAAGTTTATAGGTATGAACCACCCACTCCCAGGTGAAAGTTCTTCCTTAGCACTCAGCCTCCCTTAAAACCTTTCTGATTCATTGGTGTGCTATGGATATTGGTTGAGGATTGATTTTTTTTTTTTCTCATTGAAAAGTTCTCCCTGAGCCACATATTATTTGATTAGATTTGGGTTCATACTTTGGCTCTTTTATTTTGTTTGAGTGATTTGTTTTTGTTGGCTCTGACACCAGAGCCCACTGCTCAATACTCTGAGCTATACCATAGAAGTGAAATTCCTTCCTTAACCTTGACTTTAAAGCTCAAAATACTATTGTTTAAATGTCACCTCTAAAACCATGGAGTGGAAGAACAATGACTCTAGAAGTAAATGCACCCATCCTTGTGAATGTATTACAGAATCTACAGAGTAAAATATTTTATCTAAATTAAAGATGGACTCTCACAAAGCTTCAAAGCGCTGATGATCTGAAAGGAGTAGCCAGTGCTTAAATGCTGTGAGTGGTGACCACTCTTGTGTCTGTAAAAGATTGGCTGATCAGATAAAACCAGGCAGTGACTGGAGGGATGACTCGAGCCACTCAATCTTTTGAAATTTCTAAGGCGTTTTGCAAGTGGAAAATCTACATTCACATACTATATAGGCAGATCTTTACATAGGCTGAATGAATTTAGCTGGCCCAACAAGCTGCTCCATTTGACAATGACCAATTCAGTGTCTGAGAAACATCGGCATGTTTCACATCTCAGAGATATCCATCATGCCTGCCCAGAGTCAAACTGAACATGTCTATGTCTGTGAGGTAAGTTATTGAATCGATAATGTTGGTTAGCTTTGAATCAGTTAAGAAATACAACATTGTACAATAGCATTCAGCATGGAATCAAAGGAGGACCATGCAATCAGAAGGGGTCACCTAAACCATTCTTGAGTGAGGGTGTAGTTTCCATAGTGTGACTTGTGGCGAGACACTTAAATGGTAACTTCTGTTTAACACCTGTGGATAGTGCAGCTGCTGTGAGCATATGGCAATTGCTTGGACCTTCTTAATAAGAGAATTTACAAAATAGTCTCTAACTTAAACTGAGAGTTGTGTATTTGTCATTGAAAGCTTTTATATTCAAAGTCTTGCTTTTAATTTTATAAAGAATTATTTGGCTACAAAATACTGGCCTAGCAAAGATATTTCATGAATGAAACAAAGGAATCTCTTTAATTTATCCTGAATTATATAAATAAGGCAAAATGAGAGCTAGGAAGAAGCAAATATGAAGATTTATCTCCCAGTGATTCCACATTCCACATTTGGTCTTTGAGCAAACATTATCTATAAATGCCACAAGAACTCTTCTATAACAGACTTCAGAATAAAATACCTTTGAAAATAAACAAAATTTGATTAAAATGACATCAAACTCCATAAAGACTTTATTATAGAAATTATACAACTTCTGAACATGGAATATATATAAACTACATGAATTAGTCTCAGTTTCAATCATTTATCCTATATCCAAGAATGTATTTCTCAGCAAATATTAAGCATATTCTTGAAAAATGAAAATAGTGCACATTGAGGGCTTACTATGTTCTTGGCACAATTAAACTCTTTCTCTCATCTCATTTAACATTGCCAAGAACCCTCTGAAGTACGTGCTACTATGATTCCCGTTATGGATAACAAAACTGACTCTTAGAGAAGTAAATAGACCAAGTTTTTTTTTTAAGATAGTTCATGTGTATATAAAACAGAATTTGACTTAAGTTATTTTGAGTTTAAAGCCTGGATGTTAAAGCCTGGGCCGCGGTGACTGATGGCGCCGGCGCCTTCAGGGTGTGCAGCGGGGCCTCCGCCATGGACCTGTTCGGGGACCTGCCCGAGCCGGAGCGCGCGCCGCGCACAGCTGCCGGTAAGCGGCGCGATGAAGGAGGGCGGCGGCTTGAGGCGGCTGCTCCGGGCCTGCTTCTGCCGCCTGCCCGGCTCCGCCATCTTCGCCGCGCAGAAGGACGAGCCGCCGCGTCCCTCGGCCCAGCGGAGGCCTCCCCGGGCCCCGGCCCCCGCGCCCGCAGCAGCGCGGGTCCTGCGTGCCTGCGAGCGCGGGAGGCGGGACGCGACCTCGGTGTCCGGAGACTTGCGTCGCGCCGTTCCTGCGCCTTCCGGGGTCGCGGGGCGGCGGGGACGGGCGTCCACCCGGTCGCTCGACCCGTCTCGTCCCGGACGCTGGTCCTGCGGCGGGGAGGCGGCCTGAGCTCCACACCTGGCACGATGGCCGCGCGGCCGGAGAACCGGCCACTCCAGTGTGGTTTGGCAAAACGTTGATCCGGACGCTTAGTTGAGGCCTTGTTTCCAAGCCTGCCTTGATGGCAGAAAACCCCGAAAGGTGCAAACTCAAGTTCAGATTCCCAGCCCCACCGCAGCCCACTAGGTCGGAGTCCGTTATTAAATAAATGCCGGCCGGCGGGGTCTGGACCCCGCGGTTCGGGAACTCGTTGGTGCTGGGGGGAAAGCGGTGGTTTTGCGAGCGGCGGTGATGACCACCAAGTGGCAAGTTCACGCTGGAGGAGGGCTTGCAGTCCAGGGACACTGGGGACGGACAGGGTGCCATTGGGCTTCCGAAGATGGGGAGACTCGCCGTTTGCAGCTCCTAGGCGAGGGAACACTGCGTTCGGATTGGAAGGCTCGGCTCTCTAACCTGCCCCTGGCATGCCCGTGTGGAGGAGGAGGTGGGCCTCGGCCACCAAGAAGGGATTGTTCTGCGCTCACCAGCGCCTGGGTTTGGCTTTTCGCGCACATACTGCCAGTCAGTCTGTCGGGCCATTTTGAAGTTTTATCTTTTTGCCCTTGCTCCCCTTACTTCCCCCACGGGCCATTGTTGAGGGTACCAGAGCATCTGAACAACTGGGCCGTGTGTGTCTGTGACTTGGTTCAGCCATTCTTTTTCACAATAACTGCAGTTACACTTGTGGGTAAAACTGGCTTTGTCTTATCTGTCAGCGGGGTGCAATTTCTCTGTGTTTCAGGCTGAGGGTTGGATTCCCACGTGTACCACAAGCCTTTCACGGTTTTTGTCTTACTTTTCACCTGAAACTAATGTGGGGCTTCCTTGACAGGACACAAAACCTGACAACTCAGAGTCTTACAAGTTGGCACTTAGCAGCCTGTCTCCAGATACAGTGGGGAGAGCATGTCCTGTCACTGCTTCTTCCAGACTCCACTTCAGTCCTGGCTGATGGGGTGGCAGAGGGGCTGCTTGCTGCTTTAGCTCCACTTCCCCTGAGAGTGCCTTAGTGCACTCCCCATCTGCCAGGAGGATGCTGACACTGTCACGGCACATTATTTAAAATAACTTTAAAAAAAGAGGACTTGCTTTCAGAATTTGTAGATGACTGGAAATTGAGAGGGATAGACTAAAGTGAGTGACAAAATCGAGATCCAAAGATTATTGGTAAGTAGGTAGTTCGTTAAAACCAACAAGATGAACCATATTCCAGCACTGAAAGGCACTGGCAAGAGGAACATGAATTCGAGGACAGCCTGGACTATGTAATGAGACCCTGTCTAAAAACCAAAAATCTAAAAACTCCAACAACAAGAAGATGAGATATTTGACAGATCAAAAACCAATCAGAACCAAAACAATCAGAATTCACATTCTTGTGAAAATACTATGATTTTTTTTAAAAAATAATTTGCATACCAGTAAATCACATGGATTCCTAAAGTGATGGAATGCTAAGACTGAACATGGCCCTCACGCATGAAATGTACCGGGCACAATAAAACACCTAGTCATTTTCACAGTTCCCTCAAAAAAGTTGTGTGGGAAATGGAACCGACCGTTTAGTTTGAAATCCATCTCTTCACTTACTAGCCTGTGCCTCCAGGGGCTGTTGCCACAAGTGTAAAATAGGTGACGCCTCCTACTGTCCTTGTGTGCATTAAAGAGTGTAATACATGTGCAATGGAGCAGAGTCAGTGCTTTATACACATTAGCCATTACTTTGTGAGCTGTTAACTTTTAATAGACATTTAAAAGGGAAAAACGAAATGGATTTTGTAAAAAGCAAGCACTAAATGTTCAGAGAGGTAGGAGATAACTACAGTGTTCAGATCACATCAAGTGTGTTTTACTTCTTTTGGTTTTGTTTTCACTATCACATCTAATGTTCCTATCCTCAAGACGCTTAAATTTTTATGATCTGGTAAAAGAATGTAGAAAGAGTACATTGTTTTTCGGTATTGTACTAAATTAGTGGTTTTCATCCCAGTATTTAAGGGTTTGTTTGCTGAGTAAATAAAATTTTAAAGATCAGTCTGTCTTTTACCCTAAAGAAGTGTGTTTCTATCAGTCAAAAATGGAACTTTTCTGTCAGACCCACAAATATGCTGACTTGAGGTTCATTTGACAGCACCTTAGCTTTGGTTTTATAGGGAAGTTCACCACCAGCACATTTAAAATTAATGGTCAGCCTGGGGATATAGCTTAGTGGTATAGCATGTGCTTAGCATAAGAGGTCCTAGGTTCAGTCCCAGTACCACAAACAAACAAAATTAATGGTCAGCTGTCAAGAAACATTTGCTTGGCAAACTGTCTTAAAATATTTCTTCAGAGGGGGCTAGGGCATGGCTCAAGTGGGTAAGCGCCTACCTAGCAAGCGCAGAGCCTTGAGTTCAAGTGCCAGTAGCACCAAAAACAAAAATTTCTTTAAAAAATTGGAGATACAAACATAAAATAAAGGTTAAGATATTAGAAGAATAACTTTAGGGTTAAGCAAGAAAAAAGTCAGAAAAAGTTTAAAAAAATTACAAACTATTAGTATTTATAAAGCGGCACAACTAATTGACTGGAAAGCAATAAATTTAAGCTTGTCTTTGAACAAATTTCAAGCAAAGATTTGTTTGAACTGGTTAATGACAAACAACAGTTACTTTGCTTTTGAGGTTTTATTTTTGTCATTTTAAAAATAAATTTATGTATTAGGTGGCTTGAAATTGTGTAGACCTTTTGTGAATGAAGTGGTGAATGACAAGAATATTTTGATGCTCTTGCATCAATGAGGTTTCTGATACAAAAACTAGGTTTACACAATGTTCATTATTTTGTCAGTTTATCATTGCAGTGTCCAAATTAATAACATAGAATTCAGACTGAAAAATAAAAGTCCTGTGCTTATTTCTAGGTAGAGCACATGTCAGTAGCTCAGTGTCTGCTATGTGGAAAGACCGAGAAAGTTTCTTCATCAAAACTTCCATGAATGTTTGATACCTGCTTATTTATTTTCTGCAGAAAGCAGCCTCTTGGTGTTTGATGCCCCAGAAGCAACTCTGTTGAGTTGATTACAGAGAGATCTCCTCAAAAGAAGCCCAGCTGGATGCATCCTGCTTGTTGCCTTGCTCTTTTTCATGGAAAGAAAAGAGAAAGAAGAGCACTTTGTGGATTTGGTAATTGTTTGTAGCACTGGCAGAGCCTCAAATGATATTTGTTCTGTTACAGTGACTTCCAACAGGAGCCTTCATTTTTACTTCAGAGGAAAGCTGGACAACATGCAAAGGCTTGGACTAAACACAGTCAGATGCTTTGAAATCCTAGTCATTGGTCTTTGTTTGTAAATACATTTTGCTGCTGTTACACTAGTGTCTAATTAAAATAATTTGTAAGAAAAAATAATGTGCTTTGTTTGGTTGTAGTTCTCTATTAAACATTTAAATAGAGAGCAGGTGATTATTAGAGGGGAAAAAAAAGTGCAAAAGTTTAGGATTAGCCTTGTTTGAATAACTATTAAGTTTTAATGATTCTGATAATGTGCTCAGTCTCTTAAAGGTTATGAGGCTGATATTTCTTCACTTTTTTGTGGTGAGAGAATTAGTTTAATCATTAGGGGATGTCACTGGGGAGCTCTTGCTCAAGGGTTTCTTTTGAGTTTATTCCTGGAAAGGAATGAAACTGGCAGGAAGAAGGGCAGTTTTCTGATGTGTCTGATGACCATTTCCAGGAAAGTCTGGATAGTCAAACCACAAGGATTCCTGGGCTCTATTGTAAACATTCCCCCACCTCCCCCCCAAAAAAAAAACAACCAAAAAAGTTCACCCATAACAATTGTTACACTCTTTTATAATATTGTCATATACAAAAATCTTTCTACAAGGAGTAAAATCCTGAGGATGCTAAAAAGAAAGAAATCCTAATATTTGGCAAGTGAAAAACACTGTCTTGCACAGTATAAAGTCGTTCTGCCCCATTCAGTAGACTAAATGGTAGGGGAAACCATGCTAGATGTGAGAGAGCCTTTTTAACAAATTGTCTCTGATGTGATGGGACTGAATTTTTATTCCTATAGTCTGATTTCAATGATATTCTTAAAAATCAGTAATTTATATAGTCATTAAATACCTGAGACATTAAGTTAGAACAATGATTGTCTTGTTCATTTATTTATTTGGTTGTTTATCCATGCCACAAGCATTTGCTGGGCATCTTATTAGAGACAGACACAAGGTATTTGTGGAATAAGTGAGCAAAATAGCAATATTTGTACTTTCATGGAATTTTCAACCTTAATGAAAAAATATAGCATAATAGAAAAGGTTTTCTTGAATGTGGTACTTCATATGACAGAAGTAAAACATTTGGACAACTCTCAAACTCACTCAATCAAGATGTTTTTCTCTTGGTTGGAATGTGCTCATGTTAGTACATGTGTGCTCTCTCTTCTGATTCACTTGTGAAAACATTATCTTTTTAAACCACTTGGCAGATTTTGCCTCCTTTTGAGCCTTGATAACTTATGAAAGATTGAACTCTGGGCAGTGACTTTGTTGCCTTAATACCTATAGTAAGCAGTTACAGTACCTATTAGATTCCTTTCCTGACCCTGTAGAATTTGGAATTTACTCATGATTGCATAAAAGTATATCATCAGACTGCTTTTTAAAAATTTATTGTCCCTTTATGAAAAAACAATCAGGTATTTTGCATGAATTCATTGTGGAAATTCTTACTAATGAATCTGGAACTTATTAGTCAAATACTTGATATAATTGATCCACTTGAGGTCTCAAAAGAAAGATAGCTTTGATAGTTTGCAAAGTATTATAACACTGTTCTCATTTCATTATCAGATGTTACTGTGGAATGTACATGTGACCATGACCATTGGCATATAACATAATCATAACCTAGGATTACTCTAAACATACTACACAACTAGAGGGACACTACCCTGCCTCTATCTCCATGCTACACAAGTGTACAATTCATGCTGGAAGTGTTCCTGAAACTCGTTCTCCTGATTAGTGGAGAGGTCATCATGGAGTTGGCAACTTATATCTTTCCACGTCTCGTTTCTCTTCATCTAAATACATCCCTACATTTTCAGATCACACGGTCTAGACCCTGGTAAGCTAAGTGACTTTCTCACAGTCTCACATCAATCTACATACTATATATCTCTGGTCCCCCAGAAGTGTCCTTATAATTCCTGGGTCCTCAGGAATGTTTCCCATGGCCTCCCTGAGGCGAATGACACCGCAGTAACACCCCAGACATGCAGTTTAAAGGGTGTGATTTTGTTTCTCTAGCATTCACAGCTTATAAATTATACCAATTTTCTAGACCTCGAGACAAGGACTATCATATTCAGAGTGGCATTCAATTGTAAAGTTACAGGATTTCTTTCTTAATAATACAATATAAACTGAATATGCCTTTGAATATACCCATGGAGAAGTTTTTGAACAAGCCCAAATTAAGAAATTGTTGTCAACTCACAACTGTTTCTGGATGATGACTTCTTTTTCTACTTCTTGAATGGAATTTAATTTTGTTAGTATGCACAGGGAAAGAGAAAGTTCTAACATTTAAGTCTCTTGATACTGCTAAACTTCCTTCCCTTAGAAGCCAATTTTACATATGAAGTCTGGAGGCCAGAGGGGCAAACTAGCAGTAAAGGCACAAGGAGCAATGCTTAACCTGGGTTAGAATAGAAATACAAAGCTCCTAAGATTTGGTCCAAACTTTGGTCTATTCAGATATTCATTTCCTATTTGTGTCCCTTTTATTTTTTTCTCTGTGCTCATTAGTCTGGCTAGGAAGTCACGTGGTTCATATATTTTGATGCTGTTAGGTGGAGTATAAAATTTCATGGCAATTATTACTAAGCAAATGTCCTTGTCCTGTTTCGTCACTTTTGCCCGGAATTAGGCATTACCCCAGTACTCTCTTTTGGTTATGTTGGCTATTGGCTAGTTACATTTTCATTTATCTTCATTTTTTTTGAGGTTCTTTTTTTTTTTTTTAAACCTTCAAAGACCCCTTGCATGTGTGTTTGGGTTCACCAGATAGGGTCCTTCCATAGTAAGCCCTTCTTATACTCAGATTCAATATATATGATTATGACCAAACAGTAAGTTAAAAAAGCAATTAACACTAAAAATAAGGCAAGGTGCTGCTATGTCCAGGGACTTCAGGCATTTCCTAGAGAGTGTGAGAGAGGGCCCAGGCTTTGGTGAGACAGCAGGGCAGTCAGTGGTGCATGTCCTGTCTCTGCTGAGCCTCAGGCCCTTGCAGGTGTCCCCGGGGCTTTGATCACCAGTGGGGCCACCATGGACCTGTGGAGTCTGAAGCTGGAGACCAAGGTTGGCGCGCCTGCTCCTCACTCCTCCGGAACGCGCGAGCGTGAGGCTCTCGCGGGCGCGCGCGTGGATTTGGAACCCTTGATTGTCATGTCATGGAATGTTACCAGTCTCCTAGGACAAGTTCCCTGGAAACCAAAACTGGTAGAGCGACTGTCCGCGACACTGCTCCAGGAGAACTACCTTGCTCAACTGCTGATATGTACAGATACAAGGGTAAGCCGGGGCCCTGATGCTCCCCACCCAGGAGGGACGGCCACCGCCCGCCGGCCCCTCGCACCCCTCCGTGGTCCACCTCCTGCAGCCCAACCACCCCTCACTCTCCGCCCCTCTTCTAGCCCATAGGAGACCTTGCCACTGCCCCTTTGGGGATTTCATGCCAGGGTTCCTGGATGCACCTGGAAGACGGTACCGGCTCAAGCTGGGTATGCTCACCCCTTGCGGGATCAGTCACCCCCAAGGGGCCAGGCTCTGTGCGGGAAACTGCAGGATGGTCTGCAACCCAGCGACCAAGCAGATTTGCCCCAGCAGTAACAACCAGAGGCCACCTCCAGTGCCACGTCAGATGGTCTGCTGGACACTGGCCTCCAGGGAAAGAAATGCCCAGGAGCCTAGCGTAAAGGAGACCACAGTGAATGCCTTGAAAGGCTCGAATAAAGGGATAGTGCAGAAAGAAGGAGCAGGGCAGATGACCAACTCCACGCTGGCCTCCCCAGCAAGAAATGCCCAGCAGCCAGGTGCAAAGGACGCCACTCTCAAAGAGACAATGCAAAGTAGGGTGGAGGAAGAGTCCCAAATACTTAGAGATGGCAAGAAAAGCAAGAGAAAGTGCCATGAGAGTAGTGGGAACAGCCCGTCAACATCTGAACCCCTCCTGGCCGATGGCTCTTCTGCTAGTCTTGTACAGAAACCTGTACCCCTGAAGAGAAGTCTCGCTTCTGAGACCTCTGATGACCCCTTAAATAAGCGGGCACGCATGTGTTCTAGGTGCTCCCCGCCAAGCAAGTTCACATGTGGCATCCCAGTGCCCAAGCGCAATGCAATCATGAGTTCCTACAGCTCCACTGGAGGCGTCTCCCAGCTGTGGAAGAGGAGGGGGCACACCTCAGCCCTCCTCTCTGGACCAGCTTCCTCCCACTGCCAGCAGCCAGAGAGGACAGCAAAGAACAAAAGAGAGGAGGGGCTGGGGCATGGCTCTAGTACTACTGCTCCCACTCCCCAGGTGATGGACAAGGAGTCCCATGGACAAAGGGCTACAGATGACACCACAAGGAAGGAGAAAAAGTCCTCCATGTCACTACCCACACCTGGCAGCTCTGGGAGCAGGAAACGCAAGCGGTGCGGGGACCCACTGACCTGCCCTTTACCTCCCTTGCTTGCCTATCCTATCACTCCTGAAGTCCATAGAGAGAAGAAGGCCAGATTCCAGCGGTTTAGCAAGGCTCTGGAGGACAAGACTGTTGTGGCCTCTAACTGTGTCACTAAAGAGCCTTGCCTCACTTTCACGCTACCTGCAATAGGGCCAGCTTCCTTGCCATCCTCACACCCCACGCCTGCACAAGGCCCAGGTGCTACCCCGCTGCTGGCCAGTCTGAAGACAGTGGAGATCCCTGACGGCACACCATCCTTACCAGCACCTGCCGATGTAGTCAGCACTACCACCCCTGCACCAGGCCCAGGTGCTACCCCACTGCTGGCCAATCCAAAGACAGTGGAGATCCCTGACTGCACACCACCCTTACCAGCACCTGCCGATGTAGTCAGCACTACCACCCCTGCACCAGGCCCAGGTGCTACCCCACTGCTGGCCAATCCAAAGACAGTGGAGATCCCTGATTGCACACCACCCTTACCAGCACCTGCCGATGTAGTCAGCACTACAACCCCTGCACCAGGCCCAGGTGCTAGCCCATTGCTGGCCAATCCAAAGACAGTGGAGATCCCTGACTGCACACCACCCTTACCAGCACCTGCCGATGTAGTCAGCACTACAACCCCTGCACCAGGCCCAGGTGCTACCCCACTGCTGGCCAGCCCAAAGACCAT
Organism: Castor canadensis; assembly: GCF_047511655.1. Lineage (NCBI taxonomy): Eukaryota > Metazoa > Chordata > Mammalia > Rodentia > Castoridae > Castor > Castor canadensis. The sequence continues at coordinate 52,577,674 of NC_133400.1, forward strand.
GCCGAACCCTGACTGTGCAGTGTCCTTACCAGGACCTGCTGTTGTAGTTAGCACTGGAACTCCTGCACCTGCCAAGCCACCTGGCCACACACTGACCCTGACCGCAGAAAGGCCAGCTTCCTGTCCAGCCTCCGTCCCCACCTCAGGCCTAAGCACTATCCCACTGGTTGGGCACTTGAAAAAGATGAAGAATCTACAGGCCCCACCATCTTTTCCAGTGGTGGTTGGTGTGGTTACTACTGTAGCTCCCGCACCTCCGAAGACAACTGGCCTTCCAGCTGTCCTTAGTTCTTCACATTCAGTGACCTTTGCAGGAACATCTTCAGCAGCTTCTGTGGGGCAGGCACCTACTTCCTCCTCAGTTGTGCCTATGGATACATCGCCCGCTCCACCCCTTCAACCTCCAGTTTCAGGCAATCTACAAGGCCCCCCCATACTTCCAACAGCTTCTGTGGGGCAGGCACCTACTTCCTCCTCAGTTGTGCCTATGGATACATCACCCGCTCCACCCCTTCAACCTCCAGTTTCAGGCAATCTACAAGGCCCCCCCATACTTCCAACAGCTTCTGTGGGGCAGGCACCTACTTCCTCCTCAGTTGTGCCTATGGATACATCGCCCGCTCCACCCCTTCAACCTCCAGTTTCATCCAAACTACAAGGTGTCCTCTGGCCTGCCCCCACTCAAAACCCAAAGGCCCTTGGCAGCATGCCTACCAACCATTCCTCCCCTACTGGCCCTGGCCTGACCTCTGCCGTTTCCATGAAAAGCCAGGGAAACAAACCCTCTCTTTCCACACATGTGGGCACATTCCCAGCCTCTTCTCACCACACCATCCCCCCCAGGACCAAAACTACCATCCCGCCCATCAAGCCCCAAAGTGGCCTCATTATACCTCGTAATTTCCTACACATGCCAGCCCACTGTTTAATGCAGACAACTGCTTTAGTTACCGGTCCCCCCATGATCACTAGTTCAGCCACACTCACCACCACTGGTCCAGCCAGTCGGTCTTCCTCAAAGCCTATGAGTGGTTTTGGGGTAAAGAGCGTGGCCAGCACCACCTCCACCACCACCAGCACCACTGCTTCCACCACCACCTTGACCTCTCAGGGAATCCACCTTGGGGCTTCTGCTCCCTCTGGTGCCCACAACCCAGTGGCCCCGAGCTCCTTCCAGATACCCCAGCCCTCTACCCTGTCCACATCTGCACCACCCACCTCTTTTGGTCAGCCCCTACCCAGTACTAATCCCAGCACCCCTGGCATCAGTGGCCTTAACCACCCACTCACTACTGCTACCAGTCTGGGGACGCTGAGAGTCGGAGACACCACCAACCCTTCCTCCAACACCCATCCCGTCCCCCCACCCTACACAGGACCCAAATCCCAGCCCACCAATGGAGGCTCAAAGAAGCAGAAGAAGAGGGTCAAGATGTCAGCCCTTATTAAAGCATTCGCTGCTCTTTCACTGGCCGATTCTGTGCCACTCCAGGCACACAAGCAGCAGAGTCAACCGAAACTGGACAAATCCATGAGGTCTTTGGTGGCTAAGTTTTCTAAACTTTCCTTTGTTTGAGAGGCTCTGCCTCAGTTGTGCATTATTATTATGGATACATTATTAGTATAGATATATTTCCATTTGTTTAAAAATAAAGATACATTTCTGTATTTTAAAATAAGCAGAGTAAATACATTAATTTCATGTGTTCATGGGGCATCAGACACAGATATCTGGAAACTTTGCAAGTATTATCAACCCCAGTGCCCTTTTTTAAATAGGTCAGGATTCTAAGGCTGAGAAGAATGAAACAAACTCAGGGAGATCTCTGACAGAGATAAATTGAAACATGAAGCTCCTACATTTTGGTCCAAACTTTGAGTCTCCATCTGAGCTAAAGCTTACCATGTTGTACTGTTTATTTGGTTAGTTGGTGGAGTTAATGCCAAAATTTTAATTCCTGGAAGGACTTTGCCTGAGATGTTGCATTTTTTTTTTTTTTTTTTTTTTTGCCTAAGTCATTGGCTTGTATCTTAGTATCAATAGTCTGCATGAAAAAACTCTCTAAATCTTGCTTTTGGAACAAAGTTCTATACGGAAGATGACACATCTGTGTCATCATAGGTGATATCATAGGTTATTGAGAGAGTTTCCTAACAGCTTTGGCTGAAGACAGTTATTCAGCTTGGGGTTCCCCATTTCCTCTTTTTGCAGCAATGTTGCAAGGAGAGGAAGTAACCAAGTGGATCTGGTTTAGAACCATTCTCCATCTCTCTGTCCAGCATCTGTACTGCTCTGGGGTGATTCAAATAGCCCTTTGTCAAAGCTAACTGCTTGCTTTTCTTCTGAGAAACACCCTTTTGCCTAATGTGGGTTTTAAAACTTCCTCATCAAAAGGTGGAAGTGTGTGTCACTCATTGGCCTGCACTGGTAGGAGGAATATTACCAGTTCCTCCAAATGAAGGCAGATGTTTGCAGAAATGAGTCAACACCAAGAAAGTTTTTAAGATCACATAAAATTGTATTAATACAAGATTGTTGTGTTTTAATAAAGCCCACAGCCTGTCTTCAAGGCTTCAGCAAGGGTCTTCTGTAGCACTTGGATATTTCCCGCACATGTTTCCACCTCTAGGTTCTCATATGTATTTACTTCAAGTTGTAGCGGCCCAATAAAACTGTGCAGTTCTTTCGCTTGAAGGTTATTAGATTGTGGAAACAACTTGGAGTGAAAGGCTGAATTTTAGTCAAGGGTATATTTGCATGGTCCCATTTTTGTAAGTATCAAAGTATTTTCCAGACATGGAGGCTGACCTCTTACAGTGGCTTTGTTCAAGTTGGATTAGCCAGACAAGACTGCTGCATTTTAAGTTGCTGCTTTTGATTTTTACCTTGGATTCCCTTTGTCTCTGGATAATTTCCATGAATCACTGCAGAACCATGAAAAATTGAATATTTGAGGATTTGTGTGTATGTGTATGCTGCTATTGTTGCTGGATTTTGCTTTACTTTGTTGGCTATAGTTAAGAAAAAGCTACATGCTTATTTTATGTTTATTCACTCCACACTCTTGTTGGCTTTGGGGAATTTCTTTAGCTGAGCCTTGTACTCACCAAACACACACACAAACACACACACACACACACACACACACACACACACACACGCCCACTGGGTGACAAGTGTCTGCTACAGGGGATACAGTCTTGATCTGTCGCAACTCCTTGAACTTGACACATTCATGTTATTCATCCCACAATCAGTGTAATCAAGAAGTTCCCTGTGATGTGTGGAAGAGCCTAGTGTTTAGGATTGTATCTGTATATAAGCTCCACTGTGAGCACTGTAATTGGCAAAATGTGCATGAGCGGCTCTGACCTCCTTGGTTACATGAAGGAAGAGCAGGGGCGAGAGGGGGAATGCTCTGCAAATATCTGATTCCCATGGAAGCTTTGCTTGTTTTGTTGCTGGACCACTGCCAGGCAAATGCTGCTCACATCTTTTAAGAAATCCCAGCTGCAGAAGGAGTTGCTGAACCCAGTAGAGAGTGTTGCCAAGACATTCTGTTGGAGCACTGCTGTGGCAATGAGCAGACATTCTCTGAAAAAGTAAAATAAAAGCTCATGGAAACGTTTAAGATAAAAGGAGACTTATCTATATGACCATGTCTACATAAACACAGTTTGGGATTTGGGGACCAAGTTCACACTATTATTAATACTGTCAAGGCTCTTTTGTTCTAGGTGGCTTTAGGAAATTTTTCTCTTAGCTTAGATGATATCAGGTCTCAACTGGTGAATATGAAGTATATTGTTTTTTACATGAATTTTCTTTTTTTTTTTTTGTGCTGGGTTGAACTGAAGGCCGTGGCTCATGCTAGGTAAGCACTATGTTACTGAGCTGCATCTCCAGCACTGTATAAAGTATTCTAAAAAGTCACAAGTATAAAAATGTAAACTTCTGCTGGATTCAGTGACATATACTCAGAACTCAGGAGACTGAGGCAGGAGAATCACCAGGTTCCAAGCCAACGTGAGCTAAATGGTGAGTTCAAGGCCATCCAAGCCTACATAACAAGACATTTCCTCAAAAATGTAACCTACAATTAATAATATGGTTAGAGAAAGTAAATTTGGATATGATAGCTGTGGGCAGAAGGCACAGGTTGCTCAGCTGCTTTTGCTCCATTCCTTGATGGTCGGTCTCTGTGTCCATGAGACAACTCCTCCACATCCTTTGTTTTCAGTTCACTATGACTTCATCATTAATCTCAGTCCATGAATAACATGTAGCAATAGGGAGGAAAAACCACATGGATGAATGAATCACTACTATTGCTTGAAGCTGCAGGTGTGACTTGGGGTGATGACACACATAAAGATGAGGATGAAACCTTCCTCCATAGACCAACTTACAGTCAGGAGGAAGTTTTTGGTCAGTCACTGCTTGGGGGCTTTTAGATAATCAAATCACATCCTCTTTCCCCCATCCTCAGTTTGGAACCTATTGAAATATGAGATACAAGTGAAACAAAGGGAGAGCAAAATATTACTACCGTTACTGATAAAAACTGCATCAAGGAATACAATTTAATTTGTGCTCAAATGGGCATCTAATATCTTCTCTACTATCCATAGTGAATCAAATCTCCCACTCAAAAATATAGAAATTCCACTTGCAGGGGACATCTCACATAACTGAGAGAATGCAATGCTCTGTACAGAAAACTATCTCTGCAAGATATCACAGCCCTCAGGACCTTCCCACAGGTTCACATCACATTGAACTCATCCTTCCATAAGGAAGCATGGGAAAGGAATGAGGAGAGAGGCCAGATGGTAGCAGAAAGCCTTCCATAGAAATGTGAGAGAAGAGAAGGCAAAAGTTTCTTGACATCTATTAGCAGCACAAAGAAAGTCTGAACTAGCTTCACTGTGTGCCATACTTGCAAAAATGTGCAGTAGTGACTCCGACTCGGACGTCTTTGGTCACATGAGGACGGGCAGGGGAGAGAGGAGGAAGCACTGTGAGCATCTGATTCCCATGGGAGTTTTGCTGCTTTTGCTTCAGGGGCACTGTGTGGCAAAGGCTTTGTAGTTGATGAAGCGAGAGAACAGTCAGTACCTGAAGAGTTCAAGGAGTGAAGTAGACAATGAGCCCAGGAAGTAAGGGGACTGAAAATAGCGGAGAGCAAGATGAAGGATAGAGACCAGTGATTAAGGCCAATTTTTCTAGCTCAGCTGGACAGGTAAGAGGCTGAACAGCCCATCTGGCTGGTTTAGAGGGCTAAGAATACAAAAACTACACTTCAAGTTTTGAGAAAGGGAAAATACTGGTGGGCCTTGGTTTCCTAGGGTTTGGGATTCCTGAAGAGCAAGGGGAAAGTGTAAATGATAAGCAAAAATATTCTCAAAGAATAGAAGCTCATTTTAGAAGCTTCTTAATCTCCATAGTTAAATTGAGGACATCCCAGATTGCAGATACCCATAGGTGTTTAGTAGAAATGAACACAATTACTTCCTAATGAGTGATAATACCATCCTAGTCCTCACTGCATTTCTATAAAAAATATTACAAACCCCATCTGGCACATAAGGGAAAATTCCTTACACACAATTAGACAAGGTCGCATGGATGAAGTGAATGGAAACACTAGAGTAGAAACATTGGGAAGGTTACAGATATTGGTGTTGTCAGGCATAGACCTTTGGAATAACTGTACTTTGTGTTGTTCAAGGAGAAAAGAGACACTATGAAGAATTCTGAAAGCAAAAAATAAAAACTTTATACTGCAATTATAAAGTTCTAAAGTGGAAGTTCTAAATTTAAAAAATACACTAACCCAAATTAATAACTCAATGGAGAGGTTTAATAGCAGTTCAGATATAGCTAAAGAAATAATCGATAAAATAGAATACAGGTCAGGTGAAAATATTCAAAACAAATTTTTCCTTTACCCAGCAGGCCAATAATGAAAGAAATGCTTAAAGAACATTCTTTTTGGGTTTTTTTTTTTTTTTTTGAGACAAGGTCTCACTATGTAGTTCAAGCTGTCCTCATATCCTCTTGTATCATCTTTTGAGTTCTGGGACTACCACACACCCAGAAAAGTGCCACCACACCCAGCAAAGAGCATTGTTTAGGTAAAAAATAAACAAGACCATGTGGAAGCTAAGAAGTTCATGTAAATGGAAAAATGAGGCCTGTTAAAACTATTCCAGGTATGGGGGAGGGGAGAATAAAGGAGAATGATGGATGGGGAGAATTCAACTATGGGTATATTGCAATAAGTTTTGTAAATGTCACAATGCACCCCCCAATGCAACAATTCAAAAAAGGCATGAAAAGATATATATATGTATATTCACTTAATATTATGTGTATAAAATAAAAATAGACCATCATATAAATTGGGAGAATAAAATAATTTATTTTCAGATTGTCTAGGAAGAGGGTAGAGGCAAAAATGAAGTTAAGACATTTATAACCTCTAGGACAAGTGTGCTACAAGAAGAGTAAAATATCATGTAACTTCCAAGACAATGGGAGGAGGCAATAAAGAAATGTAAATAATACAAAAGAAAGAAAGAGAGAAAGAAGAAAACTCCCTGTAGGCAAAATGATAAGAAATGAGTGATACAGTTCATTAAAGTTTTACATGGAAAGATGATATTGAGTAATCAAGTCAATTTAGAAAACAAGGAAGGACGAAGACCATTCTATCTTATTTCAGGACTTAATAAATGGCTGTAGAGATCAAGATTATTGTATTTGCAAGGAGTAGAACAGAGAATCCACAAACAGCTCCATATAAATGCAGACAATTGATTTTTGAGAAAGGTGCAAAGGACAATCTTGTCAGCAAATGGTATTTCACCAACTGGAAATCCATAGCTGTCCCTCACCTGCCACAGGGGAAAAATAATCCAAACATCATACAAAATTAAATTTAAATGGATTTAAATGCAAAATTATAAAACTGACAGAAGATAACATAAGACAAAACCCTCAGTGTTCATAGAGTTCTTATTGGGACACAAAGTAAGATACATAAAAGAAAAATGTTTATATCTGTATCTATGTCTAATCTCTCTATATATGTAGGTGGTATTGGAGTTTGCACTCAGGACCTTGTGCTTGCAAGGCAAGTACTCTGTCACTTGAGCCATACCCCAGTCCTTTTTGCTTAAGTTATTTTTCAGATAGGGTCTCATGCTTTTTGCCTGGGTCTGGCCTCAAACTGTGACCCTCCTTATCTCTGCCTGTAGCTGGGTTTGCAGGTATTCCCCACTACATGTGGCACCATTAAGGACCATTAAAAAGGATGGAAAAGCAAGCTACAGGCAGGGAGAAAATATTTGAAATGCACATCTTAATAGAGAACTCATATCTAATGTACAGAAAAGCTAAAACTCAACAGTAAAACAAGAAAAAATCCAATTAGAAAATGGGCAGAAGATAGCGAAATTTTACCAGAAAGAATATATGAATGTCAGTGAGCATATCAATAGGTGGTCAGCACGATTAGTCATTAGGGAAATCACAATTAAGACCAAGGTGGCATTCACAATATAGCTATTACAACTGCTAAAATAAAAAACAGTACTCAAAATATCCTAATAAGTCAATTTTTTAAAATGGGTAAAAACTTGAATAGACGTGTCTCCAAAAAGACATACACATGGCCATCAGGTATATGAAAACACTATCAACATCATTAATCATCAGAGCTGCAAATCAAGCTATACATGATATACGTGATACACCTACTTGGTAGGCTGAGGTGGATCAAATTGTGGTTTGAGGTCAACCTGGGCAGGGACCTTGTGAGATCTCCATTTCAACCAATAGCTGGGTGTGGTGGCACAAGCCTGTCATCCCAAGCTATGTGAGAGGATTATAATTCCAGACAAGCCTAGACAAACAGTTAGTAAAACATCATGTCAATGGAAAAGAGCTAGATGTGGTAGCAACTGTCTGTCATCCTAGCCACAGCAGGACATTTAAAATAGGAAGATTATGGTTCAGGCACACCTGGGCAAAAAGGGACACCCTATCTGCAAAATAACTAGGACGAAATGGACTGGAGATATGGTTCAAGTGGAGAGTGCCTGCTTAGCAAGCATGAATCCACAGTACACACACACACACAAAATCAAAATGAGATATCACTTTACACCTGTTAGGATAGCACTCATCATCTAAATAAAAAATATATTCAGAGAATGTGGGGAGTTGTCTAGCTTTGGTGGGAGAGTTCAGTTACTATGAAATACAGTAAGCAAGTACCTAAAAAATTATAAATATTGTTACATATGACCTAGAAACCCTACTTCTGGGTGTCTAGCAAAAAGAATTGAAATCAGAATCTCAAAGGGGTATTAGAGCACCAATCAATGTTCACTGCAGCAGCACTCACGCCAAGATTGGAACAACCTAAATATCCATGGATGGATGAATCTACCAGGACTAATATTGTATATACATACAAGGGAATATAACCTTCAGTCTAAAAACATAACAAAATCCTGCAAAGTGACCACATTCATGGACCTTGAAGACATTATGCTTAGCACCATAAACCAGTCACACACAGAAGGACAAATACTGTATTCACCTCTCAATAGCACTAAATAGTCATGTTCAGAGGATCAGAGAGTAGGATTGTGTGGTCCATGGCCTTGGAGGAGGAGAATGGAAAGTTTCTAGTTAGTGGGCATGAAGTGTTCATGAGGCACCACAAGTAAGTTCTAAAAATCTACCCTATAGTGCTGAGCCCAGGGAACCCAGTACTGTAGGGTACACTTAAAATTTTGTTAAAAGGGTAGATCTCATGCTAAGTTTTCTTACCATAATGAAATAAAAAATTAAACAACAGTGACAATATTCAGTGCTGGCAAGTATTGAATGCTAATAGCTATCTGACTCAGGGGCAGGTGTTTACTTTTATTAATACCTTTAAACATGATGGTTCACTTGACCATTTTATGTTTATATAGAGTTTTATATTCCATGAGGCAATTCTGATAAGCGGAATTTTTTAGATTTGGCGTTCACAATTGTTCTGAGTTTTCCATGGCAGTAATTATTAGTCCTGTATTTAGAAAAGGAAATTGAGGTTCAGGGTGGTTGCATGCCTCACCAAAAGCACACAACTATTCAAAGGCAAAGCCTGGTCCCAAACTCAGCCTTCTCAATTTTTGGCCCAGTGCCATTGTTACCTTGTCATGCTCCCTTCCTTCCTGTATTGTTGCCAGTGCAGTGCATCCTGCTCTGGGGAAAGCAGGGTCAAGGGTCATCTTAGGAAAAGTGCATGTCTCTCTTTGGCACCTTCCTCATGTTGGTGCTTCTGCCTCAGTTTCCTGGAACCCTGTGAGTGCATGAGAGCCAGCTCACTGCACACTGCCTGCTGTGAATTTCTCTTTCCTCAGCAAGTTCATATGGTTGCTTCTGCAATCATATGTAGTCCCGTGGCAAACTTATCACAGGCTGATTGCTGCCTTCCTGTGTCAGCTGAAGCCAACATGATTAAAGAGAATCCACATCAGGATGGGTTCAGTGCCAAGAATACCCCACATGAAAAGTCCAACTTTGAAAGGTTAGTAGCATTATCAATATTGAATCTTCTCATGCAATTTCACTGCTGAAAGGCAACTAAAGATGATGACTATAAATGAAAACAGAGTGTTGATTTAATCCTCTCAATAGAAAAGGCAGCATTATTTGGATTCACATCATAGTCTAATTATTGATTTCTTCACCACAAATGAAAAACAGAAAGACTGTAGGAAGACAACAGCCAAGGAAAACACAGAAAGAAATGGTGAGTAGTAGCCATGTAGAGAAATGACGTACGAGAGGTGTAAAGCACAGGCACCTTCAGAAGACCTTTTCATAACCAGGAATGATAAAGCTTTCAGTCACTTCCATTTCAATAGCTTCCGTGGATTCAAAGCATAGTGTTGGTCTTCAAATGACCTTGAGGATTCACAATGATGGGACATAGCTGAGCTCTTTCTGGATGATGGGATCCATCTAGCATGACCTTGGTCATACAAAAACATTTTGAAGTCATTTCTCTTCTCACTAATTTAGACACCATAAATAAACTTCTATAGAAGGCCTGGCTTTCTGATGACTGTTGAGTGCCTGCTGTTTTAATCATTCCACAGCAGAATCTGCTACTTCACAACATGAGCCTTTGATATTCAATCTGAGAACACCAATGATGATGATCAAGAAAGAATTTAAGAACCAGGGAACAAGTTTGAATAAAAAAATTTGAGATTTTTTTTTGGAAAGGAAATTGGAAAAGAAGAGCAATCTGACTATGGGAAGTGATGAAGGATGAGTTACACTCACCACTGAACTGGCCACAGCCCAGGTTCCTTCACCCTAGCCATGTTTCCCAAATTTCATTCTCACAATACATTTTGGGATTTTTCCCATACCAACCTACAGCTGTTCAAGTTTAATTTTTTTATGTAAATTCTGCTAATTTAAAAAATAGTTTTACGTGACATAAGTAGAAAAGCAATAACAATTGTTATTGTAAGAGCAAAAGGAAGTATAATACAAACAATCAACTTCATTAACTTCTAGCAAGGACTATAATATTTGGTTTGCTCAAAGTTCTAAACTTGAAGGCTTATTATTTTACTGTTTCCAGAAAGACAAGTTAATAAGTATAGATGGAGTTTTAAAGTCATACCATCATAAAAGTGATTCTCTTTGATGTAGCCAGCAGAAATTAAATAATATTCCTGTTTTGCAACTTAATTTAGTTGCAGCAATAAAAACCAATTTTCAAAAGACAAGAACTAGGTGGCAATAACAGATAAGGCACCTTCAGAAGAACTTCTAGTAATGAGGAACGATAAAGGTTGTTGTCATTTCCACTTCAATACTTGGATGCAAAGCCCAGTATTGGTCTTGAAGTGACCTCAAGGTTTCACAATGATGGAATGTAGCCCAGCTACCTAAATGACCATAAGGTCATTTACAAAGGCTGTTGTTTGAGTCACTACTCCATTCACTACCTCTTTCATGTGCTCTTTGCATCTCTTAGGTGGAGACTGAATGATTCCCCATACCTTGAATAGTGATGGCACTTAAGCAACAGTTTGTTAATAACATTTAAATGGGAGAGTGGTGGTTTTTCCAAAGGAAATCAGATCTGTAGCACTCCAAGAAGGGGATGCATGTTCCATGCTCAAAAGCTGATATGTGTTCATTGCATATTCTTGATGCTCTGATTGGATACCAACAGCCCAACTCCCAGACTGCGGAGATGCTTTCCATTCTGGGAAGTGATGAACAGGTGTTCTAGGTCATAGGAGTCATGGAACATCTGGTATCTTCTGAGACCAGTCTGAGCTTTGTAAATTCAGAAAATTCAATTTCTGGCTTATGTCCTAATTTCCACTTGGGCATGTATTAATGAGAGGTCTGGGGGCCTAGGATAGGACAAATGGTTAGAGAGAAAGTTGAAGAGATGTTCTAGGTGAAAGTCATGAGGTGAGAGAAGCGGTGTCACATTGGAGAACCTAGAGAAAGAACATGGTCATCTGAGGGCAGCAGGAGAGGAGGAGTGTCTGTGATACCTGCCTTGGCAGTAGGGAACCAAACAGCTGGAGACTCTTAAAGTAAACTAAGGTCAAGAAAAGTCATCAAAGATGGGAAATGACATGATAAAAATGCTGTAATTATTTATTTAAAAAATATTTTGGCAAACATTATGACAGAGGGAAAGCCTTCAGTAGTAACCGTCAGAGCACCTTAGGCAAATCCTCCCACAGGAGGATTTTTATTTAGCTTTCAGAAAAGCTAAATAAAAGTATAAAAATCTGATAACTCTAATAAATAAAAGAGGAACAGATTGAAGAAGAGGAAAACACCATATGGACACCTGCTGTTTGGGGTTGGGGGGAGTGGCAAGGGATTGAAATACTGAGCAAAGTTTTCAACAAATTTACTAGGCTAAGAGGAACACAACAATCCTTGAAGCATAGGCCCCAAGGGAGTTTCTCCCCTCCACACACTGTAGGTGAGACACGCATAAAGCTTGACACTGATTCTTTAACTTAGCATGATGTGTTTCAAGGTTTATCTGTGGGGTAACATGGATTAACACTTCATTTTTCGTTACTAAATAATATTCCTTTCATAGATATACCACGCTTTATCATTTCATAAGTTGATAGACACATGAGTTTTTTCCATTTTTTGGCTGTTATGAATATTGCTACGATGAACATCATGTAGAATTTTTGTGTGGACATGTGCTTAGCTAGATACCCATAAGCAGATTTGCGGAGTCATCTGCCAATTGTATGCCTAAGCTTCTGAGGAGCTATCCACCTGCTTTCAAAGTGCCTGAACTATTTCCTCCTGGCAGTATTTTGAGGGTTCCAATGTCTCCTTATGTTTGCAAGCAATTATTTTCAGCATTTCAGATTGTTACCATATTACTAGGTGTAATGTGGTATCTCACTGAAGATTTGATTTACATTTTCCTAATGGATCTGTGATAATTTTTGATTGTATGTTTTCTTTTGAGAAATGCTTATACAGATCCTTTGCCCATGTAAAAAACTGGGTGTTTTGTACTTTTTGGTGTGAGGTACTGGGGTTTGTGCTGAGGGCCTTGCACTTTCTAGGCAGGTGCTCTACCTCTTAAGCTGCACCTCCAGCTGTATTTTTGTTATTAATAAAGGGATTCTTTTTTTTTTTTAAAGTATTGAGACTTGAACTCAAGGCCTTCGCCTCACAAGTTTTCTACCACTTGAGCACTGTAACCCTTTTTGTTTTAGTGTATTTTAAGATGGGTCTCACACTTTTGCCCAGGCCAGCCTAGAACATAATCCTCTTACTTCTTCCCAAGTAGCTGGAAATACAGTTGTGTTTGTTGAGATAGGGTCTCATTACTTTTTGTGTGGACGGGATTGAGTCACAACTCTCCTATCTCTGACTCCCATATGGCTGGGAGTCTAGGTACATGCAACATACCCTTGACTTTCATATATGCTTTTATATACTATATAAGAGTTCTTGGCAAACATATGATTTGCAAATATTTTCTCCCATTCTGTGGTGGTTGTTACAGTTTCTTGACAGTGTCCTTTAGGACATTTTTTTTATGGACTTCAATTTATCTATTATTCATGGCACTTTTTGTTTTTGATGCCATAATTATGAATGCTTTACCTAATCTAATGTTACAGTTTACTCCAATCTTTTAAGTGTTTTATTGTTTTAGTTCTTAGACTGAGGTTTATGCTGAATTTTGAGTCAATTTTTGTGTATGATGTAAGAAAGGAGATACTAATATTTTTTATCAGTATTTGGATCCACAGAGTGTTAAAGAGACAGGGAAAATTGCAATGTATGCTCTGACTTACATTATGAAAAATATCCTGTTGTAGTTTTTTAAGGTTATAAACTGTCGAATACAACTTTACTGCAGAGTTTGAACATGATATGTAAAATTCTTGGTTAAATTGAAAAAGCGAGTATGATGTGTTATAAGAAATGTCACACATTAATATTGTGCCCCCAGCACAATATTAAAAATAGAAATTTAAGAAGAAGAAATGAATTGAAAAGTGATAATTCCAGTTGCTATAGCCTCAGTAGGGAAAAATTTCTCCAAATCAAATTAATTTCAAACAATATAAGCATATTTCAAGAAAAGTTAAAACTTGTCAATAAGAAATAATGTAAAATTTTCATCATAGAAATGTCTTTAGTGATTTTGCTAAAAAGAAGGAAAAAACAATTTTCCTGGAAAAGTACATATGCTGTTCTATTCAAATATTGTTAATTGAAGACAGAATGTCCAAACATGAGTGATCATAATTAAACTTAGTATTACATTCTGCTCAATTTCAGTCACATAAAACTATGCATTTATAAATGTTTTTAAATATAATCATTGAAGAAGATACATCCTAAGGAAGTATGTTACATACTGACCAACACAGAGGTAGCTATTTATAACTTACACATTTTCCGATACATAATGCCCTCAAATATTTAGAGCAGAACTATAGAAAGAGAACAGCAAATTTAATGCAAATAGAGTAAAAGAGAGGAAAGGAATAGAGAACAGCAGAAACTGAGCAAAACAAATGAGTAAGAAAGTCTATTCAATGGGTAAGAATATTGAACAGGCACGTAGAAGACCCCATCAGTAACTAGGCAAATGCAAGTTACAATTACATTAAATAATAATATCCAGCAACTGATAAGTGGAATAGTACATTCTTGCAATGAAATTCAATTTTGCATAAAAAAAGATCAAACTCCAACATATGCAACATTATGGGCAAATTTCAAAGCTGTCATGCAGTTGAGGTAAGACAGAAACAAAAGACTATGTGCTGTATATGATTCCACTTACATAAACTTCTAGAAAAGGCAACATCAAAGTAATAGCAGATCAATGGCTGTGTAGGTGTTCAGGTGAGGAGGAAGAGACATCAGAAGGCTTCTTGTAGCACTGGAAATGTTGTCTATATTGTGCAGGATGGTGATTACACGACTGCTTATTTGTGTAAAAACTCGTTGAATTTATTCATCACATTTATTCATGAAGAACTGCAAGACATGAAAATGAATGATTGTCTAATGTATAATGTTGAGGAATAATAATAGTAATAAAAGTTATACAAACAGGAAAATCTAAGCTACAGTTTTCTATGTTAGGACAGTGGTCTCCTTTGAACAGAGGGAGGTAGCAATTATTGGGACAGGGCACAGTTGGAAGAGGGACTTTGTTGAACTGGCAGTATTCTAGCTCTTCATCTGGGTGGTGGGTTCTGGAATGTCCACTTTGTGATAAGGTATTGAATTGAACTATGTATTTATGTTTGGGGGAACATTTCTGATGTTATATGGCATGTGTCCAGATGAGGTGATAAGTGGCAATAAGTTAAAAGTGTTGTTTTGTTTTATTTTTATCTGTTTTGCAATGGAAATTATGTGAGAAAGGCTGAGCAAGGTGGTTGAGGCCTGTAATCCCAGTTACTCTGGAGGTAGAAATTGGGAGGATCACAGTTCAGGCCTGGCAAACAGTTCTGGATACCTCTACAATAACTGGGTGTGATGGCACTTGCCTGTCATCTCAGCTATGTGGGAAGCATAAGTAGGAGGATCACCATCCAAGGAAGGCCTGGGCATAAAAGCAAGACCCTATCCCCAAAATAATTAAAGCAGAGTGCTGGGCATGGCTCAAGTGGTAGAGTACCTGCCTAACAAGTGCAATACTCTGAGTTCAAACCCCAATACTACCAAATAAAAAAATTACTTGAGAAATATTACTTTTTAGTGGAACTGATTCATGGACAGAAAATGATTAAAAGTCAATGGGTCAAGGAAATAAATACTAGTGAAAAATTTCTGAGAAGAGAGAGGATTGAGAATTTAGGAAGGATTGATCTTAAACTAATTGAACAAAGAGAAAAGAACTTGGTGGACATTTAGGTTTGCAGGGAGGAAGTCAAAGAGTTCTATTCTGTTGCTTTTAGGGGCAAAATTATGGTCTTCCTTTCCATAAAACTTGAATATTGACATCCTATCCCCCCCAAACCACAGAAGGCAATTGTATCTGGAGATAGGGATTTTAAGGAAGTAATTAAGGCAAAGAGGTCATCTGGATGGGGTCTAATGTACTATGACTTATGTGCTTATGAGAAAAGATTAGGACACAGACACTCAAAATGTTTTTGAGTATTGGAAGACCATGAGAAGACCATCTTCCAGCCATGAAAAGATACAGGAAGAAGATGCCCACTGACAAGCCAAGGAGAAAGATCTCCAAAGAAACCAACCCTGATCACACCTCAAATTTGAAGACTTCAGAACAGTGAAAAAATAGCTAGTTTTTAAAATCACCTACTCTGTGGTACTGTGTGTTGAAAACCCTAGTAAACTAATACAGATGGTTTGTATTCTTTCTAAATTAGGAATACAGTTACTTCTTGGAAGGAAGGAAGAAAGTAGATGAGAAAAATTGCAATTCAAGAAACATAGAGAAGCTTAAAATATTAATTTCAGTGAGTAGAAGTTAAATTGGCCTGAAATTTAATGAAGGGTTGCTTCTCCCTGTAGAAGACCCTGGATAGTTTGGTGAATTTCACACCTAGTTGGGGTCCTATGAGAAGAATCTTTATTCTGAGCCCAGGTCATAGAAGTTTGGTTTCTTTAACAAGCTCAGATTTGCATACATTCCAGATCTCAGGGGGGAATAGTTTATATACAAAATCACTGTAGCTTTAAATGACTAATCATAGCAGTTTCTGAGAGTAGGTGACAGATGTGAAGTCACAAGATCCCTATACCTGCTTTGGGCAAGAAGTCTGAAAAAAAGAGCACTTATCAATAATCACAGAAGTCATGACAATGGGACATTCTTCTCCAGATACAACCACAGATGAAGTTGAAGTAAATATCTTCATATCCGAGTTACTGGTCTAAGTAGTAGGTTTCAAAACAAAGAGCTATAAAAGCAGGTAGAAATGCTTAGATGGGGATCTTATTTTGCCAAATGCTGATCTCAAAAACAAAATGAAAACTAGTTGAGAAAATGCAAATTAGTCAACATGAATTAATTTGTACTTTTTTGAAAGTAACCCAAAGTAGTTGTCTCTTTGAGATGGATCAGTAGAATTATTTGTATGTATATACCCATTTAATATTGTTTTTAGTAACATTTGAAGATACCTAGTTATTTAAGGTCAATTATAGAAACTCTGTCAAAAGTAAGTAACACCCAGCTTATACTTTTAGGCATAAATGAGAGAATTGAAACTCTCTCTTATTACCTTAAAATAAATAGGAATAAGCAAAGCTTTTAAGTAACATCTTGGGATTGAAATGTAGTTGTTATTTCTATATTTTATTTTACTTTTTTAAAAGGTAGATGTATATTTTCTCAGTGATTATTGACAGAAATGATCAAAATATGTAGTCAGAAGCATGTTAGCAAAAATATATAAACACATTTTTCCTCTTGTTGTTAGTTATTCTTGTGCTAGTTGAGAAAAAGACTTAAGAGAAATTTAAAATAAAATTTACCTCCAGGCTCAGGTGCACAGCAAAGGTAGGTAGATCCACTTGAAGGGGTCTTGGTACCAATTAAAGGTTTAAGACCAATAATTAACATGAATTATGATCAACATCTATGTACATAATTAGTGATCTATTCTTCAGCTAAAGTTCTTGGATACCTGATGGGATCTTTGAATTCACTTTGTTAATTGGATTTGTTTCATTTCATCACAGTAATGCATGATAATTTTTTAAAGTTTAATAATAAAAATATGTAAGTGAAAAGTTAATTTTCTCAACTCTCCTTGTTATGCCCTAACTACTGTTATGCTTTAAGTATTTTTACACATTTCTGTGATTATTCAACCATATAAAAATGTGTATCTTTTGTACATGTGTGTGTTTAAAAATCAAACATTCATCCTGCCCCATAATATAGCATAATTAGATTCATTTTTATGAATAGTCACAGAAAATTACAGAATTTGTGTGATTACCTCCATCTACTACTACTTCCTACTAAGAATAGACATCCTAGTTATTTTCTGGGTTTTTTTGCAATTAGAAATAGTTATGGCAATACACATTCTTCCTTCTGTCTATACCCTTACATAATATTGATTTGGGATATAAATATAGTCTTATTTTATGAGAAATTCATAGCAATTCACAGCTTCACAGCCAAATATGAGAGTGATGCAATCTTCCCCTTGCCATTGGCTATACTGGATAGTTTCAGTCTTTTCCAATTATGCAAATTTAATAGGGGAAAAAGTATTTCTTTTTTGAAGGATATAGTGATAAGTTTGTTCTCTAGGAATACTGGCTTTATGTTAAAGTGGGTCTTTGGGTCTGTCTGAAATCTTTTTAAAATTTTTTCACTCGTTAAATAATATCTCAGATTATCTAATAGAATAAGCTCATACTTTTTATCATATTGGTCACATTCATACATACATTATGTGATCTAGTCATTAAACAACCTTGTTATAATCTCTGTTTTGTGGAGAAGAATGTTCACAGACATTGGTTTAAAAAAATCATACTAATAATAAGTTTCTGGAATAAAAATTCAATTCTACTTTGTTTCAATTAAAAAAAGCCCATCCCCCAATTACGAGGCCTATCAAATGAGAATCTTGTCTGTGGTGGATACTATACTTGAACATCTTATAAAACCATCTATGTAGGTAGAAAGATAGCTAACCAGGTAGAAATGTAGGTAGATAGGTAAATGGATGGATACATAGATAGATGGATATGAATGAGATTTATTTAAAGGAATCAGCACATAACTATTGAACACAGTTAAGTCTGAAAACCACAGAGCAGGTCACAGACTGGGAAGGAGAGGCTGTGTGCTGTTACAGCTCTTTTCCAAAGGTACTGGGAGCAGAACTTCTTTTTTCACAGGGCACTTCAGTCTTTTAAGAAGATTCACTGATGGGATGAGGATTTCCCCACATTATGGAGGCTACGAGCTATACACAGTATACCTACTTCAATATTAACCACCTCCAAAAAATATGCTCATAGTGATATATAGACTGATGTTTGACCAAACTGGCTACTACAAGCTAGCCAAATTCACACATGAAATTAACTATCCCACTATATATGCAATCATGTGAGATATGCTTTGTTTTACTAATTTTTGGGGAGGCAGAGGAAGGGCAGGTTCTTTTAGATTATATTATCAGTTTCTTTGCTAAATGGTATTCCATTGCATGAACATATCACAATTTATTTGTTCATTTGTTCTTGTAGGAGAATATGAGTTGTTTCTTTTCTTACTGTTACAAGGTATACTGGGTCAAAGAGCCAGAGTAGTTCAGGCAATTGGGGTATAAATTTCTGAGTAAGGGACTTGGCCAAAAGGGCTATTTTTATACAAAGACAGTTGATTAGAAATGGAATTACACTTTGCCTAAGGTAATAGACTCATTGCAGGTGACTTTTTAATGTTAAAGTAAATAGATCTTCTAAAGTCATGTGAAATATTACATTAGAGGGATGTGAATTTGGGGCAGTTGAGTAAAGCTGAAAATTTGAGAGCTTTGTTTTATCAAGTATAAGCTTTAAAGAATCCTTTTCTGAGAGAATGATAGAGTAAACAATATCAAAATAGATCACATCTGTGCAGATAGAGAATATAACAATATGTATTGAAAGCTGTTGAATAATGGGGTGGTGGGAGGGAAGAGGTAAGGGAGAGTAATGGAAAGGGTAGAACTGACCAAAGTAAAGTGTACTCAGAGTGGGGATACTTCAGGAAACCCCTTTGAACATTGTCTTTGGATTAATAATAAAAAACAGTACTGTAAAATAAGTAGAGGAGTACTTGTCAGAGGTGGGAGGGTGAATGGATGGGATGAGGGTAAGGGCATATGGTTGACGGGCTTCATAATACATATATGAAATAGAACAATAAAACATCTTGCAATTGCTTTAAGTGGGGCAGGGAGGGGTTTTCAGGGTGTTGGAGGGGAGATGGTAGGGACGGTCTAACTATTGTACAATGTAAGGCTATTTGGAATTGTCACAATGAATCCTCCCTGTATGACAAATTATCCTAATAAAAATGGAAAAAAATAATCCTTTTTAAATTTTACAAAAGTATTTTCTTTTAATATCATTATTATTTTAAAGAGGGCTTAATTTATTTGCGTTTTTTAAAAGTTGAAGTTTATGCTATTCAAAAATGCAAAAATAGATACTCACAGCAACATTTGGCCCAATTTCTTCAAAACACTAATCAACATGTTAACTATACATATTAGTGGAGTTCATTGTGACATATCATACATACAGTCAGAGGCATGCATTGATCATATCCAACCACCCTTCTTCCACTCTCCTCCTTTATCTCTGCACCGTTCCAATCTCCAGTAATAATCATTCTACTTTCAGTCAACTTCTTTTTAGTTTCTACAAATGAGAGCAAACATGCATACTTATTTTTTTGTGTCTGGCAAATTTCACTTAATACAATGTCCTCCAGTTTCATCCATTTGCTGCAAATGACAGAATTTCACTCTTCTTTATGGTTGACTAATGCTCCATTGTGTATATATGCCATGTTTTCTTAGTCCATTCATGTGTGAGAGGCACTTAGGCTGATTCCATATGTCAGCAATTGGGAATAGTGCAGTGATAAACATAAGTGTACAAGTTTCTCTTTAGTATGCTCATTTAATTTCTTTTGAATAGATATCCATTTTTTACTTCAAAAAGAATCAATCTCATTTGCATCTCTTACTAGTGCCAAGTAGAATTTGGATTCAATGGTTTCTGTATGAGTAGTCACTATGCACATGCACATTATTGTGAAAGTTGCTGAAGGAAGTCTATTTCTCGCTTAAACCAAATTCTCCTGAAAATGGAACAGGATGTGTACTTTTTCTGTAAAGTGTCAGGTAGTATATATTTTAGATTTGTGGGTCAGTAATTGCTGCACATACTTAATTCTGCTGTATAGCATGACAGCCACCACAGACTATAACTAAACAGCTGTGCGCAGATAAAATTTTACTTAACAAGAACAAATGATACATTGCACTTTGCATGCAGGTTGCAATTTGCCAACCCAGTTTAGTCTAATAAGTAAAATACACAAAGTACTAAACATAGTGTAGAAAACAGTTGTTATCATACTCCATCTCCTTTTGCTTAAAGACTCCATGATTGTATCTTTGTATCTTCCTAATTATCATTTATTGAGAGGATAATTGCACTGTGCTTTGTGTCAAGCTTTTGGTACTGCATTTTAGAAGCTTGGGACATTCTTTCTAGGGGCGTGGTGCATTTCATGTGACTGCATAAACACATGGTACATGTTCACAGACTGTTTATGGGAAAGCTTTGATTGTGTCTATTTATTGATTCTTAGTCCTTCCAGCAGGTGGGAGACATGTCTGCTGAACTGGAGTAGAAGAGGAAAGGCAGCAGACTTAGCAGGTGTTTAAAGCTCTGAAACCCAGGGCCCCTGGGGAGTGGTGAGCCTGTCCCCTTGACAGAATCATTCCTCCCACTGCCTGCTATGGGCCAGCTCCAGCAGTCAAAGTGCATGTGTTGTGACATCCCACTAGCTGTTCTTCCTTTGCATCTTATAAAATCAGCTGTGCAGTGTGGAGCACGGGGTGTAACCTGAACCAGCAAATCCTACTTACTGCTAATCACCATGGAGAATGATGGAGGATGTGCATGCATATCACACATCAGCTACTGACTACATTCACAAGGGCCCGAACGTCTGTGCCTGGGATGTGGTCTGGGGGGAGGGCAATGCTGATTTTTATTTCTCATGAGCCTCTCATCTTCCTTCTACCCCTTATCAGTTCTATAATGTAACTCACCGTCCTGTCCTGTCTCTTCCTTGTGACCGCTACTATCCATTGGGTCATCTTTTCCCACCCTAATCTGTTCTCCACACCACAGTCAAGGTGACCTTTTGAAAGTGCAATTCTGATCATGACATGCACGACTAAAATTTCTTTTTGGCTTCACATTGCTCCTAGGAGAAAGTAAAAACATTGTTATAACATTCTCTGAAGAGTAGACGTACTCGGACCTCAGTTCACCTTTACAAGTTCTTCTGAGCCTAACATCCCCAAAGCTCTGCCCCAATCGCACTTGTGTTTAGTTCCTTGAACTATTCTTCATGTTGTCTCCTAACCAGGAACTTTTACTCCTTAATACATACTTATTACTCTTTCTGAAACTCTCTTTCCACCCATCCTCCTTAGACTCCTTACAGCAGGTCCCTCTACTCACAGACTTGTGGATTCTCTACAAGTGGAGGTGTTCAAACATGGACTGAACCACTTACAAAGGCTGTGGCAGGGACACATCTATAAGCAGAACCATAGTGAGATTAGTGACTCTCAAGGTCACTTAACAACTCTGAGGTTATTTTCTATGACTAGTCAATTTAACATGGTCTGTATGGAAGACAGACGCAGCACAGTAATCACAGGTATATAGGGAAAAGGAATGTATACAGATATATAATTTGAAAATAGTTCTGATCTTCTGTTGATAGTTTTGATGTTTTAAATTTTAGGAGTACTACAATACATCAAAATCTGCTGTACAACTGGTCATTTTTTTCTTGGGTCTCAACTTGTTCTAACAATTATTGTAAGAATGATAAGTTGCTTAATAAATTTAGTCACTGTGGATTTTGGCAGTAGTCTAAAAACATAAAGAAGAAATTCAATTATTGTAATTAGCAAGATAAAAGATACATATACCTAGTCTTAGCATGACACATATACCTAGTCTTATGAAATGCTACACAGAGTCCTAAAATAATAGTATTGCCAATGGCAATAACTTCTAAAATTTAGCAATTTTGGAAATTTTCCTGATGAATTGGATTGAAAAAACCATTTTCATGCAATATATATAAAAATTTAGCTGAAGTAAGTTTATTCTGGTTTTGATTTGCCTTGTATACTAATTCTTTTATCCAAGAAATGAATACAGTACACAAGCTCCCTCATTCCCTAAATATAGGGTTCAATTCCTTAACAATTCTTTAAGTTCTTTACAGGCCTTTACAATAGCATACTGATTTCAGTCAATAATTCCCTGGACTTTCTTCTTGTATCAAACAAAGTCACAGATATCACTAATCTGATTTTGTAATGATATTTTCCTTTTTTTCCCCCCCTTACAAATGGATGTAGTAAGTCTCCTAAAGGAAGCCAAGGGATGAATTCAGACCTCTCTCTCTTATGCAGAGGGTAATGGTTAATTCTCATCAGGAAGGATTCTTGGTGCCTCAGTTGATATTATTCACTTATTGCCAGGATGTTAGCAATTTATTCAACTGAAATACAAGACAAAAATAAAGACAGTATCTTAAGCATGCTAGGGCTTCCTTATTGGGTTCCATGACCCCAAAATGCATGTGGAAATAAAATGATGGATTTGTAAAATTCAAAAACTGACACTAATTTTCAAAAATATGATTATGTCAATTCCCAAATGCAACAAGATCAGAAGATATGAGGGAGAAATAGTAATGTTCCCTTTGTGCATTCTTTCATTTTAGCTTTTCAAGCACCAACATATTGTTACTATTATTAACTTAGAAGCTTTAGTTTCAAGAACATGAAAAAGGGCTAGGAGTGTAGCTCAAGACTCATTTTACTCTTCTGTATAATAGGGACACCCAGTCCAACCTCAGAGTGTGATTTGTGGATTAAGAGAGTTAATTCATGTAATTGTTCTTTGTAAATTAATAAAGCACAGCAAATTCAATAAACTGTAGCCTCAAAAGAATCAGAACGGCAAGCCTATTTTTACAGAACTTATAAGAAATGACAAAGTCAAAATACACTTCCAAGGGTGGTAAGTTGATTACAAAAGAGTAGGTAATTCAAGCTGTGCTGACATCTAAAACTTACTTCTAACATAATAGGCTGAATTCTAAACTGGTAAACTTGATATCCATGCTATTTGAACAATCACTAAACATTGTGGGTTTGAATCACAAATTTGATCAGTTTACATATATTTTGTGCTGTAATTGAAAGAAGGAAGAGAATGATGAGAAATGTTCTATTGCTATAACCTCTAGGCTCTTTTCCTAGTGAGTTTGTCTACATGATAGTGAATATTAGGCAGGGCCAATTATCTTCTTCATACTAAGAAACTAATCCTACACAAATCCATTGAGATCTGATGTTTGCTCTTGTTTTATAACTTACTTATTTGCATTTGGTGTAATACATAATATCTAGAAATCTTCAAAAAACCCAATAGTAAATTAGAAAGAATATTCCCTTCTTATAACAGGGTCTTATTATGTAGCTCAGGCTGGCTTCAGACTAACAATCTTCCTGCCTCAGCCCTGAGAGTTCTGGAATTATAAGTGTGCACCACCATGTCTGTCAAAAAAGTATATTTTTATAGATGAGTAACTTGAAAAGAAAGATACAAGAAAAATTTAAAGGAAGCTCAAGGTTCATGCCATGAAGCTTCCAATGATAAACAAGCTGAGTCATGCAACTTCCCAAAACTGTTCTAAATTTATTTAGAGTAAAAGGAGAGAGAGAGAGAGAGAGAGAGAGAGAGAGAGAGAGAGAGAGAGAGAGAGAGAAGGAATAGCGTGTTATATATATTTTGGAGAGGAAGGGCAAGTGTTGTTAGCTTTGAATTAGAACCTAGATCTTATTCTTTGCTTTCCCATCAGTTCCCATTGACTGTCATGGTCCCAGATATATATTTGATGCTTAATAAATGTTTTTCAATTAACTTACTTAATTTTCTGATAGTTTAGCTACTCTCAGAAGCCTTCCATGATATATCCAGATGAAACCAATACCTGAATTACAACAGTATTTTAAAAACATATGCTTTATCAAGTCCTTAAGTAAATATTTAGAGTGTATCAGATACATTCCCAGCACTGTGCTAGACACCTAGGATACAAGAGAGAAAAAAGAGTCAAAATTCACTTTCAATAGTGATATTTAATTCTGGGCAGAGGCAGCGAGTAAACAAAATAAGATATAAATTATTCTAGGAAATGATATATATTATGAAATAGCTGAAGAAAAGAGAGGAAGATGGGAAGTGTTCATGATGCAAGATTGTTTATTTTAAGCCAGGGAAACTCTTGGAAAATATTTGGGGGAAATGAGGGAATGTTACATAAACCATAAGTACAAATGTTCTTACTTGTTCAAAAAATAGCAGAGATGCTACAAAAGCTGGTGTTGGGATTTGGGCATAGTGTGAGTTTGTTCCCTGAGTGCATGTGATGGAAGCTTGGTTCTCCATGTGGCAGTGCTGAGATGATGCAATCTTTGAGAGGCAGGGCTTAACGGAAGGTAGTTAGGTCATGAGAAGCACCAGCTCCAAAAGGATTAATGTTGGTCTCAAGGAGTGAGTTAGCTGTCATGAGAGTGGGTTGTTACAAATTTAGGCTACCCTACATGCTTGGTCTCTTCTGCATGAAGACTTTTTCCTTCTACTTCTTCATAATGTTCTGATGTGGCCAGAGAGGTCCTCACCAGAGCTGAGCAGATGCCAGCACCATACTCTTGAACATCTAGAACTATGAGCTAAATAAAACTCTTTCTTTATAAAGTATCCAACCTCAGGTGTTTGTTATAGCAATAGAAAATGAACTAATACATCTGGGTATTAAGCAGATAGTAAAAAAGAAAAGTAAGAGAAAAGGCAAGAGAAGGAACAAGGACCCAGGTCAAGTCAGGCCTCTGGGACCAGGTCTTAGCTTTAACTGAGTAAGGTAGAGAGATGGTACATTTTGAGCACAAGAGTGACATAACCTCACTTAGTTTTCACAGTATCAGTAGAAGCTCAGTTGCACATTGACTGAAGAAAACCACGTGGGAGCAAAATGACCAACTAAGGGGCTATTGCAACAATCCCAGTGGGAGATAAGGGTGATTCAGTGGAAGTCATAAGTGCTAGGAACAGTCTAGATATATTTTCAATAAATTGAATACAGGAAATAATGAAAAGAAAGGAGTCAAGGATGATGGCAAGTTTAGGGGCTTAAGCAACTGCAATTACATTTAAGTGATATTATTGTTATGCACAATTGTAAATGCAGGAATTCATAGATAAATTATTAGAATCAGTGCATACGTTTAACATTTGTCAGGTGCAAGTCGATCTTCAAAAGTCAATTATATTTCTGCATACCCACCAGAACAAACAGAAAGCAAGATTTTAAAAATACCGTGATAATTGCATTACTAACTAGGATTAAATCTAAGTTAAATCAGCTAAACAGCTAGAATTCAACTTATATAAAAGAGATTTGACAGGGGGGAGAAATGAACCAAGCCTTGTATGCACATATGAATAATAAAAGAAAAAAGAAAAAAAAAGAGATTTGAATATAACTGCATTAAGTCTAGCAGTATCAATACTATATAGACAAATGCAAACATTATTGAAATACATTAAAAGTGACCTAAACAAATGAAGAGATGTACCATATTTTATGAGTGAGAGTTCTTGCTCAAATCTATGCATTTAAGAAAATTTAAATAAAATCTAAGCAAAATTATTTCATGAAAATTAATAAAATATTTAAAATTTACATGGAAAACAGAACAATAGAGATAATTTATTAGATAAAGAGAAAGATATAGAAAAGAAAAAGAAAAAGAAAGATAATCTTGAAGCATTAGGACTTGAAAGTAGAAAACCTGACTTTTTATAAAGCTGTAATAGTGGGAAAATATACTTACTATTACTGTAACAATGGACAAAGAGCCAAAGGAACAGAATAGAGAGAATTAAAATTAACCTACACATGGAGGGACACTTGGTTCATGACATAAATAGTTTTGCAAAGCCATAAAGCCAAAAAGAAATATTTTCTTTTTTATCTTTTTTATTTCACAAAATGATGAGTTTTATTATGACATTTTCACAGATGTATACAATATACTGCAGTCATATTTACTCCCCATCTCTCCCTCTTAACTTCTCCCTCCACTTGCTGGTCATCCCCTTCCCCCAATAGTCCTTCTTAAATATTTGTGTATTTCTGTTTGCTTACTTGCTTTAGGTTTAGATTCCACATCTGAGAAAAACAGGTGATGTTTGTCTTTCTGAGTCTGGCTTATTTTGTTTAACATTGTGATCTCCAGTTCTACCCATTTTTGTGCAAATGACAAAATTTAATTCTTTATGGATGGAAAATACTCCACTGTGCACTTATATCATAAGTTCTTTTTTTTTATTTATATGTGCATACAATGTTTGGGTCATTTCTCCCCCCTCCCCCACCCCTTCCCTCTCCCCCCATTCCCCCCCTTCCTCTCCCCCCTCATCCCTCATAATTTCTTTATCCATTCATCTATTATTAGGCATGTAGGTTGATTCCTAAGCTTGGCTACTGTGAATAGCGCTACAATGAGCATAGGTGTGCAAGTATTGCTACTGCAAGCACATTCACATTCCTCCAGATATATGTCCAGGAGTGGTGGTGCAGGATCATAGAGTAGTTCTATTTTTAGTTTTATGAAGAACATCCATATTGATTTCCATGTAGCTACACTAACTTACATTCCCACCAACAGTGTGTAAGCATTCCTTTTTCCCATATCCTTGCCAGCATTTGTTGTTTGTCCTTGAAGATAGCTATTCTGACTGGGTGAAACGGAAGTTTGATGTAGTTTTAACTTGTATTCCCCTGCTGGCTAAGGATATTGAAATTTTTTTCATGTATTTATTGGCCATTTGTACTTCTTTTGGGAACTGTCTGCTCAATTTATCTATTTATTGGTAGGATTATTTATTCTTTCGGTATTTAATTTGTTGAGCTCATTATATATTCTGGATATTAATCACTTGTCAGATGGATAGGTGGCAAAGATTTTCTCCCATTCTATAAGCTGTCTCTTCATTCTGGTAATTGTTTCCTTTTATCTCAAAAAGCCTTTTAAGTGGATACAATTCCATTTGTTAACTCCTGCTATTACTTCCTGAGTAATTGAAGTCCTATTCAGAATGTTATCTATGCCTATATCTTGGTTTTCTTCTGCTAGTCTCTAAGTTTCAGGTCTTACATTAAAGTCTTTGATCCATTTTTAATATATTTCTGTATAGTGTGACAGAGTTTCAGTTCTAGTACCATTTGTTGAAGAAGTTGTTTTTCCTCCAAAGTATGCTTTTTGTCAAGAATCAGATGGCTGTAGATATGTGGCTTTTCTTTTGGGTCCTCATTCTATTCTATTGGTGTGCATGTCTGTTTTTGTCCCAGTACCATGCTGTTTTTGTTGTTATGGCTCTGTAGTATATAATTTAAAATTAGGTATTACAGTTTCTTCAGCATTGCCTTTTCTTATATCTTAGAATTGCTCTTATTATTTGGGGTCTTTTGTGTTTCCATATGAATTTTAAGACTTTTTTCTAGTTATGTGAAGAATGCCATTGGAATTTTGATGGAGACTCCATTGAATCTATAGATCTCTTTTGGTAAGATAGCCATTTTCATAATATTAATTCTGTTGCTCCATGAATATGGGAGCTCTAAGAAAGTATTTTCAAAGGTATCATTTGAATAGTCACATGGGAAAAAATAAGGTCTGACCATAACTTCACAACATAAACAAAGTGAGTTCTATCTGCACTGTATATGTAACTAAGAAAAGGTAAAAACAATATAGACTTACTTATAAAGCTACTTAGGATGAAACTTTTGTGTAGTTAGTTTAAAAAAAGAATAAAGATATACTAACCATTAAGGGTAAGTTTGAAAAATTTCAATTTATTAAAATTAAGAGCTTCTATTTAGTTTAGTGTTACTCCATTTGTTCTTTTGCTTTTGTCTCCTGTGCCCTTGGGGTCTGGTCCAGAAAAAGCCTTGCCCATTCCCATGTCCTGAAGTGTTTTTCCTTTGTTTTCTCCTGGTGGTTTCATAGTCTCAAGTTTCATATTTAAGTCTTCAGTCCATTTTCAGTTAATTTTTGTACCTGGTGAGATAGGTATCCAGTTTCATTCTTCTGAATGTGGCTAGCCTACTTTCCCAGAACGATTTGTTGAAAAGACTGTTCTCTCTCCAATGTATATACTTAGTACCTTTGTCAACAACCAGTTTGCTCTAGCTGTGTGGGTTTGCCTCTAGGCTTACTGGTCTATTTTATTGGTATATGCATCCATTTTTATGTCAACACAATGCCATTTTGAAGTTTTTTAATTGTTGTTCATATTTTTTTTTGTCAAGACAGCTTTAGCTATTCTGGGGTTTTGGTGAGCCCATGCAAATTTTAGAATTTTTATAGTTCAGTGAAAAACAACATTGATAATTTGATAGGAATGGCATTGAATCTATAGATCACTTTGTGTAGAATGAACATTTTAACAATATTGATTCTTCTAATCTATGAACATCAGATAGCTTTCCATTTTTTTGTGTCTTCTTTAATTTCTCTCATCAGTGTTTTATAGCTTTCATTATAGAGATCTCTCACCTCTTTTGTTAATTCCTAGGTATTATATTTTATTTTTGAGGTTGTTGTAAATGGGGATTGCTTTCTTGGTTTCTAGTTCAGGAAATCACTATTGGTGTTAGTACTATTAAGCAATAGAAGTCAGATACAATCTGTACTGTATACAGTATGATTTAATTTATCCAGAGCTCACAGAGAGGAAAAATAATCTATTGTACTACAAGTAAGACACTATTACCTCTGAAGAGAGAGAAGGAATTACTGACTCAGAAGGGGCATACAAAATGTTTCTGGGGCTGATAATATTTTATTTCTGATGTATCCACTTTGTTTTTTGATATTTCTTAAAGCTGTAATAGTATAATGTGTCCTAGTTTTAATACTTTGATAAACTTAATATTCAAATAGAAAGAAAACCCAGTATCAGATTCCTATGTTTTCACATTTCCTGTATTGGATGTTTAATTGTGTACTAAGTAGATAGAGTGCTTGATTGTCCTTGGATGCTCAGTAAAATGATGGCATATCCAATGGCATTTGTGTTTGAAGGTTAAATTTGAATTGAGATCTGCATCATAAGCTCAAAAACATTGTGTGTGTGCAGGTCTTCAATATTTTTCTATTATTTTTGCCATTGTGCTGCTTTTCTATTTCTTTTAATCAATACTTTTATGAAATGATTGACACAAGGACCTAGAAAATCTTCATGTAAACTGAATTGATGATTCCTTCCTTACTGTAATAGAGGATATCATTCTTCTTTTATAATGCTAAATGCCAGTCAAAGATGGGAATATCTATACTTTGGAACACAGCAGTCAGTGCTGTTACGGGTTCAGACTCTTCCTCTCATCTTTTAAAGGTTATGGTCCAGACATGGGATTCTTTTTCAAGACATACATGTTAGTGGACTGTCTGAGGCAAATAATCATTTTCTAGCAAATGCTCTGAAGCCTTAAAAATACCTGTTATTGTTAAGACAGTTGTAGTTTTAATTTAAAAAGCAGAGCTGAATTTTTTTAAACAACACTTCAACATCTCTGAATTTTCCAGGATAAAATTATCCTTCATAATATCTGATTCCTGGTGGAGCGTGTTCTCTGGATTGAAGTAAATTTCTTCTGTTACAATGCATTATTTTTGTCAAATTACACTAATATAAGCATTATATATTCTGTGAAAAATTAACAAAATGCTCACTGGATGGCCAACTGCTGATATATCAGAACTGCATATTCTAAAATATCACCTTATTTTTGGCAGTCTCTGAATTTTCCAAAAATTAACACATTTGTTAATTTCTTCATATGTTCTAACTTGAAAGCATTTGGGGCTTAGGAACAAGGGCAAGGTGTAGGTCAAAGAGGCAATGGCTATGTAGTGTGATTTGAAGAGTTGGATAAGTTTTACTAATATGAATGCAAAATATTAACAATTATTACTTTGTTAAAACTGAGCATTTTCAAAGGTCACTGCTAAAATGATAATGCTACCCCTACATTATCTTGTAGGGGTAACATATTTATTAGCTTTCCTTATAATATTAATCTAGTTTGAAGATTAGAATAAGATTGAAAGTAGGGCAAGTTGAGGACCCTGTTGTTCTGAGGACCCTGTCCTTGTGTTGCATCTTCACCTGGCTGCTTGTGTTGCATCTTCACCTGGCTGCTGTACCCTGGAGTTCTGAACTCCCTTTTCTCATCTGCAGGCACCTCAGACACACTGCTATCCATATTGGGGACAGTGTACATACAGACTTTTCTTAGTCTCTGTTTCTTCATATTTGTTGGAATCTTAATAAGTGATAATATACGATTATGGAACAGCAGAATATGGAAGATTAATGTGAGTTTTAACTCACTTGACTTTGGTCTTGTGCATGTTTGAAAAAATCATTTTGCCACTATCTTGTCACTTGCCACTATGTCTACTCCCATTTGAATAATTATTGTAATAATAGCTGGCATTTACTGTTTTCCATATACCAAGCATGGTGCCAACCAAGTTCTTTATTTTGTCCCATTAAATTAAAAAAAAATCTCTGGGAATTTCAGCCCCATTTTACAGATTAGGAATTGGAGAACCTAAGTTGTTAAGGAACTTGACAAAGGTTCTACAGCAAATAAATGGCTGAGTGGGAATTTGAACTCAGATGTGCCTCACCTTGAGCTTCAGTCTCCAAGTACCATGTGCTGCTGTCTGTCCTGTTCTTTTCCTAGCACTTCTTTGCCTCAACCAGACAGCACCCTCAGACACAGAGACTGTGCTTCCCTTTTCTTTATACATGTCTAGCACCTGACTCAGTGGCCAAAGCAAATCACGTTTAACCTGTAACTGATAAAATGGAATCTTATAGAGATCTTGCAGCTCTATGAAAAACTACTTGCTTATAGTTTATCAGTCATATTCTCCTAGGAAACACGTTGTCTATGAAATGTCTCATTGGCTAAGGCTTGGCCTAACGGCTCACAAGCACCAGATAAAAGCTCCTCATTTCCTATTTAGCTCAAAGAAGTGGCATCCTGCAGAGATCCACATTTTGCAGTGTGGACAGTGGGGAAAGACATGAAGCAAGTGAAGTGGATAGTAATACCTGGGAGTGTTCTTTGACATTTGCTCTTCAGGTTAAGGAAAGCAGGTCACGTCACAGGACAAGACACACAGCTGTTTCCTAAGCACCCAAAAACACTGGATTGGCATTGTGAGGAATAGTTATTTAAATAGCCCATAGTTACTTAAGTTCTGAGTGATCTTGTTACAGCCTTTTCCACTTGTGTGGTTTTTCAAGCAGTGGTCCTCAGAAAAGAGAATTCAAGAGTAATTAGATGTTAGAAATACCTGACTTCACAGTGGGGTGTAATCGAACCTGTGAACTGCATCTTAATCCGCCTAACCTCCTTTTCTCTTGGTTGCATGAAACCATGCCCACTGGAAGAGTCTTTTAAGCCAGTCCCTTTTATCCCCTCACTTTACTGTCCTCAAACTCTAGTAATCTTCCTTTCAGTCCCTTTCCTCTTTGAACTGTGCCTCTCACTATCTCAAAAGGGAATATTTACTCCATACTCAACCTTGCAGAATTGTACTTGGGCAAATACAAGTTTAGACTCTCCATGGGTACAAACACCTGTGTGATATTAAGGAGAAAGATTTAATGGGATCCAGTAGAGAAATCCACTGGATAAATATCAGAGCTATTTTAAGCTGTGTGGTTTATCTCTGTCTTTGAATTTTCCCATTTAACAATCCTTTATGCACAGAATTCATCTGACTCCCAAGTCTAGTAAATTAAGTGGTGATTTGTTACCAAGTACAGCTAAGTGGACTCATAATCCTAAGGGTGAATACACACACACACACACGTGTATATAGTTGCTGTTT
The DNA here is from genome assembly GCF_047511655.1 of Castor canadensis. NCBI lineage: Eukaryota > Metazoa > Chordata > Mammalia > Rodentia > Castoridae > Castor > Castor canadensis. The sequence continues at coordinate 52,610,041 of NC_133400.1, forward strand.
CTCAGAAGAAGGAAGGAAGTCAGCATACTTAAACCCATAGAACCTTGACTTGGTTAACTCTTGGGGTGGCTGTAGCCTCAAGACCTCTCATACCCCCCCAAAATCCTATAGAGAAATGTGATAACAGGGATGATGCTTCATAATTTGCATAATATTTTTGAAGGAACCATAGATGAAACAAGGTTTGGAGTCTGACTCTTCTTACTTAAACTCAAGTTCTTCCATGGATAATTTTTTTTTTGGCTTCCCAGTTATTTTTACCCCTTAAAGTCAGTACATTCCTTTCTGAGGTTCCACAGAAAACAAACTCTACAATAGAGTCAGAAATGCCAAAAGTTGACTGGAGAGGGTTCTCAGTGATGGCAACTGGAGGAAGCAGGGGAGGTAGCATTGAGCAGAGTAAGGTGAAATGGTGACATATTTGCATAAACGCTTCAAGCTCAGATATTAGGGAGCTCTGAAATGAGATGGTCCCTCAAAGTTCACCAACTGCTCCCAGTGAAGGCAATACACTTGATCAAGGAAGCTTTCTTTCAACTCCCAGAGAGCCTCAGGCAGTGAGCTCTCAGTTGTTAGCACCCTGACAGCCAGGGAGGGATCTGGACAGTGCATTGCTATGACTTGAATATGGTTTGTTTTTTTGCAAACCCATGCTGAAAATGAATCTCCATGATGAGATATTAAGAAGTGAGACCTTTAAGAGGTAATTAAGGCTCTGGCTTCACGAGTGGGTTAATTCATTCCTATGATTAGCAGATTAATGGGCTAATGACTTATCTTAGGGCAGATCTGCTATAAAAGCCATTTGGGCCAAGTCCGTTGCATACTTCTTGTCTCTTGTCATGTGGTGAGACAAGGCTACCTCAGGACTCTGCCAACACAAAAGCTGTTACCAGATGCAACTCTTCCAGCTTAGACAGAATCATATGATAAAATAAACCTTTTTTAAAAAAATTACTTATGCAGTACAAGGTAGTGTGTGATAGCAACAGAAAATGGACTAAGATAATAAACCTTGACATCCACTACAGTCCATCCCTGTGGTACTGGACTCCACTAGCTTTGTCTAATAATTTCCCACTATCTGATTCCATATTAGGAAAAGAAGTCTAGTGGGGCAAAATGCACTACTTTTAACTATTGATGCTTAATTAGACTCTTCTTGTGTACCTAAGTAGCTTTCCTCTCCTCTTTAATCCATAAGGCCTAGAGTTGTAAGGATGGGAAAGCTCAAATTTCCCAGTGGTTCACTAGGAGTGATGGCAGGCAGGGTTACACACTTCTACCACTTGTTTCAAGGTTCATGTTCCCTACCTTATGCAGCTGAAATATGATGTCATTGTCTTAGGCCCTTGGGAAGGCAGCTCATTTTTATATTTTTTTTTGCAGTAGTGGGACTTGAACTCAGGGCCTTCACCTTGAGCCACTCCACCAAACCTATTTTTGTGAAGGATTTCTCGAGATGGGGTCTCACGAAACCATTTGCATGGGCTGGCTTCAAACCTCCATCCTCCTGATCTCTGCCTCCTGAGTGGCTAGGATTACAGGTATAAGCCACTGGCACTCAGCTTTTTAGTTCATATTGGTATCTCAGTAGTGCCCTCAAAAGACCATTCTGTTATTCTCCTAGGCCTGGAACTTCTGTGTGGTGTTATATTGTGATAGGATGGGATTGGAGAGGATAGGGTAGAATGGTATAAGAGAAGTGCTTGGATCTTGTGCTCTCCTGTGCCTGCCTCTTTGCCGTATAGTAGATTCCTTGGTTGAAGTGCTGTCATGCAAGATCTCATGTTGGTGCACTAACCACTCTGGAAATCCTCGTCAGTGGTACTGGTTGACATCTTATAGATAAAAAAGGCAAACTAACACCTGAAATATGTGTTACCTCCAGGTAAGTGGATATTCCTTCTAGAGTACAAAGTGTCCAGTGTAAGCAACTTGCCACCAAATAGCTGTTTGTTCTTTTTGAGAAAATTTGCTGTGCTGGGGACTCAATGTAGATTTCTGTTGCTAGCAGGTTGAACAGCCAGTGGCAGTAGTAGCAAGGCCAGATATTCAGTTGTAGGATCCATGTTGTTGGGCTATCTATAACTTCAGTCCCTTACCATGGTTACTGCAGTCATTAATCTATATGCCAGCCCTAGATTGGCAATGAATGAGTCTGGCTAGAATCAGTTGGCTGAAATATTGTGCCTCTATGATTGTGACTCTTCTATGGTGTATGCACGTTTCTGAGTGTATGTATGGAAAAAAAACTTTATAATCAGTACTCTTGTACAAAGGTCTATCCACATGTCTTTTTCCTCAAAACTTCTTGTCTCTGATCTTTCAGCTTCTTTCCATCTGGATCCTGAGAAGATTTTATGGACTTAATTATTTTCCCCTCCCTCTAGATTCTTAGATTCTCCCCCACACCCCCAGTACCTAAGGGCATGACTACATTTGGAGATAGGAATTTAAGAGAAAAATTCAAATGAGGATATCAGGATAGGACCGTCAATCTGACTATGTCTTTATAAGAAGAGGATAAGAAACACAAACACCAAGCATGTTAATTCAAAACTGGACAATCATGTAAAGAGACAAGAAGATGGTGGTTACCAGCAAACCAAAGACAGAGGTTTCAAGAGAAACCAACCCTGCAGCAGCTTGATCTTTCACTTACAGCCTCCAGAACTGCAAGTTCATAAAGTACTGTTGTTGAAATCAACTAGTCTGTGACTTCTTTTTTACAGTATTTCTAGACAATTAAGAGAGAAATTATGCTAACCACTCAGGCCATTCAGCACATCACACATAAATCCATACACATTCTTAGGCTGCTGTCTTTCCAAACTAAGTGAATTATCAGGTGTTCCAGCCAAACTAGGATACTAGGAGAACTTTCCTTCATTGCTGAAAGGCTACTCCTGATCAGTCCTTTCTTACTTTACTTATTTTGAGCCAACACTTTTCTATTTTTTTTAATTCATATGTGCATACAATGTTTGGGTCATTTTCTCCCCTTCCCCTCACCCCCTCACTTACCCCCCCAACCCCTTGCTACCAGGCAGAAACTATTTTGCCCTTATCTCTAATTTTGTTGTAGAGAGAGTATAAGCAATAATAGGAAGGAACAAGTGTTTTTGCTGGTTGAGATAAGGATAGCTATACAGGGAGTTGACTCACATTAATTTCCTGTTGCATGTGTGTTACCTTCTAGGTTAATTCTTCTTGATCTAAACTTTTCTCTAGTTCCTGGTCCCCTTCTCCTATTGGCCTCAGTTGCTTTAAAGTATCTGTTTTAGTTTCTCTGCGTTGAGGGCAACAAAGGCTATCTAATTTTTTGGGTGTCTTACCTATCCTCATACCTTCCTTGTGTGCTCTCGCTTTATCATGCGATCAAAGTCCAATCCCCTTGTTGTGCTTGCCCTTGATCTAATGTCCACATATGAGGGAGAACATATGATTTTTGGACTTTTGGGCCAGGCTAACCTCAGTTTCTCCAATTCCATCCATTTACCTGTGAATGATAACATTGCATTCTTTTTCATGGCTGCATAAAATTCCATTGTGTATAAATACCACATTTTTTAAATCCATTTGTCAGTGGTGGGGCATCTTGGCTGTTTCCATAACTTGGCTATTGTGAATAGTGCTGCAATAAACATGGGTGTGCAGGTGTCTCTGGAGTAACTAGTGGGTGGACAAAAGGAAAGCAATCCACAAAAGAGACTGAAAAGGAGAAGAAAAGCCTGAAAGGATTAGGAAGGTGGTGCCAAGAAGGCTTTGAGGTAGAAGCATTTCAAGGAGAGTGTTTTGGTGCTGTAGAGAGGTCAGATCAAAATACAAAGGAGATATGTTTATTGTATCTGGTAACAAATAGCTTACTGGTGATTTTGGCAATAGGAGTGTCAGCAAAGTGGAATTAAGAAATCCCAATGGCAATGGGTTGAGGTGTGGGGGAATCAAGAGTAGTTCCAATAAATATAGGATGCATTTTAGAGAAGTTGGTTGTGAAATGAAAAGGAGATGTAACACAAGTTCATATGCAAAAATAATGTCCAAGTTATTTAATGTCATACAATGCTGTAGTTAAAATGGTTTAAATAGTTCTACAGAACACTTCAGAAGAAATGCCTTTCCAGTTCTTAAATATTTAGAATTTGTGCCAACTCTTAATATTCAAAATTCTTGTTTAACATACTCTTTTTTCAACTTACTCCATTTCTCTTAACTGAAAAAGTCAAATGTCTTTCCTCAGGGCACATTTGGCTCCACAACCATGTGGCTTTCAGCCATTTTTGTCTTCAGAAGCCTTTTAAATTTTTGGTTTACCCAGCCAACAAAGAGAGAGTATTCTTACTGCTCAAAACTAATTAGAGGAAAGGGTTGGATATGCTTTTCATTTCCCTTAATATCTCATTTCTTTTTCTGCTGAGAAAGAATTGAATCATCTTAAAGTCCAAACAATTTAATATTCTTAGTTTAGAGAGGAGGAAATAGAAACTTAGAGAGTTATTGTATGTTCAAAACACAAAATATAAGTGACAAAATGGGAGCAAAAACTCTTTATTTGGCTGTGCATCCCGTCTTTTTCCGATTGAATATGTATCTCTTAATGTTGATGGAATCTTTTTTCTGAACAGAAAGGTAAACCTTTAAAATATGAGATACATTTCATCTCAATATTAATAATTATTAGTGGTTATTATGAAGTTTACATGAAATGCCAGACTCCTGTACATCACCTCACGTTAAGTGCTTCTGAGTGGTGTCAGATACTAACTGCCTCACTGGAGTGTTCCTTCGAGTTAATTTTAACCATTTTTTTTCCTTCCTAAACTAAAACATGTTAACACTTCCACTTGGTAAGTTTACCAAGAACTTAAATAGAGTTCTATGAATGCAAATATTGGGCAGGATTTTCTGAATGTGTTGGACAAAAAACTTTGGAATAGTTCTGTTCCATAGTAAGAAGCCACTTGAGACACTAATAAGAAAATTTGATTGCTCAAAATCCATCTGTCATTATGGTTTAAAATAATGTGTGTGTGAATGTGTTTGTGTGTATTGTTGAAAGAAAAGCTGGTGAAAAGATGGCTGCAAAAAATACTACCAGAACCTAAATAATAGTCTTGGCCACTGTAAGGAATAGATTTCAGGGAAACACACATGTAAGTTCAGTTGCAAGAAAATGATAACCTGAAACTAACTATGAAGATCCTTCCAAAAGATACTTTGATTAAAAAAATAGAAAAGAAATAGAAAAGAAAGAAATATTCTCTGTATGTCTTCTCCAAAAGAACTGCTTCCAAATTCTCATATGCTATTTATCATCCCAGGAATGATATATATACTATTAAAGTCAACGGTGGTTATTTTTTATATTTTAGCGATAGCTTCAGACCTACTTCAAAATTTAGAAACTGTGAGATCTTTGATGTGTTTTACTTGCTTTCACTCATTTTCAATTTGATTATATAATTTAAACTGAATGTATCTACTTTCTTAAAAAAATTTCATCAAAAAGTAATGGGCAGGACTGGTGGAGTGATTCAAGTGGTAGAGCACCTGCCTAGCAAGTGTGAGGCCATGAGTTCAAACCACAGTATTGCCAAAACACAGTAATGGGCAACAAAAATATTTATATAAGTACACTTACATAAGCAAAGATTTCAAATACAGTAGGTAAAATTAAATCATTTTATAGATCAAGACATTAAAGATGACAAATTTAAAATTCAATTACATAAAAGTATCAAATAAATAGAACAATTTTGGAGTCATACTCATGATTCAGTCTGTATCATTCAACTTAAAGTATATTAGACAAACTAGAGATGGAAGGGAAACAGTATGTTCTTTTTTGTTTTGTTAGTCAGTATGTGCTAGGATTACAAACAGATAAAAGTGACAATTGATTATTTTCTAAATGAATGAATATAGACAACAGGCTTTTTGCTTGAATAAATTTTATTTTAGAATAAGAATGGAGTAGCCATAGAAACAAATGAGACTGAGCAAGTAAAATAAAACTTAGCCATTTCACAGAAACTGCTGGGAACATTTTAATATGAATGAAATGTCCTGTTATACAAAATCTATTATGTCTTTGTTCACTATTATTATAAAATATGAGCTTATGTTGCACATAGGTTTTCAAGGTGCTTCCATTTTCTGTATCTCTTATTCTCACAACCATCTCATAGTCAAAAATCATAAATGTTATTTTTAGATTAAGAAACAGAGTTTCATGGATTAAAGGCTTAAAAGCTTTAAAAGGCCATTTGAATCTTAACAATGAATTCTTTGCATATACCCTTGTGATATTCTTTTGAAAAGACTCATATTGCTTTTGACTTAACTCATTTATCCTGATTACATTTATTAGGTCAGGATACATAGTCACATTAGGATTGAAAGTAAGTATGTAACTATTGATCAATTATGCTTTACTTTATTATTTCTTTTGTAATTCTAAAGCTATACAACAAAATAACAGTTATAGTCCTCTGATTTTTAATATTTACCTGCTCATTAGCATTTAGTCTGGGTTTGGCCCACTTGTCCTGTGAAGAGGGAGTGGTTCCTTCTAAGTATGGGCATTAAGAGAGTGTATTATCGGAGGAATTCCAAGATGGCGGCTAGAGGTAGGAAGCAGAAAGCGAGCCTCCTATAGTGAAATCTTGGAGAGACGCTGGAGACACACTTTGCAGGCATAATCACCGAGAAAAGGCATAACTTTGACCCCTCCACACCTCCAGCCGGCGCAGAGAATCTCCACTTCACGTTAAACGGAGAACCGAGGAGGCCCCCGGGCCGCCAGTGGCCGGCGCCCATACGGCTTGGGAAGACGCGGACCAGGTGAGCTTCGCGGTACCACGGTTCCCCCACAGACAAGCCTGGGCCAGAGCAGCATAGCCCCCTGGACAGACTGACCTCCACCCGGGAAAAAAAGAGAAACTGAGTACTAAGCAATAAGAACAGTTAAGACACGCTGGAAAGAGGGTGGGGCGCCCTGAGCGCTGAAGATTGGGAGAAGGGAATCCTTCCCGGGACTGTAAATAAACGAGCCGGGCGGGCTGGAGAGGCTCTGGTGGGAGCGGGGCGCGCCCAGCAACCAGGAGCGGGGACGCTTGTGAGAGGAGGGAAGACCCACTTCCCACGTGAACTGTAAATAAACATGCAGGCCTGACAATGCGGGGCAGTGTCGCCTTTCCCAGTGCTTGGAAAGGGGAAAGCCTGTAGCAGAGGCCCCCCTCCCCCGCACAGGAGAACTCTGAGCAAACAAAGCCTGTGGGACCAGGTGAGTGCTAAGCTCACCCCAGAGATCTGCATAAATAACGCCGCCAGCTACAGGCTGAGAGCAGCAGGCAGGCAAGCCACAGTTGCAGATACCACTCTCAGAACTGCCTCCAGACGCTTTTTTTTTCTTTTTCTCCCTACCTTTGATGAGAGAACAACCGAATTACACCTGCAAGCCGAAAAACTTACTGAAACTGTATTGCATTTGAACTGGGGACACTTGGTGGGGCTTTTTTTTTTTTTTTCTTCTGTGTGTGTGTGAGTGTAGTTTTGTTCTACTTTATGCATCCCCTTTGATGAGACAACTACAGAACAACATCTGAGGCACCAACTCCAGGACTGGAGATTGAGACGGACATCCAAATTATTAAGACTGAAATTGCATTGCATATAAACTTGGAAGTTTTTTGGTTTTTTGGGTTTTTTTTGTTTTTTTTAATTTTCTATTTTCCATTTTATTTTAATTCATTTTTATAAATAGATATTACTTTCATATACTTATTTTTTATTTTTTTTATCTTTGATTTTCAATCCTCTCTCTGTCTCTCTATTGTCTGTTCAGCTTACTGTCGATTAGTACACTAACACTCCCTGTTTATACCTTTGAAACTCTCTTGTCTGATACCTTGTTCTGCTTTCTCCCTCTTGTCTGTATATTTGTTTTCTCCTTTTCTTTAACTTCTTGCTTTCCATCTCAGCTCACTCTTCCATTCTCAATATTACCATTGTTATTATTACAAGCTAGAAAATACTTAATTACACACAGTACAGGAACAGTAACAACACCAAGGACAATGACAGGAAGACAGAAAAAACAAGGAAACCAGTTTCCCCACAGCAAAAAATTAGTACAGGAACCAGAGGGGAATGAAGAGAACAGAAACTCAGAGCCAGACTCCAACAAAATGAAGATAAACTATGCCAAAGGACCCAATGAAGCCTACAAGAATAATTTAAAAGAAGACATACTACAAGTACTCAATGAGAATTTTATAGAGATGATACTGGATAGGGTCAACCAAAATGTACAGGAGACACTCAAGAAATTCCAAGACAATAAAAATAGAGAATTTGAAAAAGCAAAAGAAGAAATAAAGGAAACCATAGAAGCACTGTATAAACACCAAAGTGAAAGAGAGAACACAATGAATAAATGGATAAATGAACTCAGGACAAAAATAGACAACAATAAAGAAGAAAACAGCCAGGATATGGAAAACCTCAGAAAAAAGAACGAAACAGAACTGCAAAACAAAACGGAAGGCCAATCCAGCAGAATAGAACAAACAGAAGACAGAATCTCAGAACTTGAAGATGAAATGGTAATTAAAGGAAAAACTGAAGAACTACTAATTAAACAACTCAAGACCTGTGAAAAGAAAATGCAAGAACTCACTGACTCCATCAAAAGACCAAACTTGAGAATCATGGGCATCGAAGAAGGAGAAGAGGTGCAAGCGAAGGGAATGCGTAATATATTCAACAAAATAATAACGGAAAATTTCCCAAATCTAGAGAAAGATATTCCCATACAAATGCAAGAGGCCTCCAGGACACCAAACAGACCAGATCAAAATAGAACTACTCCACGACATATCATCATTAAAACAACAAGTTCAGAAACTAAGGAAAGAATATTGAAGGCTGCAAGAGAGAAAAAACAAGTAACATACAAAGGTAAACCCATCAAAATCACAGCAGACTTCTCAACAGAAACATTAAAAGCAAGAAGAGCGTGGGGTGAGATCTTCCGGGCACTGAATGAAAATAACTTCAACCCCAGGATACTCTACCCAGCAAAGCTATCATTCAAAATAGATGGAGCAATAAAAGTCTTCCATGATAAGCAGAAACTAAAACAATATGTGACCACAAAGCCACCATTACAAAAGATTCTGCAAGGGATCCTGCACACAGAAAGTGACACCCAACTTAACCATGAAAAGGCAGGCAGCACCAAACCACAGGATAAGAAAAAGCAAGACAGTAGAGAGTAACCTCAAGTTAGGTACACACAATCAAACCTTCAAACAACTAAGATAACTAAATGGCAGGAATCACCACATACCTATCAGTACTAACACTTAATGTTAATGGACTTAATTCACCCATCAAAAGACACCGTTTGACAAAATGGATTAAAAAAGAAGATCCAACAATTTGTTACTTACAGGAGACTCATCTCACCGACAGAAATAAGCATATGCTCAGGATGAAAGGCTGGAAGAAGATTTACCAAGCCAATGGCCCCCGAAAACAAGCAGGAGTAGCAATACTTATCTCTGACAAAGTAGACTTCAAACCTACATTGATCAAATGAGATAAAGAAGGACATTCCATACTAATAAAAGGGGAAATAGACCAAAAGGAAATAATAATCATCAATCTGTACGCACCCAATGTCAACGCACCCAATTTCATCAAACATACCCTGAAAGACCTAAAAGCATATATAAATGCCAACACAGTGGTTGTGGGAGACTTTAACACTCCATTATCATCAATAGATAGGTCATCCAAACAAAAACTCAATAAAGAAATCCAAGATCTAAAATATGCAATAGATCAAGTGGACCTAGTAGATGTCTACAGAACATTTCATCCAACCTCTACACAATATACATTCTTCTCAGCAGCCCATGGAACCTTCTCCAAAATAGATCATATCCTAGGGCACAAAGCAAGCCTCAGCAAATATAAGAAAATAGAAATAATACCATGCATACTATCTGACCACAATGCAGTAAGGGTAGAACTCAACAACAAAAGTAAAGACAAAAAACATGCAAACAGCTGGAAACTAAATAACTCATTACTTAATGAAGAATGGATCATCGATGCAATAAAAGAGGAAATTAAAAAGTTCCTAGAAGTCAATGAAAATGAAAACACAACCTACCGGAACCTATGGGACACAGCTAAGGCAGTCTTGAGAGGAAAGTTTATAGCCATGAGTGCATATATTAAAAAGATTGAAAGATCCCAAATCAATGACCTAATGATACATCTCAAACTCCTAGAAAAACAAGAACAAGCAAATCCCAAAACAAATAGAAGGAGAGAAATAATAAAAATAAGAGCTGAAATCAACGAAATAGAAACCAAAAAAACCATACAAAGAATTAATGAAACAAAAAGTTGGTTCTTTGAAAAAATAAACAAGATCGATAGACCCCTGGCAAACCTGACTAAAATGAGGAGAGAAAAAACCCAAATTAGTAGAATCAGGAATGCAAAAGGGGAGATAACAACAAACACCATGGAAGTCCAGGAAATCATCAGAGACTACTTTGAGAACCTATATTCAAATAAATTTGAAAATCTAAAAGAAATGGACAGATTTCTAGATACATATGATCATCCAAAACTGAACCAAGAGGAAATTAATCACCTGAATAGACCTATCACACAAAATGAAATTGAAGCAGCAATCAAGAGTCTCCCCAAAAAGAAAAGTCCAGGACCTGACGGATTCTCTGCTGAATTCTACCAGACCTTTAAAGAAGAACTGATACCAACCCTCCTTAAACTGTTCCATGAAATAGAAAGGGAAGGAAAACTGCCAAACACATTTTATGAAGCCACTATTACACTTATCCCAAAACCAGGCAAAGACACCTCCAAAAAGGAGAACTATAGGCCAATCTCCTTAATGAACATTGATGCAAAAATCCTCAACAAAATAATGGCAAATCGAATTCAGCAACACATCAAAAAGATTATTCACCACGACCAGGTAGGCTTCATCCCAGGGATGCAGGGGTGGTTCAACATATGAAAATCAATAAATGTAATAAACCACATTAACAGAAGCAAAGACAAAAACCACTTGATCATCTCAATAGATGCAGAAAAAGCCTTTGATAAGATCCAACATCATTTCATGATAAAAGCTCTAAGAAAACTAGGAATAGAAGGAAAGTTCCTCAACATTATAAAAGCTATATATGACAAACCTACAGCCAGCATTATACTTAACGGAGAAAAACTGAAACCATTCCCTCTAAAATCAGGAACCAGACAAGGATGCCCACTATCTCCACTCCTATTCAACATAGTACTGGAATTCCTAGCCAGAGCAATTAGGCAAGAAGAAGGAATAAAAGGAATACAAATAGGTAAAGAAACTGTCAAAATATCCCTATTTGCAGACGACATGATCCTATACCTTAAAGACCCAAAAAACTCTACTCAGAAGCTTCTAGACATCATCAATAGCTATAGCAAGGTAGCAGGATATAAAATCAACATAGAAAAATCATTAGCATTTCTATACACTAACAATGAGCAAACGGAAAAAGAATGTATGAAAACAATTCCATTTACAATAGCCTCAAAAAAAATCAAATACCTAGGTGTAAACCTAACAAAAGATGTGAAAGACCTCTACAAGGAAAACTATACACTTCTGAAGAAAGAGATTGAGGAAGACTATAGAAAGTGGAGAGATCTCCCATGCTCATGGATTGGTAGAATCAACATAGTAAAAATGTCTATACTCCCAAAAGTAATCTACATGTTTAATGCAATTCCCATCAAAATTCCAATGACATTCATCAAAGAGATTGAAAAATCTACTGTTAAATTTATATGGAAACACAAGAGGCCACGAATAGCCAAGGCAATACTCAGTCAAAAGAACAATGCAGGAGGTATCACAATACCTGACTTCAAACTATATTACAAAGCAATAATAATAAAAACAGCATGGTACTGGCACAAAAACAGACATGAAGACCAGTGGAACAGAATAGAGGATCCAGATATGAAGCCACACAACTATAAGCAACTTATCTTTGACAAAGGAGCTAAAAATATACGATGGAGAAATAGCAGCCTCTTCAACAAAAACTGCTGGGAAAACTGGTTAGCAGTCTGCAAAAAACTGAAACTAGATCCATGTATATCACCCTATACCAAGATTAACTCAAAATGGATCAAGGATCTTAATATCAGACCCCAAACTCTTAAGTTGATACAAGAAAGAGTAGGAAATACTCTGGAGTTAGTAGGTATAGGTAAGAACTTTCTCAATGAAACCCCAGCAGCACAGCAACTAAGAGATAGCATAGATAAATGGGACCTCATAAAACTAAAAAGCTTCTGTTCATCAAAAGAAATGGTCTCTAAACTGAAAAGAACACCCACAGAGTGGGAGAAAATATTTGCCAATTATACATCAGACAAAGGACTGATAACCAGAATATACAGGGAACTTAAAAACTAAATTCTCCCAAAACTAATGAACCAATAAAGAAATGGGCATGTGAACTAAACAGAACTTTCTCAAAAGAAGAAATTCAAATGGCCAGAAAACACATGAAAAAATGCTCACCATCTCTAGCAATAAAGGAAATGCAAATTAAAACCACACTAAGATTCCACCTCACCCCTGTTAGAATAGCCATCATCAGCAACACCACCAACAACAGGTGTTGGCGAGGATGCGGGGAAAAAGGAACCCTCTTACACTGTTGGTGGGAATGTAGACTAGTACAACCACTCTGGAAAAAAATTTGGAGGCTACTTAAAAAGCTGGACATCGATCTACCATTTGATCCAGCAATACCACTCTTGGGGATATACCCAAAAGACTGTTACTCCAGAGGCACCTGCACATCCATGTTTATTGCGGCACTATTCACAATAGCCAAGTTATGGAAACAGCCAAGATGCCCCAGCACTGACGAATGGATTAAGAAAATGTGGTATCTATACACAATGGAATTTTATGCAGCCATGAAGAAGAACGAAATGTTATCATTCGCTGGTAAATGGATGGAATTGGAGAACATCATTCTGAGTGAGGTTAGCCTGGCTCAAAAGACCAAAAATCGTATGTTCTCCCTCATATGTGGACATTAGATCAAGGGCAAACACAGCAAGGGGATTGGACTATGAGCACATGATAAAAGCGAGAGCACACAAGGGAGGGGTGAGGATAGGTAAGACACCTAAAAAACTAGCTAGCATTTGTTGCCCTTAATGCAGAGAAACTAAAGCAGATACCTTAAAGCAACTGAGGCCAATAGGAAAAGGGGACCAGGAACTAGAGAAAAGGTTAGATTAAAAAGAATTAACCTAGAAGGTAACACCCACGCACAGGAAATCAATGTGAGTCAATGCCCTGTATAGCTATCCTTATCTCAACCAGCAAAACCCCTTGTTCCTTCCTATTATTGCTTATACTCTCTCTACAACAAAATTAGAGATAAGGGCAAAATAGTTTCTGCTGGGTATTAAGGGGGGGAGCGGGAGGGGGTGGAGTGGGTGGTAAGGGAGGGGGTGGGGGCAGGGGGGAGAAATAAACCAAGCCTTGTATGCACATATGAATAATAAAAGAAAAATGAAAAAAAAAAAAAAAAAAAAGAGAGTGTATTATCTGTGGAAGGCCTAAAACAAGATTTCAATAAGAAATCAAACTACAGCTCAGGCTTCCTTTTATTACTTATATACTATGGCAGTTCAAATAATGTCAACTTAAAAATAATCTTCCCTGCCAAGGTGGGTGAACCTTATTGTCCTGGTCCACCCCACCACTATTCTCTACTGTCATATTCCATGCATCATGTGTGACACTTCAACTTTCTTATCAGAGTTCACTCGAGAATAATCTATGTTACATAGTTTAAAGTAGCCAGTACAATTTTTCTTTAACTTGACATGTCAGTGACAAACTGACCTTGTAGGAAGCACACGTTTCCATCTCTTCAATAATGCATGATATACCCTAATAAACTAGACCTTTAATTTAATAGAAGTTCATAATACTTCTTATCTCACTGCTAAGTTTACAAATGCCACTGAAAAACTGAACTAAAGAATCAGAAATCTGGGTGATAGATAGTGTATATGGCATATTTCCGTTGTCAAAACCACGACATGAAGGCACAATGAGCTTCAAACAGTTAAAGGTAAATGACACGATTAATGAAGACTTGAAATACAGAACGGTATATACACAAACACAACACATACACAACACAGAACATTGTAATCAAATGAACTTGAATGAAATCACTAATGTGAAGCCAAGTACATTCAATCCTTCTCACCCTTCTTTAACATCAATTTTATACTCATTTTGGAGAAAATCATTAAAATTCTCTTGGTATCAGGAAGCACCTGGAACCATCTGTAGCTGTACCTGTGGATGAAAGAAAAATATGCATATTTGGGGACTCCTATATCTGGTAATAGTAGAATAGGGAGTGCAACAACATTCCTGCTACAGACAGCTAGCATTAACTGCACAAAATACATTTAAAATTTATTTCATAGGATAGCATTTGAAGGAGAAAAAGAAATGAGTAATTACTGAAATAAGGTCTGGCAGAAAAGTGATCCCTATGAAAGTAAAGCCAGCCTTTTGGAGCTGTTTATCTTCTAGGTACCTTTTCAGATCTCAGCGGTAGCTGCTAAGAACCTAGGAATATGTGGTGCTGCTGAATGTCTCTCTAAACTAGCGAGAAAGAGATTAGATTTCAAGGTACGCTGGAGACCCCTGAGGAAAGACCTTTCACATGGTTGAATCACAAGCAGTGGGGCCTGAGGAATAATGGGGCTCCTGATACTGCATTCAACAAAAAGCAGCTACGTTTGCTCTATCAATAGATAATAAAGACAAATTAAAATTTTCAACTGAGATCAGGTTAACTACAAAAACGAGCCTCATAGTAGTTGTAATACTGACAATATAAGAACTAAATGAACTAAATGAATTCATTAGTAGCAGATTATACCAACTGCAGAATTAGTGAACTAGAGATAATAGAGAAAAGGAAATCTAGAACAAAGTATAAGAAAGCAAAAAGATGGGAGGCAGAATAGTAAGTGAGAGAGAAATACAGTAAGAAGAGTGATGGGCTAGGGATGTAGCTCAGTGGTAGAACACTTGCCTAGAGTGCACAAGGTCCTGGCTTTGAGTCCCAGCACAGCAAAAAAACAAAAAAAAATTAATAAATAAAAAAGAGTGAATCTGTGTGTATTGGAGACCCATAGCATATGGAGAGTATTGGAAAGAAGCAGCAAGTGAGGAAATTCTCCAAAACTGTGTAAACAGTAAGAAACCTGTAAAAATTCAAAACAAAAAAGAAGCCTAAAGCTAGACAGCTCAAAGTAAAACTGCTAAAAACTGAAAATAGCAATAAAGTCTTAACAGTAGCAAAAGCCACAATGCATTTTGTGAGCAAAAATTCATTGAGCCGAATACTCATCAGGAACACTATGAACTTACATAACATCAGGTGACATCTGAAAAGGTTAGATTAAAAAGAATTAACCTAGAAGGTAACACCCACGCACAGGAAATCAATGTGAGTCAATGCCCTATATAGCTATCCTTATTTCAACCAGCAAAACCCCTTGTTCCTTCCTATTATTGCTTATACTCTCTCTACAACAAAATTAGAGATAAGGGCAAAATAGTTTCTGCTGGGTATTGAGGGGGGGAGCGGGAGGGGGTGGAGTGGGTGGTAAGGGAGGGGGTGGGGTCAGGGGGGAGAAATAAACCAAGCCTTGTATGCACATATGAATAATAAAAGAAAAATGAAAAAAATAAAAAAAAAAAAATAAATAAATAAATAAAAAGTCTAAGAACCAAAAACTGATGATATGGAATTCTATTGCCATTTATACTTCAAGAATTAAGGTAACATAGAGCTATTTTTTCAAGCATAGTTTTCTTTTCATAACCACCTATAGGCTAATATTAAAGAAAATTATCTCAAGCTTCAGCTGAAAAAATACATAAAACTGAAATCAACCAACACATAGGAGACGTCAACAGCTCTGCAATCATTATCAGGGATTTTAACACATTTATTTATACACCAGTCAACCAAGCAAATGAATCAGTTTGGATAAAGATTTGCACAAATTCAACTATTAAGACACCGATACATAACTGAACATAATACTGATAAAAATGTCATTTAATAGCACAATAATTTTGGGAGGAAAATATGCTAGGCCAACAAAACAAAATTCAATAAAACAAGCCTTATTAAATTTCAATTGTTTTGTGTGTTTTCATGTCTATTAGTGTATTATGTTAATTTAATAACTATCAGTTAATTTTATTGTCAACAAATTTATAAGACTTGAAATCATACTGGTCACAACAAAATTGAGTTAGAAATTGATGTAAAAATAAACTAAAATAACTTTTCTTGTTCTGTGGATATCCAGAAAGGCAGCTAACCAAAGAATCAAGTAACAAGACAAAATGGGAATTAGAAAATATTTAAAAATATACAAGATATACCTTTACTGACAATAAAAGGAAAAGCAGAAAAACATATCAACTTTGTGCTAATAACTTTGAATATTTTGAGCAAAATGGGAAATACAGTTCTTAATAGTTCTATCATATTTAAGAGATTGATTTTCTAATTAAGTATACTTTCACAAATAAAATTCTACCCCCAATTGTTTCTTTAATGAATTATATCTAACACTCAAGACATAGAATATAATTAATCTTGGAAATATAAAAAGAGGAAATACTTCCTAGATCATTTTACCAGGTCAATAAAACCTTGATTCTAAACCTGACAAGGACAGTTCAAGGAAAATTACTAGCTGTTCTCACTTACAAACTTAGTTGCAAAAGTCCTAAGCAAAATATTAGCTAATCGAATCTGACAATGTATTCAAAGGACAATAAACCAGCCTAAGTTTTATTCTAGGAATTCAAGATTGATTTTACAAGAAAATTAGACACTATATTCAACACATAGAACAAGAGAAATGTATCAGATTATCTTAATAAATGAAAAAAGAATATTTAATAAAGTATAACTTGCATTCATTATTAAAAAATAAACACTTGGCAAAGATAGAAAAAAACTTACTTACCTGGTGCTGTGGCTTATGTCTGTAATCCCAGCTACTTGGGAGGTGGAGATTGGGAGGATCTTGGTTCAAGGCCAGCCCAGGGAAAGAGTTAGCAGATCCCATCTCAACAAATTAACTTGGCAGCCCACCTACTAGAGAGAGACATAAGTAGTAGGATCATGGCTAAGGCAAGCCCCTATCTAAAAAATAAAGCAAAAAGGGCTGGAGATGTGGTTCATGTTTCAGAACACTTACTTAGCAAGCCTAAGGCCCTGAGTTCAAACTCAGTACTGCCAAAAAAAAAAAAAGAAAGAAAGAAAGAAAACTTAATCATATCAGAATTGTCTACAAAAGCTATAGCATGAATCATACCTACTGCTAAAATGTTGCATTTTTTTTCTTTTGAGATTGGGAGCAATTTAATGTTGTTTACTGTAACTACTTCTATTCAACATTGTTCTAGGAAGTCCTAGTCAGTAAGTCAAGTAAAATAAATAAAATTTGAATTAAAAATAAAGAAGCAAAAATATTAAAATTTCAAAAAGAATCTATAAAATGCCATTAGAACTCACAAGTGAACTTTGCAAGGGTGTCTTATGAAAGGCATACACACCCCAAATCAATTGCATTTCTATGTACAAGGAAGAAACAAGAAATTAAAATTTATACTACTTGATAAATCACCCAACCAAATCTTCAAATATCTAGATGTAAATCTGACAATTTATGTGCAACTTCCAACATACAACTATCAAATACTGGTAAAAGATAATTTAAATACGGTTATATACCACATTTAAAGCTTTTAAGACTCAATATTATAAAATCATCAAAGCTTCTTATGCTGATTCAATAATATACTAAATAAAATGCCAAGGTGATTTTCCTTTTTGTATTGTTTTTGAAACAATGTTGTTTTGAAGTGGTTCCAATATTTGTTTGGCAATATAAATGACACAAAGTAGGCAAGTCACTCTTGAAGAAGAGAAAGATGGAAGGTTTTGGTCTCTTTAATATCAAGTCTTATTAAAATCTCCAATAACTAAGACATTGTGATCATTGCAATACCTTTGAAACATGACTGCTTGGGTTACAATAGGGGAACAAGTACAGAGCAGTGACAGTGTGACTTCTCGGTGAGCAGTCCTAATCTTGGTAGTCTACCTTTCACCATTCAAAAATAATTCTACATACACTGCAGATCTATGTGTGGAAAGGAAAAGTCTCTAAAATGTAAACTAAGAGTTTATTTTCGTGATCTGGGTAGGGAAAGAATGTTTGCCATAGGAGAAAAAAATTGATAAATTAGGCTATATTAAAATCTTGTATTCATTGAGACACCACAATGCATACCAGAAGACAAACTAGTCACAAAAGAAGACATGTTATCTGAGCCTATTTATATGAACCTTTAAAAAATATGAAAAGCTAAACTCTCATGCCAAGGGGTCAAAACTATAAAGCAAAGCAGTGATTTCCATAAAAATTTGGGGTGAGGGAAAGAAGAGGGTAAAGACTGATAGTGTGGGGACAGTTTCTATTTCCTGATGTAGCCAAAAGTTATGCAGCTTGCTTTGTGATGATTTGCTAAGCTCTATGTTTTTGTCTGGGGCACTTCCATATTGCATACAAAAATATGCAAGTGTATACTTCACAATATACTGCTAAAAGCAAAATAAAAGAGTGTGGACTGACTGAATAGACACAACCAAACAGAATGAATTAGTAGACTGACATCCACTTACACGCATCAAGTGTGTTTGTTTTCAGTTCTCTGCTGTTAATCTGAAACTCCCAATGTATCAATTCAGGATTTATGACATCAAAGGAGTCATGAAATTTTCAGATAGTTTAAAACTGAGATAGGTAACAGAATCAAGATCCAAAGTGGTCTTGAGAGGTTTGTAATTCCAGACCCAAACCAACAAGAGGAAACATATCAGGGTAATGTACTCATAGCATGCCAAGTGTTGGCTGTCAGAAGCTTAGGCAGAGACATCCCAGGCTCCTGTCACCAAGAGTATTTAAATGTCAGAGCTCCAGGAATTGGTCTAGCTTCTGTGTGCCAGTAAACAGGTGGCTCTGTGTTCAAAGAGAATTAAAAGCACCCACTCAATCGCAGGAATGTGTGTAACAATCAAATCCCAGAAAGGATCCACACAAAATAGCCTCTTTCTTTTTGCAGCCCTGGGGTTTGAACTCAGGACCTCACACTTGCTAGGCAGGCATTCTACCACTTAAGCCACTCTGCCAGCCCCCAAATAGTCTTCAAAACCAAAAACCAAAGAGTGGTGGCTGTAGCATGCAGTTTTCCCTCTCACCTGGCCTAACTGGCAGCCCAAGTTTGTGAGGAAAACAAGGTCCAATACTGCAAAATGTTTCCTTCAGCACTTACTCATTAAGAACAGTAAACACATACTGGAATTGTGGCTCATAACCATATTATAGTCATGGGGGGATTGAGGAAAGAAGAGTCAGAGAGTCAGAGCAGAAATGGCAACTTCTGCCACAGTGGTGATCATGACTGGAGAAAATAAGGCAAGATAATAAAACGTTTACAGCTTTCACTATATAACTTACATCTGTTTATTCTCACTAAATATACTGATGTCCTATACTCATGACACCTTCAGTGTAAGATAGCAGACCACGTGACTTCTTTTTTAAAGGAAATATATCATTAGACTGCAGCAATAAAAGCCTAGAGTCTAGATCATCAAAGAGAAAAGTTTGGTTTGGCTCTAATAAACCGTGTTTGCAGCTTGGATGCTACATCTCTACAACGTATTAAGAGAGTTAGATTTAGGGATGGTGACCAACATGATGACAGACGTGCAAACTAAGCCCATGAGCAGTTGAAGGAACCAGAGCTATGTGACTCAGAAGGGAGAGAAAATAAGAGGGTCGTGTTCCAATATAGGAAGGAAAGGGTTGTCATGTAGAAAAGGTGCCACCATGTTTCTTAGCTGTGGCTGTGGAGTCACATCACTTGTCAGAGCTGTGCAAAAATACTGAGGCTACTCCAGACCTACTGAATCACAACCTCTCAAGATGGTACCTTTGCTTGATGCTCCCAGGTGACTCTGATATAAAATTAAAGTTATAGTGCAAATACTGTGTACACATGTATGTAATTGGAAAATGATACCTGTTGAAACTATTCCAGGAATGGAGGGGAGGGTGAGTAAAGGAGAATGGTGGAGGGGGTGAACTCAACTATGGTATATTTGGTATATTGTAAGAACTTTTGTAAATGCCACAATGTACCTCCAGTACAACAATTAAAAAAAATAAAAGCTAAAGTTGAGATCTACCAGTGGAGCATCCATCAATGTTTAGAAATTACAATGGGGTAGGTATGGAGCATTTAAAAATACAGAAAGAACAAATAATTTTGTTAACAATAAATATTTGGGGATAGAATCTTTGGGTTAGCAACAAAGTAGTTTTAGAAAATCTTTGGAAATATTGAAAAATAGACTAAAATAACAAAAAAGTCTTCTGAGGATTCTGCCAAAATAATCCCTGTCTGTGTAGAAAGCCACTATATAAATTTGAGATTCTCTCTGAAGTTACTGTTTTTTGAAGTGGCGTACATACCAAACTGCCTCATTATTCGAAGGCCAGATTTTTAGCATCCTTAACCCTGAACAATGGAGTCACTCATATCTTTACTGGATTTACTGGAAAATTTGATGGTAACAGATAATCAAGCTTATTCTTATCAAGGATTTGATAAACTTGATTGTCTGTTACTTCTCTAGCCTGCAGCAGATTAGGAGAAAATGAGAAGTAAGGATAGGAAGATTATTGGGAGACACATGTGACATCCCCAAGAGTGAACATGGTGGGGGGAGGGAAGCAGGAAAATATAAAAAGCAAATAGAAATCTATTACTGCACAAGAGACATTCATAAATTCTGAAAATGATGTCACTGAGTCACCTAAAGTACTTGATTTATGATGAGAATCTTGTTATAAAAAAGAAATTTTCACAGGATAGCAGAATTTTTGATGAAACCACTACTAGTAAAAAAAATTATCAACACTCTTCATTTTTTAAAAAATATTTTAGATGGCCAGAATTGGTGGCATTTGCTGTAATCCCAGAATTCAGGAGGCAGAGACAGGAAAATCACAAGTTCAAGACCATCCTAGGCTACATAATGAAACACTGTCTCAAAAACAAAACTCATACAGGAAAGTGTCATTTCATTGTTACATTAAAAAACAACCCACCATGTAACCAGCATCCAGAATAAATAAATAATCATTTCCAGAAACCAAAAACCCTTCTACTCCCTCCCAATCATTATTATCTGCCCTCCCAAACAGCTGCTGTCCTACTCACAATAAACAGACTCATACTATATTTAGTCTTTCATGTCTGATTTCTTTTGTTCAATTTTGTGTTTATAAGGTAATGACTGCCAGAATGTGAATATGACCTGTCATGCAAATAATGACTGAGCAAGGCCTAGGGAAAGCCACAGCTCTTAATCTCTGAACTAAAGCTTTTCTCATCTTATGTTGTAGAAAGTTGTTCCTCCTCAAGAGAGTCTTTGAAACATGTTTTCATCTTAAAAAGTAAATTTCAATGTATAAATAAGCAAAGAAGCAAAGATACAGATACAACAAAACTAAGTAAGTAAATAATTTGTTATTGTATGTGAGGCAGGTAGCTTGAATATCAAATTTTGTCTGTTTAGTTCACATGTAATCCAGATTATTGTTTTGAAAAATGTTTTATACAAGGCCCTAGGTTCAGTTTCCAGCACTGCAAAAAAAAGAAAAAAGAAAAAGAAAAAAAGTAACAAAATTATTTTGATTCTATATCTCCGTAAAATTGATTTTATCTAATTAGCTAATGTTCAGAAGCTAAGCTATATTTAGGAAGGCATGAGCTTAATAAATTCCCATCTTTGTATAGGCTAGTGTAATGATCAATGTGTGATCAAAGCTGATAAAAATAAACAAAATAATTACTAAATTGACTCTAGAATGGGAAGGTCATGGTCCTTGTGTGGCTTTAAAAATGAAGGCCTTGTCAGTAACAGCCTGGTTGTCCTGGTTGCCACTTGACAGCTAAATGGCCATTCTTGGTCTTAGTCTGAAACCTGTTCAATTTTACTTCAGTGCTGTTATTTCTTCAATGTCTCTCTCTCTCTCTCTCATATGTATACATGTGTGTGTGTGTGTGTATTCATATACATGCCCTCCTTTGGAGACAAACCAAAATTAGTATCAGAATTTATCTTTTTAATAAAAGAAATTCAAACATATTTATTTGCAAAAAATAATTCCAAAATGGCATACATACTTGCAAATTCTTAAAGAAAAATGCTTGAATTAAAAATGTTACATTTTCCCTGGCATTTCTATTTCCTGTTTGGGGAATATTGGGGACTGTGACGTCCTACAATATATTTTCTGAGTTTGTGATTGATTTATATATATATTTTTCTTTTTATCTGGTCCAAGTCAATGGTACAGTTAGCAAGAGTTACAAACTGTGCTACTTACTGACTTACCTTAATTTCACAGGCATTATATTGTACAATGAAATGAACTAAAGTTATGCACTCTCTAAATCTAATAGCATGAGTTTAGAATAACAGCATTGGCTAATGCCTATAAAATACGTAGCTGTCCCCCCAAAACATTAGAACATGAAAGGCAACAAAAATTTATTATATGCATAAAATGTAGAAAAGGGTAATTTTAGCAGGTCATTGGCTAATATCTAGGAAAATAGCCAATCTATTCATATAAATAAGCAATTGAAAAGGACACATACAGAAACAATTTCATTTGCATTCTCAGCTCAGAGGTCTCATGTGGAAGATGACTAAAAAGAAAGCTATTTGCTAGTTCAAGTTAACCCTACCCTGTCAGCATGTCTGGGTCATGTCTAAATTCTCACTTTATAATTATGTGACAGACATATCTAAATATGATGTTTGCAGATATATATTTTCGTGAATCACGTTAAATCACTCTTCTACATGAAATATTTGAAAGTCATTTAAGGTAAGACTTTTAAAATCTATTTTAAGAAATGATTGCCTTTAGAAAAGGATTTAAAATTAATTTCCCTTGCTATTTGCTTTTAAAATCTCCATGGCAACTGCAGGATTTCCAAAACTTTCTACTGCAACATGACATGGGACTTAAATTATCAAAGGTTTCACAAAACTGTTAAATCCAGATTGATTTCCGTTTTTAAACCAGTCAATACTTTATCTTCCAAATATGGGAAGCTTTTGTAGGCTGAACAGCACTGGCTGAGCAAGCTGATTGAAAATGTGAAGCAAAGTTTGGATTTTTTTCCCCTATAACATTATATAACTTTAATAAACATTCTCCAGTTTGGAAAATGGCATGCTATGGATGCAGCAAAACCTGTCTTGGCACTAGAGGAAGTGTGGCAAAAGGAGCAGTGCCCAGGAAGTCCCCATTCTTAGTCTTGGAAAGGATGTCATCATTTCAATGAACTTTGTGTTTCCTACTAAAAAATATTTGCTTGCTTGTAGAAGTGCTTCTCTGTGTGTGTGGACACTACACACCATTTCATTGTGGCTCAATTTCCCATCTGTAAAATGGACAGATACTACCAAAAGCCTTCCTCAGATTCCCTAACCTAGGCTTTCACAATCCAGCTGTAGATTCCAAGGTGAAAGGTGGGGCATGGAAATCTGGGAGGAGGGAGACTGATCATTATTCCTCTTTTAGCCATCTTTCCAAACTTGAGCACACCATCTCCTGACTACATCTCCTTTTGCACTATCCTTCTGATGCTGGAACATGGCTGGAGAGAGAAGAAAGGGGCAGGAGAAATAACTGGGACATTTGAGGGGAAGAATGAACATAAATCTTCTAAAAGAAAAAGTGGAGCATAATATTTCCAATTTCCAATCTCTCTGTTCTGAATTCCTGGTGGAAGCACCCAGATATTGTTAAACACTGTTATCATCTCCTTGCTTTTACTCAGTGTGCAATGGAAAACGAGGGTGAGATAAAGGGAGGAAAGAACAAAGGAAGGAAAGAACACAGGAAAGACATTAACAGAATCAGATTCCAGATGGGAGAGGATGAAGGAAGGCAAATGACATTGTAGCTCTGCCTCACCACTATTTATGCTTTTTCCTATGGGAGAAAGAGAGGTGGGTACTTCTCGATGCCCCAAGTTAGGGAAGACAATAAAACATCACCACAGTGACAGCAGGATTATTACTTTCCACCTTGTGTCCAAAATGAGACCCCAGTGTGGCAAAATTAAAATTCACAGTGTCATCCATGAAAGCATTTTCTGTATCAGACATTCTGTTAGAGGTCTTTAAAAAATGTTTTAATGTGTTGATATTGAAAACAGATGTGTGTAATTTGAGAATGAGAATAAAATACCATGTGTATTAAATTAATAATGTTTCATTACTCACCCACCACAAGATCATTATTTTAAATAGCCGTATTTCATTTCAGTGGACAGTGTAAATGAGTATGTATTTTTATGTAAAGTGGACCTGCATTATTATTTATTCATGAGTTTTAAAAGGATCATTATTTTTGACAGACAGCTCCTGTCAAAAGATTTATGCATAAGAGCTCATGTTTCCCCACAATAATCATCAATGAGTAAACTTTAGAACTTGGTACTTAAAATTCAGTGTTATAGAGATGCACATTTTGTTCTAATTAAACACGTTTGCCTTTGGAAAATAAACTGCAACCTCAGTTCAACTATATATAATCTGAAATATCAATATAGCATGTGCAGGGTGAGTCATGGTTTTAGTTGGGGAATGTGTCTTGTTACATTTTAAGTGGTTGCTTTGTTTCCACACACCAGGCTCTTTTTCTGTGTCCCTGTGGGGCAGAAGGGGAAATTTATAAGATTTGGCTTTTAACATTGTAATTGGTGATCAGTGAGTTTTCTTTTTTTGTTTTGTTTTTTTCAGTACTGGAGTTTGAACTCAGGGCCTCATGCTTGCTAGGCAGGCACTCTACCACTTGAGCCACACCTCCACACCAATTAGTGAGTTTTCTGAGCAATGACACCATCAGTTTCCTGATTTTCAGGGGACTGTGAGGGCATAAAGCAGGCATTTCCAGAACACCACATGGCTTTCAGTATGGGGCATGGAAGTCAGATTAGAATCCTGGACTAGGCAATACATGGATTATAATTTATAGGTACAAAACAACAAAACTGTAACTGAGACTGACAATAAGGCTAGTGGAAGACAGTTTCTGAATCCCCAGGATGAACCAAACCCACAATGAGGTACCAGTGTGATGCAAAGATTTACTGCGCTGAGGAGAATCCATAGTGGTGCTACAACCGCAGAGGAAATAATTAAAAGGTTTCAGAGTCTCCTGGGACCAGCTGTCCCTTCAGGATTTCTATAGACTTTCCATTAATGTGCTTTTCCCAGATTGCTCTGTCTCCAGATGAGCTGATAATGTTCAAGACTGCTATTATCTGAAATGCATTTCAAATAATCTGAATCCAAATGTCTGAATTAAACATACTTTCCTACTTGGCAAAATCCATTTTTATATCTAGATTTCTAGAATTTAGATAATATTCATTATTCTGATGTATCACTTGACTATCAAATACTCAACACCTAGTTTCCTTTCTATCAGTGTTTGGCAGTAGAAAGTGGTACAATCACCTCTCAGGCCAGCAAAGAGCACTCTGAGTTAGGAATGTCTGAGAGGCCAAGAGCTGCATGTTTACTATGAGAAACAAACTTTTAAAAGTGTGTTTTGGAGAAAATAAAGAAATGGGTCTTCACCACAAGTGTGTATTGCACAGGGGAGATTAAGAGTGTGTGGGGGAATGAAGGGAGAATGGAAAAGAGAGGAGAGGATTGAGACAGAGAGAGAGAGAGAGAGAGAGATTCTGAGGAGTTTTCTGTAAGACATGGGGTATGGGATTGGAGCTGTGGGTAAGGATATAGGGATAGCAGGAAAGAAAAACCAATTTTATTTATATATATTTTTTCAGTTTAAGAAGACACATTTATCCAACTATACTGTAGAAAATGAACCATGTATTTTGTACATTTATTGTTGCACAAAATTCAACTTGCTGTTATGCTTTTGCACTTGTTTATCTGGTATTTTTCACTACAAAATAGGCTGTTGAGAATTTTATTTTATTTCATGCTTACTAATAAAGTATTAGATCATTATAAGTTACTTTCTAGATAAAATTCTAAGTGACAGATTACCGTTTTCAGAAACATGAAAGATAAGCATATGTCAAATAGATGTGGAACAAAAAGATGTCAAAGGCAAAGATCTCTTCCCTCTTCATTAGCGGGAACTGACTCTACGACAGTGCTGAGGGTCCTGGTGCTTCAGGATTCACTGAGACTCCTAATGTTATAGGTTTCTCTTTGTCAGTACAGTTAAAGCTTTTATGCCCTGCTTTTAGGTCTGGTAGTTGACTGGTCCATACATATGTGTATATGTAAAGCATTACATATAAAGAAGTGTAAGCATATGCACTTTAACTCTTTTAATTATTTGGTATTTATGGAAAATATCTCTGCACAAATGAGCTTGACAATATTCAAGGTATTGTTAAGTCTTTTCTCTGAGTTTGGATTGATTTCATATCTTCTTTTTTCTCACACACATCTTATTCATAGTGCATTCTTGTCTGTTGTATTGGCTTTAAAGTGGAATGAGAAGATATAAACACTTCCCCAACAATCTGAGAGTTAAATTCATCTACCTGTGGTCCCTTGTTAACCACTAATGGTAGGCTCCATGTCCCCAGTGGATGCCTGAAACCATAGATTCTATGTTTTTTCCTATACGTTTATACCTTATAATGTTATAAATGTGGTGGTAACTTTTGCAGCTTGAAGTGCCATAATCAAGTGAGTACAAATTTATTTTTCCTTCTTCACAATACCAGAAGTAGAAGGTTCTTTCTTATCAAAGATCTTTCCAACCTCAGGGTAAGATTTTTTTCCCTTCCTTGTTGAGAGTTTTCAGCTTTCCACTTAAGGGACATTTTACTGTTTCTTTTTGGCATATCCATATTGCCAGCATTTGCTACTAATGAGCTTGGAGGCCATTAAGTAAAATAAGGGTCACTTGAACACAAGCACTACAAGACTGTGACAGTGGGTCTGATAACCAGGAGCTTTTAAGTGACTTATATGTAAGTATATATACATATATACTTACAAATCTAACCGCTTCTTTGAGTTTATGTGATTTCCTGTGCATGTAAACATTAAAAAAAAAACAAAACTGTGTGCCTTTTCTTCTGTTAATCCATCTTTGTTAGTTTAATTTGCAGGCCTCCAGGGACAGATTTAAGAGGCAGAGGAAATGTCTTCCCACTTGGCAGGGTTTTAAGAGAGTGTAAGAGCAATGAACTACGTAAGAGTGAGCCCAGGAAACACTTTATGAGAAATTGAGAGTTAAGCTGCGTCCTAAATGGAGAATAGGGGCTGTGTGTGTGTGTGTGTGTGTGTGTGTGTGTGAGAGAGAGAGAGAGAGAGAGAGAGAGAGAGAGAGAGAGAGAGAGAGAGAGAGGGGTAGAGGCACAGGTAAACATCTTTGACTTAAGAAAAGAAAGCTCTTGAGGTCTTAAAAGAACACAGAAGTAGTGTAGTTGATATTTTTCAAAATGCCTCTTTTGTTGCATCATTTTTATGAGTGTTAACATTTCAAGAACCTACCTAGTAGCATTCAAAGCATGATTGCATAAAGACTTTCAAAAATAACAAAGGACATGTGAAATAAAGGAGAGAAGAGGCACGTATTCCATATGGAATAAATCTAGAAATTCTGTGCATACATACACATGAAACATAATGCTCCATTATAGTTTGTATAAAAATTAGGCTGACTTAGGTTACTACCTTTCATCTTCTCTGGTGATATTGTTTAGCATAAATTTTTCTGCTAATATCCACCCCACTATCTACATTTCTTTTTCTTTCCTCTCATGAAAGCCAGAGCATCTGTATTATTTACAAGACCTATTTTCCACACTTGATTAGTTTACTGTAGTGAGTGATTCCCAAGGAGGACTATCAGTTAGTCTCAGGTTTTCATTATCACAGTTTTGATTCTCACTACATGAAGTGAGTGACAGTAAAGCAAAATGCACATTACATATTGTTTGTGTTAATCTTTCTGTTTCATTTAGACAGATATCATCCCCCCCAAAACACAGTCTAAAACACAAGCATGTCACCAATTGAGACAAAGACTGTTTCCAAAATGCTTAGGTGCAGCCAAGCAAAATCAGCTCTCCACTACATAACACACCACTCTTTTTATTACCTTCATTAAGGCATTTAAGCATCCCGCTAAAGTGCCACTCCATCACTGAACTGTCCCTATTGTGTAGCTTCCTGTGCACCATGACTAGGGGTTTCCCTGATAGAGATCTGCTCGAAATTTCTTTCCACTCAGCTTCAATGACTGCAATTATTGAGGCCTCCCGGCTAATGACACGTGGTTTGCACCCATTTTATGCACAAGCGCTACTTTTCCCAATAGCCAAAGCCAGAGCCAATGAGCAACAAAATAATGTAGTACTAGATTATAGCCAAAGTATAATATATATACATCCACACGCGCATGAATCCATACTGACAAAATAAACACATAAATGGGAGGAAAGTGACAAGCCTCCTTCACAAAAAAATTCCAAAGACATTTTTTAAAAAGCTTCAGGGTGTGGGGGTTAATATTCTTCCTTTTAAGTTTGAATTGGACTTGGAAACTTGCTTCCTAAAAGTCAATATTGAAAGGGAAAAACAGGAACTGTTACTTTTGCCAATGATAAATCATATTGATACCTTCCCATATGAAGTGATGAGGACACTATATGTCTGGGATATTCTTTCCAAAGCCCAAGGCCCTGATACAGTCATGAGAAAAAACATGAGACAAAATCAAATTCCGATAAAGTCGAAATAAGTGATATTCAAAAGACCAGTATTAGTCAAACTATCAAGGTAAGTCTGGAGTTTAGTCAATAGTAATGTATCAATGTCAGTTCCTTAGGTTTGACAAATGCACTACAATTGTGTAAGTATATACAGAAATACTGTGATGTCTTTGCAAATTTTTTGTAAATATGAAATTATTCCAAAAAAAAAAGTTAGTGTTATTTTTACTTTGTGACAATCATGCTCCTTATTAATGAAAGATTTTACAAGATTACATTAAAAATAACTAATAGGAATTGACTGTTCACATTGTGCCAGGCACCGCACTAAGTCTTCATACACTGTACTTCATGCTTACAATGTATGAGGGAAATATGACGATCAGTCCCATGTTACAGATGAGAAAACACACTGAGGTTAAATACCTTGCTCAACATCCCGCAACAAATACTACACAGCTTTCACAACTTTCTGAATCATCAGAAAGACCCAGTGACTTTTGGAACTGTATTGTTGGATACAGGCCCCTATCTACTTAATTCATCAAAGAATCGGCTGTTTGCTACACAGGCTATTCAATTATCAAGAACAATCCATTTGCTAAATTACTGCACTGTGCGTGTTTGTTGTAAAAATAAAAGTGCACTGTGCTGTGATTTTCATCTGTTCTCCACCACCAGACACTTGATTTCTAATGGCAGGGACACGAGCTACTGTGTTATTATCTCCAGTGAGTAACTCACCCCTGGTTCCCAGTCCTGGGTCTGTTTGCTGCACAGAGGGAGCTCATTGTATGCTGGAGCGGGAAGGGATGAACAGTGCCGCTCCAGCAATGTTGCTTCAAATCAATCATTCCTGATGTGGAAATTTACATTTGAAAAAGGCTGATCCAAGAACCATAGACACAACTCTCACAAGAGGGAAAGCCCAAGGAAAAGCAAGCTTCATTGTTGTGGTGGTGATGGTGTTGATTCACTTTGTTTTGTATTTTTGTTCTGAGAGTAAAAGTTGATTTAAGCATTTTCATACTGAACTGATCCAATTATTAAATTATGTTATGTTTTTTATAAGCTCTTCCAGAAAGGAAACAAAATAAAACCAGAAGCACAGGAAAGAGAGAGAGGGAGAGAGACAAACAGAAACAAGGGTGAGTAACGAGAAGATAAAACAGGCACATCTGTATTCATTTCTAATATGTTGCAGCCCCAGACTCTCCCCACCTTGCATCTTTTCGAAGCCTCTGAATGTGACCAATGACCATTTTACCAGACGCAATGCTAACTACAAGAAGACTCTTCAAATCTAACCCTGCTGTTTGCCTCCCTGGCTTGCAGTAGCTGTTTACATAACATGGAGATAAATAGAAAACTAGATCTGCTTATTTCCAGGAACCACATTAGCAAAGCAGAAAGTTAATGAAGGACACTGCCAAGTAGTATAGTGTGTTTAATAAAACACTTTCTGCCGGAAATGAAAGAAGCCTCTGCATGTGGGATGCAGCAGCTTATCACTAATTCAGAATCTGCCTCCAGCCTGGGACTTTTGTCTTTCTTCCTCCCACTAGCTGCACTTTCAAGTGAGATGACTTGCTTTGTAGGCTTCCCTGCTCTGGAAGGAAGCTCAGAGGAAGCAGAGTTGAGAGAGTTCATTAGGGGTATTTCACAGTCACTTGGATTGCAGTGTCTCTGTCTCATCTTTTTAGATCACACTGCTCATGGAGAGTCTTTCTTTATTTTGTTACTTATACTTGTACTTATACTTGTCCTACAAAGACTAGAGCTCCTGCATTTTCCACTTACATCAGTGGAACTTGTGCACAATTGAAAGTCTGTCCTGTGCTGCTGGGCATTCACTGATTGCAAATCAGCTTATTGTATTTTAAAACTTCAACACATTCTTGAAAATGTGGCATTTTGAAGATAACAATCTAATTCTAAGAGAAGCATATCACAAAAAGGAAGGAAAAAATAAAGAGATGACAGAGAAAGCAGGAGGGGAAAAAGAACAAAGAAAACAGAGACAAATGGACACGAGAAGGGTCAGGTAGAATGATGATGTACAATTCAGATGCACTCTATAAGAAGTATGGAAAGATATTTTAGGTGTAATACATTTGATATCAATGAGAAACTTGGATCAGATGTACAAAAAGAAATGAAGAGGCTAGAAACTGGAATGAATGAAAATGAGATAAAATTTATTTATTTCTTATACACAATGGTTCTAAAAGTACTTAGCCTGTGTAAAAGTAAAATGTATGACAATAATAGCGTAAGCAGTATGTGGGGAGTATCGGGAATATTCTGTTGTAGACAGTACATACTGCATATGAAGCAGTATGTTACTGGAAGGTAGATCCAGATTAATTTAAAATGTATATTGTACACTGTAAGAGTATCACTAAAGAATTTTTTTTAAAGAGGAGAAATTAGTAAGTCTATTGAGGAGAAAAACAGAACCATGAAATTGTGCTTCAATTCAAGAAAAGGTAGTGAAAAAAAGAAAGAAAAAATGTAACAAAGAGAAACAACTAGCAAGATACTTACATTTTAATCACTTGAACTAATAATAATATAATCATTTTAAATATGAATTACTTAAATATACCAGTTTAAAAAATAATGGTAATTATTCTGTCAGATTAAGTAAAAAGCAGAACCTAAGAAACCTATTTAAAATATAAAAGCATAAATTCACATCTTCAAATATTTAGACCTTACTAATATAAAAACATATAAGACATAGTACCTATATTAATAGATACAAAAGACTAGACTATAAGGCAACTCATTAACTTCTGAAGGTGTTCATAATATATATTATGTGTGTGTATATACATATATATATCCATCTTATACCACTACAGTAGCCTATAAAGTACTTATTATTATCCGTAACTTTGGAGACTAGAAAACTTTAGCTTAAAAAGTTAAACAATGCATCCAATGTTTCTTGGATAAAGCAGAGCTGGGGTTAATATCCAGGCTTATTAGAAACCCCACACAATGATTCACTGTTTGAAATTGCCACGACAGATAGCTTGTTTAATAATAACTGAGAGTCAATTGATTGGTTTTTGCAATATTTTCTGGATCTTTTCAGGATACACCTTTATTAATTATGAATACAGGTCAATTTTATTATGGAAAAGAGGAGGGAGTTATGATCTCAATTTGAAATCTCACATGTCAATATTTTATAGGTCTGTAATAATATACTTATAACTTTTTGACGATCCAATTTTATTATGCTTAGTGATCTGAACTTGTGCTCTGAAATTACAATACTAAATACTAACTATACTAACTATATTACAATACTAAATATAACTATATTACAATATAACTAACTACTAACTGTATTACAATATTTATTCTATTTTCTCAATACTCTTCTGTTTTGAAAGTACTGGCTAGAATACTCTGTGTCTTGACACTCTCCAAGCTTCTATAAATGCTCCATAGGTATCAATTTTTCAACCTCTTTATCTATTACTTGTATACATTTTGAATCCATTAAGCCTTATAAAAAATTCATGTAAAGATAAATCCAGGAACTGGAAGTAATTTTCTGGAAAGGAAGGGCTGAATACAGACCAAAATGTTTTTATAGGAAAATAAAACCAATAGACTATTAAGATGTTTTTTATTTAAATGCTAAAGTTATACATTTTATGCTTTAGAGTTTTACTTTAGGTATGACTGACTAGTCACCATGGAACAAAATCCTGTATTCCTTACTTTAGAGTCACAAGAGTATATTTGGATTGGAAAACTGCAAATTCATTTTTTAGCTACAGATGGTTGCTGTAAAGAACACTAAAAGCGCTCATAAAGCAGTAGGCCAATAAATACACTAAAAACAGTAACGTGTATCTGGGACAAACTGGCTTTCATAGCCCAGTACCACCCATTGTAATCACCAGTATGAGTTTCAGCAATAAAGAAATGGGTATGAACAAGAGCAGCTATTAACTTAAATCAGATTGCTAGATACCAAAACACTAACTGGGAGTAAGAGAAGAAAGCTTGGAAAAAAATGTTTCACCTGACTGACAGTAGGGCAGGCAGGTTCTTGTACAGCAGGCTGGGTATCACACCCCACTCTAGAATTTTCCTAACTCCTTAAGCTAATCTTGTAGTTTCCCTGATCAATTTCAGTATTACTTGATAAAATATATACTTGGCTGTGCTGTTTGGCCCCTAAAGATACCACATGTTCCATTTCATCCGTTAGAGAATAACACATTGGAGCAAAAGAGCAACAGATACAGACTGAATTTCTCTACAGCTCAGAAGTGTGACTGGTGGTGACGTTTCCTGTCATGGGCCCATGAGATAAGCCAATCCTAATATCTGATTATCTTCACTTTCAAACTACTACGTATGCTTCCCACCAGAAACGTTTTTTTCTGTTGGCAGTTGAGTAAGATCTATTTGAACATGTCTATACTTATTACACTAAAGAATTGTGAGCGAAGTATAACCTTTAGTTACTATTTTAAAAGCACATTAGATGAGTTAAAGTAATATGCTATTTCTAAAGAAGGCGGCAGACATATTAACAAGCCTACTGAGAGTCCTGCACTGTCACAGCGCTGAGAACAAAAAGGAAAAGGTAAGTGCCCTATGCTCAAACGCAATGCTTCATGAAAACCGAACACCATCAAACCAAGAACGAAGCCTGTGTCTTCTGGAGGCAGCAAGAAGGCTTCGGGAGACGGATCTGTCAATCAATCAATGAGCCCATCACCCGAATGAAAGGCCCCGCCTACTCCAACTCAGGAGCCGCCCCCACCTCAAGTTGTCCCCCAGTGTCCCCCACGTACGGGCCCAGCCAACCCAAGGACGCCTCGCGTAACGTACCTGAGACGCGTGCGCATCCACGGCCGGGATCCCTCCGTGCATCGCAGCGCTCGGGAGCGACCTCTTCGGCCCGGAGGCGGCAGGTACCGTCGTCTGCGGCTTCCGCCGCCGCCATCTTGCCGGCGTGAACAGTCAGGTGGGCGGCAGCGGCGACGGCGGGCGAGGACAGCGTCGGCGGCGAGGACGGCAGTGGCGGCGTTGAGGGCAGCGAGGACGGCGGCGGCGTCTTCGTCGAGGACGGCAGTGGCGGCGTTGAGGGCGGCGAGGACGGCGGCGGCGTCTTCGTCGAGGATGGCGGTGGCGGCGTCGAGGACGGCAGTGGCGGCGAAGACGGCAGCGGCGGCAGCGAGGACGGCAGCGGCGAGTACAGGGGCGTCGGCGGCGAGGACGGCGGTGGCGGCGTTGAGGACGGCGTGCGCGGCGAGGACGGCGTCTTGGTCGAGGACGGCAGCGTCTGCGGCGAAGACGGCGGCAGCGAGTGAAGGGGCGGCGTCGGCAGCGAGGACTGGGGCGACGACGGTGAGGACGGCGGTGGCGGCGAGGTCGTGGGCGGTGGCGAGGGCGGCGTCGGTGGCGAGGGCGGCGTCGGCGGCGAGGACGGGGTTGGCGGCGTTGAGGACGTTGAGGACGGCGTGCGTGGCGAGGACGAGGGCGGCGTCGACGTCGGCGAGGACGGAGGTGGCGTCTGCGGCGAAGAAGGCGGCAGCGAGTGAAGGGGCGGCGTCGGCAGCGAGGACTGGGGCGACGACGGTGAGGACGGCGCTGGCGGTAGCGGTGGCGGCGAGGTCGTGGGCGGTGGCGAGGGCGGTGTCGGCAGCGAGGACCGGGGCGGCGGCGAGGGCGGGGGTGGCGTCGGCGGCGAGGACCGGGACGCGGACGGCGGTGGTGCAGGCGGCAGCGGCGAGGACGTGGGCGGCGGTGAGGGCGGCGTCGGGAGCGAGGACGGGGGTGGTGTCGGCGTCGGCGAGGACGGGGTTGGCGGCGTCGAGGACGGCAGTGGCGGCGTCGGCGGCGAGGACGGCGGCAGTGAGGACAGGGGCGGCGGCGAGGACGGGCAGCGTCAACGTCAGCGGCGAAGACGGCGGCAGCGAGTAAAGGGGCGGCGACGGGGGTGGCGCAGGCGGCAGCGGCGAGGACCGGGACGTCGTAGGCGAGGGCGGGGGTGGCGGCGGCGTAGGCGAGGACGGGGGACGGTGTAGGCAGCCTTGTGTCCTGAGAGAAGGGGGATTGAGAACGCAAAAGAGCGGTGTGAGCGAAGTTGTAGGGAAGACACAACTCACTGATGTGTCCTTCTCGTTAATGAGTTCTTATCCTGAAAGGAGCTCAGTGATTAAACAAAGTAACGTGAAATTCGTCGGAAGAGAAGAGTATGAACTAAGAGATTCTAGGCAAGCAGTTTTGCCTAGCAATTCTGTGCTCTTCCTAGCTTTAATTTCTTGGTCAAGAAAAGTTTCTTCAGCTGCTGCCTAGCAAGTATTCTTAGGTCAGATCCCTGAGGGAATTCGTGCTGTTAGGAAATTAGTTGATGGTTATCTTACCTGATAACACAGGTAGTTTTAAACTTGTGCTTTTCTTTTAATTAACTTCCTCTCAGATTGATAATCATAGGCCGGGTGTTTAGTGCCCTGATTATATAGACAGTGCCAGTGTTCTGAAGTCATAGCAGCAAAGTATGTTACAAGAAAATCATTTCGTTATCACTTTTCAGCGTGCGAAACCACTTTCAGTTAAATATCTCATTCAGTTTCCACAATAATTCTCTGTGTTCCACTTGTAAGTAACAAAGATAGGACTGGAACCAAGTATGAATTCTGGATTACTTGTGAAGTGGAAATAGGCTCGTCACCTAGATTAAATTTTCACTTCCCTTCTAATAGTAAAATTAAAATTGTGATTTTAATAGTTTTTGTTCTAAAATGTTGAAATCTCACAATTTTTACTTTTCAGGTTTGTGCAAACTCTGATGCATCTTCTTAAAGGAAATATTGGGACAGGCCTTTTAGGACTCCCATTGGCAATTAAAAATGCAGGCGTAGTGGTAAAACTTCTTTGTAATCTGCACTCAGCTTGTAGGTAATTGTAAGCAAAAATCACTGCCAGCTAGCATACAGCCTCACCAGATATAACTGGTGAAGTGATATTTAGAAGATCTTTGTTGTATTGATAAAATTATGTGAACTTGATAATGATATAAGATGAGAATTACTGTTTTTATTTGTTCTTAATTACTTATGTTTTTTGACAGAATCCCTATGAAACCTAGCACAATATTGGAACTTTCCAGGTACGGTTTTGTCTTTTGGAATTTCAGAGATTTGAGCAGTGTACTTACAACAACAAACATAGTTATAGAGCAGATTATTGTATTGTCTCCATTTTTCTTTAGACTCAGAATGAAGTATACGGTTTTCAGACAAGGAAACATAGTTAACAAAAGGAGTAACGATATCTTTTAAAAACAAACATTTAAAACATTGTTAGAGAAATTACTGTAATTACAGAGAACCTCGATGGGGAGAACTCATTTATAAAGTAAAGAAGTTATATTTAACACTTTTGATTGGACCCATTTCTTTTTTTGCAGTGCTGTCATGCGTGTTGTCTTAAATATTGCTTAATGTCCTTTCTGTATCAAGTTTATTGATTTTTTCCCTTATGCAAATAACATCATTTTGTCCAATTTTTTTTCATTGAAAATCAGTAGTACACTGACTTACTGATTTTATGATTAACCAGTGTCTTTAAATTTAAATATTTAAACATTTTGCATTTTCTTTCCCACAGCTTGGGCCAATCAGCCTTGTGTTCACAGGAATCATTTCCGTTCACTGTACGCACATACTGGTACGTTGCAGTCACTTTCTGTGTCAGAGGTAAATGTGGATTCATTAAGTCTAATTTATTTTAAAGCTGTGTGCTTATTTAGAGCATCGTAGCCTTGTATGTCTGTGCTTTTCAACCAGAGGCTGTATTTCCTTTCATCTGTATGTAGACACATCTAAGATAATGAGTATGGGGTGGGGTAGCGTTGCATAAGATGTAGATGTAGTCATCAGTTTAGTCATCCTTGACATTCTTGGAGTATTGGTCCCATCTCCACAGACACCAAATCTGCAGCCGCACAAGTCCCTCACGCTCAGCAGTGGAGTGTTTGCGTGGTGCCACGGCACTTCCTCCTCATAGGTCAAATCGTCTCTAGTTACTTGTAATGCCTGATACAGTGTAGATGCGATGCAGATAGTTGTTATGCTGTATTAGGGAATAATGACATGAAAAATAAATCTGAATATATCCAATACAGTGTCTTTCATACATGTTTGATTGAATCCACAAACAAGGGATCTTCATAGTACTTATGATATGAACCTTATTAGTGAGATAGGGTGGCCTTTTTTTTTTTTTTTTTTGCCTAGTACCAGTGGGAAAATCAGAATAGATATAAAGAGGAAATGGAGTCAGTGGTACACTTTCAGTTATAGTCCAAGGTCTTTAATTTATTAGCAGTTTAGTTTTGGGTACAGTGCCTTCAGTGCTGTGTACCGACGTGTGGGGTTTGTCGATATCAGTAAAATAATACATGCCTTTTTGTTTATTTTTGTATCATGAAACATTTCTACTGGACAACAAACCATTAAAAAAAAATCTATTCCAGTAGACCAGAATTCTAGTCTTGGCTCTTTTGTCATTGTTGAACGTTCTTAAAAAGAAGCATGTAACTTACGATGTTTAAATAACTATACATACTTGCAAAAAGGTTGGAGAGAAAGAATGGTGAAATAATGCCTACCTCATGGTGCTATTTTGAAGATTAAATGAGATACTTTACATGAGAATATAATGGAAATTCATGCAGTTACATTATAAAATAATTTGAACAGGAGCTTTCTAGTCAATTTTTCATGTATTTGAAATATCAAAATCATCGAAGCAAAAATACTAGCTCCTCTGAATTCTGTAGCTAGGTAAACTTTAGCAGTAGATAAAAATTAAAATTCTGATGAAAAGGACAGATAAAGATTTATAATTTCTTGAGGCCTGTTTTTAGGAGTATATAGATCTTCACATTTTGAAAACTAATCTATCACTTCATAGCCCTGTTTTCATTAATTTCCACTTATTAGATGTTCCTTTTTAGGAGTGGTTTTGTGGACCAACTAGATGTTTTGTGTGTGTGTGTGTGTGTGTGTGTGTGTGTGTGTGTGTGTGTGTGTGTGATTAAATGACAGGTTTAAAAAGCCAGCCTTGGGTTATAGTGACACCGTGAGTCTTGCTATGGAAGCCAGCCCTTGGAGTTGTCTTCAGAAGCAAGCAGCTTGGGGAAGGTAGGCACTTGCTATGTTTTTAATATCTAGCTGCTGAAATTTTGTTAATTTTTAAGTTTCCTAATCTGATATAAATAAAGCTGAGGGGACATAATAACTGGCCTTCAGAGTTAGACAGCCTTGGGTTCAAATCTTAACTCTACCAACTTTCTGTTTAATAGCCTTGGTCTAGTTATTCATTGTTTTGGTTTGAGTATCTCACTATGAAATGAACTTATATTTCACAGAATTTTTATAATAGATTAAATAAAATGATACTTATAAAGCATCTGGTCAACCAATGAGATAATCATGTTTAATAATTTTTTAAATGAAAGGAAAAAAAATCAAGAAAAATGTTACAGTCTCATTATTTCAGATAAAATTGTGGTGTTTAACTATATGTTCATAAAACCTCTGAGGTCTGTTTGTATTTTATATCTTACTGTCTTATTAGTTAGATAGCTTTCTTATTGATAACATGGCACCTCTAAGCCAGGTGAACACAGGATATTTAAGAAAATTAAGAAAGCATGAATAATCAACAAAATGCTAACTGTGGTACAGATAATGTGTGTGGTAGGAATTAAAGAAGAAAAAGAGCAATGTTAGTAGTTTATGATTAAAGAAGGCTTTTCTGGTGATTTTCATAAATTTAGGTTTATTCATAAGTTCATGAGGTTCCTGAGTTCTTGATAGACTGAGAAGGAAGGAGACAGAACCTAACAATTGGAAATAATATACACTAGGAAAAGAACTTCGATTTTGCTTACAGAATCCAGAACCCCAAACCCCATCTTTCTTCTGCCCCAGATTAGAAGCAGCTTTGTTTACTTCTATAAGGAAAATGGCTTTCAGTTAGAAATGGCTGGAAGCATTGTGGGTAGGACACTAAAATCAAAGGTGAAAAATGTTAAGGGAATACTAAAATACTTGAATGTAATTCATCAGAGAAATAAAACTTGAATTTATTTTAAGGTATCCAGGTAACTTACAAATAATATCTCTGAAGAACCAGGGAGAGAATGGTAGCATTATGGCAGAATGAAGATAGGCCAGGTGCCTTTTAATTCCAAGTGAGAAGGAGGATCTGTGGGTTTTGTTGACACTGATGGTCACACAAGAGACCATTATAGGTTAATAGATGCATACTGTTGCAGTCACACCTTGTCTCTGGACCAAAACAATGAAGTGTGGCTGTGTATTGATAACATGGAGGCAAATGTTGTGACTTGAGAACTGCCATCCCAAATAATGTCACTTTGACTGCTAGCTTTGGTGATATTTCTTTCTCACTCTTGTGTAGTATTTTATATAGCTGGAATTTCCTAGATCACTCACTAAAAATAGAGAAAAACTAGTAAGTGATCTCTTGGTTTGATTTAAGCTATGCCCTCTTGATCTCCGTTCTACATCCTTAGTAATGGTTTGAATAGTACCAAGCACGCGTCACACATTTGCAAATGCCGTGAATAGGGAGCGGGGAAATACACTGCACGACACGAAAAAGAACTTGGGCTGTAGAGGTGTGGTATTTTTTATGACATTGTTTTATAAGCAGATGTCCTCCAACTGGTGAATTTCAGGAATAGGTAGTGATGTAAAAATCTTGGCTTTGTAATTTAATTGGGCATTCTTTTGCTCTATAATTCTTTTTTGTTTTGTAGTGAAAACAATAGCAAAGTTTATTAGGAAAGAAATTTACTATAACAGGATGAAGGTAGGGAGATGTGGGGGAAAAGGAAGAAACATTTCTGCTCCTCCTTGCTGTATAATTCTAGTGGCATACTGATCATAATATATGATGTTTGTAGGAAGCAAACATTTTAAATGTTCTTTACTTAAGGAAGTAAAAAATATATTCTATCATAAAGTAGTCCATGACAAGGAGCTAAATAGCAGTCCAAAGGAGAAGTAATACACCGACATTTTACCACTTCTTACTGACACTTATTCGTGGATTCTCTATAGGAGTGTGGTTGACTTTTTTCTGGTGATAACACAGCTGGGATTCTGCAGTGTTTATATTGTCTTCTTAGCTGAAAATGTAAAGCAAGTGAGTATTTTTCTCTAGTTAGTGAAATTCTAATGCTCTGCTTATGGCATATTTCTTCTGTGGAAGCCAGGGTTAAATACTAAAATGTCTTCTTTTCATAAACGTCCTTATTTTACAGGTTTTCCTTTAGTCTTCTGTTTTGCAAGTTGGATTTCTGATACTATTTTGATTTTTCTGTTTGTTTTATGGTATCAATGTCTGTTCTTTCGGATCAGACCATGACATGATTTGCTAATACTTAGTGACTTAAAATTTAGCCTGGGATAGTGGCACATGTCTATGGTCACAGCACTCAGAAAACTGAGACAGGAGGATTGTGAGTTCAAGGTTACGGAGCAAGACCGAGTCCCTCAAAATAAAAATAAAATCAACCCCCCAAAATTTAGATCTCAAAAGCATATGTATAGATATTTCAGGGTCGTATTCTTTATTCTGATATTCTATAGAGAGTACATGGATTATCCAGCAGCCCAAAAAAGTGAGGTTTATAAAAAGTGAACATTTATTACTAAAATCCAGTAATTGCTGCCATTGTTTAAAAAGGTAGTATCTGAGCATTATAGTTTTCTATATTCTGTCTGTGTTAGAAGGGTTTGCTTGAAGAAGAGGTGGTTTGCAGCTTTGATGGCAAACACAGTCGACAGTCTATGTGGACAAGCGTGCAAAATACCAGACTAAAAACTCACACCAAAACAGTCAGACATACTTCTTTATGACTGGTACTAATTCCTATTTACCCCCATCTTCTTTAACCATCTTTTCAGCCAATAACATTAATTATCCAAATATATATAGTGCAGTAAACATTATACGTAATAAATATTGTCTTATAGATGTTTAATACAAGATGATGATGTAAATATGTTTTCTAAAGAACCTTGAAGTATATATAAGTATACATTTGACTCTCTTTTCTAAATACAAAGTGTGCTTCATTTAATGTTAAGACCAAGAATTGGCAAACTTTCTGTAAAATGTTAAGTAAAAAGTATTTTCTGCTTTTCAGGCCATATGGTGTCTGTTGCAACTACTCAACTCAGCCATAGACAACAATATGTAAACAAATAAATGTGGCAGTATTCCAGTAAAGTTTTATTTGCAAAACCAGATGGTGGACCATATTTGCTCTGCAGGTTGTGCTTTGCCAACCCCTGATTTTGTCCATCCCTGTAGATTACACTTGAGCCACAGCTGTTTAATGTTGAAAGAGTTGGTGGAGCTGTTGTATAGAAATGAGAGGGTCTCTTAAAGGGTCACACTTAGTTGTGAGCGCTTTATTTCCACATCTCAGCATTTATAAAAGTTTTGTGTATTTCTGAAAAATTTCCCAACCCAGTTTCAGTGTCACCTGGGAAACCTTCCATAGCTGTTCCTCCATGACATCCTTTTCTTCACCTCTTCCTGGAATTTATTATTTTCTCCTTACTTCTATAAGACTTCAAAAAATAACCTTGATCATACTGTATTAAAGTTAATTTATAGGTTGATTTCCACCACTAGACTCCCAAATCCTATGAGAGAAAGGACAACTTACGAAACAAACTTCTCTGGTAGAAAAATTTGTAACTTAAACTTGTGCTGATCCTTTAGGTACAGGTGTTCTCTCAGATATATGTTATTGTAGAATAGAGCGAGAGACCAGTGACAGCATGTAGAGAAGAGACATGTGAGGGGATGGAAAGAACCAGCAGTTCTGCTTGTGCTCTTGTTTATCAAATAAAGTGTCAGTGCTTCCATTAGCATTACTTGTTGTAGATGATGTGCCAAAAATTGCATATTCCTAGGACTCCCCATTCCTCATAAGGATGTTGATGTCAAGCGCTGATAACATGTACCATCTTGCCAGTCATTCACATGGGACTACGATGAAGAAATGAATTTTAGGATTGTGCAAGATGGCAGCACTCCTCTGTTTCTCATGTGTGCTGAGAGTGATCAGTAAGCTCTGTTTAACCTAGGAATAACGCCTTATGATTTTATATCTGCATGCTGTGATATACAGCATTTTGATCTTTATAATTACTCTGTGAAGTACATGGTGTACTTATTTTTATGAAGCTGTCTTACAAAACATGAGAAATATATCCTAAAGTCTGTGTAATTAGGTTGCAACCTAGGTCTTTGTCACGGTTAACATTTGCTGTGGGTGTTTTTGGAAACAGAGTCTTGCTGTGGCCTTGAACTCATGATCCATCTGCTTCTGGGTTTATAGACGTTCACCACCACACCTGGCTTACCACCTAACGTGTTGTTTATTGCTGGACAGAATGTCTGATTTTAGGTACATGTGTGTGTGTGTGTAACAGAGTAAAAAAAACGGGAGAAAATGAATGCCTAAAAGTTTTGGATAACTTTCTCCTATGAAATATGATCAGTTGCTTCCAAAGTTGAATGAAAAGTTTAACTCATTTGTGCATATCTGGAAGATGGGGTAGAGAATTGATTTTCAAGCGGGGTGTGGTGGCGCATGCCTATAAAACTCAACAATTCGGGAGGCAGAGATGGGAGGATCTGCAGTGCAAGACCAGCCCAGGCAAAAAACCACCAAGCTGGGTGTGGTGGTACATGTCTATAATCCCAGCTGTGTGAGGGGAGGTTTGTGGTCTGACACTGGTCCTGGGCAAAATCATTAGGCCCTACCTGAGAAATAACTTAAGCAAAAAAAAGGACTGGGGATAGGGGTCAAGGTTCAAGTGGTAGAGTGTTTGCTTGTCTAGCAAGTGCAGGCCCTGAATTCAAACTTCAGTACTGCCGAAAAAAACAAAACAAAAGTAAAAGTGACTCTCTGGGAGGTAAGCAGAATGCCTGCTGTAGATAGAAAGGTGAAAGCCCTTTAGAGCCATAAAGAGCAGGCTTTGGAAAGTAGTTGAGAGCAATGACACATCACCTGGGCAGAAGAGGTGAGGTCTGAGCATCATGGAGTAGAGAGTGCCACTCTGCAGAGATGTGACAGTATATAGCACATTGTTAATGAAAACTCTAGGATCAAGCTGTGGGGTTGGTACTTCCCTAATATGCGTGAGACTGAAGGTGCAATATTTCCATAACCCAAAGAATTAATGGTTTAGTTGTCAGACACATGTGGAAACCTGCACCGTAGCTGATCTTGGTCCCTTTAAACCATTATGACAGATGGGGGGGGCGGGACACTGCATTGGCGATTCTCATCTGCCATAGTTCTGGTAGCTCCTCCTTGTCTCACTCTTGAGATACTCTGGAAAAGTTCACATAGATGAGACAGTGTTTTGGCATGGAGAATGGAGATGGGGAAATGTAGTTTACATTCGCAGGAGTCAGAAGATAGGCGACCAAATCCTTGCTCTCAGATTTAGCTCTGACAGTGGGTAAGACCTCTTATCCCTGGCCAAGCCTCAGCTTCCTTGTTTGTAAAATAGGAATAGTAACAAAATCTTCCCTTGTTCCTGATAAACTTATTGTGAGACTCATCTGATAAAAGATTTGTGAAAGTCTTTGTAAAACATAAAACAGTATTTAAATGTAGGGGGAAGTATGGCATTAATTCTTTAGCTTTACCAAAGAACTTAATTTGCTTTTGGAACTTTAACCATTAAATTATAAGCCATTGAAAAGTTAAGATGTAGTAGATTTTAGTAAATTTGAAGTCTAAATGGAAAGAACTGATTTTAGTAATTTTATTTTATAATATTTGTTCTAGTGTACATGGTAAACATGTGAGACCATAGAAGTCCTATTAGATAGCCCATCTCTGTCTCTAGAGGGCACCAAAAGACTCAAATGTTTACCTGAATCTTGCTCTAGGTATGTATCTACATTTTTATTTTATTGTAATTTTTAATCCTGAGAATTGTCATAACCATCTTTCTACCAATGAATGCTAAAATATTATATTTATGATAGAATTAATTTTAAGTTACCAAGCACCCAGTAATTCAGACAGCCCTTTAAAAATGGTTTGTGTTACTGTCTATTTTTTGCCAGAAATTCATGGTAGAGCTTAACTTTCACCTTTATCTAATACTGTTTTCAGAGGTACTGCTTTGATAAGAAGCCCTTGGCTCTAAACAATTTAGTTGTTGCAAGAATTGAGTTAGTAATGAGCTCTCTTAATGCCAAAGGATGCAAGTTGCCAGTTTTGCTTCAATTCAGATTAATAGAAACTAAAATATAAAGCTCCAATGCCAGTTACCAGAAAGATAACGGTGAGCTATGCATCTCTTAAATGGTGCGTGGCATAGCACGAGAGACTGCGAGTTATAAATTGCCACATAGCTTAAAACTGTAGTAGATGAAGTCCCCAC
The DNA here is from genome assembly GCF_047511655.1 of Castor canadensis. Lineage (NCBI taxonomy): Eukaryota > Metazoa > Chordata > Mammalia > Rodentia > Castoridae > Castor > Castor canadensis. The sequence goes on from NC_133400.1 coordinate 52,654,600, forward strand.
CACCTGAGTGACATTAAGTATTGCTTATCATAAATTACAAATGTATAGTAAAGTAAAGGAAACTCTTGAATTATCAACCTTATCAGAGCTTTGTTTCAAAGCTCTGACTTGTTGGCCTCTTTCTCCACTCAAAGAGCGATGTGTCAGTGCAGGACAGGTGGCACTTGCTCAGAGCACCCTCTCTGTGTTGCAGAATTTGGTCAGGTTAACATGGAGCTCTCACAATTCTCAGGCCTAAGTTTGGATTCTACAACCCCTACTCCCTAGCTTGATATTACGTAAATTTTTCTACTTTCTAAGCTTCAGTTTCCTGTAATTTAAATTGAAATTGGTACTGTAACCCACTTCTGAGAGCCATTTTGAGGATTTAATGAGGTACATATGAAGCACGTAGTTCAGTGCCTGATACAGAAAAAGTGCTAAATGGTACTAGCTATTGTGATTATAGTCAACTTCTTAAGAATCTATGTATCCAGGCTCTTGATTGTAGCAGTATATTCCAAGGAGGGTGCAGAGTGTGGGGAAAATGGGTTTTCATTGGTACTTATATTGCAGTGTGATTTCTTTGGCTGTACGTTTTAAAATTGTTTCTAAAATCTTCTATAAATTTCATCTATTTTAGTAAGTTGGATTATATGATTAATTGAATCACAGATAATTTTTAATACGTGGAACCTGCAAATAGTAAATCTGAAAATCGGGTTATGGAAGTGGGTGAATAAGTTTTCAGACGAAGTTGGTTTATCTTGTAAAAGATTTCTACTCAAGCAGAAGTGACCTGCTGTCTAGCAAATGGCCGTGCATGAATCTGGTGGCGACTTAGAAAATATGTATTGATAGTGGTGGTAATCTATAAACAGTTGCCTTCTGCATGGTCTTTAAACTTTGCTTTGGCTGCTGTGTGTTTCGGAGAAGTGCTTAGCACTTGTTTCCTACTCTGAAGAAGGTGCTGAGATCTCAGAGCAGATCTTCAAGACCTTTGCTGGGAACTTGAGCATGATAGTCACAGAGCTCCAAAGTAAATTAGTAAATCCATTGCCATAATTTCCTAGTGGACTTTATTTTTACAGTACAATATAAGAAGTTATCTCCCGAAGGAGATTCTCTTACCTCAGTTATCCTTACACCTGATGTATACATACGTAAGAGTTTCTAGGAAGCCAGAATATCTTGAAAATAAGTAAATATCTTATTTATTATAGTGCATGCCCTGGGAATCTATCGTAGTGTGTATAGATTATGGGTTTCTGTGTACCTTTTATGTTTGTAAGTTGGTGGATGTTTTCCCTGCTTCCTTACTCCTTTGCTAATCTGATACAGGTTCATGAAGGATTATTGGAAAGCAGAGTGTTTGCTTCGAATACTTCCAGTTCATCTAGTGCATGTGAGAGGAGAACTGTGGACCTGAGGATATACATGCTTTGCTTTCTTCCATTTATAATTCTTCTGGTCTTCATTCGTGAGCTAAAGATTCTGTTTGTGCTTTCGTTTCTTGCCAACATTTCCATGGCTGTCAGTCTCGTGATAATTTACCAATATGTTGTGAGGGTAGGTACATTTTTAGCAAAATGTCATATTTAAGTAAGGCTTTTGTTTACTGTAGAGGTAATAGTATAATAGGTAAAGACCTGCACTGGATGTGAGGCACACAGCAGACAAGGATGTGAGGCACACAGCAGACAAGCAGTTAATGTTATCCATGGGGGAACTTTTGACTAGAAAAGTGTGTGACAGACATGACAGGCACAGGCTTTGTACTCAGGTCTGGTTTTGGCCCTTGGCAAATACGCTTCAGAATTTGGTAGTACCTACCCACCCTATTAGAGATGTTGTGAGATTTAGGATTGTGCTCTTAATACAGTGTTCACATGGGACAACTCATTGAGTGTATTGTTACTCATTTAAAATTTTACAATCACATGCCAACCCAATCACAAGGGATGGATATGTATGTAATTCTGTCATTTTCTTATCACTGCCTAAGTCTGCTCCCACTCTGTGAGGCTGTGGCCCCTTCTCCTGGACTGCATGTAATAACATGCACTGATTTCATCAGCTGTGGTCTGGGATTCTTTACCCAATTTCTTTAAAAAGATTTCTTTGGATTTAGGAATTTGAAAGTCCCTTAGAATTTTTGTAAGACTTAGCATTTCCTTATGTGTATATGCATTTTCCTGCTAAGCAGTGAGAGGACTTTCATATCTGAAAGGGGCCAATGACCCTAAGATGGTTGAGAACCCTGTTTTGTTCCCTGCTGTCTAACCCATCCTATACCATCTTTCAAGGTAATTGTAAAATCTCTATTACAATTCATTGCAAACTCTTCTGGGGAGTCTTTTTTGTTTTTCCCATCTCTGAATTCCCAAACCTGTATTCTTTTTCATAGCACATATGAATGCAGTAAAACAGGAAAGAAGATCACAAAAGGATTTTAGGGTCTGTGACCCTAGCTGAACGTTTAAGACTTAGTGGGACAGAAAAGGTCATTCCCTATAGGGGCAGAGGGAACAGTGTGAGCTCATGCACGGGGAAGTGAAATAGCCTCATGCTCGCCTTGAATAATGGTTTAGTAATACCGGATGATCCTGCCCTTTGGGTCCCTTTCCATTCTCACACTGTCACATGTTTTTACTCATGTGTCACTAAGTTATGTCACACAGTGCTATGTATGCTTCAGGTGTACCGACCTCTCTATTCCCCAAATTATCCAAGTGCTTTTACACTTCAGTCTTCCCTTGGCCTTGAATTTTACTTCTGATTAGGTAAGACAGTGAACTCAAGATGGTGGGGAGGTAGGGACTAGACTTGGGGTATTTAGAAGAAGTAGTCATTGTGGTGCTACAGATCTTGAATAAGGTGTGCTATTTGTGAGTTTGTCTAGATTTGTGAGGCTGTGAGTCGGGGCCAAGTTGTCAAAGGCAGTGTGAGGGCATATATAGATAAATACTAAGGGTAATAACAACTGTCATGTCAAAGAGTAAACATGAAGCTGGAAGAGACCTGTTCTGGGGAGCAGCAGAGTTGTGAGATAGAAAGCCTAGGTCAGGACCAGGTGCTATGGAGAACCAAGGGAGCAGTGATGGAGTGGAGACAGCAGCAGCAGTGGGTACCTGAGACCTGAGCTGCTTGTGTGTTTCCTGTTATGACAGGAGCCTTGTCCAGTGCACAGCCTGGATTGCAGGTAGAACAGATAATCAGGAGCATTCAGTTAGATGGAATGTGTGGGCATGAGGGAAACAGTTGCTTTGGCAATTAATCCTAACAGCTTAGCCACATGTAACATAGGATGCTTACTGTGTTTATTAAAAGAAATACTCACTTTGTAATCCATGTTTGCTGCTGTGAAGCCCAGGAGAACATGATCTTGCTTCCATTTTAAATTCTTACAAGTAAAAATGTAACCTGTCTTTCCCCCTTCCTTTCTGCAGAACATGACAGATCCCCACAATCTTCCAGTAGTGGCTGGTTGGAAAAAATACCCACTTTTTTTGGTACTGCTGTATTTGCCTTTGAAGGCATAGGAGTGGTAAGAATAAGTGTTTATTATTACTTAAAAAAACTCAACACTAGGATTTGTATAGTGAAACCACATAAAAATGCATGTTCTCCTGCCTTTTTTTTTTTTTTGGTGGGACTGGGATTTGAACTTGGGGCTTCATGCTTGCAAAGCAGGAGCTCTACCTCCAGTCCATTTTGCTCTGGTTATTTTGGAGATGAGATCTCAAAAACTCTTTGCCCTGTATAACCTCAAACCGTGAGTGATCCTCCCAATCTCAGCCTCCCAAGTAGCTAGGATTACAGGCATGAGCCACAGGTACCTGACTAATGTTTTCCTTTTTTGTTTCACTTGTCTTTACTTCTAGAATGTGATTTCCAATCTGGTGTTGACAGACTTGATCATTCTTCCACTGACCAGTAGATTGCTCTTAAACATATAACTCAGGGTCTCTAATTCTTTTTCTTTATAAATAGAATAATGGTATTAGACTAGATGGTTTTTAACATTGTACTATGGAAAATTTCAAACCTTGTCAAAATTTAAGAGTAGTATTATGGTCTTCTATGTACATAACACCCAGCTTCAAAAATTTAAGTCATGGCCAATTCAGTTTTATCCATATCCCACATATTCAAGCACATCCCAAGTGTCATATTTTATAGGCTAGATTATTTGACAGAGTTACTGTCATATGAAAGTCAAATACAAATTCTCCCTTTAGATGTGTGCATGTCAGGCTTTCTTTTCTTTTCTTTTTTTTGAGAAACATTGTTACCCCAAAGCTAATGCTAAGAGATAAAGGCATCCTAAAGCTCTTAAATATCCATTTAAGTTTCTTCCACTTTGTATATAACTTAGAATTTGTAGATTTGGGGAAAGTAAACTATTTGAATTTACTTTGTTCCATAGTTTGATTTGGTATGGGAGCAAATTTGCTATAAATACCTATCTGTCTCTCTGTCTATCTATCATCTATCTGAACCCCAGACAGAATAGATTGAAAAGATATATACCATTTGACATAGGGTTTTGCTCTCTGAGTTCTCCTTTAGAGAATTTTCACATCTATTTAATTTTAATTTTTGTGTTTAACTGGTGAGTTCTAGTATTTAGTTAACTCTTGGAAATTTCTAGTTAAGCATTGTCACTGACATCTCAGATTCAACAACTTCAGAGTCCATCACATACATTCTCATCCAGAACCAGCTTCACTTTCTCATTGTCCTTTTTTGTTAGCTTAACTGTGCTGAAACATTGCAGTAAATCCTTCTCACTCTGTTGTTCGTTCCCCATTCTGTCAGTTATTCAGGCATGCTGATTCTTCTTTCCTATTTCTCCAGTCTGTTCCAGAAAGCATATTATACATACAACACCTGCAATGCTGTGTGTCACAGAGGAGCCTCAGGAAATGTTAGTTTCCTCCCCCCTCTCTTTTCTAACAGCACTGGCACATTCATCCCTGATGGGATCTGGAAGGTCTCCACAGAATCACCCTGCTTCTTCACTCTGTTGTGCTCTTAATAGCTAACTTACTTTCAGGAAAAGTGGGGATAATAGTAGAGTTATTATCATATTGGGATGTACTGATGACTGTGAGATGCTGCTTGCAAAGCTGTTAGAATAATACCTACCATATTGTAAACACTCAAGTAAATACTTGCTATTGTAATTACACAGGGTTTTCATTAATAGGATCAAATTGTATGACCAAACCCTCTGAAGATTAGCTGAAAAAACTTTATTTCTTTTTAGCCTTTACTGACTTTCTTTAAAAGTTTTTTTTAACACAATGAAAGTCATCTATTGGTCTTCCTAAAACTGACAAACAGTAGTATAGGTGTATGCATGGAAATAGTCACAGATGTGTCCGTGGGTCAGCAGACATGAGTACATTACCTACCTCTGTCTCCTGAGGCCTACAAGCAGTGACACCTGGTAGGAACAAGCACACCAGCACCCAGATCTGATTTTTAAGCACCATTCTCCAAAGTCAACCATACTTCTTTGGAAAAAAAATGTCTGATTTAGGGTGGAAGCAAATAAGTAAGATGAATGTGGAGTTTCTTGTGCTATAAAGCGGGAAAGTGCTCCAAAACAAAAGTGGAGGCCTGTGAAAGGACACAGGAGCCTTTGTGGGAGAATTCACAGTGCTGCACAATAGGAATAAAAGAGTATCAGGTGTTAGCCTGATGTGTAAAACAGATTCATGCAAGTCCATGCTAACCTACACAAACACATGGGAAAGACTCCCAAGTAGTTCATGTAGAGCTGAAAAAGAGGAAACTCTTTTGGGGAGTTCATTCCCCCTTAGTCCTTGAAATCCGGGCTGGATTTAGAGACTCACTTTCAATAAAGAGAGTATGAGGAGGGAGAAGAAAAGTAGCTTTACAACAGAGAATCCTGGGAAACAGGTAGGTTACCATCAGGATAACATGTCTAATGAGAAGAGCGCTTCCTCTCTGTGGTGTCCTCTAAAACCTGTGATACCAGTCTAGTGACTAGGAAAGTGTAGATAAACCCATGTTAGAAACACAATGCAAAACAACTAATACTGCTCCAAAAATGTCAAGATAATGAACAAGAAGAAAGGATTGAGAAACTCATAGACCAGAGGAGACTAAGGAAGCAAGGTGATTTTTCTGGATGAGAGCCTGAAACAGAGAAAAGGCATTAGTGGAAAACTGATGAAATTCAAATGAAGTTTGAAGTTCAGTTACCAGTCATGTCCCAGTGCTGTTCATGCCAGGGTAATAGGAAAGGTTAACAGCAGGAAAGCTGTGTCGGGTGTGTATGAGGTTTCTGTGTCTTCTTTGCAACTTCTTTGTAAATGTAACTTACTGTAAAATAAAAAGGTTACTTAAAAAACTGATAAGTTTGTCTGCTAAGAGCAGGTTTTAGAAAAATACCTAACAATCATATGTGTCGTTTTCAAAGAAAAAATTTGTATGTAGACCAATTTGTATATATGAGACGCTGTTATTTTGAGATACTTGTATCCTGTGTCCTTCAAAAAATAATTTTATCCTATTTTTAGGTCCTTCCATTGGAAAACCAAATGAAAGAATCAAAACGCTTTCCTCAAGCATTGAGCATCGGCATGGGGATTGTCAGCTTTGTATGTTACCTTGGCTACTTTAGGATACATGTGTTTTCATGATGAGATCAAAGGCAGTATAACTTTAAATCTTCCCCAGGATGTGTGGTAGGTGAATATAAGTTTGTGAATTCTAGTTCACATATTTTATAGATAGACCAATATTTGATGGATGTATGATTTAAACATTTAAAGTTTTTAGTGTGATTTGTGTAACCTAGAATTTTTTCATAATTGTCAGAGGAGACCATTTATGAATCCCTCTGGGATTCTTTTAAAAAAGGATTTAAAAATTGTAAGTCACTCTAAATTCGAGGCAAGTGTAGAAGCAGAGCATGGGTTCATCCAGTATGAAGACACTTTAATAAAAATATTAATAACTTCCTTTGCTACCAAAAAACCAAACACTGTGCATTTCTAATAAAATAAATTATCTTATAAATTTTTTCATTTATTATAAAATGGAGACATGTTTCAAATGTTAGAAATATGGTACAAGCTGGAGTCATTGCTATAAATAAGACATAGTTGTTTAGCAGCCATTTAATTAACCCATTATATCATTTTGAATCCTTCAAATGTGCTTTTTTCCTCTTTATAATATGAACAAGAAGCTTAGGAGGGACTAGATGCTTTAATCAACAATTTAGTATAAGAGTGATGGCTAAGAAATGTAGTATAGCTCATCTTTTTGAATACTGTGCAGACATAATATCATTTAGACTGAATCTTAAAAAGCATGCTAAATTTGACAAGTATTTTGTTACTTTGGTTTTTTGATCGACAGTACTTTTGTGTATGTATGAAGTACAATGTGATGTCCTGATTACACACACATGAGGCAGTGGTCAACTAAAGTTAATGACAAATTTATCACCTTAAACCTTCATTATTTCTCCATGCTTGTACATTCAGATTTTTTTGCTTGAAACTATTTTGAGATATATAATGCATGATTATTAATTATACTCACTCTCTGTGATTGTTAGTTTCATTGGGTTCGTAAGGCACACCTTGGGTGTTCCCATAGATGATTAGCTCGTGAGGGCTCTGACCTAATCAGTGGATCCGTCCCTTGATGGATGCATACAGTGATGGCATCATGGGGTTGTAAAAGGTAGGAGATAGGGCCTAGTTGGAGGAAGTAGGTCGCTGATGGCCTGATCCCTTCTTGCACCCCCTTTGCTCTGCTTCCTGCCTGCCATGATACGATCTGCTGCACCACACTGTCCCCACCATGAGCTAAAATAAATCTCCCTTTACGTTGTCTCTCAGGTAATGTGATCATAGTGATGCAGAAGCCCAACTAATACATCCTGCTATGCCATAGACCACCAGAACCTACTCTCTAGCAAGCAGTAACATTACACCCATTGACTGCCTTCCTCATCCAGCCCCCCTGTTCTTCTCAGTATTCTACTCTCCACTCTGTGAGATCAGTTGTTTAGATCCCGTTACCAGTGAGGTCATGCAGTATTTTTCTTTCTGTACCTCTTATTTAACATACTGTCTTGCAGGTCCATGCTTGTCATGATTGACAGGATTTCATGCTTTTTATGCTAAATAGTATTATATTAAGTATGTATATGATAGCACGTTTTCTTTATCCATTTGTCTGTTGATGACCATTGATTCCACATCCTGGCTACTGTGAATAGTGCTGCAATGAACATGGGAGAGCAGGTGTCTTTTTGATGTATCAAGCACTGGATTGCTGGTTTGCACAGTAGTTGTATTTTTGGTTTTTTTGGGGGAACTTTGAGCTGTTTCCCATAGTGGCTGCCAGTGTTGTGCAGATTCTTGCCAGCACTTCTCATCTTTTGGTAATAGCCACTGTAAACGGAGTAAGGTGGTATAATCTCACTGAGCATTTTCTTCATATATTTGTTGGCCATTTGTATGTATTCTTTTAAGAAAATTGACAGGCTTAAAAATTTTTTTTTGGCTGTAATGCGGTGAACTCAGTGCCCAGTGCTTGCTAGGCAGGTGCTCTACCACTTTACCCATGTCCCCAACCTTTTTTGCTTCAGTTATTTTTCAGATAGAGTCTTGTGCTTTTGCCCAGGCCAGCCTGGACCATGATTCCAGTGTTTAAGTCCTCCTATGTAGATGAGATCACAGGCACACACCGTGACATCTGTATTATTTGTTGAGATGGGGTCTCAATAGCGTTTTGCTTGGCTGTCCTCAAATTGCAATCCTCCCAGTTTGCACCTCCTAAGAACCAGGGATTACAGGCATGAGTCATTGTGCCAAGCCCTAAACAGGCGTTTTGAATGTCAAATATAAAATGTAGGTAGAAACAATCTCGGAATTTTTTGTTTCTCTTATTCTCAAAAGCATTTAAGGAAAATCTTATCAGAGAAGGGACTGAAGTGGAAGTATGGACCCATTCAAGTTAAGATATTCTTATCCCCAGACAGCTAAAAACATGAAGGAGCAGTGGACAAGAATAGTGGGAGTTCAGTCTTGGGGTAACAGGGTCCCTGCAGTAGCTCCAAGTGGCCCTTCTCTTTGCCGCAGCCCCTCCGCACCTCTCACCTCCTCTCTGGTCCTCTGAATCTCCTGTTAGAATGGAATTAGCTGTGCTCTCAATTACAAGGAGACTGTTAGGTCATAGTTGCACTCAAGGAAAGTCTAGCAAGTCTCTTGATTTTTCATCTAGAAAAAAGCCTACAAATATTATTGTAAGAAATAATAAAAACCTGGGGCAAACGGGAAAGCAAGTCAAGTTAAATACTTCCTTTCAGAGAACTTCTGTTCGCTAATTCCTGTTCATTACTTAACGATGGAGACACGCTTTGTGTGGCTTGCAGTTGTGGGACTGTTAATATTCACCTGAGGGACAACACAGTACGTGGCTGCACTGGAGTAGAGTGCAGGTTCTTGTAGTTACAGCCTTCTATAACGTGAGAGTGACTACAGTGACCCTGGGGTACTGTCTGAGATTCTTGTCATAATATGCTTCCTGCCTTCTCTTCCCGTGTTTAATTGAAGCGGCCATGGAAGGCACAGTGTACCACTGAGTGTGAAAGAGGATGGCCGTCACCAGAGCGACCGAGGGAACTAATGTTAAGAGACGCCAAACAGCTTTTGAGGCCAAACTGATTGACAGTCTGCATCTGTAAGGGTATTCTTCAAGGAAAGATTGAATTGGAGAGAAACACTAGGGTAAAGGAAGTGTGGCTTAGAGAAGCTCCAAGTTATTGATATTCTCAATCTCTCTGACATATCTCTTTAAAACACTGTTTATGAGCAACACTGTTCAACGTAATAAATTTGGCATGTGAAGTGAAGAGTGTGATTTAAAGGTGATAATGAGGCAAATTCATGATTCTGAGCTAGATAGAACCTTAGCGTGCGAGGATGGGCTCTGCACCTTCCGGGTCTGTGTTCCCCATCGTCCTGCCATCTAGATGATGACTCACACCCGGGAGGCACTTGGTGCAGAATTACTGAATACTGTTCAGGTTTAAAAGCACTTCCCGTGTGAACAAGACACCGCCTCTAGTCCTAATCAAGTAGTGTTTTAGCGGTGTTTTTCCAAGTTTCTCTGTAAAGTAACTTACTTTCTGTTTCAACAGATACCTCAAATAAACTTACAAAGTGAAAAGGTAAGAAAAAATCTATTTGGCTTTCAGTTTTAGAAATTTCCGTCCACGAGTAATTGGCTCTGTTGCTTTGAACCTGTGTTGAGGCAACACATCATGATGAGAGACAGCAAAGTGAAGCCACCCACTCACCTCACGGCCCAGCAGTGGGAAAGTTGAAGAGGAAGGGGCTGTGTTCCTCTGCCTCTTCAAAGGCAGCCTCCCCCCATGTCCTGAAGACCTCCCACAAGACCCCACCTCTTACAGGTTTCACAGCCTCCTAAAAGTGCCAAGCTGGGGACTAAGCTTTTACTACATGGGCCTTTGGGGGACGCTTACCAAAGTATAGCAGTAACCGAAATAGCAGGGGAAAGAAAAAAGCAGTTCGCCTGAGGGCAGTACCACAAATGGCCTACTTTCAGCACAGCATCAGTTTGTGCTCTACTGTTAAACACTGCACCTTTTAGGCTGGATGTGGTGGCTCACGTCTGTAATCCCAGCTACTTGGGAGATGAAGATTGAGAGGGTGTGCTGCCAACCTGGCAAAAAGTTAGCAAGACACCATCTCAACATAAAAGCTCCATGTGGTAGTTCATTCCTATAATCCCAGCTACACAGAAGGCACAAATTCCAGAATACCCCAGGCAAAAACACGAGACCCTGTCTTTAAGCTAAAAGTGCTGGGAGCATGTCGTAAGCAGAAGGAATAACAAATAGCATTTGTGTTCTGTCTTAAGGAGGCCTCTCAGGTGGTGATATACATCATAGGAGCAGAGACTTTTCTTTGTTTCTTTTTGTTGTAGTTTCATTTTTTTCACTTTCGTTTTGTGCTTCCCCCACCCCTGTACGGGAGGGAGGAACTGAGGACCTCATGCTTTCTACACTGGTGCTCTACCACTTGAGCCACTCCGAGAGCCCTTTTTATGTTGGTCGCTTTAGGGATAGAGTTTCCCTTTATGACCTTGATCCTCCTATTTGTGCTTTCTGCTAGCTGGGATAACAGGTGGGCAGCACCACACCCAGCTGTTGGTTGAGATGGGGGCTCAAGAACTTTTTGCCTGGACTGGCAGGGAGCTGTAATCCTCTGATTTTCTTCCTCCCCAGTAGCTAGAATTACAGGTGAAGCCACTGAGCATGGCTTTTTTCTTTTCCTTCTTTTTTTTTCTTTTCACCAGTCAAAAACAAGATCCATTCTTTTTACCTTTTCCCATCACAATTATTTTGTCTACTTACTTGGTTTTAGTCAGTGGCTTTTTGAACTGCAACCCATAGTAAGAAAGGAAGATAAGTTTTATAGAAAAACCCAGTGTGTCTGTGTCTGAGTTTCTGCATGTTTGTGCATTCACACATAAAATAACTGAAATAAGTGAAAGGTTAAATAAAAATCATTCTGGTGTTTTCTGTCCCCAGCTATAGCATTAGGAAAAACTCCTCACAGCCTATGGATTGGTATCCTAACACACGACTGTGTGTGAGCTAGAATTTGAAAAGTACTGGCTTGGAATATGTTCACATGCTAAATCAATTGACCACCCATAAACTCTACTAGTGAATATGAAAGGCTTAGGTTTTCATGCTGAGAGGCAGTAAGATGACTGCCTTTGTCTGGTGTGGCATTCTTTGTGAAATGTGCATTGGGCAGGAAAAGAGGTGATGGGATAGGTAGGCATTTTATAATTTGTTAAAATAATTGTACTAGGACTTCAGTTTTTAAATCCTTAAACAGGATAGAGCCCAAGTCTGAGTCCCTATCTGTAGCCTGCTAGAGCTCGGAGTCTGAACAGTGTGGGAAAAAACTGATGTGTAGTGGCAAGAAATCCAGCTGCCTTCCGTGATGTCCTGGTAGTCAGTGGGCCAAGCTCAAGGAGGTTGGCACCTACGTGAAGGTATTTAGGAAAGAGTGGATTCACCAAGAGGCACCAAAACAGTCAGTCATAACTATCTAAGTAAATGTGAGGACACTGAAAAAGAAGATTCGTATATCCTCACAACCTCTTAGTAATCAACTTCTGATATTAAAGTTGCCTGTAATGGGGGATCTGGCCCAAACTGCCTCTGGTATGAAGATGGCTGATAGGAATTATGTTAGATTTGAAATGAAGGGTGTCTACCAAAGTCATTTATTAATCCAACAGGTATTTACTGCATGCTGAGTATGTCCCAAGTTCTCTTCACTCTAGAGATACCGAGGGAACAGATAAAAGCCTTTGTAAAGCTTATGTTCTAGAGAACATGTTGGAGATGGTTACTGGATTATAGCTAGTCCTCCGTTGGTGTAACTTTTCCTCTTGACAGAGCTAAGCTGTCAAGATTCTCAACCTGACTATGATGAAAGAACAAAGAGGGAAAGTGAGTTATCCAAGTATTTCAAGGCCAACTTCTGTATTCAACCTTGAGAGAGAGAATCAGCCAACAACCGATTTCCCAAGTTGGGTTTTTTAAATGTAAGGTTATCCATATGATGGATTAATGTTAATGTGTCACTTACTAAATGCATTGCAGGCCTATATAGAGAAGACCAAAACAGTCTCAAGTCTTAGGAACTTTGGAAGTGAGCTTCAAAAAGCAATGCAATTCTTTTAAATTAATAATAAATTAATGAGAGCATTCATTTAATTCTCTGCATTTGCATATCAGAGCCTGTGAACCAGCAATCTTTTGGTTTTAGTTTGTATATTTTCAATAACTTGAATTTAGAGTTATTTAACTTTTAAGCCTCAAGCTGAGAAATGCATCCTTAGCTAATTTAAAATTAAGATTTATTTTTGATAGCCTAAAGAATTCCTTTATTTCTTGTATGCTGTATTTCTACTAAGCCTTATTTCTTCTCATGTCTGTGATTACTATGTTGTTACAAAAGGAAACTTACTGATTCCTTCTTGCTTGGCCATCAATTAGAGAACTGGTTATAATCCTTACTGCTTTAAGTTTTTATTGTTGCATTTATTAAAGTGAAGCTGCTTAAATTACTTATTTTATTATTTTAAAAACAATTTTATTCACCTAGTTGTGTGTAGATGACACGGGACAACTTACTTAAAACATAATCCTGTAGTGAATTTTTGTAATGACTAAATTATCCCTTGATTTATTGTTTTTGTTCATTTGAGTTTTATATGTTTGGTTTGGTGAAAGTATACTAATAACATCAAATATTGAGCCTTTTCTGTAACAAAGATTTGTTGCTTATATAATGTTTTACAGAATGGTTTTATCTCACTGTAATTATACTATTACATGACTTAAAAGTGTCTGGTGATAGAAATTAAGCGTGTAAATACTACAGTTACACAGTGTTCCTCCAGATGGTTTCCAGTGTTATTTCTCTTAATTTACTACTGATAGCTTGGATTATTGAAAAAGATCACTGAGAAAAAGTAGATTCCAAATGGAAAGTTGTTTAGGATGGTGAGGTTCTGGTTATGTTTATCTGGCCTTATCTGACTTTTAGCCGTATAGGTATGCAGTTAGATTTATAATTTCAAAACAGTTTTATGACTAGCTTCCAAAACAATTTGAACAGAAAGTGGTAAGTAATAGCTTCAGTTTCTATGAAAAATACAGTGGTAACTTAGTTCCAAATTAATCCTACATCCTCTTGAAAAACATGGAGAGTTACAAGGAGAAGGGATTAAAAAACTCATGAACAAAAATTAACAAATAGAGAAACCAGTAGACTGCAAATCAAGATTAAATTACAAAAAGGACAAATTAAACTGTATGTATAGGTGTAGACATATAGATATCTCACAGAATGTTTAGTAAAAGACAAAGAAGGTAGAAGTGTTGAGAAACAAAAGGAAATGGATTTAGAAATACAGAGCAGGATAACAAGGATTAGAGAGAAAATGGAAGCAATGGGAGACAAACATGGACAGCTGCCAGCTGCGTAATTGGACGTCAGAGAAGCAGCATGGTGGCAGGATTATGTCTGGAGGCACCGGTAATGTCCACAGCTTCCAGAGGAACACACTCCAAACCCTCAGTAAACCACTCAGCAGATGATTTAAGGATGAATTGAAGAAAGAATGTAAGACTAGGTTTTTGCACATCTGCTATGGGTACCTTTTGGTAAGATCAAGATACCATCAAGAAAACAGCAGATTAAAACTTAACAGAAAACTTGTGAATGACTTGGAAAGATAATCCTGCTCACAATACTGGAGTATGCCATTAGGTAGGAGGAGTAAATTCTAATGTTCTATGGTACAGTAAAGTGACTGTAGTTTATAACAACTCACATATTTCGTGAAGAGCTAGAAAAGAGGGTTTGGAAGGCTCCAAACACAAAGAAATTATAATAGTACTTTTTAAGCACAACTTGACTTACTGAAAAAAATGACTTCAATTTGAAGTAATTTAGATAGGAAAGTTGTCAAATTAAGTAGAGTTACTATAAACCCTTTACTTAACTTCCTCTGATGTTAACAGGTGTATAACCATAATGCAGTTACTAAAACCAGGATAATAGCATGGATACAATGCTACAATTTATAGACCTTACTGTAGTTTTACCAGTAATAGCCTTTTCTGGTCCAGGAGTGACTCTTGAGGTTCCACTTTAATTTAGTTGTCATGTCTTCTTAGTTTTTTCTAATCTTGATAGTCCTTGACTTTCTGGATCTTGATGCTTTTGAAATGCCAGTAGTTTTTGTAGAATTTCCTTCAGTTTGGATTTTTCTGGTGCTTTTCTTGTGATTGAAATTAATCCTTTTTTTTTTCTTCTTCCTTTTTTGAGACAGAGTCTGACTGTATATCCCAGGCTGGCCTCAAACTTGTGGTCCTTTTGTGTTATCCTCCCAAGTACTGGGATTACAGATGTACAGCACCACACCTGGTTTAAAGTTAGGCATGTTTAGCAAAAATACCACAAGACTGATGCTAGGTACTACATCCCAGCACCTCTATCTCTTATTGGTTATGTTAGCTTTGATAACTTGGTTAAGGTGGTCTCTGACATATTTCTGTACTCCAAAGAACTGTTTTCCTTTTATCATTAGTGTGTTAGGGAAGATACTTTCAGAGTTTGTAAATATCCTTATTCGGTTTTTTTTTTCATCGTAGGGTTGGAGATCCAATCCAGGTCCTTTGGGCATGCTAGGCAAGTGCTATACCACTGAACCACATCCTAGGCCTTTGACTTTGTGGGGACAGCATCTTGCTGTGTAGCCCAAGCTGGCCTTGACTAGCAGTCCTCCTGCTTTAGTCTCTCTAGTGCTAGGCTTGAAGTTGTGCACCAGCATATCTAACTCATCCAGTTTTTGACCACAAGTTTTAGTCTCCTTTAGCAACTCTTCTTGCTCAGTGATTATAGTGGTGTTTGCATAACTGTGATTTGCTGTTTCCATTGTTGCTTTTATATCAGTTAATTGGAATTCTATTGTAAACTATCTCTTACTTACTCAAACCATACCACCTGTTTTGTGTATTGTAGAATGAGCTGTGTAGGAGGCAGAATAATGGAAATGCTTTGGAAATAAACTACCTGAACTTACTTACAGTGGAAAAATAAAGTTAAACTGTTCACAAGTGACAGTCCAGGAAAGATCACTCTCTGTTCTAGTTTGTTTTCTTTCATCACTCAGAGCAAAATATTTTTCCACAAGCAGTAGTTTAGAATCTGACTTCTGTTAATTACATTTACTGTATCGAAAAGATCTACATTTAGTATTCATGTAAGTGCCAAACATTTAAATTTAGAAGAGCATGTATTTCTGTTTTCTAGGTGCTGGAGCAATTCTCATTCCTCGGTTAGACATTGTGATTTCCTTTGTTGGAGCTGTGAGCAGCAGCACATTGGCCCTGATCCTACCACCTCTGGCTGAAGTCCTTACATTTTCAAAGGAGCATTACAACATACGGATGGTCCTGAAAAATACTTCTATAGCATTCACTGGAGTTGTTGGCTTCTTGCTAGGTACATACGGAACTGTTTGAAGAGATTATTTATCCTAGTCCTAAGGTTGCATCTGGCACTCAACCAAGCCCTCTTCCAAATACGACTTCAACATGCTTAGCCTCTGGCTTGAGGTAGAAGAAGCAGAGCTCTGAGTCCTCTGCTAGTATCTCAGTTTTGAAAATTGTTAAAAGAAGAGCCAGAAAGTACATCGCCGTATTCTTAAGAATAGTGCCGAGTACGCTGTTGGGTTGGTAGAGCATTCAGACTGGACAGTAAACTAACTCTTTCACAGCAGTGCTGTACCGTTAGAGACCCTTGGTTTTATGCATTAGGTATATAGTTTTTAAAAATTCATTTTTAAATTTCAAATATAAAAAATTAAAGAATAAAAGCACTCTATTATTCTTCATATAAACACTTTAACCCAAAATTTACCTCTCTTCTCCCTGTGTTCTTTTGCTGCTGAGTTGAGAAGGTACAGGATTTCAACTATAAGGGAATTAAATAAGGCTATATAAATATACAATTTCTCCAGACCATCCAAGTGAATGTCAAAGTAGACTTTATGTATAATATAAAGTGCATTTATTATGTTTTTATTAGATAAACAATACTTATTATTAGCTGCAACAAGTGTAGAAAACTCCGACTAACCATAATACAAGCATCAGAAAATCCTCCAACTCAGAATGATTTTAATGCTGCACTGTGATGGTAATTGTTCTTCATACCATTCGAGAAGCACTAGGCCAGATTCTGACTTAGTGTTTCAGTCAAATTTGACAGGCCTTTGAAGTTTATCCAGTACAACCATCTTATTTGCCGTTGGAGGAAATAGTCTCAGAAAGGTGAAGTAAGTTGTTCAAGACCACTCAGCCTTGAGATCAAGAAAACCTGATCTGATTCCCAGGCCAAGAATTTGTTTTTCACATCACATCGAGGAAGAATCAATTATGTTCTGTTTTAGTGTTGAGTCTATTTAATTCTGTTTCTAATAATTTTGCACTATGGCTTCATAAGCCTCAGAAAGGACAGAAGTAGTTGTCTTTGAAACAGAATCGAGATACTCATTGGTGTAACTGCTGGCTGGTAGAACAAGCCCAGTTACAGTGTTTATGACTTGAGTTCTCCTTGAGTTTCTTAACTTTCCTTGGTTTTGTAGGCAGAAAATATTTTGACAAAATACATGATTTGTGGACTCTTTCCAACCTTGTGGCTTTCCTAACCACAGTCTTTTACTGATCTGGATGTGCAGGATAAAAGAACTGTGAAATGCATGCTTAGGTTCTTTCCTAAACAACAACAAACTTTCTTTTTTTTATTTTATTTTATTTATTTTTTTCTTTTATTATTCATATGTGCATACAAGGCTTGGCTCATTTCCCCCCCCGCCCCCACCCCCTCCCTCTCCCTTACCACCCACTCCGCCCCCTCCCTCTCCCCCCCAACCCCTCAATACCCAGCAGAAACTATTTTGCCCTTATTTCTAATTTTGTTGTAGAGAGAGTATAAGCCATAATAGGAAGGAACAACAACAAACTTTCTAATAAATATTGAGACACTCCAGGCATCTTGCAGAGAAGTACCTGCTATCACTCCATATTTTTCAAGCACACAAATCTCATTTGATGGGGAAGATGAAAAACTACTACGCTTTTAAAGCATTCAGAATAGGATTGTCTCCTGATAATCTAAAAAGATTCACACTTTAAATCGTGAACTTTTTAATCAGCTTGATACAGTATTCTAATATATAATTCTATGAGATGCCATTAAGCTCACTGTATATATTCTCTATTTTTGTATGTAAATGTTATTCAGGTATTTTTTTGCTTACATTATTAACTGGTCATCAAATATGAGCCTACAGATACATCAGAAGCTTTATTTTGGTACAAATTCATAAGAATACATTTTTAAATATTTATATTAGGTATTACCAATAATTGTCATAATTTTATATTAACTTTATTACATTGAGCCTTTAGCACACTAGGAGAATGTGAAAGAGGTCATAGGAAAAGTAGTCTCCATTGTACTAAGATTATATAGTGTTGAATCCAAGAATGAAGTAGACATTTAAAAATTTGTAACTTGGTATAAAATGAGTTGAAAATCATTACTTAATAGAAAGCAGTATTAGGTTTTTGTCACCTGTCTTTATATGGTATGGCTAGTCTGTGCACAGTTTTATCTTTGTACCTGTTTATTTCCTTATGGAATTAAATGCAATTAAATTTTGAATAGTTGATCATAGCAATAAGTAATTTGTAAATTCAGTGCAAACACATCTTGAGCATTATTGTCAAGGAGGCTTATTCAGTGAGAAGGCTGCATCAACATCCAAACTCAAAGTCACTCAGTTACAAAACCTTAAATACAAGAAAACAGTTGAAATGCAGAAAGGAAGAAGGGCTAAAAAAGGAGAAAGTTTTAATCCTTAACAAGAAACATTATTTAGAGGCAAAGTGTAAGTGCACTCTTACTAAGGACTTTTGACAATATTTTATCATTGGAGAATTTTTTTCTCTGATATTTAGTTTTCATGAGTCTAACATCCTCTACAGATACTTTGATTCTGCCGGCTGTTGCTTTTGTTCTGAAGCCTGGAGAAGTGAGAGCAGTTACACCTGTCAAATTCCGTATCTGCCATCGTTTGATCCATCACATTGTCACTAAGATGACTTCAGCATTTCTCTGTTACCACCATGAAGACTCTTCTGAAAGGTGAACCTTGTCTGAGAGCCACCTGCGTGGGTGAGTGAAGGAAGAAAAGCTGTGTTACCTGTGATGAGCTGTCACAAACCAGTTCCCTCTGTTGCCTTACCCAAAAGAGTTGTCAGCATTCCAGTCAACTTGTTGGTGCACTGGTTCCCAGATTTGCTGTCAGAGAATCTTTTCCTTACATGGCCAGATTTCTTCACAATTCAGGAAATAAAAATTAGGGATTTTTTTTTTGTTTGTTAAAGACCAATTTACATGGTATTTGCAAAAGGAAGCAAGTACTGTATTAGCAAATGCCACATTATGCTTTAGTTCTGCCTTATGGGATTCTTTATTAAAACCATTTCCAACTCTTTCAGACAACGCAGTGCATTTTTACAAGCAGCTATGATAGTGTATGTGCTGTAAATTTTGTAGCAGGGTTTGATTTTACTCAATATTTCATAATAGTTATACTTCAAAGTACTGTAAGATGCTAAAGTTCTATGTAAATGCCATTTTTAGGGGTGGAAAAGCGTAGGACTTACCATACCTTAATGGTCACATCTCATGTCTTTGCCATAGAGTCAACACAGCATCTGAGTAGTGCATTTGTTTACTGACAGCATGTACCCTAAAAATTTCATCTTGTCCTCGCTTCTTATTCTTCATTTAAGAGGGAGGACATAGGAATAGAGCTATGGAAATAATAAATAAAATTATTTAAATAATACCAGTGGCTCAATAAATACTGTCTGTTGAGAAACACAGTAACATCGTAAAAATGTGCAGTGTTGACGATGTAAAATAAGTTTTTCAAATGGGGTTTAAATTTTTTAATTTATTTTTACTTTTGTTAGTATTATTTTTTATAAAGACTTGCTAGGCAGGTGCTCTACCTCTTGAGCCATACTGCTAGCCCTTTGTTTGTTTGTCTGTTTGTTGTTAGATAGGGTCTTGCTTTTTCTCTGGCTTGCCTGGGACCATAATCATCCTGCCTGTGTCTTCTGAGTAGCTGGGATTACAGATGTACACCACCAGGCCTGGCTGAAAAGTGGGTTTATTTTAATCACTTTGATTCAACTAGCTTCCCCTTCCTAAGAAAACTGGAGAAAGTGATCTAATAGGTAAAATGGGGTATCTTCTAACACTAAATGGCTGAATGCGATAGTTAATACTTTGCCAGAATTCTTTCATGTAATATATGCTAGCCACACACCATTCTGAAACTGGTTGGTTTTGATCTAAGAGATTAAAAAATAGGATTAAGAAACGGTATTTATTGCCCTATGAATAGTAAAATGACAGAGCACTCTGATCCTTCATATTTCTTATTAAAATTGGCTACTTTGTACTTGCACATGTGCGTACACACACATGAAATAGAAATACTGATTTGCTATTTAAACTAACCCAGTTGTATTGAACAGATCACTCTAAAACTACTGCATTGGAGTTTTCTTGCTGAGAGAAAAATATGTGTTTATACCCTGAATAAATCAGGCTATAGATTTTCATGGTTTTCAAAAATGGTTTTGTTAGTTTCACTGAAAACTAAATATCATTGAGCTTGAGTCAGTTCTTTCATTTTTCTTTGTAAAAGAATATGAAAAAGTCTGTACTGTAACTTTTCAGTTTTTAATAAAATACAATTGTTTTGCTTACAGTTATCTTTTGAATTTGTTTTTGTATGGTTAAATGCCATTGATAAATGTCTAAGTTGAAATGTCCCACCACTGACGAATGGATTAAGAAAATGTGGTATCTATACACAATGGAATTTTATGCAGCCATGAAGAAGAACGAAATGTTATCATTCGCTGGTAAATGGATGGAATTGGAGAACATCATTCTGAGTGAGGTTAGCCTGGCTCAAAAAACCAAAAATCGTATGTTCTCCCTCATATGTGGACATTAGATCAAGGGAATTTTAAACAGATGGTTCACAGATGCTGCTATTCAGGGGAGGTAAAAGAGCATGAGCTGTGACACCAAACTGACTTGGACACAGACCTGCATTCTGTCACTTCTGTCTGAGTGGCTTTGTGCAAGTTACTTAACGTCTGAGCCTCATTGTTTGCAGCTCAGAGTAGAAATGGCAAAGCCTACAGGATTGCTATGAAAAACAGTGACAGACTTATGTAAATTAATTACCAAACCAAGGCTTGAGTAAAGCTACCATGAAATAGGTGCTATCAGTACAGACTGAGTATCCTTCATTTGAAATGCTTAGAACCACTAGTGCTTTGAAGTTGAGATTATTTTCAGATTTTGAAATATTTGCATATGTATGATAAGACATCTTGGAGGTAGGCTCCAAGTCTAAACACAAAATTCATTTGTATTTCCTATGCTTCTATACTCATAACCTGGAGATAATTCAACATGCTATCTTTAGTATGCCTGTGTTTTGACTGCAACCTATTGCATGAGGTAGGTCTGTGTGGAATTTTCCATTTGTGCAGTCATGTCAGCGATCAAAAAGCTTTAGATCTTGTAGCATTCCAGATTTCAGATGATTTTCAGATTAGGGATGATACATGCATCTGAACCTTACGGTCCCCTTTCTAAGGGACAAGTAGTAAGTGGGCTGCTTCACAAGGCATTTAGTTCTTCTTAATGAACCTGAGCACTACAGAGGATTTGGGAGATGGGGAAGGGGTGAATTTTGCAGGAACCCATGTTGGTTGGTTGTTTTTTTTCCCCAAAATGCCTCAAAAAAAGAGCTTTTTACACAAAGGACACAGGATAAATATTTCCTTCATCCACTCAGTAGAAATTTATTGAATGCTTACTACATGCTAGTTACTGTTTTACATGCTAGGGATGTAGCTATAAACAAAACAGATGAAATCCACGCTTTATGAGCCCATATTCTAATAGAGGATGATATGGATAAATAAGCAAATAAATAAAATATGTAATATTAGATAATGACAAGGTGCCAAAGGCAAATATAAAACAGGAGAGGAGAATATGTAATCCCTAAAGAAGAGTTTACAACTTCAAGTATGATGATTTGGAAATAGCCATTTATGATGAATTAATGACTGGAGAGATGTCACATTTGAACTCCCAGCTCAGAAATATGGAATGTATTCTTAGATGCTCTTGTGATTACACTAAGAACAAGATTCAGAGTCTCTCTCTGGCAGCTTATATTTTACTGGAAAGAAGAGAAGGACAAAAGCAAATGAATCAGGTAGTTTGAGTGAGAAATGTAGTCTTCCATCAGCTGATATAATTCCAGATTTCTCAACATCATCCATTTCTGGTCCTATAAAATTGTTGCATCTTCCAGGAATAGATTTAAAAACACTCCCCTCATTGTAATGGCATAATATGCCATTGGGCTCCTGTTGGGTGCTTTCTGGCTCTTCCTGTTCACTCACAGACCATAGGGCACCAAAGAAAAATGAAATGGGCTTCACTGTCTATCCAGTGGTACTGAACTATTTGTGCTCCCTTTTGTTAGATGTTAGCTGTTAGTGCCTAAAGAAATTAATCTTCCAAGCTTTTTGATTAATTGCTAAGACCACTGATTATTGATCAGCTGCAAGAGCAGAAAATCTAGGTTAGGATGGCCGACTTTCTCTTGTCAGGTTATAGGAGAGCAAGAGTGCACATGGATCACTCCTCAACAATGGCTCGTTCCTTGCATCATTGATGAAAAATGAAGCAGAGGAGGAGATGATAGAGATTTATCTCCACTTTGCTTCGATCTCCTGCCTGGCTACTCCTTCCATATGGGCTAATTCCAAGGGATAGATTAAGGCCTAGGCAATTTGAAGCATAAAGTCTGAGAATCCAAAAGAGTTGATGGTGATTAATATTCCAGATACAAACATAGCAATGCAGATAAAGGGATTTAGGGAAATAATAATGAAAATTAAAACTTGAGGTTAGGAACATACTTTAGCAAACATTTATCTAGAGTACAGCAGGTTCTGGGAAAGTGTTGAAAAGACAAAGTTCCTGCCTCTGAGTAGTTCACAGTGTACTGAAGGAACCAGACAACATGAATAAATCATTCCAGCAGATTGTGGATAGATGGCCACAAAGGTGAACGCAGTCTTACAAGTAGTTAAAAATCATTTTGTGTAATCTTGGACTTGGTAGTGTTTGCAGAGGTGTAAAGTGGATTTTAAACCCCAAAGTACATGATTTTAATAACTGTGCCTGCCTCTACCTGACCCTCATTCATGGTATCATACAGAGAAGCAAGAGAGATCATATGTTCAGTTCTCACAGAGGCCCTTCAGCATCTGAATGTTCTTTAATTTATTATCACAGTGAAGAGTGTTAGGTAAATTAATTCTTAATTTCATAAGACAACATTTATTTCACACTTAAAGCTGAACCAGGTGCCAGAATATAACAATAGCTAAGAGACAGGCCCTGACCTCAAGTTGCTCACAGTCTGGAAGGATTCAATAGAGATCAACATGCAAACAGACACTTAAAATGCAAGATGACAGTTAGTATGCATGAAAGTATGCATGTGGTTGAGTGGGAACATGGCAAGGATACCTACAGCAGTCTGCAGGAGGGAGGGAATGGCTCTCCTGAGTGTTTGAACTGAAGCTTCTGGAAAGAGTCAGGTATGACCCCAGGAGAGGGTATTCCATGGAGACAAATGGCTGTGCAGCAGAATGGAGGTAGAAGAGTCACATACAAAGACCAGCCTCACTCTCTGTGTATCTGAACATGGGTGGGCAAGGAGCAGAGAGCACATGATGATAATGAAGGCCAGCCAGATCCTTGTCCTCAAGAAGCCCTGAAAAAATGTAAGGCAGGTCAGTGGCATAACCGGAGGTTTAGAGAAGAAATGACCTTTCACAATAAAGGCAGAATCTGGAGGCAGGGAGACAAAGAGACTACTGTAGTCATCCAAGTAAGATGCGGATGAGGCCTGCCCTACAGTAGCATGGCAGAGGATGGGCATGGGGTACTTGCTGAACTCTAAGTTTGGATAGATGTGGATAGTCAGACAGAGGGAGAATCCAGGTGCATGTCCGGGATTCTGGTTGGTTTGCACGAGTGTGCACTCCCTAGTGATATGGGAATATCATCTATGACACCATGAATATAGAGGAAAGAAGAATTTGAAGGTAATGGTTTTAGCTTGTTACTTTTGTGGTATTAAGGTATCAAAAAGTAAGTTCCTAGTAAATAATTGAACATGATGTTTTTGTCAAGCAGGGACAAGAGATACACACTAGAGACTTACCAGAATATAGGTGGTAGGCACTGAAGCCATGGTAAGAAAATAAAGCAGTGATTGGCAAAAAGTTAGGAAAGGCAGCTTAGGGCTATGCTGTAAAGGACCCTGAGTGATCTCAGAAGGTTTTGCAAGGTGAGATTGCTTTGTCAAAGGAGATTGTCCAACCAGGGCCTAAATTACAGCCTAATTCATTAAACAAGCTGTAAAGAAAACAAGCAAAGTTTCCCTTTGCCCTTAAGCAGCTTATCAATTTAGGTGGCAAATACTTAATTGATTTCCACAATAGTAACTGCTATGAAAGAAAAGTCTCTAAGAAAGTACATTGCTATTTGGTCTGTGGGGTCAGAGGAGGCAGCCTCAAGGAAATGACATGTCAGCTGAACCTAAAGGATGAGTAAAGGGACAGGAAGAACACTCCAGGGGACCATGTACTTGAGGACCTGAAGGATGCCCTGTGTAGGAAGCCAAGAAGCTGGGTGCATGTGGCAAAGTGATGACTTAGGCAATGCCACTGCCTGTGGTACACCTAAGAGCATCTTCAAGAATCTGTGTAGCAGGCTGTTCTCCCCATGTGTAGGCAAGCACCACTATGCCCTGGACTTTTTATAAGTCCAGATCTGCTCCATAAGAGAGCGTTTTCTTAAGCAAACTGATCCTCCAGTAAGCAGTGTCTTTCTTTTCTCAGCAGTCACGTGGTCCCAGAACCCACTGCATGGCATCTATTGGCAGTCAAGGAAGAGGTGATTTTGTGCACAGGGAAGAGAATGGGAGTTGCTTTGACTTGGAAAGGGACTATTCAAGCAGAAACCAGAGGCAGCCAAAAAATCAATGTGTTTTGGTCAACAAAGCTCACCTGGGAGTATAAGATTCATGTTCGGCAGCAGCAGGAGAACGTGCCTCTTCAGAACTGAGCGTGTTCAGGAAATAGTTTAAGAGTCAAAATCCAGCCTTGGTATATATTAGTCCCAAGTGATTCTCTTGTGAAACACATGAACCAATTGGGAAAATAATGTTGGAAGAAAACTTGATTGATATTTCAAAGAAAGCAAGAACTCCTATGAAAATTTATCTAAGTCTATTAAAACTATCCTTGCACACAGCTTGTAAGAGAATCTAAGGTACACTGTGATTCCTTTTGGTTTTTTTTTAAGAAAAAAATCTTTTAATTTGTTTCCCCACACATTTTGGCCTTCTTTTCAGTTACTTCTGTCAGACTGCCTTCTTAAATGGAAAGGTGGCTGACCAGGCTTCCTGACTTGTTGATTTTCTTTTCTTTTTTTCATTTTTTAATTTTTATTGTTTTATTATTTCTATGTGCATACAATGCATGGGTCATTTTTCCCCCCTGCCCCCACCCCCTCCATACCACCCGCTCCGCCCCCTCCCTCTGCCCCCCACCCCCTCGATACCAGACAGAAACTATTTTGCCCTTATCTCTAATTTTGTTAAAGAGAGTGTATAAGCAATAATAGGAAGGAGCAAGGGTTTTTGCTAGTTGAGATAAGGATAGCTATACAGGGAGTTGACTTGCATTGCTTTCCTGTGCGTGTGTGTTACCTTCTCGGTTAATTCTTTTTGATCTCACCTTCTCTCTAGTTCCCGGTCCCCTTCTCCTATTGGCCTCAGTTGCTTTTAAGGTATCTGCTTTAGTTTCTCTGCATTAAGGGCAACAAATGCTAACTCATTTTTTAGGTGTCTTACCTATCCTCACACATCCCTTGTGTGCTCTCGCTTTTTTCATGTGCTCAAAGTCCAATCCCCTTGTGTTTGCCCTTGATCTAATGTCCGCATATGAGGGGGAACATACAATTTTTGGTCTTTTGGGCCAGGCTAACCTCACTCAGAATGATGTTCTCCAGTTCCATCCATTTACCAGCGAATGATAACATTTCATTCCTCTTCATGGCTGCATAAAATTCCATTGTGTATAGATACCACATTTTCTTGATCCATTCGTCAGTGATGGGGCATCTTGGCTGTTTCCATAACTTGGCTATTGTGAATAGTGCCACAATAAACATGGGTGTGCAGGTGCCTCTGGAGTCACCTGTGTCACAGTCTTTTGGGTATATCCCCAAGAGTGGTATTGCTGGATCAAATGGTAGATCAATGTCTAGCTTTTTAAGTAGCCTCCAAATTTTTTCCAGAGTGGTTGTACTAGTTTACATTCCCACCAACAGTGTAAGAAGGTTCCTTTTTCCCCCCATCCTCGCCAACACCTGGTGGTGGTGGGGTTGCTAATGATGGCTATTCTAACACAGGTGAGGTGGAATCTTGGTGTGGTTTTAATTTGCATTTCCTTTATTGCTAGAGATGGTGAGCATTTTTTCATGTGTTTTGTGGCCATTTGAATTTCTTCTTTTGACAAAGTTCTGTTTAGTTCACTTGCCAGTTTCTTTATTGGATCATTAGTTTTGGGAGAATTTAGTTTTTTCAGTTCCCTATATATTCTGGTTTTCAGTCCTTTGTCTGATGTGTAGCTGGCAAATATTTTCTCCCACTCTCTGGGTGTCCTCTTCAGTTTAGAGACCATTTCTTTTGATGAACAGAAGCTTTTTAGTTTTATGAGGTCCCATTTATCTATGCTATCTCTTAGTTGCTGTGCTGCTAGGGTTCCATTGAGAAAGTTCTTACCTATACCTACTAACTCCGGAGTATTTCCTACTCTTTCCTATATCAACTTTAGAGTTTGGGGTCTGATATTTTAAGATCCTTGATCCATTTTGAGTTAATATTGGCATAGGGTGATATACATGGATCTAGTTTCAGTTTTTTGCAGACTGCTAATCAGTTTTCCCAGCAGTTTTTGTTGAAGAGGCTGCTTTTTCTCCATCATATATTTTTAGCGCCTTTGTCAAAGATAAGTTGCTTATAGCTGTGTGGCTTCATATCTGGGTCCTTTCTTCTGTTCCACTGGTCTTCATGTCTGTTTTTGTGCCAGTACCATGCTGTTTTTATTGTTATTGCTTTGTAATATAGTTTGAAGTCAGGTATTGTGATACCTCCTGCATTGTTCTTTTGACTGAGGAATGGTTTCAGTTTTTCTCCATTAAGTATAATGCTGGCTGTAGGTTTGTCATATATAGCTTTTATAATGTTGAGGTACTTTCCTTCTATTCCTAGTTTTCTTAGAGCTTTTATCATGAAATGGTGTTGGATCTTATCAAAGGCTTTTTCTGCATCTATTGAGATGATCAAGTGGTTTTTGTCTTTGCTTCTGTTAATGTGGTTTATTACATTTATTGATTTTCGTATGTTGAACAGCCCCTGCATTCCTGGAATGAAGCCTACTTGGTCGTGGTGAATAATCTTTTTGATGTGTTGTTGAATTCGGTTTGTCATTATTTTGTTGACAATTTTTGCATCAATGTTCATTAAGGAGATTGGCCTACAGTTCTCCTTTTTGGAAGTGTCTTTGCCTGGTTTTCGGATAAGTGCAATACTGGCTTCATAAAATGTGTTAGGCAGTTTTCCTTCCCTTTCTATTTCGTGGAACAGTTTAAGGAGGGTTGGTATTAGTTCTTCTTTAAAGGTCTAATAGAATTCAGCAGAGAATCCATCAGGTCCTGGACTTTTCTTTTTGGGGAGACTCTTGATTGCTGCTTCAATTTCATTTTGTGTTATAGATCTCAGGTGATTAATTTCCTCTTGGTTCAGATTTGGATCATCATATGTGGCTAGAAATCTGTCCATTTCTTTAAGATTTTCAAATTTATTTGAATATAGGTTCTCAAAGTAGTCTCTGATGATTTCCTGGACTTCCTTGGTGTTTGTTGTTATCTCCCCTTTAGCATTCCTGATTCTACTAATTTGGGTTTTTTCTCTCCTGATTTTAGTCAGGTTTGCCAGGGGTCTGTCAATCTTCTTTATTTTTTCAAAGAACCAGCTTATTGTTTCATTAATTCTTTGTATGGCTTTTTTGGTTTCTATTTCATTGATTTCAGATCTTATTTTTATTATTTCTCTCCTTCTATTTGCTTTGGGATTTGCTTGTACTTGTTTTTCTAGGAGTTTGAGATGTATCATTAGGTCATTAACTTGGGATCTTTCAGTCTTTTTAATATATGCACTCATGGCTATAAACTTTATAGTTTCCAGCTGTTGGCTTGTTTTTTGTCTTTACTTTTGTTGTTGAGTTCTACCCTTACTGCATTGTGGTCAGATAGTATGCATGGTATTATTTCTATTTTCTTATATTTGCTGAGGCTTGCTTTGTGCCCTAGGATATGATCTATTTTGGAGAAGGTTCCATGGGCTGCTGAGAAGAATGTATATTGTGTAGAGGTTGGATGAAATGTTCTGTAGACATCTACTAGGTCCACTTGATCTATTGCATATTTTAGATCTTGGATTTCTTTATTGAGTTTTTGTTTGGATGACCTATCTATTGATGATAATGGAGTGTTAAAGTCTCCCACAACCACTGTGTTGGCATTTATATATGCTTTTAGGTCTTTCAGGGTATGTTTGATGAAATTGGGTGCGTTGACATTGGGTGCGTACAGATTGATGATTATTATTTCCTTTTGGTCTATTTCCCCTTTTATTAGTATGGAATGTCCTTCTTTATCTCATTTGATCAATGTAGGTTTGAAGTCTACTTTGTCAGAGATAAGTATTGCTACTCCTGCTTGTTTTCGGGGGCCATTGGCTTGGTAAATCTTCTTCCAGCCTTTCATCCTGAGCATATGCTTATTTCTGTCGGTGAGATGAGTCTCCTGTAAGCAACAAATTGTTGGATCTTCTTTTTTAATCCATTTTGTCAAACGGTGTCTTTTGATGGGTGAATTAAGTCCATTAACATTAAGTGTTAGTACTGATAGGTATGTGGTGATTCCTGCCATTTAGTTATCTTAGTTGTTTGAAGGTTTGATTGTGTGTACCTAACTTGAGGTTACTCTCTACTGTCTTGCTTTTTCTTATCCTGTGGTTTGGTGCTGCCTGCCTTTTCATGGTTAAGTTGGGTGTCACTTTCTGTGTGCAGGATCCCTTGCAGAATCTTTTGTAATGGTGGCTTTGTGGTCACATATTGTTTAAGTTTCTGCTTATCATGGAAGACTTTTATTGCTCCATCTATTTTGAATGATAGTTTTGCTGGGTAGAGTATCCTGGGGTTGAAGTTATTTTCATTCAGTGCCCAGAAGATCTCACCCCACATTCTTCTTGCTTTTAATGTTTTTGTTGAGAAGTCTGCTGTGATTTTGATGGGTTTACCTTTGTATGTTACTTGTTTTTTCTCTCTTACAGCCTTCAATATTCTTTCCCTAGTTTCTGAATTTGTTTTAATGATGATATGTCATGGGGTAGTTCTATTTTGATCTGGTCTGTTTGGTGTTCTGGAGGCCTCTTGCATCTGTATGGGAATATCTTTCTCTAGACTTGGGAAATTTTCTGTTATTATTTTGTTGAATATATTGCATATTCCCTTTGCTTGCACCTCTTCTCCTTCTTCGATGCCCATGATTCTCAAGTTTGGTCTTTTGATGAAGTTGATGAGTTCTTGCATTTTCTTTTCACAGGTCTTGAGCTGTTTAATTAATAGTTTTTTGGTTTTTCCTTTAATTACCATTTCATCTTCGAGTTCTGAGATTCTGTCTTCTGTTTGTTCTATTCTGCTGGATTGGCCTTCCATTTTGTTTTGCAGTTCTGTTTCGTTCTTTTTTCTGAGGTTTTCCATATCCTGGGTGGTTTCCTCTTTATTGTTGTCTATTTTTTGTCCTGAGTTCATTTATCTGTTTATTAATCATGTTCTCTGTTTCACTTTTACATGAAAAACATGAAGCACTGTTTATTCAGTGCTTCTATGGTTTCCTTTATTTCTTCTTTTGATTTTTCAAATTCTCTATTTTTGTTGTCTTGGAATTTCTTGAGTGTCTCCTGTACATTTTGGTTGACCATATCCAGTATCATCTCTATAAAATTCTCACTGAGTACCTGTAGTATTTCTTCTTTTAAATTATTCTTGTGGGCTTCATTGCGTTCTTTGGCATAGTTTATCTTCATTTTGTTGGAGTCTGGATCTGAGTATCTGTTTTCTTCCTTTCCCTCTGGTTCCTGTACTAATTTTTTGTTGTGGGGAAACTGGTTTCCCTGTTATTTCTGTCTTCCCATCATGCCCTTGATATTGTTATTGTCCCTGTACTGTGTGCAATTAAGTATTTTTTGGCTTGTAATTATAGCACTGGTGATATTTAGAATGGAAGGGTGAGGGGATGGAAAGCAAAGAAGTTAAAGGAAAAGGGAAAAACAAATAAGTAGAAAAACAAACAAAGTTTCAAAGATATAAACAGGGAGAGACAGTGTACTAATCAACCATAAGCTGAAAAGGCATTAGAGAGACAGAGAGAGGATTGAAAATAAAAAATAAAAAGAGTAAAGATAAGAATAAAATTTAAAAATAAGTAAATGAAAGAAAAATATATAAAATAAAACAAAATAAAAAATAAAAAAAAATCTCCAAGTTCAAATGCAATGAAGTTTCAGACTAATAATTTTGGTGTTCGTCCCTCAGCCTCCAATCCTGGGGTTGGTGCCTCAAATGTTGTTCTGTAGTTGTCTCATCAAAGGGGAGACATAAAGTAGAACAAAATTGCACAAAAAAAAAAAAAACCCACCATGTTTCCAAGTTCAAATGCAATACAATTTCAGTAAGTTTTTCAGCATGCAGGTGTAGTTTGGTTGTTTTCTCATCAAAGGTAGGGAGAGAGAGAAAAAAAAGAGTCTGGAGAGAGATCTGTGAATGGCTATCTGCAGCTGTGGCTTGCCTGTCCTCTGCTGTCAGCCTGCTGTTGCTGGAGGCATTATTTATGCAGATCTCTGGGGTGAGCTTAGCACTCACCTGGCCCAGCAGGCTTTGTTTACTCAGAGTTCTGTACATGATGCCTCTGCTGCAAGCTTTCCCCTTTCCAAGCACCTTGGGAGAGGTGACTCTGCACCAGCTTTCTCAGGCCTGCGTGTTTGTTTACAGCTCATGTGGGAGGTGGGTCTTCCCCCCTCTCCTGTGGAATTTTCCTCCCTCTGCCACTCTCACAAGCTTTCCCGCACCTGGTTGCTGGGCATGCGCCACTGCTCCTGCCCTCTCCCACCATGCCTGGCTTGTTTATTTACAGTTCCGGGAGGGATTCCCCTCTCCCTCTTCAGAGCTCAGGGTGCCCCACCCTCTTTGCCATGTGTCTTTATTGTTCTTATTGCTTATTACCCAGTTTCTCCTTTTTCCCCGGGTAGGGGTCGGTCTGTCCTGGGGGCTATGTTGATCTGGTCCAGGGTTGTCTGTGGAAGTACCGCATATCGCTTAGCTCACCTTGTGGTCCGTGTCTTCCCAATCTGTCTGGGCGCTGGTGTCTTGTGGCCCAGGGGCCCTCCTGGTTTCTCTGTTTAACGTGAAGTGGAGATTCTCTGCGCAGGCTGGAGGTGTGGAGGGGTCAAAGTTTTGCCTCTTCTCCGTGGCCTTGCCTGCAAGTTGTGTCTCCAGTGTTTCTCCAAGATTTCACTGTAGGAGGTATGCTTTCTGCTTCCTCCCTCTAGCTGCCATCTTGGAATCCCCCCTCCAAATTTTAAAGTAATTTGTTTTCTTATTGGATTATCTATTTTTAATGATTTTTTACTATTTTCTTTCAATTTTGTATATATAGTTCCTTTTAGGTATTTGAATGTGTATATTAATAGCTACTTTGAAGTCTTTAACTGCCACATTCTCCATCTGGAAGCACTTAGAGGTAGTTTTTACTGATACATTTTCATCCTGAATATGGATCATACTTTCCATTTCTTTGTATGTCTCAGACTTTTTATTGTTACAGAAAACTGGACATTTTTGAACTATATTAGTAAATTGGGTTGGTGATCATTTCCTTCCCTTGTTGTTTGTTTGCTTCTTTCTTCAAGTAGTAACTCAGACTATATCTGTAGAATCTGTTTTTCCTATTATGCACGGCCACTAATGTTTCTTTTCCTTTTCTTTTTCAATTTTTGTTTTTATTCTTAAGACTAATTTCTGAGGGGGATATTCTTATGTCTGCTTAGCTCAGTAGTGAGCAAATGATGATGTATAGAGACTGTGCTTAAGAGTTTTGAGCCAGTAAGTCTTCTGTTTTCTGCCCGTGGATCTGTGGATAGGAAGAGAATGCATGCAAAATTTAGCTGTTTTCATCTGCCTTCCTTCACTTTTACTTTCTGCTGGACCCTTTCTCTCTCCTCTGGCTACACACAGCCTCAGCCAGGAATACTCTTGCTCCAATCATCGCTATGACTTCAGGCTAATAGGACCAAACTATTGCTCCTTCCTGCTCCCTTACCCTGAAGATCATCACTTCTACAATAACATTGCAGTGCGCAGGCAATGTTCACCACTCCAAAGCAAATGTTCCTCCTTTAACCATGGCAACAAAATGGCTAGACCTTGTTCCAGACCATTTTGGCCAAACCACCTTGCCCCTCAAACTGAGGGTAGGGGAAAGGTGGGACAGGAACAACCCCAGGCAGGAATGCCATAGAATCCTGCTCTTAGCAGGATTTCTCAAACACAAACGTTGGACACTTTATTCAGTTTCCAGAGTAGTGAAGTGAGTTGTTAAAAAATCAATAGTATTCAGTTTCAAAGTTTTTTGTTTAATTGTTGCTGCACTGGGGATTGAACTCAGGGCCTTGTGCATGTTAGGGTAAGTCCTCTACCAGTTGGCTACACTGAAGAGAAGAGAATAGAACACAGAAGTGGATGAGTGAAAGGGACTGACATTAACTGAGCAGCTACTGTATGGTCACTGTGAGATTTCTGTATATTTTTTTCATTTAATTATCATTAACTAGCATTTTCTTGAATTCTACAAGAAATATGTTTAAGTATCAGGACTTTTTTTTTTTTTTTTTGGTGGTACTGGGGCTTGAACTCAGGGCCTTCACCTTGAACCACTCCACTAGTCCTTTTTGTGTTAGGTATTTTTGAGATAGGGTCTCATGGAACTATTTGCCTGGGATGGCTTCAAACCGTAATCCTCCTGATCTCTGCCTCCTGAGTAGCTAGGATTACAGGCATGAGACACCAACA
Source organism: Castor canadensis (assembly GCF_047511655.1). NCBI lineage: Eukaryota > Metazoa > Chordata > Mammalia > Rodentia > Castoridae > Castor > Castor canadensis. The sequence goes on from NC_133400.1 coordinate 52,687,652, forward strand.
CCTGGCTGGACTATCTTAAAATAAATTTGATTGGCTTTTAAATTTTAGAAAAGTATAAAGAAGGGGGAAATGACATGCAATCTGATTTCCTCATTTAAATTAATTCAAGGTAAAAAATTAAAGAAAAAGTAGTATATAAATATGGTTAGAAATTATTAAGATTCAGAGAGATATAAAAAAGAAAAGGCTACTTTCTTTCATTTCTTACACCAAAGGCAAACAATTCCATACATAAAAATTTCTTATTTAATTTGAACAATTTCTCATGTAATCAATCTTTCTTAGAAGTTTTCCTATACAAATATTACCACCATATTACCATATGTGAGTGTTTATGTCTATGAACATGTATTTCTTTGTTCATTTACATAGAGGGGATTAAGCTATAATGCTGTTCTGTACTTTCTGTACAGATATATAATTATTATTTAGGTTACTTCCACATTATATATTTTGAAAAGCATTTTCAAGTGTGTTTCTCAGATAAATTCCTTTCTTCATGTTTAACAATCTTTAATTCAATCATAAAAGTCCAGTACAAGCCATTTGTAGGGCTTGGGATTTGTTCTTTTAAAAACAACAGAGGAAATGCAACAAACTGATATTTCCACTTTTCAAAATCCTTCAAGGAAAGAGTGGATCATAGGGTCATAGAAGATTAACCTAATGAAACCCACTTTCTCCCCACCAATAGTTTATACACCTTCCATAATCTTAATACATATCCCTGAATGAAGATTTACAGTTCAGCTTTGCTTACATTAACCATTTTAAAAATGCCAATAAAAAGCAAGCTAGTGCTTGCTTCCTACATTGCCAAACAACTGCTCCTAGATGCATTTCTTCTTAAAACAAGGGGGGTCATCATTTGTACAAAGCAATAGTTAGCTTCCATATACATTTTCCAGAAATGGCATGTGCCATTCAAAACCTAGACACTCTCACACTTGCAAAGTGGAATCTTGAGTGGAATATAGAAACATGAATGGCAAAATTGAAGATCAGTAGCAGAATTATTTTCTATTTATTTAAAGCATAGTAAAAAATGGTACACTTTGGAAATTCAGCGGCATAAGGTACATTGCCATTAATTTGAGGAACATCATACAGTTAAAAAAAAAGAGAAAAGGAATTTTTTATTAATAGTGCTCCTGTCTTGAGAACTGCATTACATAATTTTACTTCCCAAACAGACCATTCACAAATATCAGGTCAATAAACTGCTAACATCCATAAAAATGGTAGCTTCTGACTAAAATGCAAGAATTTAAAAGTGGTATCACACAAATTCTTAAGAGTAACATTTCTGGTTATTTCATATACCTTTTTTGAATAGGAATTGACAAGTTGTCCTTAAAAATTTTGCATATCTTACTCTTCTGTCATTTGTTTGTGAGTCAGCTTATTTCTTCCCAAACCATTAAATGCTCAAAATTCTCAAATCTGATGGGTAGAAATTTTTACTTACTATTTGTGTGTGTGTATGTGTGTGTGTGTGTGTGTGTGTGGTACTGGGGATCAAATTCAGGGCCTGGGTGTACTAGGCAAGCACATTACTATTGACCTACATCCACAGCCTTGTATATTACAATTCTTAAAAGCTCACATATCCTGGAACATATACAACCAACTGAATATAGCCTTATTGTCTTAGATTTCTAAAGATACTATTGTTTAAAACCTTCATCAAACTTCTTTCTTGGAATAGCTTTCATAACAACTTAATAAGCTATCTACTCCAAATCACTTTTTCTTAATATTCTCAAATGATATTCTTCATCTTGAAAAACAGTACCAAGAATTTGTATGGGGCTCATTTCAACAATAACTGTCAATGATTTCCAAAGCCAACTCAGTAAAAAATCTCTAGAACAACTGCTATTTGTATTGATTTCTATTATATAATCAAAGTAGTAAAATGAGTTCTATCAATTGAAGCTTCAAATCAAGTCCCCTAATTCCCAGTCCTCAGCCTCTATCTCTATCTATCTATCTATCTATCATCTGTCTATCTATCTATCTATCTTTCTATCTATTCAGAAGCTTCCAAATCATACATTTATTCACTGGGCTATGAATAAGGATAGTATAAGATAATGACTCATTTATTATTTTATTCAACAGATGTATATTGAGTACCCACTGTACCAGGCACTGAGGTAGATTCTATGGGTACAATTATGAGCATGAAGACACTTGGTACTTGCTTTCATGGAACTTACTAACACAGGAGATGTAAATTGATCAAGTAATTACATACACGGTATATAGGTGTGTGCCTATATATATGTGTGTGTATGTAGTTAAAAATTTCATATATAATTAAAAACTTAAGGCAATGCTATCAGTAAATAATAGGCAATGTTTATTGAATTGTTACTATATTCCAGGCGGCACTGTGACAGTGCTTCATAGATACTATATCATATAAGTCTTCACAAATCTATGAGGTAGATATTGTAATTATCACCATCTTATACATAAGAAGCTAAGACTCGTAGAAAAGAAGGAAATTGTCAGGTAACCTTGCCAATAAGCAATGAGATAGGATTTGATTCTAGGCAGTCTAATTTCAGTGGCTGTGAGTGTGACTATTGACTGATGCCCTTCTCTCTGTGGGAATGAAACTTAGAAAACTGATCTAGTCCAGGGAGTTCAAGATTGCTTGAGTCAGCTGCTGTTGCATGTTGAAATCCACATTAAATACTTTTGACTTTCATCTCTACACTGATAAGAAGCCATGGAATGATTTTAATAGGGAAAAATAAAATTGGATTTGAGATTTGAAAGGATAACTTTCAGAGAGGCAAGAGAAGCAGGGAACCTAGCTGGGAGGTTACTGAGAAAGCTCATGTGAGAGATGATTGCAGTTTGGATGAGGGCTAAGATGGTGGTAATGGACAGAAATGGAAGAATTTGAAAAGAAGCAAGACATGGTCTATGTGGTGATGGACAGAAATGGATGAATTTGAGGAAAAGCAAGAACAGGGCTTTTGGTGTGGAAATTGGAAAGGAAGAAGCGGAGGAAGCTAAGAATTTTGTCTTTATTTCTGACTGTGGCATTGAATACTGGTGGTGCCTTTCAGCTAGAGAGGAGACAGTGGTTGAGGACCAGGCTTGGTAGAGGAGAGAGAGGTAATGCTCCTGGAAAAGGTGGCAATTAAATCATTTGGTATTTCCAAGTGTAAATGCAAAAAGACAGGTATCAGCACAAAGCTCAGAGAGGAGGGTGAAGATAAAAGTGGGAGCCATGGGTGTGAGACTGACTGGTGGCACTGTCGTGACTGTGCCGTCAAGCAAGAAGGAGGCACTGGGCATGGGAGGAAGGAGCCAACATTGTTACCTTGAGGATTTCTCACAGTGGACAGCAGATAGTGGAGAAAGAACTAGAAAACCAAACTGCAGAAGACTGGCCCAGAGGACAGGGAGATGTCACAGGAATTATTTAGGGAAGAGGGAACTTAAAATATTAAATGCTGCTAGAGTTCAGATAGCATAAGGATTTTTTTAAAAAATGTTGTTTGAATTTAACAGATAGAAGGTAGCCTTCTGGATTTCTCCTTTGTCTTCCTCTATCAAGTAACATCATTTATCAAGTTAGAAAGCAGCAAAACCAGTATTAGTTTAATTTTGAGTAAAAATATTCTCACCTTGTATTCAGAGACAATGTCAAAATATTTTTAGAAGAATGCTTTTGCATTTTTAGAAATTATTCTCAAAAACATCGAATATATAAATCATAGTATTAAATAATGTGTATATAATAATATTCTTGAAGATACTCTTAGAACTTAGCATTAGCAAAAAGTTCCTCTCAAGGAATTGGTAAGTTTATTTTTATGGACTAAGAAACTGTTAACCCAATTATATTAACTTAGTAAATATTAACCTTATATCTAACAATATAACCTAAATATTACCAGAAATTCAGAGCTACAGTTAATATAGAAGGGATTTAATCATTGAAATGATTCCTGTCTCTTACATTTATGTTTTCTCTGACTTTATACTGGTATTTCTTACTTGAGGTATTATGTAGCATGTGAGCTGAATGTGGGAAATTATTTATATTCTTTTTTGAATAAAAGTTATTAAAAGTTAATATCTAAAAGAAGTAAGTTAGGTCAATGAGTATACAAATGGTCCATATACTCTATTCTCAATAATTTTGAAGATAAGTCAGGCATAAATAGATTCTAATCTGGCTCAGCCACATGCTAGCCTGTTATTCTGTGAATTGAATATTAATGCCTACCATATTGAGTTGCTTTAAAGAGTAAATGTGGTAATATATACAAAATGACCACTATACTTGGCAGACAGTAGTAACTTAACTATTGTTTTCTTCTGAAATCCTTCTCCAATCATCAAATTATGTTTTCAGAGTAGAATTTGTTAAAAAGGTAATTTTAGATTTTTGGTCATATCTTCTCTTAGGCTTACCTCAGCTACCCTGGCACTTACTGTCTTATTTGATTTTGTATTCCTAATGCCTACCTCATTCATTAGCATGGGTCCTATATGCAATTCATGCTGTCGAATGAATGAATGAATGGCAAATGTGAGAGAGAATGAATGGCGAGTGGACCTGGAGTGCATCCATGATCACCTCCCTCTAGCCCCTTTTGCCTTCTTTTTATTAAGTGTAACTCTTCCCCATTCTTTGAGAACCCTCAAATCCTACTTCCATTTTGAAGCTTCTTATAATTATAATGTGCACAGATTGGTCACCTGCCTTCTAATTAGGTGGGTTTCACGCTATTTCTAGCAGTAATTTTTCTTAATTGAAAAACCTTGCATAAGACTCTTAGGTTATGAAAGAGATTGTGGGAGTGCTCCGCCCATTTTCCCTACCCACTCTGCAGCAGACTTTCCACCTTGCACAGTACACATCTCCTCTTGGATATCCTTTATATCTTGACCCAAAATTACATTCCACAAACCACTCTGCTTTATTCTTCTGTCCTCCCATGTATTCATAATGCATATCATGGTCCGACTTCACAGAACTTTAAAATCCCCTGGAAGCGGAAGAATGCCTTAACCTTCCTGTCTATCTCTGATGAGATCCAAATGGGTGCTGAAAGTTTAATGAGTCCCCAAGAAGTGCTTGTTATTCTTCTGCAGTTTCTTTCTCCCTTCTTGAGATAATGTCAAGTAAGGTGAATTGAAATTCTCTTGATTTGTGTAGTCAGCTTATCAGAAAGAGCCTTTATTATGAGAACTTAAGAACCTGATTCTGTTACTGAATGGGGATAAAAGACCTTGTTTCTGTGTGAATCACTCTATATACATTGCCTCATTCAGTTGTCATGTCCCTGTGGGGTAGATATCAACATTCCAGTTTTAATTATGGGAAACAGGACATTTCAAGTAACTTTGCCTTGAGTCCCACAGCAAAGTACACTTACATTCATTAATGTTTGACTCTGAAACTTTGGATTTCTCCACTGTAGCATGAGATCTCAGTGTTTTAATTACATTTTTTATTTTTTCTTGGAAGGAGCCTTATACCCAGATGGAGCGTCTGGCAGGAACAAGGGTGATGAATGACATGGTTCCTCCTGGCAAAAACTATACCTACGTCTGGCCAGTGAGAGAGGAATATGCACCTGCTCCTGCAGATGCCAACTGCCTGACCTGGGTGTACCATTCACACATCGATGCCCCTAAGGATATCTGCTCTGGGCTAATTGGACCCTTGCTGGTGTGTAAGGAAGGTAAGGCAACTCCCAGTCCTCAGGAGTCTATTCTCAGTTAACTAGTGTGTAGTGTGTTTCCTTCCTTCGTTCCATACTCCATACAGAATATGTGTCCTCTAAACTTTCTTTAGGATTAGGAAAGTTCTTGTAATGTATCAATCTGACACCATATTGAGGGGTTAATAATTCACATTTTGTTTAAGAATCATAGCAGCATTCTGAAACATACATCATTTATGTTTTATAACATAGCATTCCTTAACACTATATGTAGGAAAGTGAAAATTTTAGTAAAATTATTAGGGATTGCTTTTGCTTCATTATTTTACCTAATTAGTTTCTTTTTACTCACTTTTAACTGATTTAGTGTGTCTGCGCTGTCAATAAAATCTACTCCCTTGAGGAATGGCCAGGTTTTCCAGGTCTGCACTTGTGAAAATTTCTGTTTTATGACTTTGCTTTTCGATAGTTCTGTCATTTCCATCAAAGCCTTTTGCTGCTTTATATTGTGAGTTATGGGTTGTCTATATATATTTGTGTTCTTGACAAATTTCAGGCCTACCCAACATCATTGGCAGAAAGGAAAGATCACTTTGATTTAGTTCACCTTGAACTTTTTAATCTAGTCTCTTGAATGTGCCCAATAGGTATGCTGAACAGATATTCAGGGACAAGGGCTGATGTGGATAGAGAGTTCATTATAATGTTTACTCTCGTGGAAGAGAATCAAAGCTGGTACCTTGATGAAAATATCAGACATTTCTGCACTGACCCAGATTCAGTAGACAAAGATGATGCTGTATTTCAGAGAAGCAACAAAATGCATGGTGAGTATCTCTCATGCTCTCAAATACATGCCATGTTTTTATGCCATGGCATAAGGTACTATGAGGGAGGCATGTTGAACCTGGTTTTGTGAGATGTATAACTTAGTGACAACAGTGGCTTGAAAGTGGTATAAATAAAGCATAACACATGCTGGAACCTAAACAAATCTGAGAGAGGACAAGCCAAACTGAGTACGATGCGCAGGGTTGTAATACCAAACTATACGAGTAGGGTTTCAGTACATACTTGTGAGTTTGTTATGTTGTATTCCCAGACTTTCTTTAAACCAACAACACTTATTGAACATCTGTTGTACACCAGACCTTGCATCTGTACAAAATAGTGAAATCTCTACAGTTACACTGACAATTGAAATAGAAAACTTAGCGTGCCAGTTTTGCAGAGTGGGGTTTAATGTAGCATTTTAGGATGTGGGGATTAAGTGGTCTCTCTCCACTTTTTTCCCAGATAGTTCTAGTGGACATAAAGGAAATCTTTAATGTAAGCCTCCCAGTTCATTCGTTTTTTGCTTGTCTATCTCAGAATCATCTTTACTGAGTCAGCCTGAATGTTGTCATGAAATCATCTAGTAAAAACTGCTTTATCTTTTTACTTTTTAAATTAACAAAATGTAAACATCTCTTGTAGTGCCCTCAAATTAGACCCTTTCTTTTATCATTCTGCTGCATGCGTTTGTCATTAAATTAAGTGGATACTATATTCCAGCTTTTCTGCTAGATCCTGATAGCCATTAGATGAGCAAGACAGTTTCTAGTTCTGAGGAACACAGATTCTGGTGTGGATGGTAGATATACAAATAAAGGAATAGGATGGGAGCTGACTGAGACATCCTGGAAGTGTGAGCAGCACTTGATCTTCTTCTGAACTTAAAATTATGCTCACATGCAGCTTTCAGTGTGTGCCAATCTCCTCTTTTTCCTCCTCCTCCCTCTTCTCTTCCCCTTTGTCCTCCCCTTTCCCCTTTCCCTCCCTATCCTTCTCCCTCTCCTTTTAGTTTAGTTTGTTTGTTTTTTTGAGATGGGGGTCTCACTATGTAGTATAGCCAAGGCTTGTCTGGAACTTGTGGTCCTCCTGCCTCAACCATCTGAGTGCTGGGATTACAGGTATGTAGCAACATGTCTGGCTTGATCTTTACTTCTACTGAGTGTTTTTGTCTCAAAAAAAAAAAAACCCAAGTCAAAGTTTTTATTTCCTTTCTTTCCATACTACTTTTTAAGAGCTAGAATGTCTCCAAAAAACATTATAACCAATGATCTGCTTTGGTTTTCCAGTATTACCAATGTTTTGGTCCTGTTCACCTCTGTAGGAGAGTCATCGCCCACTAGTGTGTTTCTGCTTTTAGCCCTCAATGGATTCCTTTTTGGAAACTTTCCCGAGCCTGAAATGTGTGTTGGTGAATCTGTGTCCTGGCATCTGTTTGGAATGGGGAATGAGATTGACATCCATCCCATCTATTTTTATGGTAACACCTTCATCAGCAGAGGGCATCGGACTGATGTTGTCAACCTGTTCCCAGCTACCTTCCTCATGGCAGAAATGATAGTTGAGAATTCTGGGAAATGGATGATAACCTGCCAAGTCAGTGACCATCTACAAGGTATAAAGAACAAAGACCAGTGTGGAGCTGCTTAGAATGGCACAATTAAACCAGTCACTGGTGCTTGTCCAGTGCTTGCTGTTTGGTATATATATGATGCTTAATTAAATATATAGGAAAACAGAACATTCTTTTAGTTGGCATTTTGCCCACAGATATTTGTTAATCATGTCCTTATGAACAAAATGGGAAGATTAAAAAATGATGACACCTTCAAAGAGCCAACAATCTGGTAGACATAAAATGAGTAAAATGCAGGCATGAGATCAATTTTCTGTGGACATTATACTCACTACTATAGAGGATCTGGGGCTTCCTGAGGAGTTGAATCCTAAGCTGAACCTTAAAATGTGAGTGGGATTTGAATAGATTTGAAAAGAAGGAAGAAAGGTTTCCAGGCAGAGGAAGAAATGTAAATTGAGAAAAGCACATGTTCTCTTTGAGTAACTGTGTATAGAATAAATTTTTAGCACTGGAAAAGTCTGTTTAGATAATCAGCATCAATTCTCCATCCAGTTTTTGAATTTCATGTGAGTAATTGTATCAGCTTAGCTCTTCTCTAGACTTCTCTATTAGAATGTTCTTCCTTATTTTAAGAAAAAATTCATTGATATATAGCATTCTTTATGCCCATGAAATACATGTGTTGACTTAAATGCCTATTGAATAACTCAGTCCTGGTTCTTTAAGACTGCACAGAATAGGTCCTTACTTAGCTGGACCATAAGGTTCATCCCAGAGGAGTGATGAAGGAGAAGCCTAAGGAGGCAGACTGGGCCCTCATGTTTTCAGCCCTCAGTGGATTATTCCTCTTTGAAAACATACTGAAGTCTGAAATGTGTGTTGGTGGAAAGACTGGTTAAGCTAAGGAGGCGTGACTGTGTCTAAAAGGCATTTGTGAGTCTTGGATCCTTTGGCACACTAGTGGCATACCATAATCAGTATAGTGGTTTGGAAAGATTAATAAGACGTATGTGTGCAGAAAGGATTCTGTGGGAAAATGCTAGCTAAGAAGCATCGGCAGCATTATATGACATATAAAGTGTCAGATCTAAGATGGGAGAAAAGCAGGGAGAGAAAAAAATGTGCCAGTGAGATTGACACAGGACAAATAATGTCTGATTAAATTTGGATACTTCTAACTATACACAGTCACTCACATACAGAGATCCAACTGTTCAGGGATCTTCAATAACACATTCTTATTCCTATCAACCTTATGCAACTAATCTTAGCATTAGTCAGCTGGGTTATTCCAGTTAAACTAAATTCAGCTCAGAAGTTGGTCAGTTATGTCCCAGATACGAGTCTGAGATGACAAGGACAAACAAAACAAGGCTCCTGTTCTTAAGAGGCCTCATGCTGATAAATCTAGGAAGAAATTTTTTTGTCTAGGAATTCCATATCTAGATTTAAAAACAAGACAATAGCAACCATTTGAGACTATTAAGTTGCCAAGTTTGGTCAGTGGTTTGTGAACGTAAGTTAATGTGCTTCCTGAACTGTCCATATCCTCAGGAAAATGTCATAAAAGTTAGAAAATGTCTAATTTGATTTTAAAAATCAATGGTCACATTTAGAGATGTTGGCATCATATTTTCATGAGTAAGCTCCTTCACTGTTTCCCACACCTGTATATATAAGTATGTCATTTATAAAACCAGTCTGTTAATACTGCTCTGTGCTTACTTCTCCCACTCATTAATAATCAGAGCAATATCTCATGACAGTGACATCGAAGTACTGTTAAGGATTCCAGTGTCCACATTATTTAACCAACATCTATTGCTTAACAATTTTTCTCCATTTTTTGCTATTCTAAACAGTTTATATATATGCTTGCACTTCCATCTGAACATTTCCTTAGGAAAAGCAGATTTGGAATTCCTGGATCAGAGTCCAATTTTTTTACAGCTGTGGACACACACTGCTCAAATTTTTTAAAGAACTTATTACTGTTCCACCCACATGTGTAAGCACACCCCTCCCTCCACTTATCTGCCAACACTGAGAATTGCTAATCCTTTGTAGTTTTTATCAATCATCTGATCAATGAATAGCAGTTCTGTTTGGCTGCAATTAAGGTATTAAGGTTGAAATACTTTTCATTTGTTTATTGGCTAATATTATTTCTTTTGGAATAATCCATGTATGTTCCTTGTTAATTTTCTATTAGAGATGTACCTTTTTTCTTCTTGTTATTGATTTTTAATTAGTATGTATTGATTACACAAAGGTTTCATTGTGATATTTCCATACATGCATGTAATGTACTTTGATCAGGTTTGCCTCATTATTACTTATTCTTAGCCCCACCTTTTTACAATTTTAATAGATTTCATTATTCTATTTTCATACATGGACATAAAGTACTTTTATCATAATTCCCCTCCCCTGTTCCCTCTTCTTTTGCCCTCCCGATGATGCTGGGGATTGAACTCATGGCCTCATGCAAGCACCACACCAATGAGCTACAACCCAAGTGATTCACATATAAATCCTTTGTCATATATGCTACAAAATTTCTTCCTCCCCACAGCTGATCTTTTGTTTTTAACTTTGTTATAGGCAATTTTCTGTATAAAAGTCTTAAATGTTCACGAAGACAAATCTGTTTATCTTTTCCTGTGTGATTTCATTTACTCCCTGGTTTGTGGTTCTGCAGCTGGCATGCTGGGGCAATACAATGTTGGTAACTGCAAAAGTGACATTCTTCACCCCAAGATGAATGGGCAGCAGAGGCGCTACTTTATAGCAGCTGAAAAAGTTCTTTGGGATTATGGTCCTCTAGGTTATGATAAATTCAGCGGTCTTCCCCTAAATGCCTCTCGCAGGTAAGCACCCTGCTGTTTCTAAGCCCCTCTCTAGAGAGGCTTGCTGTTGACTTTCCCTGTGACCTCACTGGTATTCTGGGCCCTGCTCTGATGAGTGTAATGTTGTTGTTTAAGTAATCACATACCATGATGTCTATGAGTGCATGAAACAATGGAATACTAAAAATGATCACTCTTTTCCCAGGATCCTTTCTAAATTGTATTTGTGATCAACAATAAGACACACTTAGTTTCTTCATTTCATATGTTCTTCATTTCATACATACATATATACATACATTCTTCCACCAAAGTAAAGCACTTGAACCTTTCCTAGAGAACTTGTGGGAACCATATATGAAAAACTCTTTGAAGTCAACTTTCATTATTGGTCAGTGTGAGAACTAGATTTTAAAATAATGCCTTCTAGAATTCTGAAGTGCCTTCTGAAATATAAAAGATTAGACTATATTCAACTGATATTTAATGTGATATATGAAAACAATGCATTAGCTAGCATGAGGGATACAAAGATGTCTAGGACATTGTTCCTGCCCTTATGCAGAGAAATTAACTGTGCACAGGAGAGAGAAATAACTTTACAAGTTATGAGTAAGAGTCAGTGAATTCTCTGGATCTTCAGAGATAGCAAAGATAGCCAGAGAAGAGGAATTGAAGCAGAATCTTCAAGAGTGACAAAATTTATGTAAGTGAATAGTAAAGAGAGTGAAATATTGGATGCAGGGGTTAATGCAAAGCTCCTGTTATATCAGAGAGATTGCTCAGGTCAGAATGATTGAGTGGAGCACTGGCATAGGGAATGAGGACTTGCACAGAGCAATAAGTTGAGGATTGGGATGAACTGGGTTTCAATTGAAGAGTCCTTTAATTCTTTTGAACCTTGTTTGATTGGCAATTGGAAACAATTGAAAATTTGGGGACAGGTAAATGACAATGACCATGACCATTGCAGATACTAATGTTGTAGTAGTGTTTATTCTGGGAAAAGAAATTAAATTGAGCCAGTGTGAGATAGAGGGTGTAGATTGTGCTAATTGTACAGTCCCAATGTTCTAAACCCAGGTGATGAGGGTACCAACTGAGGTTGTAGTATTGAAAAGTGAGGAAAAGAAAAGATGTAGAAAGAGTGCTGAAAAGGAAGAGTACAAAAAATTTACAATGTAATGGTGAATGAGATAGAAATAGAAGAGAAAGACAGTCTGTGTGATTACAAGAGCGATCTTACCATTGGTGGAAACAAGACAGTAGAGAGATAGTCATATGTTATATTATTACATTTTACGTCTTTAAAATTTGTTACCTCATGTATATGGCTTATAAGCCTCCATTAATTAAACTATTTGACACCCCATTCCTTAATCATTCCAGATATAAAAAAGCTTACTATACCAGGAGTGGAGGCTCACACCAGTAATCCTAGCTTCTTGGGAAGTAGAGATCAGGAGAATTTTGGTTCCAGGCCTGCCGGGGCAAAAATGTTAGTGAGAGTGCATCTCAATGAAAAAGCTGGGCATGGTGGTGTATACCTGTCATCCCAGCTGCACAGGAGGTATAAAATAGGAGTATAAGTCTAGGCCAGCCCAGTCAAGAAAAGTGAAACACTACCTGAAAAATAACTAAAGTGAAAAGGGCTGGGGGGCGGGGATCAAGTCTTGTGTGGTAGAAAACCTGCCTAGCAGGTGTAAGACTTTGAGTTAAAACCCCATACCAGGGAGGGGAAAAAAAACAACAACAACTTACTGTATGCAGAGCTTATTCATATTGACATCAGCAAGTGATAGAGGAATGCTTTGTCTACAAAGAAACAAGTTAGCTCTTTATTACTTTGTAGGACACCATTCTGGGACTCCAGTATTGGTAAGTAAGGAGTTTACCTGTGACTTCTTTGGTTGCTGAACTCTGGGGAAGGAGGTATAATGGCAAAGAGAGAAATGATCTTGAGCCCTATCCAGCTTCTGCAGACATTTAAGGCTGGTTGACTCTCCCTTGGGATCTTTATTGAAGCTGGGGACTTTAGGGGGTAAGTGGGATAGATAACAAGATGAGACTCCATAATTAATGTATTTATGGATGTGTTAGGATTATTCTCAGCTAGGCTCCTGTCTTTCACAGTGATGCTGCAGTCTACTTCACACAAGGGGAAAACAGAATAAGAGGGCAATGTTGGAGAGCTCAGTATATGGAGTATGTTGATGCAACTTTTACTCAAAGAAAGGGACCCTCTGGGACAGAAGTCCATCTTGGAATTCTTGGTGCAGTAAAACCATCCTTATATTTTGGAGGGGAAGATATTTCACCTGGGAGTACACATTTTGATGCAATAATACTTCTGCTCCTATTTACTTCTTTTTGTCTCTTTTCATCCACTTCTCTCCCATTTCAAAATTTACAGGTCCAGTTATCAAGGCAGAGGTGGGTGATACCCTGCTGGTGACCTTTGCCAACAAAGCTGACAAAGTCTACAGCATTTTGCCCCATGGTGTGCTCTATGATAAAGCATCTGATGCAGCCCCAAATATAGATGGTAAGTCTCAGCCTGAGCTTAGGAAGGGAAGAGGATGAGTGAGGAAAAGACTAAAAACTAGACAGGTTCAAGTCCTGGTGGTTTGTTTCCCTTCCCAATTCTGAGAATGTGATCAATTATTTTAACTTCCTGAATAGCATGCACTTCATAGGGCTTTGGAAAGGGATGGAAAGAATGCAGGAAGGATCAGGCCCATAGCAGGTTCGTAGGAGAGGTTAATTCTTTCCTTTCCCCTCAGCAAAGTAGTAAACTCAAAGTGACTACTTCCACTTCTCTAAAATGGAGAGCCTTTCTGCTGCAAGTTGCACAAGATTCTGCTGGTGACAGCTGAGGGGAAAACCTCATTTCCAATGTTTTGTTAACAAGATTTTGTTAAATCTCACACATAGTCTTTGCTCTGTACACTACCATCACATATTTATTTAGTATACTTTCAGCAGAGTAGCAGGATATAAAATCAATGTATAAAAATCAGTAGCCTTTCTATTTGCCAACAATGAACAGACTGAATACAGGAAAACAATTCCATTTACAAAAAATAAAATATTTAGGAATTAACTTAATAAAGGAAGTGAAAGATCTCTACAATGAAAACTATAAGCCATTGAAGAAATTGAAGACTACAGAAGATGCACATGGAATTAATATTGTGAATCAGCATTGCGAAAAGTGCTACACTACCAAAATCAATCTACATGTTCAATACAATCCCTATCAAAATTCCAATGACATTTATCACAGAGATTGAAAAATTCAACCCTAAAGTCCATTTGTAAGCACAAAAGATTGCAAATATCCAAGCAATACTGAGCAAAAAGAGCAATGCTGGAAGTATCACAATACCTGACTTCAAACTATTCTATGGGGCCATAGCAATAAAAACAGCATGGTGTTGGCACAGAAACAGACATCAAGACTGATGGAACAGAACAGAATCCACACAACTACACCCACTTGATTTTTGACAAAGGGACACAAAACATAAGATGGAGAAAAGACAACCTCTTCAACAAATGTTGCTGGGAAAACTGTATATCTGCATGCAAAAAGCTGAAACTAAATCCTTGTCTCTCACTCTATACAAATGTCAACTCAAAGTGGATTAGGTATCTTAACATAAGACTTGAAACCTTGAAGCTAGTGTAGAAAATACACTGGAATTAATAGGCATAAGGTAATGACTTCCTAAATAGAACTCAAATGGCTCACCAACTAAGAGAAAAGATTGACAAATGGGATTATATGAAATTTAAAATGTTCTGTACAACAAAGGAAATGGTCACCAGATTGAAGAGGCAGCCCACAGAGTGAGACAAGAATTTTGCCAGCTATACATCTGACAAGGGATTGATAACCAGAATATACAGGGAGTTCAATAAACTAAACTCCAAAAAAAATCAATGACCCAATGAAGAAATGGGCAAATGAACTGAAAAGAGCTCTTTTGAAGGAAGAAGTCCAAATGGTTAAAAATCAACATTCCTGGCTGCAAGGGAAATGGAAATCAAAACCACATAAAGACCCCACCTCACTCTTGTTAGAATGACTATCATCAAGAGCTCAAACAACAATAAATGTTGTTGAGGATGTGGGGAAAAAGGAACCCTCATACACTGTTGGTGGGAATATAAATTACTATAACCACTGTGGAAAACAGTATGAAGGCTCCTCAAAAAACTAAAAATAGAAGTGCCATATGATCCTAGCAATCAGCACTCCTAGGAATATATTCAAAGAAATATATGTCAGGTAATAATAAAGACACCTGCACCACCTATATTTATTGCAGCATTATTCAAAATAGCTAAGCTATGGAGATAGCCAAGATGCCCCATAAATGATGATTACATCAAGAAAATATGGTATTTATATGCAATGGGATTTTATTCAGCCATAAAGACGAATAAAATTTTGTCATTTGCAGGTAAATGGATGGAAGTGGAGAACATCATCTTAAGTGAAGTTAGCCAGGTTCAGCAAGCCAAAGGTCTTATGCTTTCTCTCAGGTGTGGAATCTAGGCCCAATACAATTATAAGCAACATTTTACACACATATATATGTAATATGTATGTATATGTAAAATACATAGATACACTAAATGTATATATACACATAAATACAGAGCACATATCCAAAACTGAGACACTGGTAGAGAAGACCAGGGGAGGAGGAAAAGAAGGAAACAAAGATATCAATGAAGTACATCACATCTGTGTAGGAACAAGACACAAGGAAACACTGAAAACTGTTAACACAGGACAGGGGAAAAGGGTAAGGAAGAGCAATGGTGGGGGTTACACTGACTTAAGTACAATGCATGTACAGGTATAATATCAAGGCAAAATCCCAGTGAACAATAAACAGATACCTAAACGATGAAGGACAAGAATGAAAAACAGGTCATGCTAAGGGGAGGTCACTAACAGAAGAGGGAGGGTAAAAGACGGAAGTAAAGAAGGTGAATATGGTTGATGAACTTTCTATACAAGAATGAATATAGAATTTTTAAACCTGTTGAAATCACTATAAGAAGGGGACTAAGGTGAAAAGGAGAAAAATGGAGGAGATGAACCAATTCAGGTTATAATACATATATACATGGAAATGTCACAATGAAACACCCTGGATAGCATCTTAAAGAAACAAAAATATCTTTTTTTAAAAGACAAAGAACAGGAAGGTAAAATAGGTCCTGTCTGGAGGTTGGTTTCAGTGGCATGGGGAGGGTATAAGGAAAGGGTGTAGAATGGTGAATATGGTGGAAACATGTACTCATTATGAAAATGGAAGAATGAGACCTGTTGAAACTGTTCTCAGAATGGGTGGGGGAGGATAAAGGAGAATGATAAAGGGGGTGAATTTAACTAAGATACATCCTAAGCACTTTTGTAAATGTCACAATGTATCCCCAGTACAACAAGAACATGATAATTTTAAAAAGATCTGTATTGTTGGCTGACGACCATATACAGCCTCTCTCCCTCACAGAGCAGGGAGCATGACCGCTCTCCACACAGGAGTGGAAGCTTTGGATTTTGGCAGCAGGAACTATCCTTTCTTTCATGATGCTGCTCTTGGGAAACTCCTGGTTCTTCTGTACCTATCTCCATTGCTGCACTGGACATCACAGCCAGCTCAGATCCTTCCTCAAGCCCTAGTGTGAGGCCAGGCCCAGTCAGGATTATGCTTTGTGGTAATGGCAAGGGAAAGGAGAAGGAAGAAATGGAAGGACAATTCTCACTCCCCAGGCCCATTCTCATACTCTCCTGTTGCAGTGCCTCCTGTACCTGTGCTCTCTTCCTCAGCAAAAAGCTCAGAATGACTGTGTGTGTGTATGTGGGTGGGGGCCGAATGCAGAAAGAATACCAGGCCCAGCCAAAATGTCTGTCTTCATTTTTCAGCTCAGAAAACTTATTTTTTCATTTTTATTGGGATATATTTGTTGTACAAGGAGTATTCTTTGGACAATTCTGAATAGGCTTACATTGTACATTGGTTAGATCGCCCCCAACATCGCTCCACCTCAAACTCATTCCCTCCCCACTTAAAGCAATCGCAAGAGGTTTCATTGTTCTATTTCCCATATGTATACGCAGCCCATCAACAATATCCCACACCTTCATCTCCTCCTCACCTCCTTCCTCCCATAAGTATCCCCCCACCCCCGCCTGTACCTATTTTACAGTCCTGTCTTTCATTATTAATTACAGAGTCAGTGTTCAATAGGGTTTCTTGATGTATCCTTGTTGGGAGCATAATTTACTTTGGTCAATAAAGAAAACTTTGATCAGTAAGAAAACATATTGGGCGCATTTTTTGCAAAGCATAGGGCATGATGCAAAAAGAATCTGTGGCCTTCTCCAGTAAGAGAGATTCAATATGTCCTTTGGTAATACAAAATGAGAATTAATTGCAATTTTCTAAGTCAGACAGACCCGAGCTTATATCCGGATTTGCCATTAACAGCTTTGTAACCTTGGACATTCACTTCCCTTCTCTGTCTTGAAGTTATTTAGATTATTTGCTTGTTCAAGCTCCCAGTCTCCCAGATTTGAAACTTTTTAAAGATAGGGTTCTTATTTAACTCTTGGGGGTATTTTCTGCGGGACTAAGTATAATACATTTGACATAAAAGACACTCAATGATATCTTATTGGACTTGCATTTAATTGTTGAATGGAGTACTATCACTCTTAACATTTGCTAATGCTGGTATTTGTAAAATCTACAATTAATCCTTTGATTTCAGCTTCTATCTCATAAAACAGCAGTGGCCTCCACTGATGGAATATGTATGAGAAGACAATTTCCTTCTGCAAAATGTGTCAGCATCAGAGAGCAGGCCAGGGCTGGAGACCTAGTCTGACAAGACTGGGATGTTGCTTTCAGTAACAAATTCACTTGTTTCCTCAGGATTTCTGAAACCAGGGGCACATGTTAAGCCAGGTGAAACCTTCACATACAGGTGGACAGTACCTGAAAGTGTCAGCCCGACAGATGATGATCCCTCTTGCTTGACCTACCTTTACTTCTTGGCAGTTAAGGCAATCAAGGACACCAGTGCTGGCCTTGTAGGACCTTTGCTAGTCTGTAAAAAGTATGTTCTCAATGCTGATGGGACACAGGTAGGTCATCAATGCCACCAAGTTGTTGTCAGTGTTGTATGTGGGAGGGACCAGCAGTGTGGCTAGAGGTTAGCTAGTGATAAAGAGTCAGTTATAGGATCAATGTCTCTTCCTCTTGAAATTGACTTCATAATGAGGATATTATTTTTTAACTTACGATTTAAATTTCCAAAGTAACTAAACCCCACCCAGGATTATAGCATTTCTGCTTGCTATAGCTGGGACTCTGGCTCTCATTCTGCTATGTCTTACTTTGATTCTGGAATCTTCAGAGTTCTACATGGAGATGTGATTTACTTTGTATGAACTTTGAAAGTGCAACAGTGCTATGAATTCCTTCAAGTTTTTTGTGTATGTTTCTTTCTTCTCTGTAGAAAGGAATAGACAAGGAATTTTACCTATTGTTCACAGTCTTCAATGAGAATCTGAGTGGGTATTTTGATGAAAACATTCAGAAGTTTACTTGGCGTCCCTCCAGTGTCGACAAGGAAGAGAAAGAGTTCATGAAATCCAACAGAATGCATGGTATGTTAGTTTCCCCTTTGTAAATGAAAGGCTTAATTGCTTGTAAAATGCTTGTGATATCTTAACTAGTTTAATTTTGGTTTCCTGGGTATTGCTTTTGGTCACAAAGTAAGTTATTTCTATTTTCAGGTTCACAGAGTATCTCCCAGAGATGTTGGGAAACTTAATTTTTACTTTCAAAACACTTTATCAGCCTTAAATGAAACAAAACAGAATTTGAAGTAGCAAAATCACAGTACATCAGAAAGTCCTTACCACAGGCTTCTAAGTCAAGTAGAAGACTAAGGTTAGTGTCACTTCCGCATGATTAATAGCCACTAATTACTTTCATTTAAAAGAATGAATTAAATTAGTAATACTAAATAGTCATTAAGAATGGAAATTTTAAGTAATCTAGACTCTGAACATGTAGATCAAAATTGGTCAGTACAAATACAATGCAACCCACATTTGTAATGTAAAACTTTTCAGTCACTGTATTAGAAATAAAATGAAGTAGTTAGTATTAATTTTAAGAATATATCTTCTTACTAGTCTGACAACAGTATATCATTTGGTCATTTGTGATTCTCCACCTTTGAGGTTCTATTTTAAATAATTCTGCTCAAAAAGGACACTTTTATGTTACCTTCTAATAATTTATTCTCTAAAGGGATAGCTATAATGTATTATAAATTTTAAAACTTTTTAGACAAAATAAGGAATAAGAGCCATACATTTTAATTTCTTGGGTTTGTTAGAAGGGAAACTCCAGGGGAGCTTTTATTTATGGATGTTATAAGCCTTTTAACTAACATACAGTATAAGATAATTTGGAACATTGTCTTTCAGAATTTAAGGAAGGGAAGAGGAAGGGAACTAACAAATGCTGAATGCCTGCCATGTGCCAGGCACTGTGCTAGATGCTGTGACATACATTGCAGGGTTTATTGTGAGTATGAAATGAGATAATATGTCCCCATTTTACAGATGAGGAAACTGAACTTGCCCCAAGTCACATGGCTGGTAAGTGGCAGAGCTGGACTAGAACCCAGACTCCAAATCCCATGCTTTTTCTGCTGTACGGTGTTTAAAGCTTGCAAAGAGAGGTATGAAGTTAATGACCAGAATTGAGAGTTCTAGGAATACCTTTTCCATGAAACCTTTGATACCAAAATCCTGAATTTATTTTTCATCTCAGGACTTATATGGTTGGGACCACATAAATAGAACCCTCTGCTTTTAAAATGCCAGGTTAGGCACTAAAGTATATCTAAGGGAAGATTTAAGAAATATGGTGCCTTTTGTTACGAAAGGCTCTTGAAATAAACACATAGCATTTTGTAGGACTTCCCATTCTTAAGGTTAAATACAGCTAAAATAGTGTGTCTACAGGAAAGGCTGCTCATTTACACATTCCAAATGACAGTGGGCTGTGCAGAAACCCTAGGAAGTTCACAATTTACTGCACAGTGCACACAGAAATTCATGAAGTACCCATCCCAAGTACTGTGCTAGTGCAGTTCTAGGGCATTCCAATATGAAAAGATTCTGTCCCAGACTTCTCTGAAGGATTTTGCTTCCTGAGAATAAAATTAGCATATAAAGATCTTTTCCTTATTATCTACCTTCAGTCATAATTTTTAAGTACTCCCTGATGACCCAACATGTTTTCAGGAAATAAAGATGGAATCTTAAAGCTGGGTGTGTTGGTGCACCCCTGTGATCCCGGCACTCAGGAGGCTGAGGCAGGAAGACCACAAGGCCACCCTGGGCCATATAGTGAGACCTTGTCTCAAGAAAAGAAAAAAAAAAAATCTAGAATAAAAAGTAATTTTGGACCTTTTTAGGAATTGACCTTTGTAAGGTAATGGAATAAAAAACTGTCATCAAAGAATGTAGGGTGTTTTTTTTTTTTTTTTAAACTATGATTCTTTGTATCTAATCTGCTTTAAGTTACCACCAAATTCTTGTTGCAAACTGAAGCTCACTAATGTAGACACTTTTTCATAACTTATTTCAAAAATAAAACTTTTTGCCACTTAGATTTCCTCAGAAAGAAGACATTCTCTTTGCCCATATCTTTTAAATGTACTTTACCAATTAGATTATCTTTGAATGTATAGAATTTTATCCTTTTACCATTAGAAGTATACTATCTTCTAAACTCTTTGAGCTAACCCAGAAATTTATTCTACCTAATTTATGCTAATTCATATTTGTACCTTGAACTAGTGGGCTTTGACTTGTGTTAAAGCAAATAAAATGAATATCTGCTATATTTATAAAACATCTAACAGCCCAAAGCTAATAAAACCAGGTCTATCTTTCCCCTTCAAAAAAGTAAATGATTTTTTGGAGCTACTGCTCAAAATGTTTAAGAGTGCTTCATCTGGAATTGCCATCCATCCTTCATACTGTCAAATCGGGTCCTTAAGGGCAACTGTGGCTTTTGGAAACAGGCAAAAGTTGTTTGGAACCATTTCTGGTATCCATTTTCATCTGTAAAGTATTCCTACATTCCTCCTTCCCTGTTTATTTTTTTAAAAAAGGATACTTTTGTATATCACATAGGCATTCTGCTCTTCCTTCCTGTAGCAGAAAATAGCAAATGTGTACAAAGTTTAGAGTAGACTGAGCTCCTGGGTTCATTGCTATAGCAGTTTTTGCCCTTCTTTGTGAGCAGTGTGAGGACAGAACAACCCTAGAGCCAGGTCTGCATCCAGGCAGCCTGCAAATGTCAGTGCGGTGACATGTACACTTCTCCTTTGTCACTGGCTATTGTTCCAATTTTAGAAAGCCCACGCAGCCCCCAGCTGTTGCATTGTTTCAGCCTTTATCATCCCCGAACCTTCTTCCCTGGATGTGGGTAAAGAGAAAACGGGGAAGGACTGTGCTGTTCTGTGTTCCAGCCCATCTCCTCTGCAGTATGATCACAATTTTTTTTTAAATCTTGTAGTAGTAAGTTTACAACTGTTTTTTTCTGCATTGTGCCAAAGCTGCAAATTTCCCACACATATAGTGAGATGTGCATGTACTATTTTGAATAGTCACAAAACCAAATTTAGGACCTTTCCCAAGCTTATTAATAGAGATTTGACTGGTGATCATTAATCCCAGTTACAATTTATTACCATTGTTTCAAAACTTATGTAAAGAAGGAAAAGGAAGGGCTGGAGGAATGGTTCAAGTGGTAAGATTGCCTGCCTAGCAAATGTGAGGCCCAGAGTTCAAACCCCAGTGCCACCAAAAAAAAGAGAAAGAAAGAAAGGAAAAGGCAGTACATTCTTGCAAATGGCCTTTTAATTAATTCTATGTTGAGTCTTAGGCAATCTTCCCTAAAAGCCGTGATTTTTCTTTATTTCACCTAATCCTCAAACCCTAGGTGGAAAAGTGTTTACCCAATTAGAAGCAAACAGATTGTTTAGTTTTTAACTTTTGAAACTGCTTGACTATTTTCTTTCCTTTTCAGTAACAGTATTCCACTTAGGTGAAGAAGTCTTTGTCTCCCATTGTGGAAAAATGTCAGTTCTTACTCAATGGGTATAATACCATTGAAATGTAAAAATATGGAAGTACTGTATTTCCTCTTTTGATTGGCATTCGGTTTGGATCCATTTTGTAGGATTTAGTAACTGTTTTTAACTCCTTTTTGCAGTTAGCTTTGAGAGAGTATGTATTTTGAAATATATCATCAGAGTATCAGATTAACTCTGGACCACACGCTCTCAAAGTCGCAGTGTTGGTGGTAGAAACATATTTTCCCACTCAAATCCATCCGTCTTTTCTAGGAAGCTGTGTTGATTGCAGTTGATAGACAAATTTTGAATATAAATTAGGAAACTTTGAACATTTTCTTTTAGTTATCAATCTGAATATTAAGTAAATATTAAATCTGTCTGTTAACTGTATGATTATACTATTCTTAGAAAATATTTTAAGTGAACACTTAGAAATGTGTTACCTTAAAAAACAAGACAAAAACTTCTCCCTAGAGAAGCCAGTTTTAAGAATAGTTATGCTGGGGTTTTTGTTGTTAACTGCAGTTGCAGTAAACTGGATTCCTTCCCTGGCCTCCATCACTTTCTTGGAGTAGGACTTTCAGTAACTTTTCAGGCATGGTATAGGGTAGGGAACACTTTGGTACACTTAGAGGGTAGTGATGTACTGCTAAAGCTGGCATACACTGCTTGTCAGAGCCAACTGCTACTTCAGCATTTTATGAACTGGTTGTTAAAACAGCCATTATTACAAATTAAACATGTACACTCACATACATTACACAAAAAGCAACACGATTTCTAATGATTTTTTTCTTCTGTGCTCTTGAGGTTGTTCACATGTTGATCTGTACGGTGTACCACTTACTGCTTGTCTCTTCCCAGCTCTACATTCAGTGAAGTCACAGTGGTGGCTTTAATAAAATTGGTCACTGTGAAAGTATTTCCATTGTGGGAATCAGATCAGGCCTCCCCTTCTCCCCAAGATGTTTCTTGAATGTTTACCTGCACACCACTGATGTGAACCTAAGTGAACTCTTAGTTTAAAAACCTGTCCACTTTAGCCATTGTCTGAAATGCATTGACAGTTTTCTATCTTAAATACGGAGAGTGTAGTGAATGCATGTCTTGTTCCCAATGCTGAATGGCATCTTTGATATTTAAGATTTCTGTAATCTTAGAGTAATCATCTTCAACATGACAAGGTCACCTCTATTGACATATAAAAAATATGTTACTTCCAGGTTAGTTTTACAGAAATATGAACTTGAAAACTGTTTATTTAAACTTGTAATGTTGTGTTTGATTGCAGCTGCCACAGGTGACATGCCAACTTACCAGATCCGAGCTCCAACTACCGCTTTGCCACAGGGAGTAGTGATGGCCACCTCACCAGGAAGTTCGCACAGTCCCCAGCAACTAGCTGAAGAAGCAACACGTAAACGGGAGCTGAGGCTAATGAAAAACAGGTAGGAGATTTCACTGGACAAAAGAAACCACCTGAGGGTCACATGATTGTTACCGGGGAGCTTTAAAAATATTACACTTTTGCTAAGCCCTTTCTCCCAAGCTCAATGTTATGTGGCATTGCTTGTGGCTTTGTGCTCTGCAATTAGTGAGAATTAGCAGGCGTTGAGTTCCCAGTCATTAAACTATTTTCATTAGCAGGAAATGTATCCCTGAGTGTTGTAAGGGTAATGTTCAAAAGATACATTCATTTTTAAAAAATAAGAATAGACTTTATCACAAACACTTATTTTGCATATGGTTTTACTTTGTAATGTGGTATTGTGACAAGTATAATTTGAGCTCCTTTATATTAGCCAAATAAATTTAAATGTTAAATATTTCTTTTTAAGTTCTTTTATCCTTTTATCTATTTTATAACTTTGTTTTTTCACTATTATGATGAAATACATATTATTCTGACAAACTCTAGTCACATGCAAACACAAAATAACAAAAAGAATTAAAATCACCCATGCCAAAGCTGGGCGCCTGTAATCCTAGCTTCTTGAGAGGCAGAGATCAGGAGGATCTTTGTTTGAAGCCAGCCCAGGGCAAATAGTTCATGAGACCCTACCTTGAAAATACTCAACACAAAAAAGGGCTGTTAAGTGGCTTAAGTTGTAGAACACCTTCCTTCCAATTGTGAGGTCCTGAGTTCAAACCCCAGTACCACCAAGAAAAAAAAAAATCACCCATGCCTCCTACTTCTCAGATGCCCACTAATAGTATAGTACATGTGCTTCCAACCTACTCTCACTCATTTTCTCTCACTTTTTTTTAAGTTTTAAGAATTCATTTTAATATAACAGGATAAAGTATGGACAAGATTGGGGGTGGGGGGAGAGAAACATTTCCTGTTCCCCACAAAGGAAATGGGAGCAAAGTCCTCTCTCTCACTTATTTTTGCTCCATAGCTCTGCAGTTTTATTTTTAAGCATCAGCACATCATAAAATGGTAATTTCCCAAATATTTTTAAAATTTAAACTCCAAAATTTTAATTTGATTTGCATATTATTTTTGGTTTTGTTCTTATTATGGAGAATGGTGCAGATCAACTTGATTTGCAAAATGAACAAGTTGTTTAAGAGTTTCCCAGTAGTCTTGTCATCTATATGTAGGTGTTAAGTAATATGCGTTTTGCAAGGAAATAAAACATTTCAGTTGGGGCCATCGTCTTACCTGTCATCAGTACCATACAGTGGAGTTGACAGGTGTTACTGACCTAGTTCATCTATACATTGTGGTCACTGAGCCCCTAATATTCAGTTCTGAGTTCATCACTGTCCTTTGTAACTGAGTGTGAGCAGAAGTAGCTATATTTGGTTTATTGGTGATAAATGGCACAACTTAATATATTATAGGAATCCTTAAGGTTCTCAAATTCAGTAGTTTCACTGATCATTGGATGGAGTTTTGTATACTAGACAACTGAACGGATAGCCAAGAATGGGCACGTCTTTGTCAGCACCTACCCCAGGCTTACCAAGCCACTCATCCATGCCAGCATAACATCTTGCTCATAGTCCTGAAAGGGATGAATAGGTGGGGCTCACACAGACCACACTTGTTTTGTGGCAGTCTTGCCTGGGGGTTGGGAGCTACAGGTGTAGCTCAGTGGTAGAGTGCTTGCCTAGTGAGCACAAAGCCCTGGGTTCCATTCCTAGCACCACTGGGGGGAAGGGGGGAATCTTAACCTGGCCATGATGGTGCTTACCTGTAGTCCCAGCTACCTGGGTAGCTGAGGCAGAAGAATAGCCTGAGCCCACGGTTCAAAACCAGCCTGGATAACATAGTGAGACCCTGTCTCAAAAGAAAAAAAAAATCCTTACTTTGAACTGGTGGAGAAAAATGGATTGTTTAAAATTATATTTTTTTTGAGGTTCCAGGAGCTGTGAATAGCCTCTCTGGTCATAAAATACATTATAAACTTCAGTTTAGAAATATAAAGTGCTCTAATAATCAAACTGCAACATTGTTCCTCGATGTCTTGTTTTTCCCAAGGAAAATAGTTCTATTTCCTTTTTGTCACTATAGTCTACTCTCTGTTTGTTTATTTAATTTTAGCAGTACTGGGGTTTGAACTTAGGGCACTTTGCTTGCTGGGCAGGTGCTCTATCACTTGAGCCACCCTCGATTTTAGATTTTGGAATTTTTACAGTAGAAATACTAAGGTGAGATAAACAAAAAGTGGGATCATATAAATGTACCACAGAGCCACCTCCCCCCATATATGAGATCTCCCTAAGGGAAAAACTGTGACATTTTGTATTAAAATGTCTAATAAATAATAACTATTACTATTTGTGATTGTGCTGCAAATAAGGGAATGAGCTGTTGGCGAGATGTAGGAGGTTTTTAAATCTTATCACAGCATCCTGTCCTAGCTGGGCACCCCCTCCATGCTGTCGCTTTCTGCAGATCCCATTTACCCTCAGGGTCCAGCATAGCCGCTGTACCACTCTTGCATGGCACCAGCAGGAAGAAGGGAGAGTGACTAAAGCCAAAACTCGCAGCTAGCTCACTCAACCCCTGAAGACTTTCCTGTGAGGAACTGAGGTTGAAAAGGCCAAGTAATAAGTTGGCCAAGGTTACATAGCCCAAACTGAAGAACTAGGATATGAAATAAGGCAATCTTCTTTTTTTGTGGGGAGGGGAAGAAAGTACTAAGGGCTTTAAACTTGCTAGGCAGGCACTCTACCATTTGAGCCATACCCCCCACCCATTTTCCTGTAATTATTTTTCAGGTAGGGTCTTATACTTTTTGCCTGGAACCAGCCTCAGACTATCATCCTACCTATACCTCTGCTGTTGCTGGGGCTACAGACATGTGCCATCACACCCAGCTTGCTTTTTCTTTGAGATAGGGT
This sequence comes from Castor canadensis, assembly GCF_047511655.1. Classification (NCBI taxonomy): domain Eukaryota; kingdom Metazoa; phylum Chordata; class Mammalia; order Rodentia; family Castoridae; genus Castor; species Castor canadensis. Next base: position 52,714,165 of record NC_133400.1, read on the forward strand.
CTCTCTAACTTTTTCCCCAAGCTGGCTTTTAAACTATAATCCCCCTGTCTTCACCTCCCAATCAGGCAGTCTTTATTCCAGAACCTGGGTGTAGCTCAGTGGTAGACCCTTGCCTTACACCAGGGTTGCCTCAAAAAGACCTCAGTGTCAGCTTCAGACTTGACTTCATGGAAAGTGTATAGGTTTTAAAATTAACATGAAAGATGTGTCCTGTACATTGGCTGGTATCTGTAATATATATTTAATTTTATTTCTACCAATACAGCAACAGTCTTTATTTCTGTACAACCTGGTCACCTTCTCCTCTTTGCCATATATTTTTTTTCCTCTCCATGCTGGGGCTAGTTGCATTCAAATGCAAGGCCTGAAAACTGAGCTGACTATTAATAGAAGAAACAGGTGTTTTCCATAGCTGAGAAGTACTTAGGAATGTGCCATCCAGTGGTGTAATTGGTCAAGGCTTTGTGCTTGGAACATTTGATGCTAGTAACACACACACATACACAAAATATATATAAAGTATAGACATTTACAAAAATGAAATAAAAAAAATAAACTTTTAATAATTAAGGACCACATAACATTGCTGCTAGGTTTTTAAACATGCATTTAGTGGTAACTTCTGTAGAATGACTATCTTCCTTCTAGATCTAGAATTTAGTGTAATGATTTAATCATGAAAACCTTGTTATTGAAAATGAATTTTAGTTTCTCTGTAACGAGAGTTGAATTCTGTTCCCAAAGTGGCAGATCTGTGTGTTTGTATTTATTCTTTTTCTTGTGCATCATTTGGTTAAATTCATCACTATTTTTCAGGTTCAATTCACTATTAACATCTTAAAAAATTTTTTGTTAATCAATTGAGAAGTTGAGAACTTTGTGAGTTCACAGGATGAGAGCATTATTCTTGGTTAGGAAGTAGGGGTTGTTCTTTTCCTGCAGTCCATTAGGATTTCAAGGTTTCTTTTCTGCTAACTCTTGCTTTCCATAGAGAAAACACAAATATCCAGTCAGTGAGAGTCAACTATCCTAAAAATAGAACAAATGACCAAATCTGTTGTATGTATCATGGTTAAGGATTGTAGCAATGCTGATTGGCATTACAGTAACTCATACTTAGACATGTAACATTACTTTGTTAAAAAAAGTAGTTGAATGACAATATATGGTAGTTATTCTATATTTGCATACTCTAAAATAAAGCTGTTATTAGAAGGTATCTTTTAAAGAGAATTTAAGCAAAATACTTATCCCTTCCCATACTGAAAAAAAGGAGACAGAAAATGTTGGTGATACTGCTTTGGGGTAGAATTAGGCATGAAAATTACTAAATCATCTATTTATTTGTGCTTATTGTTTTGGCTGCTGGTCTGTCCTTTCCTTTGAGCTGCTTCTAGTGCTTTAAAATTCAGCATATTGCATGTTAAATGAATATGTTTACCGAATAGTCTTACTGTGTGCTTTTGAGTTCAGTCACTTCCTTTTTCATAATTTTAATTGTGTTCTCACATTATTTGTTGGCTTGTCTGAATTATTGACTGCTGTAATGTGTGACCCCCATTCTTTAATTTTCAGAAGCACTGTTCATTTCATTTGGGTTTATAAAAATGTACATGTTTTGTTTACTGTTGTAATTTATCCATGTTGTGTTTTCTAGCAAAAAGAAAAAACCTGTTTTTTGCAGTCGTGATTGTTCTTGTTTTACTGCTATTTAGTCTTGAAGAATACAAAATATTGGCATTTAAGGTTTCTGAATTTTACTTCAGGCAAGGCCTGAAAACTGAGCTGACTACTAATAGAAGAAACAGGTGTTTTCCATAGCTGAGAAGTTTATTTGGTCATTTAGACAAAATAAAATTTACTCATTGTGATAGAATAGGTGTGACTTTTGGAAGACAAAGAATAATTTAGAGGATTGAAAGGATCTATAAATGTTTTTGTAGGACTTCTACTTGGAAAGGTGGTCCTTTTGTTGTACATTACCAAATATAATTCTAGTCATTGTCATCATGGGACATGTGCTCCAAGAAAACACCATTTGGTCAAATTGATTATGCTCTGTTGTCTTTCAGAAAGGCATGTATTTGGATCTGTTTGTTGTGTGGCTTTGTGCAATACTTTCCTAGGATTGATTGGCTGTTGATTTTGGGGGCAGAAGTTCATTGAGCCATTCTGGATTGTGCTGGAAAGTCATTCCTGTAGTCATTTGCCTTGTGTTGGTTCCAGGGAAGCTGCCCGGGAATGTCGCAGGAAGAAGAAAGAATATGTCAAATGTCTTGAAAATCGTGTGGCCGTGCTTGAAAACCAAAACAAGACCCTCATTGAGGAACTCAAGGCCCTCAAAGATCTTTATTGCCATAAAGCAGAGTAACTGTCTTTGACTTGGACCTTGTGTACTGTGAACTCTAATCAAGGAAGGCGATGCAGCACTTCTCATCGCCATGTGAACTTGTGCAAGGGACACTTGTGACCCTTAACTAAGAACCCAGTTTGGCTTAGTGTGTGAAATTAAATTGGGAATCTTGTTCTGAGATTTGGAATGCAACTATGACCACATTTACCAAGCTTACTTCAACTTGTTTGTCAATAGCATGCAAAAAAAAAAAATTGTTTGCCTTTGCCTCTACTTTTTCCAGGGAAGCTGCTAAAGAATGTCGACGTCAAAAGAAAGAATATGTGAAGTGTCTGGAGAGTCGAGTTGCAGTGCTGGAAGTTCAGAACAAGAAGCTTATAGAGGAACTTGAAACCTTGAAAGACATTTGCTCTCCCAAAACAGATTAGTAGAAATATTTAACTGTGAACTGATTACAACATGTATAGTTGCTTTTCAAGGCAATACAATATATAGCTGGCAAGAATAATGGCTTTTTTTCCTTTGTATCATTCATCTTACTTCCTAATCTCCAACATTCCTAAAATGCTTCACTGTATGTAGTTAATACTTAGCTATAACTTTCAATTTTTAAAAAAGAGACAAAAGTGTAAAAATGTATGTAACAAATTCTTAAAATGAACTATTTGTAAGACTTATTCCAATGCTACATATTTGTAGTTCCCAAACCCTGTGTCATGAAGAGTGTCCTATGCAATAGAAAGTTTTGTAGGTCTTTAAATGGTCACCTTAGGAAAGGATGATCAAAGATAATGCATCCAGCAGTACAATAAAATTAAACCACAAAAAATACCTCAGGAAAGAATTGCAAGAAAATATATCTAATACTTATATGAGAATAGTCTAGAAATGAATTGATGGCATTTTCAGATTTTTATATTAGTGGCTTTGTAAAGAAAATATTGTATTGCTGTCCTTGAATGCCATAGTTGAAGACAGTTTTTAATAAAACCATGTTGGTTGCAATTTGTAGTGTTTGGTGCTGAACATTTACCACTTTTTTTTATTCTATTGTGTAATATAAATGATCTTGCAGAAGTTCTTAGTGTTGGTTTGATATTACCTCATGAAAGTGGCTTATTTTTATTATTCAGAGTGGGTAAAAAGCCTATCAGAATCCTGTTGCACACCTTCAATGGTACGAGCTGATTTGGTCATTGGGTCATGGTCCTTGCAAACACTTTTGTTGTCTCACCAGAAGGACAACCCCAGGGCTGGGGGCGTAGCTCAATGGTAGAGTGCTAGCTGTCACTAGAGCTCAGCTAGCACACATTAGGCCTGGGTTCCATCCCCAGAACTGCAAAGTAAATTAAAAAATAATATGTTTTTTAAAGAAGGAGGGTCCAGAGCATTGACTGGAGGTCAGGCTTTGCAGTGGGAAATGCCTTGATGTAGATGGTCTGCTCCTTTTCTGGTGATGGCCCTCTAGTTTTGAACTTTAGCTAATAATCACAGGAATTTTGAAGTAAAACCAAAAAGACCTCAGATTTCAAAAGAGCTTGAAGTCCACAGTGGAGCAGCTATCACAGCAGTGTTGTTACTGGGGACCACAGTTTCTCTGTTTTTAGAGTAAAAAGCTTCTGTGCTTTAACCGCAAGCCCCACTCGGTGGTGCTAGTTCACCTCTTGTTCACTAACATTTATTGCCTATGGGCTCTGTGCTAGACCCTGCTGTAGTTTCTTCTCTAACTTCTGATTTACTAAGGATCTCCACCCCAGTTTCACTAGTAGGACTGGTAATGAGTGAGAATTAGGAAGTGCAGAAATGGGATTGTTTATATGGCGTCTGCCTACTGCTTCCCTTCTGTCATTTATAATTCTTTCCCTTATCTGTAACTTCCAGAAGGTAGGCCATGTCAATTTTGGCTTTCTTTTAAAATGCTTTTCTGTAGTGCCTGAGCCCTGAATTTTTTTTATCTCATGGTTTTTTTGGTGGTACTGGGTTTTGAACTCAAGTCGTTGCACTTGCTAGGCAGGTGCTCTTCCACTTAAGCTATACCCTTAACCCTTTTTACTTTAGTTATTTTTAAGATGGGTCTCATGTTTTTGCTGGACCAGCCTGGACCTCAGTTGTCTTACTTATGCTTCCTGCATAGCTGGGGTGTCAAGTGCACGCCACTATGCCCAGCTTTTATTGGTTGAGATGGGGTCTCAAGAACTTTTTTGCCCAGGCTGGCTTCAACTCACAGTCCTCCTGCTCTCTGCCTCCCAAATAGCTAGGATTACAGGCATGAGCCACCTGCCCAGCTTGGTCTTTTCTTCTGTAGAGAGGTAAGATGAGGAAAGAAGACATGGAATAAAAACAGGAAAAGAAAACCCCATGTTTCAGGTGAAGGAAAACAGTGTTTTGCACTCAGCCTCGATAAAGCAATTGTGTGCTTGTGGTAGACACAAGAGGGAGACACTGGAATCAGCAAATAAGATGTAGAGTGAGAGGCAGAATAAGAAATCTCATGTAGGAGGTCAGTATGGACCTAGGCCTTGAAGTGCTGGGGATTAAGGTAACTCCAGACAGTGCAGAATGTGAGCCCCACTGCAAGGAGCTTGGATTTGGGGGTGGAAGGATATGGAGTTAGCACTCAAACAAAAGTTGGCTTCATTTAAGGAAAAGAGAGAATGAGCACGTGTTCATGTATATGGTCTATAAAATATGTTATTTCTTGGGGTGACAGAAGTCCCTTCCTAAGCCCAATCACTTAAACAATAAGGAGGTATGGAAAAGTTCAGAGATGGGAGATCTGGGCCTTCTGCATTCTGTGACTTCACAATGGCATCCCCACCCATTCTTCATTCTCTGTTCCACTGGTCTGAGGTCCTAATATTTCTGCCATAGATCCAGGCAGCAAGAAATGGAAAAGGCAACCACCCCCTGTTTTTTGTCCTGTTTTTTTGGTTTTGTTTTGTTTGTTTGGTGGTACTGGGATTTGAACTCAGGGCCTCATGCTTGCTAGACAGGCACTCTACCACTTGAGCCACCCCACCAGTCCATGACTTTGTTGCTTAACCAATCACTGGCAAGGAAAATGGAATGAAAGTTCAGCCTCTGTTGCTGGGAAAGGTTCTAGGCTTTGGGGAAGCATATAGCCATCAGTGTTCAATAAAACTGGAATTCTGGAAGAATGGCGTGTAGGCTACTGGTAATGTCTGCCATGGGTTGATGAATGAGTGCTTAAGCTGTTGAGGAAGGTAAGAACAGCTTGTGAAAGGATTGGTGCTTGTGTCAAACTCTCAAGAGATGCCTAGGAACTCCTATTCTAGCTCAACTAATTTGTTCCTGAAACCAAGCCTTTACTACCAGAATAGCATGATTGATGGCTCTCCTTTCAGCTTTCCAACAGATACTGTTTATAGCCTCTCAGTGAGCAGAGTGAAGTTTTCCATGAACATTGTACATCCCATAACTCAGTATTGTATACAATCCAAAGCCATCACTGCATCTGTTTCTTCTTTTAATCCTGAAAGGTTCAGGGTCTGGACTGTAGGATACAGTAATCAGTGATCCTGGTTCATTTAACTGAGTTCTACATTATCCCAAGTCATGAAACTGGGAGAATAAAGGACATACATGAATGCTAGTATTTAAATGTTTGTGACCACCGTGCCTGCCTCAAACTGAGGACGGTTCACCTCAGCAGCATGCTTTGAGTAGATAACAACTGTTTTATTACCTGATACCTTGTTCCTTGTTCAGTCACACTTCTCAGTTTTCTTCATATGCTCTGTTTTGTTCAGGATGTGATTTTTTGATGTGCATAAAACATGATGACTCGTGAAGCCAACAGACTTTTTCTAGTAGACACCAAAAATAATTAAGCATTTTGACATGTGGGAGGCATGCAGACTTGTCACCAACTGGCTACCCATGATATATAATGACTTTTATTCTGCTTTATCACAGTATACCCAGTTTTCAGAAACTCAAATGTGTTTTGTCTTTTCTGTGGTCATCCTAAAAGAGACAGACATGATTAGGAATGAATTGTGCAGAGTATATTTTAAACTTTGTACTCCAAGTGTTGTTTTTTTTTTAGTATAAGCCACTTTCTCATTTATGTATTTTAGGATTTTATCTATTTACTTGTTTATTTTTGGGTCAGGAGCCTAGGGTGTCCTCAAACTTGTGATTTTCCTGCTTCAGTCTCCTCAGTGCTGGGGTCACAGGTGTAGTTGGACACCACACTACATTTTTGGATTCTAAATGTTTTGTTTTTTTGGATTTTTGAAATAGGGTCTTGCTGTGTAGCTCAGGTTAGCATTGAACTCACCCTGTAGTCCAGGATGTCCTTGAACTCATGATCCTTCTGACTCTGCCTCCCAAGTGCTGGCATTACAGGCCTATGTCACCATGCTTTTCTTTTAAATGTATTTTTATTTTAATGCAAAACTTTTTTTTTTTGTGGAGCTCGTTATACAAGCTATCAGGGCTGCTGCTTTTATATCCCCCCTTCAAAGGTACAGAAACAGGTTCGGAGAGGTTATCACTTGCCCCAAGGTCTCACTGCTGCTGGAGCTGAGGTCAAGAGTTGTATTCACTGAAATAGGATCTTCTTTTTTTTTACTTGGTGGTGCTTCTAGGATTTGAACTTGGACCTTGTGCTTGCTGGGCAGGTGCTCTACTGCTTGAGCCACACCCCTTTTTGTTTTGGTTATCTTTGAGATAGGATTTTGCCTTACCAGATCACAATCATGGGATAACAGGTACATGCTACCACACCCAGCTTTTTATTAGTTGAGATGGGGTCTTTTGGAAATTTTGCCCAGGCTGGCCTGGAACCTCAAGATATGAGCCACCATGCCTTGCTTGAAACAGAATCTTAAAAAGAGGCCATACAGGTATAATTTGCCCCTTTACTGGTGTAGACAAGGAAGCCAAATTTCAGGATGAATTAAATATTGATAGTTATGAAAAAACTAGAGTACTTAGATCTCAGGTCTAACTTTTTTTTTATGGTACTGGGGTTTAAACTCTGGGCTGACACCTTGAGCCACTCCATCAGCCCAATTGTTTGTGATAGGTTTTTTCAAGATAGGGTTTCACAAACTATTAGCTTGGGCTGGCTTTGAACTGCGATCCTTCTGATCTCTTTGCCTCCTGAGTAGCTAGGATTACAGGCGTATTACCATGAGGCCCCTTTTTCTATGAACTTTCTATCACTGTTTTCTTTTTTTCCTAGCTTTTTTTTTTTTCTTCCCTTCTGGGTATTACTGGGGTTTGAACTTAGGGTCTCACACTTGCTAGGCAGGTGCTCTACCACTTGAGCCACTCTGCCAGGTCATAGCATAGCTTTCTGAAAAATGTTCATGTGGTCTGAATTTAGAAACCCTGTCAGTCACCATCTAAGGCTCCAGCTGGTCTGTGTCATGCTGGAGGACATGGGGACTCTGCCAGGTCGCACTGGCCACTCTGCTTTATGAAGGACACTTGGCTCATGGTACAAGAGCTGTCTAGAACAAGGGGCTTTTAATGCAGCTTAGGACAGGGATTGCTTTTAGCAGCGAGCAGCCTCTGTGAAGCTGACTGATGCGGCCCAGTGTTGGGCTTGATTTGGGAAAGGTCATTTAAATTCTTATCTCTGAAACACTGCAACTATTGACACACTGTGAGGGGGTTAGTAGTCCAAACAAGGAAGCTATTAAGAACAACATACTCCATGTATCCAGGATTTTCATTCTGGAGGTCTGGTTCTGTACTTTTAGCCCGTTCCACCCATGTTTCTGAAGCACTCGAATGTTGGAGACCACTGTGGGGCTAGGCGTCCCCATTGTCCTCTAAGTCACAGACACTCTTGAGTGGCTGCCCCCATCTGGCATTCACAGAGCACCTAAGACTGCTCTTAGTCCTCACTACTGCTTGCTTAACAACTTTATTATTCCAGGGAGGCTTCAAGAGTGCTGGGTGGTATTTCTTTTCTGTTATGGACCCTCATAGTCTAGGTCAAGGCCCTGGGAAGGGAGAGGGATGGAAGCAGTTTTCTCTGGTGGTGTTGGTGAGTTACGTTCATAGTAACTGCAAGTCTCAGTTCAAGTAGCGTGGGGGAGGGGCATCCTTTGACAAGGAAACCCTGTAACTATAATCTGCCCCCAGGGATACACAGGTGCCCAATTCTTTGTAGATGGAATGAACCATTTGATAGAGGAGCCTTATAACTTCCAGGCCATAAATGTTTAGCAAATAAGTGACTTTGAAATCAATCACTGGGGGTGTGGTTCAAGTGTTAGAGTGCTTGCCTAGCAAGCCAGCAGCTCTGGGTTCAGTCACAATACTGCAAAAAAAAAAAAACTCATTAAATTTGTCAATTTTGCTTGAATTAATTATTTCTAGTTGCTCAGATGGGGGGTAAAAACATATTGGAAAGGTCAGAGAGTTTGCATACCACTCACACATGACCACAGATGGCATTTCATTTCCTGTTCTCAGAGTGTTCCTGGGGCCAGAGAACATGGTCCTGTCACTGAGTTATTGACAGTACTTGGAAAGTAAACATCTCACTGTGGGAAAGCAATGATATTTTCATATTTTGAAAAATATATCCTGTTGCTTAAAAATTATGCCAAGATCTGAGTTTGGCTTCTTAGCTTGAAAGATCAAGAAAATGTAATTAGAGCTGGAAGTCCTGGGGACATTTGGTGACTGCCTGGAGATTAGAATAGTGACACCGTGGTGATCGTGAGTAGTGATCATGATGCCTTTGAACATTTGGGGACTTTCGATATAATATAGGAAATAAAGATTAGTAAGGGAATGTTAGGTGTTCCAGATATTATAACATTAATCCATGTCACTTTTTTTTTTTTGGCAATACTGGAGTTTGAACTCAGGGCTTTGCACTTGCTAGGCAGGTGCTCTACCACTTGAGCCACTCCACCAGCCCTTTCTGTTTTAGTTATTTTTTAAATAGGGTCTCAAGTTTATGCCAGGGCTGACCTAGGTGACAATCTTCCAGTTGACACTTCTCACACAGCTAGGGTGGCAGGAGTTTCCACAGTGTCTAGAGATGAGGTCTTGTGAAATTTTTGCCTGATTTGGCCTTGAACCACAATCCTTCCAATCTCCACTTTCCGAGTAGTCAGGATTACAGGTGTGAGGCCCGCACCCAGTTCCATGTCACTATTAATTTGCTTAAAAATAAATCAAAATATCTGCATACTACTTTGGTCGGACAAAAATCATACTTTTTCTCACTTGACCAGCCAGTGTTAAAACTTGACCAGCCAGTGTTAAAATGCATTTGCTGCCATAAAGGTTGTGGCTTTTAGGCAGGTGACTTTTTTTTCCCAAGTAGGTACAGATCTGTATTATTTAAATAGGTTTACTTAGGCTTTTGTTGCAATGTCTGAATTGGCTAACCCAGATGCATTTTGTTGAGTTGAGATCTTGAAGTGTGGAAGAGAAATTTACCTTTTCAAGGGCATCAACGTGCCTGGCGTATTAGTCTTTCTGGTCAAGGAACAGGATTTAGGTCATCAAATGTATGGCTGCTGCTGCTCCAGAAATACTTGCAGTGTTAGGGAAGCTTTTACCAGAGTGTTGAGGAGCAGGGAGCCCCAGTGTGATAACAGGAAAGAAGGTTGAGTTGCTACGGAGGCTCTATAGAAAATCTGCAGGGCCCCTCTGTCCATGGTGGGCAGTAAGTCATTCACTAAGATCACCCGTGGAATTGTTTATTAGTCCTAAGGGAGCTGGCTGTAACTAATTACTAGAATATTTCTTCTAGAGCTGCTGGTTTCTGAGTATCATTCTCTTGTGACTTCACAATGCCAGGGATGCCACCCAGGGTTTTTTGGTGTTTGGCAGTTCTGGGGATTGAATTCAGGGCGTTGTGCTTGCTAGGCAGGTGCTCTACCGCTAAAGCCATGCCTCCAGCCCTTTCTGCTTTGTTTTTCACACAGGGTCTATCAGTTTTGGGTGGGGCCAGGCTTTGACCTCATCCCTCCTATTTCTGCCTCCCAAGTAGCTGGGATCACAGGCATGAGCCATGATGCCCAACCTTTTCTCAGGACTTTGATTTTGAATAGTTGGGAAGTGGTTATTTATCACGATGAGGTCTCACCAGGGTTTTTAAATTTTGTTTTGGCAGACTGGGGTTCAAACTCAGAGCCTCACACTTGCTAGGCATTCGCTCCACCACTTGAGCTCTCCACCAGTGAGGTCTCACTATGTAGCACAGGCTGACCTCAAACCTGTGGGCTCACGCAATCCTCCTGCCTCAACCTCCCCAGCAGCTGCAGCACAGAACTTTGCACCCAACAGGAAATCTACTTTTAAAAAAAGCTCAATCTGGAATAATAATAATGATAATAAAACTACTGAAGCAAGACCACCACTACCAGTGGTACAGACACTGTAGGAGCAGGATGAACCATGAATGCCCATTTCTACTGAAGGGCCACAGCCGAGAACCAGGAGACCTAGGAATGGTCGTAGCTTTCCAGTTAACTACTGTATCATGTGGGCCAGGTCACTTAGACCATCTGAATCTGTTTTCTCCACTTTGGCCTTGACATTTGGTGATAATGTGAAGAAACAGTAGAATGTCACATTTCAGCCAAGAGTTAATATAAAAAACATTTCTAGATTTTCAGTAATCAAGTCATCCAAAAAATCGTCTTTCAGAATACTTCAGCATCATTATTTTGTAATCCTTTCTGAGAATTGCCTGTAACATCAACCAGAATTCCAGAGAAGGCCTGAGACTGGCACTGGCCCTGTGATGAAGGCAGGGGTGTTGACTTTGATGTTGGCAGTCTTGGCTAAGATTTTGACACATGAAGACTTTCTCTGGGCAATGCTATTCTGCAGTTAGTTATAAATAGGCTCAACTGATGACTGAAAAATTTCCAGCATGCAAGTTTCCCCTGCCCTTTTCAAACTTAGCAGGTCTGCACTGAGTGAGAGAGAGCTGTCCTGGCTAGAAAATATGCAGGTTTCAATGTGCATTATTGCATACACAACGGATAAAATAATTGGATCGGTTCAATCATTATAGATTTGCTTAAGCCAATATTTGAAAATTCCTAATTCTTCATTCCCAGCCTTGGTCTTTGATAACTTCAAGCATGTAGGATGCAGAACAAGGACTTTTGTTAGTGAGAAAGCAGCGACCTCTAGTGGTTGTTGACATTCTCACTTGAACAATAGATTTATGGCAAAATTCTCAGGGCTCTCTTTGCTGCCATCCCATGGCCATATAAAGCATCACAACTGATGTGCATGCGTAATTATGGTGAATGCCATGTAATAATTCACCATAGTGCATAGTTTGATTTTACACCACCCCAATAAGATTGTTCATTCCTATTTCCAGTTAACTAAGAATTTATTTTTTATTACCACTCATATATCTAATCAGAGAAGTACCTGGATTATTTATGACTGGCAGTAGCTGCCTAAGATAATTTTCAAACTCAGCTGACAAGGCAGATTAGGATAAAATATGTCTCCGACCAAGGTATCACTTTTGGGCTCTGACTCTTATCAATGGACAAGTTCCCACGCTCTACTTATAACACTGGTGGTTCTTGTGTAAGGGTGGGCCCGGAAGCTGAGCGTGGCTCCAGGCTGAGACAGTGTTTACCAGGGTTGACTGAGGAAGCAAATCATCCCTGAAGGACAGTTTCCCTGAGTTAGACCTGGAGTCAGGCTCCCAGACAATGAGAAAAAGTGCAGCTGGAGGAGCAGAGTTGCAGAGGCCAATTTTAGATCAGCCAGGAAATGAGGCACCTGTATAAATGTTCTGGGTCATTGGTTATTCATATGGGGAAAATGAAAAGCCTTCCTCAAGTGCATCCTCAGCTCTCAGTGCTCCAGAGGTTGAGGCAACAGGATCATAAGTTTAAGGCCAGCCTGGGCTACATAGTGAGACAACAGCTCATGTCTGTAATCCCAGCAACTGGGGAGGCAGAGGTCAGGAGGATCATGGTTTGAAGCCAGTCTGGACAAAAAGCAAGACCCCATCTCAACAAACAAACTGGGCAAGGTTGTATGCTTCTGTATTCCTAGATTGGTGGGTGTGAGAAGCAGGAGGATCTTGATCCAAGGCTGGCCCTAGGCAAAAGCTCAAGACCCTATCTGAAAAATAACTAAAGCTAGAGCTCTAGGGGTGTGGCCTAAGTGGTAGAGTTCCTGCCTAGCAAGTGCAAGGTCCTGAGTTCAAACCCCAGTACCACCAAAATGCAACAATAACAACAATGCCTATGGATTAAGACTTGAATGTCTTGCTGAACACTGATGTGTGTGCATATTCTTTCCTAAGCCCTGGAAACAAGCAGGGAGGGGAGTGAGAGGAGCTGTCCTCAGGGTACACACAGAGTGGGGAATTGTTTGTTCTTCCAACTGCCAGCTCCACAATCCATGGATGGCACACACAACAGGCAGGAAAGTACTTACTGCCTCACTGACTGAAGCTGGAAGCAGACCCCTCCTCCCCCAGTCAGGTGGCTGCACCCTATCCCCTTGTCAAAAGTCCAGAGTCACAGAACTCAGGTAAGCCAGGACTGGTTTCCTGATCCACAGAAGCTGTGAAGTAATAAAGGCCATTTTACACCAATTAAGTTTGACTTACTTGTTACACAGCAATATGTGACTAATACACTCCCTTCCTGGCTAACCTAGCAACCATGCAACTGAGTATCCAGTCTGCCAACAACAGAGACCAGCACTGTGTCCCTTACGTGGCATGCTCTGGCATGACCCCGAGGAAACCAACCAGCCCCTACGTGACCAATCCACAACATGGAACCCCTCTCCAACCTGGAAGGGACAGACACAATGTCTGCTCCACAGGCATGGGATGCCTAGTGCATCTCATCAGCCTGGGGACACACTTTACAAGAAGGGCGACGTGTGAGTTCACAGAGGATATAAGTTTCCATGGTAAAGTCACAAGCCACAAGCATCTGACCTGATCGAGCGATAGAACCTGTTAAAGTCACATCTGCAGGGCAATACTGTGAGAAATGAGGTGCCACCCTCCAGGGCACAGCCCACACTTTAAGTATGAAGCCATGCCTGCCTCCTCCCCAGGGATCTGCTGGGGAAACAATTAGTGTTCTCCATCTCTACAAGCCTGGGCTCTGCAGGTCTAAAAGACCTTGTCCTCAAGAGGACACTTCAGTCAGATGAAGTGCTACCAAGGTGCTAGGAGACCTAGCAGCAGGAAGCTGAGTCACCCTGCTGGCAACACGAATTGGCCACAGTCACCAGGAGGAAGGCTTCTGCTCTACCCTGGGAGAATATGTTTAGCAACCAGGTGATCTCCGTTGAGGTAAGAGGCTAACCAAGGTGAGCCCAGCCTGCGAAGGACAGCAGGTGCACTAGCTGAGGAATCTACAACAGATGGTGGAAGGAGGTGGAGCATGATTGCAGCTTCAAGGCCAGCTGCTGTGACAGGGCCATGGCTTGTCCCATTAGTCCTCCTCTTCTGAATTCCCCTGGATGAGGCCCTAGACTCTCCATCAATACGTGTGAATCTGAGCAGCTCAAGGGGTGGATGGTAGAGAGCACCTGACAGCCACTCAACTCCCCATTCTGCTCCAGAGTCGTAGCCTTAGCTTAGGGAGTGCTGCTGAATGACACATCGGCCCAGTGCCTCTGGAACTGATTGCCTCAGCTGAAAGAGCCACCTCACCCATGCCACAGTGGCCCACATCCAGTGGCTGTTGGAGGGAGTCCAGCTCAGGACAGCATTGAATGGCTGATCTAACTCCTGAGCTCCTGGTGGAGGTGACAGGAAGCTGTCATTTGACCAGCACAGAGGCTTGTTTCTCCCTTAGCCCAATCATGGTTTCTTTGGCTCCCTTCCTGGGTGTTGGTCTTAAGAGCATCCTTACTCAATCTTCCATGGGCCAAGGCCAGCTCAAAGCCAGTTCCCATGGAGTTCCGGTTCCAGAAGCCACTCTGTGCCCCTCAGTGTCAAAACTTACAAAAGCTGGACCACTTCTGTAGAAAATTATAAATTTCCAAGCTGACTCAAAGAGAAAGACAAGGCCTGTGTAGTAATAACCATTTACAAAAATTAACTAGAAAAAACACCAGGTTCAACTTTATAAGCAAAGTTCTATCAAAGTACATGGTACAGAGTCCTAGAGAAACTCTGACAGAGAATAGTGAACAATACGAATCTTTCTAATTGATTCTATGCAATTACAATAACATTTATACTTGAATTAGTAAAGCCCAGTATGATAAAGAAAACATACAGGCTAATTTAATTGAGAAACTAACATTCTAACATTACGACCAACTAGAACTTATCTTGGGAACACATATTAGCAGATTACATTGACACATTAAAAGAGAAAGTATATTTCACTACATGCAGAAATTTTTTTCTGTAGAAATCTTTAGATAAGATTTAACACATGCTCTTGATTTAAAAATAAAGCAAAGCAGGAATAGAAAGAAATTTGCAGAAATTTGACAAAGCACAGATAATCACTAGCATATTAGCAAGTTAGGAGCAGGATTCAGTATTATAAGGAAATACCTAACTAGCTCCACAAGACAAGTAGAACAAAAGGCAAAAGGGAAAGAAAGAGGGAAAAAAACACAAAGATGTCATTATTTACAAACATCTACACACAAAATTCAAGAGAATCTATGGATAAAATTTTAGATCTAAAAGAAAATTCAAAGATAAAGGAGAATGATGGAGGGAGCAAATTCAACTATGATACAAGAACTTTTGTAAATGTCACAATGCACCCCTACCACAACAATATAATTTAAAAAAGAAAATTCAATAAGGTTGCTAAGTACACAATAAATAAATGAAAATTCAATAGCATTCCTATCTACCTACAAAAAACATGCAGAGTGCAATTTAAAAAATCCTGCCACTTGAGGCTGGCTCAAGTGGTAAGAGTGCTTGTCTACCAAGAATAAGGCTCTGAATTCAAACTCTTGTGCTACACACACACACACAAAAGAAATCTTAATCACAATAGCAAAAATCTATGCGCAGAATGTATAATTTCATAGAAAATTACATCTACTGAAGGCACAAAAAAGGCCTAGAGACACACCATGTTATAAATGGAGCACCTCAGTATCCTAGATATCAATTCTCAATGTCTGCATTCAATGTTACTCCAATCAACATCCCAATAGTGCTTTTCTTCATAGTACCTGGCAACCATTTTTAAACTGAGAATGAATTATAAAAGGCCAATATAGCAGCTGAATAATGGCGCCACCAAAAATGTTCCCCCTTAATGTCTGGGACCTGTGAACATGTTACAATAGCAAAAGAGACTTCGTAGTCATGATTAGGTTAAGATGGAGATTGTCCCAGATTCTTTCAGTAGATCCAATCACCAGGGTCCTTATAAAAGAGGAAAAGGCTGTGTGGCCCAGAGGCAGAGAGATTAGAAGATGCTGTACCGCTGACCTTGAAGAAGGGTAAAAGAGCCTTCTAGAAGCTAGGAAAGGCAAGGAAATGTTCCAGAAGGAACATAGTTCTGCCAACACTTTCATTGTAGACTTCTGATCTCCAGAACGCTAAGAATGGCTTTGTGTCATTTTCAATCACTAAGAGCGGTATTTTTTCATACTAGCAATAGGAAATTAATATGGTAAAAAAAATAGTCTAAATGACCTTGAAGAGAGAGACCCTTCAAAAAATCGCGTCTTTATGTAAAGCTATTGTGATTAAAAACCAAATGGAACAGATGCAGACATAGATACATATATCAATAAAACAGAAAAGAGCTATGATAGGCTGGTGGAGTGGCTCAAGTGGTAGAGCACCTGCCTAGCAAGCGTTCAGGCCCTCTGTTCAAACCTCAGTACCACCAAAATAAAAACTTTCGAAGAAAATTATAAAAATTTTTGTATGCAGATGGTATTTATTCAAAAACACCAAATAACACAGGAAAGTCAAGAAGCAATTGAATATGTTAACAAAGAAAACAACTTGGTGACAAATGGCACCACCAAAGCAGAGGAAGGCAAGACACAGACGATAGAAGGAGATATTTCCATCAAGCAAAACTGGCAGAGGATTAGCATTCTAACCAAAACTAACATAACAATGGTCCAAATACAAATGGGCAAACCCCGAATGTTTATAGAAGGGAAATCACAAATGAACTGTGATCCTGGGAAAACGTGCTCAGTCTTCCCTGTACCAGGGGGATGCAGATTAGAACAGTATTCTGCCTTTCGCATCTGGCAGATGGGCAGACATTTAAGGTTGGCACTACCTAGTGTTGGAAGATAGCGAGGCATGGGACCTTATGCACTTCTGGTGTATGAATGTAAGTTGGTACCACTTCTTAAGAGTGATTAGATTCTATCTACCGATGTTGAAGAGACATGTTTGTTACCTACCACCCAGCAATCCTACTCCTAGATGCATAGCCTAAAGAGATGCCCAAAGAGGTGCCCTAAGAAGTTAGGTACAAGAATGCTGTTTCTGGTGACTATGTTTATAATGGAACATTTTGGGAACAACCTGAGGATCCTTGAGTGATGGGGAGGTAATTGTGGCTTATTCTACAATGGAATGCTCTTCAGCAGTTTAAAAGCATGAATTAATATCTACAAGTATCAAACGGATCAATGTGGACAACATGTCTCCTAAAAAGGAGAAACTGTACAATGACCCAGGCGTTGACACCACTTGTGGAAGTCTTCTGTGTGCACAGAAGACTCTATAGGTCAGAAGGCATGCAGGAGGTGACACGTTCCCTACAGGCATGGAAAGGCGGGAGGACATGCCCTAACGTGAAGAGCGACTGTGTCTGGGGCCACAGGTCCTAAAGTGTCTCTGGAATGTTCAAGTCTTTTGCATTTGAAACACATTTTTTTCTGGGTTATGGGTACATAGGTATTGCAGTTTTGAACTACTTCATAACTTAACACTTTGTCTTGTTTGTTTTTTATTTTATTTTTGGTTTTTGATGAAAGGATCTTGCTATGTAGTCCAAGCTGGCCTTAAACTCACAGTCGTTTTACCTTACCTCCTGAATGCTGCGATCACAGGTGTGTCCCATCATGCCAAGCTAAAACATTGTCTTTCATATTCCACATTTACTGTAGTTTAATTTCCTTCCTTCTTAACAGTAGGTGTCCTCTCCCTTAGTATTATTAGTTTTTTAGTTAGGTATGTGTTAGAATGAAGACTATGTTATTTCTTCATCCTTCCCACCCTATGTGTGGTCACATGGCCCTGTTACTAAGCTCTTTCTAAGGAATTATGGGTGGGGGTCCAGGGGACTTGGCAGAAGCCTCCTTCCCAGAAGCCTTCCACTGAGAGAAGACTTCGTTTGCCCTTCCTGTACGCTGGCTTGCAGACACGTTGGCTGGGGAGCCAGGTGGCTTTGGACCATGAGGTGACCTTGATGACGACCAGGAGGGCATATGCTGAAGCTGGAGAGACAGAGACATGGCTGTGAGGACACCCGGCTTCCCCATGTGAAGCCTGGCAGTCTGCCCGTGT
The DNA here is from genome assembly GCF_047511655.1 of Castor canadensis. Lineage (NCBI taxonomy): Eukaryota > Metazoa > Chordata > Mammalia > Rodentia > Castoridae > Castor > Castor canadensis. Next base: position 52,731,996 of record NC_133400.1, read on the forward strand.
CTGGACTTTTCATGTAGACAAGAAAACCTCCTGGGTTTAAGCCACTGTCTGGAGGTTTTCTCTCACTCCTGGAAGACAAGTTGCAGATCTGAACTGTATCTCCAGAGATTACTTGACCTTCATTCCCATTAAATTGAATGTCACTTTGTGATGTTCATTCACAGGACAGCAGATTGCAGATTCGCCACCCATGAAGTAATAACTCTGCATTTTTATTTTATCTATAGGTTTTCATCGTTAAGTAAAGGGTTGATAACATTGAATATGATAACTTCCCTTGATAAAACCCATATAATGCCTCCTTCTAAAAAACTGTTGCAGACACATTTATTTTGTAGCTACTCTCACAAGGTAGAAAATCTGAATTATCTTTATAGCTAGCACCAGAACGCTTTTGAGAGAAAAAGCATTGAGTGCTTTGCATAGAGGTTGATTCCTTAGAGCCTGGATATTGGCCAGCCCCAGGTTCAAGGGAACTAAAAACTACTGTGTAAAGCAAGGAGTGGTGGTGCACACCTGTAATCACAGCATTGGGGAGGTTGAGGCAGGAGGATTGTGAGTTCAAGGCCAGCCTGGGCTACAAGTTCACGGCTGTCCTGAGTTACATAGTGAGGCCCTAACTCAAAAAACAAAACTAAGAAACAACAACAAAAACTTACTGTGTATTCAAGACAAAATGTTGTCACTCCAGGGCTCTATTTTGTAGGATCTGAGAGTTGGGGAGTAGCCTTGGCGGGTGGCAGCCTTCCCTACATGGTAAGGGCTTCCCAGGGACCCCATGTCTTCACAACTCACAAACTTCTGCTTGGTGTGTGAATGTGCCCGTGTGCGGCCACACTGATTCTGTGATGGCACAAACTTGGGAGAAATAGAAACGGTCCAAGTAGTTGCAGGAACAAGGGACCTACCCCAACTGAAGCCTTCGTTACAGTTCAAATTCCTTCCTGTTATCCCCTGAGAAATGACACAACTCCAGGACAGCGCAGTTCATCATGGTGACTACCCAACCAATGGCTCCTGAGGCCAGAAAGTGGGAAACAATCTCACGCCAACTTAGCAGATAGCTAAAGTCACACTTTAAAAATAAAACTAACTCTTCTCTACTTTCTAAAATTAGAGATGGTTGTTGAAAGTTGTCAGTCTGGGACATCTATGGAGATAATCATACGGGTTCCTCCTTAACTAACTCAGATGAGTTACTTCAGAGGTTTCTTAATGCTGAGCTGCTTTTGCATTCCTGGGTGAACCTTGCTTAGTTGATGTGCATTTTTCTTCCTCCCTTCCCCTCTCCTTTTCTCCTTCTTCTCCTGACTGCTGCGATTATGGTATGTGTCATCACACCTAGCAGCTCTGTATTATTCTTTAAATGTATTTTTAGAAAGCTGGGTGAGGCAGTGTGCACCTGTAATCCCAGCACTGGGGAGGCAGAGACAGGAGGATCTTCATTCTGAGGACAGCCTGGGCTACATAGCAAGACCCTGTCTCAAAAAATTTACTTTAGAATCATATTTCTGATTATTTTATGCAAAAACAAACAGGAGTAGGGATATGGCTCAAGTGGTAGGGTGCTTGCCTAGGAATATTGAAGCCCTGAGTTTAATTCCAAGTACCACAAAAGAAGGAGGAGGAGGAAGAAAAAGCACAAAACAAAACAAACTTAAACAGAAAATAGGACAACTTTCATGGGAAGGTAAAGATCATCGATTGTCATATCGGATTAAGATGTCCTGTTTTACCCATGAAGCGGGAACCTCTGAAACCTGTCAGCTAGGCCATGAGGTAAGCACATCTACCTGTGGTTAGAACGTGCCAGAAACCACGCACTCCTCCCTGAGAATTCGGGACAGAAACTAAAGAGAGTTCTTCTTACCCATCGTTGGAACTTGCATAAAAAGTGCTGGCGATGTAGCTTGGTCAGTGGTTGAGCATTTGCTTGGTATACATGAAGTCCTGTATTCCATTTCTGGCACTGAAAAATAAGTCGTCGTCCTGGAGGCTGGGCATGATGGTGCGTACCTGTAATGTCACCTACTCAGGAGGCAGAGATAGGAGGATTGAAATTCAAGGCTGGCATGGGCAAAAAGTTACTAAGACCTCATCTCGACAAATAAACTGGGTGTGGGGGTACAAGTCTGATCCCAGCTATGTGGGAGGCATAAGTAGGAGGATTTTGATCCAAGGTGGCCCGCTGGCAAAAAGTGCAAGGCTATGCCTGAAAAAATAACTAAAGGAAGTTAGGCTCAAGTGGTAAGCACCTGTCTAGCAATCCCAAGGCCCTGAGTCCAAATCCCAGTACTGTCACCAAAAAAAAAAAACCAAAGAAGTTGCAGTACTGAGAGCCTCAGAAGTAGGGAAGCAAAGTCACACCATGGATTGGACTTAGAGCTGGAAACATTCACACGGGGACATGGCAGTACAGTGTCACATGTTAGGCTTCCAAGCTCACACTTCTGGGAGAAAGAAAGATGTGTGTGTACAAAGGAACCCAGGACGCCTGGTGCCCTAACCCAAGCTATTCCCCAGGAACTGTCAGGAACTGCTACAGAAAACTCTGCCATCCAGCCTTCCTCAGGGCCTTCGTCCTGCTCCATTGTGACCCAGGACTTGGCCTCCAGAATGCTGTGGAGGTGACACATTTATACTGCTCCAAAAATATGATCCTCTTTGCCAAGCAAAAAGCCCATCATTTCAAGACATCTAACATCCTAACCACACCCTACAAGCCAGTGAGTCCTCCCGTCTTTGGAAAGATAAGGAGACACAATAAAAACCTCATTAAAGACCCAATTTTTTGCAGTAAAAATAATGGTTAAGTTTATTAGGAAAGGAATTTAGTGTAACAGGTAAAAGTGGGAGAAATGGAAAAAAGGCTTTCAGAGACTCCCAAAAAACTGATTTTGAATTTACCTTTTATCTTGGAGGCTATGAATTTTGGTAGGGCTTAAGAAACCATCTATTTTAGGGGAAAATATTACTTCTTGAAAGGAAAAGATGTAAAATGTCAGCATAATAAATATTAGAATTCCTCCACCCCCATCCAATGTAGAATACTCCATTTTTTCCTTCATGTGTCTTCCTCTGGATGGGGACTGCGTGAGAGGCCATCTGGATTTCAATGATTGCCATGGTTATTTATTGCCTCACAAGGAATGTGCACAGGTGTAATTGCAAAGAAAAACTCAAGTGTGTATCCCTAATATATTATTACAATAGGTACATGGATTATTTATAGTCATTATAACAATATAATTACATTAATGTCCACGTGAGAGAAAGTCTGCAATGAACTAGCTGGTTAAAGAGAAGCTTTGCTGAAACAGTACACCGGCTTTATGCTAACTCGTTAGTATGATGTCGTGATACCAATTCAATGTTAAAATGAGTTCCTGGGCCAGGCACCATGGTTCAAGTCTGTGATTCTACCTACTTGGGAGGCAGAGATCAAGAGGATCATGGTTTGAGCCCAGTGTAGGCAAAAAAATTCTCAAGACCTTATTTTGATCAACAGCTTGGCATGGTAGCATGCACCTGTCATCCCAAGCTACCCAGGAGGCTGAGATGGGAAGGATTTTGGTTGAAGGTCAGCCCAGATTAAAAAAAAGTTTGTGAGATCAGAAATAATCAATCAAACAAACAAACAAACAAACAGAAACAGAACAAAATGAACTTCAACCAATAGCTGGGCATAGTGGCATGCACCTATCATCCCAAATAGGAGAATGGCCAGGGCAAAAAAAGCAAGACCCTATCCCAAAATAATGAACACAAAAAAGGGCTGGCAGAGTGGCTCAAGTGATAAAGTGCCTGCCAAGCAAGCATAAGGCCCTGAGTTCAAATCCAAGTACTGCCAATAAAAACAATAAATACATAAAAATAAATAAAATGAGCTCCTGAAGAATATGAACAAATTACTAGAGCAAAAGTCCCGCATTGCACTGTAGAAGAATAGATCGTCGCTTGGGTTATGAATTCATCCACCATGAAGAATGAACAAGAAAACACTATCTGAGTAAAAGCAAGGCAAGGAGAATGAATAGCTCTATGTACAAAAGCAGACAGAGCACAGGGTTTGACCTATGGGTCTTAGTGTCAACCCCTGCTCTAGAGCTAAGTTTGGTCCAAAAATTCAAAGAAATAATAGTAGGTCAGGATACATGAAAATTCTATGAAATTTGATGTTCAGTGTCCATTCATTAACGGATTGTCTATGGCTGCTTCTGTGCTAGAACTGGCTGATGGTGACAGTCACCTTGTGGCCTGTAAGGCCTGAATATTTGCCATCTGTACTTTCATGGAGAATGCCTGTCATTTCCTGACCTGGAGCAGTCGTCCTCAGTTTTGGAACTCTCTGGAAAACTTTAACAATATTCACTGACTTGCAGATAGCCTAGGCGCTGGGGTACAGATGATCATTCAGCTACGCTTGAGAAGCACTACACTGAATCTGGCCTTCAGAATGGACACCTTCAGAGCTGTGAGTCTCATCTGTTTGTCCCTTTGATCTTGTAAAAATGCCCTAATTCCTTCCCTAACACCAGGGGCAACACCAGGGGCAGGAGAGGAGGATGGAATGAGCGGGAGGATTGCCCTTTCCCTTGCATGTACAGAGAACACTTTGAACCCTTTCACCTGCTCATGTGAAGCCTGAAATGTGTTATCCAGCCAGACTCTGCTCTGACTTGTCTGAGAATGAGAAAACAGGACAGACCATGGTCATGGGGGAAAAGCAGAGTTTTGATCCTCAGAAGTCTCATGTAAACTATACAAATATATGGAGTTTCTAAATTAGTGACTTATACTAAAAAATTGTTTCTTACGTGAAATTTAAATTTTATTGGGTGTCTCATATCTTTATTTGCTAAGTCCAGCAACTCTGTATACAAATCTTAGTAATTAAAAAAAGATTAAGTTCTGACTTGGTGGCACCTGCCTATGATCCCATCTATCTAGGAGGCAGAGATTGGGAGGATCACAGGGCAAGGCAAGCCCAGAGGGGAAAAATTATCAAGACCTCCATCTCAACAAAACAAGCTGGTCATGATGGTGCATGCCTGTAATCATGCACCATCAATTACATGGAAGGCAGAGAGAGGTAGGAGGATCAAGGTTCAAGGCCAACCCTAAGCAAAAAGTGCAAGAATCTATTCTGAAAAATAACTAAAGCAAAAAAGAACTGAGGATTTGGTTCAAGTGGCAGAGTACCTGCCTATCAAGCATGAAGCCCTGAGTTCAAATCCCACTACTGAAAAAAAGTTTGCTGAAAAATAGAACATACTAATTGATTTCAATCAATCATTTCCTCCAAAACCTTCCTATGAAAAATGACTGTTTTGTGTTTAAAAGGAGTCAAGAATGTGAACTCAACCTACTAAAATTGCAAACTGACCTCTAGAGGAAGCCAAACTGATAAGGAAACTGACAGGACATTCTGTATGGCCTCCTTGATCTTGTACACAGATTCTAAATTAACCCTGTGTAAAAACAAAACTGAAAAATCCCTGTTCTCAAAGGTATGGGTTTCGTTTTTTGAAATAACACAGGAAACATGCCCAATGTCTGAAACAGGTAGCTAGCAGTGTCTGTTTGCACAGAAGAATCCCGTGTGTTAAGCCTGCTCCACTCATCCCTGGCACAGATGGGGGCAGACTAGGGAGTAGGAACACCTGAACGATGAATTAGAAGACTGATTGTATAATGCTTTGAACTTGACATTGTAAACAACAATGGACTATGAACGGTGGCTTAGTGACTATGAGAAAAATAGTGTAGGAATTCCCAAAAACCTGTCCCCCTGACCTGTCAATGTCACCCTGCACGACCTCTCTTCTCCAGCCATGAGCTCTCCTTCTCCATGCAGTTCCTTGGCTGGAAGGGAAAAATTAGGACCTCTTGTCAGGCTGTTGCTTCCCTCTCCCACACCAGAGGAGAAGAGCTTCCCTTGCATTCTGGCTTAACGGAAACCTATTTTACTTTTAAATTCGTCAAATGTCCATTTATTGTTTAAAAATTATATCATTAAAATGACCCATGACCAGCTGGGTTGGTCTTTTGGCAAGACAAGAGACAAAGAGGAAACACTTGGAATTCAGAAAACCCTTTCTCTTTGAAAGTCGATTTCGCAAGTTTGTGATCTTAAAAGCAAAGAGGGGACTGCAAAAATGGCACATTTCCTTTTCCACTTTGCCTTCCTGTCATAACAATCATACCCTGCTGAGTTAAGGGATGCTGTTAGAGGAAAGGGGGAGGTCACGTAATTGAGGGTACAAGAAGAAAGGCACATTATATAGTTTAAAAGTCGTATCCAGGCTAGGTGTGCTGGCTCACACCTATTATCTCAGCTACTCAGAAGGCAGAGATCAAGAGGATTCAGGTTTAAAGCCAGCCTCATGGAAAAGGTTACATCTCAACCAATAAACTGGGCATGGTGGCATGCACCTGTCATCCTAGCTACAGAGGACACATAAACAGGAAGATCTTGATCCAGGCCAGCCCAGGCAATAACGTGAAAGTCTATCAAAAAAATACCTAAAGCCGAAAGGGCTGGGGGCGTGGCTCAAGTGGTAGAGCACTTGAGCAGGAGGCCCTGAGTTCAACACACAGTACACCAAAAAAGGTCACATCTGCTCCGTGCTGGTGACTCATGCCTGTAATCCTAGCTACTCAGGAGGCAGAGATCAGTAGAATTGAGGTTCAAGCCAGCCCCGGCAAAGAGTTTGTGAGACCCTATCTTAAAAATAACCAACACAAAAAAAGGGTTGGTGGAGTGGCTCAAGTGGTAGAGTGGCTGCCTAGCAAGTGTAAGGCCCTGAGTTCCATCCCCGTACTGCCAAAAAAAGTCTCATCCATTACATTGACTATTAACACCACAGTCCACTCAGCCTCATCAGGCGCTTTCTCAGGCTTGTGCTTAGGCAGATCCAAGCACATGGAAATAGTTCCTAACCTCTTGGCATGTATGCTCTGACCAGGATATGCACATGGCCATTGGGACTGCATCCTGGAGGGCCAGGCCAACCCTCCATGACCATAGAATAAATAAAAAAAAGGAAAATATTTCTCCATGCTGGAAGTAATCAGAAGGCAAGATCACTCAAGCAGGAGTCAAAATGGCAAAGGAATTGTTTTGAAAGGATTTCTCAAGTGACTCTCCATTGTTAAAATGATGTCCTTGTCATAGGTCAGTCCTGTCTGGTTCGTGGTGATTATGGATCTGCTGAGGGTCTGTGAATTTCGTGACAATCCCGTCTGTGAGGTAGCAGCGGGGAGAGATAGCCATGGGCCGGGATAGTCATCTCTCAGCGGCTGACCTTGTAACCCAGCATTTGTAATGGTTCTTGGTAGTCTAGGTTTTGGTAGCTATCAACTATTTTTTTACTGAGTAGCAATGATGTGAAAATTTGGAAATATATAGATCTGTGGAAATAAATGAAGATGCAGTAAATGAGAAAGGCAAAGGCTGTTTTTCCTGAGCTGCTATGGCGAGGGAGTTAGCTGCCCTTGGCTTTGGCAGAAACTCGAAGTCAGGCAGGAAACTTGACAATGGAGAAGTGGGTAGGCTTCAGGCATGGGCAGTCAGAGGCTGTGGGCCTGGGAGGCTGTAGGTGAGAGGCCTGGAGATAGGGCATGGAATGGGATTGCCTGGGGCACGGGTTCAACTTTTTCATGTTGCTTCTAAGCTGGAAGCAGAGACAGAAATGAGGAAGCTAAGTTATTATTCGCATCCTGACAGTTACGGTTATTGTTCAGCTGCCTAGTCTATCACTAGCGATGCCTCCTGTCTTCCTGCATGCCTGACTTACTGAGGCAGGCTGGCTTCCTGCGTGCTTTATTGTAGACAGATTGCCTGGTCAGTTTGCTGAAGGTGAAGGATCGAAGTTCTAGTCTTTATATATGGTCTGACCATTGGTTTCAAATTTTTAATCATTGTGTGGTTTCACAATTAAGACGTTTGAACTTTATTTATTTATTTATTATTTATTAATCATATGTGCATACAATGCTTGGATCATTTCTCCCCCCTCCTCCCACCCCCTCCCTTACCACCCACCCTGCCCCCTCCCTCTTCCCCTCACCCCCTCGATACCCACAGAACTATTTTGCCCTTATCTCTAATTTTGTTGTAGAGAGAGTATAAGCAATAATAGGAAGGAATAAAGGTTTTTGCTAGTTGAGATAAGAATAGCTATACAGGGAGTTGACTCACATTAATTTCCTGTGCATGTGTGTTACCTTCTAAGTTAATTCTTTTTCATCTAACCTTTTCTGTAGTTCCTGCTCCCCTTTTACTATTGGCCTCAGTTGCTTTTAAGGTATCTATTTTAGTTTCTCTGTGTTGAGGGCAACAAATGCTAGCTAATTTTTTACCACAACTTGGCTTTTGTGAATAGTTCAGCCCATATTTTTATTATTTATCTCCTTCTGCTTGTTTTGGGTTTTGCTTGTTCTTGTTTCTCTAGGAATTTGAGATGCAGCATTAGGTCATTTATTTGAGATCTTTAAGTGTTTTAATATATGCACTCATGGCTGTAAATTTTCCTCTTAGGACTGCCTTTGCTGTGTCCCATAGGTTCTGGTAGGTGGTGTTTTCATTTTCATTAACTTCCAGGAATTTTTTGATTTCCTCCCTTATTTCTTCTATGACTCATTGATTGTTGAGCAATGTGTTGTTCAGACTCCAATTGTTTGAATATTTTCTGCTGCTGTTTTTGTTGTTGAGTTCTAGTTTTATTGTATTGTGATTAGATAGTATGCAGGGGGTTATTTCAATTTTCTTATGTTTGTTGAGACTTGTTTTATGCCCTAAGATATGATCTATTGTGGAGAAAGTTCCATGGGCTACTGAGAAGAATGTATATTGTGCTGTTGCAGGATAGAATACTCTGTAGACATCTGACAGTTTCATTAGCTCTATAGTGTCATTTAATTTTCATATTTCTTTGTTGATTTTTTGTCTGGATGACTTATCTATTGTTGTTAGTGGGGTATTAAAGTCTCCCACTACCACTATGTTGGGAGTCTATATGTGGTTTTAAGTCCTTTAGGGTATGTTCAATGAAGTTGGGTGCACTGACATTGGGTGCATATAAGTCGATAATTGTTATTTCCTCTTGATGTATTGCTCCTTTTATTAGTATGAAGTGACCTTCTTTATCTCTTTTGAGTAATTTAAGTTTGAAGTCCACTTTATCTGCTATAAGTATTGCTACTCCTGCATGTTTTCAGGGGCCATTAGCTTGGTAAATCATCTTATAGCCTTTCACTATAAGCCAGTGTTTGTTTCTGTTAATAAGGTGGGTCTCTTCTAAACAACTGATTGTTGGGTCTTTCTTTTTAATCCAGCTTTCCAAATGGTGCCATCTGATGGGAGAGTTGAGTCTGTTAACATTCAGTGTTAGTATTGAGAGGTATATGGTGACTCCTGCCATTTAGTTGATTTTGTTGTTTGAGGATTTGAATGCGTGCAACCTATTCATTGCAACCCTCTGAGCACTTGTCTGTTCTTTTTCATGAGGCTTAATACTTCCCATCCTTTCATGGTTGTGTTTGTTTTTGTCTTCTGTGTATAGGATTCCTTTCAGAATCTCTGTACTGGTAGCTTAGTGGTCATATATTGTTTTAGTTTCTGTTTATCATGGAAGACTTATTCCTCCATCAGTTTTGAATGATAGTTTTGCTAGGTAGAGTATCCTAGGACTGAAATTGTTTTCTTTCAGTGCTCAAAATATCTTGTTCCATGCCCGTCTTGCTTTTAAGGTTTCAGTGGAGATGTCTGATGTTATTTTGATGGGTTTACTTTTATATGTTACAGCCTTCAATATTCTCTCTCTGGTCTCTGTGCTAGCTGTTTTAATGATAAAATGCTGTGGAGAGGTTCTATTTTGGTCAGGCCTGTTTGGTGTCCTGGAGGCTTCCTGTACATGAATGGACAACTCTTTTTTGAGATTTGTGAAGTTTTCTGCTCTTACTTTGTTGAATTTATTATGTATCCCTTTGGCTTGCACCTCCTCTCCTTCTTCAATGCCCATGATTTGCAGGTTTTGTCTTTTCATGGAGCTGCTGAGTTCTTAGGTATTCCTTTCACAGGTTTTGAGTCTTTTTTCTAAGAGTTCCTCTGTTTTTTCTTTAATATCTATTTTTGTCTTCATGCCCCAAGATTCTGTCTTCCACTTGTTCTAGTCTGCTAGAGTGGCTTTTCCCTATATTTTTTATTTGATTTAAGGAACTTTTTATTTCCAGGGTTTCTGTTTGATTCTTTTTCCTGAGGTTTTCCATATCTCTGTTAAATTCCTCTTTTATATCTTGTGTTGTCTTCTTTATTTCATATATCTCTTTTTTATAGTATCCTTTGTTTCACTTTGGAGTTTATTGAAGTCCTCTCTAAGTGTAAGTTTTTTATTTGTAGAGTCTTGATACTTCTTGAGTGGATCTTGTACTTTCTTGTTAACCATGTCTTGTAGCTTCTTCATGAGTATCTCAGTGATCTTGTCTACATTTTCCTCTTTGAGAGTTTTTTGGTGGGCATCACTGAGCTCATTAATGATATTTATCATTGTTCTGTTGGGGTCAGGAACTGGGTATTCATTTTCTTCATTTCCTACTAAATCCTCTATTGAATTGTTAGTCTTTGGGAGGTAGGATTTCCTGGCCCTTTCTTCTCCCTGTACTTCTATGATGTGCTGTGCTCCTATGTTGTCAAGTGACTAACTGGGGATTTTAATCACCTGTTATCTTCTCCTTCACTCAATTACTGTACTGTGACAGGCTTAGTCATTAGCTAGGTTGATGTGCTATTTCTGTTGCCTGACTAGGTGGTATAAATTACTAATAACAAATTCACTAATTTAATGCCAGACCAGTTATTTACAAAATATATAGTGAGCCCCTTGGTGATATTATCTACAAGCTGTGGAGATGGGGGAGATTGGGTAGAGGTGGATAGTTAGGTATTGAAAGATCTGGCACTCAAAAAAAATCAAATACCTAGGTGTAAACCTAACAAAAGATGTGAAAGACCTCTACGAGGAAAGCTATACACTTCTGAAGAAAGAGATTGAGGAAGACTATAGAAAGTGGAGAGCTCTCCCATGCTCATGGATTGGTAGAATCAACATAGTAAAAATGTTGATACTCCCAAAAGTAATCTACATGTTTAATGCAATTCCCATCAAAATTCCAATGACATTCATTAAAGAGATAGAAAAATCTACTGTGAAATTTATATGGAAACACAGGAAGCCATGAATAGCCAAGGCAATACTCAGTCAAAAGAACAATGCAGGAGGTATCACAATACCTGACTTCAAACTGTATTACAAAGCAATAACAATAAAAACAGCATGGTACTGGCACAAAAACAGACATGAAGACCAATGGAACAGAATAGAGGACCCAGATATGAAGCCACACAACTATAACCAACTGGTCTTTGACAAAGGAGCTCAAAATAGATGATGGAGAAAAGACAGCCTCTTCAACAAAAACTGCTGGGAAAACTGGTTAGCAGTCTGCAAAAAACTGAAACTAGATCCATGTATATCACCCTATACCAAGATTAACTCAAAATGGATCAAGGAACTTAATATCAGACCACAAACTGTAAAGTTGATACAGGAAAGAGTAGGAAATACTCTGGAGTTAGTAGGTATAGGTAAGAACTTTCTCAACAAAACCCCAGCAGCACAGCAACTAAGAGGTTCATAGATAAATGGGACCTCATAAAACTAAAAAGCTTCTGTTCATCAAAAGAAATGGTCTCTAAACTAAAGAGAACACCCACAGAGTGGGAGAAAATATTTGCCAGCTATACATCAGACAAAGGACTGATAACCAGACTATATAGGGAACTTAAAAAACTAAATTCTCCCAAAACTAATGAACCAATAAAGAAATGGGCAAGTGAACTAAACAGAACTTTCTCAAAAGAAGAAATTCAAATGGCCAAAAAACACATGAAAAAATGCTCACCATCTCTATCTGCCATCTTGATTTCCTCATGGTTTTGATTTGCATTTTCCTGATGATTCACGTGCTTATTGGTTACTTAAATATCTTCTTTGGGGAAATACACATTTTTGCCCATTTTAGAACTGAGTTGTTTATTTTTCATTGTTGACCTTAGGAGTTCTCTGTTCTTATCAGATATATGTCTTGAAAATATTTTATTCCATTCTGAGAGTTGCCTTTTTACTCTGTTAATATTACCTTTTGATACACAAATTTTAAAGTTTTTGTGAAGTCCAGCTTGGCTATTTTGTTTTTTTGTTGCTTGTGCCTTTGGTGCCATGTCCTGGAAACCACTGTAAAATTGAGTGTCTCGAGGCTCTATCTTGTTTTTTCTTCAGAGAGTTTTAAAGTTTTAGGTCTTAAATTCTAGTTTGGGATCATTCTGAGCTAATTTTGCATATTGTGTGAGGTAAGGATCCAACTTTGTTCCTTTTCATGTGGATATCTGTTTTGTTTTTTTTTCTAGCACCATGTGTAGAAAAGTTGTCCTTGGCACCCTGTAAAAAATCATGCAGCTGTGGATGTGGGAGTTTATTTCTGGGTTCTCATCCATTCTATTGGTCTATGCATCTGTCTTCATGCCAGGAGCTTTTCTTTTCTTTTCTTTTCTTTTTTAATGGTACCAATTTAGCTTTATTTCCTCAGTGTAAAAAGAGAGAAATTGGGACATACAATCCCCTCCAGACTGGCTGTGTTGGTCATCCCCATTCTCTCATCACCTTTAGGACTAGCATGTCTTCATAACTCACTCCATCCACTTGCTTTCTGCTCACTACACAGATGCACTGTTAAAATCACACTGGGCACTGGTGGCTCACACCTGTAAACCTAGCTACTGGGGAGGATCACCATTCAAGGCCAGGTAAATATTTTGAGAGACCCCCATCTCCAAAATAACCAGAGCAAAATGAAGTGGGGGTGTGGCTCAAGCAGTACAGCACCTGCTTTGCATGTGTAAAGCCCCAAGTTCAAACCCCAGTCCTCCCCACACAAATAAAATAAAATAAGAACACTTTCTTTCATGCTCACATGTAGCTGTGTTGATGCAACTGATGCTGTGTGCAGCTTGGTTGATTTCAAGAAGGTCCCATCTCAAGAGTCTGAAGAACTTGTGTGCATGCCAATGTAATTATTGCAGCTTTCCAGTAAATTTAAAATCAGGAGGTATGAGATTTTCAGCTTTTCTTCCCAAGATTTGTTTTGGCTATTCAAGGTCCCTTAAGATTTCCTATGAACTTTAGGATGGGTTTTTCTATTTCTGCAAAAAACCTCACTGGCCTTTTGATAAAGATTGGATCAAATCTGTATATTACAGTAGTAGTATTGACATCTGAACAAGATTAAATCTCCCAATCCATAAATAGCAGATGCATTTCCATTTGTTTCTGTCTTTAATTTTTTTCTTCTTTCTGTAATGTTGTAGTTTCCATTGTACCATATTTCACTTCTCTCTCTCTCTCTCTCTCTCTCTCTCTCTCTCTCTAACAGTATTGGAGTTCAAACTCAGGGCCTCTCACTTACTAGGCATGCACTCTACCGCTTGAGCCACTTCACCTCCCCTGGTTTTTTTTTTTTGGTGAGATAGGATCTCCTGAACTGTTTGCCTGGGCTGGCTTCAAGCTGAGATCCTCCTGATCTCTGTCTCCTGAGTAGCTAGGATTATAGGTGTGAGTCACCGTTGCCCAGTTTTTCACCTCCATGATGAAGTTAATTTCTAAGATTTTTATTCTTTTTGGTGTTATTATAAATGGAGTTGTTTTCATGATTTCCTCTTTAGATCACTCATTGTCAGCATATAAAAATGCCACTGACATTCTCGTGTTGACATTGAGTCCAGTCACTTATTTATTCAGTTTTTTTTTTTGTAAGTAGAATCTTAGTGTTCTGTAAGCATAAGATCATATTGTCTGTGAACAGGATCATTTTATTTCTTCCTTTCCAATTTAGATGCCTTTTATTTATTTTTCTTGCATAATTGCTCTGGCTGGAATGTCCAGAGCTATGTGAATAAAAGTGGCAAACATGGGAATTAAGCTAGTTCCTGATTTTAGAAGAAAAGTATTGAGTCTTTCACACCAAGTTGATGCTCACTGATGGTGTTTCATATATGGCTTTTATTAATTTTAAGTAGTTTCCTTCTACTCTTACTGGGGTCAGTGTTTTTTAATCACTAAAGGATATTGAATTTTGCCAAAAGTTTTTCTGCATCACTTTACATGATCATGTTGTTCTTTTCCTTCATGTTTCTTATGTGATGTTATTACACAGATTAGTTTTCACACCTTGCATTCCAGGAATAGATCCTGCTTGGCTATGATATATAATCCTTTTAATATGCTGCTGGATTCAGTTTGGTAGTATTTTATTGAGGATTTTATGTCAGGGCTCATAAAGGGATATTGGTCTGTAATTTTCTTATAATGTCTCTGGCTTTCTACAAGGATAATTCTGGCCTCATTAAATGAGTTTGAAGAGTTCCTTCTTTAACCTTTTGGAAAAGTTTGAAAAGCATTAGCATTGGTCCTTCTTTAAATGTCTAATAGAATTTCCCAGTGAAGTCATAAGGTTTAGAGCTTTTCTTTGTCAGGATATTTTGTTTTGCTTTTCTTTTTTCTCTTCTTTCTCTTCCTTCTCTCCCCTCCCTCCCTCCCTCTCTCCCTTCCTCCCTTCCTTCTGTCCTTCTTTACTATCATTGTTTTGTTTTATTTTGTTTTGTTGAAACAGGGTGTTGCTATCTAGCTCAGCCTGACAGAAAAGTCTTGCTACTCCTGTCTCTGCCTCCTGAGTGTTGGGAATTTATAGGCATACTCTACCATGACTGGTTGTCAGGAAATTTTTTCTTATTGATTGAATCTCCTTACCACTAAAAGCTCTGTTCAGATGTCTTTGTGGTTTAATATTGGTAGGTTTTGTGATTCTAGGAATTTGAACATTTTATCACAGTCATCCAATTTTCAGGTGCATAGTTGTCCATATTACTCTCATGATGCTTCATGTTTCTACAGAATTGGTAGTTGTGTCCCCATTTCCACTTCTGATTTTAGTAGCTTGAATCTTTTTTTTTCTTTCACACATCTACCTAAAGATTTCTCAATTTTGTTGATCTTTTTGAAGAACAAACTTTTGGCTTCACTGATTTTTCTCAATTGTTTTTCTATTCTTTATTTTGCTCTTCTCATATCAAATCTTTATTTTTTCTTTCCTTTTGCTAGATTTAATTTGTTCTTTTTCTGGTTCCTTAGGGTAAAATTAGGCTGTTGGTCTGGAATCTTTCTTCATTTTAATTTGTTTATCTACGTATTTCTCTTTTAGCAATGATTTCACTGTGCTTGATAAGTTTTGATATATTGTGCTTCCATTTTCCTTTGTCTCTAAGTATTTTATAATACCCTTTGTGAGTTCTTCTTTGGTCTACTAGTTGTTTAAGAGCACAAGTGTTGGTTGTTTAATTTTCACAACTTTTTGAATTTTCTAATTTTGCTTCTGTTATTGATTTCTAACTTCATTCTATTGTGGTCAGAGAAGATATTTTGTTATTGTATACTTATACTTTATATACATATACATATCTGTGTATATGTAGACATATAATTTGTGGCCTAGGATATAGTCTAGAAAATATTCCATGTGCACCTGAGAGGAACATGTATCCTGTCATTGGTTAGAGTGTTCTGTACTTGTCTGCTAGGTGTAATTGGTTTATTGTGGTAAGTGCTCCATTTCTTTCCTTGTCTTCTTTTTTGTTATTATTGTTGTGCTGGAAGTGCATTGTGACATTTACTTTTGTAAATTGAGAAATAAATAGTTGAATTCACCCTCTTCGTCATTCTTCCTCCTCACTTGTCCTCTGTCTCATTGTCTTACCCATTATTGAGAGTGGGGTATTGAAGTTGACAAGTATTATTATAGAACTGTCTATTTCTCCCTTCAAGTCTGTCAGTTTTGCTTCTGTCCATTCACATGGACTGTTATTCATTGCATAGATGCTTATAATTGTCATGTATCATTACCTGTTTATTTCCTTGTCAGAGTGAAAAGTTAGATAAATGAGGAAGGATGTTGGAGATTAGGATGGAGACTAGGATTTTTATTTATTTGCTTTTATTTATTTTTAAATTTTTATTTATTTGGTGGTACTGGGATTTGAACTCAGGGCTTCATACTTACTAGGCAGGCACTCTACAACTTGATCCATCCCCACCCCTTTTTCTTTAGTTTTTTTTCTTTTTTTTTTAGTTTTCTTTGTTTTGTTTGTTTTGTTTTGTTCTTTGATCTAACCTTTTCTCTAGTACCTGTTCCCCTTTTCCTATTGGCCTCAGTTGCTTTTAAGGTATCTGCTTTAGTTTCTCTGCATTAAGGGCAACAAATGCTAGCTAATTTTTTAGGTGTCTTACCTATCCTTACCCCTCCCTTGTGTGCTCTCACTTTTATCATGTGCTCATAGTGTAATCCCATTGTTGTGTTTGCCCTTGATCTAATGTCCACATATGAGGGAGAACATACGATTTTTGGTCTTTTGGGATTTGGTCTTGCTTTTTGTTTGGGGCTGGCTTTAGACCATGATCCTTCTACCTATGCTTCCTGAGCAACTAGGATTACAGGTGTGCATCACTATACCCAGCTTATTTGTTGAGATGGGGGGGGTCTCACTAACTTTTTGCACTGGCTGGCCTCCAACTACGATCCTCCTAATATGCCTTCCATGTAACTGGGATGAAAAGCTTGAGCCATTGCACCTGACTGCAGGTTTTTTTCCCCCTCAAAATACCAAATAATAATTATAAATACTTATGCATGGGGGTTAGTGTTACTACAATAATTTCAGTTGCAGGTTTCTGGATCATTTCTGTTTTCACTTATTAAATTAGATTTGCAATTTTTATGCCTAAAATGATTTATATCCTTGGAGACATTTTGCCTGTTGTGACTCCCATATGTTTCAGATCTTGACTTTGTGCAGTTGGAGTTGAGAACCACTGGAATAGAGCATTGAAAGGACAATGACAAAGGACTGCTGCCAGACCAGGTTAGATGAGGATCTGAGATGCCAGCGGTATTGTCACTAAGGCAGGACAAGTGGTTTTCCTTAGTGGTGAAGGAGAAAATGGGTTTTTTTAGGGAATGGTGATCCAAGCGTATAGCTTCTGGGAGTAAGGAGCATGGAATCTTCTAGTGAGTTAACCAAGGCTGGGCAGGTATGAAACTCCTCAGTACATCATTAGCATCTTCCCATCATCCCACACTGCCAGGGACACACCTGAAAGAAATGTATGCATCATGTTGCTAAAGCTGGTCCCACTCTTTGTGCTCCACAAGGATAATTATTTTTAAAAATAATTCTGGAGTTACAGAGAAGAAAGGATACCAGAAGAGGATTTACATGTCTCCAGATCATTTTTTTAAATTAGAAATTTAGCATGATTCTCTTGATTACTTGGTGGTGGAATTCCACGTGGTAAGATTATTTAAAGCATTGTGTCACACACACCTGTAATGTATGAAGCAGAATCTTACAGAATTGAGGAATAAACAGGCTGAGGCTGGAGGATAGGGAGACAAAAGAAAATTCTCTCTCTCTCTCTCTGCACTGAAAAAATTTCTCATTGGCAGCAAACAAACAGAACAGAATGGAACAAGGTTCCTTAAGAGATGGTTAGCACACAGACAGTCTCCATAGTGGGAGAATAATTGGTGTCAATCGCAGTTCATTTATGTCTGTCTTTCAGCAAAAAAGAATTACAAGGCAATTCAGGCATTGTGATTCATATAATCCCAGCACTCAGGAGGCTGAGTTTGGAGGATCTCAAGTTTGAGGTCAGCCTGGGCTATACAGTGAGATTCTGTCTCAAAAACAAAAAACAAATAAACAACAACAATAAAATAACAAGACATAAGACAAAAAAGAAAAGACAGTATCGTTTGAAGAGACTGAACAAGCACCAATACTAGAGTCAGATATGGCAGGAATGTGGGATTCATCTCCAGGAATTTTTTTAAAATATAATTAATATTCTAAGAACATTCATAGGAAACAGAAAACAGGCAAGAACAAATGGATAATGAAAGCAGAGAGATAGAAATTCTGAGAATGAAAAGAAAAACTGGATATGAAAAGCTCTGTCACAGAAATGAAGATTGGATGGGCTCATTAGTAGACTGGATGTGGCTGAGAAATCATCTGTGAGCTGGAGGATATGAAAATGGAAAGTTCCAAAACTGACCAGCAAAGAGAAAAACCAGAATTGTCCAAGGGCTGGAGGCATGGCTCAAGTGGTATAGCACCTGGCTAGCAAGTGGGAAGTCCTGAGTTCAAACCTCAGTACTGTAAAACAAAAATTATCTAAGAACTGTGGGAAAGCAAAAAAGGTGTCACATATGTGTAATGTGAATACTGGAAGAAAGAAGGAAGGAAGGAGGGAGAGGAAGGGAGGAAGAAAGGAAGGCAGGGAGAGAGGGAAGAAGGGAGGGAGGAAGGAAAACATTTGAAACAATAATGGGTGACACTTTTCCCAAATCAATGTTGGTTGGCAAACCATAGATCCGAGAAGCTCAGGAAATACCAAACAGGATAAATGTCCAAAAAACTACACCTTAGGCATTATCATTCAAATTTCAAAAATTAAAGATAAAGAGGCCAAAGTGGGATAAATCTTACCTGTAGAAGAATAAAGATAAGGATTACATCCAACTTGCCTTCATAAATCATGTAAACGGGAAGAGAATGGAGGGAAATATTTAAAGTGTTGAGAGAAAACCCCCACCAATCTAGAATTCTGTACCTGTTAAATTATTCTTGTCACAAGACAAGGCAAAATAGACTTCTCAGACAAAAACACAAAAATAATTGTGGGAATCTGTTTCTAGTAGAAACTGCCTTTCAAAAGTTTTTAAAGTTTTATTATTTTTTTTCCCTTTTTCTTTCTTGGCAGTACTGGTGTTTGAACTTAGTGCTTACAGAGGCAACCACTTTACCATTTGTGCTAAACCTACAGCCCTTTTTATTTTAGTTTACTTTTCAGATAGTGTCCCTGCTTTTGCCTGGGGCAAACCTCAGAACACACGCCTCCTGTCTCCACCTCCTGCATAGCTGGCATTACAGGCATGAACCATCATGCCTGACACTGCAAGAAATGTATTTTAAAACTTCTTCAAGATGGACATCAATGGTTACATCTGTAGTCCTAGCTATTGGGGAGGATGAGATCAAGAGGATCATAGTTCAAAGCCAGCCTGGCAAAAACTTCACCATTCCCAATCTCAAACAACAGCTGGATATGGTGGTACACACCACCATCGTTGAGATGGGACCTTGCAAACTTTATGCCTAGGCTAGTCTTGAGCTCTGATCCTCCCAGTCTCTGCCTCCTGAGTAGCTGAGATTACAGGCATGAGCCACTGCACCCAGCCTTCTTAGTATTTTTAACTAACCTAGTAGACAATAGTTTGCCCAAAGTAAAAATAGCAAAATTATATTAAATTACATATGTGATGTGAGCGTCATGTGCACTTAGGTGTATGTGAAGTGAATGACAGCAATGATATGAGGGGTGGGATGGAGGAAGGAGGACTATTTTGTTATTGCGGGTACTTGCACTACATGAAGTGTGGTAGTATTATTTGAAAACAGACTTGAAAGTCTCCTGGTGCTTACCACAGGCTGTGTTCTTACATCGACTGTATAGAAAGAGGAGGCAAAGTAAACCTACCGCATGTACACCTCAGCCCAGGCCCTGTGCCTGATCTGTATTGTGAATGGCGGAGACATGGGGTTGGGGAAAAAAAAGAAATGGACTTGAATTAGTTATAAACATATATAGCAAACTCTAAGTCTAGGGTAACTACTTTAAGAAAAGTAAAAAGATGAGGCATAATTGATACTAAGAATGGAGAGCAAGAGCTAGAGGCATGGCTCAGTGGTAGACCACCTGCTTTGTAAGCACATGGCCAAGAGTTCAAAGTCCAGTACTGCCAAAAAAAGAAGAAAGATAGAATGAAAGAAAGAAAAAGCCCAATGGAACAAAAAAATAAGGGCAACCAATGGAAAATAGTAGTAAATATGGTAGAATTAATCCAACTATTAACATCACTTTAAAAATCAATGGTTTAAAGACACCAATCAAAACAGAGATTGTCAGCTAGATAAAAAATAAGATTCCAAGCCTCGTGTGGTAGTACATGCCTATAATCCTAGTATTTCAGTGTCTGAGATAGAAAGATCATGAGTCTGAGGCCAACCTGAGCTACATGGTGAAGGTAGAGGATACAATGATATGTATTGAAAGCTGTTGAAAAATGGGGGGTGGTAAAGGGATAAGGGAGAGCAATGGAAGGGGTTAAATGGACCAAAGTAAAGTATACTCACAGCAGGGATACATTGAAAAACCCCTTTGAACATCGACTTAAAAATTAATAATGAGAGGACTATAAAATAGGTACAGTGTGTGTGGGGTATCTGTGGAAGGGGGAGGGTGAATTAAAGAGATTAAGGTGAAGAAATATGGTTGATGGACTCATCTACTTATATGAAATGAACAAAGAAACCTCTTGCAATTGCTTTAAGTGGGGTGGGGAAAGGGTTGAGGGGGACAGATGGTGGTGGGGATCTAATTAATGTACAATATCAACCTATTTGGAATTGTCACTAGAAAGAAAAATAATAAGATGCCTTGCTAACACTAATCAAAAGAAGGCAGAATTAGCTATGTTAACTTGAGACAGAGTAAACTTTAAAGTAGGGGAAATTGTCAGGGATAAAGAGGCATTACATAATAAAAAAGAGGACTTCAACCCCCAGTACTACCCCCCTCCCCCCAAAAAACATCCTAGAGCTAACATCAAACTTACCCAGTATCAGTACTTCAAAGATTGGGAACAAGGCAAGGATGTCTGTCACTACGTAACTAATGCAAGAAGAGAAGAAAAAGAAACGAAGGGCATACAGATTGGGAATGTTGAAATAGAACAGTCCTTGTGTGCAGCTGACATGTTTATTTTATGTAGAAAATATGAAAGAATGAATAAAAACTTTCTGGAACCAATAAGTGCTGATAGCAAGGTTTTAGGACACAAGGTCAATATGCAAACATCAATCACTTTCTTATATGCCAGCAACGAAAAAGTGGAAATTGAGATTAAAAACACATTATCGTTCCCATTAGTATTGTCCCCAAATAAAATAATTATGAATAAACATGGTATTTGTACAGGATGCATATCAGAAATGCTATGAAACTGATAAAAGGTATCAAAAAAGAGCTAAATACACTGATACTTAGTGTCAAGGTACTACTTATTCCCACCTTAAGCTATAAATTCAATACAAGTCCAATCAAAATCCCAGCAATTCAAGTCAGGTGAGACATAGTCCCTGAAGACCATACTTGAATGTTTTTTTAAAGGACACATTTATTCAGGGTCATGATCAGACCATTACATTTAGCAATCAACAGCTAAATGGGTAGGAAAAAAAAAAGCCTACGTTAAAACCCTTTTGGAGCTTGTGGAGTGGCTCAAGAGGTAGAGCATCTGCCAAGCATGTGTGAGGCCATGAGTTCAAACCCCAGTGCTGCCAAAAAAACCCCTTTGTTGGAATGCTTTATACCTTCCACGGAACAGAAACTAAAATAACCTGCTATACAAATAGTCACAAATATAGTCCTCAAGTTCATTTGCCCGTACACATGAATATTGTCTAAAACATGTCTTCTTTGTAGCAGCTAGGTGCTTGGCCAAGTTCACAAATCTGTTGTAACTTGTAGTTTACCTGTCACTTCTCTGGCTCTCCTCTCCTGCTAAGATTTGTTTCCTGGCAATAATTAAAACCTCCTGTCACTGCTATCTCTACTGCTGCTGCTGGAGCCACCTTGATTTCTTGGTTTAGAAAATTATTGGGGCTAGGGCTTCCGTCTCCAAAGTTTCCTCCCTTCATGGGTCCAAAATTTGAAGATTAATTTTTGTAATTGTCCAAATCATTGTAGCTTCCACCACCTCCAAAACTGCTTCCATCCTTACCAAATCCATTGTAGCCATCCCCACCACCATATCCACCATCACCATAGCTACCACCAAAGCTACTTCCACAACCACCACCAAAGCTTCCAGAACCACTTCAACCTCTTTGGCTAGATGAAGTACGAGCCATCTCTTGCTTTGACAGGAATTTCCTTCACAGTTGTGGCCATTCACAGTGTGGTATTTCTGAATGACAATTTTATCCATGGATTCATGGTCATCAGTTACAAAATCAAAGCCCCTCTTCCTCCCACTGCCTCTATCTGTCATGATTTCAATCACTTCAATTTTCCCATACTGTTCAAAATAATCTCGTAGGTGATGTTCTTCAATGTCGTAACTGCAGCCACTTCCTCTGTAGTGGCATAAGTGACAAACCCTAAGCCCCTGGAGCACTTGGTGTTTGGATCTCTCATTGCTACACAATGCACGAGTGGCTCCTTGGACTCTCATCCATTGTTTCAAAGCTCAGCCCTCCAACAAAGAACTCCCACAGCTGCTGGCACTGTTTAGGAGACTCTGACTTAGACGGGACTGGGAGACAGACTTTCGTGCTGCTTCCTTCGCTGCATCCATGAACAGAAAGGAGTAAGCTATTGAACGTATTTTCCTATTTGAATATCAAAGGGAGTGAGCAGTCAGAGGACTGACACTACTTGACTCTGAGCCTTCCTAGTGGGTAATCAAGGCGGTGTGGTATGGTGAAAGAACAGACAAATGGATCAAGGGACAGAATTGAAGGACCACCCAACTCATATGATGGAGAAGAGACAGCCTCTTCAACAAATGTTGCTTTGGAAACTGGATATCTGCATGCACAAATTGAAATTAGATCCATGTCTTTCACCCTGTACAAGTATCAACTTAAAATGGATTAAGGGCCGAAATAGACCAATTGGCCCAATGGAATATAGTCAAAGGAGTAAGTTACAATGAAACAAAGATAGCTGTTTCAACAGAAGGTGCTAAAAAACCAGACATCTGCATGCAGAAAAGACATCTACATATGAGCCTCACACCTTCACAAAAACAAGCTCAGAATGGATTATAGACCTAAATTAAAACACAAAACTACAAAACTGTAGAAGACAACTTAGGGAAACCTGGATGACCTTGTGCTATCTTTTTTGATACAGCACCCTAAAAGAAAGAAATAATAAACTGGTAAAATTAAAGACTCTTCTGTTAAATAAAATGTCGAGAGGACTAGCCAAAGACTGGGAGATATTTGTAAAAGACATATCTGAGAAATAACTGCTACCCCAAAATGGCTAGGGATATAGCTCAGTGGTAGAGTATTTGCTAGCATGTGTAAGGCCCTGGGTTCAAGCTCCAGTACTACAAAAAAGTGAAGGGAAGGGAGAAGGGAAAGGAAGGAAGAAAGAAAGAGAGAAAGAACTACTACTGAAAATGTATGAAGAACTCTTAAAATGGAGCAATAAGTAAACAAAATGAACAAAAGACCTGACCACAATAAAGCCATCTGTAGATGGCAAACATGAAAACATGCCCAACATCATATGTGATTAGGAAATTGCAAACTAACACAGCAATGAAATACCCTATGTACTTATTGGCATGGTTAAAATCCAGAACACTGTCAGCAACAAAGACTGGTGAGGAGGTGGGGTAGCAGGAACTCTCAGCCATTGCTGGGGGAATGCAACATGGTATAACCACTGTGGAAGACAGTTTGCAGTTACCTTCAAAACTAAATACACTCTTGCCATGTGATCCATCAATAATGCTCATTTGTATTTACTTAAATGAATTGAGAACTCACAAACACAAAAACCAGTACATGAATGTTTATAGCAGGTTTTAATCACAATTGCCAAAAACTGGAAGCAATCAAGATGCTCTTAGTAGATGAATGGATAAGAAAACTGTGTTGCACTGAAATAATGAAATATCATTTGACACTAAAAAAAGATGAATTATCAAGCCATGAAAAGACATGAAGGAACTTTACTAAGTGAAATAAGCCAATCCAAAGAGACTGTATACTATATGGTTCCAACTCTATGATATTCTGGGAAAGGGAGAACTATGAAGACAGTAGAAAGATTAAGTGGTTAGCAGGGAGGGAGAAAGTGAGCCCAAATTTTTAGGGGGATGAAACTATCTCTGCATGCTACTACAATGTGGATGCATGTCATTATAACTTTGTGCAAAGTCGTAAGATGCACAACACTAAGAGTGAGCACTAATGCACACTATGTTCCTTGAGTGATAATGATGCTTAAATGATAACAGATGTTATCTATCTATCTGTCACTGTGCTGTGGGATGTTGATAGAGATCAAGGCTGTGTATTTGCAGGGAGGGGACAGATCGGAACTCTGCACTTTATTATGTTCAATTTTGTTGTGAATCTAAAACTGCTTTAAATATGAAATTTATTACATTTAAAGCATGGGTCTTAAATATACAGTAAGTTTGGATTAATGCACACAGCCATGTAGTCTCAACCTCAATTCACAATAAAGAATGTTTTCATTACCCCAAAAGGTTCCCCTGTGCCCCAATGCACTAGGAACTTACTGACTTCTATGACCATGTGTTAGTTGTCTTCACTCCCAACTTTTCATTTTTTTAAATTATTGTTGTACTGGGGGATACAATGTGACGTTTACAAAAGTTCTGGCAATATATCATAGTTGAATTCATCCCCTCTATCATTCTCCTGTGAACTCTCCTCCCGCCATTCCTGGAATAGTTGCCACAGGTCTCATTTTTCCATTCACATGCATGTATACATGGTATTTCCACCATGTTCACCTCCTACAAGCTTTCTTTGTATCCTCCCCGCTCTGGCTGTACCAGCCCCCCAGACAGAACCTGCTTTGCCTTCCTGCTATCCGTTTTTGTAAAAAAAAAAATGACATTTTTGTTTAAGACAGCTATATAGGGTGTTTCCTTGTGACATTTCCATATATATATATGCATATGTGTGTATGTATATGTATATGTATATATGTATATATAACCCGAATTGGTTCACGCCTTCTATTTTTCTCCTTTCTACATAAGTCTCCCTTCTTAGGATGATTTCAACAGGTTTACAAATTCAATATTCATTCTTGTACAGGAAGTACATCAACCATATCACTCCCAACTTTCATGTGGAAGGAATTATACTCTTTTGTCTGCCTTCTCACGTGAGACATTTTTGAGATTCATTTATTTTTTTCAAGTATCAAAAACTGTAATCTTTTTTTCACTGTTTGAGGAATTTTTATTAAAGCAAGAATTTTATAATCCAAATTATGTTTCCTTGCTCAGTTATCAATTTTGTTACTTAAAACAGAACTGACATCCTGAGCTATTCCACAGTAAAGAATTATAAAATTAAAGAAAGGAATGCTTTAAATTTTTGTACTTTGCTGAAAATTCTTTTTCCCAGGGTCTATAAAATATTGATTTGTTTTATATTTTACTATTTTCTGTGAAAAACTGTAATCTTTTTATTGTGTAGTATTGCATTTTATGACAAAATTAAAATGTGCTGATCAACATTTGGGTTGTTTCTGGTTTTTGCTTTATAAGTAAAGCAGCTATTACATTCTTTTGCCATACTTTTTTGCTGGGTGTGGTGGTGCACACCTATAATCCCAGCACTCAGAAGGCTGAAGCAGGAGGATCGTGATTTTGGGGTTGGCCTACATAGTGAATTCCAGGCCAGCTTGGCTGCATACATAGCAAGATTCTTTCTCAAAAAGCATCTTTACACTGAATACGTGCAGACTTTTTCTTGTTATTATTCCATAAACAATACAATCTCATAATTATTTACATAGCATGTACATTGATGTAAGACTCAGAAGTAATCTAGAGAGTCTCTCAGGAGGGCTGTGGGTTTCTCTGTAGTAGAGTGCTTGCCTAGCATGTGTCATGTCCTGGGCTCATCAGCACTGCAGTATGTGCAGATGGGAGGTGTGGGCTGGCTGTATGCAAATATCATGCCATTTTATTTATATTATGGGCTGGAGAATCCAAAGATTTTGGTACCTGTAGGGGACCCTGGAACTGTCCCCCATGGATATTGAGGGACAACTGGAACTGAAGTGGGTATAAAACGATATCTCAGCGTGGTTTAGCTGTCTTTCCCTGATGAGTAAAGTTGAACATTATCACTATTATTATTATTAGCAGCACTGGGGTTTGTATTCAGAGCCTCACATTTGCTAGACAGATGCCCTACCTCTTGAGCCACTCTGCCAGCTGTTTTGTGTTGGGTATTTTCTAGATAGGGTCTCATGAACTATTTGCCTGGTCTGGCTTTGAATCACAATCCTCCTGATTGCTGCTGGTAGCTAGGATTACAGGCATGAGCCACTGGAGCCTGGCTAATATTGAGCATTATTAATTATATATCTTCCTTTGCAAAATGTCTGTGCATATATTTATGTGTGTGTATACATGCCTTTAAGTTGCGACCTTAGGTCACTGATTTTAAACCATTTTCTTTCCTATTTAAGCACTCTAAAGTTAATACTCTAAGTACTACCTCTGCATCCCATAGTACTTGATATGCTACATTTTCATTATCATTGAATTAGAAGCATTTTTAATTTCCCCTTGTGACTTAGTCTTTTGTTTATGGGTTATTTAGAAGTGTGTGGTTTCATTCCCAAACACTTGGTATTTTTCTAGTTGTCTTAATTTTAGTGAATGGAATTCTGTCGTAATTATAGAACATGTGCTGTAACACATTCTTCTGAAACTTAATAGCCCTTCTTACTAAGGCTCATATTATTGTGTACTTTTGTCAGGGCCCCACTGTACTCACAAAGAATGCCTATTTTGTAGTTGTTAAGTATGATGTTTCATCTATTTCTGTTAGGCCAAGGTAGTTGACAGTGTTGTTCAAATCTTTCTTCCACAATAATTTTCCCTTCCTTATTAAAAGTATAATTTTAGGTCATAAGCATAATTATTGATTGATTGACAGCCTTAGATACACACATAGACTTCCTGGCTGCCCACCTCACAGGATCTTTATGACAGGGAGACTCACCCAAGAATCATTGCCCTTCTGAGACCCTGCAGGGGAAGCAAGCTGGTGCCCACAGCTCTCCTCGAGCCCCAGTTCTTCATGCCACCCCACATTTCCACCACAGTGGAGCTATTGCCACTGAAATCTGGTCCCTCGCTATTCATGACTTGGTGTCAGCCTTCTGTTTCCCAGTGTTTGTCCTAAGCTCTACTGTATGAATTCTGGCTGAAGGTTCTGTGGCTCCTAAGACAATGGTGGAACTTTAAAGCTTTGGCTCGGATCATCTCCTTCTGCCTACATTCCTTCTAGATTTCTGCTATCAGCCCATCCTAAGGACATCATGAATTTCTGCCCATATACCATGCATTTAAAAGATGCTGTTCAATTTCCGTGTTCAGATTATCAGGCTGAAAAGTTTCTCCTGTTCTAATCATTCAGTAAATTTAGGGTTCTCTTGAAGCCATGTCCTTACTCTGATAACAAGCTATCAAAACGAGTATCAACACAACGGAATTTTACTCAGCCATGAAGAAAAATGAAATACAGCAATGTTGTAGGACTTGGGTTACATGACAAGGGGAGAACATGTACGGGAGGTACGGGGTTAGATAGAAAACCCAAAACATGAAGGCATTTGATGTCCCCACTGCAGAGGAATTAATACAGAAACCTTAGAGTGACAGAGGTCAACACGAGAAGGGGATCAGGAACCAGTGTAAAGATCAGTTAGAGATGAATCAACCTGGGTTGTAACACATTTGTACATGAAAGCAATGCTAGGAATCTCTCCGTATAGCTGTCCTTATCTCAACTAGCAAAAATGCTATGTCTTTCTTATTATTGCTTATTTCTACTCTTCAATGGAACTGGAGAAAAGTGCAGAACAGGTTCTGCCTGGCGGGGGGAGAGGGTGGGGGTGGGGGCAGGAGGGAGAAATGACCCAAACAATGTACGCACATGTGAATAAATGAATTAAAAAGAAAAACGAGTATCAACACAAACGTAGGGTCTGGTGTGTAGCTCAGGGGTAGAGCATGTGATTCCCATGTGTGAGGCCCTGGGACCCATCCCCAGCATCAAATAAATAAATCAGATACAGACATGGCGGCCAACAGGGTTATGCACAGAACAACAGATTTGGCTTGGTTGAAGGGGAAGGAAATTCACATAGAACATCCAGGGCACAAGATCACACGGGTGCCATAGCAGTGTTCACATAGAACTTAGGGCACAAGGAAATTCACATAGAACTTAGGGCACAAGATCACACGGGTGCCATAGCAGTGTTAGCTCCGTGGTAGAGCACTTACCTAGCATGCACCAGGCCCTGGGTTCCATACCTGGCACCACAAAAACAAAACAAATGAACATTGAAAAAGAAAATTAAGCATTCCTTTGATTAGTTCATTAGCTTGGCTGGCTATTTCTTATCCAAAATAAGCCTTGGATAAATGACACCTCAGGAGATAGGTTTAGTTGGGGGAGGCTAAGGAATTGACAGAATGCAGGGTCTGACTTAGTGACGGGGACTTATACACACAAGAAGTGAGAGAGAAGCTGCAGGGATGGAGGTGGTACTGCAGACACTTCCTTCCTCTGGGTTCCTGCGAGGGTGGTGTTAATCAAAGCGTCATCAGTGTCACCTAAGAGTTTGCAAAAACTGGAAGAGTTCAGGCCCCACTCTGATCTTATTGCAGTAAACTCTGGGGAAAGGCAGACACCTGGGCTCTGCTAGGCCTTCAAGGTGATGCTAATGTACACAAAAGTTTGAGGAGTACAGGGAGAGGACCAGTCCTGCATTGCGGTCACTGCATGGGATACTCTTATTCCTGCCACTACCAGACACTGGTGGCACTCACTGATGCTGCTTCATAGATTTGAGTTCCTTTCCACTATCTACACTCTTAAGAGATATTGCAGAAACTGTAAAGAGTTGAGTCACTATTTTTTCATAAGACAATTCTCTGCTCACATTGGAGCAATGTTCTGTTTATCACCAGTGCTAAGCGTAAGCGTGTTTTTATTCATTCTCAGTGAATGAATGACAAGTGTGTTGAGGACTTACCATCAGAAGACTGAAATGGGCCCAAGACATAAAGCAAACAGTTCCAAGAAAAATATTGGCCCTTAATTTTTGTCTGTATCAGTTAACTATTTTCACAGGAAGTGCCAGGAGAATAAAATTAGCACTATTTCTTTTTTTGTTTTAATTCCCTTTGTTTCTGTATGGCTTACATGTAATTCTTTTTTGGATTGGATAGTACCAATAAACTATAATATATTTTCGATATAATATTCATTGAGTATTATTTCTTGACATAAATACCAATCTACAAAGAGTTTATAATTGCTATTAAGAAAACAATTTGCATAATTGGTCTTGGGTAGGAAAAGTTTAAAAATGAGTTTAATAGTAATATTTTCTAATAAAAGTCACAGCATAGCACATGGCTACAGCAAAACTCACCTTGGTGGTAGACAGTTGAGCTGAATACTGGTCAATAGATGATGAACATTATGTCTGTAGATCAGCCAATAGAGCAGAGTCAAATGTCTGTCATAGTAATTGAAGCTAATATTCTAACTGTGGTTGGGTGATTTTAGAATGGTAAATGGATAAGAGAATGAGTCTAGAGCCAAATCAGATGTGTGACAAAAGAATGGCAGGTATTTTCTTCATTTAACAGAATCCAGAATTCCCAGGGTTGGTTTTTTTTTTTTTTTCCTGGTGGTTTGAACTCAGGGCCTTGCACTTGTTAGGCAGGTGAGCCCAAGCTCCCGGATCCCCAGTCTTGATACTCTTCTGCCTCCTAGGCAGAGAAGGCCAGTCAGCTAAAATGGCATCAGGAGGGTTAGTTGTGTAGTATCTCTGTTATGAAAGTTATTCAATATGACCAGAACAAAGCAGCGTTTGGTAACAGAAAATGCTGTATGATAATCAGTTGCTTCTTTTTTCTTGTTCTGCTGAAACCAGCTGTACTGCCTGTGAACTAAAAATCTTAGTCTTAAAAGGCTGGTGTTCTCTGAAAAAGTAAAGGCAAATTAGGCTGTAATTTGGCTCCAACATAGTGACTTCTCAGAGATGCGTAGAATGTCATCAAAATGGTATCCAAATGACTTAAGAGCAATGTAGGCCCATGTTATAGTGCACATTCTTCCTCCACCTGAGGAATGCGTCCCTGGTTAGTGTGGGGAAGCATAGATGGAGCCTTATTTGGGGAGTTGGGAAGTGGCCTTGGGTCTCTTGGGTGGTTTTGACTTAATTTACTTTGAGACTATAGGGTCCTATTATATTGCAAAAATGCATTGCATAGGCTGGAGTGTAGCTCAGTGGTAGAGCACTTGCCTAGCATGCACAAGGCCCTGGGTTGCTTCCCAACAATGCAAAGCAAGGGTGTAGGCATTATGTAATACTAAAAAATGACAATTATTACCTAGACAAGTTCACTATTCTTTCTGCCTGAACATATCTTATGATTCATTTTCCAGCTTATTACTAATGTTTAGCCTAGTGGTTTTTTTATAGTCTAAGTTAAAGCAAACAGATTGGCCTGATTTATTTACCTACCTATGCATCTAGAATTTGATTCCCCTCTGGCTGAAATCCACCAGCATGTTGTATGAGCCATTCTGCAGCCCAACCCAGACATGTCTACTTCCTATCATCTCTACCACTAATGCTCTAGCCTAACAGTCACCATCTCCTCACTTCAAGTGTTGACTTACTCTTCCCTTTCATACCCAGAACTCTGTGTTATTCCGCTCCAACTGCCGTAAGTGAATACCCAACTGGGGAGCTGAAACAAGAAATTTATTTTCTCACAGTTCTGGATGCCAAAAGTCCAAGATCAAGGTAGGGTTCTGAACCATCTGGATTGGTGTCATTGGCTTGGGAAAGCTGCTTTCTCACTCTGTCCTGTCATGGTCTTTGCTTAGTGCAGACAGAGAGAGAAATATCTGTGGTGTCTCTTCTTCTCATAAGGCATTATGACTTCATTTAATCTTAATTACTTTCCTATCACACTTACCTTGGGAATAAGAGCTTCAGTACATGAACTGAGGACAGGGAAACCACATTTCAGTCTGAACAATTAGACTTACCTCTAAAATGCTAAAATCAGATGTTTATTCCCTGCTTTAAATCCCAGATGACTCTGAGAACGAAATCCAAGCTCCTCACCTTGACTTATAAATCTCTATGCAATTTAGTCCCCATCTTCCCATCTTACTGAGGGCCATTCTGTCACACAAGTCTGGAAGCTTCTGTTCTCATACAATGTGATAGAATTATCTAATGCAGAGACCTTCCTTGATTCCACTTTCAATAAGTCAGGAAACCTCCTGTATGGCCACCGGCAGAAGCAGATGGACCACCCCTCCAAAGTCTGCCTCAGATGGCCTGACTGATGGTGCCATGTATATACATCAAGAAGGCATAGCAAGGTCTGTTATGCAAGTGAGGTTTTTGGGGGAGAGCAGGGCAGGCCTCCCCCAAAAAAGAACATGATAAGGTCACTGGCTTGGATTTTTATTATGGCTAGGAGATGGGGTTGGGGTGGTGCTATAGTTTGTTTCTTGAATGTTCCCCAAAGATTCATGTGTTAAAGCCATGGTCCCCAGCTATTGCTCTGGAAACTGTAGGAGGAGGGGCTTAGTGGAATGAAGTTAAGTCACTGGAGGCATGCCATTGAAGGGGATATTGGGACCCTGATTCCTCCTCTTCCTCTTTGCTTCCCAGCTGCCATTATGTGAGCAGTTCCTCCACCACAGGCTTCTGCCATGATGTATTTTGGTGCCACAGGCCCAAAACAACAGGGCCAAAGGAAAAAAACCTCTGAAACCGTGGGCCAAAATAAAACTTGTCACAATGATGGAAAGCTAAGTAACAAAGGAAGGGGCTTGAATAGTTTGACTCTCCCACCAACATCAAAAAGGGAGAGCACTTGGTCGTCTCATCTGCTTGTCAGGATGTGGAACACAAGAGGAAGGGGGAAAGGACAAGGCTTAAAGACTCTCCACAAACAGCTATCTAAACATGGCGTCAGATGTCTTGTTAACTTCCCCATCTGCTCTTCAGGAGTTGTGACCACTGTTTTGAGTCTTTGCTCTTCCATCTATGGCATGTCAAGCCCATAAAAACTCTTTTCCTATTTTTTATCAGAATGACATGACTGTGTATTATTTGGGGGAATCTGATGTCTTTAGGTTATTGAGTCTTTCCAGCCAGGAATAGCATATTATCTATTTATATTTTCTTTAAACTTTCAATAAAAATAAATGGCTTTCTTCATTCAGGGCTGTCTAAAGTCATAGGTATGTTATATTTTTATCACTTTTTTTTTTCTTTTTTGGTGGTACTGGGGGTTGAATTCAAGGCTGCAGACTTGCTAGGCTTTACCACTTAAGCCATACCCCCAGCCAGTTTTGCTTTAGTTATTTTTCCAAATACGGTCTCACTTTTTTTTCAAGGCTGGCCTGGATCACAATAAGCCTTTGCATAACTGGGATGACAAGTGCGTGCAACTGGGATGACAGGCGTGCACCATCACGCCCAGCTTTATTGGTTGAGATAGGGTCTTGCTAAGTTTTTATACAGGATGGCAATTGAACCACAATCTCAATCTCTACCCCCTGAGCAACTGGGATTACAGCTGTGAGCCACTGTGCCCAGCTTTTGTCACTTATATAGTTCTTTTATATGAAATATTTGCAAATGAATCTTAATATGAGAACGTTAATTTTGTATCTGGTGACATTGTTAAATGCTCTTGTTTTATTTGTAGATTCGTTTGGTTTTCCTATGTAAGAAATCTTATCATCTGCAAAATAAGCAAGTTTTGTTTCTTTCTAACCATTGTTTGCAATTCTGATTTCGTATTTCTACTCTGGTTGGACTGGCATGTCCTCTACTACCCTATTGAAGGGGAGTCATATTTGTGGCAATGACAGCAACAGTCAAAGCAGCAAAGGCAGCTTCTTGATATCTAGATGGTAGCTATGGTGAATGGTGTGGCCTCGATCCCCAAAACTCAGGGCCAGCCCTGCCTCCTGACTTTAACTCTCTAGCCCTTCAACAATTTCTAGACATGTAACTCAACAGTAAATTTGTTATTCATATACTAACATATATACATAATATTTCCATATGAAATCTCTTTCCGACTGAAACATCAAGAGCATATTTTATCCCCTAAACCCACTTAAAGTTCCTTCCCTCCTTTCCTCCCTTCTCCCTCCCTCCCTTCTTCCCATTCTCATTCTTCTCTCCCTCCCTCCCTCTATTCCTCCCTTCCTTCCTTTTCCTTCCTCCTTTCCTCCCTCCATCCCTCCTTCCCTCCCTTTCTTCCTCCCTCCCTTTCACTAAGTCTCAGGTAGCCAGGATGGCCTCAAATTTACAGTCTTTCTGCCTCAGTCTCCCCATTGCTGGTGTTACAGGTGAGTGAGCGTCTCTTTTTCTTAATCAGTCTTGCCACATATGGGTCTTCTTTTTTTTTTTTTTCAAAGATTAAATGTTTCCCATTTCACTAATTTTTGTTTTATTTATATCTTTCTTTCTGTTTTATCTGGATTTATCATGCTTGTTTTTTCTACTTACTTAAGCTTCATCCTTGGTTCATTAATGTTCAGTCTTCACTCTTTTCTAAAAATCATTTAGAATTCCTTGTACATGCTCCTTTTACTGTCTCCTACAAGCTTGACAGAAAACATTTTCATTAGTGTTCATTTCTGATATTTGGAACATTGCTATTTTGATTGCCTTTTCTGTCTCTGAATTATTTAGAATTTTTCCCCAATTCTGCAGAGTAGAGGCTACTTTTGTTTATCTTAAAGTTTCTGACTTTAATTTCATTGTGTTTAAAGAGCAAGATGGTGTGATGCCAATATTTTGGAGTTTGTTGAGACTTTGCATCTTAATACGCGATTGATGTTTTTGCAAATGTGCCCTATGTGCTTGAGAAGGATAGGCATTCTCAGATCTGACACAGTTGCCAACTGAGTTCACCCAAAAATTATTTCCTAATTATTTTTTTACCCCCTGAACTTATCACTGAAAAGATATGTGATTCCCTCATTGTAATGGTAGATTTGTAAGAAACTTCTGAGAGTCTATCAATTTTTGTTTATGCATTAAACATTTTTTTTGTGGTGCTAGGAGATGGAACCCAGGGCCCTGCACATTCTAGCCAAGCATTCTACACCCAGCCCCTGGTTACATATTTGCGATGCTATATTTTAGTCTGATGAAACTTTAGAATTGTTATACAATATTTATCCTTCTTTAGTGACTCTCTTTTATCCCTAATAAAGCTTTCTAGTATATTTTGTCTGCTGTTAACTACGGCAACTTCAGGTTTTTGTTTTAAGTAATATTTTATGGCTATATCATTTCCTGTTCTTTTATTTCCAATATCCCTGTGTCACTGTGTCTTAAGTATGCGACCAGTAGACGTCACATTGCCTCATTTTTCACCATATGGTCTCTGTTTATTAGCCAGTGAGTTTGGATCACAGATACTGACTGTGATTGTTGACATATTTGAACTTGTTTTTAATCTCATTCTACTCTCGCTATGATTTTTCCCTTTTTAAATTATTTATTTATTTTTAAATTTAATTTGTTTTTATCCACATTGGCATTTATGTACTATTTCCACCCTTTCAATGGTTTCTCTAATTTTATCTACCATATTTAACTCACCAAAGTCTAAATTCTCCAGACCACAAAAACATTTTAGCTTTGTTTACTCAACTTCAACTTCTGTCTTCTTGTATTTTAGTTCCGATTCTTGTTTAATTCTAGAAATGAAAACCTTTTTCATATTCACAAACATATTTACTATTCACTTGCTTTCCTTCCTGCTTGCACTTTAGAAATGCTGCAATTTTCTGCGTTCCACAGCAGGATCTTTTGCTAGAATTCTGACAGTATTTGACTACCTAAAAGTACTTCTATTTTACCTTAATTCTGATATTGCTTAATTCTGGATGATTATGGTTAAATTCTCTCAACGGTTTGAAGACATTCTATGGTATTACAATATCTAGTATTGCTACTGAAAAACTTGACATTGATTATTGCTCCAATTCTTTCTGTGGAAACTGCTTTTCCCTCTCTGTTTGTCTTAGATATTCTGGAGTTTCATCTTACCAGCTTTATGCATGGATTTTTTTTCCCTCCTTGGAATACATTGTGCTTCTTCAGTCTGTGGATTCATTTTTTTTAAATCAATGCCTAGAAATTCTCATCCATTACTTCCTAAATACTTCTTTCTTGATAGCCTTGTTTTTTTCTCCCCCTGCCTCTCTATAAGATTGATTAGCTGTACAATGGATCTTCTCACTTCCATCCTCCATATCTCTTAATTTCTGTGGCAGAAATAGCTATTTGTTTACATTTCCCAATCTCGCAGTTAGGTTTGGCCTGATTTCCGGACAACATAATGTAAACCAGTCTCATGCATAAAAATTTGGCACAATAAAAACCTTCATGAAACTGGGTGCCCATGGCTCACGCCTGTTATCCTAGCTACTTGGGAAGCTGAGATCAGGAAGATCATAATCCAAAGGCAGCCTGGCAAAAAGTTCATGAAACACTATCTTGAAAAAACCCAACACAAACAGGGTTGGTGGAGTGGCTCAGTAAGAGCACCTGCCTAGCAAGCATAAAACCCTGAGTTCAAACCCCAGTACTGCCAAAACCAAAATAAAACTCTCATGAATATTGGTAAATTAAGTTCAATAAAAGTTGATAGCATGTCATACCTAAGTAGTATTTATGCTAGAAATTTGAGGTCAGTTTTACATTTTACAATTGCAGTAAAAGAATAAAACATATGATCATGCTAGGAGATGTAAAAGAAAATGGTGTAAAAAAATCTAACCACCTACTCATTATGGAAATTCTCAGCAAACTGTGACTAGATAGAACTTCCAGAATCTGGTAAATGCTGTCTGTGATAAACCTGTAACTAGCATCAGACATAATGGAGAAATACTGTGTGCTTTCTCCTGAGTATGGAACAAGACCAGATGTATGCTTTTCGCCCTTCCATAAAACATTACCCTGGAAGTCCTAGCCAGTATAATTATGCAGGAAAATAAAAGTTTGAAAATCCTGTGGTTTTAAATGTTCAATCTGGATGAACTGCTCAAATTTGAGAGGAATTTTTATCAAGAACACCCCAATTTGGGATGCACAGCTCCCAAGGTGGAGGCACACAGAAGAAGCAAGGAAATTGGTTAGAAGTCACCACGCTCAGTTTCATTTCTATATATACACTTCACAGCAGACAATTTGAAAAGGAAATTTAAGAAAACAGATTCATGTACAATGCATCAAAAAAGAATAAAATTCTTAGTAATAGACCTAACCAAGGAGGTGAAAGACTTGTACAATGAGAACTTTAGAATATTGCTGAAAGAAATAAAGAATAACAAAGATGTTATTCTTTAGAAAGAAGAACAAAGTTGGAGAACTTCCTTATTCCAAAACTCACTATAAGCCTACAGTAAACATAACAGTGAGGCTTGCCACAGTAATGAGATAGAGAGTCCTTCCAGAGGGTGACGCTCACTCACTGTGTAATAACCCTCGTTGAATACCTCCTGTATGTGTACTATGTACTTCACATAGATTATTACCTTCAACCCTCTCCTGCATTGATTTGACTGTACACCACTTCTAATAAAACTTAATTCTTTTGAGGCACTAACTAGTTCAAAATTCAAAATTTACAAAAGGGTATCAAATGAAAACAGTGAAAAGTCTTTCTCTTACACCACCCCATGCCACTCAGTGTTTCTTGCTACTAGCACCTAGTTCTCTAAGTTTCTTGCATATATTCCCAGACATCTCTTATGCTTATGAAAGACATTTCGAGATCATTTCTTTGCCCATTTTTTGCTCCCTGCCTCCATTTGCCTTTCTATCTTGGCAATTATTCTGTATCACATATGAGGTGTTTTCCATTCCATTTTTTAGAACTGCTTACATTTCCATTGAATGAATAAGTTATCATTTATTTTACCAGCCTCTTATAGTCAGAGATTATTTTCAATCTTTTGCAATTAAAAATAATGCTGCAAATAATGTCTTTGTTCCACTGCTATGTGTATTGATGTATCTGTAGGTTAAATTTCCAACAGTAGGCTTCCTAGGTCAAAGGGTTTGCACATTTGTAAGTTTTCTCAGACTGCCCTCATGACAATGTGAGTGAGGGCCTTACCTTATACCCTCACCAAGAGTGTGTTATCAATTTTTTTCTTTGCTAATGTTAGTAAAAAATGGTGTCATAGTTTAACTTTGCATTTATTTTTATTATGAGTGAGGTCAAGTATCTTTTAAAGCTTTAGACTTATGTGAATTTCCTATCAATGATTTGTATTCTTTATCAACACTTCGATTGTATCACGAGAATTCTTTATGTATTAGAGAAGTTAGTTTCTTAATAATTGCTCTACTTTGCATCTGAAATGCCCCCAAAGGCTCATGTGGTGGGCCTTGGTTGCCAGCTTGTAGGACTACTGGAAGGCAGTAGAACCTTTCGGAGGTGGGTCCTAACTGAAAGTTAGGTCTTTGGGGAGGATGAGCAGCTTTAGCCCGCCACACACTCCCTGCCAAGATGTAATCCCTTGCCACAGCCAAGAAACTGTGGATCTTTCCTCCTTGTAAGTTGATTATCTTAGGTATTTTGTAACAGCAACAGAAAAATGACTATGATGAAATGCTCCTTTGCCATTTGTCTTCTGACTTTTTGCTATAGTGTGGCTTTTGCCATGTTTAAATATTTAATTTTTATGTGGTAAATTTTATTATTTTTTGTTTGGAGTTAAGAAAACCATCATCATTTCAGGATTATTTTTAAATTATCCTTTCAAAATAATTTGTGATTTTATTGCTTGCATTTAAGACTTGTATATATTTGGAATTCATCCTGGTATAGGATATGAAATACTATGAAATGTATTTTTTTCTAAATTGCTACCCAGTTGTCTCAACATTGCATAGTAAATAAGTCAAGGATTTTAATCCAACATTTATTATATAATAAATTTCAATTTCATTGGGGTCTAGATCTGATTTTCTGTTTTGCTCTATTGATTTGTCTATTCATGTGTCAATGCCATATTGTTCTATCATTATAGCTTTATAATATACTTTAATATCTGAAAGGGTTTATTTCTGTCTTCACTTTTATTTTCAGAACCTTCCTAGTTATTTTTGTTTATTTGTTTATTTAATTATTAATATTCTTATTATTTTGCAGTACTGGAGTTTGAACTCAGGTCCGTACACTTGCTACATAGGTGCTCTACCACTTGAGACATATTCCCAGCCCCGTTTATTTTTAATATGAATTTTAGAGTCAGTTTTCCAAATTCCATCAAAACTTGGTATTTTTATTGAGATTGCATCAAGTTGATTGATTAACTTAGGAAGAGCTAATATCTGTATAATGTGTCTGCCTATCTCTGAACATAGTATACCTTTCAATTTTTACTCAGTATTGTTTCTAACGTCTTCTTCCTACTGATCATGCCCATTTCTTATGAAGTTTATCCCTATGTCATTTTTCTTTTTTATTGCTACTGTGAAAATACGGTCTTTTCTTCCATTGTGTCCTAGAAACAAATGTTTTTAGTAGTCTCATTTTTACAAATGAGTAAATGAAGCTAAGAGAGGTGACTTACCCCAAATCTCATCATGGACAAGTGACAAAGAGGGTCCAGGACTCCAGTTTTTCTGATTTTACCACCAAACCAACTTGCAGATAGAAGCCGTCCAGCAGTCTTGATACACTTTGGCCGCAAATACCTATGATTGTTATCACGTGTTTGTTCCTTTCCATTCAGACCTTAAAAGAACCACAAACAGCTTCTAAACCTGTCTCATTTTATTCATGGGAAGAATGGTGAAGTTTTCAAGGAGCCAGCTAGGATTTAGAGGTGTAAAAGGGAAAAGTAGATGCATGTGCTCTGTTTCCCCTCTTGTACCAAATCCTTTCCATGAGGGCAGCCTGAGAACATGAGGACCGCAGGAAATCATGCCTTGCAGCAGCCCAGATCTAAATGACAAAGGTTTTTTCTATTTTGTGTACTTGTTTAAAATACTGCATTTTAATACTGCCAAACAATATGCAACAGAAAGAGGGTTTTTTGTTTCTTTGTTTTTTTGGCGTCAGCACATTTCATTTTCCTTTGTTACTGCATCTTTGTAGACTGGGGTCTGGGATTCCTTTACCAAAGGCAAGAACAGAAAGGTGGTCAATCAACGCTTTCAGAGACCTGCAGGGGGCGCTCACTGTTTTTTTAATTCCCCAAGCACCTGCGGGCCCACTGGTGAATGTGGAAGAGTTTAGGGTTGTCATTGGCCCACTGTGGTTTATGTGCTATGAATTTTGGAGAGCCAAGGTGGTAACTACCTTTTCCCTACAGCTCCGGTACGTGACGGATGGCCACTCCGGGAGCGCCCAGGGCCTCCACAGGGCTTCTGAGAGGCTCTGGAAAATCTCCCTTGCAGGGATGGGGCCCAAGAAGTCTTCTGTTTTCCTGAGAATTCAGCATTCTTGGAGTCTCTAAGAAAAGCCGTTTCTGTTTGTAATTGCCGTTACAGTCAGCTCTTCTCTCTTTAGTTTTTAAAATTATAAATGTAATACATGCTCATTGTAGACAATAATGAAAATGGAAAACACATTCCAGAGAGAAAAAAATAGTCCATAATCTCTACCCCAGAACTAATCCCTCATCATGTCTTTCCTCTACACTGCCTCAAAGCTTTTAAGTTCTGCAGCTTTCATTTGAGAAGTCAGAGCGTTTTCCCACTGAACCCCTGCCCGGGCAACTTCCTGACCTAGAGCTGGGGGAGGAAGGGCCTGGCACCCCCTGGAGCTGCTGCAGCTGGAATGAATGGAGCTGACTGGAAATGAGAACCTCTTCTCCGGTACCATGAATTTAGCTGGTGATCAGAAGGAGAATGGCTTGGCCTCCTGCCTCAGTTTCCCAGCCCACCCCACCCTGCCTAGCCATTCAAAAGCCAGCTCGCAGTTCTTTCTCTGTCTCTGGGATGGAAAAAAGCAGTTTGGGTCAGAAGTCTGAACTCCCATGTGACCCGGCAGAACACATATAACTTCTTAGGAAACGAATGTTTCTTGGAACTGCACATTTGCTCCAATCCACCAAGTCTACCCAGTGTCTCATTTGCCTTGTTCCCTCCGCGTTTACTTGGAGGAGGTAAAGAGTGCAGACTGTCACAGCAGTTCTTGCTCAGGTCTCTGGGCGAAAATTTAAAACTTGAAGCCACACTTTCCTCAGAGAGGAGATATGTCTTTGCTTCAAGGAAGCTGGAAGAGAGAGAAAAGAATTCAGCAGCAACTCTCCCTGCTTGCAGATCCCCTCCATTCCTTTATATGCATGTCCTGATGTGCATTGTCTTCTAGTTTTGAACGAAGGGACCCTCTACTCCACTGCAAAGATGGCGGAATCTCATTGTCAGGTGAGAGCTATGTCCCAGCCCTTTGCTTTATTTTTCAGTTAGGGTCTCATGCTTTTTGCTGGGGCTGACCTCTGACAGTGATCCTCCTACCTATGCCTCCTGCATAGTTGGGATTACAAGCGTGAGCTACTGTGCCCAGCCACCTGTTATTTCTTTATATGAGGAAGAGGCACAGATGGGAGGAGATAAGGGTCAAGAAGGATAGCCCAGTATGATGTACTATGCCTATAATCCCAGCACCATGAAGGTGGAGGCAAGAGGGTTGTGAGTTCAAGGCCATCTTGGGCTATGTAGTGAGAATCTGTCTGAAAAAAGTTCTAAGAGCTAAAGACATAGCTCAGTGGTGGAGCACTTGCCCAGCATGAATGAGCCCTGGCTTCAATTCCCAGCACCGCTAAAAAAAGAGAGATGGCATTTCTTGACTCCTTGGATGAGTGTAGGGGACTTTCCTTTGTTATACATAGCCCCTTCACTCATCTTTGCTGTGTAAGAAAGGAATATTCATCTTTTAATACAATATTCTTATTCAAAAATCAAAACTGTTTCATATAAATCTCTAACAACCACAGAGGAAACAAATCTGGCCAGTTAACCAGCCTAGTGTGGGTTTCTAAAGATAACCTAGATGCTTTCTGGTTAGATAAAAATGAAATAACTAAATAATAAAATAAGCAGGTAAAATTTTAACAATTAATCAAATGTGGGACACAGGCCAAGGGATGGGAAAAATCATTTAAAATTTATTTACATTATCTCAGATTTGTTTCTTCTTGATAAAATATTTCCCAGCTTAATTAGGCAAAGTCCCCTTTTCATCACAAAATTTAGAGTAATGGAATTCATAATAGGTACAAAGCTAGAGTCCATTTAAAAGCAGAATTTTAATTTAAGGAATGCATCTACTTCAAAGTGCTCTGGACACTGTTGACCCGTAGAGTGCTTTTGTAAGCTGAGGTCCTAGATATGAGCCAAAAAAAGGACAAAATGCACTCCCTCTCTGAAGACTCTCCTCAGATTTGCATCCTTCTCAGCCTTCTGGACTGAAGGTTCAGACCCAGGCAAGGTGAAATGGAAAATGTGCTCTCAGCAGGAAGACTTCTTGAACTTCAGTTATGCAAGATGTGTCTGACCAAACAGGCCAAAGAGTCCCATCAGACAGGACTAAGAGTTCCCTGATTAAAGGCAAGTCTTGGAAGTCATCCCAAAGGTGAACATATGTTAGTGGGGACTGAGGAACTCAATGCAGGCTCTGAATGAGTTGATGAAATACCTACTTGGACATGCACTGATAAGCTGGGCTTATCTCTGGATCAGGGAAGTCTTATTCTCAGAAGTAGAATGGTTATGCTCTTGCCAAGGGAGGAGTGTGTGATTTATATCTATGTCAAAGGCAGCTGTATTGTTGTGATCTTTAACAAACAAACAAAAGTCCTAGAATGGTATAATGTAGAGACTGATGAAGTTGTGAAGTTAATGTCCTTGAATTCAGGTGGCTTGACCTAAGAGCATGGGGTCTGTCACGTGGTAGGCCCTCAATAAACATTTGCTGAATGGATTTAATGAATAACTATTGTCTTTCACTATGGACTGTACACCTGGACCAGTTTCCTTAGATTACATAAAGGAAATACCTATGTGACTCCATAAATAATTTAGCATCTTCTTGGGTTGAACCAAGAGAACAAAGAGGAGGCAGTGACGCAGGCCGACTTGCTGCCAAGAGGTGCAGCTGGACATACTGAGGTTAAGGGAAGAACATGACTGGCTCCAGTGCTGGGGAATGTAGCTTCCACAGCCAGGGTCAGGAAGCCTCAGAAACAAAGCAGCTTCCTGCTGGACTGCAGGCCACCATCTTGTCCTCTCTTCTTTAAAAATCATTTCATCCCCCAGCTTTATTAAGGTGTAATTGAAAAATAAAATTACACACATTTAAGGTGTGCAAGATGGTGCTTTCAAATATGTTTATAATTGTGAAGTGATTAAATCAAGCTAATGAACATATGTGTTATTTCACATACTTATCGTGTGTGTGTGTGTGTGTGTGTGTGTGTGTGTGTGTGTGTGTAACATTTAAGATCTCTCTTAGAAAATTGAAGTCTACAATGTAACTGTAGTCTCCACTGTTCAGGCGATTCTACATAAGTGAAACTCTGCACCCTTTGATCAATGCATCTCCCTCTCCCTCACTACCATCTTCTCCCCTCTGACCTTGGCTCCCATCCTCAACCACCTAGCCACTTTTGATCCTTTACTTTTGAAGTCACCTATTCTTTGTTTTCAATTGCATGAGTAATTTGTAGAAATATGGGAAGTAAAGCAGAAAGGAGAGTTTCCCCTCATCCTGGTGGAATATGGTGATGTTTTTGTACTTGTTCTTCTATCCAAATAGGTCGATGTATGAGTGTGGTTTTTATGTGTGTGTAAATACTGAGATTTATGATACAGGTTATTTCATATTTTTGGTATTGTCAAGACATAATATTCCCTACAATAGGCTTATCTTGGCTCATGTTCCATGGTCGTTCTGGAGACAATCTCCTTGGGCTTTTATATTTTTAGTAGTATAACATTAAGCAAGTTACTAAATTCTGTAGGCCTAAGTTTTCTTACCTGTAAAATGAAGAGGATAATAATATAGCCTCATAGGCATAAAGGAGATTAGAATGTGTTAATTAATCAATCATTTAGAATGGTGCCTGGCACACAGTAAACACAATAAATATCCTTTTTAGAATTAGTAGTAGTAGTAGCACCAGTAGTCATTGGATATTTAGATGTCAGATTTCAGATATGAAAATTAATTCATTAGCACATCTCATAGATACATTTTTGTACACATATCTTAGTCTCTCAAAGCATAATTACTGGGAATGCATAGTTTAAAGATTTATGATCTCTTTTGCAAACTGAATTCTAGGACATCTCCACCATTA
The DNA here is from genome assembly GCF_047511655.1 of Castor canadensis. Taxonomy (NCBI): domain Eukaryota; kingdom Metazoa; phylum Chordata; class Mammalia; order Rodentia; family Castoridae; genus Castor; species Castor canadensis. The sequence continues at coordinate 52,775,434 of NC_133400.1, forward strand.
ACTTTACATCAACTTTTAAAAAGAATGCCAGTGAGCTCTCTCCAGCATTAGGGATTATCATTTAAAAATCCCAGTGCGAATTCATTAATGGTATGAATGTATGTACGTATGTACGTGTTTTATGTACGCGTGTTTTGCAGAGCTGGAGATGAACCCAGGGCCTCTCGCGTACTGGACGAGCCCTCTACCCCTGAGCTACATCACAGCCCTCATTGCTTTTAACTTGGTGGTGAGACTGAGGAGTCTTCCGTACGCTTATATTTTGTTGCATTAAATCTTTTGTGGGTTGCATCCTTCTTCATGAACTAAATCTATCTGACAAATAAATTTAATCCATTTATGGATATATTTAATTTATTTTATATATCCTATATATGACTTAAGAATTTTGTTTCTACCATCTTCTTTTGTTATGTTTATATTTTTGCAGACCAAATATGAATCTATTTCCTCTTATTTTCTTCTCTTCTGGAATAATTAAATTTTCTTAATCTCCTTTTACTTATTTTCCTGATGCTACATTGGAAATTTTATATTCTCCTTCTGTTCTCTTGTGGTGACCTTCCGATATTTAACTTTGTACCTGAATTAACAAAATCTCTACTCAGTCCTCCTTTCTGCCTTCTTCCTGTCCTATGCACAGGCCTTCGAACTTTCTATTCTTTCTGACTCTCTCCATGTAAGCATGTCATTATTATCCAGCATTTTATTCATTGCAAAAGTTGCCATCACCTTTTCTACAGCTCAGGCTTGCTTAGATTTTCCCCAATGCTTAAGAATTTCATGTTTACCATTGTTTTCCCTTCATATTTGTTTCCTTTGGGTTTGATGACTTCTTCCTTAAAACAAACAAACAAAAAATCCTTTAGCTGTTCTTTCAGTGACAGTTAATGTGCTAAATGCTCCTGTTCTTGGCTTGTCTGAAAATACTGAAGTTTTCCTTAGCCTTGAAAAATAGTACCAATAGATGTAAAAATGCCTTGAACCGCTGCTATTGTAGTGTATCTATTACTCCTCTGAAGAATGCTCTCTTGGTTTGCTTTGATTTGCAGATAAACATGATGTTTTCAGGTGTGGACTTTTTCTGGGGGGAGGGATCAGTTCTGAGGTTTGACCTCAGGGTCTCTTGAGCCATGCCCTTAGTCCATTTCGCTTTTGGTTTGTTTTTGAGGTGGGGTCTCGCACTCTTTCCAGGGCTGGCCTTACACCTTAATCCTCCTACCTCCAACTTCCCAGTCGCTGGGATTACAGGCCACCACTCCCAGCAGATTGGATTTCTAAAACTTATTTTGTGAAGAATGTTGCGTTTCTTGAGTCCACAGAGTCATGTCTTTGTTAAATTCCAGCGTTTTCAGTCATTCCCCTTGTGAATATTGCCTCTCCTTATTGTCTCCATTGTCATTCTCTGGACTTTCTGTTAGGTGGGTATGAATGTTTTCATTCTGTCTGAATAGTCTTTCCTTCTCTTTGGTGTGTTGCATCTTCTGATCTTCGTATTGCTGTGAGGATTTCCTCACACCTCTCATTCTCTGACCCCTTGTCTAGTGAGGTGGGACCCTGCCACTCACTGCTTAATTTCAATCACATTCTAGATTTTTATTTGGTTATTTTTCTTTTTTGTCTGCTTTCATAATAATTGATAGTGTACTATTTTTATTATGTTGACATTGTATCATTTTCTCATGTTTGTTGAAGTCTTCCTTTCTAGTATTAATCATGTCAAATATTCTCATTTTATAATCTATAAGATTATCCAATTTTCTGAAGTTTTTGGGCCTAATCCTCTTGTTTATTATGTCTGCTGGCTCTAAATCATCCTGGATTATTTCCTCAGGCATTTTAGGGTTTGACTGTGGGCTTATCCTCTGTACAAATCTCATACAGCCTGAGTTCAGTACCCTGCAGGTTTTCACATTTTTTTCTTAAAGTGGGTTTTCCTGAGCCATGCTGATAGTGGAATTTGAACCTGAAATCCGAATGAAGTGCTGTTATAAATTCCTAGCGAGGATTTTTTTTCCTGAATCCCAGTTTAGTAAGCAACACACAAACTTTCTTGCCAGGCCTTTGTAATAGATAGAACATGAGTATTGGTCTAAGTCTAATCTTTACTGCAGTGTTGCCTTTAAGGATCCTTGTTTACTGTAGAAATCCCTGTTCCCTTTGCTTGCTTAGGACCAAAACTCTGCCTCTTTTCCTAACAGAAGTAGTAAAACTCAAGCCTCACAGTCACCAAGGCTGGGCTGAGGCTGTATCCCAGCAGTGTCGCACTTGCCCAGCATGTGCTAGAATGTGGGCTTGGTACCCAGCCGGTCAGTACTGAGGCTGGCAGGACTGGGGTGTCACTGGGCAGTCAGCATCTGCTCTCCTGCTCTGGTTTTCAGCTTATGTTTTAATCCTGGCTTCTGGGATTTCCTTAATTTTCTTTCAGGCTGCATTTTAAATCATATTTATCCTATGTGATCTCATATTACCAGATGTTTGTAATGGTTTGATTTTCAAAGTTTTTTACTAAAGATGGAAGTCCCCACTTTTTTGTTTGATTGTAGCTGACATAATTTTTCCTGTAGGATGTAACTGGAGCTTAAAGAACCACCTGCATTGTCCCCATGGACATGAATGCCAGATTAGGATGCAGTCTTCCTGTGTTCTTGTGACAGAAGGAGTGTATCCTTGCACAGAGCGCCTAGCTCTCCACAGGGTGGTGCGATGTGGTGGATTAGGTGAAGGTCAAAGGACGCAGCTCTGAATGTATTGCACATAGACTCCATAAGATTCACTGAGTCACTAAGATGAAGGAGAAAGACGATTTCTCTGAGCCCTATGCTTTGAAATAAGTCCTATCCTTCTGCAAACAAAAAGTTCTGGAAGGATGCAGTCTAATCCCAGATAGCTCTTGGCCTTGGAAAGGGGCGCAAATGTAATCCGCCTAGTTTATGATACTGGCTAAGAGATGTAGGTACATCTTCAAGTCAAAAGCTATCAGAAAAATAGCTCACACCAGTCCTGGCCCTGAATTTGGTATAAAATATCTCCATTTACAAGAAGATTGTCACGATAATATGGTGTTATATGTCTCAAATACTGATTGCTTTAACTTGCAAAACTACAAACCAGATTTGTGCTCTTCCCCACTAAGGCTAGGAAGGCAACCTTAGTATAAAGAAAGATCCTGTGTAAATGACTGTTACATTGTTTGCTGTTTTGAATTAGTGCCATCCATATTTCCTGTGTTCCATAAAAATGTGAGTTAAGCAGTTAATTTTAAAAGGTTGAAGTGGGAGACAATTTTAAAAATAAAGAGAGAGCTTTAGGAAGGCAAACTAGGTCCCAGACCTTTTACTCAGCGTAACTAATTAATTCCAAGAGTGACAAATATTTTTATTAATTCTATTGCAGAGAGCCTGGAATAAGATCAAACTTTTTGGGAAAAAAATAAGTGAATATCAGAAATAGCACCAGCAACTTTCCATAGCTTACTGATTTGGGATGAATCTCTTAATATATTAAAATATTGTAGAGGGTCTAGTACCATCCAGAAGTTCTGGAAACCAGTGGCACTGCTCTGTCCTTATTTAATTTCGTGGGATTTTCTGGCTCCAGTTTCAGTGGCAAAAGTACTGCTCTTCAGAACCTATGTTTCTCTTCCTGAGCCTACAGCTAGCCTTCCTGTTCCAGACTTCCTGTCAATTGCGGATGCTCACATGACCGAGTGCTCATGAGTGGAATGTGAGCAGAAGTGTGTGTGTGCCACTTCCTCACGGGCCTGTGAAAACTTTGCATGCATGCTGACATGCATGGTCATGCATGTCTGGCAGATGCCGTCTACCTGGGTCCCCGCGTGACTGTGTGAATGGAGTAGAGCCACTGCACATTAGTTCATTGTTGTACTTCCTTGGCGTTGAGCCATTGGGTCTGTTTCGTTATCATGGCCAAGCTGCCCTGAACTAATGCAGAATACGCAAGGATACCAAGTTCCGTGAGACCCCTGTGTGTGTGTGACCCAGATATAATTACCTGTTCTAGTGCAACCTATGAAAAGACTCTGCAGGTCTTTAGCTGCCATTCAGAGCCTGAGATCTCCATTCTCCATCTCTCTGTCCTCCCCAGCTGCTTCATGGACAGCCAGCCTTTGTCTAATGCGCCCGGTAGGTTTGGATATCCAATTCTTCAAATCCCTGGGCATCTGAAACTGGGCTATGTGTTCCCATGCCACATCTTCCCGGAGTACTGGATTTGATTTGGAGATTTTTGGAGAAGGAAAACCACCATTTTCATAATAAAATAAACATTAATAGGCAGAATGCAAGATTGGATGAATTTCAAAGACCAGGCCTAACGCTTCAAAGAGATTTTCTGCTTGCATTTGCAGTTCTGGGCCCAGCCCTCAGACCTCCTGTGGGGTCCTTGACCACTGTGCCTCTGGTTTGTTATGGCACTGTACTTTATTTATTGTTATCCTAAGGTTTTTAGGTTTGAATCCAATAGCCAACTATTTTCTTCCAATACAGTGTAGACACCTGATTCAAGAGTTGTTAAGTATTGCTGGAATACCAAAATATTTGTCATTGGCCTACTTTCTCTTCTCATATTACCCCCCACCTCAAGAAAGGAATAAAGAAACTTACTACCCAAGAATAACAACTATGCAGATTTTAGACATGAGCCTCCCAGCCGGTGATCCTCTGCACAGGAGCTCTGCAGTTCCCCACAGCCCCATTTTTCATGAAGGTGAAGGTGTCACGCCACTGTGAAAGGAGAGATTTGTGTAGAGCCTAGCTCAGGTCCTTGTCCAGTGAAGCCGAAGAATGAGCTTCATGGACAGTGATGAAAGTGTAAAGCAGGAGAGTTTATCCAGATAGAAATGTGTAATGCTGGAGAATAGAGCCCTCAGAGTTGGTGGGGGGGACAGGTCTCAAGAGAGGGTGCCCCAGAAGTGACGTAGTCTGAGGGTTTTATCCATTTTCTCCAGGGCATTTCTCAATCTCTATGCTAATTAGGTGTGCAGTCAGCAGCATTTTGGTTGGCAGTGCCTGCAACATTCTGGTTGGTCAGTCCTGATCCTCACACCTTCTGTCCTGCCTTTCCTTCTTTCCATCCTTTAAGATCACAGGGAGGTCACAATGGATGTTTCCAGAGGCCCTTCCTTCTGTCTCAACTGCATTTTTTCACTCTCAACCCCAGCAGGTCCTGAGTTTGTGAGTTGAAATGTCATGTGCGCTGCCCATTTTAGACAAAATGGCCGCCTCTGCGCTGAGTGGTCTTGTGTTCAAAAGCCATGATGGGCATTTTTTTTTTTTTTCTTCAAAAGTCCACATGTTCTCCTGATAGTCAGAGTATACTCAGCAAACATATAGCTGGTTAGAAAATCTCTCCAGGAGCTAGCAGTGGGTCAGCACAGTCCTTCTCGTGTTCTGGGCAGGGATGTTCTGTCAGCAGCAGCTCACTTCAGGTTTCCAACCCAAGTTTCCCTGGTTTCACTCACAGACCTGCCTTGTGAGTTACTTCTGAGTGGAAAAATAAGCCCAGAGAGGCCCAGAACAAAGCCAGATGTGACTGGCAGTTTGCACAGGTTTGCAGGGTCTAAGTGGCCAGCTGTGGCCTATACCAGAAGCTGAGATGGAGTCCGTTGTGCTGAGTCCCAAGTGGTGAAAAGTTCCACTTAGGAGACAAAAACTAGAAGGCAGGAGGAGTGATCAGGACCAGATGCAGGAAGAGGGGCAAGGTGTTACAAGCTGGGAAGGCAAGGACTCAGAGACAAAGGAGATGCTGAAATCTTGCCCAAGGAAGTCAGCCTGAGCCCAGAGAACAGAGTGCAGTATTTACAAATGATAATCTCCTCACTTGAGAAATACTTATTTTGAATAGGTAGAATTTTTAGAAGAAAAGAAATTCTGCAAGGTAGACAGAGGTGTCTACTTTCACCTTATCCCAACATCAGTTTCTCCTGGAAAGTAACACCATTTCCAGTTTCTTGTTTGTTGTTCTGCAGTTCACATATGAATAAGCAAATCTGTTTGCATTGTTTATTTGATTATTTGTATTTCATGAGTGGAACATTGTATACAACTTTTAATTACTTTGCGTTTGGCTATACATAACAGAAAATCCCTGTTGAAACAATAAGTTCAAAACAGGTGGTTCCAGGTTGGGAGTGGGGATGGGGAACACTCCAGGGTGTGTTCAAGAACACCCTGTTTCCTCCAGCCCTTTGAAAGATGGATATTCTTTCTCTGGCTTTAGGCCAAATGTTCCCCATGCTATTTTACTTCCTGAGAGGTTGAAAGCAAAGCTGCCAGAGGACTATGTGTCCTGAATGGTGAATGGTAACCAATATCAGAGATGCTAAGACCAGATTTTCTAGTACCAAATTATTGGGTAGGATCTTTTCCAGTTATGTCTCATCTTTGGATGAGGTGTGTTCTTCTTGGGTCAGCTATGTCATGGAGGATTGGAATTCTGTTCCTAGCTAGTAGGAATCCTTTGGCCAGGGTCTATGAGTTCCTATGAGCATTTCCCTGCTTCTTTCTGGAATTAGTCTTCTTTATAACAGCCTCCCTTCAGTGCTGCCTTCTTGGTTCCCTAGGACTCCAGGCTGAAGCAAGGAAGGACCCACCACTGGCTCAACACCTGGTCCATTGTCTCAAACATATGTCTGATGGGTGTGCTCCTCAGGAAGTAGCCCCTTAGCCTGCTACGCCATCTTGGCTGGGAGTGATGCCCCAACATTGCCCCTTGGGGCGTCATGCCTCTTTCAGACTTTCACTGCTGTTGGTAGCACTACTCACGACTGTGATTCAGGTGACCATTGGCTCCTAGTTGTATTCTATTCCTTATTCTCCTTGTTTTTGAGCAATTCCCAAAAGGAGAAGGGGGAGTGGCCAATTTCCTACAGACTTGTAAGACCCACAGAGCCTTCTTCTCTCTCCTCAGTCACTCCAGTGCCACATTACCAGTGGGTGATAATGTTTTACCTACCAGCCTAAACTAAGGATGACAGGGACCTGGAGATGGTATTAGTCCATTGCTAGTTGTCCAACATGCAGTAAATGAACCTTTACACATTTAAATAAGAAAAATACAGGGGTGGCTTCAGGGCGAGCCCTGGAGAGCCTTTCCCTTTGTGAAGTCCATAGCCAGGTGGCAAATGTGTACAGCAGCATCCACAATGAACAGGTGCCTTCTGTCCTGCTACGTTGACCAAAATTAGATGCAGGGGAGCCCCCCCCCCACCACTTCAATTCTGGCATACAGTTCATCAATCTGAGACATTGCTAAACCAGTCATTTCTGGTGTGATTTGAGGGTCACTTTTGGTCTGAGGAGCTTCTTTAAGGATGATTTGAGTATTAGTTCTATATTAAAACTACGTTTCTACTTTCCTTTGGAAGCAAATCAATAATTTCCATATGCAACTCAACAATATTGGTCACCTCATTAGAGATTCATACAAAAAGCAATTTGGATCTGCTGACAATACGGGCATTTAAAATGATAGATGTTTTGCATGGTGAACAAGTATTTAGACTGGAAGTTTAGGGAGCCTCCAGTTTCCCACGCTTCTGTCATGTGGGTACACAAGTAGGACTCAGGATGGAATCATCCTATGGCTGGTTGCCAGTGAGAATGTGAACTTGGAATGATGCATCAAGAGATGTCCTGTTAACACAGAAATATACACGTGCTCCTGTAATAATTCTATGCAGCCAAGGGGGACCCTTGCCAGAGCCTGCACATGCTGTTTGGACTTCAAGCCTCCAAAACGGTGAGCTAAATAAACATCTTCTCTTTATAAAGTAAGAAAAAAGCTGGGCTTGGTTGTACACACCTGTAATCTCAGCTACTGAAGAGGAAGAAGTAGGAGGATTGTGGTCCAATGCCTCCCAGGCAAAAAGCACACAAAGCCCTATCTATAAAACAAACTAAAAGCAAAAGGATTTGGAATGTGGTTTAAGTGGTGTAGCACTTGCCTAGCAAGCAGGGGTCCTGAGTTCACAAGGGATGTCCCATTATTAAAAATGAGTACGTCCCATTAACAAGACTTTGGCCGTGGAGACAGACAGCCCAGGTGTACTGTGAGACTTGCATTTTACTAGCATGTGACCTTATTTTATCATGTATAAAATCAGGATCATAAGACCTCTTTGAGTTTTAAATAAGAAATCTTTGTGATGAGGCCCCAGCACTGGGGCAGTTGAGGCAAGAGAATCATGAGTTTGAGGCCACCCTAGGCTATATAGTGGGTTCAAGGTTCACACAGACTACATTAAAAGACTCTGTCTCAAAAAAAGAGAGAGAGAAAGAAAGAGAGAGAGAAGAAATTTAGGTGACATAGCTAAATAAATTTTAGTTATTTAAATGAAAAAAAATGCAGGGAGGTGGATATGAGGACTTGCTGCTACTTCCCATGCAAAAATATACTCAGAAGAATGAAAGATTTGAAAAAAAAAAGCAAGACTTTTAGAAGAAACACATACTTTACAGGGTTATAAAAAAATATATATGTTCAAGTGATTTTTAAACTATGAAGAATCGCATAACCCTGAGTGTGTTTTATTATGGCCACAGCATCAGCCAAAGTTAGATCTTCATTCTTGAAAAGCCTTTCATTCAGTCAATCATTCAACAGATATTTATGAAACACCTGCTTTGTGCCAGGCCTTATTTAGACAGCAAGCAGTGGGAAGTATAGACTTGACTCCAGCCCTCATGAAGCTCAGAGTGACATGGGAGGGAGTGGAAATAAATCATGATTATACAGTGGTGCAAGTCAAGGAACAGACAGCAGAAGCCTGCCTGTCTGGGGACATTCAGCGGCCTTCTCAGAGTGAAGGTTTCACTAGACAGCCTGGAAGTCAAGACCAGGGAGGGGAGCTGTGGCAGGCAGGTTGTATAGTGTCCCATCCTGTGCAAAGGCTTGGTGATCAGAGAGAGAGTGGCAAAGAGGAGAAACTCAGAGAACTGTGCAGTCAGATCAGAACAAGGAGGGAGAAGGATCCAACAGACAGCAGAAAGGGTTGGAGGTGCACAAATCCTCTTTGGAGGGGAAGATAAGTATTTTAGGCCACAGTACCTGGGCTTGCAGAATGTGAAAGACCAAAGTCTGAAGTAGCTCACTGAGGGGTTTCCAGGGGGATCTCAGTGTGTCAGCCAGTTCCCCAAGTGTCAGCATCCCTGGTTGGGGACTATGGGCCAAGAAGGGAGGGAGAAGGAGACCTCTCCACACCCTGCTTCTGTGCAAGGGACCTTTATTGGGGCTGACATTGCAGGGTGCCAGCCTCAATGCTGGCCACCATGCTGACTGGCCCCAAGGAAGCACTTAAATGCTGGAGTTACAGAAGTTTCACATGGACCAAGGGACTTCTCCATGAGTTCCCATGAATTTTTGTGACATCCATGGGTGCCAGAGGGCAAGATCTGTTTTTTGACATTTGCTGTCTGGATCTCACAGGGCCCAAAAATCCAACTGGGCAGTCGTCCAGTTGTTCTTTGACCTCATTCCACATAGCTTATGTTTTTAACTTTCTTTTCCACCAAAGAATTAAAATGCTTTATTGACTTCATGTAGCAGCCTCATCAGAGATCAAAGGAGAAGTGACACACAGGCATATGACATGGGGAAACAGAGGCAAGGACAGGTGACAGTCCTGGCAGTCATGCCACAGCAAGCCAGGAATTTAGAATCAGATGCCCTTGTGTGATATTTTCTTGGGAAATTTATTTTCTGTGAGCCTCAGCTTCTTTGTGCATAGAATGGAATAATAACTTTCTATTACAGAATTCTCACAGAGATTGTCTGATAAATGTACATCAGTGTGCCACACAGTTCCCGTTTCTGTTTAGTCTATACATCATAAAAATGCATGTAGGTAGGATACCTTGGGTAGACAGTGTACTTCAGCACCACACTGTTCTGTGATGCAATTTGTGTGTCATTAAGTGCCATCTCCATTTATTGGCTTCACCTGCTGTGAGCTGCTGTCTGGAAATTCACTGCTCTTATAATGAATCTGGGTTTGGGTCTGGTGGTCTGCAGCATGTTATCCCCGATAATTGGTGAAGAGCACCCTGGGATCCACTGGTAAGTATGAAAACTGTGAGCTGCAACTGTGTTTCAGTTCACTGATCAAACTTTTGCTTCCTCATACACCTGTTCATTCTAAGAAGGATTCCAGGCAACTTGCAGAACAATAACCGATACAGGATAAGAAACCACAGGACATGAAGGTGGGCACAGAGCCCCAGATACACGACATAAGGCTTGGATCACAATGTGGGCTTCAGACTTGGCTCTTTGCAGTTGGTCTGAAAAGAAAAGAAGGCTTAGCCAGCCTCTGATGCCATCTTACACATAGTCAGCCAGCAAAGCCATGTCTGCAGCACAAAAAGGAGCATAAAGTTGATACAGGACTAGGCAGGGAGTTAGGCAACCCGATGGCTTGGATGGTGATAAGAAATTGTATCTTACACTGCTTATGTTAATGGAATGGCTTGTGAGATAACAGCAGGGCTGACCCACAGCCCCTGGAACCTGCAAAAAACAACAGCCCCAGTCTGACCATCCAAGGCCCAAAACTCCCCCTCTCGGCATGTGAGAGGAGTTGACAACACATAGCCCAGTCTCCAGAAGTTAAATGACACATACCCAGTTTTCCAGGACTGATCCATCCAAGTCTCTAGACCTTAATAAAAGCTTGAGGTCTTCAGATCACCAGTGCACTGCTCTTGAGCCTACCCACCTCCCGTCTGGAGGGTGTACTTTTGCTTTGCTCGGTTTTAATGAACCTGCCCTGGCTTAAGTCTCTTCTGTGCTGTCCTTAATCCTTACATTCTATCTCATGAGACCAGAACTTTCTGGTCCCAGATCCAATGACCTGAATCCAGTGACATACCACTTAAGGCATACCCTCAACTCTTATTGTCAATATGGGAGGTGGACAGACCTTTTAGTTTACTCTTTTTCTTTGGACTATTATTTTGTAAAACTTACACAACAGTGTATTCACTCCTCCTCTCTGCTGTGTCTGGGAGGACCAAATAAAATTTTATCCTAAATTCCAACTATAGGGATAGCATGTAAAGATTTTGGATTCTTCGGATATTTTTTCTCTTTTCTGCCCTCTTTTTGCACTAAGATAATTTTACTGTTGAAGGGCATTGGGAAGTTTTGTTATTGTAGCCAGCCCTAGTTGGAACGTAACATTCTGCAACTCAAAGAGTAGTATAAGGCCAAAGACTAAAGGATGGTTAGGCTTTATGCTGAGGCACAATTGATAGAATATGATAGGGCGTGAGGAGACATAAAAAGACATAAGTTAGAGGACATTCTCTGGATAAAAAGTTTTTTACATGGTAAAACAAGGTTTTGTCTTAAAAGAAAACGATTATTCCAAAATGAAAACAGGCAGATAAGTGCAAAACCAGGAAGGTAAATGCATCTTGCAGAAGGTTTGTGGTAGAATTTACAGTGAGATATAGTTTATTTTTAAAAAATTCAATGGTGTCTTGATAAATTTATAAAAGATTTGCTGCTAATTTCCCCATAAATCTCGATAAAGCTGAGACACAAAAAATTGTGTCATCCATCTCCTCCCTGAGAGAGCCCGCTCTCCCCTATAGGGGCATAGTCTTCTTTCTTTTAATAAGCTTTGCTATTCTTATTTGTACTATCACTTTCACTGTGTTTCACATCTTGCTTAAAATCTCTCATGAGAATGCAAGGACCAAGGACCCAACTGAAACTCCTGGTAACAAACCTTTTTTGGTTGTATTGTCTATATGTATCCAGAATTCATTAGCCATATAAAAGCTCTGTGGATATGTGGTCCTGTTAGATTTCACAAAAGCAACAGCCTCACTGCTGAACTTGAGGATGTTTATAATCTGACTTTTCAAGGAAATTGGTTTGTAAAAAACCACAGAGGATATTTTGAGATTTCGTGAGAAGAAATGAAGGATGTTCTGGCCAAGCCTTCTGCCTCTGGCTTGGTCTCGCTAAAGGGCTGCTGACCTGCATCAGCCTGACTTAAACACATCCACACTCCACTGCATAGCTGAGTACAGAAATGCCAATTTAGGGATTCCTGCCAAAAAGCGAATGCCAGCATATGCATGTATTTTAAATCAGCTAGCTTTGACCACATCCTTCCAAAAGGTCTGAAGTTTTTGCTTGTGATAAATTAAAAGTACAACCCAGCAGAGAAGTTGGAAAAAGTGTAATTCAGTTCATGCCGTGAACCATGATTCTTGGTGTCCATTCAGGCATCTCTAAAGCTTGCAGGTGGCTTTTCAAACTTTCAGTTACATAAGAGAATATTAAGGGAGAGGCTGAGCCTGAAAGTCCTCAGAGGGCACCAGGAAGCTTGGCCATCCAGTATTTGTTTTTAGTGTTGTGGCAGAGGGGAAAAGCAGAGGTCCTGAAGAGAATCCAGTAGGTGCAGGGAAAGAGGGTAGAGACAGGTGAAGGAAGGAATCAAAAGTACTGAGAAGCAACAGGAAGTGGCTATTGTGACTATTAGCAGTAGTCAAAGTACTCTCCCAGAAATGGGAACGAAACTGTCGTGTACAGAAATAGGCTAAGCGACCGGTTTGAGCTCACATTTCTTCCTCCGCCATGCATCTCTGTTCCTCCCCCATTGTGCTGCTTTCCCCTGCTTGTACAGCTGACATTGCACTGCTTCACCTTTCAAAGCCAAGGGTGACTTTATTTCCCTCCCCAGCCTTTGCTCTAGAAAGAGACCCCCTCACCTGTGAACTTTGTCACCCTGGAGTTCTCAGTCGACCAGGAAAAGTGCTTGTTGCTTCTGCAGCGGTTGCCTGGGAGGACCAGGATTGGGTTTGCCCTCCTGAATTAAAGATGCTTACTCCAAATCCCAGTGTTGCTTGGTAGTGATAGGCACAGTTCTCATGGAGATAGGAGAGTTACCTTCTCATCTCCCAGGTCAGACCTGTCTTTCATCTTCCTTGCAGCAACTTAAGTTAGGTTTCCTAAGTATTATCATCAGTCTCCCCTCCCTACTTCTTTTGATTCTTTTCAAACATGCAAAAATGATGAGAGACTCATAAAACTAAACCTGTATTCTCTGCCTGGACTCACCATTTTGCCCTACTTGCTGGCTGTCTGCACTGTTTTATGCTATCTTCCTCCTTCCGTGTCTCTCTCTTCTTTATGGATATATATATGTATATGTATTTGTATATTTTTGTTTATGAATATAAACATATATATGTACATATAAGCAAATATATGTATTATATATCCAATTGTTGTTGAAATACTTGAAAACAAATTGCAGTCATAACACTGGTTTACTTCTGAATACTCAGCATGGGTGTCCTTAGAACTGGGATGTTCTCCTATGTAACTATAATATTGTAATCACACCTGATGAAGTCAGCAGCAATTTCATTATATGATCTCACACATAGTCTGCATTCCTTTGCTCAGCTCAGGATTCTGTTAAGGTTCAAGCCTTGCACATGACTGTCAGCATGCTTTGCTTTATTCTAGAGCAGCCCATCTTGGGAGGGTATGTCATCAGGGCACAGTGATTCTTGAAGATTTGCCTTATTTCCTTGCGCAATAGCCCACCTTCTGGACTCATCTACCTCCTCATAATTTCTTCTTATGTAGCTGGGGTTTTTTTTTTTTTTTGCCCTGCAGTTAAGATGAAGTCTAAATGTGTGATTAGATTCATCTTACATAATTTTCATAAGAATATTACAGAAGTGATGTTGATGACTTATTATTTTATCTCATGAAGAGATTTGTTTATGATGCTGGGTGTGACACAAATTTGTCGTGCATGTTTGAGTTTTTGATCTTTCCAGTGACAATAGATATAGGGGCTTTGGTTTTCTTTTTATGTTTTGTTTTGTCTTATAACTGATAAATGCTCTGTGGGGGGAAGATTTTGAGATTATGTGAGTACCTGTCACTGACAATATTTTGCCCAACTGTTAGAGAATCACGAGGACTGTGGGTGGTAACCAATTATTATCTTGGGGGCTGCAAATGATGTTTTTAAAATGATGTACTCTTTTCTCCATTTTTTATTGTATTCTATAAAAGAAAAGCTTTCTTTCTCCTGCCTCTTCTCCTTCTCTCTTTCTCTCTCTCAGACACACACACAATTTACCAATTCGTGACTTTTAAGCTCATGATTTTACAACTGAATTTGTCATCAACAATGACCATCATTTTTTCCCTGTTGCTCAGATTGTCCTGGGTTTCTCAATGTGAGCCTTTCCAGATGGCTCCTGGGCCCTTTGAATGTAACCCCAAGAGTCTTTGAGCATCTCCTTCTTTTCTGCCACAAGTCATCTCAGGGTCATCTTGTGCCTTCTTCACCCCAGAACTGAGATCAGCTATTTCTGCAGAGAGCCTGGGTCCCTTTGTGGGAAATACCACGCAGAAACCAAAATCCGGGTACTTGGTGTGCTCGTGGTTGCTGGGCCTGCTCAGTGAACAAAGCTGGGAGATATGTTTTGAAGATACTCATCTGTTCTTAATGAGATTTCCTATGCAAATATCATAGTAGATTTCCTTACCCTCTTTTATTATATATTTGCACCTTTTTCTTTTAGACAGAAAATATTGATTTCTAAATAGATGGAATATAGCTACTTATTTGCTTTAATCAAAATGAAAGCAAAATTGTTTAGAATTATAATAATGTATCAGTCAAGATTCATCAGAGAAAGAGATTTGCTAAAAGGAATAGGTTCATAAAATTATGGACGTTGAAAACCCCCAAGATCTGTAGCCAATAAACTAGAGACCAATAAAAGTTATAGTGTAGTTCCAGCCTGAAGGCTGGCATACTTGAGACACAGGAAGAAAAGATGTTTCAATTTGGGTTCAGAGGAAGAAAAAAAATAAGTGCTATTCTAGCTCAAAGGTAGTTAGGCAGAAGGCAGGAAGACTTCCCAATTACTCATGGAGGGTCAGCTTTTTTATTCTGCTTGGGCTTTCAACTGATTGCATGAGACCCACCCATATTAGGAAGGAAAATCTCTTTTATTCAGTCTCCAAATTCAAGTGTTAATCTCATCCAGAGATATCCTTACAGACATATTCAGAATAATTTTTGACCAAATGTCTGGATACCCCATGGACTAGTCAAGTTGATGTGTAGAATTAGCCATCACAAATACCTCCATTAATACTACCAACATGACTGTAAGTAAAGTTTCAGATTTCTTTGCTGTTCTTTTTGGCTTTAGAAAATATCCTATTGCAGATGCACGAAGATAAAAATATTGTATCAGTTAGAATCAAAACTTCCTTAAAATCAAAATTTACCTAAAACAATATATCAATTTGATATACATTTATGTTTATTTTTTTCAGTTTGTATTCAGTTTTAAAGTTAAAAATTAATTTTGATTTAATTTTTAATAGGTTAAACATGTTTCAAACATCAAAAAAATATGAAAAAGATTACAGTAGTCCCTCCTTGTCTGCCATTTCACTTACCTGTTGTCAATTCTGGTCCAAAAATATTAAATAGAAAATTCCAGAAGTAAACAATTCATAACTCTTGCATGCAGTTCAAGTTGTACAATAAAATATCATCTTACCCCATTCTGCCCAACATATGAATCATTCTTCCATCCAGTGTATCCACGCTGTATATGCTACCCACTCCTTAGTCACTCAGTAGATGTGTTGATAATCAGATTGACTGATTCACAATGGTTGTGTTCAAATAGCCCTTACATAGCAGCCCAATGCCATGTCACCTCACTTCATCTTGTCATGTAGGCATTGTATCATCTCACGTCATCACAAGAAGGGTAAGTACAGTATAAGACATTTTGAGAGAAAGACACCACATTCCCTTTGTTACAGTTTATTGTTATAATTATTCTATTTTATTGAGTCATTGTCATTGATCTATGCTGTGCCTAATTTAAAAATTAAACTTTATCATAGGTATGTATGTGAAGGACAAACATAGGTCTTATGTGTCATTCTAGGCATCCACTGAGGTTCTTGGGCTATATCCCCTGTGGATCAGGGAGGATTATCATACTCAGAGACATCCCACTTCTACCCCCACCTCCCATCCAGGTCCTACCCACTCAGCAATTTCAAGCTTATCATTCTTGTGCTCCTATTTGCCAAAAGAAGAAAATACACTGCATTTTACTTACTGGGAGTGTTTCCTAATATAACCCTCTCCAGTCTTAACCATGGAAACAATTGCAAGTTCACTGTAGACATTACACAAAATGCAAAAAAAGTATTTTGTGCTAAGTAGCACAAAAATGTTTTTGACACATGTTGGTTGATAAATTCTTGTTAATTGAGCAATCTGAATATTCATCTGATTGTATTTAGCCTTGGTTCATGGGAACTTTCTTTAGTTTTGTTGTTGTTGGTTAATCCTACAGATATTTTGTTATTCTGATTTACATGATTTAATTATTGTTTCTATTTTAGTAAACATACTTCCTCTTGAAGTTCAGAATTTCCTTACGGGGATGACACCCCAGAGAATAGACTACAGGAAGCCATGAGGCACCTTCTTAGTCTACTTAACAGAAAGGAACTTTTGTTGGACTAATAACACCAGGAAAGACCTCACCCTCAGCCCCACCCCAAGTCCTGGGAGGGAGAGCTCATCTCCACAGGTCAGGATGTCCTCTGACAAGACTCCCTGGAGGAGGCCAGGACTCTCAAAAACATACTACATTCCAGTGGCGTCTCAGTGTTGTCTTTCACGTGCTGGATGGTGAATGGTTTCAACCAGCCATATCTCTCAGGCTAAATACAACACGCCCGTTGGGATTGATGGATGTGTTTACAGAAACGGAACAGAAAATGACAATAGGACCGGGACTAACTTTGAAAAATGACACATCCATGTTTATACTGAGCTTCATTTGTTGGAAGTGTTCTCATGTGTGTCATTTCAACTGGTGGCTATAGTGACGCTAAGAAGTAGGGCAGGAATAATTTAAAGATAAAGAAACCTGGAGATGTCAGCCATGGAGCTGGGGCTCAGGGAGAAATGCCCTGTGTCAGATTTACTGACTTTTCCATCACACGTCATATCTGGTCCAGTCTGGTCAGGTGTGCTCAGGTGTTACACTGTGTGAGTGTAACCCTTGCTGTACAAAGAAAAGCAAATATGATGTCTCCTAAGTCTGAATTTAAGGTATTGGCCAGGGTTGCAGCCATTGCCATTCTTGACAGGAGCAGACTGTGCTTCCAAGTTCACTCATGGGATTGTCAGTAGGTCTAGTGGTTATTGGCTAGACACCAGCCTCTCCATAGAGATGTTCACAACACAGCAACTTGCTTCCCTCAGAGCAAGGGAGTGGAAAGAGAGACAGAGACACACACACAGAGAGAGAGAGAGAGAGACAGAGAGAGAGACAGAGACAGAGACAAAGAGAGAGAGACACCAGTGTCTTTTTCTAACAAAATCTTGAAGGTGACAGTCCATCAATTTTGCCTTATTTGTTTAGCTAGAAGAATGTCACTGGGTTCGTTCTCCTCTCAAGGGGAGGGACTAGACCAGAGCATGAATACTGAAACAGCTGGGGTGGTCAATCTATTTGAGGACTATTTTCTATCAACTGTTGTGGGGATGTTTTTCTTATTTCAATAATTCAGTAGGCTCTTTTTTAAGGAGAACTAAAATATGGTTGTCATTAGAAGACACAGTGATTTTCCAGTAACCAAAGACAGTAGAGATTTATAACAGAATACCCAATATAGTTAAGCTTAATTTTGCCTTTGTTGGAAAAACTAAACGCCAATAGAGAGGAGAAACTTAAAGCTTCCATTAGGAATCAGGGATCTTCAGAAAACGATTATATTAGATCTCAATGCCTTTTTCTGGGGAATAAGTTGTTAAAAGTCAGGTGGATCTGAACAAGTCTCCACAGCAGATATGGGCAATTGAGGATCTTGGGGCAAAACTACCATGCAACTAGAAATAGACGGACCCTTTGCCAAGTCCGGATTTTGAAGGAGAACCATGGTTCTGCCACTAGATGCTGGAAACTTCTCTCCCTAGCCATCTTAGAAAACACTTTTTGCCCTGTGGAGAAGCCATTGTAAATGAACCTACAGATGTCCAGCACTGGGATTGGGATTCCAGGCCATTGCTGGCATGAAACAGCCTTGGTCAAATGGAGATTCTAACACATGAACCTATGGGGTCAACCTTAAATCACATCTAAACCACAGCACTAAGAATCACCTAGTGTCCCAACACCCATGGCCTCTGGTTGCATCTACTCTCCTCTAATACACAGAAGAATCGCCAATAGGCTTAGCACCCAGGAGTCAAGCACTTAAAGTGAGTGTATTCCAAAGGTTCCTGTGGCCACACTTTGAGAACTGTTGCTTCAGAGATTGCTCTAGAACCCAAAAGTCCACTGCCTAGTGGTAATAATAAGGCTAGAAGCAACAGGCACGTGTGGCAGCCACCACATTTGGCTTTGCCCACATACAAGTCTCATGTCATAAACACCAAGGAGAAGATGGTGTTAGGATACCAAGTAATGCATTGAGTAAGAAGTTCTGCCTAAGTGAGTCATCTTGAGTTAAAAAAAGTAACATGATATCATATTTATCTATACCAGATCTAGAGATGGCTTTTGAAGATTATCAGATTTGAATTATGTTTCGTATTTTTTCCAGCATGATGAAGAAAAGTGACACATACCTATCCCTGAAATTGCCTTGTAGAGTGCTTAAGATCAGACTCTGGCATGAGACTTCGGAGTTCGAATCTCAGCCTCACCACTCAGGAACAGGGCAATTTCTCATGGTTTTCAAGCCGGAGCAGAAAAGTTGTTCTGCCTTTCCCACAGCATCTCATTAGGAGAGATAGCACAAGTAAAGTGACTAGAACAGTCCCTGGTGCACAGTAAGCCATGGTATTACTGTCACCCAGAGCAATGGCTGGTTAAGTGCAATTTCTAGTACTTGGAACAATCGTCGGCAGTTTTCACACACTTGGAAAAGCTTTGCTACCTCAGGGTTACTTATATTTCTTAGGCGTATCCAAAATCCTTTATCTCATTGTCCATCTGTTCCCTTTTCCCTGCTCCTTGGAATTACTGTCATTCATTTTCAAGCAAAAGTATCAAGGTTAGATGCAAGGCACTGGAAAGGGTTCAAGCATTTTTTTTTTGTCAGAACTGTTAAAAAGCTTCTCTGTGAACGCTTTCTCCTGGTGTGAGTCCCCAGAGATTAAGTGACTATAGTAATTTTGCAGAGCAACGCAGGGCTATCTAAGGGACAACAGGAAACACAGGCCCCTTTCCTGACTTTGATCTTGGCATTCAAATCTGTGCTTCCATTTCTGGCCCTCGGGTTTGGTAGGACAATACTTGTCCCCTGTCCTGCTGAAAGAGGGTATAGAAATGAATGGAAAGTCGGGGCAGTGAGGCAGACACCATCACATCATCTGGGGCTTTCAGTGAGAGCCTCTCTCCTTTGTTCTGGCTTCAATGCTGGATATTATAGTCAGAGAAGCTGAGTGATCAGCAAGGATCAGCCCTGTTCAGGAAGCTACCCTTTGAAGTGTGGACATGTCAGCGCTGACAAACTGCAGCTCCCCTCTAAGGCTGTTAAAGTTGTACCTGGCTTTCATTTTCATTCCTTGTCTTCTGGACTCCTTTCCTCCTTCAGTTCTCTTCTCCACTCTTATTTGGCACAGTCGATGCTTCTCCAATGGCTTTGCCCTTTGCTGCAGATGTGCTCAGATCCCCCTTCTCCCACATCCTAAACAAAACCTTTCTTATTGGCATCTCCCTGGCACCTGACTCCTTCCTGTTCTTCAGCTGCTCCCACAGTTCTTTCTTCACAGGCACTTGCTCTGCTTTACGATCTGGGTTCTTATCTGACTTTTGATTTAATAATCAGTTAAGAGTGACCTCCAGTTACCAAATGCCTGGACACTTTTGTATTCAGTGTTAGCATCATTTTGATGCCCTCTCTCTCTTGGCCTCTGTACCTGTGCACTGTCCTGGGTTCTATTTTTGTCCAGCTCTTCCCTTCTCATTAGCACTATCTAAATGTAAGCACCAGTTGTCAAGAGCTCTTTCTTTTTCTCTTGCCATGCCCTTTCAACCCTTTGCAATGTCATCCTCTTTCATGACTGGGCCAAATCAGTTAAGAGTGACCTGCAATTCCTGAATCCACTTAGAACGCATGTCTATAGATATCTGAGCTCTCATTTTTAACTACCCATGTGAACACTGTGTTTAAGGTGTCAGAATCAGTATTGTGTAAGACCACTGATGCCCTGGCCATCCATTCCTCTGCCAGCCCCAGGCTAACCCTGTAACCCCATTCTCTTTCACCATCTACTTTATATCAATTGCCGGGGAAATTGATAATGTCTTCATGACGTCTCCTGCCCTTTTTTTCTGTTAGCACCAACTTGGTCAGTCCTTTTGTCTGACTTGGACAATTCCAGAAATCTCTTAATGGGTCTCTTTGCCTGGAATATATCCATCAGCCTCTCCTGTCTACCATTTCTTGATTCATCTTAAAGTCTTACATTGGTCCTATTACACGTCTGCTTGTAAATCCAATTGCCGGCTAAATGGAGTTTACTTGCCTTGGTGGGACATTCAAGGTCTTTACGATCTTTCTCTTTCCTATCTTAGGTTAACTTTTCAGACTAGCCAAACCATTCTCTTCTTATTCACTAAATTATTCCCTTAAAGTCCTGTA
Organism: Castor canadensis; assembly: GCF_047511655.1. Classification (NCBI taxonomy): domain Eukaryota; kingdom Metazoa; phylum Chordata; class Mammalia; order Rodentia; family Castoridae; genus Castor; species Castor canadensis. The sequence goes on from NC_133400.1 coordinate 52,796,137, forward strand.
TTGAATCATGAATTGTTGAATGCCTCTTAGGGACCAAGCACTGTTTTAGATGCTGAAAATATACAGTGAGGAGCAGGACAGATAAAATTATTACAGTTATGGGTTTTATATAACAGTAGGTTTCATATTGTGTTTTGTGTGATGGGCTTTATGTTTGGAAAAATCAATAATGTGAAGATATTTCGCTGAGGTTTACTACTTCTATTCTAATGTTCAGATTCTACTATATTAGTCAACTTTTGCTGCAATGATGAGTATCTATAAAATCTGTATTCTAAAACAACAAACATTTATCACTCACTCACAGGTAGGTAGGTTGTCTGGAGTAAGCATACTTCAAGCTGAGAATGAATGGAGTTTGATCTATGCTGCACTCTGCTGGAGGGCTGCGGCAACCTAGGATGTGTTCTTCTCATGGTGCAGGTCAATAATCCCTGCAGAGTGAGTGAGGCAGGGGGTGTCTATTATGTTTTAGGCTTAGAGATAGCTCTTCTGTTGATTCCCTTGGTCACAGAAAGTCACATGATCAAGACCAACAGTGCTGAATTGGGCAACTCATACCTCCCATGAAGCAAGGGGCAGGAAAACTTACACTACCATGCCTACAGCCTTCAAGGATAAGGCCAAAACTCTTCCTTCTGATTTTTACAAGGAGAACTATAAACCACTGAAGAAAGAATTGAAGAAGACATCAGAAGAGGGAAAGATCTCCCATGCTTGTGGATGGGCAGAATTAATGCCATGAAAATGGTTATGTTACTAAAAGCAATCTATATGTTCAAAACAATGGCTATCACAATTTCAATGACATTCCTCACAGAGATTGAGAAATGAATTCTACAGTTCATCTGGAAGCAGAAAAGACCTTGAATAGCCAAGGCAATACTGAACTAAAAGAAGAGGTATCATAATACCTGATTTCAAACTATACTACAGAGCCATAGCAACAAAAGCAGCACAGTACTGGCACAAAAACAGACACAAAGACCAGTGGAACAAAATAGAAGATCCAGACAAAAATCTACACAGCTACAGCCATCTAATTTTTAAGACAGCCTCTTTACCAAATGGTGCCAGGAAAACCAGATATCTGTCTGTAGAAGACTGCAACTAGATCCCTGTATTTCACCCTGCACTAATGTCAATTCAGAGTAGATCAAAGACCTTAATGTAAGACCTGAAACTTTGAAACTACTACAGAAAAGAATAGGAAAAGTACTGGAACATATAGGCAAAGGCAATAGCTTCCTGAATAGAACTCTAGTAGCTCAGCGATTAAGAGAAAGGAGTGACAAATGGGACTACATGAAAGTAAAGAACTTCTGCACAGCAAAGGAAACAGTCACCAGACTCATGAGACAGCCCACAAAATGGGAGAAAATCTTTGCCAGCTACTTATCCGACAAGGGACTAACAACCAGAATTTTCAGGTAGCTTAAAAAACTAAACTCCCAAAGAATCAATAAACAGAATATTATCAGAAAAAGAAGTACAAATGGCCAATAAACACATGAAGAAATGCTCACCATCCCTGGTCATAAAGGAAATGCAAATCAAAACCACACTAAGACTCCATCTCACCCCTATTAGAATGGCTATCATCAAAAACACCACCACCAACAACTGCTGGCGAGGATGCTGGGAAAAGGAACCCTCATACACTGCTGGTGGAAAGCAGTATGAAGGTTTCTCAAAAAAACAAAAAGAGAACTTCCATACAGTCTAGCAATCCCACTCCTCGTCATGTATCTGAAGGAATGTGAGCCAGGCTACAATAAAGACACTTGCACACCCATGTTTATTACAGCAGTATTCACAATGGCCAAGTATGGAAACAGACCAGGTGCCCTACAACTAACAAATGGATTTTTAAAAAAGTCATATATATATATATATATGTACATATATATATTATATATGTACATATATATATATATATATATTCAATGGAATATTTTTCAATCTTAAGAGAAAATGAAATTATGTTGTTTACATGTAGATGGATGGAACTAAAGACCATCGTGCTAAGTGAAGTAAGCCAGGTGCAAAAGACTAAGGTCCATGTTTTTTTTCTCATATGCAGAAGACAGATCCAAAAGCTAAATACATACATAAATACAAGCATGATAATATGTGTGTGTGTGTGTGTGTGTGTGTGTGTGTATGATACACACAGATATATATGACAGGTTTTCAGTAGTGGACACTGTGAGGAGACTAGAGGGAGGAGGGAGAGATAGAAAGTGAGTAATAGTGAAATACATCACCTCCGTGTGGGAAGAAGACACAGTGAAATGCACCAAAGGCTTGAATAATGGAGAGAATGGGGAAAGGAGAAGAAGAGGAATTGAGGAAGCTAGACTGGTTAGAGTGCAATATAGCCTCAGGTAAAATTCTATGGGAAAACCCCTTCGAACGATGAATGGACTCGTACACAATGGACAGGAGTGTAGAACAGGCCCTGTTAGAGGAAGGGGATGGAGGGGAAAGGAGGGGACATGGTCCTATACCTTATGTGGGTGTATGAAGAGTCAGCATTGAAAGCTGTTGTAACAATGTCCCATGAAACCCCTGGACAAATAATGGATGTGGAGTAACAATGATTAAAATGAAGAAGGAAACCCTCATTCCTAGTTACTTTTTAGAAGTTTCTATAGAGATCACAGCAAGCTTCTTTATGTTCACTAGAGTAGAGTTTGCTAGGTTTGCTAGGCTTGCTAGGCAGGCACTCTACTGCTTGAGCCACTCTACCAGCCCTACTAGAGTAGAGTTAATACTGTCCCAAGTCACAACGGAAGAACCTTGCAACTGTGTAGTTCCTTTCCCTCCAAGCCCCATCCGCTATGCTATGGTTGTCACATGTAAAAATTATGTATATCATACACCTCAAAATGTTTTTAGTTTTGCTTTGAACAATCATATGCATTTTATAAAATTAACAGGAAAAAATAGTCATATTTACCATTGCTAGTGTTCTTCATTGTTCTCTGAAGATCCAGGTTTCTATCTGTTACCATTTCTTTTCATCCTGAAGAACTTATTTGTAGTCAAGATCTGCCAGCAACAGCATCTCTCTCTCTCCCCCTCTTTCTCATCTGAAAGTATCCTTTATTTTGTCCTCATTTCTGAAGGATCATTGAGCCTGAGACGGAGTTTGATAGTGACAGATTTTTCTCTTTCTGTATTTGAAGATGTCATCCACCTGTCTAAGCCCCCTTCTTCACTGTTCTTTACTTTTTCTCACTTGGACCCCATTCCCCACACAGAACTCCTTCCTTGGAGCCCCCTTATGTTCCAAAGCAGGTGCCTGCTTTCTTTAAAGACCATTCTTTGGTTTTATCACAGGAGAAATTGCCTTAGTCCTTTGCATTATGGAGGCGTCATGGAGTTGGAGGTTTGTGGCAGACTTGATGACTCTGCAGGCAGAAGACATGAATCCCCATTCAGAGGACCCAGCTGTATATCCAGATGTGCAGAGATCCTACCAAGAATTTTATAAGCCAGCCAGATGCAAAGCAAGCTTGCAAAGATAGTGCCTTTTCTTTATGCCAGCAATTAAAAAGCGATAAAAATATCACTTGTATGGAAACTGTAGCACATTTAGAAATAAATTTACCAAAAGGTGCAGCATGTCTTGATAGAAGCTTCTACGTATTACTGAATACGAAACAAAGCATGAGTAAACAGAGAAATACTTCACTGAGTTAAAAAAAAGGAAACAAAAAAACCTCGTGTTCCTGTTCTTACATGGGAAGATTTAATTTCAAAAAGTTGTCAGTTATTCCAAGTTATTCTAATGTACTTTCAATGAACTTTCTATTGCTGAAACTATGTGTGATCATTACATATGTCACACAGGCAAGTAAATGTCTTCAAGTGGAATTGAAATTCAAATTGATGGATATAAGGGAACTGAATACAGCACATAAAGGTGGCACTGTAAGCCAACTCAGTAAGGATAACTTGTTTAATAAACAATGCCAACTAGGGGTTATCCATTTAGAAGGAGACAAACTCAGAATTTAATTTCTGTCACATTAAAAAAAAAAGACAAATTCCAGGACCAGGCATGGTGGTACATGCCTGTAATCCCAGCCACTTGTGAGGAGGAGATTTGGAGTATTGTGGTTGGAGACTAGCCCAGGCAAAAATAAAAGACCTTATCTGAAAAATAACTGAAAGCAAAACAGGGGCTGGGGACATGGCTCAAGTTGTAAAACACCTGCCTAGCAAGTACAAGACCCTGAGTTCAAAATCCCACCACCAAAACCAAAAACAAAGTCCAGATGGATTATGCAATGTAAAATTTAAATAATCATGTTTGAAGAAAATTTAAGATGCTATTTGCATTATTTGGGGGGTAAATTATTTTTAAAAAATTCTTATCGCAACTATATAATTTTAATCATTTTACTATATTTTGAACTGGCATACATTAATAAATGAGGGAATTCATTGTTATAACTCCACGCATGTGTGCAGTGCCCTTTGAACAAGCCCACCCGTCCATTACATGGCCATTCCTCCCTGCTTTCTCGTGCAGGGTTCTGTGGGTTTCCATCTGCAGTCTTTGAAGACGGGTATGTGACGTATTTTAGTCTTTCCTCCCCAGTACCCTTTCCTTCCCCGTAACACCATGCTCTCCAGTCCCATCCATTTTCCTGCAGGAGGCACAATTTCAGTTTTCCTTAGTTGGGGGTAAATTCTTAGTGAGACAGGAAATACAGCAGCAATAAATGAAGGAATATCTATAAATATAGGAAATATTTATAACTTTATATATTTATGTACATATGTGTGTATGTGTTTGTATCCATATGTGTACATGTATATATGCATATACGTATATGTTTATATGTAGATATGTATGTGTGTACATATGCACATATGTTTGACTACATACATTTTTTTGGCAGTACTGGGGTTTGAACTCATGGCCTGTAACTCACTATGCACGAGCTCTACTTCTTGAGCCATGCCTGCAGCCCTTTTGGTTTTAGTTTATTTTCCAGATGGGGCTCCTACATTTTTGCTCAGGACCAGCCTCAGACTGCAATCCTTCTACCTATGCCCCCCATGTAGCTGGGATTACTGTGTCTGGCCCTGACTATATAAAACATTTCAAAATCATGTAGTAAAGACACACTAAACAGAATATGAAGACAAATATTATGCACAAAGCACAGCACACAGAGCACATGCATGGAAAATCTTCATATAAATTAAAAAGGGAAGATGAGCAATCCAATAGAAAGATGGCCAAAGGGACGGATGGTGGCAGTGCCATTTCTAGAAAGCAGGTATCCAGTCAGAAAGCAGGTCTCCAGCCCCTCACCATGACGTCATGGGACTACTTCTCTCCAGTGTGACTGTGTCACTGCACTGTGCACTGCATTTCCCGTGCAGGTCATGGAAAGGGTGTTACTTTCCTACATTGCCTATCCAAAGCTCAGGGAATGGCAGAGCCCGGGGACAGAAGGACTCACATCCCTGAATCATCTCCTGGAAAGCTGTCTACCAAACAACCTCACTAGATGGTCACATGAAGGAGAAGTAAATGTCTATTATTTTACTCCCTGAAAATGTGTGCCTTCTTTTTTTACTGAATTACATGACTCCAAATGCAGAACATGAACACAAAATTCACAGACGAGAATGGACCAATACTCAGTGAATATATGAGTAGAAGTTTAAGCTCCCGGCAGTCACGAAAATGCAAATGAGGCCAGATGGGGTGGCTCACACCTGTAATCCCAGTATGCCAGTGAATTGGAAGGTAGAGATAAGGAGGATCGCAATTCCAGGTCAGCCCAAGCCAAAAGTTATCAAGGCCCTATCTCAACCAATAAACCAAGCTTTGTAACACATACCTGTAATCCCAGCTACAGGCAGAAGGCATAGGTAGGAGGATTGAGGTCTGAGTCCACAACTGGACAAAAATGTGAGACCCTTGAGCTGGCACCAGGGGCTCACACTATAGTCCTAGTCACCTGGGAAGCTGAGATCAGGAGGATCGCAGTTTGAGTCAGCCTGGGCAGGGAGTTCACAAAACCCCATCTCTACCAACAACTGGGTGCAATGATGCATGCCTGTCATTTCAGCTACATAGGAGGCTGAGATTGTGAGGGTCGTGGTTCCAGGTCAGTCAGAGGAGAAAAAGTTTGCAAGACCCTGTCGCAAGTTGTCGTCCCAGTGACAGTGGGAAGCATAAAATTTGAGGAATGTGGTCCAGGCTAGCCTGAGCAAAATGTGAGACTTTATCTCCAAAATAACCAGAACAAAAAGGGCTGGCACATGAGTGACGTGCTTAACAAGTGTGAAGCCCTGAGTTCAAACCCCAATACTGCCAAAAAAAAGAAAAATGTGAAACCCTTCCTGAAAAATACATGAAGCAAAAAGAGCTGGCTCAAGTGGTAGAGTGCTTGCCTTTTGACCCTGAGTTCAAACCCCATTAACACAAAAAAAAGAAAGAAAGAAAACACAAATTAAGCCAGACACAGTAGTGCATTTCTGTAATCCCATCACTTGGGAGGTTGAGGCAGGAGGATTGCAAGTTCAAGGCCAGCCTGGGCTATATAGTGAGACCCTGTCTTAAAGACTAAGAAAGAAGTAATGAAACACAAGAGGACAAAGATACAGCATTTTGAAAAATCCATCAAATTTACAAAAACTAAAAGAATGACAATATACAGAGAAGTTAAGATGCAGAGAAGTAAACACAGTCGGTAGGAATACACAATGCTACAATCTTTGGGGAGCAGAAATCTGACAATGTTTTATCTATTTATTTACTTACTTGTTTTTTTGGCAGCACTGGGGTTTGAACTCAGGGCTTCCCCACTTGCTAGGCAGGTGCTCTTCCACTTGAGCCACTCTGCCAGCCCTTGAAGCTCTGCCTCTTTTGGAGATAGGGTCTTGCAATCCTATTTTGCACTTCCCACCATCCATTTCTGGGATGATGGGCAGGTGCCACCACACCAAGCTTTTTTTCTTTGAGATGAGTCCTGAAATCTTTTTTTTTTTTTTGCCCAGTTCTGGCCTGAAACCACAATCCTCTCAGAATTGTAAGTAGCTACTAGGATTACAGGCGTGAGCCACCAACACCTAGCCTGACAATATGTACAGCCTGAAAACAGATATTTATTATACATCACACATAATGTCTATTCCACTTCTTTTTTCTTGCTAAAAATGTGTAACTTGAACATGACTGAGCCTCTGGATTTAAATTCCAGTTTCAGAAATGTTGGAAGTAAGGGGAAAAATTTAAATGCTACCATGCTACCATGGAGGGAAATAATCAGAGAAACCCAGACTGTGGCACATTCTATAAGAAAACATGGTGGACACCTTAGACAACAATGTCTTAAGAAAAACAATGGCAGAATTCTTCATCACTAAAAGAGAACAAAAAGAAAAAGAAAAAGAAAACCCAAAACCAAATTCAACACACGAATCTAAATTGAATCCAGGCCAGAACAAATCTGTAAAGGTTATCCTTAAAATAATTGGAAGATATTTTAAAATAAGCTGAATACTAGACGTTCTTATAAAATTATTGTAAATCATTTTAGTTATGGCAGTGGTTTCGTAGCTGTGTATGAGACAATCCCTATTTCTAAGAAGGCATGAAGAATATTTAGGGGTGAATTGTCAAATAGTATAACCAACACAAATTATACAAGAGATAAGACATATGCATACATTTTGCTTAGCTGTGTCATCCTTCTGAAAATAAATGTACTAATATACAAGACTGAATGTGCAAATATGGTTTGTGCCTTATTAAAAACTAGAAACACTTGAACTGTTCATCAACAGAAGGTGAGAAGTTAGGGTACGTCCATGTTATGGAATATTATGCAGCAACTAAAAAGAATTAATTAGATTTGTCTGTGTTGACTTGGAGGATAGGCATGGTATATTAAACAAGAAAAAGGTGTAGAGTAATAGTATAATATGAATCCATTTTATAAAAAAGGATGTTCATTAAAATCATATCTTCCATTCTTATATCCATCAGTTAGTCCTCTACCTATCATTGATCTACATAACTATTTATTATCTACATATATGTGTATATACATGGGTTTATATGTGGGAAAAGGAGTTGAAAAGGACACATCGGTCCATGAACATTTGCCGCCATAGCAAACTAGGAGGGGATTAATTTTTTCTTGAAATATCTGTGTGCTTTTCACTTATCACAATTAGTAGAAATTACAATAAAATTTATTAAAAACCTTATAAGATAAATTCTGGTGTGCCTGTGACAGCCTTTTCTGTCTTCAACACTGTTATGGATTTATTCTTTTTTTGAAATGTCATTTCACTCACTGCAAGGGCATTTGGGAGATGGGTCAAGCTAATGCATGCTAAGACCATGACCTCAAACCTGGCATCCCTCCCACCACTGCGCCTGCCCACTGCTCGGTCTATGGTCTTTACTCTCAGCTGCACATAGAGTTTCTAGCTAAAAATAGCAGAGGTGTGAGCTTGCGCACAGAAGTGTTCATAGTTTAGTCAATGAGGCTGATGTGAACTCCTGACTTTAGTTCATTTGGTCATGAAGAGGAATGACCCCGTTTTGTGACCTGTGGCTATATTCAAAATTCCTTCTTTCTCTTAACATAGATGCATTTGGTGGAACAAAAGTTGCAGTCAGTTTTATAATTTGCAGGATCTTCGCTGGAGATCCACAAAACATCTTAGCGTTTCTATCAGCAGCACAGACTAGAAACCTGATGCCCTTCAGCTACCTTCTTGTTGGCACCTGCACCTGTGGTATAGCTACAGGACAGACTTCTGGCAGGCAGTGGGTGGAAGGAGGTAAGCCAACCCCAACCGCCCATCGGCAGTGGGCCCCACACAGGTAGACGGCATGCCTGGGTTAAGGGCCTGGGTCACCGATCCCTCCAGGAATGTGGAGGTGGTTTGTTGAAGGCGACATTTAAGAGAACACAGTCCCTAGGCTAAGTGATGTCATTTGTCAAAGGAGGAAAAGTGCAGGAAGTTTCCTCATTTGGACTTGACTGGAGTGAGCTGTTCCCTCTGTGGATCAGGAAAGAGCCTCTGGGAATTGCTGTGTCCAGCACTTCGCTCCCAGGTCCACAAGAGGCTCTTTCTCCTCAATAATGCCCAGCGAGGACACGCGACCACTTCCATGGAAATCGGTTTTGTTATAAAATTGTATTTTCTCTTCAAGTCAATATTCATAAAGGATCAAAAGTGCACAGCAGATAGGAAAAGAACATGGAATGATCTCCTGGTCTACTTTGTGTCCTGGAGATCTTCAGCCTGACCGCTTGTCCTCAAGCACCTTACAAGGAAAACAATTGGAAGGATGGCAGTAAAAACACCAAGGAACGCCATGTGAAGAGCAAGGATGGGTAGGGGGTGTGGTTGTGACTGTGCCCTCTTCCAGGATGTGTTCCAGGACTGCCCAGCCCTGCCCAACTCCATAAAGTCCCACTCCAAGAAGCCGCTCTCTGCTTACGGCATGCGTCTGAGCCTCCATCCATGGGATGTGCCCTCCCCAAATCTCACATTCCTCATCATTGTTCTCCACTTGTTCTCAGAATGAGCTTGAGCCTAGGACACTGAACTTGAAGCATGAATTGACTGTTTCTCTACCACCTGACACCTGAGTCAGGTGTATTTTTTTCTTTCTGGATTGGCCTGGCATGATGCTGTTTATGGTCCTGTGCTCTCATAATTTCCCCTGTAGGGAACATGTACCATGTATGACAGGCTCCAGGACGGACAGACTTCCCTTTTGTAGCTTCTCAGCAACTCAGATTGGCTATCCTAGTAATACTTATGTTCAAATGGCACTTGGCGTTTTCAAAACACTTCCCAAAGTGTCAACTCTATCTTCACACCTATCTTCTAGGGTCAGTGATATTGTCTACTTTTTCTATTTTTTTTCTATGTAGGGTGAGCTTTTTTTTTTTTTTTTTTGGTTTGGTTTGAGATAGGCAGCATGGAACTGTAGCTTCTTTCAAGTCTTCTGCAAGCATTCTTTGAGAACATACTCCCTGGGTTCTAAGTAGGTGTTCATCACTGACCTAGACACGGAGAACCCACTGACATTTGGAACGCATTCTCTAGCTTTCCTGAGAAATCATTGGAGGTGCTGGCTTGTGTCAGCAGGTCCTTCGTGTCTGGTCTCCCCTCTTTATGTTTAATATTTATAAGTCACGTTCATTGGGATGTTACTAGGTAGGATGGAAGTAGCTGAGAAAACCTGCCAAGACAGAACAAATCCCAGAGTGAACCAAAAATATATTGACCACAGGATATTCAGGGAACCTAGCTGGGTTCTTGGTGCAGAAAAGAAATATAATGTGCGAGGTCCAGGCTTTATCTCACAGTCAACCGATGTTACCCACCTTTTCTAAATGAGGAAACAGAGACATAGGAAAGTTGAGTGACTTTTAAAGGCCGTTCAGCCAGTAAGTGGCAGGACTGGTACCAGAATCCAGGATTTCTGGCTCTAAGTCTTCCAGTTTCAGTCATCGAGCTACTGGTCTTGGGTCTAAGCCCATCTTTCACCCCTGGGGCTGGTGCTCACCAAACACTTCTTCATTGCCAATGGGCAGTGTCAGGTTCTGCCAATGGGAGACCTTTAGGGAAGATTCGTCAGCTCAGTGAGAGTGAAAGGGGCTTGCTTTGCATTCTATCTGCATTGTTGTAGAAGCCACAGAGACTGCTCCAGCTGTCGCTTTTCTGACCGCTCTCAACTCTGGCCAAGCTGTGCCTAGTAGAGATGCTAATGGCAGCGGGGCTCTGTTCCCTTTGTGAGTAAACTTCTAGCTGTGCTGTCCCCTCTGTGTCACCCTGAAAATCCCCTGGACCATTTGAGCGTCTGTGGGTGCACTCCTAGCCCCATTGGTGATCCAGGTTCTGATTGGGTTGGGTTTCTACTTCAGATGTCTCACCATGACCAGGCTTCCCTCCTAAAAGTACAAATACTCACCAGACTGAAATCCCACCTCAGAATACCAGGGTCAGCCACTGTGATGCCCTGCTTAGAGAGCTTGACACAGTTGGAGCACAGCTTCCTTTACAAGCTCTGATCTCCCGCGAAGGGACTATATCCTCACAGGCCAGAGCACCAGCTGCACAGAGATCTCCCAGAGGTTAAAGAGGACCCTTCCTCCAACTCCTAGTCCTGATAACAACACACTTCCTTTTTGTTCTCCCAGCCCTGGGGAGGGTCATTACTTCCTGCCGTGAGTCATCTCTGGGTCATTTTAGCAGTCTCATTTTGCGTGGGCAGCCTTCCAGTGCCTGTTAAACTGTTTTTGCATCAAAATACCTAATGTATTTCAACAACCCATGTTGTTTCTAGGGGACTAGAAGCAGGGAAGGAAGGTCCCAAGAAACAGACCCTAAAACCTGGGAATCTGGCCAGGTGCCAGTGGCTCACACCTGCAATCCTAGCAACTCAGGAGGCAGAGATCAGGAGGATCACAGTTCGAAGCCAGCAGGGGGAAATAGTTTGCAAGACCCTATCTCAAACATGCATCACAAAATAAAGGGCTGGTGGAGAGGCTCAAGGTGTATGCCCTGAGTTCAAGCCCCAGCACTGCAAAAAAAAAAAAAAAAAAAAGCTGGGAAATTTGAAGTTGGTTTGTTTTTGTATTTAGCCTTGACATTAATGCTGAGCCCTTGACAGTGCAACATTGGGTGCTGACAACCATGGTATGCAGTGGTATCACAGTGACTAGGAAATTCCCTGTGTAGCCAGGCATGGTGGTTCAAATCTGTAATCCTCCCTACTTGGGAGGCAGAGATCAGGAAGATCCTGGGTTGAGGCCAGCCTGAGTAAAGGTTTTGAGAGCCCATCTCAGTCAATGGTTGGGCACAGTGTCACTTGCCTGTGATTCCAGTTACGAGAGAAACACAAACAGCAGGATCATGGCCCAGGTCGACCTGGGTATAAAGTGACACCCTATCTCACAAAAAAGGACTTTGAGAATCCATGCGGCTGCGTCTGACTGCACCAGAGAACTAACACACAAAAGATGACACAAGCTCTGGCCTTTGCTCCCTCAGCCCTGTTTCTTGGGAGAACAACCCAAAATATATAGCTATATATGTATATGCACATATATATCCCATACACATATATATCTATACACATATGAACATACATATATGCACACATATATCCAGAATCTATAGGTGCTCCTGATCACAGGATTCTACAGCTTCCTTTCACTTTGGATATGAAATCCTGTCATGCCCTGGAGTTCTACAGCCCCTGGAAGGAGGAGAAGAGGTGTGGGGCAGATGCCTCAGTGATCCCAAAGTGTGAGGATCCTTCTGTCCCAGGGGATTCTCACTCAGGGGCATTTACAACAGGCCCAGGCCATCACAGGAAGAAGAGGACACACTCTGAGGGATGGCCAGTGTGTCCCCTCCACACACCATTGCTTTCAATGGACCCATGTACAAAGGGCCTTGTTGGCAGGTCTGCATTGTTCCAAAGATGGACTTTTTCTCACCAAATTAATCTAGTTGCTGGCACTTCTGATGTTTAACCTTCCCATAGCTAAAACAGACACCGAGCCCCAATCCTGCAGGCCCCTACAGGCACAGCCCCTTCTCTTGAAGGGGGTGAGAAGCAATTGGACAGACCCTTACTCTCGATGAGCATTTGTTTTTGACCTGCAGTAGCTGCTTGGAACCATTCATGGGCATCTGGAATATTTTATTTGCTGTCATGTGTTCTGGCCTAAGAATTCATTTCAGAGCAAAAGAAATGCAGCAGTGGGAATTCACTGGGCTTCTTAGGGGTGCCATCATCCAGAACCATCTGGCTTTAGTAGACTGTTAGGATGGCCTTCGGATGAGAAGTATGGTGATAGCTGAGAGAGCACCTGAGATGTTGAATTCCTTTCTACAGTCCACGGTCATCAAGAGTTCGTGCAATTTCCTTCATGAACAGAGTACAAAACTCTAGAAATCAAGGGTCAAAGGTGGACTTGGCTCCCATCACTAGGAAACCCCTCTGTGGACTTTCTTCTTCCCATTCTAGTAACTTTGAGATTGATGGTCTTAGTTAGCAACACATGGATGCTTCTACTGGAGGACACAATGGCTCCATTAAATTGAGAGTTGGGACTTCTACCTGAATGGTTTGGGCTTTCATGACACTGGATTAATAGGCAAAGAAGGGTTTCCTCCATTGATTGAGAAGATTGATCCGGATCTCCGGGCAGAAAATGAATTGCTGTGATACCATTGGGGTGTAGAGGGTTTTGCTTGAGAACTAGATGATTCTCTGGCAACTCTTAGAACAATTGAGTCCAGGAACAGAGTTGAAGCAAAAGTAGAGTAGCCTGAGAAGAGTAGCTCTGAAGAAGGGTCAGTCCCTTTATAAACAGAAGTAAAGAACTCTGACCAACTAAGGGCCAGGTGGCTCGGGAGAAATAGGACATAGAATGAGTAAGGGAAGAGGGAGGTTGCAAAAATCAACAATGGTCTTTTGTCCCTTTCTAGAAATGAGGGTTGTAGCAGCCATGTTCTGTCTTCCTTGCTGGTTATTGTATTGTTTTACAGCCCTGTTGTTAATACAGCTTGCAGAAACTCAGATGACATTATGATGGCGTTTAGAAGAGGCATTCAGAACAAACTATCTCAGTTACAGTACAGTGGGAACTCTGTGTCTCATCTTTTGGGGAAGTGAGTAAGTGTAACTTCATTTGTAGAAAAGATCATTGTGTTGTATACTGCAAAAGTGAGTTGTTATGGTTATGTAAAATTTCAAAAAAAGAGTAGAAGATTGTGATGGATGTTGGTCAAAGGGATGTTGGTCTGTTAGCTCTAAGACCATTCTTCCATAATCTACTCTGTGACTCTGGGCCTGAGACTCTGGAAACTACATTTCCCAATGTCTTCTGCCAGCTTCCTATTAGGTCTATTATTCAAAAGCACTAGGGGAGAGTTGGAAGATAATAAAAGCGTAGAAGGGGCTACCTCTATGTTTCCACATGTGCGACTGTATGTTCCAACTGCCATGTGTGTGGACACAAGTGGGCTGGTTCTTTCCTCCACGGGGCCAAGCACCTGTCCCAGGGCCCCTTCATCTCAACTCAGTTTGGTGACATCATCCTGTCCATTCCATTCTCCCGTCTGCTTCTGTAGTTCCTCATTTCTGGGTTGATCTAGAATTTTGCATTTCGTTCTTTCAGTCTTCCAACACCGGTGTAAACAACTCCCTGGCACTGTTAAATCCTCTCTGGAAGATCTAATATGACTTCTGTTTCCTAACTGGATTTTACTATTGTAATTCTCTATCCCATTATAATAGCTCTTTTTTCCTCCCTCTCCTCCTCTCCATTTCTAAACATATCCTAACCTAATTAGGAAGGATAGCAAGCAAGATGAGTTTTGTGAAGAATTTCTGAATGAAATTTCTACAAAATTCCAGAAGGGGGAAGTTTGCCTCTTTTCTTCCTTCTTTGTTTCCTGTCCCTTCATCATGGGCCTCCTGAAGCTCACACTCCCTCCCTTTTACATCTGCCAATTGCCTCTGAACATAACTGTTAACTCAGATATAAAAGCTTATGAGGATACTTCCTTTTTGGAAGTATTGATACTTTCAAAAACACTTTTTCGTTTGTTTTTTGAGAGAGGATCTCATTATGTAGCCCAGACTGGACTGGAACTCTCTAGTAGTCCAGATTGGTCTTAAACTCACTATTCTCCTGGCTCCACCTCCTGAATGCTGGGATTATAGGCATACACCACCAGGCCTGGCTTAAAAACACTCTGGAAGCTAATAAAGCCTCTTGTGCTCAAAGGAACCCAGCAACTGTGGCATAAGATGACCCATGGTTACTATGGGAAGGTTATACTGGGACACTCTGACCAAAATACAAAGACAGCAGCTGAAATATTTGTCAGCAAGACTCAGGTGAAATAAATGACTCCTTAGGAAGCAAAATTTTCCAGCATCCTTGAAGTTGGATATTCTCTCTTCCTAGTTACACCAAGGAGAGACAGCCTTAGACTGGCAGCCTGAGTGTGTATAGAAAAAAAGGCTTTCACTTTATGTTGCTTACTTTAAGGTGCATCAGTTATTTGGCTACAGGTAACAAACAACTCATAATCACTTAAATAACTCAGCAATTCTACTCTGAGGTGTAGAAATCTACCCAAGAGACATGAAATGTATTACCATACAAAAATTCATACATGATTATTCATAGTTGCACAGTGAAAATGCTGAAACCACCAAATGTTCATCAACTAATGATTGAATAAGCAAAGTGGTATGTCTGTGCAGAGAACATTATTCACCTATAAAAAGGAATGAAAGTGGGGCACTCACGTCTGTCATCCTAGCTACCTAGGAGGAGAGATCAGGAGGATCTCAGTTTGAAGCCAGCAGGGGAAATAGTTCTGTGAGACTCTATCACAAAAAAAGGGCTGGTGGAGTGGCTCAAGGTGTAGGTCTTGAGTTCAAACCCTAGTACTGAAAAAAGAAGTAACAAAATGCTGATACATACTTCAATATGGATGAACCTTGAAATAATTATGCTAAGTGAAACAAGTCAGCCACAAAAGATCAATTTATTATACAATTCCGTGTTGCAGTATCTAAGATGGATAAATCCAGAGAGAGAAATGTGTGGGTTTTAAAACTGAGGTAAAAGGGAGAGTTAGGGTGGCAAGAGGTAAGCGTATGTGAAGTTTCTTTTGGAGGTGGTAAGAATGTTCTAAGATGATTCTTGGTGATGGTTGCACAACTCTGTGAATATTCCAAAAAACACTGCATGATATATTTTAAGTGGGTGAATAATATTGCATGTGAATTTTTAAAAATAAAGCTGTCACAAAAAATCATTACTTGAATAATAAGGGGATTAATTTTTTCAGTGGCAGCAAATCTGGAATGAGATCAGTGGAACAGTTGATGAATTCAGCGGTTTAACCAAGTCATCCAAGACTCTGGCACTCTTTTCCTCCTGGTTCTTCATACTCAGCTAGCCGCCTTCATGATTTTACGACAGTGGCAACAGCCTTAGGCATCCTAGAGCCAGAAAAGGAAGAGTTCCTTCCTTTTTGTCCCTTTATTTTGGGAAGAAAAGCTTTTCCTAGCAGTCCCCAAGCTAACTATCTGTCATATTTTATTGACAAGAAAGGTCATTCCACCAAACACTAAACCAGTCCCCAGCAAAACTGGAGTTGGAGTTACCAGTTTTCACCAGGAATCTCAGGCAGAGAAAGGGACACTGAACTTCAACCATAGCTCTGCCACTGTGGAGGAAGGAGCCATGGCTTCAAAGAAGGTAGCCTCCATATCTGCAGAGGATAGAGGATTTGCTTGCTGGAAGAATAAAGTAAGAGTTGGCTTTGTTTACTTTTTTTTTTGGTCACAGGGTTTCAGTAAGTAGCCTAGACTGCCTCAATCTCACAATCCTCCTGCCTTTTGAATGCTGGGATTAAAGGTGTGTATCACTACACTTAGGTTTTTTAAAAATTTGTTATTTATTTATTTTTGAATTTATATCTATCTACCTACCATCTATTTACTTACCTACCTTCCTACCACCCATCTATGTACATGCAAAGATGTACACACGTGTATGTGCACACACAGATTTAAAGCTACTTTTGACTTCTTACTGAGGGGTTTGGAATTTATTTTATTTATTTATTTTTTGAGTCACTGGTGTTTGAACTCAGGGTCCCATTCCTGCTAGGCAGCTCTTACCACTTGAGCCACTCTGCCAGTGGGGTTTGGGGTTTTGCTTTGTTTTTAATGCAGAGATTTGCATCAAAGTGTTCCGCATTCAGGAGGATTATGTGGAGGGATGCTGATGGAAGCTGAGCCCACTGGCTCCTGGCCTCTGAGACACAGCTGAGTGCTATGCGGAGCTTGCTCAACTACCAATCCTGGTGAAAGCAGTGGCCAACCAGGAGCAGGCCAGCAGGAGTCAGCATCTGGCTGGGGGTTTGGAGTGAGGGCACACCCTTGATCTTGGCATCGCCCACCTCTCTAAAATTTCTGAACCTGATCTTGCCTTTGCCAGCACTGTAAGCCATCCCGGTCACATGTGTTTGTGTTTAACTCTACAGAACTTTGAACCAACCTCAAGCTGAGCCAGTGGTGAGATCAAAGTCAATAAAGCAAATATATTTTGCAAATGGTGAACTTTGGTGAAGAAACAAAACTCATTTAAGCCGAAGCCAAGGGGAGTGTTATGTTTTGACTGATGCTTAAAACAAAGAAAGAAGGTTGTCTCCCCTGTGTGTTATTTGGGTTCTTTTTTATTTTTAAAGACTGTTTATTAAACCCCATACTTTAAAACAAACACAGAGCGCTCTCGTGTTCTTTTTGTAAACACGTTGGAGTCCTTTGAAGCCAAGGATAATGAGTGTGATAACAGTCAACTGTTTTTTCTCTCCTGGGCTCCATGTTTAGTTAGCTGGGTCTTGTAGTCTTTAAAACTCTTTCACTCTAAAGAGAGACTTTCCAAATTGACTGGAAGATCAGAGGGTAAGGGGAAAGACCTCCTTGAATAGAGTTAGCATCTCCAATCAAACTTTTCCTGGAAGTCCACATAGCCTGAACCCCAGGCTCTTCTGTCTCTGCATCACATAAAGTCTGTACCCATTCTCACTCTTTCCTCCCACGGGATATGCTGTGCTCCTTGCTGGCTTAGGCCAGTGCTGCGTTAATACGTGTTGAAACGTTGCCTGGTGGGGGAGTGGAGCGGTGGGGGTGGGAGGAGAGGAGACCTAATTTGTAGCACTTGCTGATTTCTATGACTAGTGAATCATGGCCAATATCAAGCTACCCACAACCACCAAGGGACACACAGCTGGGAACTGTAGCGGTGCTGGGGTCAGAGTAAGCCAGCCCCCAGCACCAGACCTCTACCTCTGCCCTCCCTCCCAACCTTCTTCCTGGGCCCGGCAGTTAACAGAAAACTCACTTCAGTAAACATTTACAAGCAGCCGTTTCCCCTGCTGTGGGGAAACTTTCTTTTCTTCTTTTTTTTTTTAATGTCCCTTGGCCCTGTGCTGTAGAGATATGGGCATCCATTTTCTTTATTCCCCAGCAGGCAGTGGTCACTGGGCTATTTTGGTCACTTCCTGTGATAGTTCCTTGAATTGTTTGGATGGCATTGTATGATTCACAGAGCCTGGCTTCCTTTCCCTTCTTAGGCAGCTGGGAAAATCAGGCTCCCTTTATATTTTCCGTTGTTAACTGATGTATCCTGAAGTCATCCTGGCAAGGCAGGGCTGGCTGAGCAGGGACTCCAGCACCCAGCTCTTACAAGTATCAGAGACATTCCTAATGAGATGAAGGAAGTCCTAGGATGTCCTAGGAGGAGACTGGGCTGCTGGGTGAGGAGAAGCTGAGCTCCCATAGGGTTTCAGTGTTTGAAGGTCTCGGAGACTCAATAATTCTGTCATAATGCTGGAGGCAGCACCTATTCAAGATGATGGGAGTTTATCAAAATCTTTATTCTAGATGGTGACATGATGGCTCAAAAGATGGAATTTTAAGTAGTGCCTTGTGAAAAGACTGGGTACTCCACAGTATATATACAGCTAACAAGGCAGACCCAGGGTCAGGGAGTCTGTCCAGACCCAGGTGAGGCTGGGAAAGACCAGGGTGCAACCTCTGTGCTGGCAGCCCTTACCACACAGCCTGACCCTCCCAAGGTCTTATAAGCCTCCCAGGATTGACTCTGAGGGGCCCACACTGTTCTGAGAAAATGGTCTTTGAAATCACTTAACAGTAAACTGAGCTCAGGCAGCTTAGCTTTCCTGCAATAATTTGGATCGAGGCATCCAGGATAGCTCTTCCTGCTCAGGCAGTAAGTGAAGTGAGATGTGAGAGAGATGGAGAAAACCAAGGCTTCCTCCCCACCTGCCATCCTGTCGTTCCCTGAGCATCCAGAACTGCTCAGGGTTCTGAGGGAAGGGAAGCGGGTGGCCCTTCCAAAGGGCTTGTATCCACATAGAGGTAGGAGAAAGAGCCCCCACAGACATTTTGAGTGTTAGTTTTACCTTGGTCCTATGCCCTCCTTGCTGTCTCCCCATCAATAAATACATTTTGTTATTCCTAACTCTGCTAATAGCAACCGTAGGACATATCATTTATGGCATTCTTATTACAGCCCAGCTATTGTGCAAGCCATCTTGCCCCTCTTACCTCATTTCCCTACTGCATTAATATGGTGAGTTACATATTTTATTATTGTCCTTATTTTGCATCTAGGAGACTGAAAGGTAGAGGGAGCTTAATTTGCCCAAGTCACATAGCTAATTATGTAACAGAGCCAAAGCCTGAACCAAGGTTTATCTGCTTCTGAAGGCTTTCTTTCTTCCTACTATGCAATCCTGTCTCCTTGGCCTCCAGTGTGAGGTGGGATGATCTGCAATTCCTGTGTCCTGATCATGTCTTCAGAGGATATACTAGTAACAAGACCATAACCTAACTTCAGTACCAGGCTTAGTCAAGCCAGGGATAGGAGAGGAGGAAGAGAACTTCACCTACTTCTGACTCCAGGAACCCTCTAGGCCTGAAGTTTTCTCATGACAGGCACCTGAAGAATCCTGCTGCATCTGCCTCCCCTTTCCTTTTCACAGCCCCATCTGCTCTCTGGTTTGCTGGCCTCGGGAGTTGTTGATTCATACCTGCATTCCTCTGGTCCTCCTTTTGGACCAATGAGCCAGTCAGCTTGGCTTTCTGTTTCACTTTGACCTTTTGACTCAGAGCTCAAGCCTTGTGCCTCAGTTCCACACACTGAAAGGGAGGGCATGTTCAGCCCTTTGACCTGGCTCATTTGCCCAGGTCACTGCTGCAGAAGGAGGGGGCCTGGATAGAAGACCACCCCCTTAGCTGCTTGCTCCTTGAGTGGACACACAGCCTTCAGCTCCACAGTCTCCTTCCCTTTCCCAGGATCCTGAGCTTCGGACTAATCCAGCTGGACTAAGACTCCTACTCCTCATGGTGGCAGCACAAATCCAGCCGTGATGAGTCAGCTCCATTAATTGATCAAAGTTTATTAACAATATAGGTTGGCAATTTGCAATGTTGAAGACAGGACAGAGTCTGAATCTTGGGTCTGCACCATGATCCAGCTAGGCAACTGTGACTTTGTGAAAGTTTCTACTTTCTGAGCTTCAGGTTTTTTCCATGTACAATGCAGATATTTACTTCATCCAGTTGTTTGGAAGATTAAATGAGTTAACATATATGAAGGAAATAATGAAATAATGCTTGGCACAGGGTAACTCATATCTAAGTGTTAAACATTCATATTATTATTCGTAGCTTACTCCTTATTTCTGCATCCTAATTTATGGTCACTAAGCAATGGATGACCAGATCACTGAACCAAAATAAATTAACCCTGTCTTGTTAGTTTCAAACACATCAGTAACCAATCAGATCCATAGAATGGTACTTGACTCAATTAGCTCCAAATGAGTTTTAATCCCAGTTGAACCAGACTTGCCAAACAGTGTTGTGGAGGTCTGAATTAGTTCAGAGTACCTCCAAAGATGAGAAGGAAATTTTGGCAAAAAGGTAGTCTGGTCTTTTAAATTCCTAACATTCCCCACATGGCTTTGGACATCTCAAAATCCTTTCAGCCACTCACAATGATCACATTCAGGGAGCCTAATGAGTGCCCAGATCTCCGAGTGAACTATATGGGAAAGTATTTGAAAAATTGGAAAGAGTAGTCCCTGCTTAGAACAGTCTAGTTTGCAGACACCAGAGTACCAGTAAATGCCCCAGCAACCAAGCAGGAGCAGAGGAATGGAGACTAAGAATGAGCAGCAAATGACAATTAACTACTTAACTCTCTTAATATAGCAAATCAAGTGGAGCTTTGAGGCCCCAGTTGGTGACTTGTCTGAGCTTACTCTTTGGTTTGCAATGACCCTTGTCTTTGTTGAACTGGCTGCAGATCTGCCTGTGGCAGGGGGATTTCCTGAGCCCTGGCCCTCTACCATGGGATGCACATAGTGGTTCTGAGTTCAGGAAAGCCCTGAGTGTTTCCCAGTACATGCTCTGCTTTACTTAATCCTTCCATTTTGATGTGTGGGGAAGCTATCTAGAGAGCTTACTCATTGCCCACTGTGAGGGCAAGCAGTCCCTGACATCTATTGAGGACAGGAAAAATGGCACTCCTCACAGCCATTGGCACCTTCTCTGAGTCTTTGAAAAATTAAGGAGAACTTCCCTGTAACAGGGCCCATACTGGGCTGATCTTGACGTTTCTGAGGGCAAGCTGCCTACTAGGCCATGGTCTTATAGATAGTAGTCACTGTGCCTATAGTGTCGCATCTGAGTGACTTGTTCACAGTAATGGAGCATGGCTTCTTCCTGCATGCTGGGTTCTGAGAGGTGATGACATGCCTGCAGGTGTGGGGGTGCTGTGCAATCATTAAAGGAGCTTGGGGTATGGTGAGCAAGGCTGGGGCTCAAGGTACCACCGTCTCCTGCTTCCCCCCAGATTCATACCTGTGCCCCTCCTTGCTTCCTTTTATCAACAGGTAAGAATTACCACGTGTCCATGTGTTTGTGAGGATCAGGGAGAAAAGTTATGTAGACACACATTGAGAATAGTTTAAAAAAAAATGAGACACACTGGCGTGCCAGCGAGTGGAAAGTTTGGTATTTGGAAGTAGAGTATTTCTGTGGTTTGAATTTGTTCCCCAAAATTCATGTGTTGGAAACATAATCCCCAAATTCATGTGTTCCTTTTGGGGTGGGGACTTATGAGGTAATTAGGCTTAGATTCAGTGAGGAGGTGGTGTTCTCATGATAACGTTAGTGGCTTTGTAAGAAGAGGAAGAGAGATCTGAGATGGTACTCTTGCTCGGTCTTACCACGTGATGGTCTCCAGCATGTTATGAGGCAGCAAGAAAGTTCTCCTTGGAAGCTGTGCAAATGCTGGCACCAGGCTCTCGAACTTCCCAACCTCTCGAACCATGAGCCACGTAAACTTCCATTTGTTATAAATTACCTGGTCTTGGGTATTTTGTTATAGCAACAGAAAACAGAGAAGTGTCAAAACTAGTCCCATCGATGAAAATCCAAATTTAGAAAATCAGCTGCTGGAGAAAAATGGTTTTTCCCTGAATAAACATCCCTCCGGGATGAAGGAGGCCACTTTCTTCTGTGCTCCTTTACTGCACAAAGGGTAGAACCTAAATGTAGGTCACTCTCAACTAAACTATGAAACTCATCTGACCTCTTCATGACCACCTTTGTGCTTCATGGTGCTCTGGTCCCAAATCAGTACGTGGGGTTCTCATTTTCTCCCCATTAAGACCCCCTCTGGAGGAAAGTTGATGAGCTAATTTCCTCAATGATGCCAGTTACTGATAAAGCTTGAAGCTCTAGTCTCTCCCAGATAATGGATCTTAAGAGAGAAGGAGGAAGTGGGTATTAAGTACAGATTTCAGGCATCAGTGGGCAAGGAGGGAAGGTGGGGTTTACACCACACCACACCACACCACACCACACCACCCACACAGCACACCACACCCACGTCTCAGCCCTGTCATAGCATACAGTATGCAGATGAGCACTGCTCTCTGGAAAGGACAGGGTCTTCTCTGGGGAGGAGACCAAGGACATCAGGGAGATCCCCTGCACCCTGTCCTCCCAGGTCCTTACCAAGGGCCCAGGGCACATGGGCATGATCCCTGATGCTTCCTTTTCTTGCCTGCTGAACTTTGGAGTTTAGGAGTTTCTGTCTTATCCACAGCACCCCTTGGCACAGGGAAGAAAGAGGGTGAAGTGAAGGCAACAGACTCCCTTCAAAAAGGCCTTATTTGAGTCTGATCTGAGGGCCCAACACTCACAGGGCTTGCAGACCCCTCTAGCCAGGTCCCTGTCCAGTACACTGCACTCAGGGTTGATGGCTTTTCCCACCTTGGCCTTCACTTGTCCTTGCCCAACTGCTGGGCATCCCTCCAGTAATTCACCCCACCTCCCCAGCTCTCGAGCCCTTCGCCCTGACATTCTTGAGTCAGAGAGAAACCAGACTGGTGTCAGATTCCACAGCCCTGGCTGGAGAACTGGGCTGTTTGCTGTTAAAGGACTCTGTTCTCAAACTGCTGGGTGAGTCAAAACATTCCTTTTCTTTTTCCCTCTCCTCCATCAAGCCCTGCCAGAATTCCTGTCTGAATTCTTCTTCATTAATGCTGATGGGCTCCACACCCGGAAGTTCCTGAGAGCCCATTTCAGGGGATAATAATTGTTTTTGCAGGAGGGACCCTGATGGTTTTTCCGTTTCTGTTTCCATAATATGTACTGAAACCCACGCTTCATTGAAAGCAGATGGTGAAAGCATCCCTCGACATGCAAGGGGAGACGCCAGGCTGGGATGCTTCTGATGTGTCTGCCTTCTGGGCAGCCTGGCATGGGTGGCGCTGGGGTGCTGGCTGAGGTGTCCCGGCCATGAAGATGAGGGCAGGAAGCTGGAGGCCTGGAAATGATGGAAAACAGAAATGACAGGCCTGGGGTGGGTAGAGCTTAAAAGGGAGGGAAAGAAAAAAGCCAATGGAAGACATGAAATGGGACTCTCCAAGTCTCATTCCCATGTCCTGAATCTTCCAGTGTGAGATTCTTGGGAAAGTGGTGTGCATGTGGCAGCTGCCCCTGCAGGAAATTGGTGCTAACGCCTCAGCTGCAGAGCCCTGGGCCTGACCCCCACACTCATCTGCCTCTGTGAGCAGAGTGAGAAGCACATTCCCCGCTGTAGCTTTCCCAAGAACCTAAACTCCATTTCCCACTCTCCAAAAGGAGAGCTGCTTTCCTGGCTGCCCAATGTCCCCATCAAGCCTGGTGTGGGAAGCAGGAAGCCCCAGCCAGGGCCCCAGAGCCTGAGCACAATTCCACACCGTCCAAAGGTCCCATGCTGAGGCCCAGACCTCACAATACAGACCTGGGTGCCACACATGCTGTAGACTCCTGGGTGACTATTGCCCAACCGATGCCATTATTCCTGTGGACGAGCGGGTCACTCTGGACAGAAGTGGCAAAAGAGGAACCCAGTTCCTCAAGCACTGGAAGAACATGTATGACCTCAGACCTGACCCCAAACATCAGCATGACTATCTCCTGGGTTGGGAACCCTTCTCTTCACTCTCGGACTAGGCACGGTAGAGGGTACACTATGAGGACTCCATGTATTACTGTGTAAGGGGCTTCAGCCTGGGCCCAAGTGGAGGTTGGGCTCCATTCTCCAGGTAAGGCAAGTTTTCTCCAAACCTTTTTATTATTTTTTTTAATGAGGTATTAAGGTACTTTATGGCAGGAAACTCATCCTAAGGAGCAAGGGAGTCCCATGTGAGAACTGTGACTCAATTACAAAGGCAAAGGGAAGAGTGGTGACAAGGGCCATGAGGGCTCAGCTTGTTGTTCCTCACTGGATCAGTTTGTTCCAAACCAGTTCCCTATCAGTACCCCTGAGAGCAGGGGCTACGAGTTCTCACACCCAGCCAAGACTGGTGGGCTCTGCTCAAGGCTACGCGGTGAAGTCCAGCACAGAGCAGGAGAGATGGTTTCCCCACCAAAGGACAGGATAGTGAGGATCAGGCAGCACAAAGCCTCACCAGTGCATCAGTAAGACCTGGCAGGGGACTCTCCAGGAAGTTTGCCAGTGGGAGGGGCAGGTAGGGAGGCCGGAGTCAGCCAAATACCATGACTCCATGAATGAAGGAAGTAGCTGCTCCTAGCAGACAGGGGAAGCTTAACTGGTGGAGAGCTTAGGAAAGATCAGGGAGATTGCTTAAAAATGTTGGATGGCAAGGAGTATAGGTCCCCAAAACACTCAAGCCTGCAGTAGTGGCATCCCTAGCGTTTCCACTTTCAGACCATCATGGATAGTATTCCTATATAAGAAAACACCCTGTCCTGTGAGGATCAAGTTTCTAACCAAGTCCAATCTCCCCCATACAGGAAATTCAATTTGAGAGCACAAACTTCATCCTCTAGGGGTCTTGGAATGATGAAACTCCAGGCACCAGAGAACACTATGCTTCAGAGGGCTTGAAATGAGGTTGCTCAGGAAGTATGGGTGGCAGGTGTTATCTCAGAGGCAGACAGGGAAAGGGGAACGAAGGGCTGTGAAGACCCAAAACCCACCCATGTCCTCAAAGACTAAAAGGCTGGGACATCTCTCTGTACTCCAAGCCTTTGATGACCCCTCTTCTTCTGAACCACTTTTTGCTTGCCACTGTCAATACTGGGAATTGAACTCAGGGTCTCAAACTTGCTAGGGTCAGCACTCTAGGCTGTCCTTTTGATTTTTTAGTTTTTTTTCGTCACAGAAACCCCCACCAGGCCTGATGTGAAATGCTGGGTACCCAGGCACACACTGAGTGAGTGAGGAGGGTTCATTACTTGGCTTATTGACTGCTGTGTTTATTGACTGAAGACTGCTGTAGACACCTGCTTAGGGTGTCCCAAGCCACTTAGGGTGACTTGTCCAGGGGTGAAGGGAAAGCAGCCTTATTTTATGGCATCTGTCTTCTTCTTGGTCTCTATGAAGGGCTTACAGGACAGGAGGTGGCAAATCTATATACATTGCTTCTACAAGCTGGGTAGAGGCCTTGCTGACCTTAAGCTTACAACAAGTAACATTAGGGCTGGAGTCCAGTGATAAACTGTGTTTTTGTTCTCTTATGTAGACTTGTTTTTAGGTCCTGCAACTGTGTGACTTTTTTCCTAAAAGAATAATTGTAATTATACTTAGCATTGAGCACTTGGTATATATTAGATGCTACACACACACCACACAGAGTTTGAAATACTTAAATCCACAGCAACTGTATAAGACAATACTGTTATTACCCACAATTTTCTGGTGCTAGAGGAAGAGAGAAGGTAAAAACTAGTCAGAGTCTAGCCTTTAGTGGCCAAGCCAGGACTCACCCAGGGCTGCTGACTCCAGCGCGAGGGCTCCCCTGCCGGCTTCCCTTGTTCTGTAGCCCAGTCCTGAGCGTGCCACAGCACTTTCCTGACACTCCCTGGACTTTTAAGAGTTTTTTGTCCATAGTGGGTAGCCAGCAGGGTGACCAATAGAATCCATTCTGTGGGTGCAGAGCCACCCTCCAGTCTGATTGTCACGTTCTGCTGTTCTATTTACTCCATCCGGGAATTCCTGTTCTCATGGTTGGCAAGGCGAAAGCCTGGTGTGGTTCCTGAAGTCAAGTCTAGCTCATGCTACAGTCCAGGAACGTTCTGCCTTCTTGGGAAATCATTGCTCATTCCCTGATAATAATGCAGTGTGCAGGAGAAAGCCCTGGGCATGGGGCCAGGAGACTGGGGTAGAGGACTTTCTCTGTCTCGTGACCTTGGGCAGGTCACTTACTAGTCTGGGCCTCAATCCTCCTATAAAAATGAGGGGACTAGACTCTGCAATTGGTATAACTCCTCCCAACTTCAAACATTTGGTGATCTAATTGCAAAACTTTAGGACATACTTATTACGCTTTGTTGTTGTTCAAGTGGATTTAGCAAAACCCCTTTTCTAACAAAAATATCTCCTCGGGCCTGGAATGTAAAGTGATAAATGACGCGAGGTCACTCTTGTTATCATCTCATTCATGCTGAGTGAGACCTGTATTCCTGGTGGTTGGGGTGCAATGTTATACTTCAGGGCAGTATAACAGGTCACATTGGCAGGAGTAATATGTTAGAGCATATGGACCGATCACCTAACTTTAGGAAAAAAAGCATGACAAACACAGCTGGAGTCTCTTTCCCAAAGTTTATTCCCACGCTTCTAGAGGTTCACACCTTGAGACTTTGGCATTTCGTGCACATCAGACTTAACTACAAGAAGAGATATACAAAGCTTGATCCTGTCTTTCATTGTTGCATAAGTGATATACAAACACTGATTTCTTGCTTCCTTTCCATGTATGATTTTCATGCATGTCGTTGTGGTTTGAATATGAAATCCCTCACTGTTTTGGGAGGTGGTGGAAGCTTTGGGAGTGGGGTCTAGCTAGAGGAAGTGGTTCGTGGGCTGGTGCCTTTGAAGGTCATGCTCAGTCCCTTTGTTTTTCACTTCTTCCTGCCGCCATGATGTTCTGCTTCATTTCAGGCCCAGAATCAACAGAGCCAAGGTCTGTGGGCTGAGATCTCCGAAACCGTGAGCTTAAAATAATTCCTTTCAGCTGGGTGCTGGTGGCTCAGGCCTGTAATCCTGGCTTCTCAGGAAGCAGAGATCAGGAGGCTCTCAGTTTGAAGCCAGTCAGGGCAGAAGAGCCATATCTCGAAAAAACCATCACAAAAAAGGACTGGTGGAGTGGCTCAAGTTGTAGAGAGTCTGCCTAGCAAGCTCAATGCCCTAAGTTCAAGGCCCAGTACCGCAAAAAACAACAAAAAATTCCTTTCTCCCTTAAGTTTCTTTTCTCAGGTATTTGGTCATAGGGTTGTAAAGACTAACACACATGTTGAGTCATTTCCACTGCTGTAGAAGCAACCAGAATTTCTTTAAATTTCTCCACTTGGGAACTTTTAGGTTGTTGCCCTTTTTCCTTTCTTCCCTCCCTTTTCAGGCATCAAGTGCAAGGTTGTTTTGGACATTGTGGTGTGCATTTCCTGGGGCACATGGGAGTGTGTACTTCTCAGAGTCCATGCCCAAGAGTATGGCTGCTGGCCCAGTTTAGCAGGTATTTCCCACTTGCTGTCCACCGAGGCTTAACAATTCGCACTAAATGGATCCATGACCTCCACAGCATTCTGTTTGCTGCTGTCAGGCTTCTTTCCGTAAAACAAGTTCAAAGTTTTTAATAAATAATATACTCAAGCATTTCCAAATCTAAAACTATAAGTGAGTAGAATATGAGCATTCCTTGTTCCTTGTCTTCAGGAGCCAATTTCCAGCTCAGTGTTCTCAGCTCCTGCTGTTTCCTTCCTTGGACATGTTTCCCTGTACTCAGGAAAGCATGTGTGTGTGCACATGCGTGTGTGTGTCATTTTTTGACTTCTCTACCCAATCATTGTGTAATAAACATCCTATTCTGCCTCCTTTTCTTTTACCTGACTGAATACCTTGAGTTTTTGGTTGGTTTGTTTCGGTTTTCTTGATGCTGGGAATTAAACCCAGGGCCCAGCTCATGCAAATAATGTCCTCACTCAGCTACATCCCTCCTCACCCCAAAATATCCTGAAGATCATTCCAGAACTTCCTCTTTATTGTTTTTAAATCATTCATTGCTACTTGACTTGTTTTTAAATTAAAAGAATAAATTTTTATGAAGCATAGCATACATAATAGAATATAAAACATTTATGTGCAAGTAGGGAAGAAAAATAAACCAGGGAGAGTGGGGAACAGGGAGGGAAGAAGAAGTTGGTCAAGGAGTCCTGAGGCACAGTTAGCTGGAAGAAATTGGTCCGGTGTTCTGAGGCACAGCAGGGTGACTATAGACAAGGATAATGTGCTGTATATTTCAGTAAAGCCAGAAGAAAGGATTTGGAGTGTTTCCACTACAAAGAAATGATAAATGAGGAGATATACATGCTTAGTTTGATTTGAACATTGCACAATGTATATGTGGATCAGAAAACCACATGGTATGCCATAAAATGCATAATGTTTACATGTCATTCAAATATAAAATAAATATGTACATGAGTAAGACAAGGAAGAGAAGGGGAAAGAAGAAGGGGACGTAGAAGATGGAGAAAAATTTGAATCCCCGTGCATTCTTCTCCCAGGTTCAGAAGGAAGATCACTTCAGTATCTCAAAAGTGTCTTATCTCCAACATCTTCCTTTCCCTTTACACCCCAAAAATTCCTTTCTAAACATCTGTGTTTATAATACCTTTTTTCTCTTTTTTTTTACAGTACTAGGGTTTGAATTCAGGGCATTGTTTGTGCTTGCTAGGCAGGTGCTCTAACACTTGAGTCACACCCCAGGATTTCTGCTGTGGTTATTTTTAAGATACGGTCTAGTTTATGCTTTATGTAGAGGCTGGTCTAGACTGCGATCCTTCTATTTATGTCTTCTGCCTAGCTGGAATGATAGGCACCCACCATTATAGCCAGCTTTTATTGGTTAGGGTGTCCTCACGAACTTTTTACTTGGCTGTCCTCAAACCATGATTCTCTTAATCTCTGCCTCCTCGGTATTTAGGATTACACACATGAGCTGCCATACCCAGTTCCACTGCTTTTCTTCATAGATTTACAGACCTTGTATTTATCCACACAGGATTCATTGCTCAGTCTTGTTGGAGTAGCAAACAGGAACTCAATTGTAAGAAAAAGCAAATTGTCAGTAGGTTCCCAGGAGAAGATAGGTTCAAAGAATCTAAGTCTAGATTCCCTGGTTGTGAAAAAAAAAAATCTTTTCTGGAAAGGTCAGGAGCAAGGCCATGACTGAAACCTGGACATAGCTTCATGCTGGTTTTAGGCATCAGATTGTAGAACAGGTTTTGGGTGGAGTAGTGTGTGGTCCACAAGTCAGATGCTCAAATCTTCCTGTTCCCACCTCAGTGGTGTGGTCTAACAAGTCAGATGCTCAAATCTTCCTGTTCCCACCTCGGCTTTCAGGAATAGGTCAGAGAAGAAATGAGGACTCTAAGCAGATCTAAGCAGTATGTCATGGAGAAGAAAGAAGAAACTTTATTGGAACACTTACAAGATAAATCCATCAGCTCAACTGGACACTCCAACTTCAATTTTTTTTTAAAAAGGCAGCAGAGATTCTGCTTATGCCTTCCTTTGTAATCTCTGGATAATAGTAGTTCTGTCTAGACTCTGTGCCTGCTATCTGGTTGTCTTGGGACCTCCCTTCATCATCCCAAGGATGTCTTTTACCTGTCTCTTTGTTGGCTTCCTGTGTATTACACACATCTTCTTTCATGGTTTACCGTTTTGTTTTGATGGAGTACTTCCTCCAGTAGCTTTGTTACTAAGGTTGTATAATAGATAAAAGTTTTAAGGACATGAGTACCTTAAATGTCTTCACTTTACCCTTATACTTAATTGATTGTCTTGTCAGATATAAAATAATAGGTCAGACCATTTTTGGTTAGAATATCTTCTTGGTTTTAGTGTTCTGTTAAGAAGTCTTAAACCCTAAATATTTATCCTATGTGTGCTGTTTCTTTATTCTTTGGGAAGTTCGAATGGCTTGAAATTTCACATGATTTGTTTTGGTATGGATCTTGGTGGCTCCCTCCATCTGCTCACTCATGCCCCTCAGTTCTGAGAATTTTCTTTTTTTTTATTGTTTTATTATACATATGTGCATACAAGGTTTGGTTCATTTCTCCCCCTTGCTCCCACCCCTTCCCTTACCACCCACTCCATCCCCTCCCTCTCCCCCTCACCCCCTCAATACCCGGCAGAAACTATTTTGCCCTTATCTCTAATTTTGTCGTAGAGAGAGTATAAGCAATAATAGGAAGGAACAAGGGTTATTTCTGGTTGAGATAAGGATAGCTATATAGGGAGTTGACTCACATTAATTTCCTGTGTGTGTGTGTGTGTTACCTTCTAGGTTAATTCTTTTTGATCTAACCTTTTCTCTAGTTCCTGGTCCCCTACTCCTATTGGCCTCAGTTGCTTTTACGGTATCTACTTTAGTTTCTCTGCATTGAGGGCAACAAATGCTAGCTAATTTTTTAGGTGTCTTACCTATCCTCACCCCTCCCTTGTGTGCTCTCGCTTTTATCGTGTGCTCAAAGTCCAATCCCCTTGTTGTGTTTGCCCTTGATCTGATGTCCACATATGAGGGGGAACATATGATTTTTGGTCTTTTGGGCCAGGCTAACCTCACTCAGAATGATGTTCTCTAATTCCATCCATTTACCAGCGAATGATAACATTTTGTTCTTCTTCATGGCTGCATAAAATTCCATTGTGTATAGATATCACATTTTCTTAACCCATTCATCAGTGGTAGGGTATCTTGGCTGTTTCCATAACTTGGCTATTGTGAATAGTGCCGCAATAAACATGGGTGTGCAGGTGCCTCTGGAGTAACCTGTGTCACAGTCTTTTGGGTATGTCCCCAAGAGTGGTTTTGCTGGATCAAATGGTAGATCAATGTTTAGCTTTTTAAGGAGCCTCCAAATTTTTTTCCAGAGTGGTTGTACTAGTCTACATTCCCACCAACAGTGTAAGAGGGTTCCTTTTTCCCCGCATCCTCGCCAACACCTGTTGTTCGTGGTGTTGCTAATGATGGCTATTCTAACAGGGGTGAGGTGGAATCTTAGTGTGGTTTTAATTTGCATTTCCTTTATTGCTAGAGATGGTGGGCATTTTTTCATGTGTTTTTTGGCCGTTTGGTAGAATCAACATAGTAAAAATGTCTATACTCCCAAAAATAATCTACATGTTTAATGCAATTCCCATCAAAATTCCAATGACATTCATTAAAGAGATTGAAAAATCTACCGTGAAATTTATATGGAAACACAAGAGGCCACGAATAGCCAAGGCAATACTCAGTCAAAAGAACAATGCAGGAGGTATCACAATACCTGACTTCAAACTATATTACAAAGCAATAATAAAAACAGCATGGTACTGGCACAAAAACAGACATGAAGACCAGTGGAACAGAATAGAGGACCCAGATATGAAGCCACACAACTATAACCAACTTGTCTTTGACAAAGGAGCTAAAAATGTACGATGGAGAAATAGCAGCCTCTTCAACAAAAACTGCTGGGAAAACTGGTTAGCAGTCTGCAAAAAACTGAAACTAGATCCATGTATATCACCCTATACCATTATTAACTCAAAATGGATCAAGGATCTTAATATCAGACCCCAAACTCTAAAGTTGATTCAGGAAAGAGTAGGAAATACTCTGGAATTAGTAGGTATAGGTAAGAACTTTCTCAATGAAACCCCAGCAGCACAGCAACTAAGAGATAGCATAGATAAATGGGACTTCATAAAACTAAAAAGCTTCTGTTCATCAAAAGAAATGGTCTCTAAACTGAAGAGAACACCCAGAGAGTGGGAGAAAATATTTGCCAGCTACACATCAGACAAAGGACTGATAACCAGAATATGTAGGGAACTTAAAAAACTAAACTCTCCCAAAACTAATGAACCAATAGAGAAATGGGCAAGTGAACAGAACTTTCTCAAAGGGAGAATTTTCTTTCTTTTTTTTTTTTTTTATTGTTGTGCTGAGGGTAGATTGAGAACTGTCTTGAATCGTATCTTGATAATTTCCTCACTTCATGTTCTCTAATGTCTTTCTGGAACTCCCTTTAGGTATCAGTGTTGGACCATTGAACTGATCTTTTAATTTTCTTATCTTCACTCTTCTACTTTTTTTTTTTTAATCTTTTTTGTGTTTCTGACTACTCTGGCAGATTTCCTCACACTGAACCTCCATCTGTTCTACTGCATGTGTTGGTGGTATTTCTGCTACCATATTTTAGATTTTCAAGATCTGTTTTTTGATTGTCTGAATGATGCTTTTAAAAAAAAACATGCTTTTGTCGTGCATGCAAAATTTTCTCTTAGGTCTCTGAGGATATTGATTATGTACATATATAATATACAATGTTTAAATAATAAGGACATTACATATGTACCACATGTTTTTATATTTTAAGATTTTTTAAAATTAGGTATGTGTATAAGGTCTCTATCTTCTCCAAGTTGATTTTCTTCTGTTTGTTTTTCCGGTCTTCTTAGTTCACTGGTAGTCCTGGGTAACCTGTAGGGACAAGCTGATTGGAAGTTCTGAGTTCCTGACTGACATTAACTTTCAAACTATACTGCGATGTAATTGGGCCATTTATTGGGGGACCCCTCATGTCAGATCTGTCATCTAGATTTTCCAGAGAGTCTTTTGAACTCCTGCTTGGAGAAGAAGTATCTAGCCACCAGTGTTCTGGGAGTTGAATGGGAGAAACATCTGGGGAATTTGCCTTGAGCATTCAGTACCATTCTGTACCTACACTCCAACTGTTATCACATCCCCCAGTCCCAAACCTGACTCTGCTTTACCCTCTCCAGAGAGGCGAGAGGGGTAGCGGCCCCAAGAAGCATAAATGAAGGGATCTGAGATTCAGTGCTTCTCCAACAGCACCCACCCAGCTCCCCTCATGCCACCATCTCCACCCCCAATTCTGAGTATGGAAACTTTGGAATATCTGGATTTCCCACATTCCCTTTCCATTCCACTTTCAAACTGGAAATCCTTTTCAGATTTTATAACTTCTTTTGTACTCGCCTGTCATATGCAAGCTATAGAAAGAAACGCACGTCGCCAATGTTTTGTTATTGACTAAAGCCACAAGTTCCTGGCTGACTTCTCTTGTAGGTAACATGCTACATGTTGCAGAATTTTTGCTAGATTGGTATCACAGTGTCACATTTTTGGTCCCAATATCTGTATGCAGCAGTTTAGGCTGAATTATGTTGCAATAGTAAACGCCTCCAAAACCCTAGGGCCTTCCAACATCACATGTTTATTTCTTGCTCATGTGCTTGTTGGCAGTGGGTCAGCTTTCACTCTGCATTTTCTGTTCTGTGACACAGGATGAAGGAGCAGTCTCTATCTCAGACTCATGGTAGAGGGAATAAAGCAATGGTAGAGTCATATAATAACATGATATAAATTCCACGAGACAAAGAAAGTCACTTGGTGAGCGAGGACCCGGATGGGCAAGATGTATACCTTCCCCCAGAAGGCAGGGCCACAGGGAGGGACCCTGTAGGAAGTGAGTAACAGACAGAAACAACAATTATTTGGAAGAAATAATGCTGTTTACCTCAGTTCTAAAAAAAAAAAAACAAATAAACTGGGATTTATCTTTTTCATATCTTAATTTGCTAAGGTAAAAAGTTATCATCTAATATCTCTGTCTGCACAGACCTTATCTCTTTGGTGAGTATATGGTCTGGATCCCCAAAAGGCAACTGAGAATTTCACTAGCTCCCTTGCCATCACATATCATGAACTCTTAGTGTTCCATCTCAGCATATGAAGGAGATCCCCACTGCTACTCACCCCATCTGGGCACCAGCACTAACTCTCGAGACCCCACTCTTCCCCTGGGTTCTTTTTATGGCAACCCCACTCCTGCTGCTGACTGAGGTGCTGGAAATGCTTTGAATACAGTTTCATTTCCATCAAAGTCTGGGTGCACACTGGCTTCCAGGCTTAGATTCCTATGAGGCCCCTCTATCTCTTTTCCCTCCAAAGGAAACTTCATTACTTTAAGAAACGTGAGAGAGAGATATTCTAGCAAGCAGAAAAATGGAGGCTACCTTTTATCTCCTGATATTCTACATTTGAACCCAGGACTTGCTTGGGATTCCTCCTATTCTCTGTCTGCTGACTGGGCACCAATGGATCCAGTTTACATTTTTAGGAACACAATTAGCTCATGATTCACACTGAAGAAAATGTTCCTATCTCTTATGAACCATAAGGGTTTATTTTAATTTCCTCATTATTTATGTTAAAAATTCCAAGATTCATTGGCACTGCAAAATCTACAAAGAAAAAAAAAATCTATTGTGTAAACAAATAGCACCTTCTACTGGGTTGGTAGGATGCAGACTATTTATTTTTCTGTAAAAATGGCCAACATTAAGTTGTACATTTGGTCCCGATGCTACACCAGAAAAAGTTAAATAAGCCAAAGAGTGATAATGTCATCTTGTCTCCTGAAGTGACAAGCATCCCCGTGCTTAGAGAGTGATTCTTATGCCAACAGCTGGGACACAGGAGGCCGTGGGCCTTTGTGGTTGAGTAAGTGTGGCCTCTCTCTGAACATCTGCCCTATTCAGTGTCCCAAATTAGCCACACAGCCCGATCAGAGGGATCTCCCAGTATGTAGGGGCTGTATTGCATTACCGTGTGTGCAAATGTGGCAGAAAGAGCCAGGGGAAGGGTATTAATAGAAAGCAGTTCTTCACTTTGATGCTACCCAGGAAGGACAAGCCAGTGGCCACCATTCAGGCTCCTTGTTCTCCTGGGCACACCTGGAGTTGCAATTCCCCAGCATCTGCAGCTCCATGGGGGAGGCAGGGGCAAGAGGGGGCCACAGGGCTTGCTTTGACCGATGAAATGTGAGTGGAAGCCTTTGAGTGTTTGGGTGGATGTTCAATTTGCCTCAACCCCTCTTCCTGACACAGTGTTAGCAGATACCCATGTCACAGTGGTCCCTGAAGCTTGGGTCTGTAAGTACAAGCGGGCTCAGTGCTGGACACAGAGCATGAGCAAGAAATTAGATTTGTTGTGTGACAACACCAGATTCTGGGGTTGTATACTGTTGTGAATTAACTCAGCAGTCTTGGCCAGTGAGAGAACCTAAAAAAAATCTAAGTTTTTTCTAACTCTGACACAAAACTCAGAAGCTTTATGAGAGATTTATAAATTTGACTACATTTTTTAAAAAAAATCAAAACTTTCTAAGTGAAAGGTTTTTTTGCAATGCATAAAGGTGAATTTATAAATAGAGGGAAAAAATTGATAACTCATAGGCAAAGGGCTAATTTATCTGGTGTAGTGCTTTCTAGTGCCTTCTAGTCAAGTCTAGACCAAAGGCCAACAGAAAAACGCAAAATGACAAATGGGCAGAAAAGGAAATCAAATGTTTTTAAAACATAGGAAAATAATTCCTAATCTCATTATCAGATAAATGAAAATGAAAACCATGTCAACACATTGTGTTCAACTATCAGAAGGGAAAAGGTCAAAAGCCTTAGCACTCTCTTGATGAGGGTGTGGGGGACCTGGCCCTCTCCTGAGGCCCTGGTGGGAACAGCTGAACTAGACCCAAAGCCTGCATGTCTATCAAAATTAGAAATGTGCCACTCTCTGAACTGGCAATTTGCTCCCAGGAATTTACCTCACAAAATTCACTCTTCTATGCAAAATGTGTGGTTTTTGTGATGCCGAAGCTTGAAAACATCCACCCAAATCCAAATTCCATGAAAGCGGGGATTTTTTTCTTTGTATGTTTGTTGTTACTTTCCAATGTGTAGAACAGTGGCAGGCCCTCGGTAAATGCTTGCTGATTGCATTAATGAATTTTGTTAAGTGATGATAGCAAAGAACAAAATAACGTGAATTTTATGCTACCGTTTCTGCATCAGGGGTTTTTGTTTTTGACAAAATCTAGACTGTTGAAAATTCTATAAGACAAACTGGGTTC
This sequence comes from Castor canadensis, assembly GCF_047511655.1. Lineage (NCBI taxonomy): Eukaryota > Metazoa > Chordata > Mammalia > Rodentia > Castoridae > Castor > Castor canadensis. The sequence continues at coordinate 52,832,294 of NC_133400.1, forward strand.
TTCAATAAAAAAAATTGCAGAGAATAAAGAAGGAAGTGTAGATTAAACGATTTAAATAACCTGTTAACGGTGGCTGGGCGCCAGTGGCTCACGCTTATAATCCTAGCTACTCAGGAGGATTGAGGTTTGAAGCTAGCACAGACAAATAATCCTCGAGACCCCATCTTGAAAATACCCATCACAAAAAAAAGTGCTGGTGGAGAGGCTCAAGGAAGTTCAAACCCCAGTACCGCAAGAAAACCAAAAAAACAGACAAAAACCCTTCAACAATTGCAGTCCATGAAACTTTTAAAATCCTGATTTAATAACCAAGCTTTAAACCAGAACTGGTGGCTCATGACTGTAGTCCTAGCTACTCAGGAGGCACAGATCAGGAGGATGGCAGTTCAAAGCCAACCTGGACAAATAGTTCAAAAGATCCTATCTGGAAAATATCCAACACAGCCTAGTTCAGGGCTGGTGGAGTGGCTCAAGTGGTAGAGTGCCTGCCTAGCAAGCATGAGGCCCTGAGTTCAAACCCCAGTGCCACCAAAACATAAATAAATAAATAATCAAGTAGTAAAAAAAAAAAAAAGACATTTGCAGGGCATTTGGAAATTTGTATACAAACTGAATATTTGATGATATTAAGGAATTATTGTTAACTTTCAGGGATGCTTGTTAATTTTGGTTATGTTTAAGACTTCATCTCTTTGATATATACATAGAACTCTTTATAAATGAAGTGATGTGATATCTGAGATGGGCAGTGGAGATAGATAAGATTATTCTTAAATTGATACTTCTTGAGTAGGTGATGGGAACATGGGATCCCCATTGTAGGATAAGCTTGTTAGAGTGGCTGCCTTTGGGAAGGGGAACTGGGTAGGACAGAGTTTTGTAGGAAGTCTACATACAGTATTTGAAGTTATTCTCAGTTTAAACGTTAAGTTTAAACCAATTCTTTTACTCCAGGTTTCGGCATCAGATGAATTGAGATGGCACCACACTTGGCTACTATCAGCTGGGTGACCTCAAGCCAGTCATCTAATGTCATTAAACATGAATTTCCATTCTGTAAAATGGGTATAATAGATGAGGAATGCAAAACACTGAGCAGAATGCCCATGGCATGATAAGTTCGTAGTAAAATTTAGGTCTGTTCATTTTGCCAACCTTGAGTCCAGGAATGAGACCGAGGAGGCAGAACCCAGGGACAGTGGCTTGTTTGTTTTGTGTTCAGATAGTCTTGCCTTGATTGCTCTCAGCCGTAACAGAGCAGACAGACGTATTTATCATAAGGAAGTGAGCTCCCTGTTTGGTTTTCATATACCTTCATTTTAGAATCTTGGTTTTTTTGAGTCTGGCCTCAGGAATTGGACACAGCTGGGGGGGCCCTGAACCTCAGAATGGCTCTGCCATGAGCACGTCTTACCTTTTAGGCTTCCTCCAGTCATCTTTATCTGCACAGTGAGTGAGTGGGTCAGGTGACTGCCTAGGACTCCTGGCTCTAACATGCTGTGATCCAATAAACTACTATTTGTTACCTTCCAGAAATAGTCAGGTGGCTGTTTCCAATGATTTCCAGAGAGGACTTTGAATTTAGTCATTCGATCACTTATTCACTCAACAAACACTTGTCAGACTCATTCTAGGCACTGCAAATTCAGCAGTGTATACAACGTATATGTTGTCTGCTTTCAAGGGAGCTTAAATTTTCATAAGGGAAGCTAAATGACAAACAAATGAACAAAGCATCAGTAAGCAAATCTCTAAATAATTTCAGATGATCACATGTACTATCACGAAAGTAAAATACAGCCTGGTGCTGGTGGCTCACGTCTGTAACCCTAGCTACTCAAGAGGCAGAGATCAGGAAGGTCAATGTTCAAAGCTAGCCCTGGCAAGTAGTTCAGGAGACCCTATCTCAAAAAACCCTTCACAAAAATGTTCTGGTGGTGTAGACCCTGATTTCAAGCCCCAGTATTGGAAAAAAAAGAAAAAAGGAAAGAGTGCCTTGTTACCTGCTTACTTAGATGGGGTAGTAGGTACAATGATTCCAGAAAAATACAAGCATGGGAGAAAATCCAAAACTAGGGAGTAGCAACAAAGTGCAGAGTGGTCAGCGGCCAGCAAAGAGCTCTTTCTTGGGGAGGAGGAGGGTGCTGAGGCAAGACCTCAGACGCAACACAGAAGCCATGCAGTGGCCTGGGAAGAGCAGTCTAGAGAAATGCGATTCAGGTGCACAATTGGTGTCTTTTCCCTCCCGTGCAGTCCTCTCATAGCCCGCCCAAGGACTGCAGCGGAGCAGGGTTTATTAAGATTCCTCTGTGAACTTCTCTCATAATTTGGTTTACAAAATGCAAGCACTCCATTTCCACGTTCAATCAATTTCCAGTGTCTTACGTAACTTTGAAGACTGCCCTGATAGCAGGTGCTGAAAATCATCGAGACTCTAGGCATAGTATTTAAATGTCAGGAAAAGGGAAGGCTCTGGAAGGTTGTCTTTTATCTTATCTTCCCTTATCTTCTCTTTTTCTTTAAATGCCCAGTGCTCTCAGAATCTTAATGGAGGGCAGAATGTCTAGCCTCTTCCTCCCACACCTTATCTAGTCCCTGTCCCTCTGTCCTGGCTACTTCTACAGGGTTATCCTGTGCTACGGTGGCTGTGCACAGAGATCTTCATTTGGATGAAATGTGTGTCCCTTCAGCCACACAAGCACTGCTTTTGTCAACTTTGCAATATAAATGTGCATACATCTTCAGCTGATATATAAGCTATTTCTTGTGAACAGAGATCAGTTTAACTCAGCTATGGCACTCAGCAGTACAAAGACCTCTTGATCACACACAACCTTGACTCTCTACTCCACAAAGCAGGACTTGGTGACCACATGGTGACTTGTGCAAGCTGTACCCAACAACTGACACAGGGTCTCTTATAGCTGACTGAGTCATTGGGCCTGATGGAGGTGTTGGCAAAGGCCCATGATACTTTCAGGACCCCCCCAAAAAAATCCCTTAATTTCTCTTATATTGAGAAGAGATGTTTTCATATATAGCATTAATATATAGTCTTATAAATAGTATTAATAAATTCATCTTTATGCCAACATGGCCATACTTTTTTTTTTTTTTTTTCAGTGTTGGGGTTGGAATTCAGGGCCTCCTGTTTGGTAGGGAGGCGCTCTACCACTTGAGCCACTTTTCCAGCCCTGTTTTGTGTTGGGTGCTTTCAAGATAGGGTCTTGTGAACTATTTGCCCGGGGCTATCTTTGATCTGAAATTCTCCTGATCTCTGCCTCCTGAGTAGCTAGGATTACAGGCGTGAGCCACCGGCAGCCAGCTAAAATAGTAAATTTTGTCTTTATTTATTTATTTGCAGTATTGGGAATCAAATTCAGAGCCTCACACATGCTAGGCAAGCACTCACTCTACATGAACTATACCCTCAGTTGTTACTTTTTTTTTTTTTAATGAAGGAGGAGGCTGTGAAAACAAAATACCCAGGGCCCTTGGTATTGTTCGGGGTTAGTGACAAATAATACAATAATAAAGTTAGACATTTATTACCCACGGCCAGGAGGTAGCATGCTAGAGGCAGAAGATTTTAATCAGGTTAAACCAAACAACAAATAAATAAAAAAGTAAATAAAAGTCACATTGGAAGAAGCAGTGTGCTACCTGATGAAGGCCTTGCTTCTGGCTTCATCATTTTCCTACCTTCCTCTATTAGTTTTTCCCTTGTTTGATGTCACTGGTGTCACTTTGGTCATCCTCCTTGTCATGCAGCCATGAGCAACAGGTAGAAAATGGAGGAGAAACAATGAGCTATGACATAAGCATGGTAAGTACTTATGAAGTAGTCTTTTCTCATCCATTTGCCCACATATCTTCCTTCCTCCTTTGGCTTTGTGCCTATTCCCTTTGTTCTACTCATTTTTCCTTTTACTTCCCCTTCCTTCCTGCCATTGCTGCCACTAGGTCATGCTCGTCCTTTTTGCCATGTGCAACAAAGCTAGAAATAACAGCCATAGAGGAAACTCAAACCTAGGAACCATCAGCTACGTTCAAGAGACTGTTCTGGTAGATGGGTGCCAGTGGCTCATGCCTGTAATCCCAGCTACTCAGAAGGTTGAAATCAGGAGGACTGAGGTTTGAGGCCAGCCAGGGCAAGTAGTTCATGCAACCCCATCTCCAAAATAACTAGAGCAAAATAGACTGAAATTGTGGATCAAGCACCTGCTTTGGAAGCACGAAACCCTGAGTTTAAACTCGTCTCACCCAAAGGAAAGAGGCTGCTCTTGTGATGGGTTGCCTTCCCAGAGGATTCATCTTGTATCCTCTTATAGACAAGGCGCTCTCTCTCTCTCTCTCTCTCTCTCTGTGTGTGTGTGTGTGTGTGTGTGTGTGTGTGACCACAACCCCCCTGTTTTGGTTTCTCAGGAAGTCTTGCTATAAATTTTACCTGATCAGTCTCCACACTGCTTCCCTTAGAAATAATCTAAAAATATAGTTCTGTGGCTTGACAGCGAGTTGAGAAACATGACAGCCAAGGGCACTGAATTAATGTAAGTCATAAAAGTTTTACCACCACGAGATTCACTCTTAAGACCATAAAACTGTAGTCAATGAAAAAATAGCGATTGACTATAAGCATTGGGTAGTAAATCATCCTTTGCATTTTACTCCAATCTTGACTGTGGAGTGGCCTTAATAATGCCTTTGTTGCAAAACTTTGAATTTCTAAACAAACACGATTTAGCCTTTTGAAAAATGGAGTGAGTCAAGAGTTGAATGGATAGCAAAAATGTCCTTGCAGCCAGGCATGGTGATACTTGCCTGTAATCCCAGCATTTGGAAGCCAAAGCAGGAAGATCTCCAGTTTCAGGTCAGCCTGGGCTACATAGCAAGTTCCAGGCAAGGCTCGGCCACATAATGACACCCTGTTTAAAAAAAAAAAGTCTTTGCTAAGTTTTTAAGCCATCAGATTTACAAACATTCTGAACAGCCACTCAGTGCAGTGCAAAGTTTGATCCATATTTAAACCAAGTCACTTGGTACAGTATTGATTGTTTACTTGGCATAACGAGATCTTGATCCTACACTGGCGTTATTTCTGGAATTCAGCTCTCTTTATACTGAAAAAAAGATGACCTCAAAGAAAAAGTTTTAGCCTCTAAGTTATTCTGCTTAATATAGGCCATAAGGTATGGTACAGAATAAATATATTTTGTAATACTATCACTCCTAAAGATTTATTTGTTTAAAACGTATTATACAAAACAAAGATTACATTGGTTTCTAATAACTTATATATCTTCATTTGCTACTAGTCTAAAATATCTGCTTACTTGAAAGTGGGAAAACCCACAAAACTACAGGTAAGGGGTGGAGTAAGTGAAGCACACAGGACATTTTAGGATAATGAAAGTGTTCTGTAATGGTGAATACATTATACCATGCATTTGTTAAAATCCATGGGACTTGACAAAATTAAGAGTTACCTTTATTACAGAAGCTACTTGCAAGCATCGTGAGCTACTTGGTAAAATTGTCTCCCATGAAGATATGGTTTAATAATTCCAAAAGCAGTAACGAGGTATTCTGGAATTGAACAGTAAGGTAAGTGTACAGCAGGTTTCCCATTGTTAGATTGTGAGGTTACAGAGAAGCAAGAAGAGAAGGCAAGAACAGTCCATGTGCTTCTGGATTGGAATCGGAGACTCAGTATGAAATCAGGTTTAGCTTAATTTGGATATAGATGGTTATGTGCACAGTTTACTATATATGCATGCCTTTCTTTATTTCACCTGCCGAGAGAATCCAGAAGGAACAACTCCCCAGAAACAACAAGGATGTCCAGAACCTCCTTTGTTATTGATACCATTCTCCAACAGAAGGGACCAGTTTCCTGGCCAAATGGCTGTTTATAGGGCTCACCCAGGGAATATACAAGATGAGCCTAGAGCATTCTGTAGTGTCAGAAAGTAAAGACAAGCTCAAAAAACAAACAAATAACCTTCTCAAAAACAACCAACCAAATGTATACAAAATAATCAAAACATGCATTCTTTCAGTTGGCCATTGGGACCTAGTGGAAAAGCTGGAATCATGTGAACAACAAAATAAATAACATACAATTTTTTTGGCTGTATGGTGAACTCAGGGCTTCACAGTTGTTCTACAGAAGCTATACCTCTCGAGCCATGCCACCAGCCCTTTTTTGTGTTGGTTATTTTTGAGATGGAGTCTTGCTTTATGCCAGGGTCAGCCTCCCAATCATGAACATCCTATATGTCCTTCTCTGTGTAACTGGGATGACAGAGGTACACCACTGTGCCCAGCCATTGGTTGAGAACTTTTTGCCCAGATGGCCTCAAACCAGGATTCTGAATACCTAGGAGTATAGGCTTGAGCCACTGCTCCTGCCTCTTATACAATTTATAATGTAAATATCCATAAGTCATATATAATTTAATGATGAAAAAAATAAATGAATGGGACAAATCTCCCATGCAGAAGAATTTCAAATATGTAGATCTTCCCTTTTAAAGGTGGTGAAGCATGCCTCCCATCCCTTAAGTGTGAATGATAGATGGTGACTTCCTCCCAGAGCATGGTATAGAAAAGGGGTGTGGCAAAAGGAACTTTCCACTGGAGAATGCTGATAAATATCACCTTAACCAGTCCATCAAGGTCAGTCCCAACATCAATCATGTAGATAGTGTGTGCTGTTCAGGTGATATGATGAGAAGGACACTTTACCTCTGTGATTGTCCTCTAGTGAGCCATAACCTTTGCCTAACTGTGACAAGACACTAGACTGACCCAAATTGAAGGCATCCTTTGAAATACTTGATGTATATGCCTCAACACTGTCAAGATCATCAAAGAGAAGGGAAGTCTGAGAAACTGCCACGGTGAAGAGGAGCCAAAGGAGACAAAACGACTCAATAAACTCAGTCCCCAGGATGAGATCCTTAACCAGAAAGATTTTAGTAAAACCAGAGACATATATGCGTTACGAGCAAAGCATAGACTTTAGTTAATAATTATGCATCAATACTGCCTCACTGCTGACTACTGCTCATGCCTGTAGTCCTACTCAAGATATCAAGAGGAGGATCATGGCTCAAAGCCAGCTCCGGGCAAATAGTTCACAAGGGCTGGTGGAGTGGCTCAATGGTACAGCGACTGCCTAGCAAGTGTGAGGCCCTAGTTCAAACCCCAGTATCACAAAAAAAAAAAATTTCTTCCACTATTTGTGACCAGCACTGACAAACTGGGTATGGACATATAGGGGTGGATACTATCTTTGCATTAACTTTCCAGGAAATCTAAAGTAAAAGCTTATTTTAAAAAAAGAAAGCAAGAATACAGTGGATCAGTTCTGTCTCCAAAAACAGAAGTCCATCTACCTGTCCCTTTCCTTTAGTGGTGTACACAGGCTTCTTCCCAGCCCCCCAGATTGGTTGGTTCTCTCCATTCTTGTTTGAGATTTCTCCTTCAGCACATGGTTCCACACTAGCTCTTATTCAATTGTGAATTGCCTTTGTTCCATGAATGTCTGAGATCTTCACTACACAAAGTATCTTCTGACTGAGTCATCCAAGATGTGTCTGTGTGTGCTTCTCACTCCCAGCTTGTCCTTATCTCACAGTGAAGGCCAGCATGATGTCACAGACCAGTGGTTCCCAGCCCAGTTGGCAGAGCACATCACCACCACACACCAATGCCTCAGCAGGCTGTCCCTCAGTACAATGGCCTGATTTTTTAAATGGATCATCATAAAAATATCTTTCTGGGCAGATGTTTGGACGCATCTGGTATTTGGACCTTATTGGGAGTTAAAATGGTTTCATCTTCCATCTAGAAAGTAGGACTGGTAGAATCCACCTTGATGGGTTGTTGAGATTGTTGATATAAGTGACAATGGCTGCAAAAGACACAGCACAGCTTAGTACACAGCAGACACTCAGCAAATAGCATCCCCACTCTCTTCACAAATGTGGGATCTCTCTTGAGGACAGAGAGGTATATGGCTTAGCAAAAAGATTTTCCAAATTTTGTCTTAAGTATCACTAGTACTCTGCCACTCTAATGGGTGTGCTGTAATCACCTGTTTGGGAAATCCTGTGTACTTTGCTTTTCTTGAAGAGTTAAAATAGAAATCAGCCAGTCAGAAGGTCAGATAAGGCCTGTAGTTAAGAAAATTATAATTTTGTTTGACTAAAATTTCCCCCGCCCACTGGATTCATTTATGGGGTGAGGGGTGCCCATCACTGCATCAGTTAGGAAACCTTCATTTAGCCATCAGATCAGAAAGCCAGGCAGAATCCAGGAGGAGGCAGAAGCTTGAAGACTAAATGCCTAAGAAGATGATGAAAATACAGGCTGCCAGCTACTCAGGAAGCTTTTGGAGGACTGGTGTGGAACAGAGACCTTCATGTGACTCTCAGCAGTGCCAGGTGAGGTGAATTGGTAAATTTTCCCTTGGTGGATGAGTGGTGGGGGTGGCTGATTCAGAAAGAAGCCACAGAATCAAAGCTCAGAATTGTGTCCTTCATGTGGGCATGGCAAAGAAGCCTCCCACTGTCTCCAGCCCTTTTGCTCCAAGGAACACTGGAAACTATTCCTGAGAGCCCTCCCTGTCCAACGTCACCACAGGCATAATGTCACTGGGGTGGACACAGACCACCCTAAACCTCTTCATGTGGCCCCAGCTCTGTACTGTTTACTTAGGGAGGCTGGGAATTGCTTTCCTGTCCCCTTGAGACTCCCTGATGCTTCTGGGAGGTGATTGTCTGTCTTGCTAAAATCATTGTGTTTATTGAGGTAAGATAATCCTTGATTTATCTGCACTAAGAGGAGATAATTCCAGACTATGTCTGCCCAGATCCCAGAGGAAAAGCAGGCCCTTTCAAAGCAAAGAACAGAAGTGCAAATATGCAGGCACTGGGCCTGGGGGAAGATCCTACTCCTTGGCGTTTTATAGGAAAAGCTGTAAAAAGTTGCAATAGCTCTCATGTAATCGCACCTACAAAGAAAATCCAGCCTTGAATGTTTGAACATATCAAAGAATATTCTCCTCAAGCAAAAACAAGTCCTATCCATCAGCCCAGTCTTCTAGATCTCAAATTCTTCTTTTGTATAAATAAGAACATTAAAATCTCACAAATATCGTAATTATTTCCATAGCCCTGATTTACGGGAATAAAGCTTTTTGGATCTGGGCATAGTCCAGTGATTTCACTGAGTGACTCTGTATGACCAGTAGTTTCTCCGATCCTTGTCCTTGCAATAGTGATTTGCTGTTACAAAAAAGTATTTTACTATGAATAGTTTTGTAGGCAGGAAATGGGGAGTGGTTCTTTAAGACATGTAGCTTTTTTGAAACCCCACTTTCTCATTTATAAAATACTTAATTTGGGATTTCTGGCCTCCAGAACCATGGGAAAATCATTTTCTGTTGTTTTGAGTCACAGGCTTGTGGTGATCAGCTCCAGCAGCTGAGGAAATTTGAACAACTCAGGATGGTGAAGATCTGGGTTTGTTCCAAGATCTGAAAGAAAACCAGGGAGCAAGGTAGAAGGTGGTCTGAGTTAGGGTAGTGAGTGGGGGTTCAGACCACATGAGGTCTTGGATACTCTGAAAAGAAGTTTGGATTGGTATAAGTACAATGGAGAGGGAGTCACTGAAATGTTTAAAGTGGGGATTTTTTTTTTTTGAGACAGTGTCTCACTATGTAACCCAAGCTTACCTTAAACTCTTCATCTTCCTACCTCAGCTTCCCCAGGGTTGAGTCCTGCTTCCTTTAGGAGTGGGCACAACACCCAGCCTAATGTGACTTCTTTTTAAAAGAAGACCTATGTTAAGTGCAGTGCAGATGGAAGTGAAGCAGGCTAGAATTAGGGAAAGTTTGGAAGTCATAAGAAAATACGTGAGTTAATATTGCATTTCAGATTGATCTTGCTCTGACTCAGGGACCACCCTCACCTGGCCTGGGAACCACCCAGGCCCCTCCCCACTCATTGATTATTGGCTGGGAATCACCTGGTTCCTCCCTTCCCATAGGTTAGTGTAGGTTTTAAAAGTACCCAGAGAAGAGAAGCATACTTTCTCTGCTTCCTGGCTTCCATCTGTATTTCCCTTCCTCAACTTTTAATAAACCCCAATTACACCCACGTGTCCTGCTATGGATTCTTCCCTGTGGGATACAAGGACTTCGGAAGTCTTCTGATCAGAGACTGAACCAGAGCCGTTAACAGAAGTAGGGGGTCAAAGCAGAGACATGATGGAGAGATAGTAGTGTTCTGAATGGGGACCAGGAAGGGCAGCACATACAATCAAGATATTTGGTAGATAAAGTTGACAGGACTTGATGGATTGGATGCAGGGATAGAGGAAGAGGGAAAAGCCAAGATGACCCCGACTCGACTGGTCTGAGCCAAAGGAGTGGATGGCAATGAAGTCCTGAGAGAAGACAAGTTTGGAATAGGGATGAGAGGCAAGAGTTCAGTGTTGAGGTGGCTGCAGATTATCCAAGAAGAAGCGTGGGGTGACTAAGAACATACACAACAGCAGCTCAGGAGAGACATCCTGTTGGAGATGTGGTAAGGAACCATCACATGAATTATATAAAGCTTAGATTCCCAAGGAGGAAACAGAGAAGATGGCCCAGAATCAAGCCTTGAGAAATGGCAGCACTTAGAGACGGGGAGGAGGAAGACGACCCAGTAAATGAGGGCAAGACACTGTGAAAGTTATAAAATTGTGCTATTCCACAGGCCAAGAGAGGGAGGTGGTTAAAAGAAAAGAAGTCATGCCTAACTCTGAAAAATGCTGCTGAGAAGTCAAATAGAATGAGGTTGCAAAACTGTCACCTTGCTTCCGCAGCACAGAAATGGCTGGGGATCTGGCCCAAGGCAATATCGGGTGAATGGTAATCATGGATGCCAGGTTGAAGTGGGTGGAGTGGATGACCCAAAAATCAATTCCAGATGGAATACACATAAACACATAGGAGAAAAACTATACAAATCTTGTGAGAGAAGATAGCAAGATATTTTTTATAATCTTAAGGTAGGAAGGCCTTAAAAAAGAAAAATTAGAGCACATAAAAATTAATAAATTTGCTGCACATTGGTGATTAAAAGCTTCTGCATGACCTGAAAACCATAAATTTTAAAAAGAAATATAGGCTGCAAATTTTAAATGGAAATATTATAGATTGCAACATGTATAGTAGGAAAAGGATTCATATTCAGTCATTCAAAGCTACATTTTATGAATCAATTTTTAAAACATAAATAGTTCAATAGAAAAATGGACAAAAGATATAACAAGGATTTTCACAGAGGAGGAAAACCAAGTGGAGTGGTGCATAATATATGCATATAAACATCCATATGTATATTTGCAGAGGTGGGTATACACATTGTATCCAACTTCGTTAGTGCACAGGGATGTACCCATATCAAGTGGGGGATTATACATTTCCCAACATGAGCATTCATGGTGGGAACCATGGTGTGAGGGCACTCTAGAAATATTTACTAACAAATTCTCCTTTGTACAATATACCCTTCAAAAACACATGCATTTGGAAGGCGATTCATTGCAGCATTTGTTTTATTTTTGGTTTTTGGTGGTACTGGGGTTTGAACTCAGGGCCTCACACTTGCTAGGCAAGTGCTCTACTGCTTGAGCCATTCCACCAGCCCTTTTTTGTGTTGGGTATTTTTCAAGATAGCGTCTCACAAACTATTTACCCAAGATGGCTTTGAACCGTGATCCTCCTGATCTCTGCCTCCCGAGTAGCTAGTAATTACAGGCGTGAGCCACTGGCGCCTGGGCCGTTGTGGCATTTGTAATAGAGAAATATAATCAAGGTATCAGTCAGTAGTGAACTTCTTTCTGGAGCTCTGGGTCCTCTTCCAGGCTCACATGAATTCAGTTGTGGGTTTGGTTTTTTGTTTTACGATTGTAGGACTGAAGTCCCCATTTTCTCATTGACTGTTTTCTGAATGCCAATCTGAGCTCCTGGAGCTACCCACAGTGCCCTGTCACATGACCCCTCGCAACACAGCAGCTCCCATCTTTGAGGTCAGCAGGAGAATCCCTTGCTCCAGTCTGTTGAGGAGGTCTTCTGTCACAAAACTTATTCCTGGGAGTGATCATATCATCAGGCAAAGGAGGATACAAAAAGGAAATTTGTTAATAGCCATGTAAGTTGTTCTGGCAAGTAGGAAAGACTGTGGTGATGAATTTCTGCTTATGAATTCAGTTTACTTCACAGGAGATTGGGAAATACTTGATTGCAGGTCAAAAATAACATTACAAGAAGTTTAGTTAGGGATTACATTGACTTTTATTTGCAATTCATGTATTAGGGTAACTCCATTCTACAAAACAGAATGAGCACTCCTACTGGGCAATACAGAACAACAGCTTTTGTAAGATGGAAATAAGGAAACAGACCAATAGAAAAAAAGTTGATTGGTTAATGCTATGCTTTGGAAATGTCCCCCAAAGGCACATGTGTGAAATAAAAAGGTCTTGGTTACCAGTTGGCGGTGCTGTTGGGAATTAGTGGCACCTTTAAGGGGTGGACCTATGGGAAGGTCTTTAGGTCATTGAGGGTGTGTCCTCCAGGGGTGAATTGAAATAATTGGATCCTGGTCTCTTTCTTTCTCTCGCTTTGTTTCCTGGATGCCATGATGTGCAGTCTGCTTCATCACTCACTCCCCCACCATGATGTGCTGCTTCACCACAAGCACAAAAAGCCAGAGCTAATTGGTCATGCATGGACTGAACCCTTCAAAACTGTGAGCCAAGATAAGCCTTTCCTCTTCATAGTTGATCTCAGGTATTTTGTCACAGTCACAGAAAACTGAATAACACAGTTAACATTGGGTTATTTGTTTGTAATGGTTAAAGCAGAGGGGATTTCTTTATTGTGCTAACTCAGGTACACCGTAATCTATTTTTTTAGGGAAAAAATGATCTGCTTTGGAATCTATCTGCTTCTTTAAAGTTTCAATTTGATGGTATAGGATTTAGCATAAATGACTCCATTTTGGTTTGGTCTAGTCTATCATGGCCTAGTGTAGAAATTCAGCCTGAAACAATTGCCTGCTATCATTTTTGTGTTTAATGGTGGCATTGTGGGGGTGGGAGAAATGACCCAAACATTGTATGCACATATAAATAAATGAAAAAAAATAGTGGCATTGGTACACTGTGTCCTTTGTCCTCAACTTCTAAAAAACAAAGATTGACTTCCAGATCAAAAACTTCACTTTTTGATCAGACCAAAAGGGTAACTAAAATGAACTAAGCTAAGCAATGAAAATAAAACAATCCTTAAAAAACAGAGTTTCCTGCGAGCTCTCTCCCCGGTGGCTGCTTTCCTAAACATTTGCGAAGCTTCCTCTCTCTTGCAGTGCCCTGGGAAATGCAGCTGAAAGCAAGTTGTGTGCAAGGGTTTGCAACCTGGGTTTTGTTTTTCTTCTTTTCCATTGTGGATAAGCTCATTGATGATGTGTGACTTGATTAGGATGGACTGGCATCCACAGTTAGGACCTATATGTATGTATAGGACCCAGGATTTCCTGTACACTTGTTGTCTTTGGAACATTCAAAGAGGAATATAAATGAATCCCTAACCCAGTTGTTCCCTGTGGCTACAGTAACACAAAGCTGTGTTCTTTGGACTGGTTTTGTTGCCCAGCCATCCATAAGAGATTTCCTCTTTGTTATTAAGCCACCATCATGAGCAAATTGTTTTGTCAGTTGGCCAGGACCTCCAAATACTCACAGATTATGTTAGCAGGAAACTCCAGCTGTGTGTGTGGAGGTGGGGAGACTGTGCCTAAAAGAGAGGCTCATTTTTGTTGGAAGTTGTCATAATCTTTGATTGGGTTCAACAACATTAGATGAAAATACATCCATGGTTGTTTCTACATGTGAAATTAAGCTGTCCACCTGAGAAGAGTCAGGGTGATTCCAAAGTGATGGTAGAATATAATCAGGAAACCCTTCTGAGAGCCGGAGAAAGAACTGTTTGTCGTTGCCAGATGCTCAATGAATTGTAGATCCCATGTCAACCTGACGTGTGCCCCAGGAATATTCAGGCTCTGCTACTGACCCAGGGCTCATCACCTCTTCCAAGTGTAATGTAGTTCACCTACTGGTCATTTTTTTCAGACCTGGGCTAGCCCATGCCATATTCAGCTTCCACTCTGGCAGGAAGTATAGTTGAAGGCAGCGACTAAGACTTGGTGATATATTTGTGCTCAGATAAATGGTATTGTCTGTGGCTTAATTTGTATAACTCTTGCACTGTCATATGCCCTTGGCCAATGCTAACTGTTAAGTCCTTGATCTTGGTCCAGCCATCTATATTCTGGCCTCTTTTAAAATCTTTGGTTGAGAATATATAGGGAACTTAAAAAACTAAATTCTCCCAAAACTAATGAACCAATAAAGAAATGGGCAAGTGAACTAAACAGAACTTTCTCAAAAGAAGAAATTCAAATGGCCAGAAAACACATGAAAAAATGCTCACCATCTCTAGCAATAAAGGAAATGCAAATTAAAACCATGCTAAGATTCCACCTCACCCCTGTTAGAATAGCCATCATCAGCAACACCACCAACAACAGGTGTTGGCGAGGATGCGGGGAAAAAGGAACCCTCTTACACTGTTGGTGGGAATGTAAACTAGTACAACCACTCTGGAAAAAAATTTGGAGGCTACTTAAAAAGCTGGACATCGATCTACCATTTGATCCAGCAATACCACTCTTGGGGATATACCCAAAAGGCTGTTACTCCAGAGGCACCTGCACACCCATGTTTATTGCGGCACTATTCACAATAGCCAAGTTATAGAAACAGCCAAGATGCCCCACCACTGACGAATGGATTAAGAAAATGTGGTATCTATACACAATGGAATTCTATGCAGCCATGAAGAAGAACAAAATGTTATCATTCGCTGGTAAATGGATGGAATTGGAGAACATCATTCTGAGTGAGGTTAGCCTGGCCCAAAAGACCAAAAATCGTATGTTCTCCCTCATATGTGGACATTAGATCAAGGGAAACACAACAAGGGGATTGGACTTTGAGCACATGATAAAAGCGAGAGCACACGAGGGAGGGGTGAGGATAGGTAAGACACCTAAAAAATTAGCTAGCATTTGTTGCCCTCAATGCAGAGAAACTAAAGCAGATACCTTAAAAGCAACTGAGGCCAATAGGAAAAGGGGAACAGGTACTAGAGAAAAGGTTAGTTCAAGAAGAATTAACCTAGAAGGTAACACCCACACACAGGAAATCAATGTGAGTCAATGCCCTGTATAGCTATCCTTATCCTTATCCTTATCTCAACCAGCAAAACCCCTTGTTCCTTCCTATTATTGCTTATACTCTCTCTACAACAAAATTAGAAATAAGGGCAAAATAGTTTCTGCTGGGTATTGAGGGAGGGGGAGAGGGAAGGGGCGGAGTGGGTGGTAAGGGAGGGGGTGGGGGCAGGGGGGAGAAATGAACCAAGCCTTGTATGCACATATTAATAATAAAAAAAAAAAGAAAATAAAATCTTTGGTTGTCACAGCTACTCTAACCTTAAGCTTTCCATTTTAGAACCCAGACCATAGTCTCTCCCAGCCCCAGTGCTCATAGATACCCAAAACCCACCTGGCTGATGATGTCATCTTTTCAAATCAAGGCACCCTCACCTTATCCTAATCTTCACTCCACTTTTCTTCAAGGTGAAGCTCAAGTTCAGGGAAGGGGTGGGGTAAAGATAAGTTTAGACCTCAGAATAGAAGGAGCAATGTGGTAGAAATACTGAGAGTCTGTTGCCTACATCTCCTGGTAACATACAAATTGCTATGAGGCCTAATGATTGTGGTTAGGGTTATGTAAGCAGTGTGAACACAAAATAAACTCATCAATGTGACACCATATAAATGCCACTGCCCACGTCCCCTGTGACAATAACTATCAAAAGGCAGCATGAATAAATCTTTGCTCATTTTGCAGTGCTTCTTAGTTTAAAAAGGACCTTTATGCTTCATGAAATTGACTTTACAATTCAATTTTTTTTTCACATTTTAGTGCTTTTGAAACTTACATGTGTCTTATCTTCAGTGTTACACAGTCACTGTCAGTCAGGTGTTACTGGTTACACAGTTGTCATTACCTAAACTTTAAAATGCCACCATTGGTATCTACAGGATATGGAGTAGCCGGGGACAATCACAGAGCACTTGTAGCTCCAAGGGACAAATTGGTGGGAAGAGGGGAGATAAAAGTGGTGAGCCAGATGGGTGTGGCAATTCCTGATGTGGAAATTGAAAGAAGGAAAACTGTAAATAACAGCAATGGGAGCTTAGGCGGTCAGTGTCAATGGTTTCTAGTTCTTTCATGGATTCATTTAGGAAATGCTACAGCATTAAAATTCTTCGTGATACAGAGACAGTTCATGTAGCAAAATGTGTGCATTCTGAGTCAAGAAAGAACTCAGAAGAGTCAGAGAACGCAGGTAAAGAAGTTATTTCTCTTATGTTTTCCTTTTTATATGTGCATGAAAGTGAGATAAAACCTATGCCCAAATAAAACTAAAATAGCTCTTTCGGAATGCACAAGATGAAAATTCTACATGATAAGAAAACCTTGTCACATAGTGTGGCAATGTTTGTTCTTTCTTGGAAATGATACATCTGGGAGCCAAGCATGATGGTCATGCATGTAATCTCAGCTACTCATGAGGCAGAGATAGGAGGATGGCAGTTTGAGGTCAACCCAGGCAAAAGTTTGCAAGACCTTACCTCAAAAAACAAGCTACTTTTGGTGGCACATGTCTATAATCACAGTTCCTCAGAAGGCAGAGGTTGGAAGGTCAAGGCAAAAGCACAAGCAAAAACACAAGACCCTGTATGAAAAACAAACTAAAAAGAAAAGGGTTGGGGGCATGGCTCAGGTGGTGGAGCTCAAGGCCCTGAGTTCAATCCCTGACAAAAATGAAAAAGAAGTAGAAAATGACCACCAAATCATGAAATGTGTGTGCCATGTAGTCAGTGACCTCCTGTGTGCTGGGGAGCTTGAGTTATGAGGGACACATCAGGAAAGCATCAATATACATTCTGCCCATCTCTTAGCCTTGCCAGACCAAAGACTCCTCCCAAAATCATACATATCAATGCTTTTTTTTCTTGACAGCAAATTTCACTCATGCATGAATATTCAGAATTACCCATATCTGTGGGGCATCCAGGTGTTCTCAGCAGTACTGCCCTCACAATCCTCTGTGGTGTTGTGGTCAGGTTGGGGGTAAATGCTATGATTTCCACTCAGCTCTCTAAGTAGATACTGAGCTTCCAGTAGAATTAGATTTCTGAGTCCTCAACAGATTTCCAAGTATGAATTATTCTTCCAGTAGAGGAAATCAATTCAACTGACTGGGCAGATTTTGTGTGCTGCTGGCTAGGCTTAGCAGTTCTAGTTAGGAAGATGAATTTGCCCAGAAGCACTTGGCAGGTGTTGACGATATGGTGCCAGCCATGGGAGTCCTACATGTGGCCATGAGACACCGCTTCCTTTATCTTGGTGCTCCAAGTATAAAGGATCTGCCTAATAGCTTCATGCTATATCTGGGCAGAAGAAAATAGGGCAAAGGTGAAAGTCTCACTTGCCCAGTTGTGAATGCTTGTATTAGTTATATACAAACTAAAGAGAGATTAAAAGTAAATACTTCCAAAAAGAGAGGGAACCACAACAGAAATGAAACTTAACAGTCAGCATCATAAAGAGCAAGGGTAACCCTGCCAGCTGTTTTTGTGTTGGTCCAGGCTGGCCTGGACTGTGATTCTCCTATTTGTGCTTCCCTGTGTAGCTGGCATGACAAGCACATGCCACTGCACCCAGCCACTGATTCAGATGGGTCTCACAAACGTTTTGCCTCAGTTGATCTCAGAGGGATATCCTCCTGATCTCTCTGCCTCACAAGTAGCTAGGATTACAGGACTGATCCACCACATCCAGCAACAAGATCTTTTGTTTTTGGCATACTAGAAATTAAACTCAGGGCCTGGTGGTTGCTAGACAAGAACCACTTGAATCATGCTGTAGTCCTTTTGTTATCAGTTTATTTTTTGGGTAGGGTCTCACACTTTTGTTCATGCTAGCTTTGGACCAAAACCTTCCTACTTCTACCTGCTAAGTAGTTGGGATTACAGGTGTGTGCATGTACCAAGACACCCAACTTGTTTTTGTAATAGGGTCTAGGTAACTTTTGCCTAGGCCGGCCTTCAATTTTGATCCTCCTCTTTGTAACCTCCCAAGAAGAGGCTACAAATTCCTCCCCTCCCTGCTCCTCAGAGATTATTCCTCAGGGATTTACTGCTCCTGTCTATTAGAAATAAAGTCTGTATTGCTACTGCTTGGGATAAAAAAAAAAAAAAAGAGCAAGGCTAAGGAAGTTAGTTTCTGGCAACACTTCTGAGTTCCACAGTTAGGGATTTTTTCTGAAGTGAAATTTGGTAGCTTAATCCTTATTTGCTCACATTTCATCTGGGGAAGGATTGACAGCAAGATAAAAATGAGGTTCTAGCACAGTGGGAAGCAAGATAGATGGCTGGGGACAGAAAAGCCCCAATTGGGAAAGGGCTAAAGTTCTCTGAAATGGTTGGGGGGATGGTGTCAGAGTTGAACATAACCTCTTTCACCTTTTGATCTGTAAGAGTGAGCCTCGAACTTGAGCTGCATCAGAATCACCTAAGCTTGTTAAAGCAGAATACCGCCTCCTGCCACCCTACCCCCAGCTTCTAATTTCTAATTCAGTGTGACTGGGGTGGGCCCTAGAATGTGCATTAAACAAGTTCCCAGGTGAGGCTAAGGCTGCAGGTCTAAGGACCACACTTTGAGAACTGTTTGTTGATTCAGAACACTGTATGTGTTTGCCGTAGTTTGGATCTGAACTGTTCCTCAGTGCTCTGTGTGTTAAAGGATTGGTCCCCAGCCTATGGTGGTATTAAGATATAAAGAAGGCAGTTCTCTTTCTCGCTCTCTCTCTCCTTCCTGGCTGCCATTTGGTGAGCAGCTTCCTTTCCCACCTGCCTCCACCATGATGTTTTGTTCTGCCCCTAAAGCAGTGTGGCCAAGTGACCAAAATAAACGTTTTCTCCTTATAAATTGATTATCTCAGGTATTTGTCACAGTAACAGAAGACTAACCGACACATAGTTGATGTGGAGTATGAGGCAAAATATTGATCTTTGTGATTTTTCCTGGTTGCTAGTACTCTTGGTTCTCTTATTGCCTGATTTGCAAATCCCTGTAAGTCCTTTTTGGGGGCCCAAATTTAGAAGCTCTGGTTATAGTCTTGAGCAGTAAATCTTGAAACAAAGGAAGTTGAGTACCCTCTTGACTTTCTAAAATGTGTCCCCTGCCTTAGACAATATTTCCACATATAGCAGAAAGTGGTAGAAGCTTTTGTAGACTTAAGCACATTGGAGGAAACCCAGGCCCAGCTGTCTGTGGCATTGAGAATTAGGCAGTGTGCCTCTAAGA
Organism: Castor canadensis; assembly: GCF_047511655.1. Lineage (NCBI taxonomy): Eukaryota > Metazoa > Chordata > Mammalia > Rodentia > Castoridae > Castor > Castor canadensis. Next base: position 52,851,857 of record NC_133400.1, read on the forward strand.
ATTCCGTAGAATAGCTCCTACAATTCAGACCCATCTTGATATCGTCAAGGTATTGAGAATCTCAAATTCTGGCTCCAGGCAGCCCTGGAGGGTTACTGGTTGCCACTGTAGGAATGTGGGTGTCATTCTGACTCCCAGTAGTTTGAAAGGATTCTTATTAAAAACATTTCCAGAATTTCTGTTTCTCAGTGAGTCAGGCAAGGTGTTTTTGCCTGGAAAGTTCATGACCTCTGTAGCCTCTTTAAAATTAATGAGTACCCCAGAAAAAGCTCTTGTTCATATAGGTTATTGCTCTCAACATTCACCACAATAGAAATTAAAATCAAGAAAAATTTAAAACACATGTTTATTTAAAAAAAACTATAATATGCTATCTTTAAAACATTTAACATATTTTTAAATAAAAAACTTTTCCAAAAAATTAGAATGGTATTGTTTTACATGTTTACCAACCTCATTAATGTCTGCCTGACTACAAATGTATTCTTATTTTTGCTATTATAGCTGAAAAGAGAACATTTCATAGCCTTTTCAGGTAATTGTGGGTCTCATCTTTGTTACTATGTCAACAAATAGCAGCACCTTAAAGGCTAGTTACATGTGAATCCAAAACCAGACTAATGAACTATTTGTACCTTGCTACATTATAGTCTGTTGGTCTTTTGTAGGCTTTCAATGGATCTTTTCTCATACTTTATGTTCAAGATGTATATAATAAAACTCACAGTATTCATTGCTTTATTTAGGACAATGTCAAGAGTGTACTGTTGAAAACTATAAAGACCACTCACCAAGTATGGCACCGGTGCCTTGGTTCATTCTCAGACTCCTTACCCCCATTGTTTCTGTATAAATATCAGCACAGGGGAAATAATGTCCTAGTCTTAGTGTCATTAGGAAAATAGTTTTGTTCCATGGACACTCTGGAAGGTATGAGCAACGTTCTGAAGTCCATGGACCCAGTGTGAAAACCAGTATGTTCAGAGAACAAGTGAATAGTTTCCTTCTGCATGTTTATCTTACTGCCTTTGCTGTACTGGGGATCAAATCCAGGGCCTCATGCATTACAGTCAAATGCTCTACCACTAAGCTACTTCCCTAATTGCTGTTTTTATTTATTGGTTATAGAGTCTTACTAAGTTGCCCAAGCTGGCCCCAGACTCTTGAGCTCAAACAAACCTCCTGCCTCAGCCTCCCCAGAAGCTGGAAACACAGGAGTGCACCACACCTAACTTCTTTTATTCCTCAGTGTGATTGCTAAAGAAAATCCCAAGATCACACTAAAACTCTTCTAATTTACTCATGACATCTAATTTCAAAGCAAAACAAATCACCAAAAAACCCTATGAAGCCTCCCAAATGCAATAAAAATGGTAAACCAAAGGGGAGTTACCCTCCTGATAGTCAGATAATAAAATCCAGTGCCCTCTAGAATATGCAGAAAAATACAGGCTTGAATTTTCTATAAATTTATAGAGACTGTTATGGGAAACTTTAAAAAGTAGAATGAAGCAGTGTTTGTCATTCTGTTGTTTCTGTTTCGTGGAAGTTGGGGGTACCTCTGGAACTTCTGGAATCCTGTGTGACCAGTCAAGATTACGAAGGACTAAGGACAGAACTACGACCTTGAGGTGCATCTCTAGGATGGGGTGGGTGTGAGTACAGCTCAGATAGAAGAAGCTGTGACCTGTTTCCCTTCAGCTTTGCCATCCTCCAGGTCACCTGTGCCCTCACTAGCTGTCTGGTACACCTGCTGAACTGGATCTGGCCATAGCAGACTCTCAAAAGATCTAAGAGCAGCAGAGCCTCTACTCTTGAATTAAAACCCAATGCTGCTGGGTGCCAGTGGCTCACACCCAGTTACTTGGGAGGCAGAGATCAGGAGGGTCACTGTTCGAAGCCAATCCAGGAAAGAGTTCACAAGACCCTACCTCAAAAAAATCCAATACAAAAGAAGGCTGACAGAGTGGCTCAAGTGGTAGAGTGCCTGCTCAGCAAGTGTGAGGACCTGAGTTCAAAACCAGTACCTCAAAAAAGAAAGGAAGGAAGGAAGGAAGTTTCATCTGAATATCTAGAACATAGAAAGTGCTCAATAAATATATGGTAAGTAGAGGAATGCCATACTGGATCACCTGAAGTGCAGCAACTGAAACTTAGACCTGAGAGAAAGGGAACTGTGTCTCCTTTACCTGCCCATGAGTTTGGCTCTTGGGCGTCTAAAAAGACCAACAGTGCTTCCAGATGTTGAAGATGAAATTGGCCTTTTGGAGACAGATAAGGGCAGGATGAAGAATCAGGCATCCCAGGAAAGGTGAGATGGGATTGCATGTTAGTTGTTCTGATGCCTTTTCTTTTGATATCCATAAACCTTTAGTTCCCGGTGCCAGCATCAGCACAGCTGTATTGCTGGGAGTACATGGAAGGAGTTTAGCTTCATGTTTGAGCCAGAGCTTTAAAAAGAACTGGTCTGTCTCACTCTTTCTATAACCGAACAGCACACACTGAACAGTTTATAAAGAATAAAGATTTATTCAGTTTATGGAGCAGAAGGCAGAGAAGTCCAAGATCCAAGTCCACATCTGGTGAGAGCCCTCTTGTTTTACCACTACATGGCTGAGGACATTACATAACAAGACAGAGCAAGTGTACCAGAAAGAGCTCACTTTTATAACAAAGCCACTCCCTTGATAATCCATGAATCCATGAATGCATGAGGAGATTAATCCAATCACTTCACAACAGAGGTTAATTTCACTGTGAGGTTTGGCGGAGACATTCAAACCACAGTGGGGGCTTTGTAGGATGCTTTAAAATAGTCCTAAAAGGAGGAAGAGTTTTAGGTGGCAGGTTTGTAGAAGTTCAGATGCCCTTCCTTGGGGATCCTTACGTCATTGATTCCATTTTTCATTAAAGAAAGAGTTTTGTTTTGCCATGTTGCTTTCAACCAACTTGACCCCAGTACTTCCTGCATTTTCCCATGAACTGAACTGAACATGCATGTGGCATTGACCCAAGCCTCTGCCATCTGATTGGAGCACAATCAGAGTGTTATCCCACTCAGTCATCAGCCTCAAGATGGGGTAGAGGAGATGAAGCCACCCAAGTGACAGGAACCAATGCTACAACTACTTTGGAAATTTCTTGTACCAGTGGGTACCATTGATATCAGTCTTGTTGGGCAATCATGCAACCATGCAGCATTAAGTGAAAAACCATTTTAGAGCAGCTTTCTGACCCCCATGATGGATCCAGGAAAGAGTGATCTCTCCATTACTGACTGGAGCTCCAAGGCTAACCCAGTTCCATAGTTGGGCTTTAACATTAAGAGTTCTACAAGGCAGATTGTGTTTTTAGATACATTGGTGGTTGTGGTTGGCATTTTGAAATATTTTTTGTTTTGTAACTCAGATAGTATTATATTTCAATTTTTGTGTCAGATTTAATTAGAAATAAATTTCATTCCATACTCATCAACTTGATGTCACCCCCTAGTTTTTCACTGGTACATTCTGTCATAGATATTTTTCTCAAGAGCAACCGAAATCTCCCAATACAGCGGATGTTCAAAGGTCAAGAATGTTGGCTGGAGATGGGCAGACCTGAGCAAGCTCTGCTTCTACCATGCATGCTGTACCTTATGCACACCCTGCCTCTATTTCCCCACTGGTGAGATGGGCATAGGAGCTCCTGCTCCCAGAGCAACTCTCAGGACTGCTAGTAAGCTCTGCAGTACTGCCAGCAAAGTGACTAGCCCCCAGGAGGGGCCCAGAAAATATCATCCATGAATATTAATCACCAATGACATCATTGTACATTTTCAGCTTCCTTGATCCTTCCACTTAGGACATTCTGTCCCCCTGTAAGGCCAAGCAATGGCCAGCTGTCCTGGTTGGGAGCTCAGGAGACAGGCCTCTGTCTGTCCCTCTTCCCCCAACCTACTCCTGCCATCTCGTCCTTGGCTCATCCTTGTCTGTAAGAGGTTGGTTCATCAGAGGGAGTCTGTGGCTGGCAAGTCTCTCAAGCCTCAGGGTTCTCCTAAAAAATCTGTCTTCCTCGCTGAGGTGTCCTGGCTGCTGTTCAATGGACAGGGCCTGAGAGGGGATGAATCAAGTCACCTACTACCTGGAGCACCTTGCCTTTCCAAAGCCAGCCTCAGACTGTGCTATGTGCATGTGTGTGTGTGTGTGTGTGTGTGTGTGTGTGTGTGTGTGGTATGGAACATGTTTGGTGTGTAGCATATTTGTCTGTGCTATGGTGTATTGGTGAGTGTGGCGTGTGCATCTGGGGGACCAGAGTGTGTGTTAGTGGTGTGATGTGCATGAGACATATGTGGTGTAGATGTGTATGATGTGTGTGGTGTATGTGTCTGAGTGTGTGTGATATGCGAGTATGCATGTGTGGTGTGTGTGATATGTGTGTGCATGCATGTATGTGTGGGATGTTTGGTGTGTTTATGTGTGGTGTACATGTGGTATGTGAGTGGTATATATGTGCATGGTGGTATGGTATGTGTGTGATGGCTGTTCTTGTGCAGGAACATGAGCATGCAACATGTATATGTATGTGCATATGAATGTGTGTGATGTGTGCATTGTGCATGCACGTGGGTGTGCATGGTGTGTGGTGTGGTATGCATGCAATGGATGTATGTACATGAATATGCCTGCATGTGCGGAAGGGGCTGATCCGGAGTTTTCTGGCACAGGCCGGTATACCGCTGTCCACCTGTCCCCATTCAGAGCTACGGTCCCTGCCCCTGTGCCTTCACAGCATCTTGAAGCAAGGTGACTTTGTTTTGAGAGGGGAAGATGCCCACTGCCCTCCTGCTTCAAGGCACAGCAGCACCTTCCAAGCTCCCCAGTGCAAGGCAAGGCTCCCCTTTGCTGGCCTGAGTGGTGACTCCCTTTGCTCCAGCCTCCAGGTACTGCAGGTGAACTCTTGCGACTCAAACATTTTCAGTAGCCATTGGAGCCACTCCAGTCTGAGGTCTCCCTCATGTCATTTCTTCCAGTGACCCTTGGGCCTCATGCAGAGTGAGGCAGGTTCTGCAAATGAACTTGACCATTCTTGCTGGCCTGCCCACAGGTCTCCAGGATCAGCCTTCTCAGGTCCATCTGAAATCAACTGAGCCTCTCCTGAATGACTTCTACACAGAGGGAAATATGCAGCATGGACGGCCCCACAGACCAACATCTAGAAAATTCAGGTCAGATTTTCTTTAGATGGGCATGACCATGCTGTTTTGGCTGACTAACCATCAACCCCAGAGGTCTGTGATTAGACAAACTCAGCCCCCAGTCAGCTGCCTCTTGTCTCCACCCTTGCTGGATTTTAACTCACAGTTATTTTTGAAGCTGGAAAATAGATGGCATACAGCAGATTGAAGACTCAGAACTCAATGCACATTTCCAATGAATGATTGCCCTGCTCCGCTTTTAATTCTCAGCTCTATGCTTTATCCTGTCTACAAGTGATCTGCATTTATATGCAGCCAGCTGGAGACACCTTTGGAGGCCCAAAGTTTGGCACCAGAGCTTGGCCTCAACCCATTCCTGAGGTCAGCAGGGAGTCATGATTTGCTCACTGCAAGATAGATTAACTTGGTTCCAGGCTGAAATTGTGTAATAGGTGCCTATAGTCCAAGGATCTCACTACTGATGCTGGAGCTAGAGAATCACAGGTACAAAATCTCAACTGCCCCTAAGCTAGCAAAGACGCATTCCACATCAAAGCTAGGTGGTGGGAGGGGTGGTTTTCCTTTTATCCCTCTACTGCTCCCTTTTATTCGTGATGCTAAGGATTGACTCCTGGGTCTTATTCATGCTAAGCACTTGCTTTACCTACCACTGTGGTACATTCTTGTTAATTCCCTCCACTCCCCACACCTCTCCACTTCCTCTCCATCTCCCTGCTCTCTAAACACCTTGACCCGCACAGAGACAACAGCAGAAATGTGGCTTGTTTTGATAGATGCCATCCCAGGAAATATTTTTAAATGGAGTACATTGGTGCCTATGGAAACAGCCTAAGAGCTTACGCTAGAATTTCTTTGATTCCTGGGGTTTAGTGATGGTTCCTTTGAAGCCATAGTTGTGGAAATTCTGAGCACCCTGGAGAGGTATACTTACCAGCTTGCCAAGAGGAATGTCATTAGGGAACATTCCCCCTTTAATTTACTCTCCCGGCAAATTGCAAAGTGGAGCTACAGTGAGGTTCTCGGGATTTCTACCAGATCCGTGGATATGTCTTGTCATGTAACTGAACCTTCTTTTGTTGCTTACATTTTTCAGTCATGTAAAATTGCTCCTGGATTTGAGGTTTCCACCCACATACCCCTTTCATCCAAGTGTGTGTGTGTTTGTTGCTCACAAAACAGTATTGGAGACTGTGTAGGTGGAGAGACCTGCCTTGAGAACAAGGGCCGTGCTTTCTGCCACCTCTGGGGTCTGCCAACAATATCTTTTAATCTCAAGCCCTAATCATTTTATTTCACTCTATGGATGGTGTGCTTTATGGCTAGACCTCCTCATAGCTAATCTATTCTGAGCAGAGGACTTATATGCTAAGTACCAGTGTGCAGTGTATGCATACATTCTCATTTAACCAACTGACCACACAATATAAGTAGGCATGGCTATCAGTCTTATTTTTCAGAGAGGGAACTGAGGCTCAGAGAGGGTTAGGACTCAGCAAAAGTCACAAAGCTAATCAACTGTGAGCTGGAACACAAGCTACATCTGTTTCCAGAACAAGAATATTCTACTTCCTGCTGGGATTGCAAGACCTAAAAGTAGATATTTGAAAATGGAGAGATGACAAGAACAATCCAGCCCTCTGCCCTCCTTGCGACAATGTGTCTGACCACACCAGCAGGTTCTTTGCTGGTGCTCTTGCCCATGTCCATAGCTGGGTTCCAGTGCCTGAAAATTCTCCCGAGACCATGTACAAGATGCTGCAGATGTGTGTGTGTGTGTATGTGTGTGTGTTCTGCAGTGATTATGTCATTTCTACAATTCTTGCAGGGTTGATGACAATGGTAGGAGCTTCTGACATTGTGATATAGAGTGACTGCCTCTCTTCTAGGCTTTTCTGATACTGTCTCTCTCCCCTCCCATCACTGCCATCCACCATTTTATTAAACTTTTGGGACTGCAGTCCTGGCTTATTGGGGTAATGGGAGGGAAGGCATCACCACCACTTTCCTTCACATCACTGAGTGGACAGTCTCTGAATGGAGACCTTAGGAGCTGAGCCTGAGGAGGCTCTTATAACCCCCTCTACATGGCCAGTTTTGCTGGTGTGCAGGGACTGATGGACCTGCCTGTAAGCTGAGCTAGTAGTCCTGCCTTTTCTCTGCAGAATTCTAATTTCAAATCCACAGGTGGTCCTTACACCCTGAAGGGAGGGTCTTGGACTCTTGAGAAGCCTCCAATGAGAAGGCTCATACTGCCCTATTGAACAGCCATGTGGTGGAGAGGGTAGGGGGAAAACTGGGCCTTGGTCTTTCCAACCCATTTTCCTGGAGTAAGAGCTAAAGATGTATTTCCACATGGAACCAACCTAACCAAATTGCTTCAGGCAGTTTGAGGGGTACAGAGATGAAAACTCCAAACATTAAATATTCCTAAATTGTAAATAGTTTTCTTCTGAGTAGTGCTCATGTCAGGAATGGAGCTCTATGAATTATAGACCATCCCAAGCAATTGGGAACAAGTTATTGTGGTCCAAGTTAAGAAGAGACTTGATTAAAACCTGGATTCTTACTTCCCAAATCTCTTCCAGAACAATCCAGAAAATCAGAAACCACCATGTATTTTTCCGTTTGTCTTTGGTTGAGGAAAACTGACCTTAATAGTTTGGGAACCAAGTTCTTTTTCATCATTTCTTCTCAACTTTCTATCCCTACCTCAACCTAAAAACAGCCTTCCTTCCATGGATTACAGCCATATCTTGACAATTACCCTCCAAAAGGGCATTTTATTCTTTTTTCTCAACCTATCTGATTGATCCTAAAACCAGACAAGAGCCAAGTGTTTTGCAGCATCTGCTTAATGAGTAGTAGATAGATCCCAGAATCCTTTGGCGGCCTGGAGTAGTGGGGATATTGGTTAGCTTGAAAGTAACAATTGATTTCCACCTTGGGTGATCTTAAGTCCTTGTTGGAACAAGGCAGTTGAAGACAAATTAATAAAGGATTTGAGTCCTGGTTCACAACACGAAGTAGATCTACTCTATCAGACTATGTGTGCCCTGGGGCACACCACTGCTGCCTCTTACACTGTTTGTATTGAAGAAGAAAAGAAATGGCCTGATCTTAAGAGAATTCCTTCCTTCAATCACAAGTTTTAAAATTTATAAAGAATAGAATAGAGTCATTTGTGACAACATAGATGAACCTGGAAGACATTATACCTTGTGACCTAAGCCAGTTACAGAAAGACAAAAATTGTACTCTCTTGCCTATATGAGGAATCTAAAATAGTGGAACTCATAGAAACAGAAAGTAGACCAGTGGTGACCAAAGGCTGGAGGAAAAACAGGAGTGGGATTGGGAAGATGTTGGTCAAAGGAAGCAAAACTTGTTACATAGGAGGAATAAGTCCAAGAGCTCTATTGTAAAGCATGTGACTGCAGTTAGTACAATGCATTACATACTTGAAAATTCTGAGAGAATAGATCTTAGATGTTCTTACCAAAAAAGTAAGTGTGTGAGGTGATAGACATGATACTTACCTGGATTTAGTCATTCACTATGGATACATGCATCCAAACATCACATTGCAGACCATAAATACATATAAATTTCATTTATCAATTAAACCTTACTAAAGCCAAAAATACATAGTTCAACTAAAGCACTCCAATGCCTCGTCCTTGTCTCCTTAAAGCAAGAAGTCAGAGATAGGAAAGGGTATTGCTCATTTAAACTGAAATGGAGGTTCAGTTTCTCATGGTGGCTTAGCACAGGACCTTCAGATCCCACTGCAGAACCCTAACCAGTTTTGCCTCTTGTCTATACAGGACCTTGTCAGTGACTTATCCTCTGTCTCTCAGTTTCCTTACCTGTAACATGTAGATAGTGACAAATGGGGTGTCGTGAAGACAAAATAAATTAATATATAAATGGCTAGTTCAGCTGAGCACTGGGTAATTGTTAACAGTGGCTGAAACTGCTACTGAAGTTGTAGAAATCCCCTTCTTCACTCTGTAGAGTAGCAGAGCCTAAAATGCTAGACCTGTAAGCATGCCATGTGCTCTCTTCTTTCTTTTTCTGCCAGAATTCTCTCCATCCAGACAAAAGTCTGTTTCTCCTCACTTAAAAGTCTCACAAAAAGGAGAATGCACCAATTCTTCGGTGACCTGATGTGTAAGAACCCTTCTAGTTAGAAAACTTTCCTTAGAAGTGAATTAACCTCTCTTCTGCAAATTGAAGCCATTTCCTCTTGTTGGAGCCATACTAAGACAGAGAAGTGCTTTTCCCCTTAAAATAACTCTCCGGTATTTAGATGGTCTATTAAATCCCCCTTCTGGCTTTGTTTCTTCTGGAAAGAATTGGTATCATTTAACTTTTCTCTGGGGTTCATTTCTATTACCTACTTGGATTGTTCTGGCTTTCTGTAGCTCATTCTTTAAAATCAAAATCATGAAAGAAATGAGTAAATTATGACAATTCCTGCTCATGCCACAGGTGAGAGGTAGAATGTAACTATCATTCAGTATTCCTGTTCAGTCTTGGCATCATATTGTTTTCATAGCCATGATCAGAGATGCTAATACATGGTTCCCACACCTCAACTGAGAGACATTTTTCACCTTCTTCCATGTCTTACCACTTTCTTCAATCATCATTAATGGATCTTATAATCACTTTGAACCTGTCCAAGGTCTCACATATAAATTTGATTCATCCTTAAGTCTCATGAGGAAATTAAGTTTCTTGAGAGAGGACATTTGACTCTATTCACATCAAATACATCACTAGGCCCATTTCCTAAATCACCCCTCATGACATTCAGTATTAGGGATTGTTAAGACATTGGTAGGACCTTAGAAACAGCTTTGTCTCTGCTATATTTCCCGATAGATTCAGCCAGGAGTGTGTGTGAATGCTGCTTTTCTCAAGTGTCCACATGCAAATGTGGTTCTGAGAATTTTTAACCCCAGTGTTATTTTAGAGTTGGAAAATAACAAGAGTTATGTTAGAGTTGGAAACTCTTGGAAAGCATTCACAAAGCCTTACAACAGGAAAACTTGATGTGTTTAGGGCCTGGATACCATTCTGATGAGCTCTTTGGAGATACAGGGAGGGGAAAAGTGGGACATTGTGAAATCAAACCAGTAATTACAGTGTCTTATATCTTCTACTTGGTTGAGAATTATTGATTTGAGTCCCATTTTCCACTGGGCCACTGTCTATGTGTAGTGTTTTTTAAGAGAATGACATGGCCTCTTGCTAAACATCTATAATTCAGATTTATCTCTGGTTACTTCCATATGTGTCCCTCCATTCCTGTCAGCTGGCCCACCTCCTCTCTCCTTGCTTAGTCTCATTTCTGAGACATGGTTAGTACTGTTTTCTTGACATAGTGGTCTGCTTCTTCTCCAGTTTAGAGGTGCTCTATGCAGCATTTATTCCCACACGAGCACCTCTTTCTCACTCTCATTAAATTCTCGTTGTTCATATGTGTGAGCTTTGTTTTCCCGATTACTCTCCATTGAAAGTGAACCATAGGACCCCCATTTTTTCCTAACCCTTAGTATAGTGTAGAAGAAAAGGCTTTAGACCAGTAGATCCTAAATCCTACCAATTTCCATAAATTTTAGAAAAGATCTATTAAAACAAAATCTTAAGACGAAACCCAAGGATCTGCTTTTAAAAATTGTTTCAGGAGGTAAGTGTGATGATGTTTCAAGTTTGAGAATATCCCAAAAGATCTGAGAAGACTCTATGTGACATCACATTCTTGGTATTGAAATAGTAACTGCCCAAACTTGAGCTTAGTCCCATAAATACAAAAAAGGATTTCTTCCTAAGAGGCTTTCTGCACACTTGTACTATTGGGGTCCACAAAAACATTTGGCTTCTGTGGCACCATATACATTGAAATGTTGGCCTTTGTTCTCCAGAGGTATTTATGAATCTGCTTATTTTTTACCTGCCTCACATCTATTGCCAAACTAAATACCACTGTTCTTAAGTGGTTCATCAATTTTATATGGAGATAAACAAAGCTTTTCTTGGCAACTCTCACTTTCCATCCCTCCTACTGGGAAAGATGGTGCTTTTCCTTGGTCAACAGAGAGGACAAATTCTACTCAGCTCAGTGCTTAGTTGTGGTTTTGTTTGTGTCATGCTTGTCTATTCTCTGAAAGTACAGCCCTAATCAGTGTCATTACCACACTCATCATACTTTTCTAGGCAATGCATATTTAAATGTTGTGTTGGGCTGAGTGTCCATTCATTTATTTGGCATAATCTAGGCTACAGGATCCAACCTTTGGACTCATAGATTTCCACAGACATTTGTCTGCAGTCTCACTATTCTGTGGCTTGGACAATCCCATCACTCACTCATTTTGTGCTTGGATATGTCCAAATATATGACAATTTCATGTGAGTCTGAAGGCATCAAATTTCACTTCTCATGTAATGTACATTTGTTTTATCTTGAATTACTGAACCAATAATATACTAATATTGAGAAAAACATTTATTTATTTTATTAGTACATTTTAATTGTATGAAGGTGTTTCACTGTGATGTGCCACACATGGGTATATTGTACTTTGGTCACATTAACACCCTCTGTTGAGTTCTCTTTTCTCCCTCCCTGCTATTTTTCAGTGGGTTTCCTTACGCCATCTTCATACATAGACACAATGTGTTTTGATATTGTTCAACCCCATCATTCTCTTTCCTTCTTGCCCCTCCTCCTCATCCCCCAAAACAGTCCCACGATTGCAATCATATTATATATGTATAAATGTATTTGCATATATATGTGTGTGAAAACAACATATGAGAGAAAACAACCTTAGTCCTGAATCTGACTTACTTTGCTTAACATGATGATCTCCAGTTCCAATCATTTTCCTGCAAATGACCTAATTTCATTCTTCTTTATGGCTCCACTATGTATATATTCTACATTTTTAAAATCTGTTCATAAGTTGAAGGGCATCTAAGCTGATTCCATAGCTTGCCTATTCTGAATAGTACTGCAATAGACACGGGTATGCAATGTCTCTATAATATACTGACTTACATTCTTTGGAGTATATGCTCATGAGTGATATTGCTGGTTGTTCTATTTTTAATGTTTTGAAGAATTCTATACTGCTTTCCATTCTGACTGAAGTGAGATGAAATCTCAAAAGTTTTGATTTGATTTTCCTTTATGGCTGAGGATGTTGAACGTTTCTTTATGTATCTATTGGCTATTTTTAGCTCCTCTTTTGAGAACTGTCTTTTCTATTCATATGTCCATTTATTAATTGAGTAGTTGGTTCTTTTGGAGTTTATTTTTTGAACTCTTTATATATTCTGGTTATTAATCCCTTGTCAGCTGGCAAAGATTTTCTTCCATTCTATAGTCTGTCTCTTCATTCTAGTGACTATTTCCTCTGCTGTGCAAAAACTTTTTAGTTTGATGCAGTCCCATTCATTAATCCTTGCTCATATTTGCTGAGCTATTTGGGTCCTATTCAGGAAGTTGTTACCTATGCACATATCTTCCAGTGTTTTCCCTATGTTTACCTACAGTAGTTTCAAAGTATCAGAACTTAACTTGAGATTTTTGATCCATTTTGAATTGATCTTAGTATAGGGCAAGAGACAGAACTCTAGTTTCAGTGTTCTGCATGTGGACATACAGTTTTCCCAACACCATTTGTTGAAGAGGTTGTTTTTTCTCCTATCTATGGTTTTGGCATCTTTGTCAAAAAATCAGCTGCCTATAACTGTGTGGGCTTCATTTGGATCTTTTATTCCATAAGTCTGTGTGTCTGTTTTGTGCCAGTACCATGCTGTCTTTTTGCTATGGTTGTATAGTATAGTTTGTGATATCTCTAGCATTGTTCTTTTTGCTCAGGATTTCTTTGGCTATTTGAGATCATTTGTGCTTCCAGATGAACTTTAGGATTGACTTTTCTACCTCTGTGAAGAAAGTCATTGGAAATTTGATAGAAATTGCATTGAATATGTAGATTGTATAACTATTTCACAATGTCAAATAGCTATTTCAGTAGTATAGCTATTTTTACAATGTTGAGTCTGCTGATCCATGAGCATGGGACGTCTTTCTATATTCTGGTGTCTTCTTCAATTCTTTTCTTCAGTGGCTTATAGTTTTTGTTGTAGAGGTTTTTACCTCCTTTCTTAAATTTATTCCAATGTATTATATTTTTTAGAGACTATTGTGAATGGAATTGTTTTTCTGATTTCTTTCTCTGCCAGTTCATTGTTGATGTGTGGGAGAGCTACTGATTTTTATATATAGATTTTGTATCCTGCTACTTTGCTGAAAGTATTTATTAGAGCTAAGAAGTTTTTGGTGGAGTTTTTAAGGTTTTTCAGTTATAAAATCATATCACCTGCATATAGGGATAATTTTACTTCTTCCTTATTTCTATTCCTTTTACTTCTTTCTCTTGCCTTATTACTCTGTCTAGGAGTTCCAGTACTATATTGAATAAGAGTGGGGAGAGTGGACAGCTTTGTCTTTTTCCCTGACTTTATGGGAAATGGTTTCAGTTCTTCCCCATTTAGTATGATGTTGGCTATAAGTTTATCATATATAGCCTTTATTATGTTGAGGTATGTTCCTTCTATTCCTCATTTCTTCAGAGCTTTTATCATGAAAGGATGTATAATTTTGTCAAAACCTATTTCTGAATGTATTGAGATGATGATACTATTTTTGTCCTGAATTAGATTTATTGTTTTACATATGTTGAACCATCCTTGCATCTCTGGAATGAAAACAACTTGAGTGTGATGTATGATCTTTTCAATGTTAAAACCATCATTGAAAATCTAATACATCTAGGGAAATCAATGTACTGGGTAGGCATTGGGGGTTCAAAGTTTAGTAAAATAAAATCTTTGTCCTAGAAAGGACCATACTCTGATGGAGAGACAGAAAAAGCAATGTACAAGGCTAGGCAGCAGATACCAACTACCAAATGAAAGGCCCAGCCACTAACCTCCACTAGCCTTTGATGAAGCCTTGACTAGAATGCTTGAAAACTTTCCGGGGAACTTGCTGTAGCATAGGGCCTGGTATACAGCAGGCTCAATAAGTACCTGACAAATGAATAGAAAGTGGTTACATCATGGTAAGATATGAACTGTGCCTAGAAATACTGGTATAGCATATTCGAAAGGAATGCACATGTGCACACACACCCCTATACACACACACACACACACACACACACATCTTCAACAAAGACACGTATGTCTGTTATACTAGGGGGCAACATAAGTAAGAAACTTGGGGAAACATACCCTATGGTTCAGCTTAATCTTTGCATTATTGGTGGTGTCATTTATGAGCAGGAACTAAATTAATAGCACTTATTAGGTATTATGTATATTTGGTATATAAACCAAACAGTCGCTATGTTAATTTATCAACTCACACTATAATAGAGAAAGAAGGGCAATGACAAGCCATGTACAGTACCAACTGGTTCATTTTGCAATCAAATAATTTATATCCTGAGCTAGAGTTAGTGATATACACCTGTAATCCCAGCACTCAGGATACACCTGAGTATATCCTGTAATTACAACTGTAATTCCAGGCAGGAAGATTGTGAGTTCCAGGTCAGCCTAAGCTATATAGCAAGACCTTATCTCAAAAAAACCACAACAGTAATAATAATAATAATAATTTATATCCTACAATCTTCCAAAGCAGCTTTGATGTCAATAATTTTCCATGATCCCATATAAGAAGTAAGCTATAAATGGGGGTGAGAAATGGAACAGAATATTTTTCAAAAACTTAAAAGAAGCTGGACTAATTTGAGTCATCTTAAGGCTTAAGCTAAAAAGAAATCAAAGGGATTATTTATAAGTAGGAAATATGTAAGTTTGGGGAAAAAACAATGAATGTTTTTCCTGGTCCTACTTTCTGAAGGAAATTTTGTCATGGGGCTATTTCTAGCCCCAGTCAATTAGTTCACTGCTGCTATTCCTATTTTTACTGCAAGCAGGATTCTTTTTTGGTGTTTGTTTGAGACAGGGTCTTGCTAAGTACCACAGGCTGGCCTCAAACTTGCAATCCTCCTGCCTCAGCCTACCAGTGCTAAGATTCTTACTACAGCTGTGGTAGACATTGTGAGAAATCCTATACACACACTTAGAAAATATTTAATCCTACAACTGCCCTATAAGTAGATCCTATTGTGTCCTACACTTGCAGGCAGCCATTTTTATTTCTTATTTGTTTATGTGCAGTCTTTTCCAGGGGAGTGGGATGCTGAATGCTAGCAGGTATTCTCTGCCCAGGGATGAACAGTTAGAGCCCAAGCAGACCACATATGGCAGGCAGCCTCCCTGGTGAGAGATCAGAAAATCTGGCTTCAGAGACAACCCTCTTCCAGGGGGAGGACCAGTCAGATCACAGGACAACGTTCAGGACCTGGGGTGCCTTACAGCACATCTCAAGGCTGAGCAAGAGGCACCCCATCTCTGTGTACTAGGGACAATGATTTGGAGTGACTTCCATCTTAGATGTTTAGAAGCAGCCATGATGTGGAGGCCAACTGCTAGAGTCTAAGTCTCAGAAAATGTCTCCAGTAGCTGTGCAAATTTGAGCAGGTGGTTTTACTTCTCCTAGCTTTAGTGTCTTCATTTGTTGGCTTGGCAAGAAAGGCGATCCAACCATCTACTACAAGTGCCTGCAAAGTAATTTTAAATGAAAGCAACAATATATTATTTAGACCCTGTGTAAAATCCTCTGCATTCTTGTTTCTACCTTTGTCCTAAGAATCACGAAAATGCCACATTATCAGGCAAGTAGAGTTTCTTCTTAATATTCTTTCGTACTTCTGTTACCCCTTCAGTGTTTTCCAAATCTTGGTGGTTGGCTGCCCCTGAGTTCTGCCTGTCCTTTCTTGTCATCACTTACCATTATCCAAAAATGAAAGGGAAGGGAAGGAAAGAACACTAATTGCATGAACATTCTTACAAAAGCAAAGGCAACTTTATAAAAAGAACCCACCTAGCATTACATCAGCTTACCAGATCCACTTACCATTCTCTCACATCCCTTCCGGTTTGTCCACAGCATCTGTGATTTTCAAATAGCTGTGATCAGAATAGATATACTATCTGGTTCTGCCAGTTTTATTTATTTAACATTGCTATAAATATTTCCTAAGTTGCTACCATCCTTCATAATTATCTCTGCTACTTGTTATAAACCATTCCATGGGGCAAAATGTATCATGATGAAAACATAATTTTCTTACTGTTGGATTCTTAGGTTCATTTAATAAATAATGTTTTAATGAATACCTTGTCTCTATAGCCTCTTTTTCCCATTATGAGTAAGAGGAAAAAGTGTTTACAATTTTTTCCTAAAAGTCAGGCAAGATTTTCCAAATTCCCTACAAGCTGAATATTTATCAGCTATTGCTGACCTATCTTTTCTTTATCTTGCTTGATTCTCATGGGATCTTCTGGTCAGAGAGGCAAAGACTTAGCTGCTGTTTCTAATCATGACTTTTTCCATCCACAAAGCTGTTTCTGTTCTCCAAAAAAGCCAGAAGAGTTATGTAGATGCCTCGCTAACACTCGTTCATTGTAGACAGCTCTGCAGAAGTGATCTTGGCCAAAGCAAGAAGAGGAATTCTGTATATCATGAAGGGCAAAGTCTCTGTGCAGATGGTCCCTCATCTGGTGGTGGGTGTACCTTCCCACCCTGGTTCTTCAATCCAGTGCAGAAGTGGTACAGAGAGCCACATCGAACAGAGTCCAACCAGGAAAGTGAGAACCACACTAAGCTTTTAAGCAGAGTAAATTTCATACAGTGGGTTGGTAACCATGATGACAGGAAATCCAAGTAGCTAAAAGGGATGGTGAAGTAATCAAGAGATCTGAAAGCAGCCCAAAGCATCTCACAGAAACTGTACCCGGGGGCCTGTCCCAGCAAAGCTGAAGTCAGGAGGAAGGGAGTGCAGCCCTGCTGGATATACCAGCCAGGATAGATAAGGGAGGAGAAATACCCTGGCTTTCCCCCTCCCACCTGCCTGTCACCCTCCCACCAGTGCCTCTTGCTGGCAGAACCAGGCTGGAAGCCAGGAACAAAAGTATCTGAGACACATAGTCTCCACCTCCTGCAAGGCAGGAAAGGGAAGAAAGAGGAAGGAGCACAAGGACAGACAGACAATTGGGGGTCAGTACAAAATCACATTGCTATATATTAATTCAGAATAGCATCAAAATCTGGAGCAAAAATCTACTGGAGGATCTAGTCAAGAAAGCAAAAGGGAGCTAAATGGTTTTGTTTTAGGGATCCACCCTTGAGGACTAGCTCAGTGGAAGAGTATCTCTGCCCACCATATGCAAAGCCCTGGATTCAATTTCCATATTAAAGTCCCCATATCAGCCATGCATATCTGCATTCTTAGTTGTGAAATGGTACTCCTGGCTGGATTGAGCCAAAAAGTCATTCATTAAAGGTTATTGGTAGGTCCCAGAATCTATGGGAGTGCAGAGAGCCTGCACTACTAGTTTCACAATGGGTAGAGTAGGTAGGCTTGCTGCAGAGGCAGGGCTAGGCCTCAGGAGTCACCTGGCACACACTGTACAGGACACCATGACAAGCCCTCTTTGTGTGTGCCGGGGAGCTGATGGTCACTGACCTCCCATAGAGTAGATTTGATGCCTTTCCTGCCCCTCCTAGTTTTCACTGAGCTGAGGTTTTCATAGTACACTCACTGCACAGGTTGCAGCATCTGCCTGTGCCCCTGCTGCAGAAGAGGCTGGAAAAGAGTTCTAGCACTTACTGTCAATGTTGAAAGTCCAAGTTTACCAATGGAAAACTTCACCAGGTGCCAGGCAGCCACAAAGTGATAAATATTCAACTTTTGTTCACTCCCCATTGTCCCCAGGTGTTGCTGCACTTGTGACCTTGGATACAAACAAGTTAATTGATGGCACCACTGACAAAAAATTCAATTCCAATGTCACTTGCCACATGAGAGTTGGTTCCATTCGTGCACTGGATGGAGGGGGTAAAGCTGCATCCCTCAGCCATGAGATAGCTTTGTCTTCTAATGGTGTCACACCAGAGAATAGTGGCTATCATCAAAACTCATAATTAGAAAGGAACTCGGAGGACATCCTGTCTCCTCCCCACCCAACACTACACCCTTCAAAGTCACCTCACAGCTCTACTTGTTAGAAAGATTCTCTTTCCTAACTGCTGTTTATGTGTGTTTCTGAAATAAGACTATCTTTCCAAAAATTCAAAATTAGGTAACAAATTAACAAAAGGATGTGTAAAATTCAACACTATCTAGAGGCAAGGGTTAGAAAGAGAAGGCCAGTTTCATCCCTGGAGAAGACCCTTTTGAGATCATTGTCTTCAGATTCTATCAGACAGCCCTCTCATTCATTTCCTTTGAGACTATGTTCTGGTCGAACAAGACTGAGCTAACTTTGTAACCACCATCAGTAGAGTGCCTCCTTTGTTGTCTTTTCTTGCATTAGGTTCTGGGAATAAAAAGATGAATAAGACACAATTCTTTTCTTTCCTCTCCTCCCCCCCCCCACTTTTTTTCTTTTAAGACTGGGTCTTGTTATGTAGCCCAGGCTGGCCTTGAACTCAATCCTCTTGTCTCAGCCTCTCAAAGGACATGGTTCTTGCTCCCAGAAAAGGACAGTCTAGTAAGAAAGGCAAACATATAAATAGATAATGGGGGAGTGGCTAAGAACAACAAGAAAAGAGTGAAAAAATTGGGGGAGAGCCTGGAGGAGCAACCTGGGAAGGACCATAGAGAGCTTCAAAGACAGGTGCATTTGTGAATGATGAGAAGAAGCCAGGGGTGAGGTGTGGGTCTCAGACTCCTCTGGTGTGTTCTTAGGGATACAGCTGGACAAGCTGCAGCAGTGCAGGTATGCAGGGAAGAAGGCATCTGGTTAAGAGGTTATCTGGTGAAGGAGTAATAAAATTGGAGACTCAGAGCCTATATATGGGATGTTCTTATGAATAGGTGTTTCTTCTTAGTATGATCTTCAGGGATTGTGGAAAGAGGCTCCTTGTTCATTTCTTCCACCCATTAAAAAACAAAAACAAGCCAGGAGCAGTGGCTCACACCTGTAATCCCAGCAACTCACAAGGCAGCCCAGACAAAAAGTTCTTGAGACACCATTTCAACCAATAAAAGCTGAGTACAGTGGTGTATACCTGTTATCCCAGCTACCCAGAGAGTATATATAGGAAAATTACAGTCCAGGCCAGCCTGGGCATAAAGCAAGAGTATCTGAAAAATAACCAAAGCAAAAAGCACCATCAAGAACGCTTCTGTAGCATGGGTTGCCCATTTTTCCTGCAAAGGACCTTAGTGCATAGGTAGTTAGGCTTCAGTGGCCAACCATCTGGTTTCTGTGACATCTACTTAACTCTGTTATTTCAGTACAAATCAGCTAGAGACGATGTATTCGCTCAGGCTTCTGTAGCTACATTTCTACAACCATTCCTCAAACAACTGTGGATTGAAAATATTTTTAAAAATTGTATGTGTACTGAACATATGCAAACTTTTTTCTTGCCATTATTCCTCATGCAGTACATGTAACAACCAATCACATAACATTTCTGTGGGTGTGGTAAGTCACTAGAGACGATTTAAAGTATCCGGGAGGATTGCACAGGGAGCATGCAAATACCACCCCATTTGAGCACTCTTGGATTTTAGTACACGAGGGGCTCCTAAAATCAATCTCCCCAAGGATAACAATTGTAAACAAGTGTAGCTGCATACACTTGTGAAGCTTTATTGACAAAAACAAGCAGTGGGCATGATTTGGTCACAGCACAGGTCAGTCCTTGCTCTGCTGGACCATATGTAAAACCATCTCTTGTCTTGGATCACCAGCTCCATTCAGAGTGCATGATTTAAGTTGGTGTGTGGAAGTAAGACTGGGAGGAAGACTAGAAGGCCACTCAGGAGGGAAAGTGAGGTTCCTTCCTGTTCTGGCTACCAGTCTTACCTGAAGAGTGCCAGTGGCCTCCCATCCTGCTGGCTCACCATGGCTCCATACTGACAGGCTGTGCCTCTGTCAGCTGCTGCAAGACACTGAGTTGTACTCTGTCCCTGGGGTGACTGTGATCATTTACATTTTGGTGAAAAGGACCTCCTGCTCCTTTGAGATGAAAGGCTGTATCTAAAACTGAGTCATGACCCCGCTTAACAGGAGCACCACTGAGTTTTTCCAAAAGTGGAATTAAGCCCCTTTGGCATCTGTGAAGGGCTGGCTGTAAAGACTCCTTAGCCATTTCAACAGCCCTAGTCCTTGCTGTTGATTCTGTGTGTGATAAATCTTTCTCCTCTGAGTCCAAAAGCAGTATTTGCATTTGCCAAAATACTAAGGAAGAGGATCCCTGGCTGGTCCAAACTGAGGCTGAATCATTGCTTTTTAAGTTGTTTGGGAGGTGAGGAACACACACACACACACACACACACACACACACACACACACACATTTTCATCCTCCAAAATAGCTATTCCCTTACCTTATAACTTCCTATGGATTCTCATGACACTACTTTTATTTGTCCACAAAATATTTGATCTGGTCATGTGCTTTTGGTATTTGTCACTATTGGGCTCCTATTTTTGAAGAGGAAAGCTGTCAACAAATGTAACTTTCCTCCCTTCCAAGCCCAGGACTTCAAAGCCAAGCAGCCCCATTCAGCCCTGCACTTTTCAGACAATATTTCACAGAACATACCAACATGGCTTTTTTTTTTTTTTTTTTTTTTTTAGAAAAGACTGTAAGTGCCTTATCTTATTCCGTTGGCATTTTCCATGGCTATTTAACCTCTTATTTAGGAGGAGTAGTTTTGGGACTCTTCGCATCTCCCTTAACTCTTCCATCAGATCTTCGAGCTCACTGGAGGTGGAGGGGATGCTTTTGCTTGCCAGCGTACCTCATTACCATCTCTCCTCCCGCCCAACTAGAAACCTTGTGGTTAAAATAACACACAGCCTCTATTCAGAGCTCAAACTTAGAGCTGCTATCGGAGGAGGCAGATTTTGGATTGAGAAAACTCTCAGCAGAAGCATCTGAGTTGCTTTTGAAAAATTCAATGCTTTAGACTTTTGGGAAGAATTCAGAGATCTCAGGTAAATATTTGTTTTCCCTTTTCTTCATTATTTTGTCGAAAATTTGATTAAGAAAATGGGGTCAGTAAACATTGGAAGAAGCCAGCTGCTTTTCCTGGTGAACAGGGTTGTGTCTATGTCTCTGAAAGAAGAATAAAGAACCGAAACAAGAACAGCATGCAGACAGGAGCATTCTGTTTGTAGAGAAAGGGCTGGGTGTTTGAGGAATAGATCAGCCAAGGCAGAGCCACCTTATCGCATTTGGTGACATCCAGGTTATACAGAGGTGGCAAACAGCAACGGAGCTGGGCTTATTCTGGCTAGTGCAGTGGCTCTAGGGCTGCCCATGTGACCGGCTCACCCAGGAGCATTCTCAGCATTATGATGGAATCATTTATCCTCACTGAGTTAAACTAGACTGCTTCTCTTTTCCTTGTCACTTCTCTTCAACTGTATCTATCTCTATTTTACTTCAAATGTTTGGAAAATTTGCTGTTCTATCTTCTCTTTTTATACCTTTTAAGCTCATGCTTTTCTCCATTGATAGATCTTGAAAGATTTGCCTGAAAAAGATTATAAAATGTGTTAGCATTTTACATTAACCATTTACCAACATTTATTATTAACTATGGTCTTTTGAAAGAAAAGAACAGTTCATTGAGTGAGCCATTTATTTTAAAAGCTTGCCTCCTCTCTAGGTATTTCTTGGAATGCAGGATTTTTAAAACTTTTGTAAACATTGGATGTCTATGAAACCTTTCAGTATAGCTCATTGTGGCTGAATCAGTAATTAATTGGCCAGTTTTAATCTCTCTTTTTCTTCCTGAGACATTATTATTTTTCTTTTAAGTCTTTCATTTGAAAAATATTTCATTCCAACTTGATGATAAAGTCAATCACTCAGTCAGTTGTCAGTCAAACATTTATTCAAGTGCATACTGTGTGCTCTCCATTGAAACAGTCACCAGAGTTGTGAGATACTGTTTCAAAGAACAGCAAAAACAATCTTGGCATTTATCATGAACCTTGATTCCCACCTACATCAGTAAATAATTGCCAAACATTGCCTGATTGTAAAACAGAGTACTAACTTTCAAGCTTCAGATTGTGGATGAGGATGAAGTGACCATATGGCTACCACTGCTGAGAGCTCCCAAGGCATCAGGTACCAAGATAAACACTTTACAATTATTTCATTTTATTCTCAACAGCCTTCATTTTATACATGCAGAATGGGAAAGGAGCTAAGTACCCAATGGCATCCTGCTGACAAGTGGTAGACTCAATGCTCTCAGCCTATTTGAGGCCATCACCCATACAAAGCCAGCATCAAAAGCTGTGCCTTTAAAGAAGTGGTGCTTGGGCTGGGACCAGAAGGGTCATCAGGCATCCAACTGGCCAGAAGGATCAGTGCTGCCAGTGAGGAATTGGGGTGTCTAGGGATAGTATGGCAGTGTGTGCCCTGTTGGGAAGCAGAAGGGAAGAGCTGTACCAAAATAGGCAGGGTGGGACGGGCCCAGGGAGCTTCCTTATGAGGACAGTAGTGTCAGATTTGATCAAACTGCTCAGGGCTATCTATGTGCCTGTGCCTGCTTCCCCTCTGCCTTTCTCCTTGCTCACTGTGACTTTTATGACCTCCTGCCTCAGGTCTCTGTCCAAATCCCACCTCATCTGCCAGGCTTTCCTTGACCCTCCTATTCTAAGAACACCCCATGACCTCCCTCTTTGTCTTCCTTTAAACACTATGGCAAGATACACATTGCACACAATTTACCATTTCACCATGTAAAGTTGAAAGTTCAGAGACATTCAGTACATTGAAAATGTGCTCCAGCACTGCAGTCTGGTTCTAGAACATTTTCATCACCCCCCAAGGAAACCCTCTACCTATCCATTGCTCTTTCCTCCTGCCCTGGAAACCATAAGTCTGCACCCTCGCTCTGTTGATTTTCCTACTTTGAATGGAATCATACATTATGTGGCCTTTTGTGTCTGGCAGATTTCACTTACATCCATGATATAGCATGTGTCAGTACCTCCTTTGCATTCTGTGGCTGAATGATACTTCAGCCAATGGATATTTGGTTTATCCATCCATCGGTTTATGGTCATTTTGGTTTACCCTTTTACTATTGTGGATAGTGCTACTACAAACATTGGTGTGCAAGTTTTTACTTGACCACATATTTTCAATTCTTTTGGGCATATATATACGTAGGAGTGATATTGGTAGATCACATGGTAATTCTATGTTTATCTTCTTGAGGTATGGCCAGTTTTCCACAACAGCTGCACCATTTTACATTCCCACCATCAATGTAGGTGGGTTCAAGTTCTCCACACCCTAGTTGCCAACACTTATTTTCTATTTTTTTAAATAGAGCATCTTAGTGGGTGGGAAGTGGCGTCTCACTGTGGGTTTGAATTGCATTTCCCTGTGACTAACAGCATTGAGCATCTTCTCATGTGTCTGTTGACCAAGCGTCCCATTCACGTTTTATTCCTTTTCACTTTATTTTTTCCTTATACAGTTTTAATGACTCCTCACTCCATGTCATGTTGCATCTTTATTTAAATGAATAACTTCATCTCTCTTCTCCTAGAATGACATAAGCACCACAGGGACAGGGACACTGCTCTGCTCATTCTTGTATCTCAGTACTTAGGCAGTGTTCGGCATTGCAAGGTCTCAATACGTATATGTAGAATCACTGGAGAGCAAATTATAGTTATCTCCAAGACCTGGACCTAGGACCCCCCCATACTCCAGAGGTACCCTGGGTGGGGGTGCCAGCATTATGAGGGGAAGAGCCACCTCTGCTCTATCCATTAGTTGGTTCATAAGTCAGCTGGTCCATCAGTCATTTGGTCCATACCCATTCTCCAGCCCCCACCCTCACTGAGGCTGCTTAGGCAAATGGGTTACAACTCTTCTACCATCCACCCAGCATTTGGATGGTAAGGGGAGAGGTTGGAGCAGTGAAGTGCTTATTTAGATAATCATGGAGGTAAGAAGCAGAACCAAGACAGTATCAAGTTATGGAGTGAGAGGAACGGATAGGAGGGAGATGGTATATCAGCAACCAACAAGATTAGGAGAACAGCTGGAGTATCATTCAAGGACAACTTCAAGTTTTGAGGGTGCAGGTTGGGAAAATGGTGGTACTATTAAATAGAAGGGAAGTTAGGAGTGGGGGACAGGGAAGGCTTGTGTTACATTTGAGAAGACAATGAGGAACGTGAGTTCACACACCAGAGTGTGGCGCAGGTGCAGGCCTGTAGCACAGTTTAAAGGGGCATTAGACCTTGAGAAGATAAGAGTGGAGATCTGGGTTTGAAAGTCAGGAAGTGAAGCATTATGGGGACTGGTGAAATTCAGAGAATGGGCAAGGTTTCTGAAAAAGAGAGACAAACAGTGAGAGAGTGGGGAAGGGGGGCGGGACAGAGAGAGAGAGAAGAACCTTCTTTCTGTGCTTTGCTCCTGCAATTTCTTAAAAACAGCCCCACTCCTGCTACCTGCAGTCCGTAGCCCTGAGTGAACGGTAGTTGATGAACAAAGTACAGATGAGCGTTTGAGAGTGTGTAACAATGTTCCCGACACAGCCAGCCTTGGAAGCCTACCATGGCTTCTTGTCCCATGAAATGAAGTTCTGTCCTTCAGTCAGTACTTTCTCTCACTCTGTGGCACCTTAGGGGAGAATGACCTCAGTGAACACAGATGTGACATCTGTCAAGACGGGCCTGGAGGGAGGCAGCTGAGGAGAGAACATGCTAGGGTCCAGGCAGGCGGTGGAAAGCATCTCCTTTGCTCTCTCATGTCTTTTCAGCAGGGCACCTTGGACCAACTTGTTCAAGCTCTGCTTCATTGGGATTCAGGACAAAAAAGTCTAACTCTCAAAACATCATTGTGGAGCTTGCTTATGCTTATGAGAGCTACAGTTTTCACGCTGAGTGTATGAAGAAGGCTTTTTTCCTTCAGTGGGAATTCTCCCTTCCAATGGTAGTTTAGGCTGAAATGTGAGATTATGGAGATGTTTGTTGCTTAGATTGGTGAATGTTGACTTCAGGATAAGAACGTAGTGACTGAAATAACCTCCCACAGACTTAGAGAAACCACAGTAAGAGAAGGACTGTTGTTACCACATCCTTCTGACTGTGGTCTCCAACAGGGTGCTGCTCATGTGTGAGGGGTTGACTATGGGATATCTTTTCCTTATAGGTTTCTTTTTTGGGTCCTCAATACTGTCCCGGGATGGGAGCTTCTGTCTTTGATAAGATGCCCATCTCCATTGCAAAACAGTGTTCCCCGATCAGGAGGATGCATGGATGCCCCACACGTCTCCAATTCTGAACCAGAATAGAGAGACATCTTGTGAGAGCCAAGTGTACTCTACTTTCACTCCATGACAGCCACCCCGACACGCTGCCACTCTTGTCATAGAACAGAGCTCTTGACATGTTTTTGGAACATAACCTGCTGACTAAGGTGTCCCAGGCAGACAAAGGGCATTTCAGGATAAAGGTGCATATTTCATTAAATGGTATGGTAAGAAAATTAAAAGTTCTCAATAAGTTGTCCTTCAGGCAATTTGAAAACAAATACAAATTTTGTCTTCATTCTGGAATGAAGGTGGCTTGAAGACTGACTTTGTCAGATATGTGTTGTGTTTTTTCTTCTTTCTTTCATTTTTTTGGCAGCACTAAGGTTTAAACTCAGGGCTTTTTGCTTGCTAGGTTGGTGCTGTACCACTTTAGCCATGCCCCCAACCTCTTTTGTTCTGATTATTTTGCAGACAGGGTCTCAACTTTTTTGCCAAGGCAAGTCTGGACCACTGTCCTCCCAATGTCAGCCTTCCACATAGCTAGGATAACAGGTGTGTACCACTGTACTCAGATAATGATTGAGATGGGGTCTCATGAACTTTTTGTGGGGCTTTGATCCTCCTGATCAAGCCTGCCAAGTAGCTAAGATTATAATCATGAGCCAGCAGTGCCTGGCTTTCTTCCTTTCTTTCCTTCTTTCTTCTTCTCTTTTCTTTTTCTTTCTTCCTTCCTTCCTTTCTTTCTTTCTATTAGATATTACAATTTTATGTCTACTAAGAATTTACAAAAATAACATGCAAGAATTCAAAGTATAATGCAAGGCATATTAGTTAAACATAAAGGGCTAATGTATTATATTTTGAAATGATAATGCCAGCATTATATGCCATGCATACAATAAAATATTTTTCTTTTTAAAAATGTAAATTAAATTTAATTCTGAACTGATTCATAAAAACATAAAATTGTACATATGGGGTGAGATGATGCATTTTCTAATTTCATTCAATCACTAATTAATTTTATGCTTCTTCATCTAACACACACTTGTGGAAGACACTGAAAACCCATTGGTTGTTCCCTTGGGAGGAACACACGACCCTGTCCTTACTCTCTAGTTTTAAAATTAAGAATCAAGACTGCCACGGAGGCAGTGAGAGGCCACAGAGAGAAGGGCATAGAAACAGGTACTGTGAAGGGTGGGCAGTAGGGCCCTTGGCACAGCATTTGATCTGGAGGCTCCTCCTTAGCATGCTCAGCCAGGAGGACAAGAACTGAGAAGTCTAGACATTAATATTTTGCAAGGCATGTAGTATGAAGAGCTCAGTGATCATCTAAGTTAACCTTTTGTGCCACTGCAGGCTTCCCAGTGACAGTGTTCTGCAGGGTGTGTGCCTGCCTCTTTCTGCCACCCCTTCTCTATGGAAAGCAGCTCTTCAAGGTGACAGGTGATGCGTAAGGCATCCTCTACAGTAATGGCTCTATTGTTCTGGAGTGTGGTGGAGCAGAAACACTGGCTGAGAATGGGTGAGAGAGAAGTCAGTGGTGTGCTTCTTTCTAGATGGAGCCCCCCAAAGTAAATGCCTAGAAGGGTTAGTGCAGTCAGATTAATGCTGGGCCTGAGCCAATTTCGAGTGTAGGACGTCAAATCTCCAGTTTGGATCTGACACATAAATTGTAAAATCAGCCTTTGATAGTTTGCACGTATCAAGTGCAACAATGCCAATTAATGTCAATGTTAATCTACCATGACAGATGAAAAACTAAGACAACCATTCATTGGCCTTGGACTTTGAAAAGGTTTATGTGAATTATTTTATAATAGCCTTGCTTTCCTAATTCTTAATTTTCTTAAATCAATATTAAAATTATATTGTACTGTTTCAGCACATTAAAAACTGAACATGAGGATTTGGACTATAAAATAGGCAGAGGAGCCCCTTGGGAGTTAAATGTCACAGTCGCAGGGCTGGTGACGCACAATGAAGCTCTGCTTTTGTCTTCTCATCACCCTTTTCAATCCCAGTTATAATAGGGATGTCAAAAAATTATTTCCACCTCTCTCCATGTATACCGCTTTCAAAAAAAGTCATGGCCAATTAGATTCAGCCATCCAGGGTAATACAGAACCTCAGTTGAGGGGCGTATTTAAGAATAAAATTGGCCTGGCGCTCATCCAGTTTTCTTCTTTCTAGCATGTAACTTCACCTCCCAGAGCGTTAGTGTCCTGATGTATAAAATAAAAACCCAGAGCTCCTAGCCTACAGGACAATCTCATGAGCTAATGTATGGGATGCTCTTAGCACATTCAACCAACGTTAACTATTATTATGCCAGGTAACCTGCTAATAACAGAACCGAGCTGCCATTTTTCAGCTAACCAGCAGTCTGCCTCTCTGTTCTCTCATGTGGCATAAGTCATAAAGCACAGTTCTAATGAAATTGCTCTTTGGTTTAAAAGCCTGTGGCTGAATCAAGTTCAAATCCTGTATGTGACAGGTAAAGCCTCCTATGAGGTCATTTGCCTCTTCTTCCCACCTGCAACTTTCTTGGGTCCTTGGGAGTCCTGCAAGCCAGCAGCCAAGGAGTCACTTCCCTTTTCCTGAGTGAGCCATATGCCACCAGGTCTCTGTATTAGCTTTGCAGTTTCCTCCTTCCTAATGCCCTTCTTTCCACCATGGCCTCTTGACTAGTTCTAGTCACAACTGGAGTTGGTTTCTTTGTGTGGTTCCTAGGATGAGTTCTTTGTGTCTTTCTTGTAGCACTGATGGTTTTCATCTGGAATCATGACTTCTGTTACACTGCAAACTCCTTAGAGGTTGAAGCTAGATCTTGTTCATTGTTGGGTTTCCCATAGTGCTCTGCAAGCTATTTTGTACATAAGCAAATAGCAGCAAAGGTTGGGTGAAGTGATTTGAAAAGCTGACTCGCTAAATGTGTATTGTTGGTTGGTTATTATGGAAACAATAGAGAAGGGGTTTGTTTGGGAGCAAAAGAACTGGACATGTATGCACGTGTGTGTGTGTGTGTGTGTGTGTGTGTGTGTTTGTGTGTAGATTCTCACCTATAAAATACACATATAACCTTTGAAGTCTCATCCAGCTTTTAGTGTGTGAATCTGAGTTATTGGCTTTTAACTGCTTACAACATACTTTTAAATGTTATAGAAAAAAAAAAACAGACTTGTTGGATCATATGGCAGCACTACTTTTAAATATTTTAATACCAAGGACATAGAAAGAATCCAAATATTCATACACAGATGAACAGGTAAAGAAAAGGTGGTATATTCACATAATGGAATAAAAAAGAAGGAAATCCTGTTCAATGCAACAGCATGGAAGAATCTATAGGACATTATGGTAAGTGCAATAAACCAGTCACAGAAGGTGACATGATTCCATTTATATGAGGTTTCAAAAATAGCTAAACTCACAGGAACAGAGAGTGGAATGGTGGCTGCAGGGGTGATGGGGAGGGCAAAAAAGGGAATTATTCAAGCAGTGTAAGTTTTACTTATGCAAGAGGAATAAGTCCTGATGACATACTGTGCAGTATTGTGACTAGCGTTAACAGCACTGTGTTGTGCGCTTAAAATATACTGAGGTAGCTCTCGTGTTCTTATCACAAAAAAATTATAATGACTAGAGATCTGCCACCTGAGACACAAGAAATTGGTTAGTATGAGGTGCATCACCCAGCACAGTTTGAAGGGCAGAGTCCTAGCTCAGTCCCTGGGCCACATGGAATCGTCAGTCAGTGTGAACAGTTAACATGCATGTTAGCTCCTTGTCCTCTGTTCACAGCTCACAGATGTCTCTGGACTGAATGGGGGCATAATCTTCCATTTTCTTAAAATGCAGTAAGTGAAAAGTAAGATTTTTAATATGTTTTGGCAGGACTCTGCTTAAAGAACAAAGTTATGGCTTCTACCATGACCTTTACTCTTAGTCAAAATTCAGATTTGTCATTGTACATCTCATTTATCTTTTAACATTATTTATGTGGACTTTCACTTTTTAAAATTATACATGTTATTAAATTTATTATACACCTCTTCCCATAACATGTAATCTCTAGGGCTGGGGGCACAGCTCAGAAGCAGAGCACTTGCCTAGCATGCGCAAAGCCCTGGGGTCCAGGCCCAGCACCTCACACACACACACACACACAAATGAAATCCCTATGATGACAGGAATTTGCTTATCTTGTTTTTTTTTTTTTTTTCAGTACTGGGGCTTGAACTCAGGGTCTTCACCTTGACCCACTCCACTAGCCCTATTTTTGTGAAGGGTTTTTCCAGATAGGGTCTCATGAACTATTTGCCTGGGCTGGCTTCGAACTGCCATTATCCTGATCTCTGCCTCCTGAGTAGCTAGGATTGCAGGCGTGAGCCATCTGTGCTTATCTTATTCATTGCTGGTTCCCAAGTATGGTATCCGACACTTAGTAAGGGCTCAAGAAACACTTGCTAAAGAGAATTTGGTGCTTACTGGGTACTGGTGGCTCACACCTATAATCCTACCTACTTGGGAGGCAGAGATCATGAGGATCATGGTTTTAGGCCAGGCAGGGCAAACAGTTCGTGAGACCCTATCTTGAAAATAAGCAACATAAAAAGGGCTGACAGAGTTGCTCAAGTGGTAGAGCCCCTGCTCAGCAAATGTGAGGCCCTGAGTCCAAACTCCAGTAGTGCAAAGAAGCTAAAAAAGAATTTGGTGCTAAATAAGGACTATTCCAAAGGGAAAATCATGTAAGCAGTGAAGAAACTCGTTCCAAAGAAAATGAAGCCTGGGACGTCATAATTTCATTGGATCTGGAGAGCAGAAGTAGACCAACGGGAGGTTTTTACCTCTGATTTTTTTTTTCTTTAATTTTTTTTTTTGATTTTTTGAGACAGGGTCTTGCTGTATAGTCCAGGCTGGCCTCACACTTGCTATCCTCCTGCCTTAACCTCCCAAGCCCTGTGATGATAGGCGGCATCACCGAGCCTGATTACCTCTGATTTTTATTTTGTTGTTGTTATTCTTGGTTTTTGATTTTATAATACTTCTGAATTCACATTCATTAATAATACGAGGGGGTTTCATTGTGGTAACTCCGTACATGTGTGCAATGTATTGTGAATGAGTTCACCTCCTCTATTATATTCCTCCCCCCGCCATTATCCTGCCTCTGCATGTGTGTTACTTCACCCTCTTCATTCCTCAATCTCCTCTCCTCTTTACCCGATTTCTTTAGAGAAAAGTCGAGTGAGACAGAAAATGTGAAGTTGGGTATGAATCCCCTGAAGGTTTTGGCAATGATTAGCTGAGATTTTTCTTTCATAATGACATTTTTAGCCAGGTGCTGGTGGCTCGTGTCTGTAGTCCTAGCTACTTAGGAGACAGAGATCAGGAGGATCATGGTTTGAAGCCAGCCCAGGCAAATAGTTTGTAAGACCCTATCTTGAAAATACTTACCACAAAATAGGGATGGTGCAGTGGCTCAAGTGGTAAGAGCACCTGCCTCACAAGCATAAAGCCTTGAGTTCAAATCGCAGTGCTGCCAAAAAAAGAAATAAATGATGTTTTTTGTTTCAAATATAGGGGTTGGGAATAAGTTTAGGTTTCATTTTCCCTATTTTTGGATAATTTTCTTTAACAAAGAAAAACTAAGAAAGATTGAAATTTAGAGGAAGTCTATAGAAGAGATCATAAAGAAAACTCCATGGGAGAGTAGACTACAAACCTCCAAAGACAACACGACTATCCTGGGCGAAACCCAAAGCCAGACATTCAAACTCTCAGGAAATTCGAGTGAAGGAAACAGTGAAAACATGCACACAATCCCATTGCTAAGAAAGAACCCAGATACATTACAGCTTGCCAACACAAGCTCCCAGGCCTTAAGGGAAACAGGAAGTTTTTGGAGCTGTGTAGTAAGTGGATCAAATAAGGGAGAAGTGGGTGGAATTTTAAAGTTGAAACTTTGCCTGGCATCAGTGGTTCATGCTTGAAATCCTAGCTACTTGGGAGGATGAGATTGGGAGGATCTCAGTTCCAGACAAGCCCAGGAAGGGAGTTTGTGAGGCCCCACGTCAGCCAATAGCTGGGTGTGGTGGTGCATACCTGTCATCCCAGCTGCAGTGGGTAGCATAAAACAGGAGGATCAACGTCCTGGCTTGTCTGGAGATGGGCAAAAGTGAGGCCCCATCTCCAAAATAACCAGAGCAAAAAGGGCTGTTGGAGTAGCTCAAGTCGTAGAGCACCTGCCTAGCAAGTGCGAAGCCCTGAGTTCAAACCCCAGTACTGCCAAAATGAAATAAAGTTGAAGCCTTCATGACAGTAAGTTATTGGGCAGTAAGTACTTTAGAATGGTGCTGAAAGAGAGTCGGAGTCATCCAGAGACTGGCGAGATTCTTAAAAAGATACAGAAGTGTTAGGAAAGGGGGACGTTGTCCTACTGAGCACCTTAAAAATAAACTAGAACCCAATCATTCTTTCCTTTAAAGTTTATTCATCCTAATCCAGGCATGGGGAATACAAAGGTGAATGAATCGGGCCAGACCCAATCCCTGCTTGCTTGGCGTTTACAGATGAGAAATTCAGATGATCCCATTGATGCAAGTTTCATTCAAGAAGGGTGGGAGGGGCAGGAATTTGGATGGAAGAGTGACTAGTGAAGAGGCTAGATCTGGACATAGTGGGGAGAGGTAGGGAGGCAGGAGGCTTTCTAAGGAGCTGAGACCTGAGGGTGCCCAAGAGCGACTATGGGAGAGGGACAGGGTTAAAGTGGAAGAATCCTTCTAGCTAGAATTTCAGTGGAGAAAGGACCATAGAACCTTCTGGAGACAGAAGGAAAAGCAGCATAGCTGGAGACAGTCAGAAGTCAGATCGACTAAGGCAGGAACTGTAGGTAGAGCTACCTCAAGCAGCCCAAGGACAAGAGTAGCTACATGAGGTTTTATCCCAAGAGCAGTAGGACATCATAGGGTGTCACAGTTTCATCTCAGTGGACAATGAGATGGGACCATTAGCTGGACTCTACAGATAAACAAAACACACTCATTCATTTGCCAAACTCTTCATATTTTTATCACTTTTGATAGAGAAAGGTCTGGATTAGTCTTATTTGTTTTCTTTCTTCCCCTTCCTGAAGCAAAGATCCCTGAACTCAACATTTTATTGATGCTTCTGGGCTTCTGAGCAGTAAAGACTCCT
This sequence comes from Castor canadensis, assembly GCF_047511655.1. Lineage (NCBI taxonomy): Eukaryota > Metazoa > Chordata > Mammalia > Rodentia > Castoridae > Castor > Castor canadensis. The sequence continues at coordinate 52,884,727 of NC_133400.1, forward strand.
TGTCCTTATTCTCAGGAATCCTAGGCTATTTTCCCTTTTGAGTCATGGACTGCTTTTAAACTTTTTCATTGCACCTGACTTTTTCTTTCTTTCTTTCTTTCTTTCCTTCTTTCTTCCCACCTCTCTCTTCCTCCCTCCCTCCCTCCCTCCTTTCCTTCCTTCCTTCCTTCCTTCCTTCTTTCCTTCCCTCTTTTTCAATAGTACTGGGGATTGAACTCAGGGTCTCACAAGTATTCTACCAGTTGAACCACACCTCCAGTTCTTTTTGCTTTAGTTATTGTTCAGATATGGTCTTGCACTTTTACCCAGACTGGCCTCAGACTATGATCCTCCTATTTCTGCCTCCCAAGTAGTTGGGATTACAGACATGTACCACCATGTCTGACCATGACTCTCTTTTTTTAATTGGATGCTTCCAATCAGCCATAGGATTAAAAAAAAAAGAAAGAAAAAACTCCACTGTTAGGCTTCCATTGTTCTTTAGTACATGGGGGCTCTTTCAGTGCTGTTTGATTTATTCACCACATGTTGACATGACTTTTATATGTCATTCAGCTGGAATACCTTCAGTCTCTCTGTTTCTTCTTCATTCACTATTCCCAGCTCAGAAGGTAGAATAACTAGCTCATCAGTTCAGTGAGCTGATTTTCCTTGAGAAACCAGCATCTGTTTGTGTTAAGGCCACAGGTTCCTGCATGCACCTGATCTTCCAAGGTTAAGGGATGAAATGACAAAGGCTCCAGTAAGGTCATAGGAGTTCCAAGTAGACTAGAGCTGCAGGACATGTATGGGACTTGTATCTATTTGGAGACACCGTGGGAAGGTGAGTCAAGCAGGAACTCAGATTTTCCAGTGAGCAACTGTAGAATTTTAATTAGCTTTGAGTCCATTTCTCTGCTGGAAATAGCAGATCTCTGAGGATTTTTTCAATAGCATTACAGTAAGTATAACAATTCTGCGAGGAATAATTTACAGGATGTACTTTTATAAGCTTAGAGGCAGAAGAAAGGCCACATCCACCACTGTATCTGATGCATACCCAGAGTTGCTGTATCTAACAGTGTCAACGACAGTAATGCAGATCATTTGGTCCATGCTCTCCACGATTCACAAACATGGTATTGCACAGTAGGTCTTTCTACCATAGTAATGGGCATATCTATGCTGTCTAATATGGTAGCCACTGGCCACATATGCCACTCCTCTGGTGGCTACGTGGTTCCTGTGGACTGAGCCTTGACATTGACTGACAATGAAAGAAAAAATGGAGCACAGCACTTTTTTTCCTGAGTTGAGGTCAGTTGACTTAATGTGACATGAGTTTCAAACAGAAGTTCACTTTATTTAAAAAACAAACAAATAAGCAAATAGAAACAAACAAAAACCAGCAAGAAAAATCTCTAGGATGACTGGGAATAGCCAGTGTCTCACTGATTTGGTCATTTCTCATTACCACTTCTCCAAGAATAAAGTGCTATCCATGGCAAGGCTGGATTTATAGGATGCTACAAGGTTACTCCCTTGGAGAATTCAGCTGCTCACTCGAGTGACTCATAAATACTTTCTGAGCATCTCTCTTGTGCCAGGCACTTACAAACTAAAGATGAGTAAGACTTGACTTTTGCCTGAGCGAAGCTTGTAATCTGGTCTGGGAGACCAAGAAGTTAGCAAATCATTTTAACACATCAGGATAAAGGCTTTGATCCTGGGGACATATGAAGTCAAATGAGCAGAAAATGAAATGCACACTTGCAACCCCAAATTCAAAGTTATGACAGGTCTGGTGAGGATGCAAGCTTGCATGCGAGAGGAGATGGGAAGTGGGCTCCTGGAAGTTGGGTACAAGGCAGGCTATATGGACAAGGTACTTGGGACATCCAGGTACATGTTCATTGGAAGAAGCACATTCCCAGTAGTCACAAAGCCAGTGATAAGGCTAGCTCGGGAATGAACTTAGAGCAACAGACTGGAGAGCTGTGATTTCATTCACCTTGGGGTGGAATCAGCTTTAATAATTGGCAAATATCTTTTAGCCAAACTGAATTAGAAATGAAGGAATCAGGGATCAGAGAATAGCTTCAAGAGGTGAGAGCCAGGGATTTATCCGTCAAGGGCCATATTGGAAACTACAAGTTCAGAGCAGGAGAGAAAAATGGTAGCATGGACAGGGAAGGGCCCAGAGGTCCTGGGCCCAGAGAAAATAGTCTCAGAACCAGAGAGGATGCTCAAGGAAAAGATGGGCTAACAAAGGCCCCCAGAACACTATAACTGGCTGGACACCAGCCCAAATCCATCTCAGACTGAAATCTAAATCTCTTGGGGTCCACAACACCTACACAAGACAATTTGAGTGAACTGGTTTCCAGCAGAAACTGGATGTTCTCCTTTGCACTCCCAAATTGGGGGGTGAGGGGGGGCAGTTGTCAGTGTGCTGGTTTCAGAGATAGTAGGAGGAAGCAAAGATGGGAAACTATTTTGCACCTCAGCAAGATCAGGGGAAGAGAAATCCAGGCAGTTCGGGTAATGAAAATGACAGAGAATGGGCAGGCTAAATCTAGGAGGTATGTGGGAAGGAAGAAAAGAAGGTAGGAGTAGGCGGCTGGGTTTTCCATAGGCAAGAAGGTAAGTTCATTCAGAGAAGTAGCAGAGCTGATTTCTTTCCTCCAGGCTACCCTCCAGTGTTCCCAAGACTGCATGAGGGCAAATGCAGGCAATAGGAAAGGCTCTGTGCTCTCAACAAAAAAGTGAATAATCTGTGCACAGTGACAGTAACCCGAGAGCCCCTGGAAGTCTGACTTGTTCTTTCATATTGCCTCTCTTTCAGCATGGCCTTCCATAAGCAGTTAATGAATTTTCTTTTGACTGCAGTAAAAGTTGTGACAAAGCAGGAGGGCAACTTCCTAATGATTTCCCGAATCAGCTCTGAAGAAAGCATCACATTCTTTCCCTTCATATGACAGCTACCACCTGCTACTCAGGAAGACCTCATGAGCACAGCAAAGTGCTATACCATAAAGACAGAGGCCACCAAGTCCCTAGTCTCTTTATAACACAATGCCCAAGCTCTCAGGGGCAGATGTAATGATTGCATACAATAGTAAAATATAATATTCCAAACCAATATTCCTAACCAAACAGTTTAAGATTTACTTTAAGGAGTCTTATAAAAAGAATGTGTACCTCCCAGTAATTGATGAATCTCCAAGCTATAATCCATCTCCAAGATTCCCTTGGCTTTGGAGCTACCAACCTGAGTTAAGCTCTCAATTTCAGAGTGCTGTACTCATAATAAAAGAGTACTATAAGCAAGGGGCTAGAGCTTAGGATGTATTTGTAGGAGCTCAGAATGGAAGGCACTGAGCACATACTTGTCACTGACTCAGCAAGTCACATGGCCTTTCTCTGTTGGTTCTGAAATCCCGAGGGGGCAGCTTTGGGCTTATGTCCGCCTCTCTGCTCTCCACAGGCAGCTATAGGTGCCAACAATTCCACTGAAGTGCCAATTCCAAGTTCTCCAAGCTGATGTGGGCATCAGATCTTGTGAGAAACACAAGATACTTATATGGACGCTGAACATTGATACTAGTGGACTTGTAAGCAACATTAATATGTGGACAACAAAAGTTGCCAAAGAATGAATACACCAGAGGGACTTACTTGGAGAAACCAGGAGACAAACTAAGTTTTATCAACATTGAAACCACTCCCAACATGAGTGGTTCCTTACTTATGCCTAAAGGTACATTCCGTGGGGGATACAGCTCTTTCACCTCTCAAGGTTAAAAAGGACTTCGATCTTATCAAAGGTCTTTCTATACCTGCACATTTTAAAATTCCTTCTATAGAATACCCTTTCCCATTTTTTTCCAGTTTTTCAATTCTGTGGTTAGTTCATTTATTTTTAATTTTACCTAAAAGTTCTCTTTGTGCTAAAACCTCTGGCTTACTTAGAGCATTTTACCTTCTTTTCACTTTCAAAATTAGCAAAAGAGACTGGCTTCCTCTAGCGACTTTGTCTATTTTGTGTGGCTATAATAAAATACTACGTGTTTTGTATGGAAAAGAGGTTTACTTAGGTCACATTTCGGGAGGCTGTAGTCCAAGCTTGAGTAGCTGCATTGATATGGCCTCCGGTGAGAGTCTCTGACTACTTCATAACACAGTGGATGACATGATGGAGGGAGTGTGTGCAAGAGGAAAGGATCCCATGGTGGGACAGGAAGCAAGAGATCCCGGAGGGAACAGGCTCACTCTTTTATATCAACCTACTTTTGACGAAAATGAATCCATTTCCAGGAGATGCAACCCATTCTGAGGACCAGTTTTAGCCCTGCACGAAGGTGATCATGACCCAATCACCTCCCAATAGGCCCCACCTCTTAAAAGTCCTGCCATTTTTCAATATCACTATACTGGAAATCAAGTTTCCAGCACATGAACCTTTGGGGTCAAACCACATCCAAACCTAGCAGGAACTTTTTACCATAACAGGATATTTTATTCTTCAATAGCACCTCTTAAGCGTTACTGAGCAGAAAATCAGTAAAATCTGAGTTGAAATGGAGATAATGACCTGATTTTCTCTCACTCCAAACATTGCTCCCATAACCATTTTAGTCTGTGCCTCAGTGGGAGTACAAATGATTATATGTCACAGGTTTTGGTGGTTGTTCACAGATTGTCAAATCCAGGAATATTAAATCTTCAAATCGACAAGTACCCAGCATGCTGGCTCCAGAGCTGACCTCAGTCCTTCCAACAGGCAGGAGACTATTTCTTTCTGGAAGATTCTAAGCCACTCATTGCAGGAGGGCTGCCTAACATGCAATAGTGGGCTTTGTGCTCCAAGGTGAGGCTTTTGCCCCTGTTCACCCAGGTGTGGTAAGCTAAGAGTAATACCTCGCCTGCTGGCAATGTCAGTAGGACTTAGGGGTCTGACCGCAGAATGAGTGTACTTGCTAATGTCTTGACTCTAGGAGCTTCCAGCTCTTGGCTTTGCAAGGACACTATTCCACCCAAGCATGTTAATGTCTTTCTTCAGTTCCCTCCCACATACACAGGAATGACTGGACTCCCCCTGCCTATCCTGTTTTCATCCTCCATTCTTTCTCCTTCTAGGGGATCCTTATGTGGAGAAGTAAATGTAGGCTTTGATTTTAGCCCTGAAGTGATTGACTTCAAAGAACTTGAATAGAGTTAAAAATATCGTTATTGCTATCATGAGGAAATTCAAGCAGTTGATCATCTCTTCACGTCTCTCCACCCTCTTACCTCCTACACCCCTCGGAGCAACCCTGACGTCAGCTCCCATGTGTTAGCACCACCTATCTTTAACCATGTCTCAGCTCTGTTTTTGACAGGAGCTTCCTTTAAAGATAAATTTAAGCAGAAATTCCATTATGCTATTAGAATCTCATCCAGAACCCATCTATTTTTAAAAGTTTTTTTTCTTAGCTCTGTTTAGCGATCTTTTAATTATGCCAAACAACTGTCAGAAATCATATTGCACAACTCCTCACAAATGTACCAGTTGGGAGTCTTTAAGTCACCATATTGTTACTCCTCCAGAGTTCTGATGGTTTTAGTTGGCCAGGAGGAGGATGACACCCTGTGCACCTGTGGTCTGAATAAGTCAGTGGGCCTGAAGGAGATTAATGACTTAGCTCAGCCTGGCTCTGTGCAGCCCAGGCCATATGCTCAGTGCTTTCCAAGGCTAAGCCTGCGTCAGGCTGGCATTTCTAAACTTGCCGTGGGGGTTGGCTCCAGTTTCCTCCCTGGCCCCACCTACTTTATCAATAGTGTGTGAATTAGAGCAGAAGATGACAATGAGCTGACAGTGGCCATCCTTCCACCTTGGAGGGGGGCAACTATGTCACAAAAGCTTGAATGTACCATATTCCCTAGAGTGACTTGATTTTCAGTTTGGGTGGGGTTTTGTTTTATTTATTTATTTATTTTTTAAAAAGAATTTTGCTGTGTAGCCCAGGCTGACCTTGAACTCAAGATCCTCCTGAGCATCTAGGATTACACCTGGTGATTTTCAGTTTCTAGGATGAATTCAGATCTTTTATGGAATATGGAAAGGGATTTAAGAGGAGATAAGAATAAGATGTGGAATGTTCACATTTTTCTTCTCTTAAGCAATTCTACCCACTCATCCTCCACTAGCAATCTATCAGTTCTGCAAATACTTTCTCCTAAAAAGTTCCTCAAGCAATCAGCAAGCAAGCAGAGATAAGTTTGGGACCTTTACATATACTTGGGGGATTGTTGGTTTTGGACACAAAGGAATACCCAGAACACCATTTATCTGCAATTTTTGTTGTTGTTGTTAATAATATCCCCTAAAGATGACAGCACTTAGTTAAATAAGCAACCATTAGATTGAAAAGAAAAATGTCAACATATTTCTTACCTGTTGGTGAAAATTAAGCAGGTTATGTAGGGACACATACACACATGTGGTCTTTTTGACCATTTTTATAAATATACGTAGAAATAAAACAAACAAGGCATTTTTAATTTATTTTAAAACAATTGTGTTTTCATGTATTGTGAATAACTTTTGTAGAGCAGAGGTGACGTGTGTGTGTGTGTGTGTGTGTGTGTGTGTGTGTGCAAAATACAGAAAGGCCCTGCTGTTCAGCAGATATCTGGCATCTGCTTCTCTATTCTAAGCGATTAACTCATCTACAATGACTTCTTCCCTCTTCAGACAAATCAGTCAGCATCGCTGACTACAAGAGTGGGGGAATCTATTGGATATTCTATGAAATAACTATTTAGTGAGCTCTAGATATTTTTGTGCATTTCAGAACGGACTTCCTAAAAGGTTTTCCAACTTTTCTGTCCCTAGATAGCCATCAGTAGCAACTAAAAAAAAATATGGAAGAAGCATGCACACTTCACACCCTTCATCCCTGATGTTCTGCTGAGATTTGCAGATGGCAACACAGCAGTAGTTTTCCAAGTGTCTGCCAAATGGGGCAACCCAACCAGTCAGGGAGAGAAGAGGTGCTCTTTAGGAGGCTGGAGGACAGATGCTTTTCCTTGAGTCTCTACTTTCTCTTGAGTAGTCTTTCACTGACTATTCACCAGCAGTTCCACTTGCCAGAGAGAAGCCAGTTGGAGCCAGGAGATCCACCCTCATCAGCTATGGTAGAAGACTGCCAAGCTCCTTCATTCCAGAGGAGGAAGCCTTGTTGCACAGGGGAAAAATGACTTTATTAAGCACATGAAATGGATTGTAGGAGAATCTGGAATGCCAGTCTTGGCCCCAGCCCAGTGTTCAATTCATCAGTTCCCCCCACCACACACAATATATTCTGTCTACCTGGGAATCCAAAAGAGAGTCAAAGGTCTGTGATCCCTTCCTTCTGTCATCCATGGTTTCCTTAATTTTCCCTGCAGAGGGAACATTAAGTTTCATTTTGATAATGAGCATTATTTTTGTACATTGCTTCTCTCCTTGGGATACAAAATCATTATCTGTGCTTGTCTTTCCTTCTCTTGCCTCTTGGAAACCAAATGGACCTCATCCAGTTCTTGCCTTTGAGACACTGGGTTTCTGAATCTGATCATTCTTAAAAGAGAAAGAAACTGAATCAGAGTCTTTATCTTGCTATCTTCCAAATTATTTGATTTAGAACCTGTACACTAAGCTGACTGATCTCTCCTCTTGCTCAAATAAACAAATGAGTTGTGGCCTATAGGGAAGTCTCCTTGAGTTTTGGCTGAGACAGACAGACATTCTGAGGCCAGTGGTGTGTTCTGGAACTCCTAATGATGACTCTTTTCTGAACTGCCCATGGAAAGAGGGATTGCCCTGTTTTCTATTCTAATGCTTATAGTCTCTTTGGGAGTTTGAAGTTGGATCAACCCTCAAATGCCTTTCTATTTTTATTTTTACACCCAGGCTGGTTTACTTTTTTTGGTAGGCCAATTCATTACTTTCACTAATTTTAAGTGAAACTTTACTGAGGCCCAGTAAAGGTTACAGACACTATGCTAGCCCTTTCCTAATGGGGATGAATAAATAACAATCCCTTTACCCTCTCCACCTCCTTTTCCTTTCCTACATCCAGAATCAGTTGACTTAGGCAACTGTTATTACCAGTAGAATGATATTGAAGATTGATGCTTCAATCTACTGGCCACAGGGCCTTACTAATACCATGCTTCTAAATTAGATATACTTTCCCAGCCATCAAGAATCACTTGCTGAGCAACCTTGAGAACTGGCCAAGAATGTGGACTTAGAGGGAGACTCAAAAGGCAGGAGGAAGTTGGGCTCAATGACACACATCTGTAGCCCCAGCTACAGCAGGAGGTGTATGTATGGGGATCACAGTCCAAGGCCAACCCAGGGAAAATCGTGAGGCTCTATCTGAAAAATAAACTAAAGCAAAAAGGGATGGGGGCATGGCTCAAGAGGTAGACTATAGCAAGTGAAAGGCCCTGGGTTCAAAGTCCAGTAGAGGAAAAAAGAAGAAGGAGGAGAGGGAGGAGGACATGCTGGACTGAGTGTGCTCAGCTCCTTCCCTCAAACTTGACAATTGATACTTGGCCTCCATGGCTGGTGGGTGTGTGAAGGACTCTAGAGCATGACTCTAGACTCTATTCCACCAACAGGAAATAAGGGTTTCTCCCACAATGTGTTCCTAATGGAAAGAACCAAGATTCCCTCTCAAGCTTTTGTTAATCAGCTTTTCATTGCTGTAATGAAACGCCTAAGGGGCACTAACTTATTATACAAAGAAGAGACTTACTTAGTTTACAGTTGCAGAGGTTCAAGGGTTCACATCTGGTGATGGTCTTCTTGCTGGCATCAAGGTAGCACAGGTCTCGAGGTAGCACAGGGCATTACATGGCAAGTGACAAGGAACTTGCCTGTATATGTGTGTCTGTCTGGTCTCCCTCTTCTTATAAATTCAATAGGACTCAATCGTTAGGACTGCATCCTAATGACTTTATCTAATCCTCACTAATTTTCAAAGGCCTCATCTCTAAACACCCATAGTCAGATTAAGTCCCTGACCCCCTTTTATAAGTTTATTTTTGCAGTACTGGGGTTTCAACTGTAGACTTTGCACTTCCTAGGCAAGTACTCTACCACTTGAGCAGGCCATGACCCTCCATCCTCTTCATATGTCACAATGGAGATGGGGGTCAAATTTCAACACAGGAAGCTTTAGGGAACACTAAAACCGTATCCAAACCATGAACAGCTCCAGACCCCAAGTTCAGAATTCATTCCTCTATCATTATCCTCGTTTTCTTCTGACAGATAAAAGCAGGGGTTCTTTAGCAAGAAATTACAAAATTACGACACCATTGCAGGTATGCAAGGCTTGCAGTAAGAATCCCATGGATTGGATAACATCAGTGTGAGTACTTGGGCACTCTGAAGTAGATTCAGTTAACTGAGACTTGGGCAACGTTAGGGATTAGAGTTCTTGATCCAGTTACAAAGTGACTGGAGGGCATTTTCAGCCTCAACATGTCATTCCGCATCCCCACAGCACCTCCCTCCCAGCAATATCAACATACATCTCTGGTTCTTGAAACTAGTCCCCATTTCTTTGGCTCATAGCTCCTATTGCCCCCTCACTGGGAAACCCTCTTTCTTTACCATTGTGAGAGGGCGCCCCCCCGCCCACCCCGCTGCCCCAGTAACCTATTATGATTACACAGCTGTCATGGCCTCTGTCTTCTGAGAGACTCTGAAAAACCTTTGTTTGTACTGCAATCCAGGATATCTTCTCTCTAACTTGATGGCAAATTTATGTACAAAAGGAACCATGTCTTTCACTCTTCTCAGAATTGAACTAGAAGGAATCTTATGGTAAGAACTCACTGGCAAGTATAAAAATACCATAGAAATGCAAAGACCCAAACAAGGCTGCATAAAAATAGTGGTGAATAAAGCAGATGGTCCACCAAAATAGGACCATCTTTTTAAATTTTAATATGTGCTCCTTTATAGCAGATAAACCTTGACTTTTTCCCTGATGTCACAATTTAACACCCTCTCTCTAACACTAAAGTGTACAGATCACACCAAATTATTCTTCTGAAATAGGAGAAATATAGAAAGCTGAACTTGAGTTCTTAAAGAGACCAAAAGATTAAAACAAGAATGCTTATATGGCTGGAAGAAAAGAAACTGGTGGATGACAGTTTACTTGCCCTCACATTGGGATTGTTTTTATTTTTGTCAGGGGAGAATATGAAGGCAAACCAGCTTAAAAAGTACGTGAAAGAGCAAACAATGGACAGCGACTGCGATTATTTCCAGAGTACGAGTGAATGCTGTAGATATTCAACAGGGCTCTCTGAAGAAATAAAGCTAATAGAATGTGCATGGAGAGACAGAGAGAGAGAGTGAGACAGAGAGAGAGAGAGAGAGAGAGAGAGAGAGACCCATGTATGATCTTCAGGGTGATTTGGGAATTGGGAAACTGGAAGCACAGGAGAGGTGATAGTCTAAGTTAAAGTCTGATGGTTAACAAGCTCAAGCTCTAGAAGAACCAATGCTTCAGCTTTAGTTTAAAGGTAGGATAAAGCCAGTGTCCCAGTTTAAAGAGAGTCAGATGGGAGGAACTCTCTTACTCAGGTAAAGATCAGTCTTTTTATTTGTTTTAGGCCTTCAACTGATCAGATGGGCCCACCCAAATTAGGGAGGGCAATTTGCTCTATTTAGTCTACCAATTTAAATTTTAATCTCATCCAAATCACACTCATAGGAACCCAGAAGGATGTTTGACCGAGTATCTGGGCACCCCATGGCCCACTCAACTAGACACACAAAATTGTCAAACTATATTTTGAGTAAAGTCAAATTCACTTACTTCTCTACCTCATAAATAACAAATGTTTTCAGATTCTTTACAATTGCTATGCTCATTTGCATGTTTTCTTTCTTATGGCTTAAATCTGTGTTTTTCATTCACGTCTGATTTGTGGCAATGCTGATGGACAGAAGTTCCATTTCATTCTCATGTAAAATTATGGATTGAATTATTGAAATACAGATTTGATGACTCAGTAAACAGGCATTTAAGCTTAACTATTAAATTTTAAAGTGTTCCTAACTATCTCTACACCCTGTGTTGTGGGGCACACAAAGGCTGTTGTTTGTATTCAGTGGAGCAGGACATCCACAAACACATTTGTTTACCTTGAAAACACATTGTGGTCATGTAAATGTTAAAAAGTCATTTAGCAAAACACTTCACTTAGTAGATCCACATGAACACCCGTACACAGAAAATCTGATACAAGTGGCTATTTGTAGAAACATTCCTTTGGAAAATGACTTCTTAGGCTTGGTGGAGGCGGTAAAAAGGACATAGGAGATGAGACTTGACTCCCAATTCCTGCTCTGGTTTGAAACAGTTGTCTGACCTTGGGCAAATCATTTCATTTGCTTTATCTACAATGACTCTAAGGGTTTTTCCAGTTACAGAAATCTCTACTTTTACAAAATAAAAGGATATTTCTTCTTCCTTATCATGGTTATCATAGGAAATAAAAAGATTCCATGAATGGAAACAGGAAAACTGTGCATATCTGGAAAACACTGGAAATTCACACCATTTGGTCCCAAGTCAAGCGCATCATCTTTAAAAACACAATTTGAATTAGGTTTCATAGCATTTGATCAGAAAAATCTTTTTATTTTATCATTTTGAAGTTTGTGACATTCATTAATTGTGAGTTGTCATAGTCTTCCAGTGCTAAAATTTTTAATAGAACAATCCATATCCAAAGGTACTAGAATAAGTGAGAGCTTTTCTTAGCAGCACCTGAGAACCAAATCTATTTCATCCTACGGGAAGCTGGATTTGACAGCTAATGGATCTGTTTGTTCTAAAATTACAGTCTGTTCCAAGGCACTTTTTAAGGTTTCTATCGACTCCATTATGTGTGAGATGTATAAATATGTATTCATAGTTATTCACTTCTAAGGAAAAAGATACAAGCACAATTATATTTAGACAATAAGATATGATGTTTAAACAACATAGTTTAGTTTAAATTTTAGCTAATTAAGAAGTTTCAATACCCACTGACCTTTTAGATATATGTACATTTTCTATGTCTAAAAACAAAAGGAACTTCTACTACAACAGAATTATACATAATGTTGGAAGTAACAGCACCATCACAGCTTCTAATTATGTGCTACTAATTCCGCAGCAGCTGTGCTCAGATGTGCATCATTTCTTTTGAGGAGGTCTTGGGGACATTGGTTTCTTTTCTAGTCAGAGCCATGTTTGTGCCCCTGCAGGTACCTGCTGGCATTTGAATCTTGGACTCTGATTCAGCACTGTGCCTTAATTTACCCAACCCATTTTCAACCCCTCACCCAATTCTGTGATTCAATTAAATCTTTCAATATAAATTGACCAAGATAGCTCACTTGGTTTTTGTCATTTGTACAAAAAAATCCTTACTGCTGTATTGATATTTTACTCAAAGTATAGCTAGCTGCCTTTTGTTCCATCCCTTTATTCTTTATTCTCCAGCTAAGCTGGTAAATTATTACATGGCCGGAGTTCACTAGGCTCCAATAATCTTATTCCCTCCAGGTTACATAGGTGCCTTTTAAGCTTGACCTCAGAAAGTATTTGCCTTTATCTGGAATCAAGGTTTGTCAATAGTAAGGTGATTTGGGATAGAATAAGGGTGTGATCCTCCTTAAGGGAATTTGGTATACATGTGCAGGCTGCTCTGTTGAATAGGAGAATTTGTTTTCCTGTTTCTCTAAGCTGAGAACAAGTCTTGGAAGTCTCCTGGTGTCATGTGCTAGAGGAGTATAGGGAACCAACTCCTTACAAGCAGCAGGTAGCAAGGACAAGAAAACACTGGTGGAATCACAGGAGAGCAGCTGGAGGAAAGTGTGCTGTGGTTTCATGCTGGGTGATTGCCCTGGGATGGGATTGAATGGGGCCCAGGAGGGTGGTGAAGAGAGGAGCATTCTGTGAGATCAATGGCCTGTGGAGAGGCTTCTGGGGAGGAACACACAGAGTGGTAAGAGATGGGACCACCATATAGAGTGGGAGTGGTCTGATGATCTGTGAAATATCTTACTAAGAACTTAACTATAGAATGCATCTGACATAGAAATTTGAATGGAGAAAGCCTTTCATATAGATTTGCAGAAGAATCGTTTGATCAAAATGAGATTTATGTCAGATTGTTCTCCAGGTTCTGTAGGAAATCTGAGCAAATAGATGAGGTGAATGACAACCCCTGTCCCCCACACTCCAGATGAGAAAGTATTGCCAAAATTGCAGGGATACATTGGAAAGGATGAGCTGGAAGGATACAAATACAAGACCCAGCATTGACTTGCTTTGTCAGGAAGGGAGGAGGAGTCAGACAAGAGAAGGAGGTCAGGCCTGAGGTTGACTTAAAACTGAGGACCTCAAGGAGAAAAGCACCCAATACAGCTGTTTGAAAGTAGGAAGGAGGGAAGAGGGGAGAGGGAACCAGCACTGAATATTTTAGAAAAAAATGTGTATGATGCTTCAAAACTTGGTATCTTCTAAGATAAGAATTCCAAAAAAGGACAAGAATTCCCCTCCCCCTCACCCCCCACACTCAATAATGATCAGACCAAAGTACTGGGCACTAAGAGAATTAATTCCATCTGGCCTTAATCTAGGAAACAGCTACTCAAATCAGTAACTCATTAACAAAACCATTTTATGTATTCATTTTTTGTCAAGAAATTTATCTGAATATTCTTTCTACCTCTTGCTTTTTCTTTGGGGAGAGGAGAAGGGTTGTTTGAAAATTAAATAATTGGTTAGTAATGATGATTATGAATAATCATACACATAAATAAAACTTATCCTCACAATCTATAGAAACTCTCCTGAGTTTTAAGAAGGGGAAATAAATGTAAAATCCATTTACATTTTTCATATATGCAGAGTTAAGCATGAACATAACAGAGCATCAATCATAGATGTGACACCCAGTCTTGACATCAAGAAACTTTCTTGTCCTGCTGACCTCTGTTTTGTCAGTGGCCATGTTGTATGCCATGTGACCCAAGGGCATCCAGTAACCAGGCAGATGTTTGGAAACAAGTCTGTTCAGACAGAGAGCATGGTGATTAAGTTAACCAATGAAATTCTTTCTCTTGGAAATTTTGTTTCTTAGAAACTCAAAGTCCATTGAAACTATACCTCCTTGACTCCAAAGTTTGATCTTACCTGTCTAGTCTCTGCAGACAGTTAGACAGAAAGATTCCATAATTTCTCCTCTCCCTGACCTATAACAAGGTCAGGTCCCTAGACCAGCATCACTGGCAAAGGTGAGTTCACTGCTGTTGGAATAGCCCAGAATCAAAGTGCCACAGCCAAGAGCCAGATTTGTGGGATCCTTACCTCTTCTACTCTTTTCCCTCCCTCCATCTCCACAACTTCAAATAAAGTTTCTTGCTTAAAGAGTGTACACACACACACACACACACACACACACACACAAAAAAAAAATAACTACAACATCTAAGCATTCTTTACTGATGCAAATTTAAGAACACTGGCCATGACCCTTCTCTCCTCAATGTTGCCAATATCAGTCCCGGAATCAGAGGCACTGTCCTCCTGAATGTCATCAAGGAGAGAGGCCAGTTGTAGCTTGCAAACAGCTAGCTCTAAAGTGAAACACACTATTGTCTGTGGCCTTTTTAATGTAGTAATAGAAAGGGGCCTGTCGCCATCAACCACTCATTAGAGGAACAGTTCCCCTGATTGATGGTTCAAGATCCACCTCTTTCCAGTTATCCCAGGTATAATTTACTGATCTTGCTGTCAGCTCAGAGCAATCAGCTTTTTCCTCAAAAGGATCAAGCCTGCAGTGGCTGCCTTTGTCCAGCCATTCAGCCATCAGAGCATCTACTTCAGCTATCTTTACAGGCTTCATGGGTGAATTGCCTGGCTTGTACTACATGGCAGTTCTCTGATGCTGTTGTACTTTTAAAAAGAAAGAAAGAGACCCTTCATCCTGCCCCAGAAGGAGTGCACAGTGCCCTCTTGATTCAGGTGTCTGTCTTTTACTGTCCCAATCAGTCTGGTGTGTTGTGTGGTATGACAGTTACAAGGAGAAATCCCTGCAGAGCAGCTCTGAGGTGTGCGAGGAAATAAGCTGCAACACACACTGTCTGGTTGACCAGAGGGAGCTACTGTGATGGCAGACTGAAAAGATATGGAATGCAAAGCAAACTACAGTGAGATATCACATCACACTCACCTGGATAGCTTTTTCAACAGCAAAGCCACAGCAAATGTCAGAAGAATTTGGAGAAACTGGAATCCATGCTCGTTGCTGTGGGGATGAAAAATGACCCTGACACAGGGCAGATTCTCAAGAAGTTAAGCATAGAATTAGCATCTGATCTAGCAATTCCACTTCTGGGTGTATATCCCCAAAGAACAGAAGTAGTGACTCAAAACAGGTGTTTGATATCAATGTTCACAGAAGCATAATTCACAATGGCCAAAATGAAAGAAAAAAACCTCATGTACATCAACAGATGAATGAGTGAACAGGATGTAGTATGTATATGTATGTGTACACACACACACATATATATGTATGACAATAGGGACACACATCATTAGAGTCTAATGACTCTCTCTCTTTTATATATATATATTTACTCACATATAAATATATATGTGTATGTGTACATACACATATACATACAAATATATCTACATATATCTATGTGTGTACATATACATACATATATAGAAAGAGAGAATTATATATTATTCAGCCTTAAAAAGTAGTGCTGCAACATGGATGAACCTCAAAGACATTGTCCTAACTGAAATAAGTCAGATACAAAATGAGAAATATATTATTCTACTTATATGAGGCACTTAGAACAGGTAACTTTCTGGAGAGAAAATAGTTTTTCCAGGGGCCGAATTGTGGGAGTGTTGGGGAGTTATTGGTTAATAGATACAGAGTTTGTTCAGGATAATTAAAATTTTCTGGAACTGGACAGAGGTGATAGTTGTACAACACCAGGAATGTATTTAGTGTCACTGGAATGTACACTCAACATGGTAAAAATTAAAAAATTAAAAATAAATTTAATTTGCTCAATCCCTAACCAAAGTGGCACAGTTCCATCTACCATCTTCTACCAGGGTGTTTGTAAATATGTTGTTACATTCCAACAGAGAAAACTAGGCAGTCTGATTCTGGAAGACTGGTTTTGCTGGACATCCAGGCTGCCTTGCTTCACCATTATTAATAAACTCTGCAACTGCAAAGCCGTTACAGTTTTCCAAGTTCAGACAAATTCGCGTCCATTTTTCTTCCTGTCCTCCTGAGCAAGTGAGCTCTGCTGTAGGCTGCAAGCAAGTTCTTCTCTTCTCCCTGAGAAACCTTTCCGAATGAAAAAAACATGGTCCGGAGCCCTTCCACCTTCTCTGTGCTGCTGGTTCTCAGCAATCTATAGTGCCTCTTGCTGCATTCTGCCCTTTACAGCAGGCTGGCTTTGCTCATCTGCAGACTTTGATTCCTGTGAGGCTGGGGATTACAGGCTGTCTGTTAGTCCTGTCTCACCAGAGTTTAATTTAGATTCTAATGGTTAGCAGTGCTATGCTACCCAGAACTACACGTAGGTCCTCACATCGTCCAAGTTGCCCAGTGATAGTCCTTCACAGTGTCACCGCAAATCTAGGACAGGGATAGCCAAACAGCCCTGCAAGCTGTCCATCCCGTGTTGGAAAAGGGAAGCCCTGTTCCTCTAGCTGGTGGAGTGTTCCCCACAGTCCTGGGGCACTATGATGCTGACACACAGCTTAGCCATGGTTTCTGCAGGCAACAATGCCTGTACACTGTAAATCTGTTGACAGAATAAAAACACTGGTGTTCTCACTTTAGAAGGAAATAATTGTCAGATTTCTGTGTAGGTACTGTGTTACTCAGCTTTCCATCATGCTAGTGCAATACCTGAGATAATTAACTTGTAAAGAGAAGAGATTTAGTTTGGTTCATGGGGTTCTAGTCCATGATAATTAGTTCCATTGTTTTGAGTCTATGGCAGAACAAAAACACTCACCTCACAAGTCAGGGAGCAAAAGAGAGGAAGAGGAAGGAGCTGGGATCCCACTATCCTTTTTGAGGGGATGCCTCCAATGACCTAAAGACCTCCCACAAGGCCCCACCTCCCAAATTTTCCACCACCTCCCAATAACACCACCCTTGAGACCCATTCTCTTACCCATGGACCTTTAGAGGACATTCAAGATTCAAAATATAACATGCACCAAATACACAGAAAATTCCTGTTGAAACACATTTATAAATTAGAAGTGAAAACACTCATGCCCCAGGAAGCATCAGGCTCACCCTATTTGTCATCTCAGTCTAGATGATTGGAACAAGTGACAGAGCTTGGAAATAAGTGTTATAATATAATGAGAATACAATAGTGGCAGCTGAGGATAACAGAGCAGACACCGAGGTGGCAGCTTGTTTGTTTTGCACCTTCATTCTTTGGAGGGATTTCCTCCTCCCCACTATGGATATTAGGAAAACAAAAACAAAACATTCTAATTTCCAATGCTTTCTTCCTCTTCCTACTCACTTCAGCTACTTCCCTTGTGAATCTCTATAATCTGGTAGCATGATTCTGACAGGTTAGCATCTGTTTGTGTTTGGTGTGGCATTTCTGATGTGGTGCTGGCTTTACTTTAAGCAGGAATAATTATTTAGAACAAAAGTAGTTCACAAGAGTGGGTGAAGGGTAGAGCTTCGGATCAAAATCTAATAGTCAAGCACTCTCTCTTTAAACAACGTTTGGCCACTGTCATCGGTACCAACATAATATTAAATCAATTAGACCATTCTATGGAGTTGGGATAAAGCTATGGGAAGTTCATCAGATCTGAAGGCTTAATAAAAATAAAATGCCATTCTTAAAGAATCCAACTAAAAACATATTGGAAGCAATGTGTAAATAAGCTTGTATAATGTGGGGTTATTTGTTGTATTGGCAAGTATTACCAAAGCACACTCACTCCCTTTGGAGAGACAGAACAATGCCCAATCCATTCCATTCTGGATCCCAAAGTTTTCCCCCATGGAATAATATGATTCTTATAAATCTATGTAGATTTCTAGTTTGTGCAATTAGAATCTAATAAAGCAATTAAGCCCTTTAAAAACTAGTCTTCCATGGGAATGGAAAGGAAGTATTGCATCTTACATGAGAAAGCAGTCATGATGGGAGCTGTCCTGGCCAAAGTAAAGGGTGGTGGGTATGCATGGGTAACATACACTACAGCAGCCTCTTTTCAAGAGTCTAGTAACACCGTCAGTACCTTTTCTGGATTTTCCTTCCTTGTGGGCATCACTGACAGCTGGAGGTAAGCATAGCTGCAGATTCTGTCGCCTCTACCTGGAAATTGTTGCCATGGTACCTTCGAGTAGATGCAGACCTGTGCACCACCCTTGCACTGGCCCACCAATATGTGCAGGGAGGTAGTGTCAGCCTCAGAACAAATGGAAACCAGGCCCAGATAGTCAGGTTGGCTATTTTGAATGTTCAGGCAAGAGAATTTGGCCCGAACACAGACAGTACTTGAATTTGAGATCACTGAAACTTTCAGTGAGTTTATAAATGGCCACATTACATTCAGCCTGGCCCACTGCTTGCCTGGCATTCTCCTGTTAAATTTGGAAGAAAAGGCATCAAAGTACTGTCCTAACCATGAGTACAATGTGCATCAAATATCCAAAGGAAGAGTCATGCAAATGTATGACAGTCCTGTATGCCTCAAGGAACACTCTTCATTTAGTTTCCGATGAATACTTTGTCCACAGCATTTTAACATTTCCCACACATTTATTCATCTTTTCATCACTGGGCCCAAACTACTCTTAGATTTTCTCTCTTTCTTCACACACAGGTGTTGCATACACACATGTGGTGAGCAAGCACACGCATAACACAAATGCTCTTCTACCTCACATTTTATATTAGAGGTCTCTCATTGAGGTATTGTTTTGGAAACTTGTGCTGTCTGGGTTTCCTGGAAGAATGAAGATGACTAAATATTCCTACCTCTCAGAGTATGTTGACAAAACATTTTATGATATTTCAGTACATTTAAGGAGCTCTAATGCTTTGTTTTAACCTGAAAATGCACACACTCTTTGTAATACTATTATCTTATCATAAAAGAAGGAAGAAAGGGAGGGAAAGAGGGAGGGAGGGAGGGAGGAAGTAAACTACAATCTTAATTTCCAATTAAAAGCCTAAGTGAAATGGTCCTTCCTAAAATTCGTAGACCACATTATCTTTGTAACATTTTTCCTACAAAAATCAAACAGATATAGAAATAGCTTCTTCCCATGGTTTTCAACAAGGAGAGGCCTAGCCTATGCTCCTGAGTTATATTTAGTCCCCCAAAACTGAAGCTACATCCAGGTTGCAGAGTGCTATGATATGCCAGGTACTTCATGTTGCTCTCCTTTCCTCTCATGAACTTCAAGAAGACTGCAACATGAGAACAGCCAATGTTTATAGAACATTGACTCTATACTGAATGTTTTCATGCAATATCTTATTTAATCCTCAAATCCAGACTGTGCTTTGTTATGATATAAAGAAACTGAGGCTCAGACAATTAACTTGATTTGCCTAAAGAACACAACACATGACAGCATTGAGAGCTAACCCAAGTCGGACTCCAGAGCTGTGTTTTTCTCCCTCAAGGTTGTTCACCTCCTGATAAGCAGGGAAATACTTTTCTCTGAATACATTCAGCTCCCCAGTTGGGGAAGCCAATGCTTTGTGGTTAGGAAGCTCTACAGAGTGAGAGAACAGGGACTATTATGGTATTCCTAAGAGTACCTCACAGTATCAGGCTATTATTGGGATTGTTCACAAGTCATGGCTTGCAAACTTTGGGGCACATCGGAATTAGAGAATTTGTTTAAAAATGCAGATTTCTGGGCCCCGCTCTAACCAATATTTTTTCCAAATAGTACAGAAATGTACTATTGCTTTAATAGGTTCAGACTATGACATTTCTAGTCTTAATGGTTTATCTTGTGAATGGCAGGTGTCATCAAGCATCTTGCCACTAGGAAACTTACAATTTGGTGTGATAAGCAAGATATTTATGCAAACAGATATGCAGTATGTGGAATGGCATGCACTTGTGTTGAGATTTTAGTAGAAACTGCGCGAATGTAGCAGGGAAACAGAATAAATCATGTAACCTGGAAAATGGGGATGTTAAATAAACGTGCATCACTGAGTAGCAGTGGGTATTAACTGTGAGCTAAAGATGTTTCATGGCCTTTAATTTAAATGCCAAGTAAGCACTTCCAATGTGAGCCTCAGGTCATTTGCTTTTATGAGGAAGAGAATATTCTGTTTTTCCAAAGCAATGATGCATTAGTGTCTGTGGGATTCCTTTTATTGTCTCTATATTAGCGTTTAAAATCTACATGCAAAAAGAAATCTATGTGGTGACTCACATCCATAGTCCTTGCCACTGGGAGGCTGAGATCTGGAGGACTGTGGTTCATGACCAGCCTGGCAAGTTCTCAACTCTAACAAGTTCTCAACCCCATCTCAATCAATATCTGGTCGTTGTAGTGTGTCTATCACTCCATGCCATGTGGGAGACAGAGATTAGGAGGATGACAGTTCCAGGCCTGCTGGAGCAAAAAATTTGGGAGACCCCATTTCAATGGAAAAAAGCTGGGTGTGGTATTATGTGCCTATCATCCCAGTGATAGCAAGAAGTCTAAAATAGGAGAAACACAGTCCAGGCTGGCCTGGACAAAAAGTGAGACCCTACCTCTAAAATAGCCAGAGCAAAAGGGTTGGAGGTATACACAGTAGTAGAGTATCTTTCTAGCCAAATACTGAAGCCCTGAGTTCAAACCCCAGTACCACCAAAAAAAAAAATCTATCTTTTGACTTTTAAATATATTTCCTTAAATATAATTATTAACATCTTAAAATGGTATATCAGGTAGCTAAAAATTGCCTTTACTTTCCTTTAAGTACTTTATCATTAAAAGATTGAGTTCTCACAGCCCTCATTTTGTCACCATCTCTGGAAGTTATTTGTGTGCCCAGGGCCCTATTCTTGTTACATTTGATTAGGGAAAATGGAACAGTAAGAACAGTATTGGGCATAATATTGGAACAATGCATTGTGAAGTAGCAGCAAAGAATTAGTAACTGAAAGTGTTCTACATCTTACAAGTCTTTTAAGATAGAAAATCCATCATAATCCCATATGCGCCTACTGATACACAGTAGCCCCTGATATAGCAAACAAGTGGCTCAATAACCATGAATGAAGCAATGTTCCCTCAAAAAGATAATTGTGTTTATGAATGGCATCTGTTCAAATAACTTAGAATGCTATAGTTCTGGAGTATGCTGTGTAAGGAGGGAAAAAGAAATACAGTGGATTTAATACTACATCTGTGACTAGTTAGTTATGGCTACCTCTAGGTATTTGGTGGTTTCAGCAAAAGTTCTAATTCATATTCCAGATATCAATAACTATAGGGAAGACTGTAAAACTACATAGACAAAAGATTTGATACACCCACTAGTTTAAGAAAACTGAAAAGTGAACGCAGCTCCCTGCTGACCTGAAAATTGCATTCAGTGCATCATTTCATGAGGTATCTATGGGTATCTATGCACAGATGGAGGCTTTGTATAGAAATGAGGTATCCTGCAGGTCCTTATCAATGCTGATTGCAAAAAATGCACTAGATTGTCAGGAGAGCACGGGAAGGACATAGCAAAGGAAACATTGCTACAGTTACCCAGGAGCTTGGAGACACTAATTATTACAGCTAGATAAGACACTGGGTTTGGATTGTCGCTGTTACTTTTCAACTATGGCTGTTGAAGGCTGACTTTTATTTGATTTAATACTTTTGCTCAGACATATTTCATGTCTATTAATTTCCTTTCTACAAATCACTAATTATTCTCTTCAGGCTTGCTTTTTTTTTTTACATGTTTTGATATTATTTGCCTTTGGAAAATTTGAATTTTTTATTAAACAGAATATACAAACAGCATGTAATCTGGTTGGCATAGGTAGCTAGGTATGTAAGAAGCTAATGAGTAGAGTTTTAGGAGGATAAGCTTGGTAGAGCCTAGAAAAAAGCAAAAATAATATACCAGACAAATTTAAAATGAATTGATAAAGAATTCAAAATCTAGACATTTTCTAAAAGAGCTAGCCATTTTCTCTTTTTTCTTTTGGTAAACTGATTGGTGCCTACGTCTTTATTTATGACTTCTTGTTGTTGGTGGTAATGATGATGATAATGGTATGTGTGTGTGTTTGTGTGTGTGTGTGTGTTTGTGTGTGTGTGTGTGTATTGGGAGATGAAACAAAGGCCTTACATGTGTTAAGCAGGTACTGTATCACAGAGCTACACATCCAGCCTTTGTTCTGCATTTATAAGCTTTTTTTTGGTGGTACTGGGGTTTGAACTCAGGACCTTGCACTTGCTAGGCAGGCATTCTACAACTTGAGCTACACCTCCAGCCCCTGGGTTTTAATTTACAATGGTGACACTGCTTGATACATACCATTCAGGTATTTAATGTATATATAATAAGTTTACAAGTTGAGTTTTAGGACAGTAAGCTGGGTTTAACGTAACTTACTCATCTGTGTTCTTCCAGAATGCAGAAAAAGCAAAAATCACATCAATGGTCAATGCCATCTGAAGAAAACACTTAGGAGACAGGCATAACATACCATGCAGGACAATGGGAGAAGCTTTAGGGTTGGTCAGGATGCAGAAGAAGCAAGGGGAAGGCCTAGCCCTCAGCCTTAATTTGGGTATGCTCCTGATAGGTAAGACCAGGCAAGGGATACAGCCAAGGATTGGTTAGTTTGCATAATTTGGGGGAGACTTGTGGCATAGTTGTCCCTAATTAGTCTGTATGTGGCCCTAGATTGATTAGGTGCAGGAAACATGTAGGCACAGTGTGTGAGGGTTAGAAAAGAAGGTGGCTCTGATCACAGGGGCAGTATAAACAACTGTGGCAATCAGTTTGGCCCTGTGACTAATGGATGTCAAATACACAAATACAGAACCTAAGGAAGTACTGTTAGGGCAAAGACAAACAATCCCTTCCACCAGGAACTCAGAATCTAGTAGCTAAATCAAGTATTTATGCTGATAAAGTAAATCCAAAATATGAATGATGCTGCTATACTAGCAGCTTGTTATGGCTTGGGCCTCAAATGTCCCCCAAAGGCTCATATGCTAATGGCTTGGTCACCAGCTCACGCTACTGCTAAAGGGTGGACCCTTTAGCAGGTGGAGCCTTGTAAAGGAAGTTAAGAAACTGAAGGTGTGCCCTTGTAGTGGGTACTGGAGCCCTGGCTCCTCCTGGCTTTTTGCTTCCTGGCCAGCATGAAGTGAACAGCATTGCTCCACCATGCACTCTCCGCCATGATGTTCTGCCTTGCCACAGGCCAAGAAGCAACAGAGCCAATTGATGATCTGAAACCTCTGAAACTGTAAGCCAAAACAAATCTTTCCTTCTTATAAATCGATTATCTCAAATATTTTCCACAGTGACAGAGAACTGACTAACACCCAGTTCAAACAAAAGATGATGGACGTTTTAGAGAGATAAGCAAGGGAACAGAAAGTTTTCTTTCTTTAATACCCTCTTCAATATTGAACTAGAATAACTACTTCAAAATCATACAAACCTGGGGCTGGATGTGTGGCTCAAGTGATGGAGAGCTTGCCTAGAAAGTGCAAAGTCCTGAGTTCAAACTCCAGTATCATAAAAAAAAATGTAAGAAAATGGACTGGGGTATGGCTCAAGTGGTAGAGTGCTGGCCTAGTTAGCCGTGAATTCAAGCCCCAGTGCCACCTCCTCCCCCACCCCCCACCAAATCATATAGCCTTGTTAATAAATGCTACCCAGTGCACATGGAAGGACATAAGTCAAGGCCTTACCCAGTGCCTGGCCCATAAGAAAGGTTAAAGGAAAGAAGTTCTTATATCTCCCTCCCACCTTGATGTCATTTTTGTCTTGCCATACATCATTGAATTAATGACAGCCTGACGTCATTCTTTTACTAAATAGAAGTATTCTTTGTTTGCAATTAATATTGGTAGACAGTTTGGCTCATAGTTGTTCATGATTCTTTGTAGATTTGTTTGTTCGCAGGGCCTTGCACATACTAGACAAGTACTCTACCACTGAGCTACACCCCCACCCCAGTTGTTCGCATACTTTCCATTTCAAAAGAAAGTCACACAGAGTTAAAAAAAAAACAAAACCTGGGTTAATTTTGAGTGATTCTTGATAAGTTGGTGTGTGATGGGGGAGAGGCAGCCTAGAGGTGCCCAGATCTGGACCTCTGTGGTGATGGTCACATCTCTTTCTGCTAGAACCACATTGGCATTTCCCTGTTCCAGTGGGACCTCATCCAGGCACTGCCATTCCTGGAGGGCATTACCACTTGAGGGTTTCCTTATGAATCTGGCAAAGAATTATAGAGCACAGGCTCAGGATGCTTGGAATGTCCTGTCTACCACTAGCAAAAGCAATCCTTTCCAATGAGGAGTGGTAACAGGGTTTGGGAGAGAGACAGAGAAGCTGTTTCCCATTAATTTATAACCTTTTGTAGGAAAAAGCTGAGACAAAGATAGTCTATAATTAAAAATTATTTTTCTCATGCAATAACCATGGAGATTCAATTTCCATGGAGTAAAAGTATATGATTTAAAATGTTTACATTTTTCTTAGTCCCTAGGGTTGTAAATTTTGTTTCAGTGCCAAATCCTCTAAGCAAACAGCCATCAAACATCTAATACACTTGATGCACAAAGGCCATTGCTGAGTTAGTCTGTATCATGATACAATGATATCCATGGCTACTGTGTTTTCATGTATATTAAACGCCAATCATTCTGTTCCGCTCTCAACAAACATTATTTCCAATTTTTGTGCTCTATCCTTACTTCTTAAACTTTACTGTGTGCAATAATCATCACAACATTTATGTGAAGAACAGATCCCATGAACTCAACCATACAAATCAGAAATTCTGATTATGCCTATGGTTAATGAAGCCCAAGCATCTATTAGTCAACCCCTCTCACTAGGTCAGGGCTTAAAATAATTAGGCAGTATAGCCTCTGAGTTACGATAAAGTCTGTCAGTATTTAAAACCAGATTTTATTAGTATATGTTGATATAAGACTCTTGCTAGTTTTTGTATAACCATCATTGTTTGACCTTCCAGAACGAGTCAACAAGAAGGAATCAAGTTTTTATCAAGAATATTAATCTTTTTTTAAAAACAAATATGAGAACTGGTAGTGTTTTTACAGACCACGGGGGGAAAGTCAAAGAATATCTAAGTCAGCTAAAGGAAACTTTACAATCTTCAAAGACCAGCCCTAAAGGAAGGAGAGAGGTGGGTTGTTCTAGGTCTTTGCAAAGGCAGTAGGTTAAAGAAACAAGGGCTTTGTCTTTTTTCCTTAAGCAGGCTCTTAAGCATTCTTTCTCTGGTCATTGCACATCTGCCCCATGAGTCAGTAATCCCAGTTCCTTCCTGAGTCTGTAAAATCCCTTGTCCAGGACTCAGGAGAAGGCGGGGACATTGGGCATCCGGGGCTGGGTCCCAGCCCATGTTCTTGAGGCTTTGTGAGACTTCTAACAGCATCATGCTACAAGTTGTTTTGCATCATGTTTTACGTTTTACATCATATAAACAATAGGTATTTTCTCCTGTGTTCTAACCCCCCAGCATCAAGTAGGTGGGAGAAGTTGCAGGAAAGCAGGTGGCAACTGGGAAATTAGGAGGTTAGGAAAAGGAATGTTATTCCCCTGTAGGTCAAAACACAATGTACACAGGTGTTTTTTGAGTTACCAAGACCTGACTTAGGAAGAAATGCCATCTTGTATAAAACCATAATCACAAACATATGTTATATATGCATATGTGTGTGTATGTGTATATGTGTGTATATATACACACAGATACTTATTTATATGTCTGTTTTCCCCTATCTCCTATCCACCATCCCATGTGTGTACACTGGAAACCAGTATGGAAACTAGCCAAATGGATTGTTCTCACTACCTTTCATCTTCATTTGTCTTCTTACACGTATAATTCGGACAATCACCAATACATCCCCATGCATCTTTTCAGCCTTACCCTCCTTTCTCTCATAATTCTATTCCCAGATCTTTAGATCTTCTGTCCATGATGCCCAGCACCAGCACCATTTTCTCTCCTAATTTTTTTCCATTCTGTTTCTTCATTGGAAATGGCCTTAGTCATGGCTGGAAAACATTGCGGTAGGGCTAGTGACACATCTGTGCTGAGCAAACAGAGAAGCCAAACGTTTTGAAATGAGGACATCATGATAAAGAGCCAGGGCCAAGAAACCACAAAAATCTTTGAAATTATTTTGTCATCTTTTTTTGAATCTCCTGTATCTCTACCTCATTACCTTCCTCCAATTAAATCTGTCTTGTCAGCTTTTCTGCTAAAACACAATTTCTTATCAAGCTTTATTTTGTTTAGCTTCTTTCCTAAGTATTGTATCAATGTTATCTTCTGTTATTCTACAGGATTTTAGATACATTATAAAACTTCTACGGGTTTGACCCAAAACCCCAACAATATGACATTGTTGTAGGACTAAACAATTCCTAATCTCAGTTTACTAATTGATAAATGGTCTTCCAGGAACATTTGGCTCTGTGTGTGTCTGACATATAAATAAGCAGGTATACCTACTATATGTAGGTATATACATATAGTATATGTATTTTATACATTCACATATCCATGGATATACACATGCTTGTGATTATGTTTTTGGAAAACAGTCACATATAGGTGCCCCACAATAACAAAAGTTATTTCATTGAGTTGGCAAACTGAGGATGTCATTGAAGAAACCCATCCTTGGAAGACACCAAAAAGTAATAAAATAACTGTTAAATACTGACTTGACAACCCCCAAAAGTCTTCTGTGTTTCATTTTCCTTTAAAATTTTTTCCCATCCAATTTCCCCAGTCTGGGGATTATGTTTGTGTCTCTGCTTAGTCACTGCCCACCTGTTCTTTAGGGTGCTCCCCACAGTTTTCCTGGTGGTTCCAGCCCAAACTGTACCATTTTCTGAAACCTGAATTATGCCAAGTGCTAAGCAGGTATTATTTAATTCTCATACTCTCCCATGAGGTGAACCCTGCCACCCCTATTTTATTAGAGAGGAAACTGAGGCTAACAGAAGTGATATAACCAGAAAGTGGCAAAATCAGCCAAGATTGGGACCCAGCTACCTGCTTCTTGAGCCTCTGATGATGCTATCTGCTCCCACCTCCCCTAACTGGCTTCCTTGGATGTCCTGTTGACAATACAGCACTTGGTTATACTGTTTTCTTTTCTAGCATTAGTGTGTTTGGGTTTTTTGTTCTCTATTAGATTATATAGTGTTTAGTGTTTTTGATTAGGTTATACATCCCTCTGAGGAGCATATAAAGGCTCAGACATGAAGAGAGTATAAATGTCTTTAGTCATTAATGGTGTCAGGATAGCAAGCACGGTCCTACAAACATGGTGGGGTTAAATGACTTTCTGAGGATTCAGTGGGGTGTGCAATAGCTTTTGTCTGGTGAACTCAATTTAGCCAACACTCCTTGCTTCGCTCCAACTTCTCAGCAAAGTTTAACATGTTATGTCTTTTCTCTGCCCTCCAAAGTCTGAGAAACTTTGCTCCTGCACAGATCTGGGAAGCAGTCTAATCTTTCTGCCTCTCTGTGGCTGCAAGGGAAACTTGGAGTGGGGTTGGGGTCAGGAATGTTCAGGCTAGTGTGAACTCTCCCACTGACCTTCTCCTGTTCTCCCACCCCAGCCTTTTGGCAAATCCCACTTCAGGCTTCGGTTTCCTCACCTGCCATCAGAGGATGGACCAGTTGACCTCCAAGGTTTCTTCCAGGGCCACAGCTAAGGCTCTAAGATGTTGTTTAAAGAAGTAAATCCCAAATATTAAGCTGTTGTCACCACTACTGTTTCTGCTTTCCATGCCATCACTGTGTTGTGTGTTGTATGTGTGTGTGTGTGTGTGTGTGTGTGTGTGTGTGTACGTGCACTGTTTGTGTGACTTACAGGAATGGTTTGTGTGCATCAGTGTGTGTATAGATCTGTACGTGCTCCTGAGTTATCTGTATATGTGGGCATTCGCCCAGGGTTGACATGTCCCAAACGCTAGTGACACGTTAAGAAGGGAAAGGGTGGTCAGCCCACCTGTGCCTTCCACGCAACTCTCCCTGTCTCTGAGGCTCGCGCACCGCCCCCTGCCCTGGTGCCGCCCTGTGGCGCTAAGAACCTAAGCTTGACTGTGGCCAGGGATGTGGGCGGGGCGAACGCGG
Source organism: Castor canadensis (assembly GCF_047511655.1). NCBI lineage: Eukaryota > Metazoa > Chordata > Mammalia > Rodentia > Castoridae > Castor > Castor canadensis. The sequence continues at coordinate 52,913,187 of NC_133400.1, forward strand.
GCGGTGGGCGGGGCGAACGCGGGCGGTGGGCGGGGCGAGCGGCTGCGCTCCGGGCATGCTCGGCCAGGGCGGCTGCTGCCTGGGCGGGTGGCGCTGGTCCCCGGCCGGCCCGAGCGGCGGCGGCGGCGGCGGCGCAGGTCAGCATGAGGGAGCCACTCGGTAAGTCCCGGCGTCTGCCGCGCTCCTGACACCCGCTATTTGGCTCCCTCCCGCGGCGCTTAGCGGGCCTCTCCCTCAGCCTCCCGCGCTCGCCCCCCAACTTCTTCTGCCGGGACGTTGCTCCGGTCCCTTCCCTAGCTCTAGGAGATGTCCGCACCCCTGGTCGCAGCCCCGCCCGAGCCCCCGCGAGGTGTCCAGCCCGCAGCTTAGCCGCACGGCGGGCCCCATGCCCGCAGCCTGGGGTTGGGGGGCGCCTGCGAGCCTGGAGGGTCCCCGCCCCTCAGGTGCCCAGCCCACGCGCGGGGCTCCCTGGGTGGGTCCGGGCGGCGGCTGGCGTTAGCGCCGTGGCGCCTGGGGGCGCGGGAATGTCCCAGTCCCTCGCCATCCTTCCCGCGTTGTCCTCCACGCCGGGGTTCAGCCAACCTCCTTTCTCGGCCGCGCCCCCAAGCCCCGTGGACACCCCACCCCACCCGAAGAACTGACAGCCTCAGGGGTCCCCGGTTCTCGGAGCGCCCCTCGCAGTCGGGACTGCAGGCGGGACGTTGGGAGCTCGCCCCGGCTCTCCGCTCTCTACTCGGGTCTCCGCCCCAGTGTCGCGCGCCCGTAGCGCCGCGCCGCGCCGCACCGCACCGCACAGACCCGCTGCGGATTAAGGCGCTAATCAGCGCTACCTCCCAGCTAGTGCTCATGGCGTGCGAGGTGGAAAGTGTTGCCTGTAAATCTCCTTAATCGGCTCCTGGGTGGGATCTGGAGCCCGCCCGTCTGGGTCTCTGCACCCAGATCTCCGCTAGCACCCCTGACCCCACCACACCCCCAGTTGCAGTCAGTTTACTCCCAGATGCGGGGGTCTCAGCGTCTAGGTGTCCTGAGCACAGTGCTGCTGAGCACCCACAGCTAAAAGCCGCTCTTGCTGCTTGTCACTCACGGGCCAAAGAAGCCGAGTGCCACGGATTCGTCTGGGGGTTTGAAAAAGAAGCTCTGATTTCACTAGTGAAAAAAAAAATAAAAGGGGAACTTATGCCAGCGCCACCTGGCCATGCTCCAGTCTTCACTCATCCACACTCTCTAGGAGCACAGGACTTTTATCTCCAGGTTCCCGCATCCCTCACCCCAGTCTGGATGCCTAGGTACCTGGCCTTGACTTCCAGAGAGGACTGAGCTGAGTGGACCACACAACCCCCCGGTTTTTCCTGTTGGTGACAGTTTAATGTGATGTTTGTCCACAGCTTTGTATTTTCCTTTGAGTTTTTGTGTTTTCAGACTTAAAAAGAGTAGACTCCCCAGGGATTTATTTGGGGGGAATGTTCGGATTCTTGGGAGGAAAGTGAGAGGTGGGATCCTGGCAACCAGAAATGCTTTGTCAAAAAAGAAAAGAAAAAAGCAGACTCAGTAGTGTAAAATGAATAGTCAGAGGCTGTGGAGGTAAAAGTTAGGAAAAAAAAATGCTTTATGTCAGGTGCTTTTAGAATTTAAAATGACTGAATTGAGACTGTAGCAAAGCAAGAACTGGAAATCATGGAGATTCTGTTTCACAGGGGTTGTGTTGGTTTCATTGTGAAATAAAAAGTTTGATAAATAGAGTTTGATAAATTCCTCTGGTTTTCCATAATAGTCTGTGGATTTGGACTTAATTGTTTAGCTTGATATTAAGTCTAATTCTCAGTCACCAGCTGAAGGAGCTTCCTGAAGGTCTTTCCCTGTTAACTCTAGACAGGCAGCATATACCAAACTTTCACTCCCTCTGGAGTGGGCAAGCAAATATTTGTTGACAGAGGCCTTTAATCTGTTGGGCCTTCCTCCTGCAAAATGTCACTCTCTGCCTTGGAGAGGGAAGGTCAGGGCCTTGGCAGGCCCCAGGGATTTAGGGGGACAGGGAGGGTGGAGGAAGCCTGATTCAGGAAAAAAAAAAAGTTTGTCTTCCATCTCCTTGGAACATACAATGCTTGTGTGGCCACGTGCTCTGAAGGGCTTGACAAGCTCATCAGAGTTATCTGATAGTTCATCTGAGAATTAGATTCCAGAGCCTGTGGTGTATTGTTCAGTAGCTATGGAATATAACTGGTGATCTGAGCTATACAAGGAAAATAGATAAGCACCAGTTTTTCGGTTTTTAAAAGAAGACAAACATGAAAAATTCTTGAGACCTACATTTTAAAATGCAATTTAAAGATGAATTCTTTCTTTATGCCAGTAAAGAAAGCCCAGGAGTTGGTGTCTCTTCCAAATCCTGCTTGTCCTGGCTAGGAGAACCCTCTAGTTTAGAAGAACAGTAAACACCCACCCTAGTAGGAGGCCCGAGTTTCCCTTTTAATGAGTTTGGCTTGACTCCATGGGTAATTAATCTAGAGAGAGTTTAGAACACAGAGCGTTGGATTGAAACAATTGTTCTGTTGTGGATTTTATTTTGATAAGCAAGGACGCTGTCTTTGCAATCCATCCCAGCTGAGCCCCTTGCTCTGCAGTATCTTTTGGTTCTTAACTGATGTTGTTTTTCACCTTTTGGGTGGGAAGGCTTATCTCCTGCATGGAATCTTATATTGTGCTTTGCCTCAAGGGCCTGCTGGCTGAGGGACACTGACTTGCTGAAGTCAGCAGCCAGGGAAGGGAAGGCCTGCCTTTCAGTGCTTTGCTGTATCCTTAAAGCACTAAAAAATAGTACTTGAAAACAACACACACACACACACACACACACACACACAGAGGAATCCCCTCGAACACTAAAACCTCAGTCATCTTAATTTAAATTTGGTGTGTCTCCTTTCAAATATATTTATTGCCTTTACTTTCTGTAACTAAATGTATTTTCCAACTTTCTGTTGATGATATGATCTTTGCTGGCAAAGATCTCTTCTCAGACTACTGTCTAGAGTTTTCTGCTTATTGGTTATCTCTTTATAGTTTACCTAATAAGCTTGTTTCTCCTTTATGGTCATACTGTTATGAACAGTGCCAAGGTATAGTTCAAAGAGAGAAAGAAGAAAAAGAATTGAGTGTGTGTGTGGGGAGAATAGTTGGAGAAAGAGAAACAACTGCTGATGCTAGCTATCTCTTGGCACAGCGGGCTCACTGAAACTTTTTCCTTTTTGCTTAAGCATTGAATTTTGCAATGTTTACTTTGGAAATAACTTTATATGTCTTTTGTAATTAGAAAATAAGTAAAATGTAATAATTATAGGAAATAATTTGAACCTTAATGTTTTTAGAAAACTCTGGCTCTTTTATGCCAAAGATATTTATAAATAAAAAGCAAAACTAGTGTGTTAAAAGTTTAATAGAACATTTTAGCAATCTTTACATGAAGCAGTTGACATATATGATGATAAGGGAATAAAATTCTAGCCTATTATGTTACAGTTTTTTTTCAAATAACCCCAAATTTCAGAGGAATTTTAAATCTTATCCAATTTCAGTCTGTTCTTAAATGACTAGCAATCTTTTAGAAATGTTAATGAGGTACTTAGGGTTCCATAAAGATGGGGTGAAGTAGCCAAAATACTAATTGTGTGATACAGAGTTTACAGGTGGAAAGAAAATGGGGGTTGGAGAGAGAGAGAGCTCTCACTAGTTGTGGAAAGAAAAGATAATACTTATTAAACTTAAGTGCATAAAATTGGGCACTTTTTTGCCTTTTCTCATTTTTAGTCACTGCCTTAACTCAACCCAACCCAGCACGTTCCAAGTTCCTTTTGATCTTAGACCCAAGTTTTCCATTTCGTTTTTTTTTTTTGCCACCTTAAGGAAAGCTAACTCAGTGATGCCTGCCCTGCTAAGATGGTTACTTCATAGATTAAATATGCTTTTTATGTCTTATTCGAGTTTAACAACTTGAGTGCTCTGGCAGCACTGACCATCGCACTGCCTGGTATGGTAATAACAGTTTGTGAGAACTTACTGTCCCAGAACTTAAAATGGAGCTGTGGAGTTATTTCTTTAATAATTAAGACTAGAAAGGGAAGTGGCAGTCCTATTGTTCATAATAAAACCCACAACTCCACCATTAAATAAAAAGCTGTAGAAAGCATTAAAACTCTATGTATTAGTTAGCAACATACTCCATTCTGGCTTGTTTTATGTCTTGGCTGTTTACCTCTTGTTTAAAGAAAGCACTTCGTTATATATTAATCATAACATTAGCCCTAAAAGTTGTCAGTTGGAGAAATATTTATACTGAACTGCCAACAATTTGAGGGACCAATTACATCTTAAGTATGGAATGTCAGTGAACACAAGTGGGAAGTTTAAGGTTATTAGAGGAGGACCATTGTCTACTGGAGACCTTTATGGGGTAAACTGTAATCTGGAATTAGAGTTGTTCAGTGGAACATGTGACTTTAGATTTACTGGAAACAGGTTGAGTCTCTGGCAGATAGGACATATGTGCTATATACTAGAACCATATGTAATGTACTATTCATTTATTTTCTCCAGTGTTTCTTTTATGGCCATTGAGTCTTTCAAATATGCAATATATTTTCAAAGGTACACTTTCCTAATCCTTCCTAAGCAGCACTTTTTTTTCCTTTTGGGCTAGAACATGAACTAAAGATTAATAAAAACAGACAAATGCACATATACTATCAGAATATTTTTAAAGCAGTGTTTGTTGTTGGTGAGGGCATGGTGAGCTATATTATTTTTATTTATAAACAGTATAGCTAATTATAATAATATATAAGTTACAAATATTAAGTTCTCTTAATATACTGATAAGTTATAAGTGATGACTAATGAAATACTATATTAATATAGTTTAATATTAATAATGTATTTATTATATTAAATTATATAATACTTAAGCTAGTAGGAAGTATAGATATAAAGTTAATCTCAACTATGCTAAGTATATGAAGTTGCCAGTATTTGATCATTTTGGACTTGCAAAATGATAAGGTCATATGTTTTGGCCTAATACATTTCATGACAGAACATAATGAAATAAAGTTAATGTATAAATAATGGAAACATTTTTTAAACCTCAGAGGCTAGTGCTGTTGTTGATATTTTGGTATGATTCTTCTTGGTGTTTTTCTCTCTTTCTATGCATATGTGTACAAATAAAATTGATAACACACTAGTCTAGGGGTCTGTATCCTGTCTTTGTTGTTTAATATGGTAGCATGTCCATTTCCCTGTGCCATAATAAACCTAAAACTATAATTTTATATGGATGTATACATATTATAGTCCACTATGTGTATGCACCAGAATTTTTTAAACTACCCTTAAATGGACATTTACCTCAATTTATTTGTTTATTTGCTTTTGGAAGTTCTGGAGTTTGAACTCAGGGCCTATGAATTTGCTCGATAGGTGCTCTGCTGCTTGAGCCATGCCTCCAGCCCTGGCTCAGTGTTGCATTGTAAGTAAAACATTGTGCATCTCTGGCTATTTCACTAGAATGATCCCAAGAAGTGAGATAATTAGTCCACAAGGTTTCAGATATGTACAGATTTTATTACCTATTGCCTGACCACTCTGAAGAAAGGAAACATCCATTTGCACACAGCCCCTGGCACGCACTCATACAACCACAAGTAGGAGAGCCCTGACAGCTCATCATGCCCTCACCACCAATAAACACTGCTTCTCAAAAGCTTTTGTAACCTGGAATATGAATAATGACAATTTGGGTTGACTTTCATTTCTTTGTAGATGAAGGCAATTTTTTTTTCATATTTGGATGGGTATTTATCTTTTAATTTTCAGTTTGTGTTCTAAGCAAATTTTAAAAAGGGAAAATGTAATATGTTTATTAACATTTTGTTTCACTGATTTGGGAGACCTTGTAACTATAAATTATGAGAATAAAATATTGTCATATAATGAAAAAGGAAGAGAAAATGTTACATATTAAATGGCATTTGTTTGCTACAGTCCACCCCTAGTGATGAGAATATGGATAATTGAAATAATCCTGCCTAGACTGTAACATCTACCCGGTTGAGTGCTGACTGGCTCTGATTTGTCTTTATATTCTCCAGTGCAGAGCTCGTGGTCTGGCAAGTCCATTGCATAGCAAGTGTCTTGATGGATTTAGGCTGGAATAAGTAAGTGTGCAATACTTGCTCTTTGGGATGGAGAATTGTCAGATAGCTCACTCCTGGTCCTCCTTTTCCCAGTGTGTGGCCATTTACCTCTGCTGTCCCAGCGTGGACTCTGCATGGGTGCTAATGAGGCCAAGGTCAGAGGTTCTATCTGCATATGACCTATTTAGCTTTGTTCTGTGTCATGGCCACAAGCTGTACTCTTATTTATTTATTTATTTTCTCTCGTGGCCAGCTGAGAAATAAATGCATACTGTTTATCACAAGGGAGAACAGGCAGGTAGGGGGCGGAGAGAGGGGACGGTAGGAAGCAGATTTCTAGAGCTAGGTCAGCCTTACTAGAACTTCCTTTTCTCTCATGCTGTGTTCCAGGTTCAATCCAACGCAGCACAAACACACACACACTGACACTCAGCAACACAGAGAATAGATACCCAACAGTGAAGGGGAGACCGCTCAGCTTACTCTTAAATCCCGTGGATCGTTAACAACTTCCTGGTTTCATTTATTTATTTATTTATTTATTTATTTTATTTTGGTCATGCTGGAGTTTGAGCTGTGGCCTCAAGCTTGCTAGACAAGCATTCTACCACTTAGGCCATGCCTCTAGCCCAAGAAATTTCTGATTTTATAACCCCAGCCATTTGGGTGTAAATAGCATAGCTAATACTGAAAGCAACTCAGAAATCTGCCTCATTTTAATTGCGTTAAGTAGTCTCATTCAGGTTATTTGGAAGGGACAAATAATCTTTGATAAAAACCCTTTTGCAGTGATTTGGGGAAAAGAAAATTTTGTGGGAATAGCTGGATTAGTCAAAATCAAATTACCTGTCATCTTCTCAAACCAGTAGTTATTTCCAGTTTCCATGAGTGGGATGATGAATGATCCTAGTCACACCAAGGCTGAAATTCACTGTACTTTCCTTACTTCTTTCCTTTTTCCTTCCTTGTCCTTCCATCCCTCCTCCATCCCTCTCTCCCTCTCTCCCTTCCTTGCACAGTATTGGGATTTGCTTGCTAAGCAAGCACTCTATCACTTTAGCCACTTCTCCAGCCCTCACTGGGCCTGGCCTGGAGCTATGAACCTCTGGATCTTAGCTTCCCAAGTAGCTAGGATTATGGGTGTGAGCCACTGGCACACAGCTCATTGTACTTTTCTTAAAAATTACTCTTACTGTTCTTTTTTTCCTTATCCTCTCTCCTACATGTTACAATTCTAACCACTCTTTCTCCTTCTCACAACTTTATTTATTTATCACTTTATTTGTTTACTTATTTTCCCATGTTTGTCCCTCGACACCACTTAAGTCCTTCCCTTACCCACCAGGTTTACCCAAAAGCAGTCTTGTCCTTCCCCAAATCATTTGTGGTTTCTTGTTATCTACTCACATAGAGTCTAACCTCTTATTAATGTTGCAGAGAAGAGTGACTCCTTCTGTATAGAACATTTATTTTTTCCTTTAGAATTTTGGGGTTTGGTGGTGGTGGTTACTCCTCTCTCATTTCTCATTGATGGAGTTTGTCTGCTTTTTGGCTCCACACAACAGGTTTTGTGATAGCTGCATGCATGTTACTTAGGAAGAGGCCTATGATGGTCACGAAGCAACTGAATGGTGTATTTGTGAATGGATCACTTTCCTGAACATTCAAAAATTAGCATGAGTATTGCCATCAATACATTATAGGCAAGTGAGGTATGACCCTTGTGTGTGCATGTGTGTGTACACACATCTGTGTTGTGTGTGTATATGAAAGAATCATCTATAAGAGCCATCTCAATTCTAAAGAATGAAACCATTTTTTCCTTTTTAAATAGTTTTAATGTTTAATGCCACCATGTCTTTTGTCTCTTCTGATTTATGTTTATGCATTATTTGGTAAATTAGGAAGCTTGTTGATGGTAAGGAAGGAAATATAAATGGATGAATCTAAAACAGTAACGGAGACTTCAAAGCTAGGTAGAACTGGGTTCAAACCTTGAATCTTCCATTCAAGGGCTATATAACCTTGGACCTGCAGCCTCAAGTATTCTCTTCTGTATAGTGGAGTCACCCATATATACATCAGGAAGTTTGCTGGAAATACAAAATGAAAGAAAATAACCCAAGCAACTAATACAGTGTCTGGCACAGGCAGATACTTACAGATTTACTTAATTTATTCTTTCATGCATCCTGTGATTGTGTGCTTATGAAGCAGGTTTTTCTTGTGGTTTGTAGAGAGAAAGTTTACTGGGGTCATGGGGCAAGGGGCGCGGAGAATAAATTAACCAGGAATTGAAAGGTGTTCTTCATGAACTTGCTCATTTACTGGAAAGTTATTTTGAGCACTTTACAACCTGTCACAAGCATTCCCAAAGCGGGGAGGAAGATAATAAGATATAAACCTAGAGATGTCATGAATCAATCAAAAGCCTCATCCAGAAAAGCTTGGCTTTTCAGCCTCACTCTTCCTCCACCTCACCCCCTTTCACCACCTAAATTAGAGACTGCATGCTAATAAGTATTTCTTTTTTGGTCCCATCTCATGAAAGCATCATTTAAACCAATCCAATACAGGCAGACAGAAAGGGCACTGGGGACTAAACCTGCTCTCCTCACTACTGTTGTGTCTTATTTCTGTCACTGTTTCTTCAATGAAGTTTTACAGCTTTTTAAAATTTTTTATTTAAATAACAGAAGAAAAAAAATCACCCAAAGTTTCGCATTTATTTTAACTATTTTTTGATCTCGTACACTAAGTATAAAATCTTTCTTCTACAAAAAGAATTTTTATAAAGGCAGTTTTCCTTCTTTGTATATGCTGTCTTACAAAGTTTGTTTTCATCAAAAGACTTGTTTGGCCTAACCCAAGTTGAACAAGACCAAACTAGGGAAGAGTGTGTGGCTAAAGGCTAGGCAAGAAGTTCTCTGAGCTAGGCTGCTGGTCTAGCCCTGATTTCTTTCAGTGAGATTGAGCAGTGCTACAAAGTCTTAACAAATGAGCATCTTGACGCTAATCACTCCTGGATGCTGCACACGTGGTCTTCTATAAGCTAGGTCCATCTGTTTTACATATGAGGAAACTGAGGCTTGGAAGTTAGGTACCTTGATAAAGGCCACCTAGCAAGTGGAGGAGCCAGGATGGAAATAGGATCTTTCTGATGTTCCAGCCCATGTAGCCCTTGCTGTTTGTGCTATGTCCTGCCACCTCTATGTTGATGGAGCAGAAAATGTGCCACAACTTCCTTCTGAGATGAGGAAAAACTGCAGGGCATGTGCTCCCCAGAGAAATGGGTCAACTGGAACACGTGTCCTTTCATTAGGCTGTCACTTTTCATTGCATTGGTAGTGTTTATACAATCCTATAAATTGTATCTTGGAAGTGATGGAATAACTGTCTTAAGAATGTAAATTGGAAAAGCATAATAGTGAAATGCAAAGAAACAAAAAGCTGTTTCTTGGCCTTCTCAAACCAAATGAAGGAATAAAAGTGGCAGCATCAAAGATTGCTTCATTTCCAGGTCCTTTGGCTTCCCCTTTGCCTCAGCAGTGCTGGGCTTGTGTATAGTTCAGAACCTGGGTGTTTCAGATTCAAGCCTTGAAAAATCCCAGGTAGAGGGAGGAAGGAAGCAGAAAGTGGTATGTTCCTCTTAAGATTTATTTCTTCTTTGTGTGATGTTTGCTCTTAGTCATTAGTAACTATGACTCTTTGGAAAGCAAAGTTTAGTTAGGATAGATAGCTGTATTTGTTGTTGAAAACAAAGCAATGAATTTGTTAGACTAAAGAATTTCATGTCAATTGCTAGGATCTTTGAATTTGAAAGTTTCTCTAGTCTAACATCTTGATCACCACAGGTATGACTTCTACATTGGGGATCCTCAAACTGAGAGTCATGACTCATTAGCAAGTCATGAAATTACTTTAGTGGGCGATGACCAGCATTTTTAAACAGTGAAATAGAAAAGATTACAGTACTATCAAGATATAAGGATGAATAGTTTTGCTGTAAGGTTTTGATTGATTGTGTACACACCTGTAGTGGGGCGCTGTAAAAACAAAAGGGCTTGTAAATCAGTTACCTCAACTTCAGCTTCAGCAGCTCCTAGATACAGAACTCCCTGCCTTCAGGGGCAGCCTTTATCTTGACAGACTAGAACTAGTAAAGTGTTCTTATGATAAATGTCTCTTCTGCTTTAGTGTTTTGTGCAGTGAGCACTGGGGAGGGAACTAAGGACCTTATGCATGCTAGGCAAGTGCTCTACCACTAAGCTACATCCATAGCCCTCATGGTATTTTTTTAAATATGCATAGAATGAAAATAATATTAAGATATTTGATAGTCATGGGGATTAATACTGATATTTAAAGTGAACTCATTTGTCTTATTGCTGTGGCCTGAATACCAGAATTCTCTTCCTTACCTGAGATTATATGTAGGTACCTTTACAGTCTTGATTGCTCTTCTTAGATGTTCCATTATGAGCATTTAATTCAAGAAAATAAAAGTAGTGAAGGAAAAATTTCTTGAATAAACTGGCTGGAAAACCATACTTCCAGAGAAGGTGATTTTTCAGTAACGCCTGGAGACAGGCAATTTGGGTAATGGAGGCCTTCTTCATCCTATGAGACTAGGTAGGATCTCTTCCACAGCATCCTGTCTTTGTGCCTGTCATGGGCTCTGGCCCTATGGAGAGGTGTCAGGCTTCCACATCACTAGCATGTACATATGTTGTGTTTTAATTGCCTTTTTTCCAACTGCCTCTATGGCTAGACAATAAAATCCTCAAGGACAAAGAATGTGTCTTACTTATAATTTCAGTGCTTGGCACTGAAATTCTAGGCACCCAGGAAATATATTTTAGTGTTTTGAACTATATAAAATAATGTTTACTGTTTTTAGTGACTTGGGTGAAGGTTGAATATTACATTCATGAAAGATAAGGTATGTGAGTGTTGTAAAGTGATCGTGACTTTGGAAATCAATAGTAATATACTAAATGATACAAAAGGAACATGGTATAAACTACATGGTGAGAAGGAATGACTACTCTGAAATCTTTCCATAAGGCAATAAACTTCAGAGACAAATCAGAACCATTGTAGCACAAAGAGTCCATAGTGTTATGTGTGCATAGTGATTTCCACTTCTGCATGTTCTTACTGGGCTCTTGAAATAGTCCAAGGGGATGGGAAGATAATGACATTGCCATTTTGCAGAACAGAAAACTGAGACTTGGTGTGTTTATTGACTTGCTCCAGAGATTATACTATGACAGGGTCAGACACTAGAGCTGGGGTCACACCTGATCCTGGGCCATTTTAGCTACAAACCTACCTTTCAAGTTGGATAGCAAATTGTTATGATAATGGTGGTGACAACCTTGGGTTTATGTCATATTTTGTTGTGTGTTAGTCTTTACAGCAACCCTTTGAGTGAGTTAGTGCATGGATGACAGAACTAAAATGCTGTTGCTTTAGAATGCTGGTATCTTGGAATTGGAAAGGAACTTTGAACACCTTGAGTGCCAAGTGCTCTCATTAGACCTCTTGATCCCTCCTGGTGGCCACCATGATTGATGTGATTAATGTGTTTGTGGTGGGAGCCTGCCATCTCTTAGAGAAGCCCATTCCATTTAAAGTAGATAAGGTTGCTAAAGAAGCAAGTGGTATGGCAGAGATTAGAAATAACACACTGTTCAGAAATCAGTGAAGGGAGAGGTTAATGCTTGCTTAGTGTGGGTGCAGAAAAGAGGCAGAAGCCTGGGCTCTGAGTTGGGATGGAGAAGGTGAAATGTGTAAGCTTTCGTGAATTTGGGTGATGGTGAGGCCATTCAGGTTGTTGGTGGGGCTCCTGGGTCAGCCCTTCACCTCTGATGTTTTTGCCCAGATTGATCCATGAGTGGAACCCTGTGCACTCTACACCTGCTCCCCATAGGCAGCTGGACTCTGAGAGGGGAAAACAGATAGGGTCGCCAGTAGTCAGAACACTTTACCTCAGCCCTCTAAGGCTTTTACAAGGTTCATCTTTTCTGAAATGTGTTTGTGGCTTTTGTGGGTTATCATTGCCATTTAAGGTTTTCTAAATATAATTGCAAACACATAGGCACATTGGACCAACTTACCTAACCCCAGTAGGATGATGTGTGTTGTGAAGGTGATTTCTTTACCACTCTGACAGACTGCAGTACAGCCAGCTATGGCTCAGGCACAGGCCAGTGGGTCTGGGAACTCTGGTCTAGGCCACCAGGATTTTATTTCTGTGCAATTTCTTTACTCCCAGGTCATTATACCCACAGTCTATTTGAGTGCCAAGTAGCCGTCTCATATATGGACACATGCAGCTTATGTAGTGAACTGCTAATTATTCTTCAGAACCTTTCTCCCATTTGTGTATTGACCCTGCAAGTTTTCATTGAGAGCATACCATCTGCTAGATGCTGGGGATGTGGCACTGAACGCAGCAAGACCCTGTCCTCATAGCCTAAGCCTGCATTCCCACATCCCTGAGTTGGTAATGTGATCTCTTTCCTCTGGAGTCCCTAGCCCAGTGACTTGCTTAGGTGAATGGGAACAATGCTTGCTTCTCTGATCCTTCCTTTTCTTTCTGGGTGAATGAGCCAAGTCACGATTCTCTGAAAGTCATCCACTAGGAGTGTCAGGAAGGTAGAGTTGCTGTGGAGATTTCTCTGAGTACAGTAACTGTCAGAACTTGTCAGCCTTCCATAAAATCAGGGATATGATGGAATGTCATAGGCCTTCAAGGTGTCATCCTCCCCTGACCACAGGGATTGTCTTGGTTCTGTTTTCTAGTAGGTGACAGAGAATGAGGACATGCAGGGTCAGAAGGACTGTGTGTAACCCAGGGAGAATTCTTCCTGACGGGAAGTGCAGTAGGTCTTCCCTACACCTACAGCCAGCAGGTGTTTCCTGGCCATTGTTCCTGGTGATCACAGCAACTCTGTTTCCATCCACCACAGAATGGGGCTGGGTGGGCTCTTTATGTGCTTCTTGCCCAGGCCAGGGATATGGCCAGCCTTTCTGGAGGTCAAGGTGGGGGCAGTTCTGCCTCTTACACATGGATGGGAAGCTGCGCTGTGGCCCTCCTGTCTTGCACCTCCTAAACTCCTGTCTTGGATCCTTTTTCTTTCTTGGTCCTCTTGCCCTTGGGAATTTACATTGGGGCAAGCTGTAATGAAGGTCCAGGGCGATATTTGAGTGTGGACACTCTTGGCTGAGAGATGCAGAACTTCTCCCTAAAAGTCATCCAGGAGAAATTCCATTCTTTCAAGCTTCAGGTGCTACTGGGCCAGGTGATACATGCCAGAATCCCAGCACTGCAGAGGCAGAGAGAGGCAAGAGGATGGCTCCAGGGCTTTGTACAGAGACTGTCTCAAAACACCTAATAATAACAACAATAATTGCAATAGTAATATACTAAAAGGAACTCTTAGATCACATCACAGGTCGGATGTGTTTTATTGATTGCACGTTGGTTGTTTTCTCATTTTGAGCCCAAAGACTTCCTATCTATTTCTGGTTGCTGGTTTACCACCTTGGTGCTGTCCCTGCAGTGGCTTCTCCAATTGCTTCTGCTGAGGTGTATTGTGGCTCTGTGTTGATTAAAGAGCTTGTTCTGTCCCTTCAGAGCATAAGGTCTATACAGAAGGAAGCAGGGATGTATAGTAAGATTAAGCTGGACACCAAGAATTGCTCCTTTTAGAAACACAAAGTTGTAATTGCAGCTTGCATGTCTGTTTATTTTGTCCTTACCCATTGGGCCTGCTGGTTTTAGATGAATGGGGAAGAGGCCGGTGGGCAGTGGTGATCATTTCATGGCTTATCCACCATTTCTGCCTCTTCTGCAAGAGGCAGTCACCAGGGTACAAGCTGCAGACATGCCACCATGCCATGTGGAGTCAGTGCTGTGTCAATTCTTCCCTGGATACCTTGTTTCAGGTGGCTTGAACCATATGGCTGGGCTTTCCACATAGGCACTTTGCTAGGTCTGGTTTGGTTTAGATAAAGGGAACTGAGGTTCTTCAGGGAGGTCTGGCCACAAATGGAGTTCTCTGTTGCTCCCACAGTGATGGGTCCCACCACCACAATGGTTCCAGCTGGGGAGCTTTGATGACGCCAGCACATCATGTACAGCGTGGAAGATCTCCTGATTTCTCATGGATACAAACCCTCACGAGACCTCTCAAGACCACGCAAGGATAATCCCGAGGGGTGCCAGCAAACTGGGACAAGGCCCCAAGCGGGCCATGGTCTGCTGAACGGATATGAGGATGACCCTACAGCCTTTGCTCACAATTGTACATCCCTGGGGAAGGGACTTGTGAGTGACTCAGAGAGCAGCCGCAGCACGCCGAGAGGCCACGGGGAGCGCCAAAGTGCTTCTGCTTCTAAAACTGCTGAGGCTGGGTAAGCTTCCGTGTTGACCCTCCATTTCTCTTTGACTTAGGAGTTTGGTCTTGGCTTAGACGTAAGTAAACTCTTTCAACCCTATATTTGGCTTGGACCAGGGAGAGAGAGAGAGCTGAAAGACAAGAACACCTCTGTCCTTTGCCGTATTTAAGGTATTCCTGTAGCACATAGCTGGGACTTGGCCATAGTAGGCCTTCACTAAACAGTAGTGAGTAAGCAGATACTATCACACTGAGCACTGCATTGTGATGCTCTGCCTCTCTTCTGCCCTCTAACGTGCCCAGCACTCCCATAGAAGGCATTTTAGAGCTTTGTAAAGCTCTCTTATGTCCAGCCACACATTCATAGTGCTGATGGGTTTTCTACTAACACATTTCAGTATCTTGTAGGTTTCAGAGAGTTAAAAAGGGTTATGTGCCCTGCCCCTTTTGACCATTCATATAATTCCATTCTTCTCTAACCTGCCTTGCCATTGCACACATGCTGACCTAGTGTGGATATAGCACCAAAACACAGCACACCTATGGATGTTTTCTTAGGACAGAAAAAGAGGGCAGGTTGGCCAAGTGGGCAGGGTGGTTATTGAAGAGGGAGTTGCAGCAGCTTGCCACAGGGCCAGCATGGGAGGGGAGCCATGGAACTCCCTTCCAAGAAGTTTCAGTGGAAGGAAACCTCAGTTGTCCTTGCATAAAACGTGTTTTTGTCTCTAATGTTGTGTTGGGACCAGGTAGAGTCTGGAGACTAAGAGTGCCGAGCACGTGATGTAGCAGGGTATAAGAAGCCAGAAAGAGATAACGGAACCTTCACAGGGAAGCAGGGTCTGTCTTTAAGAGGAACAAACAAACAGAAAGGGTGGGGAATTAAGGCTGATGGTCACAGGTCTCCTTCCCAGAGAAAGCATCTTCCTTCTTGGTTGACAGCTTTCAAACAAACTTGGGAGGGATTTTGTTAGGATGGTCAGAGCTTTCAAAACCTTGGCTGGGCAGAAGCAAAGGAAGGAGAATCTTTTCTTTCCCAGTGTGGTAAAACCAGGTTGATGTTACCAAAGCAGAGTTTCACTGATGGGACCAGGTTCAGGAGGGAAATGCAGAATATGAACGAGTAGAAGATGCTCTTTACTAACCTTGTCTTCAAAACTCACACTTCTGTCTACTATTTCTTGGGCTTAACTCTTATCACCCTGGTTCCCTGGAAAACATGTCCACCATGAATTTTTGGAAGAGGGCTCTTTTGGACAAGTTGACTGAGGGTAAAGACAACCTTAATTGCCACCAGACAAACTTGAGCTTGATTTCTTCTTAACTTCTGCTCTTTCTAGTTTGTGCTGAGTATATCTCTATAGTGTAACTTGGATGACAAGGTCCCAAGGTTGTATCTTGTCTCCTGTTTCTTTTGTATTGCTTATAGAGCTTATTACGATACTGTGCACACAGCAGTTACTTAATATGTGCTAATGGATTGTGATGTATTCTTCTTAGCATTGTGACAACTTTGAGACCATACAACTGCTAGATGTTGTAGTACATACCTAAAGTCCCAGCTTCTTGGGAGGCAGAAGGGTTAAAGTTTGAGGCCAGCCCAGCCAAAAATGCAACAAAACCCTGTCTCAAAAACAAAAGGGTTATAAGTATAGCTCAAGTAGTAGAATGCTTGCCTAGCATGCACAAGACCTTGGATTCAATCCCCACCATTGGGGTGGGGAGGAGAGGGAGAGAGAGAGAATCAGAAGACCCAGTTCCTAATGAGGTAAAATCAGTGGCCTGGAGTCTCTGCAAATGGGTTGTGTAGGTTATGTGGGGTTGTCCTCAGACTTGAAGGATCAGATCAGAGTGAGGTTTCAGAATGGGAGGCAGTAGAATTCCCTTTAGAATTCCATGTGGGCAATATGGCTCCCAATCTCACCCACAGCTTGCTCAGGACTTTTCTTTCTGTGTGGTAGCAGGTTCCTTAGAAGCATCAACCTCCTGCCTAGCCTGTAGGTGGGTGGGCACAGTCGGATATGCAAACAGTCATTCTTTCTGTCATGAATAAGATGTTCAGATGAGTGACTAAGTGTGGCACTGGGACATTTTTCTGCAAGTGGACTGAGTTCTCAATAGGCCCAGCCGACTCTCTGTGTTTCTGAAGTTTACTGACTAACTCTGGAGATGGATAGCAGCTTTTGGATTGCACGTTCCCTTATAGGGCAGAAAGAAAAAATCACACATAAATGCAAAAATCCAGGCCAGTGCCCATAGCCTTGAGACTTGCGTCTTACACAGCTGCAAGTCTTCCTAGGTTGACATGAAAGGCATTTTCTTTATTTAGTAGCCAACACAGACTGAAAATAGGAGGCAAAGTTTATGGAAAAGTAGGTATGGAGGGGAAATATTTCCCTTAATCAAAAGTACTTTGGGAGGAAGTAAATAGGTGTCAAAAGTTAACAGCTTAAACAATGTTTAAAAAAAAATAAAAAGAAAGAAAGACAAACTAGCCACATGATGGCTAATGTGAATTCTGGATCTGGAATGAATGTGCTCTGCCAGCTCCCAGCCTTTGGTCACTTGACAAGCACAGCTGTGGTCTTGCTGCCCGTCCTGTCCTACACAGTGACCTCTGTTGGGCTGGTTTCCAGGTCTAGGGGGCACATGGGGCCCAGGATAGCCCTGTCCAACTCTAAGCCATCTGGGGACTGGGAAGAGTCATAGGCTTCTCTAATGCTGGCTCCCTGGTGGGTTGAGGTCTGACCTGGAGTGGGTCCCTACACCTAGGGCAGGTCCTCAGCATCCCACTAGCACCCTAGCAAAGGTAGAGATTAAGGTGGTTTAGAAGGTTACAGAGAGAGATCTTGTTTAATTCTGGCAGTTTGTGGAGACACAGTTCTATTGTAATAGTGTTTTATAGCTGAAAAATGTAAGTCCCCAAGAATGTTAGTGGCTTATCCAGGGCCATTCAGATTGACATGAAAGGGAACCCAGCTTAGCTACAAACTCTGGGCTGCCTGATGCCAGTGATTGCTACCCGCAATACCAGGCCTGGCCATTCTTCCTGTATGAGGCCAAGTTCAGTTTGAAAGGGTCCTCAATTCTATGAGCTCCTCTTCAGCGGCCCCGTGATGGACTCTCTTATCACTTTCTTGTCCTCTACCCTCCCCTGGCAGGCATGGCTGTGTCCTTTCCTGTCTGGGGAGCTGTAGAAGGAATGCATGGTTCCATACCCACATTAGGTAATATATATGGTTTTGCTTGTCTGTGGCCCTTGTTAAGGACTGCTTAAAATGCAAGGTAGTGTTGTCCATGACTTAGGGCTTGACTGGAATGTCAGCCACGGGCTTTTTAACTTGATTGCCAAACGTGCTGCTTACCTGTTTCTTCACTTGCTGAGAATGCTATACTCTGAGCTTTGTTGCCAGTTCAAGTGATACTGACATCCAAGATGGAAGAAGAGTGATGGTTCTGATATGCAGAGAGGTAAAGAATGTGCCAAATTGCTAAACAGCTGTCATGCTCTCATGGTAAAGACAGGAACCAAAGGTCAATGCTCTTTTGTACACAGCCTATTCAAATTAATGAGTAGAGAAAACTCATTTTCCACAGCTACATGTTAATGTGTGGGACCCTCCTTCTTATGGCTGGAAAGTACAGAAGGTGGGCTCTAACCCCTAATGGTGTGACCCTCTCCTAGGGGCCTGCCCTGGCTTTGTTGCCCATACTGAGGACCCTGCTCTAGCATGCTCTACAGGCCACCTTCCTCAAACCCCACCAACCCGCCTTTCCTGAGGCCCTTCCTGTTACCAGAGTTCTAGTCACATGGGGTCACCTTGTGCTCCCACTTCCTCTCCAATCTGCCTCCTACTGGAAACTTCACTTCATCTGTCCCACTTCTTTGGGTTCCTTCCATGGAAATCACTCATTCCCATTAATTCTTCCAGTACTTTCCCTGGGCCTCCAGGATTGTCAGCTTTCTGAAAACTGATAACATGTCTCTGACTTGGCTAATTCCTGTTGCAGTTTTTTCAATTAGTAACCAATTAGTTAAATAAATTTGCTGACTCAGTCCTGGTCCTCTGATGTCTAGGTGTTTGTATACCTGCCATGTATTTCAGAATGCCTGGCTTACCTGGGACCAGCGGTAGAAAAGTTGTTCCAGTGACCTTGTGAGGCTAGCTGGGAATGGTCCCATATGAGGGGAAAAGTATTGGCCTCTTGGCTGGGCAGGCAAGGTACAGGGTCAATGGCTTCACCTTACATATCAACACTACAGGACAAGCAGGGAACAAGGGAGGAGAAGGACACAGCCATTGGCCCAGAAGAACTTTTGGCAGAGTGTGTGGTTCTGAGTGGAAAAGTTTTCTTTCTTTGTGGATTCTCTGCATGCCAGAATTGGATCCACATGAATAAGAATGCAGGACTTGTTGTAAGGAGAGACCATCCTTGGGCAGGAAGTGCAACAAGAGAGCTGGACCACAGACATGGGAGTAACAAAGCTGGGTCCCCATCGGGTGTGGCAGTTGCTGTCTCTCTAGACAGTCTTAGGTGGGGGTGGATTCATTCACCTCAGACTCTCCTTGTCTGCTATCTGGATCTCTGTTCCTGTGCTTCTCCTCTGCTAGACAGTCCTCCCTTTACAATGGCTGCCTTCTAGAACCTTAGGCTTGGGTGACTTTTATTCTTTATTGTCCCACTGCTACTACCACCTGTTCTGTCCATTTATAGTTTTGAAAAGAGTGGATGGGTTGACAATGGGTGGGTGCTTCAACCTTGGTGGAGGAGTGCGCTCTCCTACACTCATGGAAAGAAGGGAAGACCAGACGTGATGCTGGAGTCTTACCCACATTGAAGACTTTGGATGAGGAGAGTTTCCAGGCCATGGAACCAATAATGGAACAACTCTGACGATGTGGCCGTTCCTCTGTTTAAGTCACTTCCCTCATGGAGAGCTGATGTGGATGCTAACCTACCCCTGAGCACTCTGTCAACACAATGTGCCAATGAAAGTGCTAGCAGGTATTGCATGAAAGTCACTTACATGGTACAGAAGAAACCCACAGGCCATGTCCAAAGCTTGCTGTCCACATGCATGCATGCACGTATACACATGCATGTACACGAATTGAGATTAAGGGAAACGTGGATGAGGGGAAAGCTGTGTATTGTCTGTACATAGAGAAAACTATGTGCTTCTAGTGCAGACAACCATATCTGCATAACACTTAGTGCCCATTAAAATATGTGAAGACTGTTATCAGGCATTCACGGTTTCCTTAGTGTGTTTCCTGTAAAATAGTATAATCAGAGGAAGCTGTAAAATAATTTGACATAGCCGAGGTTTAAATCTCAAAGTCACACCATAACAGGCTTCTCTCTGCTTAGCCCCAGGAATTCTGGTAAAAAAAAAAAAAAAAGAAAAAGTCTGTTAGTTAACCATGAGAATAACTTGTAATTACCTCTGCCATCAGCGGCCATGGTGACTAATTAGAGACTTAGCAAACTGGGAGAGTCTCTGATGTGGTGGCTTGGGGCCCTCATCTTGGGAGGTTTTTATCAGATCAGTAAACATCCATTCTAGATGGTGCTACTGGATATGGTAAACAGTCCATTTTCAGGGGATTTTTAAGCTTCTTTCAAATCATATCCTGCTTAGAATGGTTTTCCAAAAAAAAGGAATGCTTCAAGTTTAACATCTGTTTCTTTGTATCTCTTTCTCTTTACAAAATTACAAACCAACACACACTATTTGTCTTTTAGCTTAAGTGTCAGGATTGCTGTCTTGGCTTCTTCCCTGAAGTGTGGATTCTTGAGCTGGCATGCTCCTGAGCTCACTTAGAGTCAGGCCTTCCGTTTACCCATCTTTGTGGATGCCTTTTCTCTGGGGCACTTTGTTCTTATTCAGAAGCAGCAAAACCTTCCAGAAGTGTCTGGGTCCTCATCCTCTGGCACATGCTGTCATATGGCTTTGCCATCACCAACCGACTTTTCCCAACAGGATGCGGGAAAAACACAGCAATGAGAAAGTATTTCCAGAGTTAGGGGAAGACTGCAGCAGCAACGCAGCTGAGACTGCATATGTCTTGGCAGCCATGACATCACCAAAAGGAGCCTTGTCCATGGGGATGTTCTTTAGCTAGAGAACTGGGTGAGTTTGGGGAGCTGGGAAATACCTGTGCAAGAGATGGCAGATGGTAAGAATGGGAGACACAAGCTTCATGCAACCCAAGTGAGTCTTTAGGTCCTGTTGCTGTGCTTCTAAGATGATATCTGAGTTCTTGACGAAGAAGGAAGAGTCTAACCTGGAAATCTCATTGATGTGCTGCCATGTACCAGCTGTGGGGTCACAGGCTCATTAGGTGTCTTCCCTTAGGTGTGGTGACAAGAAAGAGTACAAGGGTCTTCTTCAGTGCCTCTCAAGCTCTCTGGTATATGCATCCTAGTGTCTGCCTTCCCCACTCCTTCGTACTCTGAGCTTAGCTTCCAAAGAATAGCAGGTCAGAGGCACAGAGAACACTCCATAAATACTTGTCGACTCAGTGAGTGATAACTGGAAGTGAGGGTGGAGGTAGAAATGTGAGAGGAAGTGAGAAGCTAGAGTGGGTTTTTTTAATGTCTACAGTTGGCACTGAATGGACTATGCTAGTAAAAATAGTTTATCTTGGTAAGAATCTGTTACATCCTTATTAAAAATGGTCTGACTACTTTTTAGATTTACATGAGAACAAATGGATGGGAGCTTGCTCTTCCTGTTTTGTTTTTAACAAACCAAATATTGGTCTGTTTTTCATTGTCATTGAGGGAAAGGGTGCAGCTTCTTTCTTAGAGACCAGCCATGCCTGGGAGGAGCAGCATCTTGTTATGACAGTCAATAGGATCATCACTTCCTATGAATTAAAATTTAGGAAAAAACAATGCTAATCTCAAATAATCATCACATCAGTACAACAACTCTTCTCTTTCCCATGTGCTCACCTGCACCTCCTTCCCCAAAATGCAAGAAAAAAGGTTCAGCATTACCTGTCCACTGAGACCTTATTGCAGTTGAGCGAATAATAGCAACAGTAGCTAAAAAAATTTAAAAAAAACAAGTTTGAATGTGTTAGATGCTTTGGTAAATGCTTTAAGTATATTATCTCATTTACTTCCTCCCAACAAACTCCAAAAAGCAGGATTATTTCTATCTCCTCCATACACGTGAGGCATCAGAGGAAGAGAGGTTAGGATGTCACAGAAGGCACATGGTCAGAAAGTGTGGTGTTGGCATTTAATCCTGCACCAGGGCAGAGGCTCTCACACTCCCACAATGTTGCTGCACTCTTCCCTGTTGGTGTCTAGCATTCTCCACTGAGTACAGTGCAGTGCACAGCCAGTGACATCCATCCAACACATCCCACCCACCACATCTCCATATTGTTATTTTTCTTTTCCTTCCATGCAGATCTTGGTTCCTTCTTTCATTTGCATTCCTACCCTCTCTACTGCTTCTCTTTTCTTGTTCTCTGTGAGTACATCTATCAGGTGATCCCTGTGAATGAGAGCTTCAGATGTACCTGCTTCAGGGCTGGGGTTGTGGCTCAGTGGTAGAGAGCTTGACTAGCATATGCCCAAGGCCCTGGGTTCCATCCCCAGCATTGAAAAGGGAAGAAGGAAAAGAAGTCCTCCTTCAGTGAGTGGTTTTCCTAGTCCATGATTTTATTACATTCAAAAAAGGTTGAGTATCTCTTATCCAAAATTCTTGGGACCAGCGGAGTTTCAGATTTCAGAATTTTTTTTTTTTTTTGGTTGGAGCTGGTGGTGGGGTTGGGGGTAGGGGTGTGGGTAGGAGGAATATTTGCTTAGGCTTTACTGGCTGCATGCCCTGAATCCAAAAATCCAAAGTTTGCTCCAAAAGCTTCAGACTCTGGAGCATTTTGGATTTTCAGATTAGAGATGTTGTCCTGTAATATTAGAATTATCATCACAGTTTCTAAGATGTTCAATCTTTCATAGCAGCACCCACAGTAAATTCACTAATTGATAAAAAAAGCAAGCAGCAATTCCTAACACCTGTCCCTGAGGTCATGCCTCATGAATGCAGTCTGTGGTTCACCTTGCACATCCAAATGGTCTTTACTAGACATTACAAAATCAAAAGTCTGTGACAGCCCTGGCACAAAGATGATGCATGAAACTGTTGGCACCCACAAAGGAGCGATTCAGGTTCATTTCCTGCCATCAGTTTTTTAAAAATGTTTTTAAAACATTATGGCTCTGTGTCATAGCAAGTTGGTACTGCTGCAGGGATGGCTTCCAAATGCCTCTTTTCCCATTCTGAGCTCATCTTTGTAGAGCCTAGAGCCATGCTCAGGCATCCAGACCTGTGATGTTAAGTAACTGTTCTTTGGGTACTATCAGCAGTTGTTTTTCCAAGATATACCCCACTTAGTTACCACTGGGCACAATGACAACCTTTGTGCCTTTACGTTAGTTTCCTATGCCCCTCATCCAGGTGTCTAAACTGTGCATCTTTTAAATGTCCAAAAACATATTTTGCTTTTTCTTCCAGACCCATTATTAAGTTTGTGTATCTAAAAAAAGAAAAACAAGAAATAGCATCCTGAAATAGTCTGCAGGTACACTATTTGTCATCTGCAGTCATTTATTGTGACATTAGAGAAAGCAGGCATAACAGTATTAGCAGTCTGCGCAGACATTTGTGGATTCTCTAGTTATAACTGTCCCAGTGCAACCTACCATTCTTGTTCCAAGTGCGCTGGCTGAATGGTGATACTGCTCCACTATGTTTTCTGAGCAGCTCTATCCTGTCTGACTGATCTTTAATTCATGCTAACCTTTACACTTCAGTCTTAATCTTTTTCTGACCTCTTATTTCCCTTTTCCAAAATTAGCCTGTTTGCTCTCCTGTGTCAGAGTGTTATTTGCACAGGATTATATATTGAATAGCCCTAATGTTTTGGGCCTGCCGAGAAATGGAATTGCAGGCTTCTGGTTGACCCAATCAGAGGAGCTTGTTAAGCACTTAACACTGAGGCTGGTGAATTTGAGTCACTCTAAAGAGATGCCCACAATGCCTTCTGCCATGGCAGGGGACAGAAGAAAGCTGCTCCTGGGACAAGTGTGCAGTGCCTCAAATGCTACTGTTATGCTCAGCTTGTCCAGTTATTTATGAATGACTGACCCTTCTGGAAGGAGGGCAGCTTTTTACAGAATAGGTTGAGGCAAAATGTGCAGTCACCTGCTGGTCCATAGTATGAACGCCATCACAGTGTGAAGGAGGGGATTGCAGATATGGGGACCAGGAAATGCATGACTAGTGGGACCTCCCCACCTCCTCCCTGACCTCCACATTGAAGGATGACTGACCTAACTTGGGCTGCCCACAGGAGGACCAGGTTCAAGATTTGGTTCACGGAGGAAGGAGGGCTAACTGCAATGCCTATGTTTCACTTCCCACAGAGGACCACTTTCCCCCTTCTTCCATTCAATCTGGCAGCAACAAGTCTCTGCTCAATTTCTTATTAAATCGTGCATTTATCCTGGGCCCTAGGCTGCTGGGCACAGTTCTAGCCTGTAGCATGCCCAGGTATACCTTATCTACTGAGAGGATAGTCTTAGAGAGTGTGAAACACTGGTTAAAGTCATCTCAAATATTGCCATTTTAAGTATGAGACCTTTACATTTTAAAAAGAGTGGGGCTATGAATAGCTCAGTGGTAGAATGTTTGCCTAGAATGTGCAAGGACCTTCCCAATATTCACTTGCAAAAATAAAATAATACAGTAAATACAAAAGACAGTATTTTATCTTTGGTTGAAAATGAGTCATGTGAACTAACAGAAATTCCTCCTAATTTTTCTCTTACTTACCCCATTTAGTGAGTAGATTTGCTAATTTCCCTTCGACACGTTTTTCACATGTTCTTTCTTATTCTAAATATTTTTGAGGAAGTTTCTTTGTTAGTTATTTTGTTGGCCTCATCACTTGTTATCACATACAGAGCTGTTAGCAAGTCTAGCTCCTGCCTTATCTCCATCCTACTCTCCAGGGAATTCTGTATAAAGACCCTGCTAGTCCCACTGAACCTGTAACACAGTTGATGTAGCCTCTCACCTTCCACTTTGCTGCCTTATCTTTCCCCATCCTGCATCAATGTACTCAGTGTGTTTATGTGAGGAGTCTTGTTGTTAATGTTTTCTACATATAAATCTGTAGCTTTTCTTTTTTTTTTGGTAGTGCTGGGGTTTGTACTTAGGGCCTTCAACTTGCCAGGCAGGTGCTGAGGTAGCGTAGCATTTTATATTGCAAGGGACACCATGTATCAAAGCTAGTAGAAGAGCTGCATGGGATAACTTGTATGAAAGAGACATTTACCACGACTCTTACCATACAGGGGTCCACTTATGCCTGTCAGGGCCTGGCTTAGATTAGGTACAAAATAGATATTTGTTAAATAATTGCTTTGTAGTGTTCTATGTCATATGGACTATGTTTTCAAATAGATTATTTCAAATTTCCCAAACGATTTGTATTTTCCTTAAATTGGGACTTTGGTATATTATGAAAATAGTAAGCTAAACCCAGAATGCTTAGCCATTTTAACTACTTTTGGCAAAGTGAAGGCGATAACATTTTTGTGTGGAACAGAAAACCAACCACATTATGTCTGTAGGAAGTCACAGTCTGTTTATATTCTTGCCCTAATTACATTGTTTTATCCATCTTCATGGCACATATATGCACCAATAGCACCTTAGGATTTCAGTCACATCTCTAAGCACAATACACACTCACCATGAAATGAGGGAGCATCAGTGGATAAAGTGAGCTAGAGCCACAATGCCACTTACTCCATAAGGTTGGGCACTCCAGAAAATGCTTTTACAAATGAGGGATAAGAAGGGTGCTAAATAAAGACCTGTGGTATATAAAGCCTGCTTGTTGTCAGCTTAAGAACAGAGGTAAGGAAATGGATCATTTCTGATGCAAGAAATCAACCACACACTTCCCTGGGATTCCTTTTGCTTCTCCCAGTTGAGTGTATGACAATTGCAGTATCCTGTTAACTTGCAAATATTGTTGTCCTTGAACTTTGTGTGGAGTCTGATACCTGACAGCCAGGAGGTACTGAGCACTTACAAGTGGATTGATCATCTTCTACATGTCTCTTCACACACTCAGTCATGCAGGGTCCCTAAGGGAAGGGCCACAGCTTCCAAAGCTGCAAGGCTGGCTCACTCACCTGGGCAGATAGGTCTGCAAAACAGCTAGTGGTAATGGCTTCCAAAATGATAAGTCCTTGTAGAACCCAGCTAATCAGTGTTCTGCCAACCATTCAAAACTCAAAGTGTTGAAAACCCGACTTTGATGGCTACAAAGAGATTGTGACCTGCTCCCATGCCCAGTGTTGACCACCTGCACGGATGTGAGTAGTAAGCACAGGGGCACTGAGGCTGCTCGGTGGCACAAGCTTTACCTCAAAATGATTTAAAATATTTCTACCCATAACTAAGCTTGGCACTAAGTGGCTGCTTACCAAGTGATTTGGAATCTACCCTTGCCTTTGAAGGCAAAGAAGTAGCTGCAAAATAAGAACAGTAATGATACAATTTTTTACTAGGGGCTCCTTCAGACCAGCTGTCTTCACCTGTGTGTTGGGAATGGTTCCCTTTCAGCCTAGTTCATTCCCTGCCCTTCCATGCAGCCCTCACTGTCATTGCTGTGCTGTATTTCCAGCTGAAAAGTGGTCTGTGTTGTAGAAATATTTGTTTTTGAGACTGTGTCACTATGTAGCAAGATCAGCCAAGACTCTCTATGTAGCTCATTCTATCCTTGAACTTATAGTCCTCCTCTTCAACCTCCTAAGTGCTAGGATTATAGGACTGTACCACCGTGCTTGGCTCTGGGATGTAGAAATAATTTGAAACCACAAAATGTGGTATATGACACTTAAGAACACGAAAAATCTGACCTTGCCAGTAATCAAAGAAATGCTAATTAAATAATGTTATTTTTACTAATCTAATAAGGAAAAAATAATTGTAAGTCGGGGTAAGATGGTCCAGCAAGACCAGCTATCCTCTACTTATGAGGTCGGATTATAAATGGGAATGGCTTATCTAAGGTAACTTGACGATATGTCCCACGATCTACTCATTCGTTTTCTAAGAGTTTATTGTAAATAATCTTTGACCTTTATTAAGTGTGGACAGTAGCATTTCTCAAAATGTGTTAGAACACCGTGGCACAGTATTTCACACCTATAATTCCAGCATGTGTATTTTTGTAAAGGCTCCTAAGGAAAATCTAATGTGCAGCAAAGTAATCCCTCCCCTACCAACTCATAGTCAGCACTACCAGTATTTCCCAGATCACCCAGATAAGAATCCCCTGGATACTTGTTAAAAATATAGATGCCTGAGCCAGACCTAGGCCTACCGAATTTCAACTTTCACAGAGAGAGACTTGGTATTGTGCATACAGTCATGTGTCACTTAATGACAGGGTGATATTCTGAGAGATGCATCATTAGGTGGTTTTGTCATTGTGTAAATCTAGGTGGTACAGGTCAATCATTGGACATGGCCTCTGGATGCAATCAGGAGACAGGAAGAGAACAAAATGCATGTGGCTGCTGCCATCATAATGTAGCCCACTGCTTCCCAATAAACTTTTTTATAAAAAATAAACACAGATCATTAGTAGCATAAGTCATTCATTATCATCAAGTATGTGTGTACATAGTTGCCTGTGTAATGCTTGCATATGAGTGGCGGGGTGGTAGGGGTGCTTACTCCAGCATCACCCCAAACGTGAGTAAAGCATTGCTCCATAATGTTGCAATAGCTACAATGTCAGGAGGTGGTAGGACTTCTTCAGCTTCATTGTAATCTTACAGGGAACAAATGAAATGTCACTATGCATGTGTGACTGTTTAACCAGCCCCCACCCCCACCCCCTGGGTGATTCTCACCATCAAAGCAGTGTGGGAACTACCCCAGCTGTGGTTTTTCCCTGCTGCACACTGGGAACACTTGAAGGGAACCAGGAAGAATTCTGATACCTGATCACTTGTGATGTCCCAGATTCTGTCTCTAACATCTGTGTTCCTCTGTTTGTTTTGTAGGTTTTACAGTCAACCCACCTTACCATGGCTCTCACAGCCCCAGATCAGAACCGACCACACCCACAGGAGAAGAGGACAGGAGGTCACTAGCTTGCTGGGTCTGAGGGACCGGGAAGACGTGGAGGTCAGAGGAATGGCTCAAGCCCACAGTCTGCCCGTCCACATGAGGGAGGGTCCATGGGAAGTTGGAGGAAGGACAGAGCATGTGATGAAGAAGGCAGTTTGGGAAGAAGAGCTGAGGATGTCAGGTCCTGCCAAGTGGCACAACGTAAACCTTGAAAGCTGGAACCAGTCAAGGAAATTAGGGAGACAGATGTCTGAGGGTGATGGAAAGAGACTCTTTCAAGATCTGTACCCATTTGTTCAAGGAGAGAATTTACTGATTTCTCAGAACAAAAAGAAATCCCGGTCGTTGCCTCGAGTTCTTTCCCCTGAAAGCCTGGCTTGCATGGAAATTCCCATTCCTTTAAATGATGGCCATTTACCAGGTGTCCCTAAAATGCCACTATATCCTCCAAATTGTGCACCATATGTGGAAGCCACAAGGAACCCTGAGAAGGCTGCATTTCCCCGGCCGAAGTTCGGGAGACCTGTCAAGCCTCCTTCTTATGGCTCTCACCATCTGTCCAGGGGAGGGGAAAATAGTGACTTTCAGGAAAGCCAGCACACAGACCGACAAGGGTCCTATCTGACAAAAAGTAATGACTCCAGGCATGAGCGTGTAGTGTCAGACTCTGGCTTGGAGCCTCCAGTTTATGTGCCTCCACCCTCATACAGGTCGCCCCCCCAGCACATCCCAAACCCCTACCTGGAAGATCCAGTGCCCAGACATGTGAGTGGCAACCATAGTCAGCAGCAGCACCTGACTGAGGAGGTGGAATCAGGGTGTCCACTTCCTTCTGGCCCAGTTGGAACTGGGAACGAATACAGTGCAAGCCTACGATCTCCTCAAGGGGCTCCCCGATACTCCCACCCCATCACTGCCTATGAAGGCTCTGTTCAGTACATCCCCTTTGATGATCCTCGGATACGACACATTAAACTAGCTCAGCCCCCAGGGTTCTGTGAAGAAACGAAGCATGATGACAGGCCATATAATTCTTCTCCTGTCACTGTCCAAGAGTCAGCTCATGGGAAAATGAGACTTGATGATGCCCTTCGACATCCACAGGGCCTGATACCCACATCAGGTGCCGAGCAGGGCCTGGCTTCTGCTGACCCCAGTCCTCGGTGGCTTTGGAGCCAGCTCCCCACAGACGGAGAAAATGGAGTCTTCCTTGACCAAAGAGACCACTGTGTCATGAGAGGACCACAGGCTGACAGGAGAGGTGACCAGCACGGACACCCAGGGGCCCAAGCTCCCTCCCCACACCCACAGGGCCAGAGTACCTGTGAAAGCCAAACAAAGCTCAGAAAGTTTGAAACTGGGATTCAGACCAAGAAAAGTTCCAAGAAAAAAGTGAACGAGACCATATTTTGTTTGGTTTCCATCCCAGTTAAGTCAGAAGCACATCTGCCAGGTATAGATAGGAATAACAATGACCTAAAACCGAGTGGTGCGAGAAAGCCTGGGCTTGATAAGGGCATAGCTCTGCAAGAACAAAGTCTGTTGAGCATGTCTTCCACTGACCTGGAGCTGCAGGCTCTCACAGGAAACATGGCATTCCCAAAACAAGATCTGGGGGAACCGGAGGAAGACAAGCAAACAAATGACCTCAGATTCACCCACCTTGCAAAACACAGAGAACTCAAGTATTCTGGCTCGTGGCCAGGCCACCTGTACAGGGACCAGCAAACCCAAACCAGTTTCCCTGAAGAATCCAAAAGCCCGCAACACCTCCCGGCTGCAAAGCCAGAAGGGCCCAGGAACGTAGCACTGACCCCAAAATGTTTAGACCCCACTGCCTCTGAAGCTCCCCTCCACCCAACATTAGCAGACAGTGACCAAACACAGAAGCCAGAAGCTCCTAACCTCAGGGGTCAAATGTCCCTCAGCCCATCCAGCAATAGCGCTTTTTCTAGGACTTCCTCATCTAGAAATCAGGCATCTGTACCAAAAGCGGGCTCAGGTCAGCCCTGCCTAGATGGGGACCACTCTCCACCCAAGCCGGAGGTGGTGAAAGGAGAGCCTACAGCTGGGCCATGCAATAGCAAACAACTATTTGGTCAGTTTCTCCTGAAACCGGTTAGTCGTCGGCCCTGGGATCTGATAAGCCAGTTAGAAAGTTTCAACAAGGAGCTTCAAGAAGAGGAAGAAAGCCATAATAGTAGCAGCAGCAGCAGCAGCAGCAGCAGCAGCAGCAGTGAGGATAGTGAGACAGATCAGCAGCCTGAAGACTGGGCTGACTGTAGACCAAGGCCCCGGGGCTACCATGAAAGCAGCCAGGAAAGGAGAACCGAGCAGCAGCCAAGGGTGTCAGCGCCAGAGGACCCTGGGTTTCAGGTGGGAAGAGTTAAAAGTAAGTCTGAGAGCTGGAGTGAGGAGCCAAAGCCTTGCCAGCATGATGGTCCTCTGTCCCCTGGTGCCTCACAGGTGAAAGACAGCAGAGGTGACCCCTTCCAGTGGGTAACTGAAAGTGTGATGGCAGAGCAGCAGCAGCGGAAGCAGGAGGTTGTGAATGGGATGTATGAGCTAGTGGTCAGTCCAGGTCCTGTGAAAAGAACCATGGCCACAAAACCAGCAACTCCATCCTCTCTGGCTGAACCAAGGGAGCCCCTGGAAAGTTGGGAATTCACTGAACTCACAGAAGCTTTAGGCTCTGTGCCACTGAGCAGAGTGGTCCCTCTGGAGGTGGATAGTGGTAAAGAGATGGGCACAGTGGTCGCACTGTCGCTTACTAACAAAACCCGAGGCCTCTCAGCACCAGACCTGCGCTCTGTGGGGCTCACAACAGGACACAAGCAGAATGTCACTGAGCTCGAGGAGGCTTTGGGAGGAAGGAATGCAATGGAAATCCCCCCAAGCGAGTCCCTGCAGGCGAGGGCCGAGAGGATCCTGGGCATTGAGGTGGCTGTGGAGTCCCTCCTGCCGGGTGCCAAGAAAGCAGGACAGAGCCAACCACCTGAGCCTGATGCAAATGCCTGCAGCCCTGAGTCACTCATGGAACAGTCACTGCCTAGCCCAGAACCATCAGGTATTCCCCCAGTGACCACTGATGCCTTCTATAGCAGGAGAAAGTGCGGCTGGACCCAAAGCCCCCTGTTTGTAGGGGAAAGGGCACCCCAGACTTCTGAGCCCTCAGATGTGGATAGGGTCCCTGCCAAGCAAGCTACGAGCCCTGAGCCTCAGCCCAGACCCAGAGAGGCCAGGTCCTTTGAGGAAAAGGATGTGGGGGCAAAGCCACCCTTCAGGTCCACTTTATTCCATTTTATAGAAAGGACCTCAAGTGTGGCAGGCTCAGAAAAAAGGTTCCGAAGCCCTTCCAAAGTGATTGAGAGTTTACAAGAGAGGCTGGCAGCCCCTCCGAGGAGGGCGGACTCTGACCGCGTGATGAGAATGAAGGAGGTGAGCTCTGTGTCTCGGATGAGGTGTCTGAGCTCTAGGAACACAGACTCCAAGGAGGAAGGTGAGGACCGGAAGGCTGTGAGAGGCCAGGCCTGGCCCCCAGGAGGCCCTGTGTCTCTGAGCAGTGGTGATCCTCCCTGGAGAGTGGGGCATTCACCCTCCATATCCAAGGGCTTCACCTCTCGAGAAGAAAACGGGCATCCTGCAGCACAAAGGGAGAAGAACTGGGATCCAGATTTCTGGTGCCCAGGTAAGCAGTTAGGGCAGAAGGCACATGCTTGCTATTTGTAATCCTAAATTCATTTTAAAAATAGATGGTGGATAATACAGCTCTGCCTATTTGGAAGAGAGCAAGTTGACTCTGAACTGTTTTTATCAAAAGATTCAATTTTTCCAGGCATGGTGGTGCACACTTGTAATCCCAGTACTTGGGAGGCTGAAGCAGGAGGAAGGTGAGTTTGAGACCAGCCTAGGCTACATAATGAGACCTTGTTTCAAAAAAAGAAATAAATAATAAATATCAAACACACAGAAAAAGATTCTTCATTTCTAAAGAGCTATCCAGAAGCTTTCTTTAAAAACCAAGATTTTGTCCCATATTCTATAATATCTTCATAGAAGTCATCTATGTAAACAACTGTGTAAAATTATCAACCTAAACAGGGCTTTTACTCTGAAGAGGTGATCATTACAATAAAGCATTTCAGCATGGTTGCCAGCAGGCTGTTAAATCTTGTTGGCGATCCTCGCTTAGGTACTTTGATTTCATTTCACTTACTTTAATTTTCCCTTTCAACCCTGCCCCCAATTTTTTCTGCTTTCACTATCAACACCATTTATGAAACATTCAAAGATTTAGTAGACTAAATTAACAGTTTTCCCTTTCAAACCCTGCCCAGTCTGCCCACTGTCTTAATCCATTTTCTGTTGCTATCACTGAATATCTGAGGCTGGATAGTTTATAAGAAAGAGAGGTTTGTTTAGTTCTCATCTGAAGGCTGAGAAGTTCGAGACTGCGCAGCCACATCTGGTGAAGGCCTCGTGCTGCTTCATCACATGATGGAAAAGAGCAGAAGGCCAAGCACCTGTGGGAGAGATCCAGGGGTGGCGCTCTGGGATAACTGACACACTCTCAGGAACTGCTGCATCCTGGGTGCTAAGTACTGGAGAACTGCCCCTCCTGAGCCAAGTCCCCCCCCACCATCTTCCCGAGCTGCCCCAACAGGGTTCCGCTCGCTTCCAACCCTGCTTTTGTTTTCTGTTTTGAACTCCAAGAATTTAAATGTAGATGGGAATGCACAGTTGTTTCAGCTGAAAGAATCTAGAAATTCTTATTAAGCAAAAACAATCAGCTTGGGGCACCTTTTAAATTTTCCCACAAATGCCCACGTTGCTCTGTTCCTTGTGCAAAACATTACTGAAATAATCCACTTATCATGGGCCTATTGGATCCTCTGACTAGACAAGTTGGGTCTTTGGTGAGGAAGGGAATTCCAAGAATGTAAAGTCATCACCATTGTCGTGGAAAAGGTGTTGCATAGCTCTTGGTGTTAATTGATGTTAAATTGACAGACAAAAAATGTGTGTATTTGTCATATACAACCTGATGTTTTGATACACGCATTGTGCAGTCATTAGCTCTAGCTCATTAACAAGTGTCTTAATGACCACAGTTATTTTTACGGTGAAAACCCTTAACATCCACTCTGCATTTTCAAGACTACAATACATTGTCAGCAAGTATAGTTGCAGACCTTGTGAACTTATTCTTCCTGTCCATCTGGAATTTTGTATCCTTTGACTAACACTGCCCCATTTCCCCACCAAGCACCTCAGCCTCTGATAACCACTGTTCCACCCTCTTCTTCTGGGAGATCAACATTTTTTTATTGACACTGAGTCAAATCACTCAGTATTTATCTTTCTGTGCCTGGCTTATTTCACTTAACAGAACGTCCTCTAGGTTCATTCATGTTGTCACAAATAATAGAATTTAATTCCTTTTCACATCTGAATACTGTTTTATTGTGTGTACACACACGCACGTTTTCATCATCCCTTCACCCATCTATGTCTTGCTTTTGTGAGTAGTGCTGCAGTGCACATGGAGTATGGATGTCTCTTCGAGATACTGATTTCATTTCCTTCCAACAAATACCCACGAGTGGATTGCTGGGTCATATTGGTAGTTTTGTCTTTAATATTTTAAGGACCATCCACCCTCTTTCCATAGTGGCTGTACTGATTTACATTCCCACCAACAGTGTGTGACACTTTCCTTTCTCCACATCCCTGCCAGCACTTGATGTCGTTGATAGTAGCCATTCTAACACGAGTGAAATTTTATCTCCTTGTGGTTTTGATTTGCATCTCCCTGGTGATTAGTGATGCCGAACATTTTTTTCATGTGTTTGTGAACCACTTAGATGTCTTCTTTTGAGAAGTGTCTCTTCAGATCTTTTGCCCATTTTTAGTCAGGTTTTTGTTTCCTTATTGGATTGAATTCCTCATATATTTTGGATATTGGCCCCTTATCAGGTATATGGTTTGCAAATATTTTCAATTCATATTCATTTTCTCTCTCTCTCTCTCTCTCTCTCTCTCTCTCTCTCTCTCAATGTTGGTATTTGAACTCTTCCTTCCACTTACTAGGCAAGTGCTTTACCACTTGAGCCATACATCCAGCCCTTTTTGCTTTAAGCTATTTTTCAGATAGGGTCTTGTTTTTTGCCTGGGGCCAGCCACTAACCACAACTCCTAACTATACCTTTCACATAGCTAGGAAGACAGGGGTGCACCAAGTTTCTTTTATTGAGATGGTCCAAGCCTGGCCTTGAACCACAGTCCTTCTGATCTCCACCTTCCAAGTAGCTGGGACTACAGATGTGAACCACTGTGCCCAGCTATTCTACAGGATTCTCTTTACCCTGTTCTTTGCTTTGCTGTGCAGATTTTAGTTTGATATAATCTCATTTTTCTGTTTGGGCTTTTGAAGTCATTTCCAAAAATCCATTCATCAAACCAATGTCATTTTCTGTTTTCTCCCTGTTGTTTCATAGTTTGGTGTCTTACATTTAAGTCTTTAATCCATTTTTTTCCCCAACAATCTACTTTTCTCTTAACAATAAGTAATTTTTTTCCTAATTACCACACATTCATCATGAGAAGGTTTCATTGTTATAACTCCATACACATGAACAGTGTACTTTGAACAAGCTCACCCCCTCCATTATATTTCCATTTCACCCTCTTTCCTCCCCCTTTTTCAAACAGCATTTGGTGAGTTTCATTGTGCTGGCTTTGAACTTGTACATGTAGAGTATTTCAGTCCTGTCCCCCTTGGTATCCTTTGCTTTCCTTCCCCCCCCCACCTCCTCTTGTTGACCTCCTTCAGACGGTTCCCCTTTCATGTTATGTCCCATTATTATTATCATTATCATCACCATCGTTTCAGGTCTAGGTCCCACAAATGAGAGAGAACATGAGATACTTGGTTTTTAAGCTTGGCTTATTTCACTCAACATCGTGATCTCCAGTTCTGTTCATTTTCCTGAAAATGACAATTTCATTTTTCTTTTTGGCAGAGTGTACCTATACCATGTTTTCTTTATCCATTTGGTTTTTGGGCTAGAGGTGTGACTCAAAATGGTAGAGCCTGCCTTGCAAGCTCAAAGCCCTGAGTTCAAACCCAAGTACCACCAATAAATAAAAATTAATTAAATAATTAATTGAAGTCTTTAATCCACTTTGAACTGATATTTATATGGTGCAAGATAAGGTCTAATTTCATTTTTGTGCGTGTGGATATCCAATTTTCCCAACACTATTTATTGAAAGGACTATTCTTTCCCCCTTTTGTGTTCTTATCACCTTTGTTAAAAAGAAAATTCATTTCCTATAAGTGCACAAATTTATTTCCAGGCTCTGTATTCAGTTCCATTTGTCTGTCTCCATTTTTATGTCCTACACACACTATTTTGGTCACTGAAACTTAGTCATATAATTTGAAGTCAAGTAGTGTGATGCCTGTAGGTTTGTTCTTTTTGCTCAATACTGCTTTGGCTATTTTGGGTCTTTTGAGGTTCCATTCAAATAATAGGTTTTTTTTCCCCCATTTCTGTGGTATTTTGATTAGAGATTGCGTTGGTTCTGTTGATTTCTTTGGGTAACATGGACAGTTTGATAGTGTTTATTCTCCTAATCCATGTGCATGGGATACCTTTCCGTTTATTTATGTCTTCAATTTCTTTCATAGTATTCTAAAGTTTTCAATATAGAGGTCTTTTCTTAGTTAAATTTATTCCCAAGTTTTTTGTAGCTTATCCTGTAACTTTACTGAATGCCTTTATTAAGTCTAATAGTTTTTGATGGAGTCTTAAGAATTTTCTACATGTAAAGCCACATTATCTGAAAAACAGGGGTAATTTAACTCCTCCTTTCCAATTTGGATGCCTTTTATTTCTTCCTCTTTCCTGGCTGGACTGAGTATGACTTCTAGTACTGAGTAGAATAGAAGTGGTAAAAGTGGGTATTCATGTCTTGTTCCAGATTTTAGGAGAAAAGCTTTTAATTCTTCCCCATTCAGTATGATGCTGGCTGTGGATTATGTATGACCTGTGTTGTGCTGCAGTACATACCTTCTGTGTCTCATTTCTTGAGGGTTTTATCATGAAAGGACATTGAGTTTTGCCAAATGCTCTTTCTGCATCTGTTGAAACAATCATGTAGTTTTATTCTTTGTTCTATCAATGTGATGCACCCCGTTATTGATTTGCATATGTCGAGCCGTCTTTCCATCCCTGGAATGTACACCACTTGATGGTGATGAATGGCTTTTATGATGTGCTGGCGACTTTGGTTTGCTAAGCTAGTACTTAGCGAAGGATTTTTGCATTTATGTTCAGCAGGGATACTGGTCCATAGTTTTCTTTGTGTTGTTGTATGCTTGTTGGTTTGGTGTCAAGGTATTGCTGATCTGGTAGAATGAATTTGGAAGTAGTTCTTCATTAATATTTTGAGAGTTTGAAATGGGTAGTATCTTCTTTAAATGTTTTATAGGGCTCAGAGGTGAAGCTCAGATCCTGGGCTTGTTGTTTATTTTTTCATTTTTTTCTTTGCAGTGCTGAGGATCAGACCGAGGGCCTTGCACATGCTATGCAAGTTATCTACAAAACAGAGCCATGTCCCCAGACCTTGGGCTTTTTTTTTTTTAAATAATAGTTAACTAAAAACAGAAATTTTAATTGTCTTTTTCTCTTCTCCATCAAATGGCCAAACTCTACAAGCAGAGAGCTACTCATGTTGACAGCCACCTCAGGCAGCCAGCCCCAAGTCACTGGAGCACTTAGGGACGATCTCCCATGCTTGCCATGGGCCTTTCACATGATGGCCACCAGGCCTCAGTAGTCAAAACCAGCAGTTTCAAGAGGAATACAGACCTCATGCTTGCAGTAGTAAAACTGTGGACATATGTTCACTGTTGCTTCAAAAATTAGTATAAAGCCTTGTCCCCATGTTGCTGATAGGCTCCTGAACTTTTTTTCCTTGGATGTGTTTTAGCATTTTAGATTCAAGATTCCTCATCTCTATGCTTTCTCTACCCCTGCTTTCATTATGCAGTGTGCTCATTGGTTCTGAATGTGTAGCCCATGTGAATTTAGAAACTGTCTGGAACTGTGAAATCAGATCATACCATGTGCACCTGTAGGTACTTCCTGCACACACACAAACACACACACACCCTTCTAGAACTGTGTTGTGTTGTAGTACCTTTTGTATTATAAAGTGCTTTTAAGATTAAAGATGGTGACCCAAACAATGTACACGCATGTGAGTAAATGTAAAAATGATAAAAAAAAAAAAAAAAGAGATTAAGGGTGGTCATTTCAGCTAACATTTTTCTAGTGGTCTTTCTTGGCTCTGGCTAAGAAATTAGTAGTTCAGAACTAGTTCAGGTCACAGAATCTCATTTCTGCTGGGTGGCTTATGTTCCAGTTTAGAAGTGTAATCACAGACTTGGATAGTATTCTAGCAACCTCTGTCACATACTCTTTTAATGGGAGCAGAGAAGGACAAAAGAAACATCTGGCTTACAGATTCAGAGGTTTCAGTCTACAGTTGCTTGGTTCCATTGCTTTTGGGACCTGTGGTGAGGCAGCACACTGTAGTGGGAGTGCATGGCTGGCAGAGGAAGCTTTTCATATAATGAAAAGGCACACCCCATTCAAGGGCACACCCCAATTTCCTAATTTCTAATTTCCTAATTTCTTTCTACTAGGTCCCACCTTCTAAAGGTTCCACCACACTCCAGTAGTGTCACCAACCAAGAACATTTAGTACATGAGCCATTGGGGGACACTTATGCAGAACATAGCACCAGGCAACCCCACACTACTCCCAATACATGTGCTGCCCAACACAGTCCCATGTGGCTACTGAGCACATGAGATGTGGATGCAAGCTGGGCACTGGTGACTCACACCTGTAATCCTAGCTACTCAGGAGGCAGAGATCAGGAGGACTGTGGTTTGAAGCCAACCCAGGCAAATAGTTCCCAAGATCCTATCTTGAAAAAATACATCATAAAAAAGGGCTGGCAGAGTGACTCAAGGTGTATGCTCTGAGTTCAAACCCCAGTACTGCAGAAAAAAAAGAAATATGAATGCAATTTGAAATGTATTCTAAGTATAAAATACACACCCAGCTTTTAAAGATAGTACAGAAAAAAACCCCTGAAATAATCTTAGTAATTTTTGTATTTAAATTTTACATGTTGGAATGATAATATTTTGGGTATATTTGGTGAAAGAAAATATTTTATTAAAGTTAACTTCATCTGTTTCCTTTTATTTATTTTGATGTTGCTACTAGAAAATTTAGAACATTACATGGTTCACACTATATATTTTTGTTGGGCCTAGACTCTCCAACAGAGCCGAAGAAAAAGCCCATTGTTCTAGTAAATTTTTTTCATGACTCCCTGTGTCTGGGTCCTTAGCTTCAACTTTGGGTCTGTGGGGTGCAGATGCATTCTGTGGGGGTGTCTCCAGTGTACATGCACTGAGGAGAGCTATTCAGTGTGCACTGTCTACCTAATTTGAGGATTAATGGGTACCCAGGCTTCCTGCTAGCCGGAAATATGCCCTTTCCATATTCTTAGCCATTTGTGGCCACCCATTTCATCCTCAATGAAGGAAAAATTATCTTTGCTCAGAGGAGGACCCTCTTAGAATAAGCAAACCTTGAGGCTGATTGAACCCCAAAGTACAATGCTCAGCCATGATATCTCAGGTCATCACATTCGTGTTGCCCAGCATAAAATATCAGGAGGTGCTAACTCAGGAGGACTCCACTTCTTTGAACCAGGTCACATCATATGAGTGGGCACAGGCTGCTTTCTTAAGTACAAAGTCTGTCCCATCTGTTACCAGCAGATAGTGTCTAAAGACCCTGGTCAAAAGATTTTTAGGCACCTGTGGGGGGGGGGGGAGAGAGAGAGAGAGAGAGAGAGAGAGAGTAAGTAAAGTTTACTAAGGTGAGGAGAAATCACTAGAAAAGTCAGCAAGAAGCCCTGGTCACTC
This sequence comes from Castor canadensis, assembly GCF_047511655.1. Classification (NCBI taxonomy): domain Eukaryota; kingdom Metazoa; phylum Chordata; class Mammalia; order Rodentia; family Castoridae; genus Castor; species Castor canadensis. The sequence continues at coordinate 52,951,975 of NC_133400.1, forward strand.
TTTTTAAAGGGCCTCATAAGTCAAAGGGCAAATGGCAGGAAAAATCTGGGCAGTCTTTGTAGGATGGGCTAGAGCGATTGGCAAGTTTGATTGACAAGGTCTTGTCATACAACATGGGACACTCTGTGCATGTACTTATGCTAACTCTAATTGCAAGTACGTGATGTAACCAAGTGTTCAAGTTTTAAGCAGAAGGCTTTTACCTGCGAGGTAATCTGGAGTGGAATTCCCCCAAGGCTTCCTGTCTTTTGAAATTTACAACTGCAGAGGATTTACAATTGAAGAGGACTCTACAACTGCTAAGATTTTACAATTGAAAAGAAATTTATAACTGCAAAGGATGGCATTGGGCTGAGATAATGAGTTTAGCATGAAATGCAATGAGCAGGGTCCCAGGGCAGCCCATAAGGTCTGCTCAGAGTGTCCCCAGCACTCTCCTAGTCACTGCCATAGTACTTAGCACTTCATAAATATGTGAAGGCCAAGTTGAAAGGGTGTGAGAAGGACATGGTGAAATATGTAGCTGCTGGACAAGTTGGAATCTATGTGGCCTTCACAGTGCCTTGTCTGGAGATGGATTTCAGAAGATTGTTTTGTAATTGTTTTTCTGTCAAATTATTCCATCTTTCCAGATCTTTTTTTTTTTTTAAATGAATTGCCTTTTGTACTATGCTGAGCTTCACTTTTTTTCTTTCTTAGCTTTATTGAGGTATGTTGGCAAATAAGAAACTTGTATCCTTAAAGTATACATTATGTTTCAATATACATATATGTCTTGAAACGAGTACAACAATCAAGATAGCATGGATCATGTCACATAACATTTTTAAGTGTTGTAAAAACATTTGAGATCTACCCTCTTAGCAGGTGTGGTGTACCATAAGGCATTGTTAACTATAGTCACTATGCTGTATTTCTGGTCTCCAGTACTTGTTTGTCTATAATTGAAGGTTCACACTCTTTGCCAATATCTCTTTCCCCCCACCCCTATCTCCTGGTAACCACCATTGTATTCGCTACCGAGTTTAACCTTTATTAAAGTTCCACATGTAAGTGAGATCTTGTGTTGCTTGTCCTTATCAGGCTTACTTCACTTACCAGAATGTCCTCAAGACTCATCCATGTTATAAATGACAGAATTCCCTCTTCTGAGGCTGAATAATATTCCATTGTGTGTGCTTATAAATATAGATGATTTTAGTTCATTCCTCTGCTGATGGACCTTAGGTTGTTTTCATCTCTTGGCCATTGTGACTAGTGCCGCGGTGAACATGGGAGTGTAGATGTCTTTTTGACATATTACTTTTTTTTTTTTTAGATATATACCCAGTAGTGACATTGCTGGATCATAGGTTGTTCTATTTTTTATTTGTTTTAAGGGAAATCCATAAAGGTTTTATGGCTGTACCCCTTCCACATTTCTTAAACAGTTTCTCTTAAATATTTGGAACCCTTGGAGCTGCTATGGCAAGAGATTCTGACCATAGGAGCACATGTGTGAACCTCAGGTTCACTAAGATACAGAGCTCTGTGAGTCAAGGTTGGCAGGCTTAGCAATACCCACCAGCTAAGTGGCAATTTAGGATTATTACACCCTTCCATGTGGTGTCCTGATTTGGAAATGCAGGTCATCTGAGCCCAGTTTTGGATTTTTCTGCTGCAGACTGCAGAATGGATCAGTATGGTAGCCCAGACTCAGACACACCTGTGTGAGAAGGGCCTAGAAGTCAGGTGAGCATCCAGCCCTGGGCCTGCCTGCTGGCTGATGGCTGTTAGAGACAGGAAGTGTTTCATTGCTGGCTACACAGTAAGGGTTTCAAGATCCCCAAGCCCTGAAGGGACAGAATTTGAGGACAAAGATAAGTATTCTCAGGCAAGCTTTCATGACAGTTGTAATTTATGAGGAAAAGGAAATAACCCCCCATTAGCATCAACCAGGGGCATTACTGCTGGTTAAGAAATTGCATTCATAGCTAATGGTATTCCTGTGAACAATAGGAAGGGCCATCAATATATTAAGCAAGTAACATTTTCCCATCTGTGTTTGGGTAACAACCATACAACCATACATATTCCTTGAAAATAGCCTTTTAATAATAGTTTTTCTTTTTTTTTTCACTCCTTATTGGAAACGAGATTGCTGAAATGTCTGAAACTGAATTTTGCTCTCTAAACAAAATTATTTATAGCCAAGAATTAAACAGAAAGCATGCTAGTTGAATGTAGGACAACTTACTTTCTTTGTTTCTCTTTACAGATTCATATGACCCAAGCAGAGTGGAGAGGGTGTGATGAAGCCTGGCTGGGACTGCTCTCACTCAGCATATTCTCTCATCTAGTCATTCCGCCCATCCTGCTCCAGCAGAAGGGGGAAACTGCTGGGTTTTAGCATGCTGATTCCCCACTTACCACGGTCGGTAGGAAGGCTCCTCTCTGTACAGAATTGCTTGTGGAGATAAACAATAGTCCATTGAAACCATCTGTTTTTATAGCATGAGGATCTAATACCTATATTTAGGAAAGAGTTTTCACATAAACTCTCCTTACCGATGGATTTGGCCAAGTTCACAAATAGTTTGGTGTTAATCTGGTTCTGTGGGAGATGTAATGAAAGGTTTTGAAAAGACCATGAGCGTTGCCAGCTCCCCTTCGCACATCCATGGCCTGCCATTGGAGGTCATACTGAGGAGTTTGGGATTAGGCTTTTTTCCTTGTTTGGGCACTTTCAGTTCAGAGGAAATGTGAATGAAAATACACAGTTCATCTCTTATCAATTTGGCTTTCTGCTGCTGGAAGTAGCTTTACTAATAAGTAACTTACCATCAGACAATAAAAGCAATATCTTAAGTTCCTAAAAGGTAACACTCTACTGTAATATACTAAGGAGTATTATTTATCGGGCAACATTGAAATTCTTCGATTGTTTGCAAACTTGCCATTGTCTGCTTTGCACCCAGTATTCTCTATTTTTATTTTCTGTGTGGATGTTTAGAAATTCTTTATATAAAAAGTAATTACTGGTTTAAAATAGACCATTTTAACAAAGTAACTTTATTTCTTTTTACAAAATTGCTATTTTTCTATGATGTAAACAGTCATTAGGTGGCAGATTTTTAAGGAAGTGTTATTTTATTTAAGATTCTAGCCCTTTATGTGAGAGGAACCCACAGAGGGTCTGCTTTTGCTTTAAAGCAAATACCCCTGCCTCATTCTCAACTCTGATACTTTTATTTCACTTTCGAAAGTGTCGATGTAGAGCTATCACAGGGTTAATCAATTTTTCTACAAATACAGTTGTAAGGTTATATTTGAAAACAGCACTCTTAAAATCATCTAACATCCTTAAGATAATTTTTGCTGCCATATCATCTAGAATTACCAAAAAGCATAGTTTCAATTTTTGTCTCTGGGGATCTTCCCTGAGATCAAACTTCCCTCTCTTCACCTGCCCTGCCCCTTTGAAGAAATACATATTTTTATCTAGAATGAGCCTGAATTAATCTTGCATATTTTTTAAAAAGTGCTTGGAGAATTATATACTTGGCATTATATATATTTATGTGTATTTATGCCATTATAAAAGTATTATGAGGTCTGTGTATTCGACTGTGTTTAGTATTGCATTAAGCTGCACAACGTTTTTGCATTTTTATGCATTTGTCCCTTTCTAAGTAAGGTATTCACGTTAGTTAATATTTTCTAAACTGCTTCTTGTCTCCTTCCCTTTTCTTCATTCCCTTTCTTTCTTACCTTCTTTCCCCTTTTGTTTTTCCTTCTCTTACTTTATTAATTTTTCTTGTGAAATCACCATATCTATTTTTCAACATTTCAACAGTCGGCTGGTCTGTCCTTTGACCCTAAACTGACTTGACTGGGCTTTCACAGTCTGTTCTTATCTGCACCATGTGATTTTATTTCAGAAGAACCTGATGGATTTGGACTGTAAACAGACAAAACAGAACCTAAGTAATCCTGACAGATCTCCTTGAGTACACTTACCCGCAGTCTTGGTTCCCACTTGTTCCTCAAGGCAGTCTCTTTCCAAAACTCGGCTCTTAGGAAAAGTTGTAGTAGGCTCTGATTTTCACAACAGCAGGAAGATGAACCATGTCTCTTTCCAGGAAAAGTTTGGTGGGGAAGAGGTCAGTCGCTCTGGCTGGGGGAACATGCAAGTGATCAGAAGGCTAAAAGAAGCTGAGCCACCTCCCTCTTTAGAAGCAAATGAAAGAAACTATGTGTATATATACATATATTAGCTTTGTTTGGACTTCCTCTTAAGTATTTTGATACCATCTAAAGACTTATTTTAACCAAATGAATTAAATTTTAGCTTATTCTGCAAGAGAAAGATCTGCAAGAAAAAAAAGTTGTTCCTTATGTATATCTCAAATAATCCAAAATATGATGCTTTTCTATTCTGTTTTATTCTAAATCATATCATCTTTCAGGAACAATCCTGAATTTAATCAAAATTATTAATATTTATACTTTAACCTTAATTTTTGTTGATTGAATCTTTCGAGGGGAAAAGACTGACTTTAAAATCAGTAACTTGAAAATTCGACTTTTAAACTTTCATTTTCTAAGGTAAATAATAGTCTCTAGTTAAAAATAGCCTTTTTTGTGTGTGTGTTCGTCACTGTTTTTTCTTATACATATGATTTTCTTTGGTATTTAATAATTTGTAGCTTATAAAATTAAAAAGTTTTATTTTGACCATTTAGACTAAAAATTGTATGAGGAAGTACATGTGAAATATGTTTGTCTTTCTGATTGTGTAAAAAGAGATGAAAGTGGTGGTAATTTGGCTTCAGTTGCCTTTCTTTGAAAAAGAATCTCGGAATGATCAAAAGGCAACCATGTGTATTACCCCTTTCAACTTACCGTTTCACAAATCCCAGAAAACTCTTTCCTGAAGGTGAAGCCAGCCCGATTGGATCTTCAGAATTTCTTCCATGTTGATTATAACTATTTGGATTTCTTTCTGAAAATATCCTAAAAGATGGATCTATCCTTTGATACCCTGGTCTCCCTGATGAAATTGTAGGTCTAGGTTTTGATTCACATAGGAATTCTAAGTAGAACTTTCTCTGTTCCACTTGGCTGTTGGCAAAGGGCTATCATTCATGAAAGTTCAAGTGTCTAAACTCAAATGACTCTGAAACTGGACTCTGACCATCTTTGCAGCAGCAGAATGACTTACTCTGGCACCATCTTGGCTTAGGGCTCCTAAGGAAAGTGAACAGAGCTGATCTACTGCCACCAATGGACATTGACACTAACCTACTATTTCATCCCCAAAGATGAAGTTTGCCTATTTGGTTTTATTTTTGTTTGTTTGTTTAAAATGATTAAATAATACACTATTAAGTGTCAGGTTAACATCTCTCTCAGAGTGACCAGCGCAGCAGAATTCTCTGTCTATAAATACTTGAGCTTAGAGAAGAAGCACTTGCGATTTCCAAAGTTCTGAGAAACAGTTATGCTAGTGTTTGTGAGCATTGTTCTGCCACATTCAACTGTGCAGGGGAGACCATGCTGAAGCAGAGGGGCGAGGGGTGGGAGCATGTTTCTGGAGCTGAAGCTGTTGCTGCCCTGGGGAGGTTGTGTGTTATCTTTTATGCTTTGTTTTTTACTGTGATCTGTATGTGCATCTGTGGGAGGAGAGTTACTACCCAGGACAGGATTTAAGAGACACATTCCAAATGACCTTTAAGAGTCAGGATGGTGGGAGGTCCTTTTCTAGGAGTGTGAGTTGGTCCACTCTGGGACCCATCAGGCAGAAAAGGGGGAGATGATAAAATGCCATTAAAGGAAGAATGGTGCTCAGCTCAGCCTCTATGTTTTGTTGAAAAGAAAAGGAAGGGAGTGGTTGAGACTATAAATCCAGACTGAGGCCTCTTGAAAGGTCCCTGTGGTCTAGCAACCTGCCCCTTAAAACAGTCCTTGGGTTCATCCACAGTGTGGGGAGGCCTGCACAGCTCCTGCACATTCCTGACCTTGATTTTGGAAAGCACCTGTCACAATTGAGTTCATTAATACAGAAGGTCCGGGGTGGGAGGGTGCTTTTTCTGTGGTCTCTGTCCACTGACTGAACTCAAAGGCAAGCTGGGATCATCTGGCCATTTGTTCTGAAAGCTTGACTAGGGGTGAAACAGAAACCTTGTCCATGCAGAAGTCTGGCACTGCACAGACATGCAGCCACACCAAAGGAGCAATGAAATGCTTACTTATTCTACCTCCCTGTACCTATGTCCCACAGCAGAGCCTAGATGTGTGACACTCACTGTCACAGAGCAAGAGGGAGATGAAGACAAGTTCGGGGTGAGAAGCAGAAATTAGAAATGAAAACCATGTGTCAGAGCCAGAAGAAAGGTAGTAACCCCAAGATTATATCAAAATCAATGACAAAATCAAGCTAAGCAGAAGTGGCACATACACAAAAAAAAGCCAGGCATAGTGGTACCTGACTGTAATTCCAGCTACTCAGGAGGCAGATGCAGGAGGATCATGAGTTCAAAGCCAGCCCAGGCAGCGCTAGGAAGACCTTGTCTCAAAAACAAAATACAAAAGTGCTGTGGATATGCTTCAAGTGGCAGAGTGCTTGCCTGGCATACACTAGGCCCTGGGTTTAATCCCTAGCACTGCAAATAATGATAAAATTTGGTAAAGACAAGGCCATGCAACCCCACAGAGACTCTTATCTGCTTGTCCTTTCTTGGGGCATCCTTGATACCTAAGATACCCAGGAAGACAATTGGTAACAGCCAACTGCCCTCTATGGTCATCATCTCCACAAGGCAGCCCAGGAGAGACCCTAAGGTGATGGGAGGTGAAGGTGTGTGAGGAATAACCACATGGGGAAAGCAGAAGCAGAACAAAGTAGCAGATAAAATGCCAGCAAAACACAAATGGGTGTTTTCAGGAGCTCTATTTCTTGGCATACTGTAAATACCCTTACTGTTTCGGAATGGCTGGGCTTGCTTGCTCCCCGCAACAAATGTGCCAAATAGATTGTGCATGATGGTACCCACATCCACTGTCATTGGCTATGGGAGCAAGAGCTGCCCTTGATGTCTAAAGCCAATTCCAGAGTGCAGCAGGCTACCTGGGAAACAGCTCAGGTGATATGGCCAATCACAGACGAGGCCACAGAGTACCAGCACCTCTGGTCTCTGCTGAGTGTCTCTTGGGCCTTGCAGGCCCTGTTTGTGTCTCTGTCAAAGACTTGTAAACATGGTGGTAAGAGGCCTAGAGTTAATTCAGGAGCTGGGTATGAATTTTGGCTCCCTCACAAACCATGTGGCCTCGTATTTGTCACTCCTTGGCTTTTCCTCATCTGCCTCTCCAGCTTGAATGTAAGAATCTGATATATATATTTAAAAAAAAAAAAAAAAAAAACCTCTGGCATGTTGTAGGTGTTCAAAGCACGGAGAATGGAGTTAGACCTCTACCTTATAGGGAAAATATTTGTTTGGCAGCCTGAAGGTTTTAAAATCTGGGGCTTGCTCTTTTAGGGATTCCTCCTTGTTCCCAGCATGGCACTTTTGGAAACACATGGAGACTGCCCCCTCATGCTGTCCATTTGCTGTTACTCTGTCTCTGAATTTTAGAAAATGAGTCCTTTTTTTCCAACTTAGCCTTCCACCCTCTCCCAGTAGCTTTTCTGAGCTGTTTTCCGCATTTCTGCCTTCAGTCCACATGTGTGGGGCTCAAAGCTTCCCTGGTCCTCTTAAGTTGTCTAAAATTTCAGATCACATTAAGATGTGGGTTTTAAAGTAAGGACTGTGCCCCAATTGGTTGGTAATTGAATCTACACATTAAGATACAACTGAAAAAAGGAGTCCCTTGACCAAATGAATGGTAGAAGATAAAATGTATAGCCAAGGGTTGGGACCTAGTCCTGGGCCTGGCTCTTCCATTAACTAGTCTTGACCTTGGCCACCCACACTGGAACACTTCACTCCAGAAGTGAAGAAGGAGATCAAACTAAAGTCTCTGGTTCCTTCACTTTAAGATTATGTAACTATTTTTTGGCAACCTGGAATTCCATAGGGTTTCTTGCCCTGCCAAAAGGGTCCAAGAGAAAGACAAGTAAAAACTATGGCTGTGCATGACTGAGGATTGGGTCCTCGCCAGGGTGGGAGACCTGCCATGGTTTCTTTCACCAGGGTGGTCCAATTCCCCATTCTAATAACTTATCATGCTTCTCTCTCTTCACCATGGCTCTGGACCAGCCAAGGGACTAACAATATTGAATTCCCCCCACATATTTTTCTTCTGTTAGGGCAGGGCACAGGGTGTTTATGAGCCTGGCAGGCAGCCCAAGGCATTAATCAACAGTGGCCCATGTAGACCACTTTTCTCAGAGTTTGTCTGTTCCAAGTCCTTTTTCATATATATAGTTTTGTGTCCTACCCACCAAATCAGGCTCTCTCTTTCCCCAGATGGTCAGCCTATAACGACATAGGCTGAAAATACTGTCACTACCCCATTGCTCAGTGCTTTGGGGACAACAAACCGGGAAACAGTGCTGGTTCTCACAGGTCCAGTGGGCCTCTGGTTTGGTTTCAGCGGCAGAACCTAGCTTTTGTTTGAGTTTGAGAAGGTTCCAGAAACTCCATTTGCTGTTTCATTTGACTACCTTCTGTTCTGTGTTTCTTCCTGCACTGACTGTGGATATTTTTACCTAGTCCAACCCTTCTGGGGTATTCCTGAGGTTAAGATAGCAGGGTTGGATTGTGTAACAGTATACCCCAGTATGCATGTATTTATGTCGTATTTCTTTTGAATGTTTAAAATAAAATGCTCAACATGAGGGTGAGGGGGGAACAGGAAACTAACACTGTGGGTTTCTTACTGTGTGCCAGGTATATTACATTCATTAACTCATTTAATGTACCATTTTATAGGAGACAAAATGGGCTCAGAGAAGGTGAGTTATTATTTGTAGCACACAGCAGCAAAGCAGGGATTCAGCCCTATTTCTGTTAATCCCCAAGTCTGTGCTGTTCCTCTTGGCTTGCTACATCCTAGGAGGATGAGAGAAGACCCCTCTATTTAATCCAGGGACAAGATATACTCTTCACTGACATGCTTCCAGTGACCCATTTCTCCAACTAGGTTCCCCCCGACCCCCAATATCCCATTCAGCTATGAATTCATCGATGGAATAGTTCATTAATGAAGTTAGCACCCTATGATCCATTTACCTCTTTATAGCTCCACCAGCTGGGGACCAAGCCTTCGCCACATGAGTCTTTTGGGGAGATGCTTCATATCCAAACCATAACACTCAATGAAATTATTACTTACCTTTTATTATTAGTGTATTCTTTTTTCAGATATTAACCTGTGAAAAAGAAATGAGCCTGAACTATCAATGAAATGTGCTTACTAACCTTCCTTCACTGGATATTTCAGGGTACCCTTCCCCCCAGTCTCTGTCTTTCTCTGTTTCTCTCCCCCAGGAACTCCCCCACCATTGGCAGGAGCTGTGGGGACCCTAGAACTGTAACTGTTGAATATGGCTGTGTATCCCAATACCTGGAGCATGTTAAAAGAGAAACAGTGGCTGTTTGTCAGTGTGTCTGATGTGGGGACCAGGAAACTTCATTTATAATTAGTGTGTATGTGATTTTCACACAAGCAGTCCTGTTGACAGATACCTGAGGAAATTTCTAGAATCTTCAGAAGTGATCAAAGGACCAGCAGCCAGCACTTATCTCAGTTCTTCAACTCAGAATGTCTGTGCTAGCTACTCAGGCTGGTTGGCCTTTGCCTTCTGTCACCCGACAATGTTCATTTGTCCTTCAGGTCTCAGGTCCTTCACAGTTCCCCCGACTTAGCCAGGTGACGTCAGGTAGCTTGGGCCAGGCTTCTTCTTGGCACCATAAAAACAGTAGTAGAGTATACTTAAAGTGATGAATGTAACTGTCCCCTCCCTCAGGCAAAAATGTCATGAGTTTGAGCTGTATCTCACCAACGCACAGGGCACAGATCTAAGCACATTTTGATAATGTAAGTTATCAGTAACTATTTGTTTTGAAGCAAGAACACAAATGTTTAGATTTTAAACAAAAGGGGAAGCAGAGTACACTAAGTTCTAAATGTTATTTTGGTAGAACAGGAAGTCAGCACAATAGTATAACAAAAACTGAGATCAAGGCTGGACATGTACTCAGCAAAATGTTAACAAGAGTTGTTTTAGTGTGATTTGTGCTCCTATACCAGAATATCTGAGAGTTGGTCATTTATAAAGAACAGAGATTTAGTTTTTACAGTTCTAGAGCCTGGGAATTTCAAGGTCAGATGGCCAACATGAGGCAAAGGCCTTCCTGCGCCATCCCATGGCAGAAGGTGTGTACAAATGACAGCACAAGAAGTCATGTGTGAGAGAGAGGCAGGAGGACCGAATTCTTCCTTTTACCAGGAACCCACTTCTGCTGAAACTAACCCACTCTGTGGTCTGGGGATGTAGCTCAGTGGTAGAACATTTGCCTAGCATTGTAAGGCCCTGGGTTTGATCCCCAGCACTGCAAGAAAGAAAACACAACAACAGTAACAAAACTATTAATCCTTTCATGAGGGCAGAGCTCTCATGACCTAATCACCTTTTGAATGTGTGTGTGGTACTGGGAATCACACCAGGACCTTACCCATGCTAGTCCAGTGCTTTACTACTGAGCTACATCCCCACTCCCTAGTCACCTCTTAATTCTTCCCCTCAATACTGTTGTATTGAGAGTTATATTTCCCACACATGAACTTTGGGGGACACATTCAAACCATGGCAATAGGTATCTCTGGAGTTAGGATTGTGAGTGTATAGATGTGTATGTATTATTGAGCTGTATATTCTATAACAGTGATTTCATGAGGTAGGGGAGGGAGAGGGAAAAGGATTGAAAAAGAAAGAGGGAAAAATGTAAAGGACAGGAAACTGAAATGGATCCTGAGGTGGTGTAGCAAAGGAGCACCATGGATTCAGTTGGGTCTCTGGAATTCTAAATGCAAAAAGGGACTGAGGAGGCTGCCTTGACAAAGCAGACCATCTGGTATCCTACACTCAGGGGAGGTGTGGCAGAAATGAGCAGGTTTCCACATTCAGCATCTCTGGCCTATGGAGGCTGCTCTTCTGACACACAGCCCAGCCCAGGACAGGCCCTTCACCACTTTGACAGATGTGTGGGCCATGTGGATCCATCTTTCTCTAAGACTGGAGAAAGTCAGTGTAGCACACACAGTTGCTTTGAACCCATTTACTGTCCAGAAATCCAGTCCATCTTTACCCTCATATCTAACTCCCTCTCTAAAGCCTGTGACTTCAGGGGTCCCCATTTCTATTTGCAATCACCTACTCTTCTTTTAATATGGGACAATGTCTTTTATTCCAATTAGAGATAAAATCCAACTCTGGTAGATTTAACTCTTGACCAAAACTCATTCTGTAATCTAATCACTTAATAATACTGTGTAAATAATTGCTATCAGAATATTTTCAGTTTTGATAAGAAAGGGGAGTTTGGATTTTTCCTTAAACGTCCTCTGAATGTGAGCTGGAGATGTGATAGTCAGCCTCCAAAATGGATGCTCTAAAGCATCCATACTCTTGTTTTGTCTCCTGTATTAAGCAAGGCTGAACTTTGAGACCAACTAGGATATTGCAAAAACAAAAACACACAAAAAGCAAACAATTAGTGCATGAATTCTGAAGCTAGATCGTAAAAAGCAGTGTGGCCTACAACTTGCTCTTTTCAATCCCTCATGCTGAAGGAAGCCAACTTCCTGTCATGAGCACACTCAAACAGCCCTGTGGATCTGCAGGGTGAGAAGCTGTGGCCACCCCAGCTTGCCAGCCCTATGAATGAGCCACCCAGCATGGGGATCATCCAGTCCCAGTTGAGCCTTCAGCTAACTGCAGCCAACATCTTGAGCTATAAAAAGCTAACAAAGATTGGTCATTGTACATTTGGTCTGCCTATATATTGGCGGTATCTTACTTGGCAGAGTAGCCAGGTTCCCCTTCTCTTGCTACCAGGAACCTGAAGTTTTCTTTCAAGCCTGTGAGAACTTAGTATTCTAGTGTCTACCAGCAATCTGCCATCTTGGCCTCCCCTGCAGTCAACATCTTGCATGCAATCTCAGGAGAGAGCTCTAAGCCACCAAGCCCCATGGAAACTATGAGATAGTAAATGTTTGTTGTTTTTTTTAAACTTCTAATTGTGGGGGAATTTGTTTTGCAGAAATAGAGCACATATTTAGGATGCTTTACTATGAATCTGAGAAAGAAGACAAAAGGAAAACTGATTTCTAATGGGAAGAGAAGATATATAAGGCTAGAACCTTGGAGAATGCATTTCCTCTTTTTGGGGAGGTGGGGGAGGAGAGTTTGCTCTTTGCTTTTTGGTTTGGTTTGCAGGGTTTTTTGTTTTGTTTTGTGGTGCTAGGTTTGGAACTCGGGGCCTCATGGACGGCAAGTGCTCTACCACTGAGCTACATCCCCACACACACTAAGGAGGGTGCATTTGATGGTCTCATACATAATTTTGCTGTGGAGTCTGTAAAAATGCAGATTTCTTTGCAAAGACAAACAATCTGTGAGAAGGGTCATTTCTGCCTTTGGGGAAAAACCCTACATGCAGAAACTTAGAACACATGCTAGAGTTATGCCAACATTGGGCTGCACAGTTCACACCAGAGTTTTTAAATGACAAAGACCCACTACTCCCAAAGGAGTTCTTGTCAGTTATCGATGCACCCAGATCCATTCTACCCATAAAAGGTATGAAGAAAAGCCCAAGTGTGCGGAAATAAATTTGTGTGCTTCCAGTGGTGGCACCTTTCAAAGGCTTCATTCTTCTCTTCATCCAGAGACATTTCAAGTGACAGAACAATCTCATGGACATATAAGAGAAAAAACATCGTGTTCTAAGAATAAAAGGTGGGTGCCCAGGGCAGGTTTCTTCAATATGCTTTGCCCAAGGCCCAAGAATCCCTGGTGGCCACTGACATCAGAGAGTGAGGTCTGGAATCCAGTGAACTTCTTCTGAAATGTGATTGATTTCTAAAGGGATGGTAACATAAGACAGAATAGGAAATATATTTGAAGTGAGTAGAATTCAAGTTGAAAATCCAACCACATGAGGAGAGAGAAAGAAAAATGAATTTAACTAAGGGGATGAATTTAAGATACATTGTAAGCACTTTTGTAAATGTCACAATGTACCCCCAGTGCATAACAAGAAGTTTAAAAATTGAAAAAAAAAATCCAGCCACATATCAAGACATCATTAGTTGTTGGGATATAGGCTTTAGGGAAGACAGATGGTAATGGATGGTAATGGTTGACTCAGAGAAGTCAACCTCCTTATAGCCTGTGAAGCAGTGGCTGAAGGTGACACAGCATGCCAATGCCAGGATATTTTCACACAGTGGTCCTTGCCGTGGAGGGAGGTTCTCTGGAAAGTGGCCCATTCTTCAGAGTGGGAAAATGCTGGGCTCTGTTCTGCCACTCACAGAAAAATGGGGGACTGCCGTGTGAGCCTCCAGATCAGCGTCGGTGCCCGCTGGCACTCAAACACTAGAGGGCAGTGTGTGCTCACGGCAGGGAAAGACGTTGGCGAGCACCACAGCACAAGTGCTTGCTGTTTTTCATGCAAGCAGAACCCACAGACCTGCTTATGTGTCGATGTGCTTGGGGGTACTTTGCTGCAACATGTAGGCACAAAAGGAAGGTTTGTAAATGGTTCCGCTCCTGGACCCCCACAATGTGAGGGTGAAAATGTTCAGATAACTCACAAGCCCTTTGTTAGAAGCACTTCTTGGCCTTAGAGCCAGATCAGCCCAACAATAAGTAGGTTGATCACTCATCGTGTGCACTGGTATGTCACCCAGAAAAAGGTTATTGTGAGGACACAATAACTAAGCACTTGCACCTGGCAAGTGTTTAGTCAATGCTACTCAGCAGTCATATGGTGGGCTGGAAAAGAGGGCTGTGACAGTTTGGATGAGTGTGCCCCAAAGGTCCATGTGTTAAAGGTTTGGTCCCCAGGTAGCACTACTGAGAGGTACTGTGGACCTTTTAGGAGGTGGGATCTTGTGGGAAATCTTTAGGTAAAGGAGGGTGTGCCCTGGAAGGGAATTGTAGGACTGTAGCCTCTTGGCCTCTTACTTCCTGGTTCACAATTTAAGTGGTTTATTCCACACATGTGCCTCCCATGATGTGTTGCTCTCACCAGTGGTCCACAGCAATGGGGTCACCTGATCTCAGAATGCAGCCTTCAGAACTATGAACCAAAATAGCACTAGTGGGAGGGGGGAGGTGGTGGGGAAAGGGGTAGGAGGATGAATAGGGTGCAAACAATGTGTACACATGTATGTAAATGCAAAAATGATGCCTGCTGAAACTGTTGCAGGAATTGGGGAAATGGGGATGGGGCAGAGAAGTGGAGGGGGGGAGTTCAAGTATGATATATTTGATACATTGTAAGAACCTTTGTAAATGCCACAATGTACCCCCACCCAGCACGACAATAAAAATAAATAAACTTTTCTCATTGCAATATTGGAGAGGGGGTTGAACTGAGGGCCTGTGCCTGTTAGGCAAGCACTCTGACACTGAGCTACATCTCTAAACCTTGGTTTTTTTGGGGGACTGCATCTTACCATGCAGCCCATGCCGGTTTTGAGCTTGAGATCTCCCTGTCTCCTCCTCCAAGTGCTGGAATTCCAGGCTTGCACCTTAATGCCCAGCTAAACCTTTCTTCTTTGTAAGTGAATTATCTCAGGGATTTCATTATAGTGCTATGAAGTTCAATTATCATGAGCTCTGCAAGGCAACCATGCAGGAGCTGGCACCCATACAAATCCTGCTCCCTTCAGAAGTCCAGTCAGAACTCCTCCAAGGCTAAGATCCTCCTCCATGCTTGTTGAACCACACAATGACCTCAGTCTCCAGGTCATATAACCCTGAACCTCACTCACTTGTGTGCACAGAAAGACTCCTTCAGACATGGGTCTTGCATAGGACCAAGCAGCCATGTCAGTGCAGGGTGAGGGCCAGTGGCTCTCCAGTCTTGCACCCCTCAGTCCCATGTGCCATCACCTCCTTTGTAAGCTCCCGATGCCCGCATTGGCATGTGAGAGCAGACCTTGGAAGAAGTTTGGTAAACCAGAATAAAGCCTAATTGCTTTGTGCCGTTTCTCTGCTTTCAAATGAACTCAGTTTGTCACTGATTGCAATGTGAGTGACATTAGAGATCTTCTTGTCAGTGGTGTGGTAGAAAGAGCTCAGGGCCTCAGTGTTCAACACAGCAATTCACCAGAGCCAGGTGGCATTGGACACATACAGCCTCCTCGGGCACAGACACTATGGTGTAATGTGACTCCTCCCTCATCACAGAATGATCTTCAGAAGAAATGAAGGTAAAATGCCTTATGTGTGCATAGTCCTTACACTTAAGTAGTGCTTTTGTGGGAAGGCAAAACTCCGCTGATCGGTTACCTTTCTGCACATTGGGCTAACAGTGGTACTGACTGCCACCGTTCCAGACTTTCCAAGGTGCTGTCCAAGGATGTGTGCTGAACAAGCAGGCTGGGAACACAAAGGCATGTCTGCCTCCAGAAGAAAGGGCAGCTCTGCTTACTGCCCATTAGAATATAGGTAACACCTCCCTCAGAGGCAAAGGTCAGGCAGGCTTACTATCCATTTTCTGGCTATTTATTGCTCTTGCTGTGAGCAGTAAATTCTGTTAACTCTGATTCAGGGGTCTGTTTCTTCTTCCATACCCATGTCACTGTGACCAGGTCACCTGTCACCTTAGAAGTCAAGTGGAAACCTCAGACCATCACAGACTTGTACAACTTTCAGCCAAAGTTTTCATATCCAGTGTCACAACACTACTGTGTGCCAGGCAGACAGGTATTTTTTCCCCATTTTTCAGATGAGGGAGCAGAGATTCAGAAAGGTAGGGGATACTTCTAATGTCAGTTACTAACACAGCAGGGGAAATAGTCATTTCTAGAGAATAGGTGCTGTATATTTACAGATAAGGTGTTCTCTAAACCTCTCTCTTCTTCCTTAACCTGAACGGAGTAACTAAGACTTACTTTGCTTGTTTGTTTTTAAAATAAAATTTTCAATTCCCTGCAAAGAAAACAATGACGTCAATGGGATTTTGCTCTAATTTGTTATTCTCTTGTCTGAAGGCTTAAAGTGCACCAGTTTCCCTCACCCATTTATCCTCCAGTGGTTTCCCTCCTGGAGGCAGGTGGTCCCTGGAGCTGGAGCACCACACGCCTAGGTAGGGGGTGACTGCCTGATGTCCCCCTCAGGAAAACTGTCAGCCCTTGCCAATCATGCTCTTCCACTAACCAAACCACTGCAAACAGGGAACCCCAAGAGTCCCCAGCCTGCGACGGACCTGCATCTTGTGAGTGCAGGGAACAATGAGGGACAGAGGCTGGGCTCTGTGCTCTGCTCAGACAAGAGGGTTGCAGCTGCTCAGTTTGCAGCAGCTTATCAACAAAGGACAGGCCTGGAGAGACAGCGATAAGAGGAAGGGCCTTTCCTGGGATTGGCCTCTGCTGGGGGTAGGGGACAAAGTGATAGAGCCTGTCCTCAGGGACTTGCAAAGGTCACGGGCCAGCAGAGTCCAGCAATGAAGAGTGAGAGTCCCAGTGTCCTGATTTTCCTGTCTCTCGCTAGCCCTGTGTTTTGTGTTTTATAATCATAGGGTCCCTGTGGAAACTGACTGCAGACTGAAAACTGTGTGTGTGTGTGAAAACCTCAGGCTTTCAGGGTAGATTTAACATTGTGAGGCCTGGGCACTGTACTTGTTTGGGTATTTTTGTTTGCTTGTTTGTTTTGAGAACAGGTAATTTTTTAATAGCTCCCCAGGTGAGGCAAAGATTGCTAAGAGACCGTAAGGCCTGAGATTTAGAGATTAGATCGACACTGTCTGCTGTGGTGTCCACCGACACGTGTGATTCTGGAGCACTAGCAGCAGGGCTGGTCTAAAAGGAGAGATGCTGTAAATTAATTTCACTTGTTTCCTTTTCCTTTTTTAATGGCACTACTAGAGAATTCAGTAACCTGTGTAGCTTGCATGTGCAGCTCATGTGTTTTCCTATTGGAAATACAGCTCTAGGACTCATTTCAAATGACAGAAAAGGGCCAGAGTCTAAGTGGCATACCTTGCATCATAGTCCTCAACAGGAGCAGAACAGTTAGGTAGGAGCTCTTCTGTCCACGCCCAGGCCCAGAACAGAGGATGGCTCTTCTCTCCCCCTTGAGAGTTTTTAAAGGAAGTTTAGTCTTCTTGTTGTTCTTTCTTATTCTTTAAGACAGGGTCTTGCTATGTAGCTCAGGAAGGCCTCAAACTTTCAATCACACTGCCCCAGCTTTCAGAGTGCTGGGATTATGAGCATGCACCATCATACCCGGTCAGAAGTTTAGTCTTGAAAAACATACTCTGTTTCCTTCATTGGTGGAAGCATCAAGCACAATACCTGGCGCATAGTAGGCATTGGCTGCAGCTTGTAAAGTTGACTAAACCTTCATGCTTGTTGCCTTGGTCACCAAGCTCATCCTAGAAAGCCTTTGCAATGCTGCCCCCTGCTGGCTACTCTTGGAAGTGCTCGGTGAAGTCCCTCAGCAGCTGGGTGTGGGTATTGCCTGTGCATGTGTTGTGTGCACATGTCCTGTGTGTTGCATCGTACACTGTGTGTGCGTGTGTCGTGGGGCTGCATGAGTTTGCACTGAGCACATATGTGCTGTGTGGGCTGCATGTGAGTGCTGTGTGTTGTGGCTGCGAGGCCACATTTGCACCTGCACTGCTGTAACACTCCAAAGGTGGCCGGGTCCCCTAGCTCAGCTCTCCCACCACATCTCTATGGCAGCTGATGCTAATCCAACCACCAGCCAACAGTTGTTGGAAGAGTCAGTGTTTACAAATCGGGGTCCTCACATCTCATGAAGACCTGTGGCACTGAGTCTACTTTCTTCAAAAGAAAGCAATTTCCAGAGCAGTATACATGTCCTCTGTGGGCCAAACTGAGCCTCAGCTAGGAAATCTAGTTCAAGTCCGTTCTTGTTGCTCAGATGTGCTGAGCTCTGTGGTGGATATGTTGCCTTCAGGCTCCCGAATGAGATTATGTTGGGAAAGTTGGTGGTGAGGGACTGAGAGCAGCTGGGAGAGCTAAATCCTCTAAGGTAGAGAGAGCCCTGGTCTTGTGCCAGACAGGAAAAAGAGAGAGACAGAGAGAGAGAGATGAGTATCTAATGCTGAGCTTCCTGGAGAACCCAAAAACCTGTGGTACAAATGTTCATACATTGGAAACACCTGTAAACAACTGGCTGAATGATCTTTATGCTCTTGTGGGGGACACATGGAAGATACAGGTAAGGACCCTGACACTCTGGTTTCTCTTTCTTTTGCAGCAGGGTCTCACTACGTAGCTCAGGCTGGCTTAGAACTTGTGATCCTCCTTCAGTCTCCCAACTGCTGAGATTACAGACACACACCACCATGCCTGGTATTTCACTAACTTTTGTAAGAGTAAAATGAAATCACATTATCTCTGGAAACCACACAACTGATGAATCACCTTTACAAACTACCTCTTTTCTCTGTGGGGTGATTCAGGTGTGGTTTCTAGCTAAGAATCTAATGATGAGCGTGCAGGAGATTGTTTTTTTATTTTTTTTTTCTTTTATTCATATGTGCATACAATGTTTGGGTCATTTCTGTCCCCTTCCCCCTGCTCCCTCCCTTACCCCTCACCCCCTTCCTCTCCCCCCAACCCTCTCGCTACCCAGCAGAAACTATTTTGCCCTTATCTCTAATTTTGTTGAAGAGAGAGTGTAAGCTATAATAGGAAGGACAAAGGGTTTTTGCTAGTTGAGATAAGGACAGCTATACAGGGAGTTGACTTGCATTGATTTCCTGTGCATGTGTGTTACCTTCTAAGTTAATTCTTCTACAACTAACCTTTTCTCTAGTTCCTGGTCCCCTTCTCCTATTGGCCTCTGTCGCTTTAAAGTATCTGCAGTAGTTTCTCTGTGCAGGTGATTTTCAGCATGGCCTCACTGCTTTCTGACACTTTTCCTTGTCCGTGGGGTGTCACACTTTTATAATGGGATGATGGTTAAGATCACCTGAGATCCTGTGTGTTGATGGTTCTCACCCCGACTGCAGTGTTAATTGGTCTTAGTTGGTCTGCATCCCCATACCAACTGGACAGTTTCTGAGTATGGATTAGACATCAGTGATTCTATGAAAATCTTGGTTGTAGCTGAGCTTCTGTAATCCCAGCTACACAGGAGGCAGAGGTAGGAGGCTCAAAGTCCAAGGCTACCTCTTAGAGCAAAAGTGAGACCCTATCTGAAGAAGAACTAAAGCCAAAAGGGCTGGGGGAGTGGCTTATGTGATAGAGCCCCTGTCTAAAAAAGTGTGAGGTCCGGAGTTCAAACTCCACAACTGTGGTGAAACAAAGCAAAAAAAAAAAAAAAAAAAACCAAAACTTTGCTGGGTAATTATGCTGTAGAGCCACAGCTATTACCCTTAAAAGCCTCCCTGTGTCAGTCAGCTCTCTGATGCTATAACAAACACCTGGATAATCAATTTATAAAGAAAAAAAAGGTTGATTTGGGCTCACAATTTTAATTGATTGGCCATATTACTTTAGACATATGGCAAGGCAGCATGTCATGATAGAAGCGTATGGTGGAGCAAAATCACTCACCTCATGGCCCAAGAACAAAAGAGAGAAAGAGGAAGGGGTCGGCATCCATGCTCCCGATGACCTAAAGACCTCCCACTAAGCCCTACCTCTAAAGGTTGCACACCCTTCCACTAGTGCCTTCTGGGGACCAAGCCTCCAACACAGAACTTTTGGGGAGAATTTAAGATCCAAACTATAACATCATCCTAGGGCCATGGCAGACTCCAGTATGAGACATTCTGCATATCATTTGCACATGACAACCAAACCTCTCCATGGAGAGCGTCCAGGGATGCTCTGGCCATGCCAGACTTCCTTGCTTTAATAAGCCCTTTTCCCTAACCCTGGACTTACAATGAATGTCACATCTTTCATTCATTCTTGGGCACTCCCAGCAGCAGGCGATGGGGAAGTGTGGCTGGCCTTGTGGAAACTTCAGGCAGGCTGCCTGACATCTTACTTAAACTGGGCACAGGGAGACCCCGCTTTGGTTGGACTAGAACCAATTTTTCCCACAGGAAATTCAAGATTCAGGCCAGGGTGTATGCATGTGTCCCTCAGTTATTGTCCCGGCATTTAGGTTCAGTTCCCTTCCCCTCCACATTCTGACCTGTCTTCCATCCTCTTCCAGGCCCCTTCTTTTAGTTAAGCCTTCCTGAGGCCACCCAAGAGGTAGGAAGGGGAGGGACTCCCTTTGTCCCCTACTCTGGTCCTGTGTAGGCCTAGTCTCAGAACCCCACCACTGGGTCTGGACTAAAATCCCAGGCCTTTCTTTTCCTTTTTTCTATTTTCCACAAACCCTTTCAGAGCACAGTCAGCTATGACCTGGGGAGACCTAGGAATGTAATGCCTCCAGCACAGAAACTTCAGGGAAGTGGGGCAGCCCGTGGTTGTCATATCTGCTGCCTAAGCCACAAGCCACATGCTACCTTTAGCCATATCTCAGCATTAGCTGGAGGCCGTTAGGGCCTTAGTGAAAGTGAGTTACTGAGAGTGCTTTCAAATGGGGCTTACCTCTCTCTGCCCCCAGGGCTGAGTTTCAGGAATTGTGGATGACTGATCTAAAAGTCCTTGGTCCAAAATCAAGTAATGTATAGCATGCTTGAGAAAAATGCATTAGCCATTTTCTGAAGAGTCATTTGTTTCTTCAGAACTTGAACTTCAATTCCCCATTTAGTAGATGCTTGTTTCCTCCCCCGACCCATTCCCTGCTTCTTCTTGTAAGAAGATCACATGGCTGAAGTCTGCAATTCCCACCTTCCTTATGGCCGTGTGTAACCATGTCACCAAGGGAATATGAGCAGAAGGGAGAAGTGCCACTCTGTCTACCTGGCTCAAGAAGCAGTTCAATTCCCTGCTCTCTCTCTCTCTCTCTCTCTCTCTCTCTCTCTCTCTCTGTCTCTCAGCCACAACACCCCCTGTCCCCTGTGGTGACATCTCATGATTTGCTTTCATGCTTGCAGCCAAGGACAGCACCTAGGAGATGGTGGAGTCACAAGATGGACACCTGGGTTCTTATAATAAGTATTAAAGCTCTAATTTAATAAGTGTAGCCAGTTCACCAACCTGAGAAAAGTTGCATGAGACAGAAGGTCCGCCTTTACCCACATTCACTCACTGGCCACGTAAGATTCATGGATGACATCCTTTGTGTCATGGTTTCACTTCACCAATGACTTTGCTCTGACATCTCCAATGAAATACCTTGAATTCTACTGGCCTTTCTGGTAAGCTCAGGAGAAGCCGAGGGTATTACAATGGAGAACAGCAGGTTAAGTGCTAGAGTTAGAGCATTGGGTAAAAATCAAGCGGAGTTAGAGCGATCCTTGAAAAGTGCTGGGTTGCACCTACAATCTGTGGAGTAGATGGAAAGGCATTAAGCCATGTTCAGTTTGGCAAGACACTCACTTCACGTGAAAGGCCTGGATGCTGAGACACACAGAGAGCTGTTTCTCATCCCTTAGGGCTCAGTTAGAGATGATTGTGTCACCCAGAGAGACATTTGACCATATCTGGAGACATTTTTGGTTATGACTTTGGTGGGGGTACCATTGGAATCCATTGGCTAGAGGCAAAGCTGCTGTTAAACATCCCACAATACACCAGTGGCTCACTCCTGTAATCCTAGCTACCAGAGGCAGAGAGATCAGGAGGATCACAGTTCAAAGCCAGCCCAGGCAAATAGTTCATAAGACCCTATCTCAAAAAAACCTGTCACAAAATGGGCTAGTGGAGTAGCTCAAGGTGTAGGCCCTGAGTTCAAACCCAGCACCACACGAAAAAAAAAATCCTGCAATGCACAGGGCAGCCCCTGTGACAAAGAATTGTGCCGCTCAAAATGTCAGTAATTCTAACGTTAGAAACCCTGCCCGGAGGCATAGGCTTCTTTTTTTTTTTCTAAATTTTAAGACAAGGTCTCACTTTGTAGCCCAGGCTGATCTCAAAGTCACAATCCTCTTGCCTGAGCCTTGAGTGCTAGGATTACAGTGTGTGCCAGCACACCTGGCTTACAGGCATAGGCTTATTGAATGTGACAGCAGGGCAGGTTGGCCTGTGTGCACCTTCCAGTACTCTCCCCAGCCCCTCGTGTGTGTGTGTGTGTGTGTGTGTGTGTGTGTGTGTGTGTGTGTGTGTGGTGTGTGGTGTGTGTGGTGTGTGGTGTGTGTGTGTGTGTAGTGTGTATGGTGTGTGGTATGTGTGGTGTGTGGTGTGTGGTATGTGTGGTGTGTGGTGTGTGTGGTGTGTGGTGTGTGTGGTGTGTGGTGTGTGGTGTGTGGTGTGTGTGGTGTGTGGTGTGTAGTGTGGTATGTGTGGTGTGTGGTGTGTGTGTGGTGTGTGGTATGGGTGGTGTGTGATGTGTGGTGTGTGTGGTGTGTGGTGTGTGGTGTGTGTGTTTCAATCTGAGTAAGTTAAATATGCTGTTATTGCTGCTTCTTTGAGCCAGACAGGATAAGGATCAAGATCATGGACCCTTGGTTACTCCTTGATGTCCTAGAGATCAAAGACACCTTACATGGTCCATCACAGGCTGGTACAGGATGCTCCATCATTCTGTCGAGAACGATGCCCTGTGCCTTAGCTGGTCTAGCAGTTGTACAAGTTGTCTGTCTAAGTGGTACGTGCCCCACTCTCCTGTTGAAAGGCTGCTCACTGACATACTGTTTGCCCCGTTGGGGATACTTTCCTCAGCAGCTAGTCCCAAAGCTTCCCCCACTCCCCAGGTTCATTCTAGAGTATTTCAAGAAGCAGCCACCTTGCGCCAGGATTATGACACATTATGAAGTTGCTCTCCCTGGTGGCATCTCCTGCTCTCCCTGGTCTTAACTTTTACCTTGTCTCATAAATCTGAGTATTCTCCTCAGAACTCTTGCTCTTCTCTGAACTCTAGTGGGCCTGCATCATTCTGCTAATGAGTTGCTGGACCTGAACCAACAGCACCTGGTGTGACCTGCAAGAGCTGTCTAGCTCTTTCCGGAGGCACATGGTCAGTACAAGGACAAGAAGGAAGGCTTCAGAAAGCTTTAGAATCTGAAAGAGTTACATAACCACCTAACTGCACTATTTTCTGTGGATATCCTTGACACTGGATAATCACAGGTTTCTCCCTGAACAGACTGTGAGCCAAGAATAAGTCACCTGCCACTATAATTTCATCAGAATTATGATGAAAATCACTATAATCTAGGTTCTCTTTAGGCACCATTCCTGATGCTTTCCATACATTATCTCTCTCAACCTTCACAACATCATGACCTTCACTCCAAGTAAGGGAAAACCAACAGAGTGCAAAGCAGACAATACTCCCTGCTCATAGGGAAGAACCGGCTGTCACAAAAAATTCTAATTCTTCCCTAATTCTCAATTTAAGGCAATTCCATTAAAATCCTCAGTCATTTTTTTGTGGAAATTAAATGATTCAAAATTTTACCTGGAGGTTCAAAGGACCAAGAATAGCAAAGACAATATTGAGGAGAAACACAGCTTAAAATATTCACTATCAGATGTCAAGTTTATTATAATGCTATTATAATTAAGAAGATGTAGAATTGGGCCAAGAAGAAAAAGAACAGACCAGAGGAAAAGAACGCAGAGTCTAGAAACAGATCACAACACATAAGGTCACTTGACTTACGACATTGCATTGAAAGAATGTTCTTTTCAATAATGGTACCTGGGGGTATTGAACATTCATGTAAAGAAGAAATGAATCTTTTATGCATTCAGTGTTCATCCATTCAGTGAGTCTTTATCCTTTTATTTAATAAAATAAATTCTAGTTGGATTATAGATCTATAATGTATGGGATGGGTAAGACATGACATTCTGAAAGTTAATATGGAGGAGATCTTCACAGTTATGAGTCTGCAAAGTGTTCTTACACACACATAAACATACATGTGCAGACTGAAAAATAAGTAAATTGGGAGACATTGAAGCTAAGAACTTCTGTCTATCAAAAGACATCAGTAAGAAAATGAAAAAACAAGCCACCCAGAGGAAGAAGGTACTTGTAATACATATCCCGGCAAAGGACTCATATTGAAAACATATACATTCCTACAAATCAATAAGAAGAAGATAGACAACTCAAACAAAATATTGCAAAAGTCTTGAGTAGTCATGTACCTGAAGACAGTAACACATGAAAATGTGTTCAATTTCAGTAGTCATCAAGGAATTTGCATAAAGAACCACAATGAGGTATACACACACTCTGGAATGGGTCAAATTTTACAAGGTGATTAACAACAGAAAGCACTGAAGTGATGGTTAATCTTATGTATCAAATTGACTGGGATATGAGGTGTCCACATTAAGCATTATTTTTTTAGTGTGTCTGGGTGATTAGTATTTGAACCAGTGGATTCATTGATGTAGGTGGCCCTCCGCAATGTGCAAGGGGATCATCAATGCATCAAGGGTCTGCATAGAACAAAAAGACAGAGGAAGGGGAGTTTACCTCTTCCGCTTCCTGCCTGCTGGGATCAGCTGGTCCATACATCTTCTGTCCTGGGACCGGGATATGTATCCTACTGGTTCTGTGTCTCTAAAGAGCCCTTACTAATACAGTTGGTGAGCTGTGGAGCCTTGGGGAGCTATTTCTACTATCTGTGGGCGTGGAAATTTGTGTAACCTCTTTCAAAGACCGGATGGATATATCTATCTCCTAAAACTGAACACACATACATATTATGACCCAGTAATTCTATTCTTCAGTTAAGACTCAATACGTTTGCCAAAAGACATGTGCAAGAATATTCTCAAACTGAAAACAATGCAAATAATGGATCACAAAGTGACAGCATTCCATACCATGAAATATACAGAGCGATGAAAATGTCCTGCAGCAACATAGATGAATCTTAAAAAATAACACTGAGCAAAAGAAGAAAACAGACATGCAAGAGTATTATTTTATGATTCCATTTATATAGAGTTCAAATAGGTATTGCAAGTCTTTAATAATAGGAGTTCAGATCGCGATTACAGTGAGAAAAGGGACGGTGAGTGTGGAAGCTTGTGTAATGCTGGGCACGTTTGAGATTTTGATCTGGGAAGAACAGCGCATGTGCGTAATAGGTCACTCAGTTGCACACGTAAGCAGTGGGCACTATTATGGCCATGCAGCACCTCAACTTAACGAGATTAAGTAAATTCACAGGTTTAAAGAAAAACACTTCTCCAATTTATTTTCCATGCACGTGGCCTGTGGTGGGGTGGTGCGGGGGTGCAGAAGCAGGAGGCAGAAGGCATGGGTTCAGGAGCCAAAGTACGTGGTCTTTTGTAACCAAGTAGCTCCCCTCTTTTAATTCCTGAGAGGAAAAGGGATAAAGTAGCTGGGGACCACTTAACACCATTCCACTTGCCCAAAATTACTTTTGAGCAATTTCTGAGTTATTTCTCAGAACAATGGATACATTCTCATGTACAGGTGGTAAGAATGTAAACTGGAGGACATTCGGGAGCATCAACCACAGGTTTAAAGTTGCATGGCTTTCGAGCCAGCAGTTACAGTACAGAATGATTAAGGATGATTAGTGAACCACTGTCAGAGAGGGAAAAAGCAACTGCATAAATGTCGATAAGAAATGATTAAATAAAATACAGAGCATGTGCAGAATGATGTTTTATGCATTACACAGCCATTGAAAGGACCAGATGAACTGCCACAGAAATACAGCTACAAAATCAAATTTTAAACAAAAGATAAAAGTTCAGGCATAGAACCAATGTCACAATCAGTCTGACCTAATGGTGCAGAACAACCAGACTGCTGGGGTTCAAATCCTAGCTCTGCTGTTTCTGGTCTTGAACAAGCCATTTAACCTCAGTGTGCCTGAGTGTCTATATAAGCATGCAAGCAGAACCTAGTAGGGTTGTTAAAGTACTTAAAGAAGTTACCACATGTGAAGGAAGGATTTATAACAGTGCTTGAAGCTGAGCAAGTACCCCCAAAAATATTAATCCATGAACCCCAAAGTAGATACATTTATGAAAATCGAGTGAGTGAAATACATACATATATATCCCCATAAATATGAATGTATGCATTGAAAGGGGATCTGTATGTATTTATCTCTCTACGTATGTTACTGATATAATATTTTTTAATGGCATATTTTCAAAGGTCACTTTCTCTGCTGTATAAATCAGAGGATTAATTCCAAAAGCTGCCAATCTGGCTCTGGGTTGCAGCCTGCCTGACCCATGGGGTCTCTGTCATACATCTAGAGACACAGCCTCATTCCTTCCCCTGCAGCTCCACCTTCAGCTGTCCAACCCCACCTGATCTGGAATTAGAGATCTTACAGAGTGAAGGGCTAGTACAATTAGGAAGTGAGAACTTTACCTTCTCTCTTCCCAGTCTTCTCTTCTTCAGCCTCCCCCACCACATTTCTATGTCTCATTGCCCCCCTCCATCTCTTTCCTTTCCCTTTGGAAAGCTTCTAATTTATTCATGCATAATGAGATCAATGAAGTGTTATACTTATCTTTCAGTAGTGCTCAGCTTTGACCATGGACAGAAGAGAAGACTTATACTTAAAAGGCAGACTGTTTTCTGTTGCTGAAACAAAATGGGTAATTGATAAAGAAAAGAAACTCAGTTGGCTCATAGGCAGTCCAGTACGATGGTGCTGACATCTGCTCAGCTTTTATTTTTTGGCAGTACTGGGGCTTAAACTCAGGGCCTCTTGCTTGCTATGCAGGCACTCTACCACTTGAGTCATGTGAGCCACTGTGCCAGCCCTCTGCTCAGCTTTTGGTGAAAGCATCATTACTACTTCATGACATGCAGTGGGTGAAAGCTGGGGAAGCCAGACTTACTTTTAGTTTTTAATTATTTATTCATTTATTCATATGTGTATACAGTGTTTGGGCCACCTCTCCCCTTTGCCCACCCCCCCGGGCCCTCCCCCACTCTCCACTTCCAGGCAGAACCTGTTCAGCCCTTTTCTCCAGTTTTGTTGAAGAGAAGACAAGCAATAATAAGAAAGACATAGTGTTTTTGCTAGTTTGAGATAAGGATATCTATACAGAGAAATTCCTAGCATTGCTTCCCTGCACATGTATATTACAACTCGCATTGGTTCATCTCTGCCATATCTCTTCACTACTTCCTGGTCCCCTTCCCATAGTGACCTCTGCCAGTTTAAGATTACTTTATTCACTTCTCTACAGTGGGCACATCAAACACTTTCAAGTTTTAGGTTTCTTTCCCTTTCCCTATTCCACCCATTCACGTTTTCCCCTTAGTGTTTGACCCACGTCCAATAATATTACTGCATTTGTTTTAGGTCTGTAATCCACATATAAGGGAGAACATACAATTTTTGACCTTTGAGTCTGGCTAACTTCGCTTAAGATGATGTTCTCCAGTTTCATCCATTTACTTGTGAATGACAAAATTTCATTCTTCTTTGTGGCTGAGTAAAATCCCATTGTGTATAAATACCACATTTTCTTAATCCATTCATCAGTAGTGGGGCATCTTGACTGTTTCCACAACTTGGCTATTGTGAATAGTGCTGCAATAAACATGGGTGTGCAGGTGCCTCTGGAATAACCTGAGTCGCATTCCTTCGGGTATATCCCTAGGAGTGGGATTGCTGGATCATATGGCAGATCTATGTTTAGTGTTTTAAGAAGCTTCCACATTGTTTTCCAAGGTGGTTGTACTAGCTTACACTACCACCAGCAGTGTATGAGGGTTCTTTATCCCCCGCATCCTCGCCAACATTTGTTGTTGGTAGTGTTTTGATGATAGCTATTCTAATAGGGTTGAGGCGGAATCTTAGTATAGTTTTGATTTGCATTTCCTTTATGGCCAGGGATGGTGAGCATTTTTTTTATATGTTTTTGGCTATTTGGATTTCTTCCTTTGAAAAAGTTCTGTTCAGTTCAGTTGCCCACTTCTTTTTTGGTTCATTGATTTGGGGGGAGTTTAGTTTTTTGAGCTCCCTGTATATTCTGGTTATCAGTCCTTTGTCTGATGTATAGCTGGCAAATATTTTCTCCCACTCTGTGGGTGGTCTTTTCAGTTTAGAGACCATTTCTTTTGTTGTGCAGAAGCTTTTTAATTTCATGTGGTCCCATTTGTCCATCCTTTTTCTTACTTGCTGGGCTGCTGGAGTTCTATTGAAGAATTCTTTGCCTATAATTGTTGCTTCCAGACCATTCCCTGGTCTTTCCTGTACTAACTTCAGAGTTTCGGGTCTGATATTAAGGTCCTTAATCCACTCTGAGTTGCTACTAGTACAAGGTGATAGGCATGAATCTAGTTTCAGTTTTCTGCAGACAGATAACTACTTTCTCCAGCAACATTTGTTGAAGAGGCTGTCTATTCTCCATCTTATGTTTTTGGTGCCTTTGTCAAAAAATAAGGTGGGCATAGCTGTGTGGATTCATATTTGGGTCCTCTCTTCTGTTCCACTGGTCTTCATATCTGTTTTTGTGCCAGTACCGTGCTGTTTTTATTGCTATGGCTCTGTAATATAGTTTGATGTCAGGTATTGTGATATCTCCAGCATTGCTCTTTTTGCTGAGTATTGCCTTGGCTATTTGCAGTCTCTTGTGTTTCCAAATGAACTTTAGGGTAGATTTTTCAATCTCTGTGATGAATGTCATTGGAATTTTAATGGATATTGTGTTGAACACGTGGATTGCTTTTGGCAGTATAGGCATTTTTACTGTGTTGATTCCACCAATCCATGAGCACAGGAGATCGTTCTACTTTCTGTAGTCTTCCTTAATCTCTTTCTTCAGAGAGTTGTAGTTCTCCTTGTAGAGGTCATTCACATCCTTTGTTTAATTTACCCCAGGTACCAAACTTACTTTTATAGCAAGTTTCTCTTGCAAATGAATCTAGTATTAAAACCTACTCACTCTTCTGAGAATAGCATTAATCCTTTTGTTTGTTTGTTTTGTTTTTTTGCAGTACTGGTGTTTGAACTCAGGGCCTATACTTTGAGCCATTCCACCAGCCTGTTTTTTAGTATGGGTTTTTTCAAGATATGGTCTCTTGAACTATTTACCCAGGCTGGCTTTGAAATGTTATTCTCCTGATTTCTGCCTCCTGAGTAGCTAGGATTACAGGTATGAGCCATCAGTGCCTGGCTGCACTTATCCATTCTTGAGAACTGGGCCTTCATGACCTAAACACTTCCAATTAGCCTCTACCTTCCAAGGCTACCTTAATTGGAATTAAGTTTCCAATACATGAACTTTAGGTAGACACATTCAAACCATAGAACTTTCTATCACTAGAGCTATATCCTCTACTATGGCCAGAGCCTGCTCTAACTATTCATGTAACTATATCCAACTCTTGGTTGTAAGCCCAAAAGTCATGGGTTTGGGAGTAAATCCTGGATTCTCTATGGGATACCTTGAAATGTGGTTTTAAACTCTAGGCCTTAGGAAATGGAGACAACATTAGTTCTTGAATGGATTGACATATTATGGAATTGGTATTTTTACTTAGAAAGTACTATAAATTTCTTTTAAAAGTCAATCAATATATTAAAATCCCTGAATAATCAGGGTACCCAACATGATAGGCAATGCCAACAGTTAGTCATAAATGGACAGAAAAGAAAGTGATTAGAGAAATCTAAGAGAAAAATGATCCTTTAGCTTCATCTTGCAAGAGAGATAACTAGATAAACAAAAGGCTGTTAAGCAATGTGAGGAAAGGTGGAAATGAGTAACATACATCATAGATGGAACTGGGAGACATGATGTTAAGTGAAAAAAGTCAGGCCCAGAAAGATGAAAACCACATGTTCTCCTCATATGTGGAAGCTTAAGAACCTGGTTATCATGAAAGTAGGGAGCAGAATAGTGGCTACCAGAGGCTGGGAAGGATGGAGAGAGGGGAAAAGGATGGCCAATGAGTATAGGGGTGCAGTTGGATAGGAAGAATAACTGCTAATGTTTTAGGGCACAATAGGGTTAATGTAGGTGACAAGAATTAATTGAATATTTCAAAATGGTGAACAGAGAGGATTTTAAATGTTCTCAACACAAAGAAATGATGCATGCTTAAGGGGATGAGCCTCCTATCAGTAACCCAGGTCTAATCATCACATAATATAGGCAGATATTGAAACATCACATTGCACCACAAATAATTTATAAGTTATAAAAATTGATAATAAAAAAGAAAGTAGAAAGACACAGTTTTCCAGGGCAGCCTGTGGTTCTATCCTCTACCTCCATAAGAATTGCTCACTGGACTACTGTGGAATTTTAGAGCCCAGGTTAGGAAAGGAGGGAGTTATCAAAAATAGAACTAGATATTGAGCTGGGATCTCTTCCCAATATACCAGGGTTTTGTACTGAAGTAGTGACTAGTCATGAAAGGTTTTCAGATAAGTGAATATCTACATCAAATTATTTTTTAAAATAAGCCAATGAGTTCCCCTCATTATTAATGTATGCTAATTCAAAAAGTATGATATATTTGATGCATTGTAAAATGTATTGTGTAAATACCACAATGTACCCACACCCAGCACAACTATAAAGAAAAAAAAGATATTTTTGCTCTTCTTCTTTAAAAAAAAGTGCTATTAGGTCCACAGAGTGAGGTAAGGACACTCAGTAAACACCTAAGCAACTGAGCCTGCGATAGAAAGTACAGCTTACTGGCAAAGTGTCAGGACACGATAGCTTGCATCCTGCTGCCCTCGTGTTATCCGTTCTCTTACCTTATTTTATCTTCATCCAGATTGACTCTCCTATTGTTTTAAAAAATGTCAGTGACGTGTATATTTCTGAAGTGTTCTCTAATCTTGTGGAGAATAAAACAGAGTGTAAACAGATAATAAATATTGATACAAAAAATTAAAATTTGAAAAATGAATCAAGCAATAGAAACCCTTGTTAATTATTGGTGGAAATACAAAATAGTATGGCCACTTTGGAAAATAGTTCAATGGTTTCTTTAAAAACTAAAATACTATTATCACGTAATCCTGCAATCATATTCCTGTATTTACCTGGTTTACATAGGATCTTTAAGATCTAAATGACTGAAAAGCTGCCTTCACAAAACCTACACACAGATTCATAATTGCCCCAAAATGGGAGTAACCAAGACGTGAATGGATTAAAAAAAGTTGTAGTCCATGGACTTTTATTCAGCAATAAAAAGAAATGAACTCTTAACTCACAAAAAACTAAAAAAAAAAAAAAAAACCATGGGGGACTTTAAAATGATACTGCTGAGAGAATTCAATATGCAAAGTCTGCATACTATGTGGTTCAATACATGGAATTAAGACAAAGCTATGCAGACAGTAAAAAGATCAGTGGTTGTCAAGGGCTGGGGGGAGAGAGGGGTAAAGCACAGAGAATTTTTCAAGCAATAAAACTATTCTGAATGATGATGTATTAGTAGAAATATGTCACGGGGAGAAAATAGAATTTTTCTCAACTTTTATAAGTTCATAGTTGTGACAGACTCCTATAACAGATGACAGACAAACGAGAAAACTAAGCATGTTCACAAACATGCCCAATGCACAATCCACAGGAGAGACCTCATTTCAGTGGCTTAGTGTCCTGCTTTAAAAAGGATCTTTAAGAAAGAGCAACCAACTTTAGAAAAGTGACAAGACAAAGAAGAAACCAGCCTGTACCAACTGGCTTTCTGTTATTTAAACAAATACCTGAGATGAATCAACCTAACAGGAGAAAAAATTATTTGACTGACAGTTTTTGAGGCTTTGGTCTGTGGTTAATTGGCCTCATTGCTTTGGGGCCTGTGGTCAGGCAACACATCATGGTGAAAGCACATGGCGGAGCAGGCCGTTCACATCACAGCAGCTGGGAAGTGAAAGAGAGAGAGGAAGAGATTAGGGTCCTACATCCCACTTCAAGGGCACACCCTCCAGTGTCCTAAAACCTATGTCTTACCTCTTAAAGGCTTCACAGCCTCCTAATAGTGTCACAGACTGGGGAACCAAGCCTACAATGCATTGGCCTTAGGGGGACATCCCAGATTCAAATGACAGCACAGTCCCAGATTTCCAAAGTTAGGAAAACTATGGGAAGGTGTAAGTCTGCTCCCCCAGATCTGTCTTACCCACCACCACTGTCTTTGAGCTTATAAACAAGTGTTATAAAAGACAATTTGCATCAAATCTTTAGGAGAAGGAAGAAGGAGAGTAGACAAATTTTTGTGTTTGTGAATCTTTGTCCTTCTAGGCAAACACGGAAAAGGTAGAGAACCACCCCTCCCCTCTTTATTTTGGTTGTCTTAAGCTCATCAATTCTTCATGTTTTGGGGAGAAATGTATTTGGTTTCCCTCAATACAAGAGTCCAAACTCAGAATGTGAGACACTAAGCGTGAACCCTAATGTTAGCTATGCACTTTAACACTGTATCAATATTGGCTCATCACAAAAATTAATTTTG
The DNA here is from genome assembly GCF_047511655.1 of Castor canadensis. Classification (NCBI taxonomy): domain Eukaryota; kingdom Metazoa; phylum Chordata; class Mammalia; order Rodentia; family Castoridae; genus Castor; species Castor canadensis. Next base: position 52,984,622 of record NC_133400.1, read on the forward strand.
AAAATAAACATGAGTTATATTATGCGGGGCAAAGTCGCAGAGCTTGAGGACAGGCAGCGTAGTGCGAGCAGGTGCTCTTGGTGCTTGGGAGTGAGGTCAGAGAGTTTGCTTGGAAGCATGGTGTTGACATAGGGTGTACAATGAGGAATGGATGTAAAATAACCTGGTGAGATTTTAATAAACGGAGATTTTCTGGGGGTTAGGTCTTGAGCCTGTGCTATTATTAAATAATTCCAGATGATTCCTATGACTAGCCCCAAGTCAGAATTCCTGATCTTGGCGTTCTTAAGGTGTCCCTGACTTCTGATTCTTTGGCTTAGCTGTCCATCCGTGAGGGCAGTGGAGAAGTAGCCTTAAAGGCAAAGATTTCACATTTGCACTTCTAAAAGTGAGGCAGGCTACATAGACGAGGAGAAAAGAGAAATAAAAGTCAATAAATATGGAAAGGACCAGATTCAGACATAACACCCAGGAAGCAAAAGCTGAGGGAAGCTAGCTCCCCTCCCACCATCTCCTTTCAAATCTCCCTTCAACACTAAGAATAAGAATAGAGAGACATACAGAGGCTATCTGCATCAGCTTTCTGCCTTGAGAAGTTAAGAAGCTGCAAAGCTCCTTAAATGAGTAGAGACAGAAAGTAGGAAGGTCTGTCGGCAAAGGGAAGTCTGAAACTCACCTATTGTGCCTGGGTTTTGGGAAGGCCTATATGACATCTCACCCACCTTAAATAAACAGCACCCACCTCGCCACCCAGATCCATTGTCTAATGATTAAGAGTTGCTAAATGACATGACTACTTGTATCCCCCCTCAACTCAGAAAACAGAAAGACGACAGGTAAGAAGACCATTTTTGAGTCTTTACTCCCATTTCCTGAAGGGGGAGCAGGAAATGTTTCTCCCTTTTCCCTCATTTCTCCCTACTTTATCCGGTTTTACTAAAATAAATCCTTGCTAAAACTTCCACCTTATGAGGCTTTCCTTGTTGTGTGACATCTTGAAGTTCTTCTCATGTGCAGTTCTCCAGTTCCTGTGATTTTGCATGGAAACTGGGAAGCCAAGGTAACTCCCTCATCCCCCATCTGGTGACAAAAGCACTTGCAAGAAATTTCCCATTTCAAGATTTCTCCAATTTTTAGATGAGGAAATTCAGTAAGTAAAAGATTTGCCTGGGGCTGGTGACATGGCTCAAAGTTTACAGTGCCTACTTAACAAGCCTGCATTCAAACCCTAGTTGCCTGAATTTTTCTCCTGCTGGATGCAAGAACCAAGGTAGTTTTCAGAACCATTTTTTTCCATTAACAATAGGACCCTGTTCCCCCTTCCAAATACAGAGCATAGCAGTGTCCTTCTCTAGAGACAGTACAAAATTATTAATGTGTTAGATCAAAGGTGGCCATCTACACCTTAGGGTTAGCTAACCCTGCAGAAGAGCTGGTCAAGTGCTTTCTTTCCTCCTTCCCTCTTGTTGTGGGCCAGTGTCTAGAGTTCTTGCCTCCACAGGCCAAAGAACTAGCTCACAAGGCAGCTGATTGACTCTTGAGACAACCAGGTTGGCACACAAAGTAGGAATTATTAGTGAAAGAAAAGGCTACAGCTAGAGCAGTGCAGCAGAGCCCAGAAACCTGTGGCTCTCTGCTCAGGTGAAGGATGGGGCATTTTATGGACGCTTTAACTCTGGGTTAGGGTAAGGGTTAGGTGAGTTCTTTCCATTGACCATGGATTCATGCACACTGAGTCTCTTTGATGAGCTGGTCATCAAAGAGGGGGAAACTACCTTGAGATCATCCTATCTATCAGTCCTGTGGCAGATTTGAGACCATATATCTCCTTCTCAGTGTGCAGAGCTCATAGTGCTCTCCAAGGGGGATGGGATACTAACTCACTCATCTGTCCTTTAGGTTCCCAGACCCAACAAGTCCCCCCTCTGAGACAAGTACCCAACTGCTGTTGGGGAGGGGGCAATGACTCATCTAGCTGTTTCCTGCTGACAATGGGGCAACGGGGCAGGGGGAGGTAGGTGTGGTGGTACTTGTCTCAGGGGTTGACCCATGTAGTCTCCAGAGGCCCCTGATAGAGCTGGATGGAGGGCTCATGCGTAGGCAGAGGTGAGTATTCCTTGACTAAGAGCTGGAAATTGATTGGTTAAACTTGTTGAGCTATGAATCTGGAGATAGCATTTATATAAAGCCCAAATAGAAATATTAGAAGGAGCATAAAAAAGGGGCCAGCCAGAGGTAGTGTCCAAGGAGCCCAGCTCCTTGTTGTTTCAGAAGGACCTTGAATTGGCTAGCTAGCTGTTGTGAGGAGTTAGTGGGGTCTTTAAAGGAAAACAGAGGCTGACTGTCAGGATATAGAGGAATGTAAAAGAAAGTGTCCTTTAACTCTAGTACAGAGTAATATTGGGCTTTTGAGGGTGTTTGAGCCAATAGAGTATAGGGATTATGAACAGTTGGGTAGAGGGGGATGGCTGTCTTATTAATGAGCTGGAGATCTTGAACAAGTTTTTATTTATCTGGTCCTTTTCGGACAGCAAAAATAAGAGAATAGTAGAGGCTGGAGCAACTGATTAGTAGCCCTTGCTGTTTTGTTTTTTTTTTAAGGAATTTATAGTAGGTCAGAGGCCTTGTTGTCCCTTAGGCTTTAGGGAATACTGTTTTTGATGTGGAAATTATGAGGGATCTTTAAGTCTTATTTGAATCAGGAGGGCCATTTTTGTTTGCCCTACAGTCATTTCATCAGTCCACACTGTGGGATCTACTTGTTCCTGAAGAAGGGGGCAACAGAGGTAGTTCCCTGGGGGGAGTAGAATTTGAGCCTTTAGTTGAGATAATAAATCCCATCCCAGCAGGAGCACTGAAGTCTCAGGGACTATGAGAAAAGAGTGACAGAAGTGGAGGTCTCCCCAAGAGCAGGCCAGAGGCTGAGTAAAATAGACTCTAGGGGCTGGCCAGATATGCCCCAAATGATAAACCTGTTTTTGGACTGGAGACCAGGAGAGAATGGTAAGACAGAGAAACAGGATCCACTGTCTAGGAGGAAGATGACCTTTTGGTTGTCTATTATTATGGTTACCTGAGGCTTTTCAACATTGACATCAAGAAGTAGAGCCTGGACAGGAGGCCCTGGGACCCATCAATCCATTGGAGGTGGCACCCGCCTTCCACCTGGAAACAGGGGCACTTAGACCTCCATTGGTTACCTTTGTAGAGGAGCCAAGGTCCCAGTGGGGGCCAGGGCTGTTTCCTGGGCTGTCCCCTTTTGGGAATTCCCTGCAGGAGTGCCCCTACTGTCCACAATGGTAGCAAACTTGGGATGTAGGGCCCTTTGGGTGGGACACTCCCTGACAGCTGTGATTAGGTCATGGTGGGTTTTTCTTTTTTTATCCTTTTCTCTCTTTTTTAGTGAGGTTCTGGTTATAGTATACAGACATGGATAGTTGCATTAGTTGATCCAATGACTTTTCCCCTTTAGCCATAGAATTTTGGAGTTTTTTACAGATATCTGGGGCTGACTGAGTTAGAAATTTATCTTTGAGGAGAACCTCTCCCACCTGTGTCTCTAGGTCCACTGTGGTGTGCATTCAGATAGCATCTTTAAGATGCTGTAGAAAGGTAAGGGGGTTTTCATCAGGGTCTTGTTGTACTATAGTCACCTGGGAATAGTTTAGAGGTTTAACTTTGGGCCTTTTTAGTCCTTCCACTATAAGATGGATGAAGTGGCATCAATGCCATTCATCCCCCTCATCATTTTGATCCCAGTGTGGTTCTGCCAAGGGGACTGCCCGGGCATATTTATTTCCTCACTTTCAGATGCCACAGGTATTGGGACTCATTGTGGATAGAAATCATTTCCAACCTGAGTGCCCTGGGCTAGGTAGGACCTGTTATTTTTCTAATGAGGAAGGGTGGTCCAGGAGAAGCATGATGTCCTTTCATGCCAATTTAAAGGTTTGGATCACAGAAATAAAGGTCCTGATATATTGGTCTGGGGTATCAGTATAGCTACCCAAGTCCTTTTTAATCTCCCTTAGAGCTGATAACTGGAAAGGGACATAGACTCATCCTCTTCCTACTACTGTCTATTGAAGGGGGAAATATCCATTAGGAGATCTGGAATATTGGAGTGGCTCAGAAGGCAGGGCAGAGGGTGGAACAGTAGAGGGAGAAATAGGGACGGAGGTCTTGTCACTGGTAAGGGGCTTTTTTGGTCTTCTTTCCCCATATTTATTCTATGGCTTACAAAGAACAGCCAGTGTTTGAGTATCTAGATAGCAATTATGGAGCCATTCTGGATGGTCTTAGAGATAAAAGAAAAGCTGTCTATAGGGAACCTCAGTCCACTTTTCCTTCCTTTTACAGAAAAGGTCTAATTGGAGTACGATATTATAATTTAAGGAGCCCTCTGAAGGCCACTTCTCTTGGCCACCCAAGGGATATTGGGGCCAGGCCTCAATATGAAGATGAGGGTTTTTTCCTTGAAATTATTAGGGTCAAGGTCCTTCCAATGTTTTAGTAGACAGGCCAGTGGAGACCACTTGGGTACTGAGGCTGGAAGACTGGAGGGGGCAGGTCCCACCTAGAAAAACTTGTCAGACTCCCCTTTTGTTGGTGTCTGGACTGGGGATTGACCTGACAAGCGCAGTCGTCTCACAATTTCCTTCTGCCATGACTTCTTTCCACGACTTAAGGAAATGTAGTGATTGATGAGACTGGGCCACTCTACTGGCACAGTGGAAACTAGGATCCTGCCTTTTAGCCTTATATCACCAAAAGCAGGCAGCTAAATGCAAGGCTACCTCTTTAACAAAGGGATGAATTACCTGGAAAAGTACCTGTAGAGTTAGAGAAGAATACTCAGAGAGAGTCCCAGAGCAATCATAGTGCCACAAAGGGGCAACTAGTGTCAATATTTGGAGGAAACTTTTTTATGCTGAGGCCAAAAGTATAGAGAGTTTTAAGTATGAGGTCTAGAGACCATGGCAACATCCTTTTTGTTTTTTTTTACTATTCCTGGAAGATTATATTAGTGCATTTTAGGAACTGTAACTTTGGGATAAGAATTGGCTCTAAGTCAATTCTAAGTCAATTGATCAGTCGGGTTCAGGCACAAAGTCTGAGCAACTCCCTCCACCCTGGCCCACCCCTGCAGCCAGCTGTTCCTCCTCCTGTACATGAGTGTGCATGCCAGTTGCTGAAACCAAACAGGTCTCCTCCAACGTAGCATAAGGCATACCGGAATCAACCCTGGGCTCGATCTCAACTCTCAGGGAGGGAGCAGAGAGCACCTCCAGAGCCAGAATGACCATGAGACCAAAGTTGGGTAGGAGCTGTTGGTCTGATACCATGCTAGGAAAGTCCCTCAGGAAGACAGAAACAGAGAGAGGCAGGGGGAGTGGCACAGGGAAGTCTGCTTTTCCCCTAGCAGGTGTGTCCAGCAGGGTGCTGGAGGCTCACAGTCACACCTTAGACAAACTCCTGGCGCTCAGTTGTACTGACCTTGGTCCAGGGAAGATGTCCCTTGGTGAGGTTGCCAGAAATGTTGTGGGTTGGTGTTGAGAGTTCTTGCCTCCACAGGACAAAGATTTGGTTGGTAAGGCAGCTGATTGACTTGTGAGACAACAAGGTTGGCACACAAAGTAGGATGTATTAGAGAAAGAAAGAGCTGCAGCTAGAGCAGTGCAGTGGAGCCCGGAAACTGGTGGCTCCCTGCTGAAGGGAGGGGCTTTTTATGGACGCTTTATCTCTGGGTTAGGATAAGGGTTAGGTAGGTTCTTTCCATTGACCATGGATTCATGCACACTGGGTCTCTTTGATGAGCTGGTCTGTTTGCCCCTTACAGGGGGAAACTACCTTGAGATCATCCTATCTATCAGTCCTGTGGCAGATTTGAGACCATATATCTCCTTCTCAGTGTGCAGAGCTCATAGTGCTCTCCAAGGGGGATGGGATACTGACTCACTCATCTGTCCTTTAGGTTCCAGACCCAACACTCCCTTCCTCCCTCCCTTCCCTCTCCCTCCTTCCCTACCTTCTTTCCTTCCTTCCATACTGCAATTGAAGGATTCAACTCAGGACTTAGTGCTTTCTAGGCAAGTGTTCTACCACTTAAGCCATGCCTCAGTCCTTTTGCTTTTAGCTTGTTTTCCAGACAGAATCTCAAGCTCCTGCCCAGGGCCAGACTAAGGCTATGATCCTCCTGTTTTTGCCTCCTGAACAGCTGGGATTACACGTATGCACTATCATGCTCAGTCCTTTTGACCAGTCTTAATTCTTCACCCGTTCAACTCTCCACTCTGAAGTGGGGTTTTCAAGGTGGAGAACAATGGATTGTTGATTGGTGTGTTAAATGCTAGCAATGAGTCCTCATTAGAGAAATTATAGGAGGTCAAGATTGTAAGCAAGAGAAAGTATTTTAGAAATGCTCTCACCCTTATATAAGGGAGGCCTGTGGCCTTTACCCTTAGAAATGCTCTTGAGGTTTGACCACAGTGGCTTTATTTCTCACCTTGTGCAAGAATTTTTGTTGTCAGATGCCAACAGAACTCTGACCACAGAATGTATGCTTATTTGGAGTAAACTTTTCATGCAAGGAGGGACTTGGACACCTGAACAGTAAACTGGGCCTTCATCAAGCTTTCAAATTAACTTAGATAGCTATTTTGGGGCTGTAAGCTAATAAACATTAGCTTAATAAGTGTCTCAGTGTGGGACCAATTTTGGTCCACAGCTTGCTTTTATTATAACCTGCTAGAGAAGCAAAGGGAGTAGCCAGCTCTCACTTTGCATTTCTTCAGACTGCAATTAGCCTAGCAAAAAGAACCCAAGGACGGGTGTGGTGACTCTGCCTGTCAACCGAACACTTAGGAGGCTGAGGCAGGAGGATTATACATTCCAGCGCAGCCTAGGCTACATAGCAGGACCCTATTACAAATACCCCCCACCCCCAACCAAAAAAGAAAAGCCAAGTGCTGGCACTTTACACCTGTAATCCTAGTTACTTGGAGGATCATGGTTTGAAGCCTGCCTGTGCAAAAAAAGTTTGCAAGACCTCATCTCAATGGGTATCCACTAGGTGGATATCTGTCATCCCAACTACAGCAGGAAGCATAAAATAGAAGGAACACAATGCAGTCCTATCTGGGCATGAAAATATTGAGACCCTACCTCCAGAATAACCAGAGCAAAAATGACTGGAGGTATGCCTCTAGCTGTAGAAACCTTGCCTAGCAAGCACGAAGCCCTAAGTTCAAACACTAGTACAGTACCACCAAAAAAGTAGTAATAGTAATGAAGATAATAATAATAATAGTGAGACCTAACTGTGATTCTGTGCCTTTAGTCTGGTTGTACCACTCACTGAACAAATCACAGGGACAGCATTCATTCTGGAATGATGGATGGCCAAGTGACCAAAGTGATCTCAGATTTGCCCAAATAGCTACAAGAAGACAAGCCAGGAGAATGCCAAGGAAAATATACACAGACATGTAAAAAGCAAGTGTGAGAACACATTGGCCAAGTGAGTATGTATTTTATGAAATTTCACAGAGAAGAGGATGGCAAGATGGCCACACAGCATGAATATTCATATGCTGACTTTTTTTTTATTGACTTGACTTTTCTTTTGAGTTTTAGTCTTTATTTTCTGTCATTGAAAATTCTCTGTTTACATTATAATTGGAGATCATGTACTACTAAAGGAGTGGGGTGTAGTAATTGTCAATATTTTTAAATTACTGAATATATTACAAAGTTATCCCACACCTTGGTTACTGTCATTTTCTTATGCTGTGTATCAACAAGGTACAAAATAACACATGTGTAAATGGGAAATGTTTAATAAGAGAAAATACTCTAAGTACATGTGTGTGAGAATGATCTGTTGGATTTAACTAGGAGAAGCCTGGGATTGCTTCCTTCTGGTTCTTATTGTCTTCACTAAGCATCAGGAAAGAGCTCACATTAGCCAAAAGCTCTTCTCAATTGCCTCCACAGGGCCATTCCACAGGGTGACTTCTCCCATCCTGTGGAGACAAGGAGGGTGTTGCTATAGTTCTGCTCTGCAGCTCCTCTGCACAACAGGGGCTACTGGCCACAGGTGGCCATGAAGCACTTAAAATGGGGCTAGGGTGACTTGAGTCATAGCCCAAGTATAAATCTATGCTGAATTTCAGAGAGTTAGTATTAAAAGGAATGTGGAGTATCTGTTAGAATGCTTCTCTTGATCGCATGTTCAAAAAATACTATTTTGGAAATACTGGGTCAAATTAAATGTATTTAAAATTCTTTTCCACTTTTTACATGTAGATACTAGAAAATTTTGTTCCATATGAGCCTTGCATTTGTGGCTTACATTCTTCTTTAACAGACTGCATAGCTCTGAAGGCAGGGTCCACTGGAATAGTAGCTGGTAGGATGAAGCTGGGGATTCCCGTGCCTTGGTGCTCTTTCCTGGCACCTGCCCATCCAGAATTTCTGCAACAATGGCCCTCTAGACCTAACCCTGGCCATGCCAAGGTCTCTTCCTTCTGCTTGAGCTTCTTTTCTCAGGTCCCTCCTTTGTGCCAGGTGACAGCCAGCTAACCCGATAAATCCATCATTGTGAGTGAGCAGGAGCTGCAGGTGGATTAATAAATTGTCCTTCAAATGCCCCAGTTCTGCAATTCCCTGTGGTCCTTCTGGATTTCCATGAAGACTTACAGTCATTCATTCACTGAAGAAACTACTGAGTAGCTACTGAGGCCACTGTGAGCCAAACGCTCTGTTAGTCTCAAGGCCAGAGACTAGACAAAAGTGGAGAGGGAGAAAGGAAGAGGGAGAGAGGCAGAGAGAGAGAGAGAGAGAGAGAGAGAGAGAGAGAGAGAGAGAGAATTTCAATGCAGTGACCATTGAGTAGTTAAGGCATATATAAATAAATGGATTTGCAATCAGGGAAGATAATATGACTTGATATTCCATGAACCCTTTGCAGAGGGGCTAGAATTAGAGAATCTTTTTTTTTCTTTTGATAATAGTGCTGGGGAATGTTACCAGAATGTCTGTCCCCTGGCCTCACTGCCAATTTATAAATAATGAAAACTGGGTTTTGAGGGAAAGGGAATAAGGTTTATTATTCATCAGATGAGGAGGACAGGGAGAGTCAACCTCTCAGAGTTCTGTCATCTCCCTTTTGAGAGAAAATGTCCACTTTTTAAAGGGTTGTTCCTGGGGCTTGCTTTGTGTGTGAAAAAACACATGTCCCACAATAGGTGCTGGGTTTGGTTTTTACTGGCGCCACATATCTGAAGCTGTATATCTTAGTTGACAGTTTTATTCTTTGGTGCTCAGAAAGAGATAAGAGAAGAAGACTGTCTGGTTTAATTGGAGAGTAAAGAGTGTTAACCTTGGTCTCCTCAGCATGGAGATAGAGGGCCAGCACACGAGCGGGCTACATCAAACGTTTTTCCCTTTTGTAGTCCCAGTTACATTTCTCCACTGTCATTTTGTTCCATTTTGATGGAAAAAGGGCATAGCATCACAAACATCTAATGACTTCCTGTCTTTAGTTAATTCGTAGGCCCAAGTAAGGTATCAGCGCTCCTCAGCAAAGAGCAGCTTTTAAGGTACAATGGCAGACCCCACCTATGAGCTCCAGCCCAGCCTGGTGAGAAGCATTTCTAACAGTGAGAGAAGTTAGAAAAAAAAAAAAAACCTACATAAAGGAAGAGCAGACACAAACCCAGAGCGCAGAATGTCTGGACTCATTGTCGGCTGAGGATTATAGGCGCCCGAAAGCAAAGTAAGGAAGGACATTCAGCATTCCTCTGCTAGGGCCTTGTCTGCAAATTCTTCTTACTCTTGCTTCAGGGAATTAAAGGGAAAAAGGCAACATCACTGACAACTGATAAAGGTCATTTCTGCCCAGCATTAGAACTGAGGGTGAATCATTGCTGAACAGTCTTCATGTGACTTCTTACCTCCATGATAAGTGAAGAACCTGACACAAAGTGATAGCTAACTTCCTGTGGATTCTTGAAGAACCTGAATTAGAATAGCCCTTTATTGTTTATTGATTATGTGTGTGTGTGTGTGTATGTGTGTGTATAGTGTGTATCACAGAAAGAGAGAAAGACAGAGACAGAAGAAGATCATTACTCATTAAACAGGCATTACTGTAAGCAGGTGTTTCTTATAATGTATGGAGCCAACTCTTTCTATCTGGGGCTTCAGATGCTCTTACCTCAAGGTCAAGACTTGTTGGCAGCCACAGCAAGTAGAGTCGTAGGCTGCATTTATACATAGGAAGTGACAGCCCTGCTCTTTCCCTCGTGGACAGGTGCTGATCCAGATGTGGTGTGTGCCTTGTCTCCTCGTGGTTGCCTTTTGGTGGGATTGGTGCTTTTTGGGGTTCTATGGGCTGCCGCTGATCTGGCCCCAGTTCCAGCCTTAGAAATGAAAATATCAGTCAGGTGTAGTTAACCCCAGCACTGGGGAGGCTGGGGCAGGAAGACCACAAATTTGAGGCCAGACAGGGCTACATATAAGTTCCAGGCCAGCCTGGGCTACATAGAGAGGCCCTCTCAAAAGCAAAGCAAATGAACAAAAAGTCTTAGAACAGGGTATACTTCCTACCCTCCAGCTTTGCATTTGGAAGACAGTCCATCGCATAGAAAAGTTGAAAGAAGGATATAATGAACACCACTATACCCTTTTACCATCTCTTATCATTTTGCACAGGTGTTCTCTCGCTCTCATTTTTCCCCTATCTCTCCCACACGAAAATCAGAGACACTACAATATTTTACTCCTAGATGTTATGGCATATGTCTTACAAGCATAAAGGTGTTTTCTTACATAGCAAAATGACACAATCACACTGTAAGGAAAGTGATTATTAAGTTAACTGCCTGCATGCAGACACACTTTAGAGATAAGTACACTGTTACTGAGTAACCACTCAAGGACAACTAGCTGTGACTAATGGCTGGATTTGCATGTGCAGTAGATGTAATAGTTTGGCTGGATGCCACTGTTGTCTATATTGGTATAAAATCCACTGCACCGGGTTGTTGCTGCTGCTGCTACTGATGGTGGGGGCTGACTGGCTGGCTGGTGGCCACAGCAGATGATAAGTGGTATAAACTCCCTCCCAGCTCCTGTTTGAACTCCAGTCTACAGGAATCAAAGGACCTATCTGCTTGAAGCTGAGTATTTGACTCACAATTGATGCAGCTGGAAGGATACCAAGCAGCCGGATATAGAACCCTACACACCCAAGAAATTTAATGTCAATTTAACCTAATACAGATTCTATATGTGAAGCTTCCAATAGTCTAGGCAATGTCATCTATAATGGTTTAATCAAAGTTCTTATAGTACATTGGGTTAACATGCTTTTTTAGTTTTTTCTAATATGGAGCAATCCTTTGTTTCTTTTTTCCCCTTTTTTCTTTCCTGCTTATTCCTCCTTTCTTTTTTTCTCCTTCTTCTTCTTCTTCTTTTTTTTTTTTTTGGTGTGGTTGTTTGTTTACTTGTGCATGTTCGTTTTGAAGAGGGTTGGAACTTAGCACCCTGCAATATGCCATTTTTGTATAGTGATTGTCTTGGACTGAAGACAGTTGAGGAAACAGCAGGTCCAGGAGGGCATCTCTGCCCACTCCCTTCTACTAAAGGTACAACATAAACGTCAGAAAAAATGTGCCCTCCCTGTACCAGGAGGAGAAGGGTCTTGTCATCAGGGACATGGAGCTGAGGCTGAGATGGGTCTGTACACCCAAGCCTTATTAAGCTAGCCCTTCACTTTCACTAGCTCCCACTGTGTATTTTCTAGTCACCCACACCCCAAATCTATTTTTCCACTGTCACATTTCCAGAATTTATGGCTCTTTGCAAAAACAGTATATAAGCTTCCAGGTCTCACTGCTTCTTTAGGCTTTTTTACTTCTTTTACTTCTTTCTATGAAGCCCCATACCACATAAAAATATAAATATCAAATAACATATTTTTTTCTTGTTACTCTATCTCTTCATGGTTCAATTTGTAGGGCCCAGTCACAGAACCTAAGAGGAGAAGTCTTGTTCATTTTGGTCTCAAAACATCAAGTGGTACAAAATGATATTTCTTTGAGGACCCCATGCATATTTTCTTGTGAAATGTCCACATTCTGGATTTGTTGGCTGTTCCCTGGTGAGGAGGCCTCATTAAACCTTTCTGGAAAGAATACTACACAGGTGATATGTGCTAGTCCCACTGCATCTCATCAGAAGGTGCGTGGATCAGTTTGAGGAGAGAGTAGATGTTTCTGAGTTATGTTCCTGAGTATTTGAAATTTCCCCAGATGGGAGCTAACCCTGAGTTATCTGAGCCACCCATGTGGCCCAGATGTAGCGAAGAAGAAACCTGAGAGGTCTGCATTTGTGTAATTATTTACTAATAAAACATAACTTAAATGCACAGAGAAAAATGAAAAAGAATATGTTTGAGGAAGATATCTCTCTGTCTGGTCCCCCTGGGCTGCTAATTTGATGCTAGTATTATGCTAATTGGTCTCTCCCTGTCTCTGTAGCTCTTATTTATGAACTATTCCACGTAGCACACAGCTCTGCCAGCACAACTCTGGTCAGGGCTTTCTCTCCCCCTAAGGAGACTTTTGCTTCCTTTGCACATGTGGAGTTGAACTTTTCTTCTCCCTTCTCATTCTGCTTAGTAAGCAGACCCTGACAAACTCCACATTTGCATCCTGTTCTCTCTGCAACCTCAGCCAAGGGGTGAAGAAACTAACCTTGGGGGGGGGGGCTGGGCACATCCTGAGAGCCCAGCGGACTTCTCAGCGCTTCCACCTCTTCAATGAGATGAGGTTCCATGGGGACGAGTGTCTCAGACCCGTAGATAACGTGGATAATGATGCTCACTGTTCATTGACTGAAACCTACCTGCTGGCTAATGGCCCCTGAGGTCAGTCCCTGCTTCCTTGTTATTTTTCTTTTAGCTGAACAAAAACCTAACTCCCGATTAGGGCCTAAACAAGGGGGGACTTTGGCACATAGGAGAAAACAAAAGTGCAGCTTGTTTCCTTCCAAAATGTAACGCTTTAAACATTTACATTCTAAAAGCATTTTTACACCACTTATGAAGATGACAGCTTTGGCTTAAATAAACAAACCACTAGTTTGAGAACAGTCATCCACATAGATACCCCATATTTGTGTGCTCAATTTCAGTGGACACAGACTCAGAGTGCATGTGTATAAACATTTGTCTGACAAACGCACATTCTCCCTGCTATCCCCAAACGCTGACACCAGGGAGCTTATTAACGTAGCAGTTAACATCACCAAACACATTGCCCTTGTTGTCTGTTTTTCTGTGAACCTACGTGAGGGTCCCATTCTCCAGGCTGGGAACGAGCAATGTCATTTCTGATAGAGCCACCTGCTGACACAGCTGGATTAATGATTTCCCACCTGGTAGCTGAGGGATTAGTGGGAGGGCACCTGTACGTGTGAACACGTTCTTTCTTGTTTAGGGGAACTAAACCATGCCTACACTTGTAGGGACTGTTCTAAGTGTTAAGTGACAGTCTTATTTTATTCTCTGTCTTTTGAGGTAGATAATAAATAGATCAAAAGTGAAATACTGTCCATAGACAGACAGATGGATAAACAAAAGTAGTATATCATGTAACAGCATATTTCAGGCTTCATAAGAATGGAAATTATGGCCAGGTGCAAAGGCTCAAGCCTGTAATCCTAGTTACTTGGGAGGCTGAAATCAGGAGGATCACACTTCCAGACCAGCCCAGGCAAAAAGTTAGTGAGACCTCAACTCAACTAATGACCGGGCACTTGGGGAAGCAGAGATAGGGGCACTGTGGCTGAGGGCCAGCATGGACTAAAGCAAGACCCATAGTACCACCAATAAATAAATAAGCAATAAATAAAAAATAAAGGAAATTATGACGTGCTACGACACAGATGACTCTCGAAGATACTATTCTAAGTGAAATAAGCCAGTGAAATAAAGAACACATACTGCAAGATTCTTCTTATATGAGGTTCTTAGGGTGGCCAGGCACAGACAGAAGGTAAAATGGTGTTTTCCAGGGGTGATGGGGGAGTGAAATGGGGCACAGATTTCAGTTGGGAAAATGATAAAGTTCTGGAGTTAGCTGGTGGTGGCTGTTGCACAACTATGTGACCATACTTAACAGAATGTTCAGTTAAAAATGTTTAAAATGGTAAAGTTTAGTTTATGTATATTTTGTCCCAATACAAAAGTAAACCCCCTGTCATATGAGAAGTCTATGTTGTAAAGAGGCCCTTATTTGATCGTTTGGGAATTCCTATCTCAACACTTGTTTGTTGGGCAATGTGCCGGCAGTCAGTATATTTACCACTCTGGGTTTGACATGGTAGAGTTGGTTTTTTGTGAACTGTGGGTTCACATCATTCCAGTGTCCTGAATGAATGTAGATTTTCTCTTCTACTCGCGTTTGTGTATTTAATTTGCCTCTTGAGTGATAGGGTTACTTTCCTAAACTCTCATGAATGTTTATCTACTGGGTTTCCTCCTTAGAAACCGAAAAAAAAGGTTCCAGCCTGCCTGATCTGAAGTAAGCTGGCCAGGTGCCAATGCCCACTGGGCCCATGCACCTGAGAATGCAAAATTCTGTCCAAAAACATGCTGACAATAACCAATAAATCAGCATGAGGTTGAGAGATGGTGCTGTGATTGGAATGTGGTGTGTCCCCCAAAGGCCCGTGAGTTAAAGTGGTCCCGAGTGCGGTGAAGGTGAGAGGCAGTAGAAACTTTAAGAGCCTGTGGAAGGTGTAATTACTACTGGTCTTTGGGGGCACTGCCGTTGGAAGAATTAGGTAGTTCTCCTGGGTCCCCAGTTTGTCTCACCAGAGTGAGTTGTTATAAAAGTCAGCTTGGTTCTTCTGCTCTCTGGCTTTCTGCCTTGCCATGTGATCCTCTGTCACATGTTCCCACCATCATCAGGTACCATGTTGTTGCAATTGAAAACACCCCAAGATAGGCATGCTTCATCATGATGTAAGCATCTAAAATATGGTCTGGTATGGAAGGCATGATTTGGCGTTTTCCATGATGGAGACCATTCCCAAAATGGAATACCTTAAAAATGTCATTGCTGAAGGTGGTCAATCTTCTTGAGATATTTGCATTGGTGATAATTAGTTCTTGTTATTTGATAATTTGTCATTGTCCTTTATTATTTACCAAGTGCCTTTACAAGCTCATTTGATCCTCAGAACTCAATGCTGTGGACCATGACAAATGATTTTTATCATTTTGGGGAGGATGAAGGAAATAAAACTAAAGAGATGAAGACATATTCATAACACCGAGGTTCTTGAATTTGAGCAAGTTTCAGAATTACCTGGAGGGCTTGTAAAAAAACAGATTGCTGGGCCCCACTCCCAAAGCCTCTGATTCAGCAGGTCTGGGTTGGGGCCTAAGAATTTGCATTTCTCACAAGCTCCCAATGTCCTGATGCCCCTGTTGACCAGGGACCACACTTTGAGAAGCTCTGGCCTAAGACACAGGGCTGTCAGTTGGTAGGACCAAGCCCAGTCCTTCGTTCCACTCTGAGTTCTGTCTTCATACCGATAGGAGTAAGGTATGGAAGGGGTGATACCAGCTTGTACAACTGACAGCACGAACCACTCCTCTAAATAGTGTCTTTGTATTATAATCATTGTTTTACAATCATTAGCTTCTGATCATTGTCTGATAATCACTGCCTTAGAATACAAAAGCTCCTCAAAGTCAGGAGTCAAGTCTTTCACTCATTTCCCACAAAGCCTCCATCCTGGTGACCCACAAGTGGCTACTGGCTTTTTTGGGAAGATAGAATTAACCAAGGTTAATAACTTGCCCTGTCAGCAGTATGGATTTCTCAGGTGAACTTTTCAATCCCCATGGCACTGTATGACCTGTGTGAGTTTTCTGCATTGCCATGTAGTTTAACTTGGACTTGACACTGAACACTCCTTTCTCCTGCCTGCAACACAGAAGGCTCTGCTGCTGGAAACAAGAGTTACAGCAAAATGCTAGAACACCCATAAATCTCCTTTTAATGAATGGGGGCTGTGGATTGAGTTAAACATGAAGCTGAGCAATGTCTGCTGCTGATAGCAATGCCAACAACAATATGGACGCAGCTCACTGTCATCAGGTGTCAGGGAGCCACAGAGAGTGGCTCAGGCACCACATCTGCTCTGCATTAACCTCAGGGTCACATGACTTCATCAGGGACTGCAATAAGCCTGGGAGTCTTCTCTCTCTCCCTGCCCCGCCCCCGCTTTCACACACACACACACACACACACACACACACACACACACATACACACACACAGGGAAAAACATACACACATATGACACACGTTTACGCTGACATATGCAAATGCACACATACATATACACTGACACACACATACACCTTGTCACACACTGGCACCTCATGCATGCAGATACATTCTTACACATACATATGCTGACACATGTGATAATTACTTATTCAATCTTCTGCATGAATCCTGTATATATCCTTGGTGTGATACAAATCATTTTAACTTTTGTTGTTTTAACTGCCTAAAAGGTTGAACTTCAAGCCAGGCACTGTGGCTCATGCCTGTAATCCTAACTACTCAGTAGGAAGAGATCAGGAAGACTGAAGTTTGAGGCCAGACTGAGTAAAAAGTTTGCCAGACCCCATCTCAGTCAATAAAAAGCTGATGCACCTGTCATCCCAGCTATGCAGGAAGTATAAATAGGAGGATCGATGTCCAGCCAACCTGGGCAACAAAAATGTGAACCAAACCCTATTCAAACAAAAGTGCTGAGGACGTAGCTCAAAAAGCAGTCCCTGAGTAGCAAGCTTAGGCCTGGAGTTCAAACTCCAGTACCACAGTCAAAAACAAAACCAAAGAGTGGACTTCAGTGATCTGGCAGACACAAATCACTAGGGAATGAGCGAATGCACACGTGTGTGTGTGTGTGTGTGTGTGTGTGTGTGTGTGTGTTAGAAGTTGGGGGGGAGTCTGTCTGAGGCCTTGGGCCTGACAGGAAGCAGGCGGGTTTGAATTCTGAGTTGTGGATTTGTTGGGCTTTCCTTGTGAGGTCTATGTGTCCATCCTGCTGTGACCACAGACCTCCAAGGCTGTGAATCCAGACCTGGATGTGGGGCCATTTTAATTATTTATTTGTTTTTACTTTCTTCAGCCCTGCCAACAACAACAGGGAACTCTCTGGCTTATATTCTGGTGAATGTTAAAGAAATTCACTAATACTGAGCCTGTTTTTATTTAAAATTTTGATATTTTGTTCATCATGGATTTTTTTGCATATTTTACAGTGTTGTATTAAAATATTATTCATCTTAATTAAAATTTTTCAGTGCCCCTTTAAATTTTGTGTATGGGACCACTACGTCCCTCTCCTCACTCTATCTGGTTTTGGGATTGTGTGTAGTTTATAGACTGCCATATACCTGACCCTTGGGTTACAATAAAGGTCTCTGTCAGAATGGGCAGGATGGGTGGGATGGGTGAGCTCTCTTAGACCACAACACCTTGGATTTCTTGATGCTGTGTGTCTTCTGGCACTTCTCCCGCATTGTCCAATGATGGTAGCCTCTGTCTGGCTTGTTCACACTGTCTTCTCCAAAGCAAGGACTGTCCCTACTGCGTAGTAGGTACTCACTTAATGTGTGTGGATCCATGGACAACACCCTATGTGGCTAGTCTTGTTATTATCCTCACTTTACAAATGAGAAAACTAAGATCTGGGTGGGATTTAATAGTGGCCCAGATTCACCCAGTGAAGCCAATCCACTCTGACTGTTGCTCCTGACAAGTAACCACCCATTCCTTCTATTGTAACCTAGTATTGAGGAGTCCATCCCTCAGAGTGTCCCATTGCTCACAGGTGCTGATAGTTACTTCTTAGAAACCAAATCAAATACTGTGATCGAAGCATTTGTATTTTGTCTTGTAGGACACAGCATTTTCACATTCCAGGTAGCTGTCAATCCTTCACTTTCTTTCTGAGAACTACTTTCCAGCTTGAGCTATTTCCCCTGTTTGTTGTCAGCAACAATGACATAAATGCTTCCAGATGGACTCAGGTGTGTTGTAGCATCTCCATTGGGTGGTCGGGATTTTCAGAGCAGCGCTGTCAGCACCTTCCAGAAGTGTCTATCCGCAACTCTAACTTTTGGGGGATCTGATCCAAACAGTCTAAGCACGCTGACCTAGAATGTCAATCTAAAATAAAATACCAAGGCCAGTGGCCTTCATGCTATATTCTGTTTTATTCTGTAAAACAAGAATAGAACAATCTGTAGCTAGTTGTATCCATGTGGCCACAGCCCTCCTTTTAACTAGGAAGAGGGGCAACTGCCTTTGCCTCAAGGATAAAAGGAGGGGAGGACACTTGGTCTCAGGTCCCATAGAGCCAGAAAGAGGATAAATGGATTCAACTAGCAACAGGAAGCACACTGATCTAGAAAAGGGATGAGCAAACTTTTCTGTAAAGAGCCAAAATAGGCATTTTAGTCTTTGCAAGTCACAGGATCTTTGTACAACTGCTTACCTTGTCATCAAAGGCAGCCACAGACAGTGGAATCAAATGGGCATCACTGTGTTCCAGTAAAATTTTATTTACAAAAACAGGCACTGGGCCTTCTTTGGCCCACAAGATAAGCAATGGTTTGTCAAATTTGATCTAGAATGCTGTTTCCCTTCATTGAACGGTGCTATGCTAGTTTATCTGTGTATTTCCAATCTAAATGCATGGACCATTAACAATGATGGCAGCTGACATTTATAGAACACTTATTATTGATGGCATGTATGCAAAGACTCTCTCTTGGGCCTGCAGAAACTAACGTGTATCCAGTCCACATCACCTCCTCTCCCACTCCTAATCCAGGTCCGTCATCTTTCACCTGGACTATTGCAATGAGTCCTAATCGAGCAGCCCTTCCTTCATGTTTGTCCTGTTTAGTCAATTTTCTACACCAGACCCTGAGTGATATTAAATACATACATCAAACCATATTGTCCCTTTATTAAAACCCTTGGACTTCCCAGTGCTCTTAGGATTAAGCCTCTCATGTGCCCTCTGACCCAGAGGACCTTAAGGGCCTGGCCCAGCCAACCTTCCTTTTTACCACCGCCCCTTGCTCCCTGGGCTCCAGCCATGTTGGCCTTCTCTGAGTCCTCTGATCACCAGCTCCTTGCCACCTCAGGCCTTCCCATGGTAATTCCCTTCTCCTGAAATTACCCCTCATCCCTCTTTTCTCTGGACTAATTTCTCTGTCACCATCTCAATTGCCACTTTTTCAAGAGAGCCCTTCCCAACCCTCAGATGAAGTCAGAGCCCCTGTTATAATTCATTTATCTCCCTTTCATGCACAGTGCATGAAAGGTTGCTCATTTCAGTTGAAAAATCATTGCTTGCTCATCTATCTAGTGCTTGGCTCCTGTTTAGCCCATAGCTCCGAGAGGGTAATTATTGGCTTTCTCAAACTGTGTCGAACCATGGGAATAAATCAAGGCATAGATGTGTCTGTCCTGTGGAACTGGCCCTTCACCCAGGTTGTCATCATGAGGCTTAGGATGGTCAA
Source organism: Castor canadensis (assembly GCF_047511655.1). Taxonomy (NCBI): domain Eukaryota; kingdom Metazoa; phylum Chordata; class Mammalia; order Rodentia; family Castoridae; genus Castor; species Castor canadensis. The sequence continues at coordinate 53,004,255 of NC_133400.1, forward strand.
CACAAAGGAAGGAGTCACAAGGAGGTGGGGGTGACTGAGGGCCCTAGTGTATCATGCAGTCTGAAAAGAGGTATAGAAAGGGTGACAGTTGTGTGCAAAGGGAAAAAATCCAGGCTGAGGGAGCAAGCAGGTCAGCCCTGTGGGGAAACTGAGCAAAAGTGCTTTGCTCAAGATGGGGAAGCAGACATCTGGGTCAGGACCAACCCAGTTTATCAGAGGCTGGTTAAATGGTTTCTGCTTATCATTTCCTGGCCCGTCAAGCTGAGATCAAACGTTTTCCCTTTGGCCCCCTGTAATCCTGGATGTATAGTTTGCCAAAAAACCATTTAGACTTGTTTGTCCTTTTGGTCAACATCTTCAATACCCACTGGGTGGCATAACAATAGAATATAACCCTATAGTCACAGGTTCTGACAGAGCCTGAGTTTATGTAGAGTAACAAAGAGTCAAACCCTCACTTTCCTTCACTGACACATCATATAGGGCTGATGGCGTGAGATCCCGAATATGAATTCCAACTCCATTGCCTGTAGCCATTGACTTTTTGAAAGTGACTTAACCACATGACACTGCCTTCACCCACAAAATGGGAGACATCGAACCGCCTACCTCAGAGTACTCGTGTAGGGTAAGTGGCACAACGTCCAGAAGAGCAGCATGGTGGCATGGTTAGAAGCACTTAATGCACCATTGTGGTACACTATAAGCGCTTAATAACTGTGCCACATTATACCAGAACCAGATTGCAGAGCCATGTTGCCCACAAAAACTGGAATGATATAGAGACCAAGTTGGGACCCGAAAGTTCTTCCCTCATTTGAGTGTGGTGTGGTACTTGGACTACAACCAGAAAGGGAATGGGCATCTGTTAAAATGAGGATACTCTCATCCCTCTGCCATTGAATTCGTAGCTTCCACTGTCCAGAAAAATCTACCCAGGATAGAATCACAACTTCCTTTCAGGCTCCAAAGCAGCCCTCTGCTTGGGGGCTGAGCAACGCTTCTTTGATCTCTGTCCCATCTACTCTTCCCCAAATCACAACCAAGGACCTCCCGCCAATTTCTGATCTTTTGTCCCAAGTCACTTCATGAGCAGTCATAAATTGCTTTGAAGATAAAAGCACCACATCAGTGCACCAGTTACCATGATTATTTTAATAAGTAGAGTCTGCACATGTCTTCTTGACGTATGAGCTGTTCAAAATATTTGTCTTGTTTTTCAGTTCAGCTGCATGGGAAAAGAACTTGCCTCGTCTCTCGAGTATACTCCTCCATATTCGCTATGTGCAGAGAGCATTGTTTTCATAAAAACGTTTGTCTTCTCTCCAGCAAAAGGAATTGATGTTTCTCTAGGGGGCACATCTTTGTTAGCCAAAACTCAAGTAATTATTTTTAGAAATATGTACTTTTAAAATATCTAATTTATGGCAATGCTTAAAATGCCAATAAAATGTACCATAATATTCAAAAGGCCAAAAATGGTCAATGTGCATTTGAAAAAAAAAAAAAGAGAAGAAATATATGTGAACATAACCATGAATTCACAAACCAACATAAGAATGGATTCTACATACAGAGCTGGAAGAGAATAGAGCATTTTATTCTTGTGATCTACCACTAACGGCTATTCTATACCTAGGCTAAGAAGAGTCTTTTAGGGGAATTTCTCTGGGAAACATTGTTTCAACCCTTCACAAGCATTACCAACAACTGATGTATTTTCATCTGCTCAGCCACCTTGGCAGTCCCCCGTGAGACACCAGGGCTGGCCCAGTGAGCTGATGGCTGGGACTAGGCAGATGACGAGCAAGGCTGCTGGTGTGGGCTGATTAAGGGATTGGGAGCAGACAGAATTCATAAGTCTCAGACCGAGGGCTTGCACCTAGGAGCATTCCTCACATTTGCCACAAGCTATAGCCTTTGTCACTTGGTGTCCACTCCAAGCCCAACTATGATGTCCTGTAAGCCTGGTTTTGCCTCTCACCCACTGATGAACAGTGTCCACTTGGCTTTCAAGGCCATACCCCAGGGAAGATAGGATTCCATAAAGCAGAATGGGCCACTCTTTGGTAGGAAGTCAGAGCCTTCCCAGGCAGACAGGGCTTCTCTGCCTTGAGCTGGGATCTTTGGGGGTTCTAGCTGGAATCATTTTCCCCATTCCTACTTCCTTCAAATGTTTTCTCCAAAGCTGATCTGGCTTTCCACAGACCTGGCTCTCTGGGGCTACACAGGACCCAGGATCTGGCTCCATTAACTGCACTTGAGCCCCAGGGACCTGGCTGACCACGGTTCTCACTGGAAGCCCTTCTCTCCCCTAAGAGCCCCCTGCGCCCCCAGCTGGGATCTTTTGCACATTGCTCTGTGGCATCTCTGGCCTCGTTCCCTCCACATTGTTATTAAACTTGTTCACATATGCCTTGTTTTCTCAACTAATTTGTGGCCAGCAGGGAAGGATGTAGCAGCCGGTTAAATCCACAACTAGGAATTTTAGTCCTGGGATACTCGCCCACAACAGGTATCCTCTGCAAGGCAGTCAGCACCACACTGCGCTCCGTGCCTCCGCCATGTGTTAGGCTAGACGCATTCTGGAATATTTCAACACTCTCCAAAGGCAAAAGTGTGTTCCAGAACACTCCCTGAAATACCTTCACAGGGAACTCACCTCCACTCATAACAAAATAAACGAATGCATTCAAAGGTCTTTCATCTCTCACTGAGCCAAATGACCACAGCTATTCATGTTTCCTTCATACCCCAGCCTCCCCAGCCAGCACGCACTGTGGGCTTATGTAGAAGAATAAAGACCATAAGTTAGTCCTGGGGACTCCATTTGAGCCATGGATTTCCAGAGAGTGACAGAAACTTTCATCTGCAGAACCTCAAGAGAGCTTGGGTTTACTGACAATTTCCAGTAAAAGCCAACCTCATTTTGAGATGTAACTTACCCTTAATATGATCTGTGCTGGAATTCATAAATGAACTCTATGCCTGCCTTCCCTCCAGCCACACTCCATGGGCCTGACTGGCTCAGGAGCCTGCAGTCCATATGTTCAACCCTAAAACTGCCCACGTTGCTTTTGTATTGATCTTCCAGGGATCAGCCTGGAAGATCAGCCAAAATCTACAGAGACCAGATGCCTTTTTCCTTAGGGCAAACTGCACTCCACACAGCTGGCTTCGCTGGCAGTTTTGCATGTGGGATGGGACATCTCTAACACTGACAGGTCCAGCCAAGTAATCGGCATGGGTCCCAGTCCTCACATGCTGCAGCCTGAGAGTGACGGGCCTCCTCTCCAGACAGAGCTCAGCTGCAGAGCCCAAGAACACTGTCGCTCACCCTTGCATAATTGATGACATAATAAAAGCTGCTCTGGCTGCAGGAGGAAATATGGTATGGCGTGAATCACCCTGCCAGGGCCGACGTGAAGTTGAGATCCAAAATTTGAAAATGATGACTGCTTGTTAAAGACATCATCAGATAAGGCTTTCTTCCCATATTGCAAAACCTCTGAATGAGAATCCACTGGGGAAGAGGGAGGGAAATCGCCATTGCTAAGACGTTGCTAGTATGTCTTCCCATTTACCTCACCCAGCGAGCCCACTGGTACAAATTGGGGAACTGAGTGTTTCAGGCTGTTCACGCTGCTGTAACCAAATACCATAGGCTGGCCTCTAAACAAGAGAAATCCATCATTCACAGTTCTGGAGGCTAAAAACCTGAGATCAGTGTATCAGCATGGTTGGGTTGTGGTGAGGGCCCCTTCCTGGCTCACAGACAGCACCTTCTTGCTGTGTCCCAACGTAGCGGGAGGGTCAGCGGAGATCTCTGGAGTCCTTTTAAGGGCACTGACCCCATTCCTGAGGGTTCCATTTTCATGATCTAATTACCTCCCAAAGGCCCGAACTCCAAATGCCACAATATTGGGGACTAGGTTTCAACATATGAATGGAGTACCAAGACTTGGATAGTTAAGGGATTGGCATCTGGGTGCATTTGGAACATGTGATACACATGGAATTGTCCTCCGAGTCTTTTAAATTCGGTCCTGTTCTGACAGCACATGGATGAAATGAGACAGGAAAGACTGGAGCCCAAAACTGCTGAGAAAAGGAGCCTTGGGGTGGCCCTAGTGAGAGTAGGGAGTTGCTTAGAGGGGAGCAGAGCAGATTGCAGCAGGGCCGTAGGGTTGGACAGGCAGGTGGGTGTCATGGCATTAAGAAGGGAGAATAGAATCCAGGAACGTTTCACTTCCTGAATGAAGTGTGTAACTACGTCCCCAATGAAAATGCCTTCTCTCCGATATGGCAATGTGCATATTATGATAAGCACAAATGGTCTTCCTTGTTTCATCCTCCCATGATGCCAAAACAAGGCATTGCATAGAATAGGTGCTTCATAAATATTTGTGAATGTCTCTAAATCCTGGATGGTCATCCCTCTTCCTTTGCTCTCAGTGCCGTTTTGCCTTCCACATTTCCATGTGACTTCTGTCATAAAGCTGTGTCCAAATGGCCATCTCAGTTTACACTGATAACATCGAAGGGACACCACTGCTGATAGCAGTCTCTGATTCCGTTCTTCGACTGTGTTACCTCTGAGAACTATCTCATGGGTGCTTCTGGCCAGGACTTCAAATCCATCCACACTGTGGACTGCACAATCAAAGAGTGCTTATTCATTTGCTGACCTTTCCCCTCCCCACTACTTTCATTCCTTGGGCAGGACTCATGTATGGCAAGATAGATTACAAAGACTGAGCGATGAGAAGGCAAGCAGCCCCGGCTGGTTTGACATGTTTTGCACAACGCAAAACATCGTTTTTGCAAAGATGAAGACAACAGGTGTTCTGCTGAGACCAGGGCTCAGACCCTGCCAGGTTGCCTGGGTGCTATTCCCTGTGGGTCTTAGAGAATCTGAGCCTTGCCTGGGCTTGGCCTTCCTGAAGGACTCAGTAACCCCAGCACAGGATATCTAAGTAGCAACCTGATTTCTCTGAGAGTAATGAGAATCACAGAGCCAGACAAGGAAGGCAATGGGCAGGAGAGGTCTTAGCACTGGAGGTGTGGACAAAGGGGTCAAGCTGGAGGAAGATGGACAGAAACCAATCCATGGCATGTGACTCTCATAGTACCACATCAGAGGTCCCAAGGCACTCAAAAGGGAAGTTTCTATCTAACTTGAACAAAATATTTTCCTTATTACTAAACATATCTACCAGGTATTTATGTCTAGGTTCAAATCTAAGTATTGCTCATTTCCAGTTTAAGCAGGAGGTAGGAAAAAGATAGCAGGAAAGGTGAAGGGAGCAGGCTCTGAGCTTATGAAATTCTTGGTGGGCTCTTCCTCAGAAGCTGTGAGAAAGGACAGTCAGGGAGGCTGATAGGAGTGATAAAAGGGCCTCAATAGAGGAAACCTGGGTGGAAAAGGAGTGCAGCTTCTGCTCTGTAGTGTTTCCATGAATGGTTGACTATGTCTGTTTGGTGCTGCTGGCACAGAATGCCTGGGATAGTAAAAGCAGAAATTTATTTCTTACAGTTCTGGAGGCTGGGAAGTCCAACATCACAGATTCCACCTGGCAAAGTTCTTTGTGCTGCATCATTTCTTGGTAGATGGCAGAAGGGCAAGAGAAAGCTGAACTAACTTTCATAACAAATCTGCTCTGATGATAATGAAACCAGTTCCAGAATGACATTAACGTTTTCATGAGGACAGAACCCTGATGACCTTATCACCTCCTCAAGGTCCCCCATCTCAACCAACACTGTTGCATTGGGGATTTCATTTCCCACTCATGAGCTTTGGGGGACACATTCAGATCATAGCAAGGGTGAGGAATAGAAGCCAAAGTTAACAGGTTGGTAGTGGAGCCCTCTAACCAAAGCACTCCCAATGACTAAGTGAGCTCCCTGTAAGTACAGGCCTGTGTGAGATGCTGTGAGGGTGACTGAAAGTATATGATATGACTGTTTAGGCCTCTAGGGAGGGACATCAAAATGATAGCAATGATTGTGTTTAGGTGGAAAAATATTAGGTATGGTATGTTTTTCTTTTTCTCCTTTTATTCTGGTTTATCCTCATTTTCTATATTGAATATAAATTACCTAATGCAGGAAGGAGAGAGGAGAGGAGAGGAGAGGAGAGGAAAGGAGAGGAGAGGAGAGGAAAAAAGAAAGGGAAGGGAAGGGAAGGGAAGTGGAGGGGAGGGGAGGGGAGGGGAGGGAAGGCAAGGGAAAGGAAGGGAAGGGGGAAGGGAAGGGAAGGGAGAATCAAGAAGCTGTTTCTGGTATACACTCTTGTTCTCAAACACCCTCTCCCACTTTATAGGCAGAGGTCATGGCCTTGCCCATCCCAACTATTCTTACAGTGCTGGTCTCCCTTGTGCTAATTGGGCTAACCTAGCAGCCCACATCACCCCTGTTTACTGCCTTGTGGTTTGCGTGTCCAGGAGTCCAGGCTTGACCTAGCTGAGTCCTCTGCTTCAGGGTCTCTCATGAGGCTATGTCGAGGAGACTGCTGGGCTAGGTCTCATCTGAAGTTCAGTTGGAGACAGATCCATTTCCAAGCTCATGTGGTTTGTGGAGGAACCTGTTTCTTGCAGGTTGTTGAACTGAGGATCAGAGTTCTCTGCTGGCTGTGGGCTAGAGACTGCCCTGAGTCCTCCGTCACTTGACCCTATACACATCATGGCTTACTCCATCAAAGGCAGCAGGTCAAGGCAGTTTGCCAAGAGAATAGAAGTTACAATCTCATGTAACATAACTGCAAAAGTGATATCCCATCTCCCTTAGAATACCCTACTAAGTAGAAGCAAGGCACAGGTTCCACCCATATTTAAGGGAGGGACTGCACAAGCCCATGGACACCAGGAGGTGGAAATAATGGGGGGGCCATCTTATAGTTGTCCTCCATAGAAAGAGGCACCAAAGGAAGGAGTCATCAGCAAGATATCCTTTAATGATTTACTGTGATATCCTAGCCATCCTTTTAAAGATTAATTTCCAACAAAACTTTCACTTTTGTACTTAATAATTATTATAACCAAAATTTATCTTCTTTTTAAAAATAAAAATGTGGACTAATATTAAAATAACTAAATCCAGAAGAAATAGTTTAAAATTTTTTCATTTCTATACACTTCTCTGTGGCAAAGAAGTAAAAGAGGTCATCCATAAAAATTTTAAGTCAGAAAAAATATTTTATCTTGGGATAAAATTCAGTGTGGAAGAAGAATGGAAACACAGTACAAAGATGTTACATTTCCAGGAGCTAAAGAGGAAGTTTATGTATTTTTAAATGAATAATAGTATTGAATCATTTTTTTATTTATATTCATATGTATACATATTTTTATATATGCATATGTATATATATTTATTTGTTTAGTTTTGGTTTTAGGATTTTTCTGAGACAGGTCTTGTTATATAGCCCAGGCTGGCCCGAAATTCAAAGTCTTACTGCCTCAGTTTACTGAGTTCTGGGATTACAGACATGCACCACCACACCCAGCTCCGACAGATACATTAAAGAGTAATGAAACAACTTTATTTTTAGATGACAATATTTACATTAAGTAGAAAATTATGTCTTTTGTAGTTATTTAAATTTTATAGCCAAAATTTAAATGTCATCTTAAAAACCTGAAAAGGGGAACATAGTTACTCAAAACTCCCTTACGGTGTCGGCTAATGAGAAGAATGGAAGACAGTCACTTAACTGGATTCGGGCTACCAAGTTTCAGATACCAAAGAATGAAAGCCCAGCATCACATTCCTGTTAAGAAGCATTACTGGGATTTTATATCAAATTAGTTATTTTTGTATGTTCTCTAACTCACAAATCTCATACACTATTCCAAAACAAGACGTATCACTAGTGGGCTTTTTTTGTTATTGGTTTTCAGCATGGGAGATCGAACCCAGGGCCTTGAGTGTACCAGGAAAATACTCCATCACTGAGCTATAGCCTCGGCACCCTCAACTTTCTTCTCATCTTACACTGTTTGGGATACAGGCAGCCCAGGGTGTTGTGGAACATTAGTTGACTTCACCTCATTCAGCCACATTGAGTATACAAAACTGAACACACATGTCACTGGATATGGCACTCATATTTCTCCATCTTCATGGATTGAGAGTGTTTGGGTACCCCCCTCTAGAAATATTTGTTATAATCTTGATTAACCTGCTCAGAACTGTAACAAATTTTCTATTGTCACCTGATTTTTATTGGGAATTGGTAAACTGGTGACACAAGGCTGTATGGAGTATAATATTAGACCAGGGCTGGATCCCCTGCCAATCTGGCTCATGTTTTAAATAAAATGGACAATTGTTAGCAAAAAAGGCTTATGCCTGTTATTCCAGCTATTTGGGAGGCAGAGATTGGGAAGACCAAGAAGCTAAACCAGGCAAATAGTTGGTAAGACCCCATCTCAACCAACAAGCCCAATGGGGTGGTGTACACTTGTGATTCCAGCTATGCAAGAGGTCTAAGCAGGAGGACTCCAGTCCATGAGACCCTATCTGAAAAACAACTAAGCAAAAAACAGTTAGGGTCTTGCCTCAAGTGGTAGAGTACCTGCCTAACAAATGCAAAGCCCTGAGTTCAAACCCAGTACCACCCCCCCAAAAAATCTGCCAGGTCCATTATGGTGGTAAACATCTGCAATCCCAGCACTTAGGAGGCTGAAGCAGGAGGATTGCAAGTTTGAGGCCAGCCTGGGCTTACATAAGGGAGATTCTATTTCAAAAACAAAACAAAGAAACAGAAAAAAAGAAGTGCACAGGCTCTGTTTTTTAGTCCTGGTCACTACATCCCATTTCTGCGCTTCTGTGACCCATGAGAAAAGGGACAGAGGACTGAGCAGGGATGCCCACTTCTGAGGCAGAGGTTGCCTGCTGTTCCTGTAGCAGCAGCCCCAGGGTTGTTTTGAGAGCTGCAGCCCAGCTGAGTTCCCAGACCTGTCTGCACCTACTGTGGGCGTGTGACACTGCGAGGGTCTGGGCTGTGCTCTGATCTGCACAGGGGTAGGCGTGTGGAGTCACAGCTGGCTGAATCCCTTGACACAGAGGATTGTGGGGTCAGAGCTTGGTCCCTTCCACTTCAAATGCATGGAAACTTCAGGCTGGGAAACATTGCACCATGCTAATCTTTTCACGTTTTGAATTCTCTTCCTTTTCTTTCTTTTCACTAGACATCAGTTTTTATTGTAGCTTTAGGCTCACAGCAAAATAAGTCTCATCATTTTACTATACCAACTGGCTAGTGGCCAAGTTCCTTTGTACTCAACGTCTTTCAATGCATTCATGTGCTGACAGTCTCAGTAAGGAGTGGCCTTAGGCCCACATTTCGAACAGAAAGAAGGATATTAAACTATATGCCAAGAAGAATAAATACAGAAGAATTTGCACAGTGTATAAAGCCCGAAAGGATGGAATTAGTTTCCTGTTTGAGAAAACAGACAAAATCCTCTGAACCTGGGTGTTCCTGTGCCTACAATGAGACTCAAAATCATCTCAACCCCTCAGGGATGGAACAGGTAACAATTCATTGCCTGATGAGAAACTAGAAAGAACTCTGGGAGGTGCTGAAATTGTAGATGTGGTATTAAGCAGTGGTGAAATATTATCATTTATATCCACCTGATACAGAGCTTTCAAAATCTTGAGCTATTGTGTGTAAGCCTTATAAATGGTAACGACGTTTTTCAAGTTTACAAATTATACTTCCATTTTAGTCCATTCCAAACCCCCTCATGATTTCTTCTTATCTAGAAGATTAATGCTGGGCACCTTTCCACAGAAAATAAGTTTACATTCCCCTCTTCCTCCAGTCATCCTCCCAAGAAAGTGTGTGTATGCGTATTACCACATCCCACTTCAAGTTTTGATTCTTTCTACATGGTTTCCAGTATCTGTAAAGTCTTGATCTGGGAGAGATCATTCCTGGGCACCACCTCTTTGCTGAAGTTTTGCGTATCATGTAGGATTTCTCTTCCTGGACTTTACTCATGGGGTTGTGATGACTTCTTGGGCACTGTATGTCTTCCCCAGAGAAGAGCCACAGAACCCCCAACTGGCCTCTGTTGGCAAAGGCTTTAGCCTATAGTTTGAATAGCGTCATTTTTACCCAGCTGGCATCAATGTGGGCATAGTATTTTGTACCTATTTCATTATAGACAAGACCCAAACCACCAGAAAGTCCAACATGGACCCAAGCAAGGATTTTGGTTTGGCTCAAATGCTCAGCACAATGACTTGGTAAGGTGTCAAGGGAATTGTGTTTTCACAGGGATTTATGAAAAGGAAAACACAAATCATTTTGGAAGGGTTGAGGACGTAGGTCAGTGATACAGTATTTGCTTAGCATGAATAAGGCTCTGGGTCCCATTCCCAGCACTGCAAAAACCAAAGGAAATCATATTGAACATTATCATATCTGGCATAGTCACCCTAAACTGGACATGAAGCTAATGGCTTGGTCAAGTCTTTCTGCAAGAACCACAATGTTTCATTAAACAAATATGCGTTTGAGTGGGGTGAAGGCTAAATATTACAGCTTATAATAAAGGTCAAATAGATTTTAGGGAAATCAACTGAGATTTTTTTTTGCTCTGCTTAAACCTGGATCAGGTTGAGGTCTCAGATTTCAAAGTGAAACCTTGCCCAGCAATGTATCGTTTAGAAACTTGTCTTTGCACTCACGCAGACCGTTGCTTGAAAATACTCTAAAAACCACAAAGGACATTTTCCCAATGAATCATAATCTGCTTGGATAATAGGAGAAATCCATCAAATAGCATCAGTTTTTCCTGAACCATTTGGACAATTCAGATAACAACACAATGTGGCCACAGTCCACGTTTATTCAGACCTAACATTGAGTTTGTTATTTGAATTTGTTCTGAGGCAGGAAGTGAATGTCTGCAAAGATAGATGAAAAGAAGAATGATTTGAACAAACAGACCTTGGGTACATTTTGAAGTGATTTTTCCAAGACTCACTGGTCCCAGGATTCGGTCCTTTGGCCACAAATCCTGCTAAATGAGAACCATCCAAATTCCTTTGCCAATAGTGCCTGAATTCTTTCTATGGATGCCAAAGGAAGAAGTTAATTAGCCTTGAAGTACCTCTCAGGCTGCGAATCAAAACAGCCAAGGGCAAAGAATCGTAAACAGACCCTGTGAATTTCAAACGCACTCTCCAAACCACACTGTGGCCTGTGGAATTCATGTTCCTCGCACCTCATCTAAGCCAGCCCAACGGTAGCTGCCATTCAGACTTGTTTCCAGAGCCTGCCTGGGACTGGTTTTGTTTGGCCCAGTCCAAGCCACCTACACAGCTGGTTCTATGCTTAGAATTCCCTGTGCGTGGAAAGTTGGTAACTTTAAGTGGAGAGAAATCAAGGTACAGAAACCCCAACAGTGATAGTTGGGGTAACAGCTAGGCCCATGTTCACCTTTACACTTAGATAGAACAAATAGTTAAAGAGTCAAAGTGGAGCATAATTTAAGCACAGGCATGCTCCTTCTTCTGCATTTTTGAAACTATCTCTGTGTATAGCGATCAATGTTTGGGACAAGTGATTGTTCTCCATGTCCCGAGTCAGGTCTATTTTATTACAGCAGTGCATCCTGGTCAGGATCACGGGCATTCAAAGAAGAATGTGGACCAGCTCAGAAAGACTTCCTGCAAGAGGTTTGGGAAGGTGCCAAGTGGAATCTTTCCAAAAGAATTTAAATAGTCACCAAGGTGCATAGGCAAAAGAAGAGAGGACACCTTTTACAGGAAGTATCAAAATAACTAAGGACAGAAGGCTTAGCCAAAAGAAAAACGAGCACACTAAATAAAGGCATCTAATGGCCCTTCTGTGATGTCAGAGAAAAGTATGAGTTATGCTCTAATATTTCTAGGAGCCAATATAAACAGGAAAATGTCATCCTTGTCCACAAGGTGCATCATCACCTCAGGACAAGAGTAACTATTTGGGCTGCGAGGGAGGGAGAGAGGGAGCAGCCACCATTCCCAGACGTTAGAGAGCAGGGTGACCAATTGTCCCTTTTTGCATATAACTGAGGGTTTCCTTGGATGTGACTCTTTCAGTGCTAAAACCAGGAATGCCCCTGGCAAAGTAGGATCCACTCAGTGGGCAGACCATGGTTTGAAGTCACACATTTATTCTCATACCCAAGGCTGGGGGAGGCAGCAGGTTCAACAGCACTGGCCAACATTGTGGTTCTGGTAAGCTGTTGGCTCAGCATTTGTAAACCACGTCAAAGCCACAGGGTGTCGGAGACTGAGGCATGACGGATGGGGGGATACTTTCCCATAGAGATCCCAGCCCAAGCTGTGGCTTTGATTTTGCTCAGGCTGCAGCTGCACGAAGAAGAATCAGTGAGGGGTAAGTGCCCGCAGACAGCATTGTGAAACAGAGGCCCCTTTCCTCCCTCAGCCCAGTTCCTGGGACAGGACAGCTGACATCCTGGAACCTGCAGTATAAACCATCCCGGCTCCTGTGCCTGGCTTTCTTGGCTTACCTCATCTACCTTGGACCTTTCTGATTAGTTTGTGAGAAAAAATCTTTAGACTGATCTTTGGCAATGAAAGTCAAAGAAGTAGAACCTCAGACTAAATAAGACCACACTTATGGTGGACTTTCATCTAGTGTTGCAGTTAAGAATGGAGCTGCCACCCCCCTCTCCCCCCCAAAAAAGACACTCCCTTCCTTTTATAAGCAGTGCTCTGACACAGATATCCTGTGCTGGAACATTCTGTCCTGTGCCAGCAGAGCCCTTCATCTCCACAGAGTGCATAAGCAGAGGGACGTTTTGCTGCCCTGTTCTAGTAATACGACATAATTCCACCCAGTCCCTCCACATTTTCCTCGGAAGCTTGATAGTCACCAGGTCTCTCCAGGCAAGAGGATGCTACCTCCTGATTGTCACTTCTTCTCTGGACCCTCCCTGGGCGCCACAGCCATTCCTTCTGCCACACTGATAACAAGGCTGAAGACTTACTTTCCACTTTCACCTGTACACATATCCTGCAAAGATACCATTAAAAGAATTTGCTGGATCTCTTTAGAGAAAGAATTTTCTGAATGTCTTTACAGAAATAATTTTGGGGATCTCTTTAGAGAATTTTCCAGACCTCACAACACTGTTGTTTCAGCTGGCATGTATCTGAGATTATGACACAAAATGCCAGAGGAAAGAAAACCTAAAAATCTTGCTTTTTGTGTATTTCATTTATAAAACTTGTTTATTAAACTGGGAGTGCACTTGCCTAGCAAGGGCAAGGCCTTGAGCTCAATCCATAGTACCTCAAAAAACAAACAAGACCAAAAAAAGAACTTTTAAACCTTACGCTTTTAAAAAACAAAAATTTAAACTTGTATCTTTCTACATCTTTCTTGACATATACTTGCCAAATTTTTAAAAAACGGATGGAGGTGTTTTCACATGGTTGACTATGTCCCAATCAACATGTCCCTGGATTGTTAGACAAATAATCTACTCTGAATATTTTCCATGAATGTGCCTTGGATACAGAAGTTTAAGGCACAGTCCATGCCCCGAGGAACCCACAATTTACTAAGAGAAAGATGAATGAATAATTACGATAACTGTGATCAGTACTATAGCAGGTGTGTGCACAGGGTTTGCAGAGACAGAAGCAGGGCACCTCCTGGGCTGAGGTAGAGAGGCACAGTGGAGAAAGTCTTCTCAGAAAAAGAAGGTTGAATCTTGAAGGACAAGTACCATTAACTACCTAAAAAATGGGAGAACATTTGAGACAGGTTGCCTGTCCCTCATGTGGCAGAACATTAGATCAAAGAAGCAAAGCAAAGCCATACCCCACGGGGCCTTGTGTGCCCGGGGAGGAATTCAAGCTTTATTTTGTGGGCACTGGAATTTATTGTCAAGGATTTTAGACAAGAAAATATCATGAGCAGATTTGCGTCCAACGTCTCTGTAAAGAAAAAGTTGGGACAAGAAGAGTCTTGAAGCAAATAAACCAGCCAAATTCCTTCAGCCATGGTCCAAAACAGCAGAGCCAGAACTAAGTGGTTGTTAGTGGGGGCGAGAGAGGCAGCAAAGTCATGTGGCATTAAAGGTAGCAGGCTGCTGTGAGAGGCAAGAAGGAGGGGATACCCAGGAGCATCACTTGGAAGCATGAATCAACCCTGTCAGAATGTAAATCCTGGGACTGTGTGGGAGGTCACAGCCAGCCCAGGTGTGTCTGGAGATGAGTGTCCCATTGTGGCTCAAGGCTGAGAAGGAGTGGAGAAGGAGTGGCTCCATGTTCAAGTTAAATATCTGTGGTGGTTCCTTGAATGTCCTTGATGGGGAAGTGGTCCAAGGTGGTTTCCAAATACACTGTTTTTCACATGAAAATCCACTTCTAGGCCACTCTACACCTAGCTCCAACCAGGAGAGGTACCGAGGAAGCATAAATACCAAGTCATTCCAGAAACTTCTATACAGTCCTATGGACTCCCTTCCAAAGAGTGCCTGTGCAATAGCAAAAACAAGGTCAGGCCTAGCAAGTGCAGGGACTGGAGGCCCACAAGGAAATACACCAGCGCTATGGATTTTTAGGGCTAGGTTGCCCACTTAACAAGAATGCAGGCAGAAGGGTTCTTCTGGGAACCTCAATATTCCTACCATGTCAAAACACTTGTCTACAGAAATAGTTCCAAAAGTAAACCAATGTAGAGCTTGAGTGCTTCAACAAAAAAGGAATTCCAGCGGCAGGTCCACTGTGTGCACATTGGCTGAGGTCCAATAATTCAACCTTCTGCACCTTCTTTGCACTACTTGCCTTTTCCCTAATTTACCACTACAGTAGATGCTCTCTTAACCAAATTCCACCTGAGACTCATTAGATAAACTGCAGCCTCCCACTCATCAGGAAAGCCCTCTACCTATAGCTTGTAACCCTGTAGCAGAAGGGCTTGTTATCAGCCCCCAGCAGACCTGCCCGTCTGCTCTTTGCCACTGAGGTGTGTGGATACAAAACCTCAGATGATGTGCTGGCTGTCGAATCTGTCTCTGCCAGGTGCATTAAGATAACAATTATGTAATTTAATTAATAATCTATAAGCTGGTGAAATATGAATACAGAAAAGAGCAGTTTCCATGAAAATGACGTTGGATGCTTGGGAGCACTTAACAGCAGCAAGTCAACAAAAGAATTGCTTGTTATTGAATTATATATTAGAGAGAGAACTGAACAATAGAGAGAAATAACAGAACACTCTAGAAAGCTGCTACACTCAGATTGCTTCACATGTTCTTTTTTTGTTGCTGGTTTTTTTTTTTTTTTGCACTACTAGAGTTGGAACGCAGGGCCTTGCACTTGCTAGACAAACACTCTATCACTTAAGCCATGCTCCCAGCCTTTTCACTTTATTTTTTGAGTAGGGTTGCATATTTACACCCAGGCCAGCCTGGACAGCAATCCTCCTATTTATGCTTCCTATGCAGCTGGGATGACAGGTAAGTATCACCATGCCCAGTTTTTGTTGGTCAAGATGGGATCTCACTGACTTTTTTTGCCAGGCCTGACCTGGAACCAGGATCCTCCCCATATCTGCCTCCCAAGTGGCTAGAATTATAGGCATGAGTCATGTTGCCTGGCTGCTTCCCATTTGTTTTAAAACCCAAATTGTGGGTAAGGTGGGTTAAGTGGGTTAGGTGGACAAATCTGAGGTCTTCATTCCCTTGCCCTTCATCTCAACTCTCATCCCTGTTTTTCTGACCTTGGAGTCTAAATTGCCCTCCTAACGTGACTGACCCCTCCTCACCTCCGAGACAAGTTCATTCCCATTTCCCAGATTCTAGCTGTTCAGCACCCATCAGGATCCAGGCTGGGGATCTAGTACTTAAGCAGTTTGGGCACCCTCTTTAAGACAAATATTAAATAAAAGTTCAGTATTAAGACAAAGCTTTATTCAAATGATAAGGAAAATTTTACTTCAAATTGTAGAATTTAAAATGCTTATAAACCTATAACATAAAAACCCAAAAAAACAACATAATGTGTAATTAAGTTAGATGTCTAATTCTACTCTGTGATACTTTCCTCCAATTTTTTCTCAACAATGTTTGCATTTTTATGATCTAGCACTCCTGTATATTTTCTGTAGAAAAACATGTAAAACTAATTTAGTCTCTCCTCTGACATGGCTAGTCTTTATTTTTGTTTTTAAGTTTTTCTTATGGATAGTTTGTCAAAGTTTATTTCAACATCATAATTCTTTATTGGCAAGGCCAAGTATTGTTAGAATTATTTTCAAAGTTTCAGACTTGTATCAAGTTTATTTCTTATAAGAGCCATTTGGTTACAGGGCATTTCCAGTTTTCTTCCCTGTAACTAGTTGCAGAAGCTGAAACATTGACGTCACTTGTTAGCTAGCCTCAATATCCCTTTTTAGAGGCATATATCAGAATTTTCTGTTATCTTTATCAATGTCTGGATTTCAGATCAAATCAACGATTTAATGAGGACTTGTGCAGACGTGATTGGGCAGTCACTGCTACTGAGAGAAGAACATCAAGAAAAGCATTGTCCTGCAAAGCAACGGGTCCAGTTTGGGAGAGAGTAGTGGCAAACGAGGTAGCAATAGGCAAGAGGACCACAGGCTGGACTCCAGATGAAGCTCAGAGGTAGAGCATTTGCCTGGCATGCACAAGGCTCTGGGTTCCATCCCCAGTAACAATTAATTATTAAAATCAACAAGGACCAGAGTCTGGTAGGAAAGTACAAAATGGTGTCAAATACAGTTGTGCCCCAGTGCCAGAGGGTGATTGGTTCCAGGACATCAGGGTTTTGGCATTTGCCAGTGCTCAAGTCTTTATATAAAAAGGCATTAATATTCACATACAACCAGTGCACATCCTCCCTTACACTTTGATTTATCTCTAGAGCACTTGTAATACCTAAAACAATGTAAATGCTGTAGAAATAATTATTATGCTGTTTTGTTTAGGAAATAATGACAAGAAAAAGTCTGTACATTTTGGTACAGATGCAGTTTTTTCCCAAATGTTTTCCATCAAGGGTCAGTTGAATAGCCATGTGGGATTGATGGACATAAAGGATGGAATGTTCTGGCAAGTGGCTGAGGACAGACTATCAAAATCATGTCCCTAAATTGTGGAGTCAGAGGCCTGTTGATGGGTCGCTAAGCTATGAAATGCAATAGTATACAGTTTTTAAATCATTGTCATTAGTGTCACACAAATCTCAGTTTAAATTCTAACTCTGCCTATGAAACCCTGCTTATTACAGGGTGACCTTACATGGAAATGCCTGCTAAGCAGAGGATTTCCAGCTAGAGTATGGCAGCAAATGTACCCAGCCCAAGTAGCCATGGCACATTGAATGAGTGATTCAGTACAGATCACCCTCTGCCCACTCTCAATCCAAGTACCTGTATGACCTGGTGAAGTGGCTGGCATCTCTCAGAGGTCAGGGCTGTGGGCTGCTGGGAAAGGGGAGACTGGCTTTCCCACACCCAGCTGGGGCACAGGGAGTCCCCATATGGCTGTGAGTGTATCAATCCTTAAGAAACTCACTACCACAAGGACAGCACATATAAAGCAGCAATCACAGGCCCAGAGAGACTGGAGAGGAAAGGACAATGTTTTATTTCTTAGTACATTAACAGATTTTCCCTGCATTTTGAACAAAAGGCCCTATAATTTCATTATGCACTGGATCTCACAATGATGGAAACAGCTCTTCTTAGTGGATATCTTTGTCCGATTGGAAGACTACACTGGGTGATTATAAACAACAAAATTAAAAAAAATTTATTTCTCACAGTTAATTATTCTGTAGTCCAACAGATATCTTTCTTTCAAAGCCTCTGAGTTTTCTGCTACTTTACAAGATCTCTATAGTCCCTGGATTATAAAGATATTCTGCAAAACCTCAATCTAAGTTTTTGTGTTTTCTTTTTACATTAAAGCTTTTAATACATCTGAAGTGTATTTTTGCATATGGTATAAAGAACAACTTTACTTTCAAGAGTTTGTTTTATCTATACCATTTGTTAGATAAACCATTCTTTCTCCCTGAATTAGAGCTCCATCCCTATTGTAGATTAGGTTTCTACATATACCAGGATTCTCTTCTGTCCCACTAATCAACTTGCATATTCTTACACTAAATCTAAGAGAGGTGGTTAGTTCCATGGAGATCATTAGAGCTTTGAGAGATGGCAGTAAGAGCTTGGAGAGAGAAAAACTTAAGGATGGATCCTTGGGGAATGTTGTGGGTTGAATTCTGTTTTCCCCTAAAGGCATTCAAGTCCTAACCCCCAGTGCCTATGAATGTAACCTTATTTGGAAGTAGAATGTTTGCATATGTAATCATATTAAAATGAGGCCAAACTGGAATAAGGTGGGCTGTATAGCCAATGACTGGTGTCTTTAAAGAGAGATTTGGATATAGATATGTGTTTCACTCAGTCTTCCATCACTGTGACAAAATACCTTAGATAATCAACATACAATGAGGAAAAGTGTACTTTATCTAATGGTTTCAGGGGCTTTCTGTCTATGGCTGGTTGGCCTTGTCACTTTGGGGCTGTATATAATGGTAGGAATGTGTGGCAGAAGAAGCTGCATAACTCATGGCAGCTAGGAAACAGCAATAGAGGAAGAGGAGCAGCTGAGGTCTCAATATCCCCTTCAAGAGTATGTCTCCAATGACCTAACTTCCTAAGCTCCACCTTCTAAAGGTTTTACCACCTTCCAATAGCAGCATGAGCTGAGGACTAAGCAAGTCTTTTAACACCTGGACCTTTGGAAGACATTTCATATCTATTTATCTATCTGTCTATCTATCATCTATCTATCTATCTATCTATCTATCTATCTATCTATCTATCTATCTACCTATCTATCTATCTACCTATCTATCCTGGACAGATTCTTGAAGGTTATCTATTCCAACCTCTTCATTTCACAGATGAATCTTGAGGCCCAGAGATAGCAGATTGGCAAGTGATGCAGTCAGGTGGCAGAGCTGAAATTCAGCCTAGACTCTTCCAGCACTCACTCTCTCTAACATTTCACGCTGCCTCCCGCTCAGGACAGTGCTGTTAAACTCACTGAAGAATGAAGAGTTGGAATCTGGGCCCTGCAATGCATTTCACTAACAGGGGAATAGTTATTTTTATACTATAGCTCTGTACTTCATTTGAGCCCCAGTCATAAGAAATTGATGATGATTTCCAATTGCTCTGAACTGTAATTTGTAAATTTATTTTAACTGATATGTAAAAATATGAAAGCTCTATATATTAATGTGACACCATATAACATAATGTTTTGATACATATATATTGTGTAATGTTTGGATCAGGTCAAACATATCTATCTCCTCAAACATTCGTCAGTTGTTCATGGTGAGAGCTTTTAAGCGCCTTTCTTTTGGCCTTTTGAAACGTATAGCACATTATTATTATCTGTCTGAACTGTACTTTTTATTTTCTGGTGGGACTGGGATTTGAACTTAAGGTTTTGCTCTGGCACTCTACCACTTGAGTCACGCCTCCAGTCCATTGTGCTGTGGTTATTTTGGAGATGGGGTCTCAAGAACTATTTGCTCAGGCTGTCCTTGAACTGCAATCCTCCTGATCTCAGCCTCCCAAGTAACTAGGATTACAAGTGTGAGCCACTGGCTCCTGGCTTGAACTGTATTTTTTAAAAAGCTGGCTGGTATAGAAAACAAATTTTTTTCTACCACTTTGTGCCCATTTTGATGTTAAGAAAATTATTATTGTGCTAATTACTTGTAATCTTAATCTCTTTATCCAAAATGAATTTCTATTCTGTAAATTGTGTTCATAAATATATGCTATTAGTAATTATATGTAGGAGATGGTAATGAAATTCTAACCTTCAAAGATTTCATGAGTGTGTGTGCGTGTGTGCACACACTCTGGGTATTTTGTTTAATTTTTGTCATTTGCTTCATTTTTTGTTATTTCAATTTGGTCTTCTCTTCAACACATGCAAATAGTAACCCTAACTGGAAATGACAGAGTGGATAAACAAGGTGAATTATATTTATGCAAAGGAATCTGACCTAGCAATGAAAAGAACACACAGAGAAGAGGAAGCTTTGTGTGAAAGAGTCGAACACTGTTGTTGCATCTACCTGGCATTCCAGAGGAGGAAAAAACTAACTTACGGTGGAAAAAATTGGAGAAGAGATTCTTCTGGGGGTGGAGTAGAGCTGGAATTGACTGGGAAGGGGGCACAGGAGAATCTTCTAGAATTAAAATAAATTCTTGATGTTGCCAGGGGGTATAGGTTACGAAATGAACACATTTCCCAAAACTCAGCCAATGTATGTGAAGATTTATGCAGATATAAGAGAAAAAAGAACACCAACAAATACCAAACTCTCATTAATGAGCTACATGTTGAGGTGTTTAGAAGGAAGTGTACTGACGTCTATAATTTACTTCTAAGTACATCATAAAAATTAAGAAAGATGGGTGGTAGCAAGGGAGATGGAGAGATGTATCAGAAAGCAATACAGTGGTGGATGTCCATTGTAAGATCCTTTCAACTTTGCTGTATGCTTGAATATTTTTATCACACAATGTGGGAAAGCCATGTTTTCTGTCCTTAAACAGAACAGAAGAGAAAAGGCATCCTTATTTCCCTTTCAGAAACTCCCCGGGCATTAGAAAGAAGCAGGGAGACAGGGCTGGGTACCTGTGTTTCTTGTGGTCCATGTAATGATATCCAAGAATATTTCCATGGCAACAACAGACCACCAAAACAGGAAACAAAAGACCATTGCCTGCTCCAGTTTTGGAGGGGGAAGAGAACAAATATCTGAGAAAGAAAAAATCTAGAATAGCACAAATGCACCCCACACTGTGCACAAGAGTAGTGGGTGTATCAGCGTAGATGGCGGTTCTGGGGAGCGAGAGTGCCTGAGCCAAGCCTGGAGGCTAATCACTCTAGGAATTAAAACTTCATTAACTGGTTTCCAGCATCTCTCAGAAAGGGTCCACAGATTTTGAACTTTGACCTTCTGAATATTATTTCTTCTTATCTTAAGACAAAAGACAAAATGAAAACCCTCCAGACTATGCACATTTTACCTTAGTGTTTGGTTTGTAATGAAGACATAATGCTTACAGGAATTTGGATCCTGTCACTTATCTGGCCACACTTAGGGCAGAAACCCTTTTTTTTTTTTTTTTAACCGTACTCCCATGCCACAATGTTCCTTCCCCCCATACACCGTTTTTCTTTTATTTGCCTTCTTTTAGGGAATCAGAAGTGAAAGAAGACATTTCTAGAAAGCACTCTCTTTCTTCCCTCTGACTCTCCTGTTTGGATTCACTTGTGCCAGGAAAGGGATCATTGAGGTTTCTAGTTGACATAGGCAGTGGCCCACTTCTCCCCCAGGGGCCACTGCCCCTGCTGGGATAGCAACTATTCTGGGGCTAAAACTGTGTGAGGGAACACAGGAAAAAAGCAGAGGCCAGAGATTCTTAGGGAGCCTCAAAGCTCAGTACCCCAAAACAAAAGTGAATATTCTGGTCCCTGTGTGGTGTCCCAGGGAGAAATAAAATCAGATAAGCAAGAGAGGCAGAAGCCACTCACTGCACAGTGACCCCTTTCTACCTAGGCCCACAGTGAAGGCACCCCAAGGCCATGGGTTCCACAAATGGGTCAGGCTAGTTTGTCACTTCAGGAATTCCCCCTTTCTGACATCCTACCTTAAACCTTCAAAAAAAAAAAAATGCAGTTCCATACTGCACAGAGTGGAAAGAGAGGAGAATCCAGAGTCCATAAACTCTGAATTCCAATCTTTGAGGTCCTTTCTGTTTGGGTGTTAAGACCTTAACCAGGGGGTGTGTTTCCTGGAGGGGACTGTCAGCAACCCATGCCAGGAAAGTGAGTGCCCAAGGGGACAAACATGATGGCATATGATGGAACCCATTCCATGTTAGGAGTTTAGGAGCTGTCTTGGTCACTTTTCATAGCTGTGACAACTTAAAGGGGGCCTTCCCCTTTAACCTTTTGTGTTGGCTCAGGGTTTCAGTTCACGGGCATTTGGCTCTGTTGCTTCTGGGCTCATGCACAGGAAGACAGAGCGTCATGGCAGGGACACGTGGTGCGGCACAGTGTCTCACCCCACAGTGGAGAGGAGGCTGAGAGACAGGAAAGCTCAGGAGCACACAGCCCCAGTGACCTTACTTCTTCCAGGCCCCATCTTCTAGTCCCTGCCCCCTCCTAACAATGCCATCAAATTACAAACCCATCAGTGGATTAATCCATCCTTTACATTAGAGTCCTCACAATTCAATCACCTCTTAGTGATTGGATACACCATTTGGTGACCAAGCCTTCAACACATGAGCCTTTTGGAATACACTTCATATCCAAACTATAACAGGAAAGAAGGTGCAAGGGGAAGAATAAAGTTTAAAAACAGGTCCCGGACCAAAATTACTGCAAGATCTCACCAATCACTGAGGTGGGGTGCTTTATGGCTGGTGAATTCCTCCTCCCAACAGGCTGAGAGCTGAGGGGAAAGTGGAGTTGGGTGTCTTTGTCCATTTTCTGTTACTCTAACAAAATACCCAAGACTGGGAGAGTTATAAGGAATTGAAGTTTATTTGCTCATAGTTCTGCAGTCTAGAGAGTTGGAGGGCATGGTGTCAGCATCAGCTTGGCTTCTGGCAAGGGTCTTCTTGCTCTGTCATAACTTGGCAAAAGACATCACATAGTAAGATAGCAAGTGTGCTAGCTCAGCTTTCTCTTTCTTTTTATTGTTGGACTGGAGTTTGAACTCAGGGCTTTGTGCTCAAAAAGCAGGCACTCTACTGCTTGACCCACACTTTCACTCTGTTTTGCTCTGGTTATTTTGGAGATGCAGTTTCACTAACTATTTTCCTGGATGGCCTCAAACCATGATCCTCCCAATCTCAGCCTCCAAGTAGCTAAGATTACAGGCATGAACCACTGGCACCTGGCTTCTTCCTCTTCTTACAAAGCCTCTAATCCCACTGTGAGGGTTCTACCTCCATGACCTTATCTAATGCTCACTAACTCCCAAAGGTTCCACCCCAAATATCACTAACATATAAATTTTGTGATTTTGTGATTAAATTTCTAATACAAGAACTTTTGAAGGACACATTCGAACAATAGTAGAGGGCTTATACTCATTTTCCGTTTCTAGGCAACAGATTACCAGAAACGATGGCTTACAGCAACACACATTTATTTTGTCACAGTATCAGTTGGGTCTTCCGCCCATGGTCTTCCAGGCTGAAATCCAGGGTCCACCAGGGCTGTGGGCTCATATCCCAGACTACTGTAGAACTATTTCTTGCAGTGGTAGGACAGAGGTCTTGCTGGCTGTCAGCAGGGGTCACTGTCAGCCTCCAGAAGCCACCAAACTGTCCTAGTGACATGGTCACTAGGGACACTTCTTTAAAGCCAGCAGAAGAATGGCCCACTCTCCTTTAAATCTCCCCCTTGGTCTGCTATGAAGGAGTCACATGTGTAACTAAAACATCCTATCACTGCACCATGGAATGCAACTTAATCCAGGGAGCGGCGATCTCACCACTTTCATATGCCCCACCCACTCTCAGGGGAGGGGAGAAATGGCGTTTACAGCTGGGGTGAAAATCTTGGGTGCCATCTTAGAATTCTTAGAATTCAGCCTGCAGCCAGGAGAAATATGCGCAGAGCATCGGCCTTACAGGGGCGAGGGAAAGGGGCCAGGCTGCCCACAGTTAACATGAGGCCTTGACACCTTTCCAGTTGTTAGGAAAGACACCGCATTAGTGTGAAAAGGACTTTGAAAAGAGAGGCAAATTGAAAGCAGAGTTGGCTCAGACCAGTATATTTCCTGATTCTTTGACACTCGTGTATGTTTTAGCCATTTTTAAAGAAAGATAATATAGTGAAAGAGATTGAGGTAAGAGGCTGTTTTTGCTGTTTCTTCTCTGGAAAATGTTTGTCTGGGTCTATTTCTGAGACACATAACATTATCAGACAGAAAGAAGTACAAGCCAGGTGCCGATGGTGCACACCTGTAATCTTAGCTACTCAGAAAGCAGACATCAGGAGGATTGTGGGTTTGAAGCCAGTCCCAGGCAAATAGTTTGACAGACCCTATCTCACAAAAAAACCCATCACAAAAAAGGGCTGGCAAAGTGGCTCAAGGTGTAGATCCTGAGTTCCAGCCCCAGTACCACCGAAAGAAAGGAAGGAAGGAAGGAAGGAAAGAAGGAAGGAGGGAGGGAGAGAGGGAGGGAGGGAGGGAAGGAGAAAGGAAGGAAGGAAGGAAGGAAGGAAATCATGCCGGGAAGCAGAGAAGTAATCTTTTCTTTCATATTCTTTGTCTTAGGGTCTCTGCAAGCTCCTTTGGGACTTTGTTGCACTGGTTGCTATCTCTAAGTGGTGGAAGAGACTCTTATGTTCTACAGAAAGCCTTGGAGCTGAGGTTTCTTCTTTTTTGTAGCCTCAGTGAAGGTAGAGAAAATTATTCATAGATTTATAGATAAGAAAGAGAAGCAGATATACACACAGGATTTAGAAATCTGTTTCATTCTAAAGGCTAAAACAATCTCAGGGCGGGGGACGGGCCTTTCTAAAGACCAAGCCCTAAGTCAGGCTAGTTCTGTTGGTACTGGAGGACAGTTGAGGCTGAGTGAGCCTAACCCAGCCTTCTCTGAGGAAAGCAGAAATGCAGGGTAGAGGTGCGCCAGCCTCTCTGACGGAGGGTTCTAATCCCGGGAGGGTACAGCTACATGGCCCAGCTCTCACAGTCTTTGTGATTCTGCTCCAGATGGGAAGTTTTTCCTGCCCACTCTTCACTGGGTTGCCTGGAGCAAAACCATTCCATGGGAGCTATTTATTATGTGCTTACAATGTGCTAGGCTCAGTGGGAACTCAATAAAGAGGCCAGACATAGATCTGTGAAAAATTAAATGGCAGGCCCAAATGCAAAGAAGACAAAAGAAAAGATACCAGGGGGTGGTGAGTGATTAATTGCCAGATGGTCAAGATAAAAACCTTCAAGGAGTTCAGCAGGGATCACCTCTTGCTGGGATACGAAGGAAGGGGTGACTAGATTAAACATTTTCAGCATGAGTTAGGTCCAAACTAGCTTCTTGCTTTTCACTAGCCTCTGTTCACCCCAGATCTTTTGGATATTTGGAAGTTAAGGTGTTTTCCAAACTTTTCTGAGAAAAGTTGCCAGTTGGGACTTAAATTGGCTTCCAAAGAACAGCAAGAAAGTTCAAAGAAGTAGCAACTTTTAAAAATAATAATTCTTTTTTATTTTATGTGGTCTCTTTATGAAGGCAAGGAGAAACAGAAAGTTAGAGTCTGCTATTTTCTCTTTTTCTTCATGACCTTTGTGCTATAGAATCAGAATGTTTGATTACTCCATTTAATGTTAGCTAACACAAGCCAGTAATGCTAAATCTGTCCTAGCCTGAGGACACTTAAGAAGTCATTCAACAGTGTTTACTGAGTGCTTTCTTAGAATAAGGCAGATCCTGACCTTGTATTTCTACAACTTTAACTTTATTGGAAGACAGATAGATAACAGAGAATTATGATCGTATAATAAAAATGATAATATAACAATATAATTATATAATTATATTATATATAATATAAATTATAACTGTATATAAAAATCATCCTAACCTCAGTGACTTCAAATAACATTTTAAAAAATTTCTCACAGTTCTGTGAGTGGTTGGCTCAGCTGGGCAGTTCTCCTGCTTTGCTGCATTCAGTTGGTCCAAACAGGCTTTTTAGGCTCTGGAGTCTTGCATCCTACTGTAGATGAGAGAAGACAGAGGACACTTGAGGTTTGATGGCTAACTTTTGTTAAATTGATGTTTGACCTAAGTCTGTTTTCATCCTTGGGTGAAATTTGACCCAAAGCTGCCTCAATAGGTAGCTAATTGCAATCTATCTTACCATGTACATGAATTGCAAGCTAACTTAAAAGTATGCTAACTTGTAGCAAATTGCTGAATCTTAGCCAATCTTCAGTCAATCTTCAGTCAAGCTTCAGTCAAGCTTCAGTCAATCATTGGCTGCCAACTCATCAGACCATTTCCATAAAAGGCAAATGTCAGCTGAAGTCCATCAGTTTGTTTCTTGTGTCACTTCCTTTTGATTGGCTATATAGACTGCACATGTGGTAGCAAGGGCATTTGAAACAACTTTGGCTTGCAATGCTGCAGGGGTCCAGAAACTTTTTCTTGGTTGAATAAACATTGCTAAGTTTAATTCATCTCAGATTTTCTTTAACAATTTCAAGGAGGAGTGTGCCAAGAGAACAAGCCCCAGTGCACACTCCCTTACCAATCATTTGGTCGTTTTGGATCGGAGGTGTGGCTCAAGTGGTAGGCACCTGATTTGCAAGGGTGAAGCCCTGAGCTAGGAGACAGCAGGTAAGGAGGAACCAATAAGCCATTTTTAGTGAGAGCTTTGTCCTAAGAGAAATGGGGAATCTGTGAAGTGTTTGAAGAGGAAAATAACATCACCAGAATTGCATTTTAGAAAGAACTCCAAGACTGAGGTGTAGACAATGGGTTGAAGGCATGGAATTCTACTAGAAGGCTGATGAACCATCTAGGAAAGAGACAATGGTGGTCTAAATTTGAGTAGGGATCACAGCGATGGGGAGAAATAGACAGATTTGAGGAAGAGTTGGAAGGAACGGTTGAGAAGACTTCAGGATGGATTGGATGTAGGACATGGGAGTTGGGCAAGGATTTTACAGTGAGATTTTGGTCTCATGTCTGATAACCTGCTTAGAAGATTCCCCAGCTCTTGATTGTTTAAGGAGAGCAAAGATAAATGCCATCTTGTCTTGAAGCCATTCAGTCCCTTCTTCCAGTTCTTCCCTTGTGTGGCTTCCCTCCATCCTTCCTTCCTTATAGGGTATCTGTCTTAACTTTGAAATCTTTCAAACTAAAGTTGTCCTTAAAGTTATGATCTTCTAATTGAAGGGCCTGAGTTAAATCCCAGTACCCCAAAAGAATTGTGATCTTCTGCCATGATACGCAAGCATCTCCCAGAGACGACTCCATCTCATTGCATCTATTTTAGTGTAAATAGTACCTTATCTCATTCTTCAGGCCTAGTCAAAGCAAGGCAAATTCCAGAATGGAATGCCATAAGAAAGCAAAGCAATGAAGAAGGTGCCTTTTCATGGACCTGCTAACCATGTGATAACTTCAGACCTCTAAGGAAAAGCGTCCCTCTCCCAGTGGACTAATTAAAAAAGGCACCAAGTTTTTCTGGCCGGTGCAAGGAGGAGAACCTGGAGACCAGACTTTGGGGGGTGACTTCCATTTCCTATCCTCTAATAGGCTTTGTGTAGTGCACAGAGCGAACAACTGTAAACTCTGTGTTTGCCTTCATAAATAATGGGTGAAAATCAATGTTAAGAGACTTTTGATCTTGTGTGGCCTCCCTTACTGGCCTATCATTGAGCAGCAATAACTCAGAATTTGAGATCTGGAAGACTTTAGAGAGAACACTTAGTTCTAGACGCTCCTTTCCCTAAACTGAGGCCCAAGAGGAAGATGGACTTGTCCCTGGGCATGGAGCCATCTAGTTAGGGACAGGGGAAGGACTAGAACTTACATCATCTGGATTCCAGGTAAATATCCTTTGTCTATGATGCCTGTCATTCCTTATCTAGGAAATAAACTAGTATTTGGATTTCCTCTAATTCAGAGGATTTTCAAAACAGGGTCTTGTGAACTATTTGCCTGGGCTGGCTTTGAACCACAATTCTCCTGATCTCTGCCTCCTGAGTAGCTAGGATTACAGGTGTGAGACACTGGTGCCCAGCTCTTTATCAGTTTTTTAAAAGATATTCTATACAAGATTTTATTCTTCCAAATGTGATAATTATAACGTAGTAAGTGCTGTAAACATTTTAAACTATATGCTAACTTTTCATTCAAGGTGGGGTCCAGAAATATGAGCTACTGCCACGAACAATACCAAGTTGGTTAACAGCATAACTAATTATATGTTTTTTTCATTATTCTAGAGAAAAAAGGTGAGTTTTTATTCAAATGGGGCCTAAAACTTTGAGAATGATTTTGCTAATAAGCCATCAGAGCCCAACTAGGCCTGGCAGATTCTTCGTGAAGAGGGAGGGTAAAGAAGCATGAAAATGGCCAATGGATTTTCTATACATGTACAGACATGGAACATTGAAGCCTGTGAAAGTCATTTTAAGAAAAGGGAGGGGGGAAAGGGGAGAATAATGGAGGAGGATGAACCAAACTGGGGTACATTTTATGCATATATGGAAATGTCACGAAACCCCTTGTGCAACTATTATATACTAATAAAAATGTTAAGAAAAAGAAACAGAGGCTTGCATACAGGCTATGACGTCTAGGAGGGCAACTGAAAAACACGTATCCAGGTGACACTAGGCTTAGCCCAGCAATTTTACTTCTAAGCCTCTATCCTACATATACACTTTCACTCACGCTATTGATTATAGAATTCCAAGGTAGCAAAAGACTGGAAACCTCCCAATTCCTCATTGACAAAGAAGTAGTCAAATAAGAGCGGCACACTCATGTAGAGGAATGCTCCACTCATTTACAAAGTAAAAAAACAACAACAAAGATTGCTTGTACTCTAAGATACATTAGAAAAGCAAAATGCAAGGAAGGCACATAATAAACTACATTTGTATAGAAAAGGGGGGAATGAAATATATTTGTATGTATACTGGTGTGTACATGAAGAAACGTGAGGAGCAAGCATAAGAAAGTAGAAGTATTGGTTCTGGGCAGGTAGAGATAGAAGGAGGAGGGGAACTGCCATGTATACTATAGCTATGTCTATTTACCTACATATGCATATGGAAATTTGTTTTGAAGTTTGCGAATATGCCAACTCCTCAAAACACAAATTTGAAAAAAAATGTTTAGTTCCCTTTTATTTTTCAAAAAAGCTGTTTAGTCTTTTGTGCCTCACAACTGAGAATACTGACTGATTTAACAGAATCAGCACGGCTCTGAAGACTACATGGGGTGACCTCCATAGGGAGGTCATTCTCCATTGCCTTTTGATGTTGCTGTACCTCTTAGTAGAAGAGTCACTCTCTCTTAGAGGCTGTTTATATAGCAAATAGCCTGAAAGCCAGGG
This sequence comes from Castor canadensis, assembly GCF_047511655.1. Lineage (NCBI taxonomy): Eukaryota > Metazoa > Chordata > Mammalia > Rodentia > Castoridae > Castor > Castor canadensis. Next base: position 53,033,465 of record NC_133400.1, read on the forward strand.
ATAGCTTCCTTCTCCAGAGAAAAGGGCACTTCTGTTTACAGCTCAGTTCGATGGCGATGTCTTCCTCCAGGGACAAGGCCTGGTTGGTTTGCTGACATCCCACCATAAATGGTTGGAGTTCTCTTAGCAAAGTGTTCTTCAGCTATGATGACAGCCACTGTGTGTGGTACCACTTGGGTATCTCTGTTGTCCTTAGGGGACTTTCAGGGGAAGAAGACACCAATGCAAAATCCTGGAGCTCATGTTGCTTTCATTACACTTTCTGTGTAATAAAGTTCTTTGTCTCTGACCCAGGAGTCTCGTGTCTTCTACCAACTTCATTACACTAAAGGTCAGCTTGTTAGCTTACAACTAGGGTGAAATCTCAGGTCCCTCTTGTGGGGCTTTTGTTCTAATGGAGGAAGAAAAAAGCCAAAAAGAAAGCCCAAGTATTGTAAGTTGCCAGAGTAAAGGGGCTAAAACAGAGAGTGTGGGGCATGCAGGGGGCAAAGACAAGGAAGGTAATGAGGGAATACCTCAGAGAAGTGGGACCATTGAAAGTGTCTGAAAGAGGAGTTAGGCAGAACATTCCACGTGAAGACTGAGGCCCAAGGATTCCAGGCAGAGGGAATAACATGTGCATGCTGAGGCATGTGTGAGGGACAAACAACAGGGCACGGGGACTTTAGGTGGGCAAATGACAGTGCCAGAGTTGAGATAAAGTAGGAGACATTGGCATGGCCAGATCAGGCACACACTTCTGTGCATTGTGGAAAGGAATTTGGACTTTTCCCAAGGCTTTAAAGCAGGGGAATGAATTGTCCTGGCTCACCTCCTAAGAAGACTACCATTATGGGTGGCACTCAGATTGGTCAAGGAGAAGAGTGAAGTTAAAGACAGCCAAAGAAACACTTGGGGAGAGGGTGTGAGCAGCACGTGTTAACTTGGGAATGGTAGATTCTGGTATCACCGGTATCCTTAACAAATATTAATGATATGAAAGCAATGCTATAGTTTTTGGAAATGGGCCCGACTCTTTAGAAAAAGTTCAGGGTTGTAGGAATACATTTGAAGACATATTTTATAAAACTGATTATTTCTGCAGTGATTTATTTCAGTAGTGGCTTTGTCTCCATTGGTTTTCTATTGGCAGTGCTTCCAAATACTTTCCTCTGACTATCCTCCTCTTTCATGTCAATGTTAGTGACCTATTAGAGATGTTGTTATTTAAAGGAACCTACAAAATGAAAAATTCTCTCTACTTTGTTTGTTTTGTCATCTTTAATAGCCTTTTTCTTGGGGGTGAAAATGTGTATGAGTTAAGATTAATTGCAAAACATGGTAATGTAGGTCACCAGGGCCCTTGGTTCCATGCATGCACTCAGTACCCAGTGAATGGAGGCGCTGGCTCTCCTGCAGCTGTACCATCTGGAACATAAGGTCTCCGGTGAAGGAAGAGAGCGGAGGGAGCGGCACCCTGGTTTTTCACTGCCGCCTCATTTCAGAAGCGGCAAACACTGCTTCCTCTCACTCGCCATTAGCCAAAATTAGTCATACGGCCTCAGCCTAATGGCAACAAGAGGTGTTTAATGTAGAAAGCACATGGGATATTTGGTGAGCCCTGTTTCTGCCATTGTATATCTTCAAAACATTTAGGAACCAAAAGGAAGAGGAGATTGCAGGGAATTTACAAAGCGCCTTCTCAGCGGCAGGTTCTCTGACTTTGGCCCTGTATTCATTTTCTGTTGCTGCATGACAAATTGTCACACACTTAATGTTTCAAACAGCACCCACTTGTTATATCACAGTTCTAAACATCAGAGATCCAGATGGGCTTCGAGGTTCTTTCTCCTGATACCAGCCAGAATAAATACTTAGTTTTTTTAAACTGATAGAGGAGACATGAAATTATTAGGTCCTGGCAGGTCTCAGAAAGTTGGGAAGGTCTTGCCTCCTTCTTCAGCAGAGTCCTTAGCTGTGTTGTAGATCTAATGCTGGGGCCTGTGATATGTTCTTAGAGATGTAGGAGTTCCAGCATTACGCTGAAATAACATTGCTGTGTCTGTGTTTTTCAGTGCCATGGAAAAGTAAGAGTGCCACTGGAACTCGGGGATGTTCAGAAAGGAATGGAGGGTCTCACCAGGGCTGCCTACTTTTTTTTCAAGGACAAGGCCCAGGTGACAGGCTACACATTCTAGGAGGTACCTAGGTAAGCAGATGACATTTAAGGCCAAATGCTTCCCAACTACCTGCTCCTTGGTGTCACATAAGCCCTCTGGTACTTAGGCATAATCTCAGGGAAAAGAAAGGCTGAGATTCCATTATCCTAACAGAAAGTTATCTTAAAGTGGAAACTAAATTGAGATGTAGACAAATTGAATAACCTTGTCTTGTACATTTTGGTTTTTGCATGGTGGTGTTCTCTGTGTTAAATCACTGGGAATTGTTAGCTTATGGTCAGTCTTGGAGGCAGGAAGCATGGAGTATGTGAGCTTTCAAGAGCATCCCAGACTACGGTGTACTTCTTCCAACAGTGCTGGCCTTCTCCATCAGGCTTAGAGAGAAAGGGACACATTTATGAAACAATTATTTCAGCATCTACTAGGTCTTATTCTAGGATTGGAGCTATGCCAAAGGACCAAAAGAGACATGGAATTTATATTCTAACAGGGTAAAAAGACACAATATAGATAACCAATGCATAGATGTTAGATTGTGTGAAGTGTTAAGAGAGTGATAAAACAGGGCCAGGAGAGGGGAGGTAGAGAATTGGGTATGCAATTTTAGGCAGGTAGCTAGGGTGGTCTTGCTGAGAAGAGGATATTTGAGCATGACCTGAGGAAATGTGGGATATCTGAGAGAAGAGTCTTCCAGGAAGAGGAAATGAACAGTAAGAGTAAAGGCCCTGAGCTATGGGCGCATAGCTTACATTTGGGGACAGCGGGAAGCATGATTCTAGAGCAAGGAGGCAATCGGTGTAATTGCAGATGATGTGGTCAAAGATATTTCACCATTTCTGCCTGCAGGAGATCATGTGATAACCAGAAAAATCACAGCTTATCAGTGTTTGCACAAACCAAAATAGCCCAATCCTGACCTTTAGCAGTTGCAAAAATCAGGCATTTTTCTTAAACCTAATCTTGGCCTTGTACGAGGGAAGGCAGGTGCATTAGTCATGCTATCCAGAAATTCAGAAGCAATAGGATGTGTAAAAAAACAGAAGCAATGGGATGTATTAAAAAAAAACAGAAACAATAAGTTATATCTCATAGACATATCATTTCCCATGTCTCCAACTCTCTGATGGCAGATCACGCACATTCTCAGCCTCCATAATCCAAATCTCTAGAAAGACAATGATTATGCAATTAGAGAAGGTAAGGAATCCTATGCCCTACTGTCTATAAATCAGAGAACTCAGTGCAGCCAATCTACACTTGTATGGTCAAGTCTAGTTCGAAAGAGCTATAGAGCCAGCAGTGTAGACTCCAGTCTGAGTCTGAAGACCCAAGAATTAGGAGTACCAAGGGCAGGAGAAGGTCAATGGCCCAACTCAAGCAGTCAAGTAGAGAGCACATTCAACCTTTCTTTGCACATTTTATTCTATTCAGTCCCTCAACGGATTGCCCACTCACATTGGGGAGGACCACCAACTCAAGTGCTCATCTCTTCCAGAAACACTTCCACACATACAGAAATAATGTTTAGTCAGCTGTCTGGGACTTCTATGGCCCAGTCAATTTGACTCATAAATCTAACAATTATAATAGGGTTTGATTTCTTCCCCAAGAATTCCAACCCTGCAGGATGTGTCCAGGAGAATGTCTTTGAAACTCTGGTCTGATCCTCACAGTGTCTCTCACTGGCCTGTCCTTGGATTTCCAACAAAGGTCCCCAATATTCAGTCACCCCCCACTAAACAGGGAAGGGATAAGGAGAGTCTTCTCAAGGTAAAATCAGCCCCCCCCCCAGACAGGGATGGGTGCCCACACTGACTTATTCTAGGAAGGCCCAAGCCAGAGGCCGGTTGGCTCCATCCTCAATGGCTTAATCATCTGTTCAAGATGAACAAAGTGCCCAGGAGGAGGAATACGAGAGGTAAAAGGATTGGAATGGTCATCTTGTCCCTACTCTGTCCACTTCCTGGAATGTCTACTTTGTTGGTTTCCTCTTCCCATCCCACTGTCATTCAAAGTTCTAATGAAACAGCCAAGGTGCAGCTGCTGGGCCCTGCTCAGTGCTAGAGACACTGGACATCCCCTCACATGTATCCACCAATAATCAACTTGACCATGTAACTGTAGAGAACATAACCTGGTTCCCTCCACCACACACACTTTTTTGTGGCAGCACTGGGGTTTGAACTCAGTGTCTCTCACTCCACCATGTAAGCCATGGCCCCAGCACGGTCCTGAGTGGCTCTGTCCTTATGTGCTGTTGCCTCTCTGTGTGAGCCCAAACTTACAGGGGTAGGTGTTATCTACAAATCATGCTGACTTGTGTATGAGTTCAGAAATACCTGTGCACCTACCTGTTCAGGACCATCTTTTAGAGGTTGCTCTTTATATCCTTGTGTTTTATGATGGAATGCTAACAATTGGCAGGTGACAAAAGGAAGTGAGTATTCTCTTCTAAGACATTCTCACCTTTTATTAAGACCTAGGCTAAAGTGAGGTAGAATGGTATAAGAAACAGGAGATGAGACAGGGACAAATGCTCTTCAGCTTTGTCATGATCTCACAGGATCCCCACTAGATGAGTTATCTGTCCTGCTGTGTGCTAGCTTTCTGTTGCAATGACAAAATATCTGAGAAAATCAGCTCAAAGGGAAGAAAGGTTTATTTTGGCTTTGGCTTACAGTTTCAGAATTTTCAGTCCATGTTTGGTTAGCCCTGTTGCTTTGGGCCCATGGCAAGGCAGAATATCATGGTGAGAAGTGCATGGTAGAATAAAGCTGCTTACCCTGTGGTGGCCAGGGACAGAGAGAGAGAGAGAGAGAGAGAGAGAGAAGGAAGGGGCTGGGGGCCAGAATCTACTTCAAAAGCACACTCCCAATGACCTAGCTTCTTCCCTGTAGGTCCCACCTCCTAAAGGTTCCACCACCTCCCAATAACACCATAGACCAGAGACAAAGCCTTTGGCATTGAGTCTTTGGGAGACATTTAAGATCCAAACTGTAACATGCTTTTTTATCTCAATAGTCAGTAGCAGCCTACAGCCTGGCAAAATTTTCTTCCATGGCCTTCCTGTGCCAAGAGAAAGCATCTTCAGCTAAGAGCTTATACAATTATGCTGAGACTGGAACTCTCTCCCTGGGTCTTGGGCAAGTGTTTATAGCTGAGTACTTATTTTTCTCATGGAGGCTAAAAATGCTGGCGTCGCAGGCAGGCAGGCACTAAACTGGCTGTGGACACAAGTAGCCCTCTGCACTGTTGAAGTTCATTGCAACTCCATCTGGCTTTAAAAATAGCGGCACTGTGTTTGAAGTTTTAAAAAGATGTGTTCGGTGTGCGTGAGTATGTCAGCCAGGACCTCATCTACCTTCCTTCTAAGGAGATGCTAAATTAGGACACTTCTAAAGTGCAAGGACAAAAAGACATCGTAACCATACACACTTGCATCCACACAGATACTTTTACCCCATCTCACAGGGAAGTCCTCCCCTGGGCACATGCCTTGAGGATAGCACTTTGCAAGAACTGTCTTCTTTAAGTCACTGGGATCAATCCATAGAAGGATTTGAAAATAAGTGAGCAGGCATAATAAGAAGCAGCTTATTGATTGAGATCAGTTAAAAGTCTCCACTGACTCCGAGAGAGAGAGAGAGAGAGAGAGCGAGAGAGAGAGAGAGAGAAAGAGAGAGAAGGGAGGAGTGGTTTATCAGTGCACCAGATGTGGTTGTCACAGGCTAAGTCACCCCTCTCCAAGCTCATTTAAAGCTACACAGCCACCTTCTTGGAGAAACAGTAGGGAATAGTGCTGGTGGCTAGAGAAGACACAGGGCTCTGCAACCCTGTCCTGCAGGTGTGGCTTGGTGCAGGGCAGGGCAGTGTGTGACTTTGCCAGGGGTGTGTACTAAGAGTGAAAAGGGACCCGGGTGTCCCAGACCTTGTTAATGAAAATAGTGTGCCTGGGAGTGACAGCTGGGATAGCTGGAATTGCTATAAGAAATTCCAAGCAGGCCACATGCTTTTGGAAGGCTTGTGAGTTGAGATGGGAATGTCTCATCTACAGAAAGAAAAAATGCTGAAAGAATCCCACAGATCCCAGCCATGAGCTCCAACTTCCAGATTAAGAAAAGTGCCCTTCACCTTGGAGACCCAAAGGAAACGCTCGCTACATACCCTGTGTGCAGGTGGTTTACATTCACTCCCATAGGGCTCAGAGATTCCTTTACAGATCAAAACACTTTATTTCTCCTGCCTCAGCATCGCTGGGGCGGCTTCTGGAAGCAGTTCTCCTTATACCCCGGCTGCTCCAAAGCCAGCTGTCTCCTGCTGCAGATCCTTCCTGAAAACAGCATTTGACTGGGGTGAAGGGTCAAGTCCTTTATCTACTCCGCTGACACTTTTGCCAGTTTCATTCCCGTTACTTGCTATTATTCATGACTTCCTGCTGCTTTCTCCTTTCAGCTTTTTAAGGAAAAAGTGTATTACTGAGCACTTACTTGAACTGTACACTAGATCCTGAGCTAGGAACTGAACAGCACTGGTTCTCATTCGATCCTCACAATCTCCCTCATGAAGAAATCTGCATTACCTTCAATTTACAGAGGAATAAATGTGGATGCAGAGACACTGCTACCTTTACCGAGACAGCACAGTATGTGTCAAGGCTGCAACCTGTGTCACCTGGCTTCATAGTGCTGTACTTGTCTAAGTCCATGCCTCTGCACACAACCTCTCTAGGCTTGCCTGTGGCATCAGGGACAATGCAGAGATGACTGTAGTAGTATCCTGTAGGGGCCTTGTGTGAGTCCCAGGCAAGGAGCGGCTGCCAGGTTCCAAATTTTCACCTTTCAGATTTCGAAGCCCCCAGGGCTCAGGGGCTCCAGCACAAGCCCAGGGCTCTGTTTTCTGGAGGAATACCTCACAGACAATACTTCCTCAGACTGTAGGATTTTGGTGAAATGAAAAGTAAGCCTTTTTACAGAAAGATTATAGATCCAAATTCAGCTGCAAAGAGGCAGGAAACGCATGGAGGAAGAGGGAGAGGAGGAGAAAAAAAGGAGGAGAAAGGAGAGAAGAAGAAAAGAGAAAGAGGAGCCAGAGAGAAAGGAACAGAGGAAAATAAAAGCCAGTGGTCCTCAGTCTTCCAGTAAGAGCCACTTCCTGGCCATAAGGAGGAGGGGCAATTAAGTTTTACTGGGGTGGGGGGTAGGAAGGGGAGTGCACACAGAATGTCAGAGTCACAGCACCTGGAGGCTGTTTGTTCAGGTGGCCTGTTCCCCTCTCAGAGCCAATGCCTTGGTCACACGTGATCATCAGCTGGTGAGAGTGTTCGCTCTGTGAAAAGCAGCAGCTGGCTCTCATTGGACACTTGAGTTTCTCAATGAGAACTAGAAGTCAACTGTAATGAGAGTCTTTCTGGCTCACTGGTTGAGACAGAAAATGGAGTGCTTTTGTTCTAAGAACTGCCCAGATGCCAGTGGGTGAGGAAGAAGCTGACCACAGCAAACAAAGCCATTTTCTTAGGAAAGACAGCAGGTGGCAGGACCATCTGCTGCCTGGGTGAAGAGCTTGAGCATTTTTGTCATTATTGACATATATTCATTGTACAGTTTCGTGGGGTTTGGGGTAATATTTCCATATACACACACAGTGGGCACAGATTTCATCTAACCTCCCATTTTTTCACCCCACATGCCCTGCCTTCTTCTTAGTTCCCGGTAATCACTATTCTATTTTCAAGTTTACTTTTTTAGTTCACATGTGAGAGAGAACTTGATCCCAAGGGATGTGACTGGGGTTCTCATGGGCATGGCTGATTCAGACATCTAGCAATGACATGGTCCAGCCGATTTGCTGAAGCTCAGTGATGTGCATCAGGAAGCACTGAGACTTCCTTGTCTGGGGGCTCTGACAGTATTTCAACATCCCTGTGCTGTACTGAAATAGGTGCTTTGAGAATTTTATTACCCAGTAGGGCATGGCTCAACTAATATTGCTGGGAGCATGGCTCTCACAATAGTATTAAGAAAACTAAGATTGACTTATCTAAAGTATTGCTGTTTCCTTTCCAAGCCATGACTAAGACCAGAAATGAAGCAGAATCTTGTCAGTTTCACCATCACCAAGTATAAACTTGGCCATTCCACCAAGCAAATAACATGTAGTTCCTGTGTGCCTTTGGCTGGGTGTTACTTGGCAAATACCACAGAAGCATTACTGACACTTGGTCCCAGGATATGGGATTTTTCATGTTAAAACAGATAGTCCCGCTTGAAGGGAGACAGTTGGTCATCCAAGGTTTGACACACAACTGGCCCAATGCACGCATCTCTTTGCTCCCTACCTAATCGAATCCTGCTGGCTTGTTAGTGAATCAAAGCTTCCCATCGCACTTCTCTGTGTCGAGAATCCCCAGGGCACCATGACCTAGCTGGACGCTGCCCCAGCCAGCACTAATGACATGCTGTGTTCTTTGTGTTTTGCTATTCCAAGTATGTCCAGGAACCACTGCGTCAGCACCCCCGGGGAGCTTGTTAAAAATGCTGAATCCCAGCCACATCCTCAAATCTGTACTTTTTTTGGGAGGTGGGGAGTGTTACTACAGATTGAATTCAGGGTCTCATGCCTGCCAAGCAAATGCTCTACTCCTTGAGCCATGTCCCCGCCCTTTGGCTTTTTAGTTTGCTTTTCAGACAGGGTCTCACACTTTTTCCTGGGCTTTCCTCAAACCTTGATTATTTTACCCCAGCCTCCTGCATAGCTAGGAGCACAGGGCAGGAACCACCACATCCAGCCCCCCAATCTGCACTTTCAACAAGATCCTCAGGAGACTGGTGTCAAAGTTGTATAAACGTTCCTCATATTTCTCCAGTTGGTTAAAGAGTTAGACTTGTTCTGAGCCACTATACTTCATTCTCACTGCCATGTAGTTGGTTTTAGCTGCTCTGCAGCTCTAATCATTCAGTTTTGTGAATGGATTTTTAAATAAACTGCACTTAGTTTTGCTAAAAAAAAAATAATAAAAAAAATAAAGAGTTAGACTTGTTTCCCTTAACAAGAAGCTAAACATCCTCACAAAATGATTCTTCACATTAGGCACATAGTGGGTACTCAAACTCCCGAGTATTTGGATGGCACTAGAGAACCTGGCTGTGCATGGGATAGTAATTACACTGTCCTCTTTCTTCTCTCAGTTTCTATACCAGTTTCCCTTTTTGGTCTGATTATAGTTGGCCTCTTCTGATCTCCTCTCCTTGAGCTCATCTCATAGCTCTTGTAGGAGTCAACAGACCAGAAAAGAATCCAGGCACACAAAGCCAGGCAGCAGTACTATGGTAACAGGTGAAGGAGAGTGTAGACATGTGTCATTCTTCCTAGCAACTTTTTGTATCTGAGCCCCTTCTCACATGAGGTGGGAAGACCAACAATTCCAGATTCACACTTTCCTTCATGGTCCCTCCTTTGAGTAGTAAGACTGTAGTGAACAGCATGTCTATAACCAAACCTTTGGTGGATGCAAAGTCAATAAACATACCAGGAGATAAAGAATAAGAGAGGTTTATTACATGTACAACCAAAGAGAGTGCTGGGGACAACTCCCAAAGCAGTGTCTGTCCCCAAACAGGGAGGCAAGAGAATTTTATCAGGGAAGATTAGCATATTCATATTGGAAAGACTGGGCATCACAAGTAGAGGCAGACTCATTCCTGAGCAAGGTCAGTTTGATATCATGCTTCTTAAGACATCACTTGTTCAAAAATTGTGGAGAGGAACATCTCCTGGGTGAAGTTAGCATTAAAATGAAATCGTGATGACAAAAATTCACTCTAGAGAGTGACTCAGCCACTTTGACTGATTCCTTGTGTTTTCTCTGGAGGGCCCCATCTGAAACAAAACAACAACTTAAAGGAATGTTAACAGTAATTTAAATGGGCAGCAACCTTTTTCTGTACAAATATGGGAGTTGATGCTAAAAGATCCTGCCTCACAACTGACGTGTCCTCAAGTATAACTCAGTGTGGGCATTGACCTTGTCTTCACCCTTCAGAGGTCAAGCTGAGTTTTGAAAACAGAGTTGATTGTGTAGAGAGTCAGGAGCCTAGCCAACCATTTTTGCTGGTGGTGGGCACAGGTGAGCAGGAACCCAGAAGCAGAGGGCAGCAATGCTAGCATGGTGGGCACAGGAAGGTGTAGACTTCACACCAGCAAGAGAAGGTGACCCCTCCCTGGGCTAGTCCATGACAAATTGCTTTTATGTGACAATAACTTCTTTGAGTCTGGTTCTCAGGTTTCCCAATTCCAGCAAATTCCATTCATGCTTCAGTGGCTTCTTTAAGAACACTGACTTATAGAAGGATGTAGGTGTCCATGTGTGAAGACAAGGACTTTCCTTTCTAGACAAAGAGCACTACGGATATCAGGAAGACAGTGTTCAAGAATCTAACTGAAGACATTATGTTTTCTAGATTTCTACCATATTTTCTAAGTGTGGACCAACCCAAGCTTTGATTGAACTGGAAGATCCTCAGACAAGTCTCCAGGACCTATAGAATAATGTACACATTGTACTTTTTAACACAGACAAAGAAAAGAGCCACAATGTTTTTTCACTTTGGAAACTAATCTGGCACAATAGGATCAGTCAATACATCAAAAATGATTCATTGAACATCTACCATATGTAGACTAGACTTGGCTAAAACTTTGTCCAGTCTGCTTGGTGGAGAACATCCAAGTCTAGACTCACTTCACCCCACAACTGGAATCCATTAGAGATTGATTTGTAGTCTGCTTTAGAAAATTTTGAAAAATTAAATGTCTTAGAACACCTTCCATTCACCCTGCAGTTCTTTTTCTTTTCTGTTGGGTGATGTTGGGGAAGAGAAAGAAGGAAATAGTGTCTACCAAAAGGCTTATTCATTGTGAGAAGAGCTTCATTGTTCAAAACAAAACAAAAGCACAAAGAGAGAGAAAAGAAACAATCTTCTCTTATCCCGGAATCTGCTGGTTAGCTTTTTTCCAGTGAAAACCTGACTCTCCTGGCTAGAAACATCACAGTTGTAAAATCCACAATAGAAGGAATTCCCTCTGGGGTAAGGAGGCGACGGCGATGGAGTTGTTCCTGGGTTTGGCTGTTCCAGTCTTGAGCCCACTAGGAAAATCTCATAGAAAGAGAAATCGCTAGTCCATGGAACAGATTCCGTAGTGGAGATGTAGCAAGGGTCTGTGCCTAGTGTTTGCTCCATAGCAGAGCCAAAGGACAGCTGGACATGTGACAGCAAGATGTGCCTGCTTTGTTCATTTTAGTTCATCTTAGTGGTCCATTTCTGACTCCAATCTCTACATCCAGTTGAAGGCAGCCATAAACAAAATAAGTAACAAGTCTCTGTCTTTTCACACCAGGAGTTGGCAGTTCAAGGGGTTTATGTCTTGGTGTACTGAGATACTAGTTACTGATAGGATGATAAAATTTGGTCTATTAAAAACAGGTTTAAAAAAAACTATTAGAAATAAGGCAAACTAGAATTAGGGAAAGATCAGGACTCATAGAAAATATATGACTTAATATTGTATTTCAGATTGAACATTCCTCTTTTTCTGAGCCTTCTATTCAGTTGCAAATATGTGTGTAGCTTGCCCATGCCCTGGCTCAGGGACAGCTCAGACGTCCTCTTCTGGCCCAAGGACCACCTGTACCCCTCCCCACTCATTGATTATTGGCTGGGAATCACCAGATTCTTCCCTTCCTTTCAGCATAAGTTTTAAAAGCACCTGGAAAAAAGAAGGCCACTCTCCCTGCTTCCTGGCTTCCACCTGGCCCCACTATGCCCTCTTTGTATTTCTCTTCCCTAACATTTGATAAACTCCATTTACACTCACATGTCCTTCCATGGATTCTTCCACATGGGACACAAAGAATTTGGAAATCTGATCAGAGGCTGCACTATTGCCATTAATAGAAAGACAGAAGCAATGAATAATTTGAAAAGATTTATTCAATTTTAAATTTAGCTATTGTTGAATAGCATCCAATACTTTTTTGTAATAACCCTTGAAATACTATCAATTCGGTGTTTTTTCTGCTTCTTGTGTGGAGATGTTGCTGTAATGACTGCAGCTCTAGCAGCCATCTTATGCCCCTGAGGAAAGGAACAATGTGCCAAGGATCGTGGAGCACAAAGGCAGGGGATGGTGTCCCTGGTGACATCGCAGAGCTGTCCACATCTGGAGCTTCTTTACAGAAGAGAATACTTAAATCCTATGTGTTTAAATCCCTATAACCAAGGCATTATTTAAGTGCAATTCTTAAAATGATGGTTGTTCATGATAGCATCATGGTTCAGAAAGGACAAAAGAGAAGCTGCTTAAATATTCAGCAATAAAGGACTGATAAAATAAATGGTAGGAATTCTGCTTACTTATCCATTCTACCTGCTAGTCTACAGAGTTGACTTGCAGGTGGCTTTTTCCTCAACAGTCACTCATTCATGTGTAAGTTCTTACTAAGTTCCTACTGTGTGCCTGGCCAGGCTAGTCTTTAGGGATACAGTGGCCAACAAGCAAATATGGTCCCTGCCCTTGGGGAGCTGTGGGATGTGTGATGCACAGAAAGATGTCCTGCATAGGCCATGATCATGTCAGATTGCACTTCCAAGGCTGGTCCTTCTGATGGGACAATGGGAATGGCCAACCCAGACCACCCATCATAGCGATGTCCAGTATTACGCCTCCTGCATCTTTTCTGAATCTCATTAAAATTCAGCTTTGATGACATCCCACAGCACCTGTGGAAGTACAGCCAGTGCCATGTCTCTTCAAGCATGCCTGTTATGGATGAGCCTCACACTAGTTGAGCTGCCTGAACACTGTACCCTTCTAGAACAGCTTTGTTGCTTCCATTGGTGGTTTTGTGTGTGTGTGTGCGTGTGTGTGTGTGTGTGTGTGTGTGTGTATGTGTGTTTTTGGTGGTACTGGGGTTTGAACTCAGGACTTCATGCTTGCTAGGTAGGTGCTTTACCACTCTACCTCTTGAATGACACCTCCGGTCCTTTTTTCACTGTAGCTACTTTGCAAATATAGTCTCATGCTTTTGTCCATGGCCAGCCTCAGACCACAATCCTGCTACTTACATCTCCCAGATAGTTAGGATTATAGTCATACAGCACCATGCTCAACTGGTTTGTTGAAATAGGGTCTCACTAACCCTTTGCCCAGGTTGGCTTTGAACCACAATCCTCCCAATCTCTGCCTCCCAAGTAACTGTGATTACAGCTGTGACCCACTGCCCCTGGCTCCATTGGTGTTTAGAATTATAAAGAGAGGCCAGGTGCCAGTGGCTCATGCCTGAAATCCTAGAAACTCAGGAGGTGGAGAGTGGGAGGATCACAGTTTAAGGTCAGCCCAGACAAAAAGTTTGAGAGACCTTCATCTCAACAGAAAAAGCTGAGCAGGGTGGCATGCACCTGTCATCCCAGCTACTGCAGGAAGAATAAATAGGAGGATTGTGGTCCAGGCTGGCCAGGACAAAAAGCAAGACCCCATCTCCAAAACAACCAGAGCAAAAAGGGCTGAAGGCATGACTTGAGCAGTAGGGCTCCTGCCTAGCAAGTGCCAAGCTCTGAGTTAAAACCCCAGTATCACCAAAAAAAAAATTATAAGGGGAAGAGAGGCTAAAAGGAAGTAAATAAAAATATTAATAATTATTATGGATTCTACAGTTCAGATGATCTTCATGTTTCCCCATTTAGTCCCCACTTATTTATATCTTCTAAGATTCATAACTGGGCATTCCCTCTTAAAATTTCATGGCAGCATAACATACAGGCATTTGTCACAGACATACAGCATACTGAGCTTTCACATCGGTAAACAGAGCAGTAACAATTCCCAGAGACCCTTGCACTTGTTCCTAGTCACTCCCCACTCCCAGGGAAATTCCTGTCCCCACTTCTATCAGGCAAATACTAATTTTGCCATTTTTTGCACTTTACATAATAGAGCCATATTATCTTTTGTCTGGTCTTTTTTGTTCAATATTGGTGAGTGAGATTTGCTGGTGCTGTTGAATGGCTTTCCAGATCACTCATAGTCATTTAATCACTATTGGGTGATTAAATCACAACTTACAAATCCACTCTTTCCCCTCAGGCTATTACAGATAGGGTTGCTGAGAGCACTCTTAGCATGTCTTTTAGTGAGCATATCTATGAGTGGTATCCTGTTGGGCATACCACTAGGAATGAAATAGCTACACCATAGGACAAACAGACATTCAGCTTCATTCAGTAGGACTAACAGCTTCCCAAAAAGCAGTTGTAACAGGTATTACTTCTGAAATAAGAAAAAAACAATGTAAGAAGCATCCTGGCTTTGAGTGTAATGACACACACCTGAAATTCTAGCACACAGGAGGTGTAGACAAGAGGATGATGAGGTCGAGGCCAGTATGGGCTACATAGTGAGTTCATGGACAGCCTGGGCTACATAGAGAGATCCTGTCACAAACAAAAGAAAAGCAAAAAAGAACATCACAACACAATGTTCACAATGAACTCTATTTACAAGTCTTCCCTCCACCCCCAATGAATCATTATTGCAATCCAATTTCTTGGTCACTATAGAAGGGAAAATACACTCCATATAGAGTTCTAACCATCCAAGAGCTACCAATCTAGTAGGGAGAAGTGAGACTGCAGGCAATGATTCCTATGTCCAGCATGACAGGTGTGCTGGCTGTCTTCTCACAACTGTAACAAAGATCTGAGATGATCCACTTATAAAGAGAAAAGGTTGATTTTTGACTCACAATATGAGAGGTTTCAATCCAGAATCAATTGGCCTTATTGCTTTGGGCCTGTGGCAAGGCAGAGCATCATGGTGGGAGCATGTAAAAGAGAAGCAAAGGAAGGAGTTGGGGTTCTACTATCATGAGAATGCCCTCCTAAAGTTTCCACCACCTCCCAATAGTGCTAAATGGGAGACCAAACCTCTAGCACATGACCTTTAGAGGACACAAGCTCTAAACCATAGTACTAGGTGACCCACTTGAGGAACAAAGAGTGATGCAAGGGGACAGAAGGGGAGAAATGACTAATGTGGGTCAGAAGAAATCAAGAAAGTCTTCATTAAGTAATGATGTTTGATGTAAGCACTAGGGGGTAAGGTTTTGACTGGAGAGGCAAAAGGTTAGGGAAAGTAGAGGCATGGAGGTAGAGAGTCTCAGAGAATGTGACCAGTCCAATTCAGTTCAAGTATAGAGTGTATTATACTCTGGCTGGGCGAGCAGTCAGGAAAGACAGATTAGGATCAAAGGTCCTTCAATACTGTGTTAAAGGGTTTGAATTTGAGTCTCAGGCTGATGCAGTATCTCTAAAGCCTGTGGGAGACTGTGTATCAGTCAGGATGAGCCAAGCTATGCTGCTATAATAAACAACCACAAAATGCCAATGGCCTAAAACCACAAGCTTCACTAGAAGTATATGTGACACTCACAGCTCAGCTGCAGGATGTACTTTATTATATCCTCACTCAGGACTCAGGGTGATGGGACTACCACCATCTGGTGCATACTGGTCCCTAAGGAAGAAAGAAAATTGAGAGTTCTGGAAAGTCTTGTCCCAGCAATGAAGTGTCTGGTCCAGAAGTGACAGACACAGGACACTTCTGACAATTTCAACAGCCAGAAGGGTTACTTGTCCATGTCACTAAAAGACTGGAGTGCTTTGGGAATGGCACTCAAAGTCTCTGAGGGTGAAGAAGGACCAGTGCTGGAGAGCTGAATGGTGTCTGTGCCACAGCGTGTAGGATGGAATGGATCTGAAGGGCAATAGGGATCCAGCTCCCATCTAGAAGGATACTGAAATCATGGAGGTGAAAAATCATTACCTGATACAGTGGAAGTGGGAATGAAGAGAGGGGGACAAATATACCAAATGTTACAGAAAAGGGATCTGGAGAGTAAGTAGGCGGTAAGATAAAGAGGGATTTAAAGAAAGCTCCAGAACTCCAGCCTAAGGACTCAGGGGATGGTGGGTGCCAGGAGTTGGAACAGGAGATGGGCAGGGTGGAGCATTTCTGTAGGATGAAAGTGAATTATGGTGGAGCAAGAAAGGTTCTTTCACATTTTTTGTTGTACAAAGCAAATCCCAACAAAAATGGATTCAGCTGGCAAGCTCCTCTGAGCCTATGAGCACCTGCTCTGAGCTCAGTGTGGTGCATCCTATAACTTCATTATCAAACACTGCAGGGAAGAAAGTTTTCTCCACTCCCTCTCCACAAGCCACAGGTCTGGGGGTTTTCATAGAGAAGCTTGGCTCATTTTAATGATTTTGGATGGAAATTTTCCAAGCTGTATTTTAGCCTACCTAACATGGTGCAACTCTGTTTAAAACAAGTGTTGTGCTCATCTGCATAAGCCTGCCTCTTTCATACTGCTTTGAATATGGAAGGTGCTCAGGCAGAATGGAGGAATTTCACCTTTTTTGTACCAACTCAGGGCCACTCTGTGCACATCTGCTGGGTGCCTGTGCTTTCAGACGTGGTCACGTGCACACAGTCTACTTAGACAGGCATCTGCTTTATCAGGACCCTCACAGTCATTTATGATCTCTGGAGACCTCCTGGGATAAAACCCAAATCTCTACTTTGGGATGACAGAGCCAAACAAGCAAAGTGATTAAAAAGCTCCTATTATACTGAGTCAGTAGACTCAGTAGGAAAATAAGCAGTTGTCTTTTGAGGAAAGCTTCATACTTCAGAGATGGTGACTTCTTTTGTGGGCCAGGCCAGCACTGAGTGTCCGCACAAGGCACTTGGCATCCCATAGGGTCCCTGCTATGATGCTGTCTTTGCACAAGAGGAAATGGGGGTTCAGTGAGATGCCATAGTTAATGAGTGACAGATCAAAAGTCAAACCTAGGTGAAGTCCAAAGGGCATCCTTTGTAATAGAGTTACAATGACTTGCAAAGGCCCTATTGCTCTACCTCTTTTCTGTGCCCTACACCACTTCTTATTTGGACACTTAGTTCTATTCCAAAGATGAAGGTCAGCATAAACCCAACCTTTGGGTAAGTTATTTTTGTGTTTTTATGTTTACCCTCATGGAGTTAAAACTTTTGTTGAGAACTTGGGCATGAGATGCAGTGTGAGAACAATAGATGATAATTTATCATCAGTGATAAACTGGATTTGGTGATGCGTTCCACCACCACCTGCTTTTGTTCTCCTGGACCATCTCTTTCCATGGTCTCTCAGTTCCCATGCTTGCTCTGTTCTCTCCCACAGTGCCCTTCCCTCCCCACTCTACCTCTCCTGAACTACATTTAGTCTTCCAAACACATTTGACCTGGAAAACAATATGGAGGTTCTTCAAAAATTAAAAATAGGACTGCCAACTGATCCAGCAATCCCACTACTGGGATAATCCAAAAGAAAGGAAATAAGTATCTCAAAGAGAGGTCTGCACACCCATGTCCACTATAGCGCTATTCACAATAGCCACGCTGGAAATCAAATTGTCAGTTGAGGAATAAATGGATAAACAGAATGTGATGCTGAGTGGGGGGTGCTGGCCTGTCCTCCTAGCATCCACACTCGGGAGGCCAAGGTAGGAGGATTATGAGTTTGAAGCTAGCCTGTCTCACCCCTTCCCCCCTCACCCCCAAGAATAAAAAGGAAAGAAAATGTAGCACATGTGCACACACACACACGAGTATTATTTAGCCATTAAAAAAGAAGGAAATCCTTATTTACAACAATATGGATGAAACTGGAGGACATTATGGTAAATGAAATAAGACAGAGAAAGACAAATACTGAATGATTTCACAGATACCTGGAAAAAACAAACAAGCAAAAAACAAGAACAAAAGTGGTCAAATTCATAAAAGCAGAGTGTAGAACAATGGTTGATAGGGACTGGGGGTGAAAGGAATGGAGAGATACTAGTCAAAATGAACAAACTTTCAGTTATAAGATGAGTAAGTTCTGATGGTCTAATATACAGCATGGTACACATAGTTAGTAATATATTGTCCAATTGAAATTTTCTAAAGACACTACCATGTTAAGTATGAGAGAGAGAGAGAGAGAGAGAGAGAGAGAGAGAGAGAGAGAGAGAGAGAGAGATGAAGAAATAAAGAGAAAGAAAAAGAGATAGGGAAAGAGAAAGGAAAAGACAGGAGAAAGACAGAGGAAGAGAGGAGGAGAAAGGAACTGTGTAAGGTGATGGATGTGTTAATGAAGTTGATTGTGGTAGTCATTTCACAAGTTTACACATATGGAAGCACCACATTGAACATCTTAATTGTACAATTTTATTCATCAATTACACTCAAAAAAGCTGGAACAAAAAAGACACAATTTGGGTGTCTTTCTCCATGACACTTTCCCCGTGGGGCCTTCTGAAGGTCCAGCTTCACTTAGCAGCATCCTTCTCTGTGCTACTTGTCTACTCGATTGGGACTCTCCAGAGAGACTTTTTCCTGGTCCTCTTCTTTAGAGTTTATGATGCGGTTTCTTTCCTGCTCTGTCATGTATGCGTGGAGGAACAAGTTCCTAAGCCTTTGTTGAGTCCTTTACTCCAGTGCTCCAGTTGCTGTCTGGTGGCTGAAATTTTTCAGATAGGAAGAGACTATGTCTCTTGGAAAAATTATGCATTATATCCAACACCAATGATGTAGCATCAGGGACTCTGAACTGACAATGTTACTACCAGGAGAAAAAGGCTTCTAATCCCATAAATGTTGGCCTAACAGGTACTTAAGATGCTTTTGCTGAAAAGCACTGACTCCTTACTTAAGCCCATGAATTAACTGAAAGGGAGATTAAAGCTAGGTATTCCAGCCTCCATTTTATATCTGTGTCTTTGCTCTGAGCCATTCTCTCCTACAGTCACTTTACAGTCATCTTGGAGTCCAGGAAGGACAGGACTGCAGACAAAGACCACCTGGCAGGCAGTGATGACTCCCACTTGACCAAATCCTGAGACAGACCACCCATGACCACCTCTGGCCATCAGAGCACATCTGAGACTGGACCATTTAATAACTGTACATCCCTTTCCTGCCCCCAAGTCTTCTTCCTATTTAAACATAAAGCAAACCTTTCCTCTTCCTGCAGCGGCTGTCATAACCACACAATAAACCTCCTTTCTCTGCCCTTCACTATTCCTTGTCTTTTTTTATGTGATGTGTTGGGGCAAGTGATTTGAGCTGACCTCTGAAACTCAGGAGCTTGGGCCCAGGGACTGAAACACCCAGTTGGGATGTGCTAAGTTAAATTGATTATTTTTGTGTTTTCCATGCTAAAACATGGTGTGACATTTTGATTTTCTCAATAGGCTCAAGAGATCTTAAAATTTAAATTAATAAGCCTTCAAACATCATTTTACATGGACTTTATTAAGTGTGCCTGAATCTAATAAAATAGTCAATGTAAATGATTTTTAGCTTATGCTCTTGGGAACACAGTCTGCACCAAAAATTATAAGAAAGGTCAGCAAGATAAATCAGTGGTTGTCCTTAAACACTTGTGGGACACTGACCACAGTAATGGTGACAATATTCTTATGGCTGCCCAATCAGTATAATAAAGGTCAATGTGTGTATCTTACATAATTTGCACTGAAAGTAATCATCATTTATTCCCTTTCACAAATAACTAGGTCCTATTCAATAATATGGACTGAAAACATATGTCAATAAAAACTTTCAAAAGTTTGGTGGGTGCTATTTATTTAACCAATTTGAAAAATATTTATTGTGTGCCTACCATGTGCTGGATATAATTCTATGCACTTGAAGTATAGTAGTGTATAAAATAGACACAAATTCCTGCCCTTGGGAAACCATGCTAGTTATGGTCACATTCCTATGAGATACATTTTATTGTCCTCATTATTGGTGAGAAACTAAAGCTCAGAAAGAACAGGCAACTTGATCAGAACCAAACAGTTCTCTGGTTGCAAGTCTTGCTCTATAATCCTGCATCTCCCAAACTCATGCTCTGTGAATACTTTTCTGGAAGGTAGATGTTTCATGATATGTAATATTCCATAACCCCATATGTCTGGGAACTACTCTCTCACAGGTTGAGTTTTTCTAGAAGCAGATACAGGGTGTTGCTTTGCACAGATTATTGGACCATGCTGTTGAGACTGAGATCTGGGAAAGGGAGGAGAAGGAAGTGGGATGAGAAAGAGAACTTAAGCTGAAATGTAGTGTTAGGGGAAGCCTCAGCTGTGGGGTTTCTGAAATGGGTGGAGTGACCCTTCCAAACTGCTCTGAGTTGGAGCAAGATGGCCCTCTTTATATTCTCATGTCAATTGGTTGTTGGATATGGTCCATCTCTAGAAAGGAGCATGACCTTGGGCAAGGTAGCTCTATTCAGCTGAACCAATACCCAAAGGGGATTGAAAGCTGAGGGGTGCTCTCAGGGCCACTGCCAGTAGCCAGTCCTAAAGTGGTGTTGGGGGTACCTTCCAGACTCTACCAGACAACTACCAGTCTGTTTACAGTATTTGTAAGTGCTAGACTAAATGAAATGAAACTGGTTTCTCTACTGTTACCGACTTAGAGCTTTTCACGGACAACTGCATGCTGTGAATTTTCCAGAGAGGAATTTAGTCTGCAGACTTTCACAAATTAATTAAGTGCTTTTTTTTGGTGTGTGTGAAGGGGTTCCACTATTTATTAGAATCCTCTGAAAAAATATCCTTAGGGATTCATGTGAGCTAGAAATCATAGCACAATTGGACAAGTGCAAAAAGAAGGAGATGCAAAAACCCAGAACTCAAAATGGACCACCACCCTAAAGCTATCAAACTCTTAGAAGAAAGCATAGGTGTAAGTCTTTGTGATCTTAGATTAGGCAATGGTTTCTTAGGTTTAACACAAGGAACACACATGACAAAAGAAAAACAGGTAAGTATGATATCAGCAAAATTAAAAACTCTCATGCTTCCAGGAACACAACTTAAAAAGTTTAGTTTTTTAAAATCCTTCAAAATAGGAAAACAAATGAAAAGTATAAATCTGATAAGAGATATACACTATAACTCTAAAGTAAAAAGACAACTCAACTAAAAGACAGGAAATAATTAAAATTGAAGGCAGGCACTGGTGTCTCTCACTGTAATCCTAGCTACTCTGGAAGCAGAGATCAGGAGAATCATGGTTAAAAGTCAGCCTGGGCAAACATTTTGGAGACCCTATCTTGAAAATACCCAACACAAAACAGTGCTAGCAAAGTGGCTCACTTGTGAGAGTGCCTGCATAGCAAGCAGGAGGCCCTAAGTTCAAACTCCAGTACCACAAAAAAAAAAAAAAAAAAAAAAGAATTGAAATTAAAATTTCTCCAAAATGGACTTACATATGACCAATAAGCATAAGTGATATGTAAAAGAAACCCACAGTGAGGTTCCACTTCACATCACTAGGATGGCTTAATAAGAAAAAAGGCAGATAATAACAAGTGTTGACAAGGATGTGGAAAAATTGGGACCTTGGTATATTACTGGAAAGGTAATATACTTTGAAAGCCACTTTGGAAAGGAGTCGGGAAGTTCCTCAAAAGGTTGAACAATTATCATGTGACCTATCAATTCCACTCCTATAATGCCAAAGAGAACTGAAAACATAGGTCGACACAAAAACTTGTACACAAATATTCTTAGCAGCAATATTCAAAATAGCCTGAAAGTAGAAACAACCAAATGTCCACCAACTGACAGAAAACAAATGTGGAATAATATTTGACCTTAAAAAGTATTGATAAAATGATTCCTAGAACTTGGGCGAATGTTAAAAACATCAGCTAAATGAAAGAAACCAGGCACGCAAAGACCACACATACGATTCCACTTGAGTGGAATATCCAGAATGGGCAAATCCATGGAAGCCTACAGGTTAGTAGTTAGCAGGGGAGGTAATGAGGAATGACTGCTATCAAGTTGCTTTGGGGGAGCGATGGGGAGCGATGAGAATGTTCTAACATTGGATGACTGTAATTTCATGCATGCACTAGAAACCAGTGCCTCACACGTAGAAGGGGGAGTAGATGGCAAATCAATAAGGTCTCAATAAGCGATGGAGCATAATAATAGGGCCACCAGTTTTGCCTCGGAACACTAGGGAAGCTCGCCCGAGATCTGCTTCTTACAAGTGGAGAAAATTTTTAGCGAGTGGAAGGAGGATTTATTGGCTAACATAACTGGGTAATTAAGAGGTACAGTTTATTTCTGGCTTTCACTAGAGGAGACAAAATGGCACCCAGCAATCACAGACTCCCCCCTTCGTGCTTAGCAAATCCAGCTGCTAAGAATGATTAAAGGGAAGAATGTGATTGGGACACAGACACCTTCCTGAATGATCACTGGGTACAAGAAGACTGGGGAATTCTAATAGACTGTCCTAGTCCGTGTGCCCATCTCTGTGAGAACAGCATTCGAAAGAAACCTTAATAATTTAAAGTTTCCCAAAGCATCTAGGATGCAAGCTGGATCTAAAGCTAAGAAGGAGTTTGCATGTGAAAAGAAAGTAGAAAAAAATGCCAAGAAATGGAATTGGTAGAAGGATTACAGCCTCTCTTCCTTCCCTGTGATTTTCAATGTCACCTCCTCCTACCATCAGGGCTCCTTTGTAGGGGATTAATAGCAAAGAACTGGTACTACTCTAACAGTGCCACAGTAGTTTTATGTTCCCCAGTGAAGATTTAGCAATTATTTCCTAACAGGCTGCTGTTGGTAAAAAAAATGATAATAGACTCCAGTTTAGACTTAAACCTTACCCAGAATTCCCTCCTTTCTGGATATTTTGGTTCAACTAGCCTGCTCACTCCACACAAGATCTTTCTGCTACCTTGATTCACCTAGCCCCACTCTTTGACCATCAAAGAAAAGGGCACCTTGACCCTACAAATCTACTTTTCCTTGTTTCGGAGGATAGAATTAAATTTCTCCAAATTGCCTGAGCCAAGAAGTTGAAATCACCTTTAATTTCCCCCTGTATCTCCAACCTCAACATCTGATGTATTTATCAATTCCTAGAAATTTTTCCTTTTGGTTTTCTTGAACACTGATCTGTCTTGTCCATTCTCAATGTCAAGGCAATATTTCACTTCTTCTTGGTTTCTTGGTCGGATTACTGTAAATCTCTTATGGCCTCCAACCTCCATCCTTTTAATCTATACTCACACTAGCCACAGTGAACTTGGAGAATTTAAATGGTGCATTCACCATCGGGAATGGTGGCTTCATGCAGACTTAAAGTTCTTCCCTCTAGATATAACACAGTATCAATCTCCTTGGGAATATGTTTCCAAATCTTCTGGATTAATGACCTTTGGAATATAAATAAAAATGTCTCAAGCCCTCATCACACAGTGATGGAAAGCCAGTGTCTCAAAGTTTAGGTCATGAAGGAGGGTTATGTTACTGGAAGCAATTGACTTCAGACTAGATTTGAAGCATGTCTGCACCTGCAACTCTTCCATTCCCACTATTGGGAGCCAGGTTTTCCCTACTTGTCTCTCCTTGGCCCCCAGCTTCTCACCATTTTATTGCAACTCTTTCCCTTTCCACTAGCATATGGCTTCCAATAACAAAATCACTGTGTGTCTTGTGTGTCATCCCCTTCCTGCAATACTTTAGGCCTAGCTTTAGGCCTAACACATTTAGAATGCCGTCGCTGACTTCAAGACTCCACCTTTTACTGGCACAGGACACTGAGAGGAGGCTTGAAATTAACAGCCTTTCCCATATGTGGATCAAGTTCTTAGACACAATCCTCCCTCTACCACAAACATTTTATCTGCTGCCCTGTAGGAGATGTGTGACCCCAACAGAAGTGGCAGTCATTGGGTCTTTCCTTATAGTTGGTGTGAATAGCAATTTTTTCTTCCCTAGTAAAATATAAAGCACACGTGGCTTGTAGACTCTTTCTCCAAGATGCTGGCCCTTCTCGGTCCCCACATACTTTCTGTGTGCTGGTCACTCAATCCTGTGTGCCTCCCTGAACATGTGATGTTCTTTCCAGGATGTTAATAGCTGTTTGGTTGCTTTTGTGTTTTGTATGTTTGTTTGTGAATCTCATTTCTTCTTTCTGGAAGTTTCTTTACTTGAGTAAGGATTCCTTCCTTTCTGCACCAGGCTAAGGAATGCTTATATGTTATGACTCAGCTTTCTTCAAAGAATTCCCTTTCGATCCATGTGATGAGTTTGGACATCACTGTAACCAGCATGCTTTTGTAATCCACAGTCTTCCTGCCTGGCTCTTCCAGTTCTTCTAGCAGCTGGAGAAAAGTTGGAGGTTTTAGTCACCTGTGGACTCAGACATTCCTCTGGATGAAATATGGATGGATGTTTCAATGAGTGGATTGCCTTGTGGGTTGCATTGTTCACGTGGAGCAGCTTCTCAGAAAATAATCTCCCTTCTCCCTTGGTGCCTTTCAGCCTACACCTCTAGATTTTCCAAAGGGTTCCAACAAGCTCTGATTTTTAACTCCAGACATCTTTCTCCTTGTTTCCTTCTGTACACCTCCCATTCTTCTCATTTCTCTTATTCATCTTAGAAACATGAATCAAACCTGGAGTCAATCTTTCATTACTTTATCTTTGTTCTATTTGGTTCAAATGCCTTCAGCCTGATTGTACAGCATGTTAAATTGGAACTTTTAAGGGAAGTGCCAAGATACAAATAAATACTTTCCAAGTGAAATAAACAATTTTTAGGACTTGCAAAAAATAATTAAACAAGCTGACTACAGGACTCGTAAGTCTCTTTGTCACATTGAGGCCATAAAATAAGTAAGAAACAATGGATTTAAAGAGAAAAAAATTGTGAGAACAATTCTTTAGCAGAAACCTATAGGTTTCACACTGTAGGATTCACACTCTCCAAAACAAGGAAGGTGGGGGATATGTCTCCCAGACCTCAGGTTAAAAAAAAAAAAGTGGTCCTAGGCAATGCTGAGGTACTTTCATATATGTCCTTGAATTTGGGGGTGCTGGACACAGTAAACTAGACTAGTATCTGACTCTACCTGGAAATTTCACTGGGACTGGCTGGCTGGCTATTGCTGGCAGATCAGAACAGAGGCAGAGTGTCTTGGGTTGACCTGAATGTTTAAAGCTTGTTGGGACCAATGAAATGGGGGAATTTGTGTGGACATGAGTGACCATGAGCCATTCATGTCTTCTAGGACTGGTTAGTATGGCAGCCTAGAGAGGGGATGCAGAAGGAGTAAATGATCAGTTAAAGAGGAAATAAACATTTGGCCAGGCAAGAAACTTCTGGAACGGAGAGAGTAGAAATGAGGAGTCCAAATTCTGAAGCCAGAAAGCCATATTAGAACAGTGTGAGCTCAGTAACAACTTTCTTATTCCTGTGACCTGTTCTCTACACTTCCACCCTAACCCTACACACTAGCCCCACAGTGACAAAAACCAGAGTTAGCAAGTCTGGGGTAAAAAGACAGAAGAAACCGTTCCTTAAAAGTCAGGCAATCAGCAGGTCCTACCTTGGGGGAAGAAAGTCACAACTCTTAGCTGTAACTTTGGATAAAGTTAGAAGGTTTTTATAATTTCCTGGAGTGGGACATCTAGATTAAAGATCATATTTTACAATGTAGGAATTTTGTGATTTAAGAATAATTTTTAAAATGTCATGGGAGAGTTCAAGTTTAATCTACCAATAGGATAACATCTTCCCAAACTGAATAAATCTTCAAATTGTATAGTGGTAGGGATGGGGGGTGGGGCTCAGTGGTAGAGTACTCGCCTAGCATATGTGAGGCCATGGGTTCCACCCCACCATTGCAAAAAGATAATTATTTTCATAGGACCCGTCAGCATCTCCTGTGTCCTGTGGGATTAATAAATGTTTTTCTGCTGAAGATCAAAGAGGAAATATTTTGAGCTTTTAATCATATAATCTCTGTTGCAATGGTTCAAGTCTGCTGTTTTAGTACCAATATAGCCATAGATAGTACTTCAACAAATGGTATAGCTGTGTTCTAATAAAACTTTATTTACAAAAGCAGGTAGAAGACTGGCTTCCACACACAGGCCACAGCTTGTGGATTCCTGCCCTAGATTGCAAGCTTCTTGTTTGGCTTATCATTGATCTGAGATGCTCCAGACACTGTTGATAAAAATAATGGGATGAAATAGAGCAACTTCCCTGTCACCAGTCTGGCAGATTCACTTGATCTCAATGAATCCCTTTTTTTCTTGGTTTTTCATAAAGTGCCAACAGAAAAGAGCTGATATCCTTAGGGGCAAGAGCAGAAACCAAGAGACAGATTGCAATTCTAAGTGGGGGAGCCATGGGGCAGAGGTAGCAGTTCATACCACATAAGGACATATTCAAGCACATTAAATTCTGTGCCCATGCTTTGTGTCTAGGTCATTAAAATGTGACCTTCAATTTGATATGGCTTCCCTTTTTTATCTGTGTGTGTGTCTGAGTGCACGAGTGTGCATGTGAGTCTCACTACACACCCTAGACTGTCCTCCAACTCATGGTACTCCTGCCTCTGCCTCCCCAGTGCTGGGATTACAGATGTGTTACCACCATTCCCAGTCCTTCTTTATCTTCTTAAGATTGACCTGGCATGATATCCGGGAATAAAGAAATATTTTCTAGATAAAGGAAGGGTGATTCTTTTCAGAAGACAGCCAAAAGGATACTCAAACATGCACATGTGATCAAAGACATATCTTCCTCAGAAGGCTCAGTTAATTAGAAGGCATGGTAGGGGAACAAGGAGTACAGACGTTGGGATGACCTAGTAGAAGGATGATACCTGTGGCCCATGAAGCCATTTTATCATCTGAAGTTTTATAGTCTGTTTATTTTAGTCCCGATGTGACAGTGTGACCTTTTGTAAATGATGTGCTTTCTGTTGAGTTTGTTGACTGACTAAGTTACTTGCACAGATATGACTGGCATTGAACTAAGGCTTCAGGCTTATACAGAAATGCTAAGTTTATGCTTGAAGTGTTTGGCTCCCAAGAAAACTAACTGAATGCCTACTATGTGCCAAACATCATGTCAAATGCTTTCACATGCATTATCTGGGCAGGGAATACATCACAGTGACTCAGAACACAAGTCACTGAAACCACACTGTCCAGAAGTGACCCATAGCTCCATCGCTTTTCTGTGAGACCTTGAGCCAGTAACTCAACTGCTCTTTGCCTCAGTCACCTTATCCATTAGATGGTGAAGAAATAGAGTTCCTGCCTCAGAGGTTGTCATGAGAACAAAATAATAAAATACGTGTTAAGTCCTCAACACAACGAGAGCCTGGTTAATGTCAAGCTCTCTAAAAATATTAGCTATATTGTCATTCTATTTAGTTTGGCACAACTTCATCTTATCAGTGAGGAAGCTGAAGGAGAAGGGGTAACTTTCCAGGGTCACCCAGGAGCCAAGCCCCAGTCCTTAGCCAGGCCTCAGACTCCTGGAGTCTTCCTCCTCAGGCTGGGGGCAGGAGGCCTTCCTACATACAATCCATCTTAGGCTCCAAATTCGCTTTAGAAAACAATCCAATCCTTACATTTACCATGCCCACCTTCCTCCAGAAGTTAAAATTATTCTCATGAGAACCTTCAAGTAGAGTTTGCATAAAAGTATTACATTTTTTTCCATTATTTTTCAAAAATAACTTTGCTTTGTTAGGAAGTATAATAATAGTTGTCTTTTTTTGTGTTGTGTCCCTGGCTACTTTTCAAAATCCAAGCCCACTATCCTTTCATTGTTTTTGTTTTTGTTTTGTTTTTAATCAGGAAAGACCTAAATGTTGGCTCTGAAAATTTCCTTAATTTGTAAGACGAAATAATCCCCTGGAAATCCAGTCGTTATGGCCAGGGAAAAACAAGAAGTAACTTGAAATGACTAGCATTGAAAGCACGGGGTTTTCAGAATTAGATGGTTACATCTTTTCCTGGCCATTCTCTAGATCTAGCTGCCAAAATGAACAAAAATTGTTGCTGCAGGCAAAGATCTTCATAGGTAGTGACACTGATGGATACCTCCACTTGCAGAGCCTGGGGGAAGCATCTGGCCAGAGCTTGAAGGCAGGGTTGTAATGACTTAATGCCCCAGGGAGGGAGATTTCTTTAAAGCCATTTGAGGCAGAAGAATAGTCACCTGCTGACCTCTGAACAGCTTTCCCTGGCAATTTCCAAGATATTTGCTTCCAGAAACATTTCTTTCTTTGTTTCATTCCCATCAAGAGACAACTCATAGCACAGTGATCCACCTGCAGCCACATTAAAGACGCAGGGGAAAACCATACCTGTGGTGTCTATAGCCTTGGAAATTCATAAGTTAAGATGCAGGCATGTTAGAAAGATACATAGGCAGAAAGATGCATTACAGGCAGACAGTAAGTTACAATGTTTCTATCATGTTGATCTGACCACTGATCTCTGTCAGCCTCAGTTTCCTCTTTATAACTGAAAGGAGAGGGGAGTCCAGGAAGTGACAATGTTCTGTGAGTTGAAGATGAGTGATTTGGAAATGGTACAAACCACAGAGATGGAAAGTTCTCTGTCCAGGTAAATAAAGGAAATCTTTACCATCCCTGGCTTCCAGAAGAGATAATTTTGTCCACACTGGCACCAGGGTGGGAGGAGAGATGGCTTAAATTTTTCAAAATTTTAAAACAGAAACCTATCGCAGCTTTAGTTAGCACATAAATTAGGAAACCAACATGACAATAAAAGCTAGTTCAGAGACTACTTGAGAAGTAGTATTTACAGAATGAAAGGAAGAATTTTGGAATAAAATGATTAATTTAGGTTCAAAAAAATGGTCATGGCAAATTATGACATGCGGCCTGGCGCCCATGGCTCCTGCCTATAATCCTAGCTACTTGGGAGGCTGAAATCAGGAAGGCAGCAGCAGTTCAAGGCCAGCCAAGCCAAATACTTCACAAGACTCCATCCCCAAAATAACCAGAGCAAAATGGACTGGAGGCATGAGAGCACCTGCCTTGTAAGCAAGAAGCCCTGAGTTTAAACCCCAGTCTCACCAAAAAGCTAAAAATTATGATATCTGAGCTTATTTTTTCAACCACACAGAAATAACTTACATTTCTATCTGGCAAAAATCAATCGGTTAACAAGTGACTTCAGAGAGTTTGGTTCCATATCAGTAGTAAATAACCCAATGCAGGGGATCCCATAGGAAATGAAATAATCTTTGAGTGGTATTAGCCTATTTGGGATGTTATAACAAATGCTATGGGGTAGGTGACATATAACAATAGAATATTATTTCTCACTGCTCTGGAGGTTGGGAAGTTCAAGTTAAGTTGCCAGCAGATTCAGTGTCTGGTGAGGGCTGCTTCCTGAAGTACAGACAGGCTCCTCACGGTGTCATCACCTGGTGGAAGAGGCAAGGAGTGCCACAGAACCTGTTTTATGAAGCCACTAACCTGTCATGACTAAGCCAACCCCTAAAGCCCCCACCTCCTCATGCCATCACTTTCGGATGAGGTTTCAGGACCTGAACTCTGAGGGGATCTAAAAATTCCGTATGCTACGGGTGGTCCTGATAGACCTACTCCAAGAAGCATGTGTAGTCCTTCTTTGCCTGTTCTCAGGTTTTACATAGAGCTGGTGTCACAGGATAATTTTTGATCATGCATAAAAAGGGAAACTTCTCCCTCTGTGTTTTGGCTTGGTTAATTTACATAAAACTTGTGAAGAGAAGTCAGCAAATCAACTTATGTCTGAAAACTCTACAATGAGGCCAGGATTGCATTTTGAATAGTTTCTGTTACTCCAAAGATTTGATTTTTGTTTTTGTTGTTGTTGTTCCTACAGGCTCCTCTATTACAAGTCAGGAAACCAAACACAAGTTCATTCCCACGAGTTCACATGCAATACCTAGACATTTGGGTAAATTCCTCTTACTTTAGACACCCAAGTCTACTAAGATTCCTGACTGCCAGGAAACAGAAAGTAAGTTTCATATCCTTTTTCCTTTATTTTTTTATTCTTGAGACAGAATCTCTCTATGTAGTCCAGGCTGGCCTCAAATTCTCAGTGCTCTTGCTTCCACCTTCATGGTTCTGACATTGCAGTAGGGCACCGTCCCAGTTGGAAATGATTTCTTTATAAGTAAGGATCGTGCAAGCTATGGAGCAGATACCAGACACACTCATGTCTAGAAAGGTTTTGTGGGCATTAGTCTCACATAGGAAACATAACTCTATTTTTTAATGTTGAGTTTGATGTACCTGACTAAATAAAATTTATTTTTAAAGATGACATTCTAGAAACAATCTTAATTGTATAGTTATTTTGTCTAATTATGTCCAGTAAAAACAGATGTCAGATTTCTTATTGAACCAAAGAAGACAACTTCATTATTATGAAAAAAAAAGGTGCAGCTGGGAGTGAGTGGTGGTGAATATCTATAATCCCAGCACTCTGGGGGCTAAGGCAGGAGGTTCACAAGATCCAGGCCAGGCGGGCCCATGTAGTGATGTCAGCACAAGGCATAAAAGGTTATTCTTAAGAGATGGTATCTCTGTTACTTGGGAAAATTCTGAGGTAAAGGGAAATCTACGACTGCTTGCTAATTATTAGTACACTAAATATCCTATAGCTAATAGTCTCTTGACAGAAAGGAAATCAAATTCAACTTTTATATCAATGTTACCAAAAAAGGAATAACAAAGATTTTATTAAAATTATTTCAGT
Source organism: Castor canadensis (assembly GCF_047511655.1). NCBI lineage: Eukaryota > Metazoa > Chordata > Mammalia > Rodentia > Castoridae > Castor > Castor canadensis. The sequence continues at coordinate 53,064,330 of NC_133400.1, forward strand.
AAACCTTTAGAACCAAGTAAATTTAACATAGTTTCTCAACTTTTTGGAATTCACTATTTCTAGGTATTATGATCCGCAATTTCCCCTCCCCACCTGCCACAGCGTGCTACTCCTACCCAAGACGTGTTCTTCAGCCAACTCTGTCGGACTCTAGGCTCACCTGACATCGTGGTATAAAACCATTCTCTTTATTTTTCTTAGAAAACAAAACATATTTCACTACCTTGCATATAGTTTATTTGCTATTATTATTCCTGATTCAGTCTTATATTAATATATTAGATTGATCACATATTTATGCAAATTATGAATTTTACTAGACAGAGAGAAAATTTAAGGCTCAGTAATCGAAAGCTTTGTAATATACAAATATTTTAGTAAATTAACAAATCATGTAAACATAAGTAATAACTTCCCCTACATCTACATACATTTCTTCTACACTTTTGTAAGTATTAGAAAATTATCATGTCTGATAACAAAATCCAAAAGGAGCAGCTTTTCTCTAATGTCAATAATAAGTAAAGTTATGTACACACACGTGTGCATACATGTGTGTTTATTCATGTACACACATGCACACATACACATATAGATCCAGCTTGATAATTTGCAGGGGTTGATAAAAAATGAAAATGTGAGCTCCTTGCTTAAAAATTACATATCTGATTAAATAAAATTTATTTGTATGATTATTTTATTTTTTGTAATTATAGCCTGGTAAAGAGGAGCTCACATATTGGTTAGAACAATGTTTCTACAGTCTATTTTATCTAACCTTTTCAGTGTCCCAAAATTGCCCATTAATTACTGTGATTTTGTTTGAGTATAAGGTTTTAAGTTAACTAATGATTTTGGTTATCATATTTAGGCTGGTACACTGGAGAATATTATTACTATTGATGTAAAAAATGATCAGGACTATAATTCAAACTAATGGAACAACACAACTTTACATCTTCTTAATTTTAACACTGCATAGAAGTAATGTCATTTTATTTCATTGGTAAGCCAACAAAAAAAGGCTTAGAATATTTACATTGAGTCTCTTCAAGAGAAAACAAATCCAAATGTTCAAATACAGTAAAATGTATGCTTGTATTACATTCCAAACTTATGAAATCAGGACAGAGACTTGTAGCTGTTTTTAACCACAATTACTAAGCAGGCTTGATTGGTGAAAAATTTTCCTTGCCTATGTGAACTTGAATTTTTAATTAAAAGACTTGTGAACTAGCAGTTTCTATGAGAAGTCCTTTTATGTCTTCTTAAAGGACAAGCACATTTAAAGTACTGAAAGTTCAGTGGCCTTATTTTTTAGAGTTTCAGGGAATAGTAGTATACACATTTTTCAATCCTATAAATTCATCAGAATAGAACTTCTTTTAGAGAATTTACAATCTAATTTATTAAATCTTTCAGAAGTTGGACTATATTTCACATGGGCACAGGAGAGAAAAAAGCTGATCTCAATTATAGACTCACAGAACCACCCAAACTTAAAGTTGTAATCTGCAGTCTGGGCTGCAGGTCAAAAGCAAACACATAAATGATAAAGTTCACCCAACCAGATTTCAAAGAGCTGTCTTCCTTCTAGTGGGCAGGAAATATTTTCTTAATCGGTTTGACTTCAAATAGACAAACAACAAAAAAGTCAACAAAACCAGGTACCCCCACATCCACTCAACCTAACACACACCACGTGTTTACACCATAAAGCCAGGGGTATTCATCCGCCTGCTGGACACACCCAGACCCCCACAGACATAAGGTGCTTTGACTTGTGCAGCTGAGGTCAGCGTCACTGCACACTTGTTAGTCCTGAACATAGTTGGCCCAACCAGGAGGTCCTGATGCACAGAGTAGATCTCACCTTCCAGTCAAGACTGGCTGTGATCTAAGTTAAGAAACACATCCTCCAGTCCTCCAAACCAGCTGTGAAAAGCTACTGCAAGTTAGACAGACTAATGAACTTGGCCAAGAACCAGAAACAAAAGCAAAAACCATAGAATCAGAATTTGAAACAAACCAAATCAGAATTTCTCAACAAAGCCGCAGAGAAAGTCAGGAAGGAGAGCATTCTGTTGCTTTGGAGATTTATTTGGGGAAGGAAAGGGTAAGTGTGGCCGTGTCCAGCTCATGAACATCTTTCTCTGGAACATAGTTTAATTGGCTCCCAGAAGTGAGCACATTGAGAACTTTTTGTGGGACAATTTCCAAAACCATCAATTTTTCAAAATTTCAAAAACATGAATGCATAAAAAACAGATTAAATGTCTATCGAAATTTATTTATCATTAATGAAGGAACAGTAGAAAAAGCTGGTAGCATGAGTATTTGCATCCATTGAAAAAAAAAATTTGGAAGAGGGTAGCCACTAGGTTCTAAGTTAAAAACTGGCTGATGCTTACCATCACCATATTTTTGGAGTTACTTCTCTCAGACAGAAATAATTTACCCCATTATCCATCCTGCACAAATTTGCAGTAGCTTCAGTGAGTCTAGGTTCTGATCAATAGTAAATAGTGAGCCAAACAGAGGCACTGCATTATATCCACTAATCCCTTTTTGGGGCCTTTTAGGTCAATCTCCAGCATGACACTGAAAAGATACATTTCTTTTCACCTTATTTTCATGTTTTGGGTAATTTTTCTTAGCAAGACAGGCAGTTGACCTTGTTATAAGAAGCAAGATGGAACAGAGTTCACACTGAGAAGGGAAGTTGCAAGGTCAAGGGCAATAGGGGTTTCTTGACAGGGAGTTGATCAGTCAGGAGTTGATGAAGACAGGGTTGTCAGTGACAGGCACGGAGTTCCTCAGTCCTAGTACCCTGAACTGCTTGTGGAGTTTTCTACTCCAACCTCTTCTTTGGCACAAGCATTTGGCACAGGTCTGTGGCAAATAGACTATATCTGTGATCTTGTCAAAGTGTTCACAACATGTCACTCCATCACTCATGGTGAAGGGAATCCAAACCCTCGTCCACTTGGTGATGATCCCATAAGCCTCCCTGTCCTGACAAGTCCTAACCCCACAACTCCACCGTGGCTTACTGAGCTCACATCCTGATTCCTTTCTATGTCTCTACCTTCATCACAGTACCCAGCACCATACTAGGTTACTATGCTCTGTAGTTCAAAATCATCAGTACTGTGCCCAAGAGGCAGCTCCCCTCTGCCCACCCACCCCAGCTCAGATCCCCCCGCCATGCCATCTGCCTACTTATCTAATACTGACTGTCTTGTCTCAGTTCACAGCTCCTTGCTCTGTTGGTCCCTTTCTGACAATGTTAGTCCATTTCTTCCTCTTTAGATCAAAGTCAGTTGCATCCCCTCCCCATGCGCCAGTCATCTCTTGGCTATTGATACCTCCTTTTCTAGTTAGCTCCCTACTCGGTGTAACCCACCTCATCTCTTCTTAGTGACACACCCTCTGTCCTGAAGACTGATTCCTGCCTGTGTTCCAAGTCTTCCTTGGCTCTAAGCCTCAAGGCCTGTCACTCTACTGCTTTGTGACCATTATCCACTTGCTGAGAGCATCCACACACCGACCACGTGGCCTGAGAATTAGACCTGCTGTTCTCTGGGGCGATCCAGAACTTTGGACCAAATCCAAACCATCTTTACAGCTATAGCTTCCCCAGACTGGCTTGGAGATCTTCCCATGACCCGAGGCTGCAGTGGGGTCAGTTGTAGAATATTCCCTCTGTCTCCTTCAGCACCTCGGGGCCTGGGGAAGATCCCTGGAATCAGCTTTCTCCCAGAGATCTTAGACTCCCAGCACAACCTGACAGGAACCACATAACAGCTTTAAGATGGTCCAGATTTCTTCAATTTACCTTTCCCGTTTTTGGAAGAGCCTGTGATATAATTAGAGGTTATCAGAGGAATGTTGGGCTGTGCCTATCCTGCGCATCTTTAGAGAAATCCATACAGGCCAGAACTCTCTTGGCTGCTTCTACTGGGCTAGCAAAAGCCAGAGGTAAATTTGTAAGATGATGCCCTCTGGTGCCTTCCCTCTCACCCTTCCAGCCACGCCAGCTCTGAGGGCCTCTAGGAGAACCCGCTCAGGATATGAAATCTCACCAGCCATGTTTTCTCAGGCTTTAGGCAGCATGGTAGGCCCAAGATCTCATTAATAGCCCATTGCCTTTCCTCTTATCCTTACCTAAAGCATCCTGAGATCCTGACTCTCTCCTTCTAGTCTTTGTCAAAGAAGGGAGCCATAGAGCTACAAACCCTTCCAGGGTTTGAGTCTTGAGTCCCTTCCCCGCTAGTGGTACAAATTTGAGCAAGTCACTCTTGTTATCTCACCCGGAGTGTGAATAATGAATTGGCCATCTGTCTCACAAAGATGGAAAGAGATCTAAACACTGTCACAACAGAACATCAGATGAACATGAGGATCCATTCACAATAATAGCATGGTGAACAGTAATGGTAAAATTTTCGGTGTATCATTAATTCACCTAATCATGATAATATGGTCATAATACACTATCATGATAACATGACTGACTTTTCCTAACCTCACAGAGCAGGCCATTATGTTTCATGCTTCCTTTGTCCAAGAAAGATGTACATTTCTATCAGGATTTTTCCTCTCCCTCCCCATCTCCTCACATCTCCTCCACAGACTCCTGCCTTGATCTGCAGGGCAGTCACGTACACCAGAGGCCCACTTCCTCCTTGCCCCCTCTTTCCATCCAGTAAGAGAGTATACTAAGTCATCCTCCAGCTCAGGAAGTTCCTTCCTATTCCAGCTGAGCACTGACTATCCCACATCCCCTGTGATGTATCCGGTGAGACACAGAACATGGCTCTGTGACCAAGTACCTTTGGGATATGCAGGGCAAAGTTAAAATTATCTTGGTTTGCTTTTTCAAGAGTGAGCCTTTTCAGACTTTGGTGTTTCAGACTTTGAAACACCAGGGTACATTATGGTACATCCCTCCAGGGTACATCTTTCCAAGCGAAGGATGTAGCATGTTGTTTTCCAAATCTACTTGGCTGTGGAACCCTTTCTTCCTGCACAGTATCTCCTTAGGTCAGTGTCTTGTTGGAACACATGGTCTTTATCTGGCATTTGGAATCATCACATAAAGGTTCCCTTCAAGGTGTCCCAGACCCCGGTGTAAGAAATTAACCCTTCTAGAAGCTTCTATTGTTGACAGTTACTTCACTGCTATCTTAATGTTTCTCCCCCTCTGTCAAAACCCTTTCTCTTCTATCAGACAAAATTTCATCTGAGAGAGAGATTTTCTTCCACACACCCACCTCCTGGGCCCTAGTGTTCTACACTAAGTCATGGTCCCTCCTCTCTCTATTCCTCCATGGAAAATAAGAGTGAAGAATCAGCAGAGAGAGGTCCCCTTGACCAGTCTCAGCAAAAAACCCAAGGTAATATGACTTACATTCATCAAATGAATGTAAGCAGGATTAAGTCTATAAGTACTTTCAATACCAATGTCTCTGCAAAGAAAGAGTCCAGTGTGTAGAAGTCCAGGCTGAGGGTCTGGCAGTGGCCCTGGAGAATGCACCGGGGAGCCCCTATCCATTGACAAATAAGGACAGGCATACCACTGCAATACAGGCCATACAAGAATTTACCGGTCTCCTAGGTGTGAGAAGGGAATTCTCCCCTTGGTTTTGAGCCAGTTTGAGACTATCAGATTCCCCTAGGAATCTGTTCCTTGTTGCTGTTGTTGTTTTTCAATTTAATTCTACACTTCGGCATGCATTCAACCACTTACTGGCTGTGTGCCAACATCTCTGCTAGAACCTGGGGGAGACAAGAATAAATGTCCCCTGGGTTGGGGGACCGAGTGCATGTTGTTGGTGATATGGGACACACGCCTTCTTTGTTTTGCCCTCTGTAGGTGTTAGGAGAACTAACGCTTTCTCAGGCGACCAAGAGCCAATGTTCCTGCCTGAAGTGGGCTGTGCTCCTGTTCCCAAAGGATAAGCTTGCTGGGAATAGCCTGGCTGCCTTCTCCTGCTAACCCGCAGTGGGACGGAATCACTTACCCTAGTGAAGTTAGCAGAGCATGAGTTTCAGAGACTCTGTCCGGAAGGTGCCTCCTAACACTCTGTCCTTGACTTCGAATTTGTAATTCAGTATTCTTTTCCTGATTCCCAAACTGACTAAGCTGCGGGCTCACAAATCTTTGATCCACCTTTGGTGGGTGAGGAGCACATGCCTCTGTGATTAGATCACATTCCGTAGAAATTTACTGAACCAAAATTTGTCCTGAATTGGAGGTACCATGATAGAAATCCCTGTGACCAGCTTGTAACTTTGATGCATTTGAGAGAAAATGGCTCCCTGGAGAGGCGCTGGAGTTTATGTCACTGAATCACTCAATGCCCTTGGACAGCTGCTGCCCTGGCTTGACAGTGCTCAGAGCCCACCTGGGCAGTGGGCCAAGCCAGGGGGCTCCTACCTACTCTAATTTTCAGGAAAAGCTTCATTTGTTAAAATCGGTGTTAATTTCTATCTCACCCCTGCATACACACACACACGTGCACACACTTTATTAATTTTTTTCTGAAAATTACTGCTGTTCATGATGGAGTTATCCCATTATGGCAAGCAGCACATGAAGATGTTAATAATGACCAGTAATCCCGATGACAGGAGATGCCAAGCAATTACAATTGTGTCTGACCAGCTTAAAGGCTCAGACATTCCTATCAGAAGACTCTGATGGGAATCTGACCTCTTTGTGTTCTGAAACTTCAAAGCAAAAGGCTTCTTTTTCATCAGAAAGTCAGAACTCAGGACTCCTTTTAATGTTCCCTAAAATCCTGTTCCCCAACTTATTGATTCAAAGATGAAAAAAAGAGCACTTCATCCTTTTACTTGCAAAGCATGTTGAACAAGAAAGTCCGACTGAAGACTTCATGGCTGTGATTTATTTGTACCTTTCCCACTCCCTTGGGACCAACAGCAAATACAGCTTCTGCAAGAGGGAGATGTGCTTATGAAACTATACCCAGGAGACAGACTGCTCACAGATAAGCTATGCTAGCCCTCTATAAAGTAGGGGGGAGCCCCAATAAAAAAGTGGGCTTGGAGAAGAAACCCTGAGGCCAACCCTGTGTGGTGGGAAACAGATGTGCCTGTGACCACAAGAGATTTGTGGGTCTGTCTCTGCCCTGGCAGGCCTGAGCACCAGGCTGGCCACTCACACCAGGAACCCAGCGTGGAGGAGCCAGACTGCTGTGGGCTTGAGTTGATCATTTCAGTATTTAGTCATTGCTGGGTTGATTGGAAATTTCCTGCTCTGTGACACTAATAAAAATTCTCCCAGTTAAAACAAAACAAAACAAAAAAACTAAACAGGGAACACGGAAGGGTCCACAGATGCAGTAATTTAAAGAAACATTTAGGTTGAAGTGTCTAAAAGTGTCCTTTGAATCAACTGCGCTAACACTTGACAGTGCCTTGCAAAGACCTACACACTATATACTCCTCTTGCTTTCTTGCCTCCATATTGGGAAGTCACTGCACTACAAGAGAAGCCTCTCTCCACTCTGAAGACCTGCTGGGTGAGTCTGGGCCTCCACTTGTAGCCTGGGGAGGGGCAAATTCTTGCCCTGCCAGAGATAGACCAATGACTTTATGAAAAATCCATCCTGTGATTTTACAGTATAAGCATTAAAAGCCCATAAATCCTTGAAAAATATAAACTAAATATGTCCTTTGGAAGAAAAGGAGTTGATAACTTTCTCTTGGCCCATTCAAGTCCCTAGAATAGTCAGAGGGTCTTATGTAGAACTTCTTCCCACACTGATGTGTCTCCTGTCTGTGCTATAACTAAACAGTGGGTCACACTTGTCCCTTATCTCATCCATACAGCTGAGAGATATAGGGTACTTACTAGTCCAGTAGGCTGGAGGCCACTGCACATGCTTGCCAGTGTTTGTCACTCCTTACAGTTGTATCCACACTGGAAAAGCATAATGATGGTTCATGGTGTCTTTATGACAGGTTATATTTCGGTAAGGATGTTGTCATTCTCTTGATTATCTCCTAGTATTTCGTTGCTGAGGTGGAAGGTGGGTTCCCATCCTATCCACCCCCCCCCCAGTCTACTAGACAACTAGCTGTATGCTGATTCCATTGAAGCTTGACTGCTATGTAGTTCTGGTTAGTCCAGCTCAACTTCTCTTTTTTCCCTTATCTACGTTGACCTTTCTTGTTCTCTAGATTAATCTATGTGAGTGTTCACACTGAGCTAGTCACTATATTAAGGATTTCAAGTGCATTGAAATGTTCACCTCCACCAGGAAAGGAGGCTCTCTTAGTTCAGAGAAGGTCCAGTCTGGCTGCTAACCCAAGTTTTTCCCAAGCCAGAGGCAAAGCAGGAGGCACTCTGCAGTTACTCAGAGAATCCCCCTCCTCCAAGCACCCAGAAGGGAAAGGAGTTTTCTGGGGAGTATCATGAAGTGTGAGTTCTGGATAAGACCACAGACTCTTCACTTGAGGAAGTGTCCAATTGGCTAGTCCATGGTCAGCCAAATCACTAACTGAAGACAGGAAAATAATGTGGAAATCAGGCATTGGTACAATTTCCTGATGGTTCTGTGCAAAGATTTTATGAGGAAAATGTTGGAAAGCTTGACTGAATTTTGGGGCAGGAAAGAATATATGGATGGAAGATTTTCATGCTTCCTTGTTACAAAATGGTAGAAAACTGGACAGATGACTAAGTGAGAGCACTCACTGATTACAGAGGGAATAATCATGGAGTGAGGGTAAAGAGCAAAGTGTCCTGCAGTGAAGGCGAGTGGGAGATCTTCCTGGATTGAAAGAGAGTGGAGGCATGTTTTGTGTGGTGATTGTGAGTATGGGGGTGGGGGGGATGGCTGCTATCTTAGCCCAGTGCCTTTTCCATGTTTTCTTCTTTGGCTCTCCATATGTAGGTGACAGTAGTCCCTTTTCACCTTGAGGTTCATGTGCTTGCTCATAATATCTGACCTCCTCATGGATGTCTTTGTTAACCCAGACCATGAATAAGTATGGCCACAGATGAAAAGTATATAGTAGGCCAAGATGAGCCTGAATCCTTTCTGTGCATCTTTAGTGGCATCCTCTGATGGGGCACCCATGTCTCCATTGTGCGCTCCTACAGTGAAGTGCCACTCTCTCTGCTCCCAGAAGAAGCACGTGGAGTCACCGTGGTAAGCCTGTGTGTGGTGCCTGGGTGTGAGTCCAGCCTCCTCTCCTCTTGGCTGGCCTGGGGCAGATTGTTCCTCCAGATCTAGCTCATAGCCTTCCCATCAGCCCTGTTGGCCCCTTGCTGATAAGCCAGCCAGTTCACATTGACCAGATCTGCCCTCCCACCTCCTCTGACACTTTCCCCATGGGTTGCTCTGGCCTTTAGACTGAGCTAGCTGAGGACATTATCTGCTACTAATTGCTTTATTTTATTTTTTGCAGCTTCCATCTAAATTTGGAGCTCCCTGAGGACCTGGGCCAGGCACACCTAATACCTGGCAAGCCATATACCTGGCTTAGCTGAGAAATATCCTGGGGACAATTTGTGGATGACAAAAAGCAATCCGTGCCATGGTTCCAGTGTGTTGAAAGAGGAAGCCAGTGAAACAGGTTTATAAAGTATCTATCTGTCATGAGGACATTGGTGCTTGCTGAGCAAAGAAAGGTTTTGACAGGTAATGTGGCATCAGTGCAAAGTGCCATGCCTTGATGACTGTGCTGTTTGGGAGCTGGTGAGTTAGGGGCAGAGTGAAGTGAGGAACAGGGAGCCCTTTTATTTCTACTTTAACTGCAGGTTGTAAGATGACTGTTGTCACTCTTGCCCCTGGTTAGAAGTGCATTTATAGACTTCAGGGCCTGTTCCTAACGGCCTCCAGTAGAATGATTTTCTCTGTTCTTCTGAGAAATCAAGCTTACTGCTCAAGTCTATGGGGGAAGGGCTTTTGTTCCTTTCCAAAACAGTGCAGTGAATCTCAATCCTGCTGACATTTGTGAAGAAGATATTTCATAAAAAGTCTTACTTGAGAAGAAATGTTAGCTGGATGGAAGCCACTTCTGCACAAAACCTCTGTGTGCTCCCATCCTGTGACCTAAAAAGATGTCACCAGGCTAGGCTGAGGATGGTGAGGCCAAAAAGTGGGCAGCTCTCAGGTGGCTTCTAGCCTTGGAGTCTGGAAGTGACAGAATTTGGGCTGTTCTAAGTGTACTAGATGAAAATTATTTGGGCTTATAGTGTGCATTGAGCCCAGCACTATGTTAGGTGACACTTGCAACTATAAAAACACTGCCTGGATGAGGATTTAAGTGATACGTCTCTTTGAAGCATTCACGTGGGGAGAGACAGAACCAAACATGGGCACAAAAGCCAGGGTGGCAGAGACTCTGTGAATTCTATTAGGGTTTTTAGCTAGTGCAGTGGGAGGAAGGCAGGACACCCAGGGCCAGGCGTGGTATGAAATGCACAGGAGGAAACATGCACTATGTTTAGGAACTTGAGCCCTGTATGAAGGCCTTGCTGTCTGTGGCAGATGTGATATGATAGCAGATAGGATTAGAAAGTTTGTCATTCTGTAGAGCCTTGAATTTCATGTGCCAAGCAAATGAATTTTGTTTTATCTGATAACCAAGAGAGAACAAGAAGACTCTTTGGCTTGTGGAATGGAATAGCAAGACTAGAATTTTGGAGAGCTGGCCCTAATGGAGGACGGGACAGAGTCTAAAGACAGAGAGTTAGATGGCTGCCACCTTGGTTCAGGAAGAATGTCAGGAGTGACAAGCCATGCTGATAGCTGAGAGAATTCTCTGCAGGGGACAAAGTAGGTAGAATCAGCCACATATTGGCCCAGAGTTTTTCAGTGCTGGTGATTGAGAGATGAGATGCTAGTGCCATTGGGAGAAAAGTCAGGAGAGGGAGTGGACTTGGAAGATGGAGGTTTAGAAGATGACTTTGGCAGGTGATCTGCTGAGCTTCAGGTGCCAAAGGGAGGCAAATCAACAAACAAAACAGTTCAGAAGATGATGGAAATACTGGCTAGGAGATCAGAGAGGTAGTTGTGGTAGATGGAGACTTGAGAGTTACATAAACAATGTTGACAGCAGAAGATAGGAGAATAAGCCAAGATTAATATGGAGACAATGAAATCTATAGACAAGAGCCAAGCCTTGGAGAACACTCCAGAGGATGGACACCTCTTGTGAAAAGAGGCAGCCAACAGGGATTGAAGACAAGGTTGAAGGAAATGAGAGGTGCTAGCAGTGCCAGAAATCTCAGGAGGGCCACAGAAAAGAACACTGGAGAAGTTTAATCAGTAAATCTACAGGAAGTTGCTGTGATTTCAAAGAACACAGTTTCAATGGAGGGGTGAAGATAAATAACAGATTATAGGAGACTTAGGAAGCCTCACATTGAAATTTGGCACAAAAAGATAGTAGTTAATGGGATAAAATACTAAACAAAATCAGTTTTAGTGATTATGTGCCCTGGCCCAAATATAAATACATCTAACTATGACAGTCCTTGATTTAAAATAGAACTATTTAAAGCTAAGCCAACAAAAATGGGGCCTGTGGAGTTGATCTACCAGAGTCCCAAATGCTGGGGGTCTCTGCTTTCTACTTCCTGTTTGACTTAGTTTAGTTCAGCAGATTCTTTCTTCTTTTTATAACCAAAAATTTTTAAATGAAAGAAACAATCTTAGCTAATCCCCTAAATGTATTTTTCCTTGGGGAAACATTTACATTCTTATGACCCCAAATGCTAAGCCAATAAAAGCAGCAGCAGAAACCATAATTCATTGTTATCAGAAAAAAAAAAAAAAAAGCCAGAGAGAGTGAAAGCCGCAAAGAATTTTGACATTTTGGGGGTAGAAAAATAACTTTTTTTGTCTTTGTATTTTAATTCTCTCTGCCACCATAATTTAGGTAGACAGAGAAAAGTCCTGGCAATCAGACTAGAATCCATAATGCCAAATAGCTGATTTCCCAGAAGGCTTGAAGGGAGACCATCCAGGGTGTCTTTGCAAAAGTGGGACAGGGAAGATTAAGTGGGAAGTGGAGATCAAAAGGCTGGGTGTTATTTGCTGAAAGAAATTGCTAAATTCAACACCAGAATGTGTTAATTTAGGACTAACAAAGATACAGGCTTCCTAGAATACGCATTGCATACTGACTCTTACTCCAATTCAAGCCCAGACACTAAAATAGAGAGCAAATCGGAAAGAGTGAAATAGAGAAAGGTTCAAGGCATAACCTCTCTAAGGAGAAGTTCTGCCCACTGAGGTCATTTTGGTTTGAAAAAGAAGAAACAGAGAAACAGTAAAGAACACATGAGTGACTATTGACTCTGTTAAGAACAAAACAAGAAGAAATGGTTTAAACTCACACACAAAGACTTTAGTTTGAGAATAGGGCAGAATTTCAGACCAACTGGTTTGTAAAACCTGGGTCCTGACCTGCTACTTGGATCTTGACCTAACTCCCCATCCTGCTTCAGGACATTTCCCCAGTAGATTTTCCCTTCCCTGAGCCAGATGGTGACCAGTTTCTGGAGCTATTTCCTTCAAAGCATTCACTATTCCTACTTCTCAGTTACTCCAAGGACCGTGGGTTATGGACCTAGGGTGCTGGGGTGTCAGGCAGAAATAAAAATCATACTTGCCCACAAGTGTATTATGATCTTCGTTGATCAGATAAATAAGTAAATACAGTCTTTTCAACATTCTTTGGGTGATTTTGGTCATTGATTTACAACTAAAGCAAGCACAAACAAAAACACCCACTATTGGAACTCAACTCTTATACAAAAATTAAACCCAAATCATTTAAACCTCTGAAAATTATCTCACTTCATATCTCTACCCTGGTTCTCCTCTTCCACTTTCTGTGAAAAAGAAACAAACAACCAGAACAACTCCTGATTTATGTATCCTATACTATACTCATCTTTTCTGTGCCTAAATGGTTTCATCAATAAATAAAAATATAATAATAATAATAGCAACCATTTGTTATGTTATGTGCCAAGGACTGTTTTAAGCACTTTATATTAATTCATTTTTACCTTCACAATAATATTGTGAAGTACATGCCATCATGCTCTGCAATTTACAGATGAAGACTGAGGACTTAGCTTAGTGGTAGCATACTTGCTGGTAAGGCCTTTGGTGCAGTCCCCACCCAAACAAAATTTAAAAGGACAGGGCACAGAGGATTTGAATAATTTTCCCAAGGCTATGCAGCTGGTAAGTGAAAGGGCTAGTGTTTAATCCATTATGGACTGAAGGTATACACTTACCTGTTAACTCAATGCTGGCTGGCTGACTTGATGGTGTTGGATGAATGGATGGTGAATGGGTAGATGATACGTGGATAGATAGATGGATGAATGGGTGAATAGATGGGTACTAGATGGTTGATAGATGGATGGGTGGTGTATGGACGGTTGATGAATGAGTGATGGATGGTCAGATGAAGAGCACTGATTCCAGCAATTGCTCAGATAACTCTCTGGGGTGTACATGGCCCTAACATTTAAAGTTCATGCTCTTGACATGAATTGTGGTTCTTGAGGTTCTTCAAAATGAAGCAGAAGACTTTTTCATTAGGAGGATAACAGACTCTGAACCTCTGACACTCATTTAAATCTTTGTAAAATGGAAGCAAGGAACTTATGCCTCTCTAAAATGAATTAATCTAAGAAGAATTCTTTGAGAATGTTGGATAAAAATTCCTCTTTTAGAGCCAAAAGTAACACATATCTTACCTAAAAGTAAAAAGAATGTTTCTAACTGCCATCAAAGAAATAGATTGCTGTATCCAATCAATAAGAGCTTATCTTAAACTCCAAAGAATTAGATGAATTCTCCTTAAACTTTACCCTTTAATAATGAGGCCAGTTTGAGATCAGCCAGATCTGTGGCTTTGACGTAGAGTCACATACCCCTGCAAAGGCCTGTTTTGTATCTCTACAATATTAACCTTTGGCCACCAAACATCTTCTTTGATAAAAGCATTTTTGTTCCTTACTCTTAGCAGATACCTAAAGGCTCCTTAGATAAGAAAGGAGGTAAACCCCATGCATGTAGAAAATTTGGCATGACTGAGAGCTTACTCTAAGACAAATGGCTCACATATTACCACAGGGGACCATTTATCAGTTAAGAACTAACCCTTGGTAAGATTTTCATATAGACCTGTGGGGTTTTTTTTTTTCTGATTTGTTTAGAAGACAAGTTTTATTTTCTTTTTAATTATCTAATTGATAGATATAATTAATGACATTAGTATTTTCCATTTGGTCTGGAGTTCAAATGTGTTGATGTGAGTTTAATTCTCATGCCTCTGTGTGGCCTAGTTCAATTTCTGAAGAATTATGCAAGGTGAACAGCACTGAACCAAAGATTGATGTGTTATTTGGGTTCTACTATTCTGAATCATGGAACCCTACGCAAGACATTGAACTCTTGGGGATAATCTGCTCTGTATTCATTTAGCATGGCAACGAATACATGTTACTGAAGCTAATAGCAAGGCATGGCATCAACATAACTGAGTTAAAAAGAAGAAAAGGTATCATTTTAAGTGAAAAAAACATGATAAAGTAGTATCTGTGTTATTATATTAATGCAGATTTGAAACTCCAAAGTCAGTTTGTAATCAAGTTTCAGGTACTTAACTCTTCTGAACACATCAGTGAGATAAAAAAGCAAACAATTTACCATCATATAAAATTAATATTAAATCTGAGTTTCTATTACTGGTACTCTTTGGTAGCCTTCTTGCCATGCACTTGGGTCTTTGAGGTTGAATATTAAAACACTAAGCCCTTATTCTTATAGATGGCATGTGTCAAGGCACCATGGTAATATTTGAAGGACTGAATGACTCTTGGTGCCATTAGTGGGCTTTTCTCAATTTGAGTTCTTTACAAAATGTTGGGGAAAAGAAATTGAGGTGAAGGGAGTAGGAATTGTGGTTGTTGTCTCCATGAGAATTTAGAGTGTCATAGTAACTTTATCCATCCTTTCTGTAAATCATATTCTTCTCAGAGATGACTGCGTGAGCTGCCAGGGGACAAGTATGCTCTTAGAGTGATTAGATTTGTTTCCTGGGTACTTTTTTAGACATGGTAGGCTGGCCTCTTAAAGACTAACCTGAGTGTCCGAAGCTCTATTTAGGGGCTCAAATACCAGCCAGATTATCCCTGACCCCCGAGACCTCTTAGACTCTAAAGACTCTTTGTCAGCATCCTAATGGTCAAAGGAGCTACCCCAACCCCTCCTTCACAGGCTCTTGTCACTTAAGTGTGTGTTTATTGATAGTAGCTCTCCCAGTAAGCCCCAAGCGCCTCCAGCCCGTTAATTTCCACTTTTTCTTGCTCCAGCTAAGATAGTGAAGGGTTTAAATATCACACACATACACGTGAGAGAAGGCAAGAAAGTCTAGTGGGGGCAAGATTTCTGATTTCAGAGACAAGGGCATTCTTATAAAAGACAAACTAGGTTTATTATTCATGATTTATTATTAGCAATTAGATTAGTATTCATGAAATCAAAGAACATCACTGAAATCGAAGATTGGAAGTTATGTTGGAGGGAGATTCCTGACTGAGTATTGGGAAAAATGGTCTGTTATAGAACCAGAATTGTCTGCCTTTGTGAGGGTGAAAATTCCGCAGCACTCAAAGTGTGCCAACAGAGGTGCCCTGACCACTTATAAAGCAGAGATCTTGCTTTGGATAAAGGGTTGGTCTGAGAGGTGCACTCAAAGAACTTGGAGGCCCTTTCTGATGGGGACACAAGGATTCCAGTTCATTAATAAGTTTTCTCAGTTCTGGAGATTTTCTGTCATTTCTCAGGACCACAACCCTTTGGTTTTTGCAGAAAGCCTGAAGTAAAAATGTTTCACATTCCCTAGATATCATTCTCCCTATCCAGTTGAAAAGGTGAACATGACAGATCTCAACCAGAGAAACTAGATTCTTTCTGCTGCCCTTCAGGGAAAAAGTATATAAAGCCAGAAAAGCCTGAGTTCACATTCCTTTGTTTTCTCAGAAGCCACCATTCTTACACAGCCTCCTTTCATCTCTTAGCCATGTCACGGTACCTCACTGTTGGCTTGTTCTGAGGGTGAGATTTTATAATGAGTGTAATGCAGAGTGTCTGCTTCATATGTAGAGCTTAATAAGTGCTAGCTCTCTTTATTGCTGTGATTAGAATGTTTAATAATTATAATTAGCTTGAACATTGTGATCTGAGAGATGCTGAAAATTTGAATAGGACTTCTGTCTCATTCCTCCTTATATTACATTGCAACATATCATATCATCTGGGATGCACTTCTTTCTTTTTACCTATCATGTCACAAAATGCCACATCATATAATGTCAACTGGGATCAGCAAACCATTGCATGCTGACTTTAAGGAAGGAAAACCAAGTCTTCTGTTGGCAAAGGAAAACATTTTCTTGCTTCAGAGAGTTAAGTTCCTGACCATTGGGGAATAGTACTCATTGCTTTGGCAATTATAGAATCCCCTGTGAAATTATAGATGCTGGAATTCCAGAGGTAAATGAGTCTGGGGCATCAAAGGGGTCCACAGAATAGTGAGAAAATCTTATACTGTTGTCCCACAGCATCAGTAGAGGATTGCTTTCTCGACTCCCATCAGCACCAAAAATCAACAGCTGTTCCAGTCCCCTATGTATAGTGGCCTAGTGTTTGCATCGAACCCACACACTCCTCTTGTGTACTTTAGCCATCTCTAGATTGTTTATAACACCAAATATAATGTGAATGCTGTTTAAATAGTTATTATTCTATATTGTTTAGGGAATAATGACAGGAAAAATTATTTTTTGTAGATGTAATTTTTTTCTCAATATTTCCTACCCATCTGTTGAATCCACAGACGCAGAGTGCTGACGGTGTGGTGATCACTTACTAGAAAATGTCATAAAAGAATGAGGCCATGATTTAAGTTTGTAAAAGTACTTCCCAGTGGTTGAGAGACTTTGTAAACACATACTGTTTAAAATCTTGTCAGTTTAAGCTGTACATCCATCAATCACTCCAGATGGGGCTGTCCCCCTGCAATTTTCTCCCTTCTAGTCAGAGCTGCTATGGACGCCATTTCTGTCCAACCCTGAGTGAGGAGGAAGGTAGGAACATGGGAAAGACAGGTGACTTCCCCAATGAGAAATCTGCATTTTTGAGTCTGTGCTAATGTTTTTCCTTTGTCTTTATGGATCTAGCAAAGAGCCTTTTCTCTGTTGTGCAGTGAAACTCTGAAAGTTCTCTGCTAGGTGGGTGGCCAAGGGAATAATTAAAGATAGTGCAGGGCCAAATGATTTTATATCATTTTATTTAAAAAATACAAAGACTCAAAGATATTCTGTTAACTTCCAGTAGCCACAAATGATTCAGTTGCTAAGTGGAAGGACAGGCCTATTATCCAAGCGCTAATTACCATGAAACCAAGTGCCCTGGTGAGTCAAACTCTAAAATTACCCAGTCAAACTAATGAATATAAGCACAGATGAAAACCCTTGGTGAAAGCTGCAGGACAATGTCAGTGCCTTGTTAGTAAGCTATAAATCAAGCCCCTTAAAAATAGACAAAAACAAAAAACAAAAAAACCAGGCAAACACCTTTCTAAGGTGACCGACTCCACCCATCTCCTGTATCATCACTAGGTGATAATCTTACCCTACATCACAGTAGTCCTTTCCTTATGACTTCAAGATGGCACACTGACAGCAGAGAGCAGAAAAGGCTTCTAGAAAAGTACGCCGTGTTCTTCTTATTCTTCAAATAGAGAAAATTGGAAGTCTGAATATAAGTAATTTACTTCTTTTCAGACCCTGTTACATAATTAAAGCCACATCCCAGGTAAATCCTGCAGTCACCTTTTGTGAAGAACAAGTAGTCACAACATATGGTTTTTTAGAAAATGGAAGTTGTCTTTTTTTAATCTGAAGTTTCCAGAGTGCTTCTCAAAATAACTGCTTCCATGTTCACCACCACCACCATCGACATGAATGGGAGCATTTAATCTAAATTCTATGGCAGAGTCCATTGCCATTGTTAAAACTGGACATTGCATTTTATATGTGAGTTCAGTGACTGGTTATCATCAAAATCACATAAGAGAAAATTCTAACAGCTATCTAATAAGTAATTGTTAATTAAAATGACCCTTAGGCTAAACTCTTATTTGGGATTTGTTTGATGACTAATGGTCACTACCACCAATTTGGAGACACTACAGCAAAACATTGCTGCTGACAAAAATATTAACTATAATGGATGAAGAATTTTCAGCTGGGACCAGAGGAACATCTGGAGGCCATTAAACTGGAGAATTTTCCCTCTAAATCCTTATTGCCAAAGTTTGAATCAACCACCCAGAAACTGTGGCCCTCATGCAAACTCAATATTTATGTTTCATTCAAAATGATCCCAAGGATTTACATCTCATTCTATATGGCCCGGTTCCCATGCTTACGACATTTAATCTTGCTGGGCATGTCCTGGAGTGCAGGAATATAGCTTGCTCACCTCTCAAATTTAAAAAAAGGGGATCTTGAAGAATAATTCCAGGTTCCTTTTTCATTTCTACAGCCTCATCAAGAATCTGTAGGCCATGCCATCCTGACAGAAATGAAGAGAAGAAAACTAAGACATAAGATTCAACAGTAAAAATATTAAAATTAAAATACTGTGTTAGCATTTGCTTTTGAATATCTAATAAATCACTACTTCATGAAAATGACTAGTTGAAAGTTATATAATTTTGGCATGTATTAGCTTCCTATTTCTAACATAAAGAATCATTACAAACTTATGGGGTTAAAATAACACAAGTTTATTATACATCGTTCTGTAAGTTAGATGTGCACCATGGGCTAAAATCAAGGTGTCAATAGAGCTGCCTTCATTTATGTGGAACCTTAGAAAAGGACATTTCTTCTACCCTGGGAACTGTGGATTTGTTCATGGTTTTTCACATCCAGGAGGTCATCTCAGAATCCTGTTCAAAATGGGATATGCATATTATAAGCACTTTTGTAAATGCCACAATCTAACCCCAGCCCAACTGACTGATAAGTCAGTATCCAGATATGGCTTGATGGCTCCCTTTCTCTCTTTCAGGATGTGACAGGAACATGTCTTATTTCCTTGTGTTTTCCAGCTTCTAAAAGCTGCCCACATTCCTTGGTTTATGGTCTCTTCCTCCATTTCAACGCCACCAAGGACACACCACTCTGACTCTTCCATAGTCACATCTCCCTAGCCACAGCTGGGTCTCTTATTTGAAAGACCCATGTGATTCGTTTGGGCCCACGTAGATAATCCATCTGTGTGGATATCTCTCCATCTCAAGATCCTTAACAACATCTGTAAAGAGCCTTATTTGGACAACACAGTTCCATATAAAGGATTCAAGGCATATTGAGTACTTTGGATTCAGGTATTCATGGGCTCAGGGCATAGAGACATGGTTATTGCTGGGGGGAGAAGCATATTCTGCCTATCACAAGCTGTTTCCAGAATCCAAGTAATAAAGATCTTTGAAACTCAAAAGGTCGTTGATTGCTTCTCTCATTATCTTTCCTTTTAGCATTGAATTTTGCCTGCAGAAATAAGAGAAGTTTTCAATACATAAAGTTGCAAACATGGGACAATGTCACAATTTCCCCAAATCTAGCATGAATGTCTTGGATGAATTTTTTTTAATTTCAATGCCATTGGTAAACATGAAATCTATCCAGCTTTACTGCTGTGTATTTATATGAGACATTAAACAATGGGTCTTTTGAAATAGCAAAATGTTCATGGAAAGCACAAACTGTCATTTTCCAGGATGTGTAGAAGGGTAGAAGGGTAGAAGTGGCTGGTATTACGTGTTCCTAAACCCAGCTTTCCCCCGAGTTCGCTCATGATGTGTGTTTATATGCACTGCAGGGCAGAGAGCAGCCTTGGCCGGGGCC
Organism: Castor canadensis; assembly: GCF_047511655.1. Classification (NCBI taxonomy): domain Eukaryota; kingdom Metazoa; phylum Chordata; class Mammalia; order Rodentia; family Castoridae; genus Castor; species Castor canadensis. The sequence continues at coordinate 53,084,320 of NC_133400.1, forward strand.
GGGCAGGCTTTCACAAGTGTGCAATTGATTTCTGAAGACAGCAGTGCCTACCCATGCCTGGCAAATCCTTTAGCTGAAGTCGGAAGTCAAAGATGCGTAAGTGCTTACTGCTGCTTTCCAAAACTCACCACAATTTGGGCTGATCCTCAGCAAAGGACATGTCCTCTACCCCGGGAACTGTGGATTTGTTCATGTGGTTTTTACAACCTGGAGCCCAACTCGAGTTACAATCTGGATCCCTATTCAAAATGGACTACAATATCAGTTGGTGTTCAGAAATGTCTTGGTGGCTCTTTTTCTGTCTTATTGGCAGGAATATGCTTCATTGGGCATATTTCTCTTCAAGCCAATGACTCTTTCAAGAGGTACATACAGTATCAAGGGCTACTCTGTGACATGCCAATTTTTACCATGGGATGACTTAACAAAGAACCAGAGTTTATTGAGTTTATCTACACTCCAAGCCTGTGCTAAGAGTTTAAGGGCATTATCTTATTTAACTTTAGAAAACCCTATAAAACAGACTCCATTAGTCACTCTGCTTATAGATGATAGAGGCAAAACTTAAAGAGACTTGCCCAACCATACAAAGCTGGTAAGTGACTGGGCTGTGCTAAGTTGCAACTGGGCACGGCCAGTGAGCACTCAACCTGGATACAAAATGTGTAAGGGAGCCAATGTTTTTAAAAATCAAAATTAATGAAAAAACTCCATAATGCACTATATATCTCAATTTTAAATAAAGACAGGCTCTGGCTTGTACTTGTAGGACTCAGGCTCATGAATCTGACCCTAAGCCCTGCCCTGCTGTATCCTATGCCTGCCGCGACTGGGATTTGAACTCAAGTTTGTCTGAGACCAGAGCCCATGTGCTTACCCATTTCTCGGTGGTACTCAGTTGCCTATTCTGTTAGCAGCACCTGAATGTACTTCAGTGATGTTTCAACAGTGCTGACTAACGGAGCTGATTCGCCACTCTTCTTATCGTTGTGAATAGCATACCCCTGCTGGATGGAGAGGGACAGCTGTGGTGGTGAGAAATCACGTAAAGTGGCCTCTGAACTTTGCCATTGGCCAAAGAAACTCTTGATAGAGGGCATCCTGGCCTGAGCAAATCAAGCAGATTTGCTTTAGTGGAAATGCAGCAACTCAGTGCAGATGAACCACAGGTCCCCCAGCAGCTGACCTATTCCTAGATGATTTAGTGGTGCCCTTCCCTGCCAGCCCCACCTCTACAAGTGGCACTGTGGACTAAGGGCCTTTGCTTCTCTGGAAATAGAAATTCCCTCACATAGGGCATTGGAAAGCCAGCCTCCTCCTTAACTTCCTGTCTTCTGCAGTTGAAGCAGCTGTCCTATAACGTCCACAGTTCCTTCCAGCCTGGCCCTGGTTGCTGCCCACATGGCTAGGACAGGCAAACAGCTTCTATGGCTACAAATGGGACACATGAGTCTCATTTCTGCCATGGAGGGTATCATGAACATACTCCATGAGATGGTCGTTCCTCCTGTCTCCTTTTCCTTTCCCAGCCAAACATAAGCTGGGAAAGGAAATCAATTCTTAAAGCATCTCCTTGTAAACTTTAGGCTGTCACTCCAGTAGCAAAGCTTTTTTGAATACCATCATGAACCTTCAGGATACTTTGCTGTGATATGGAGCTGCCCTTTTCCTGGAATCTAGTGGTGTGTGTCCACCCTCTGGCACTCAATGAATTATAGCCAAAATATGGCACTTTTTAAGGCTGGAAAATGAATTAACAGGTAGTCATACTGTCAAGGCCCCTGTTTGTAAAGGGAGATGATTGTCAGAGGCAAGAAGTGTGCACTTACTGTACTCAACATTTTAACACTCAATATGTGTAGTTTAGTAACACCATGTATCAAATGTGAAGCCCATGTCACCCACCCAGCCGGCCTTTCCTAAACCAAAGAGGCTGTCAGTTCAGTGAAGAACCTCCTTAGGGGCTAAGAATTTGATATCTGGAAGAAACTGCCAAAGACTACCTTTTTATCCAAACTTTGTTGTTTTGGATCAGAATCACCATAAAACTTTATTGCAATAGACAAGTACAGTGTGTTCCATAAAGCACAAGTGTATGTGTGTGTGTGTGGTGTGTTTAAATACAAAAGAATATAATATTTCTGGGAATATAAATATAAAATAGTTGAGTTAATCCTAGGAAGAAAATGATCAACTCAACATGGTACTTTTCAAATTTACTGCATCTTGTAAAATAGTTTTTGGATCAAATTTTTTAGGAAGTCATCAAAAGACAGAAACTCCAGATGACCATCCTTGTCAATAATTAAATGTAAATGATTGTTTGCTTCTAGTCGTGGTGTTAAGTGAGGAGGAATCTTGTCCTAATGACTTGGAGAAGACCCTAGATGGGGATACAGGAAGGGTGGGGTGGGTTCCCTTTCTCTGGCCTCAAACTCTCAAACTTTTCATTTTCTTGGTAAAGCTGTGGTATCTTTCTTCAAATGAAATGGAACAATGAGCTCAATAGATAAAAAGCAAAAGAGGGAAACTCACCTTGGAAACAGGATGACAATTCTGTTCCCCCATCCTCTTCTTCTATAGGGACACATAGGTGGGTGCCCCTTATATCCTGTGTTCTGGTCTCTACATCACCTCTTAATCCCTGAGAACCTGTGGAGTCCAGTTTTAAAAGCCTAGTTATCAAGCACTGCACATAAATACAAATTGCAGGCTTAAAGGAATCTCATGGTACTGCTATAGTTTGGATCTTAAGTGTCCCCAAAGATCCCTATGTTAAGACTTGGTCTCCAGTGTCATTCCATTGGGAGGCAAAGAAACATGTAACAGATGGGGCACAGTGAGAGGTCTTTAAGACATTGGGGGTGTTCCTTCAACCCCCTTTCTCCTCCTCTCATTTTGCTTCCTTGCCATGAAGTAAGCAGTTTTGTTCCACCACAAACTCCCACCACAATATGTTGCCTTTGCAGACTCAAAGCAATGGGCCAATTGATCATAGATTGGGACTTTCACAATAAGCCTTTTCTCCTCATCAGTTGATTCTCTCAGGTATTTGCTGTTGTGACAGAAAGCTGACTAACATAAGTACAAACTTACAGTCACAGGCATGTGGAGTGAGATTTTTACAAAAACTTATTTAAAATTGCGAATGATCAAAGACTAGAGAGGCACCATCTCATAGAACTTTTTGCAATGCTCTATTTCTGTGTTGCCCAATACATTACAACTAGCCACGCTGGCTAATAGGACTAGAAACTGAATTATGAATTTTACAGAATCTGAATTAATTTGAATGTAAATTTACCAAAATGTGTCCATTGGTTACTATATGAGGCAGTGAAGTTCTAGAACATTTCATTTGCTTTGCTTTGTTTTGTTTTGTCTTTATTATTATTGTACTGTAAGTACGTTGTGACATTTACAAAAGTTCTTACAATATATCATACTTGAATTTACTTCCTCCATTACTCTCCTTTTTCCCCTTGCTCCCATTTCTGGAATGGTTTCAACAGGTCTCATTTTTCCATCTTCATACATGAGTCCATAATATCTCCACCATGTTCACCCTCCTACACTCTCTTATGTCCTCGCCCTCGCACTCTCACTAACCCCCCCATACAGTATCTGTTTTGCCTTCCTGTTCTCCATTTTTGTAAAAATATGACATTTTTGTTTGTTTAAGATAGCTATACAGGGTGTTTCATTGTGACATTTCCATGTATATTGTATTTTAACCTGAATTGGTTCATCTTCCCTATTTTTCTCCTTTCTACCTTAGTCCCTTTCTTATCATGATTTCAACAGGTTTAAAAATTCTATATTCATTCTTGTATAGGAAGTATATCAACCACATATTCACCCTTAGCATGACCTTTTTTTCATAACATTGTTTGTATTTGTATTGGGTCTATATTCCACATTAGAACATTTCCTTTCTGCAAATAAAAAACACAAGTATGGAACCTTCAACAAACTACATGTTCACCTGTGTTATCCAGCTTTCCATTATTATAAGAAAAACACCAGAGATAATCAACTTATGAACAGAAAAGATTTATTTGGGATTATGTTCTCTGATTTTTACTCCATGGTCCATTGGCCTTCTTGCCCCAAGGGGCCAATGGTGAATTAGTACATCAAAATGGAAGCATGTGGTAGAAGAAGTTGCTCACCTCCTGGTAGCTGGGAAGCAAAAGAGAGAGAGAGCTGGGGTCCCAATATCTTCTTCAAGAGCACACCTCCAATGACCTAACTTCCTTCCACTAGTCCCCACCTCCAGAAAGTTCCACCCCCTCCCAACACCACCACTCTAGGCATCAAGCCTTTAACATATGGGCCTTTGGGGGACACCTGAACTATAGCATCACACTCCTTGTGGAAACAGCTAAGGAAGAAGCTTATCTTCTCTCCTACTCTTCCCCCTGTTCCACCAAAATGGAGTTTCAAATAAGAACACCTTTTTATGAGTTTCCTGTTGTTGTAATAACAAATTACCACAGACTTCATGGCTTAACACGATGCAAATGTACTTCGTTATATTTCTGTTGCTCAAATGTCCAGAATAGGTCATTTGGGCTGTGTTCTTTCTTCAGACTCTATGGGGAGAATCTGTTTTCTTGGGTTTTTCAACTTTTAGATGTTGACTGCACTCCTTTGTTCATGGTTCCTTTTTTCATTTTAAAAATCATTAGTGTAACATCATCTTCAAACTTCTATCTACTTGCACCATGACATACCTTTTTTGATTATTTCTCTCTCTCTCTCTCTCTCTCTCTTACAAGGAGCCCTGTGAGTTCATTGGTCCTATAAATCCAAAATAACCTCCAGCTCAAGATCCTTACCTTAATCCCATCTACAAAACTTTTTTGCATGTAACGTGACATATTCATGGTTTCAGGGATTAGGACATGGCCATCTTTAGTAGGCCATTATTCTGTCTACTGCACCTTTGCTGTGGATTAACTTAAAGTAAGGTCATTCCTTTAAATAGATTCATTAAAACTCAGCTTCTACAAGGTAGCCCTGGTTGGTGAGCCTTTGTATCTGTACTTACAAGTAGGTTGAGGTTTTCTCAGTGATTTCTAGTCTAAAGTGTTGGTTCTCCAGCCTTAGCCATCATCAAAACTATCTCAGGGTCATGTGAAAACAGGTCAATGGAATCAAACTCAAAGTATCTGATTCAGGATGTCTGCAGTAGGGCCCAAAGGTTTGTATGTCTTGACTAGATGTAATATTTTAAAAATATATTCACAAATTCTTTGACATTCCATCCTTCCAAAGGTAAAGGCTTATTATCCTCTCCTTGCCTGTGGGCTACATTTAGTGACTCATTTCTAACTATAGCTAATGGAAGTGATAGCATGTGACTTCAAGACAAGGAGCTAAAAGGCATGGAAATTCCTGTGCTCTATTCCTTAGTTCATGTTCTTTGGGGAAGGCCATCCATCATATCTAGGGAAAATGAGGCTTCCTGCCAACTCCCAGCACAAATTTGACAGCTTGAGGATGAGCTACCCTGGAAGATGATCTTCCAACCCCAGTTGAGCCTTCAGATTACTATAACCCTTGGTGACATCTTGACTGCAGCCTTATGAGTCCTTAGTCATGATCTCCAAGTTAAGTTGTTCTCACATTCCTGACTCATAGAAACTGTGAAAAATGATGAATGTTGGTTGATATCTGAAGTCACTGAGTTGGGGGTAACTTGTTACACAGCAATAATAACTAAAGCACTAATACTAATGCCTTTGAGAACTGCTGCTCTGCCCGCACACTGTAGAAGATCCAGAATTTCTGCCTGCCTTCTTGATCTAGAGAACTAGAGCGGGGTGAGGTGGCTGTTCTCAGGCTTATGTGTACTCCATATTCATTTTCTCTTTTCTACAGACGTATTCAGTTACTGCCAGTTGCTCTTTGGTGAAAGTGTTTTTACTGGGAAGAATAACGACAATATGTCAAATAATAGCTGGACTCCAGAAGCCTGTTCCTGTCAAGTCAGTAATAAAAAATATTCTGCACATGGATGAAGAACCAGACAGGTTCAGGGAGGAAAGGAAATGATTAAGAGATGAGTCTGTCATTCTCTCTCACACTCTTTTAAATCTGGAGGTGAACAAGATGAAGAAAGAAAGCAAAACTTTTGGCAAGAAGGGGCAAGAATAGCACTGTGGGGTGGGGCAAGAGAACGTGAGGATGTCCAGCTGTGAGATAATGAGAACCTGAAGCTGCCCTCATTGTGTCAGAGAGGCCAGTCCTGAGCCAGCTGGAGAGGAAATGGGGAGTTTACATTCTCTGGGATGTCAGTACGAACCAAATGGACACACTTCCTGTCTGGTTCTCCCCAAAGATTAGCAGACTCCTTGGCAAAGATGCTTTTCCAGGGGTTCCAATTTTTGCTCAGCTTCCCAACTGGCAGATGTATGCCAAGAAAGGAAATAGAACTCCAAGAGTGGGAGAAGGAAAATGGTAGTGAAAACAGAATGCCACAAAGAGAGCGTGAGATCATGAGAAATGGAGTATCAAGACGCTGAGTCTGCAAGATGGGCTGTCTTCAATCTGGACAGTGCCAAGAAAAGCTGGCCAAGCAAACCTATACTCGTGATCCCCATTCTGGTGGATGGGGTTTCTCTGGCTTTTCCATTTATTTTATAGAAACTGAAAATATGACACATGACTCCATTTATATGAAATTCTCAAATACACAAAGCTAATCTAGAGAGACAGAACAGAAAAGTAGTGGCCTCAGGCCAGTACTGTTGGCAGAGGTGACTGCAGAGACATGGGGGAATTCAGAGATGATGGAACTATTCCATATTTTGATTGTGACAATGGTTATATGTATATGTGCATTTGAACCATACATTCAGAATGGGTACCTTTCATTGTATATAAGTTATACCTTAATACTTTTGATCTTAAAATAATATAACATCTGAGAAGCACTCAGGGTTTCAGTGTCGGTCTGGCAAAAATAAGAGTTATCTAATAGAAGAGAGATTGAATTTATTTATTACAGCACAAGGAATAAACTAGAATAAATGCATACACACTGTAGGAAGCAGATATACTTTACATATTTTTTATGAACAGAGTCCTCTGTCTGGAGTCTGTTTTAGAACTGTTATCTGAGTTGTTTTTCCTGCTCTCTTGGTAACTTCTCAAATGTGCAAACCTTGGCCTGATAGGAGCAAAAGCTCTGGGTCCATCTGAGCCCTAAACAGGTGAACTATAAAATCTCAAATTGTTGGAAGAGGAAAATGATCTCACTCTGACAGTTTACCAATGAGGAGTCAAAGGTTAAAAGGTTGACAGTTTAAGTCTTCTCAAAGGGTAGATGCAGCATATCAGATATCAGATGCTTTAGGTCAGAAGTAGAGGACATTCTAACTCAAAAATAGCTTAGAAAATAAAAGGAGTATATCAGATCTTATAAATAAAAGTACAAAGGGAAAAAGTGTTTCAAGTCTGGACTGATCTGTGTTATGGCTCTATTTTTATGCAATTTGCTGATTGGCTTAGCCCTTAGACTTCTGACTTAGGAATGATTGCAATTAATGTAGGCCTCTTATCAATGCACTTGTCACACCACACAGAAGGATAACTTTTTTTCCCCTTATTCAAGCCATGCTTTTTACCCTGAGCCAATTTGTAAGATTATTCTTACTGGCTTTAGATCAATAAGGCCCATTTTGGAGCATAGATGGGGTCAATCCATTAAAAAAAATGTGACTCTACCCAGCAAATGAACATTTGCCAAAGTGGGTAGAGCATCCAACATTCCTACTATCTCTCAACAGAAGGAGTCAATGCTCCTTCTAGATGGATATTTCTTCCTCTAAGTGTTCATGAATATTTTTACTATTGTAAGGATGTTTACATGAAAATCTCATACTCACACAGTATTTATTATTGTGATTAAAAAAAAACTACCAATCCAGCTGGGCACTGGTAGCTCACACCTGTAATCCTAGCTACTCAGGAGGCAGAGATCAGGAGGTTTATGGCTCAAAGCCAGCCCAGGAAAATAATTCTTAAGACCCTATCTCAAAAAAATGCATCACTAAAAAAGGGCTGGTGGAATGGCTCAAGGTGCAGGTCCTGAGTTCAAACCCCAGTACCAAAAAAGAAATTTCCTGATCCAATAGCTTGTGATCCTTTACAGATTAATTTCCTCTCGTGTATGGTACAGAACAATGGAGACCAAGGTCTTTGGGTTGTTTATGATTATGTTTTTTAGTGACTTTAAATTTTTCCCCTAAGAATAAACATCTTGCTGAAGTTGTCCTTAAGAAGAAATAATAGCTGTAGGTAACAAAATTAAACCAGTGGAGAAACTGAAGCTCAAAAAAATGAACAGATTCACTGATGATGTTAGTAGAAGTAATTGCATCAAAATTGAAGTCTCTTTATTTCCCATCCTGGTCCTCTTTTCAGAAAGCACATATTACCCTTTTGGCAAAATCATAGAAACCTGTTTTATGATGCTGTGATACTTAACATAAGGTGTCATTTGGCAGAGCCATGGTACACTCTTCTGAATGTTTCCGTGAGGACTTTTTTTTCTGTGGCACTGGGATATGAACTCAGAGCCTCATGCTGCTAGGCAGGCACTCTACCACTTGAGCTACTCCACCAGCTCTGTTTTGTGATGGTTTTTTTGAGATGGGGGTCTATTTGTCCAGAGCTAGATTTGAACCATGATCTTCCTGATCTCTGCCTCCTGAGTAGCTAGGATTATAGGCACTTGGCTCTGTGATGGTGTTTTGGATGACAGTCACATTTAAGTCAGTGGATTTGGGTAAAGCAGATTGCCTTACACAATGTGGCTGGGCTTCATCCAATCCACTGATTGCCTGAATAAAACAAAAAGTTGACCTTCCCTAACCAAGAATTTCCCAGTGGACTGCCTTCAGAGTTCATCTGCAACATTGGCTCTTTCTGATTGGCTAGCAGACCACCCTTGGACTTAACTTCAACTCTCCTGAGTGTCAAACCTGCTGACCTCCCCCATCAAATTTTGAACTCAAAAGCTTTCCACAATCATATAAGCCAATTAAATAAAATTTGTCTGTCTGTGTAACCTATTGTTTCTTTTTCTCTGTAGATTCTGACTAAAACAATGGTGGTTCACTCAAGAGTCCCTTTAAAAGATGAAGGCCAGTCCTTACAACTGGGCTGTCTCATAGTGAGCTACACCAAGGTTTATGACTTGAAACAACAGTTCTGTTGTTATTTCTCATGATTCATCAGCCAGGGTTGGGCTCAGTGGAATAGTTCTGCTGATCCTTCTAGAGCTCACCTGTGTGGGTGCTTTCAGCTGGACCATCCATTGGTGCTGGGCTCAATTGGCAAGGTAGGATGGTTGGAGTTCTCTTTCTCTGTGTAGTCTCAGAGTCTCTTCTTTCCATATGACCTTCCTTTACCTCTAATTGACTCTCTATGTGGTCTTGGTGGGTAGTCCAACTTCTTTCAGAGAATCTGGAGTACCCAAAAGTGCAAGCACAGCAGCTGAAAGGCCTTTGTAAAGCAGAGAATTGGAACAGGGTAATTCCAAAATCATAGTTTATTGATTAAAACAAATGAAGATCAGATCCAAGTAGAAGGAACTTAAATACTGGAAGTCCTGTTTTATTGAAGACTGACCTTATTTCATCAACACCATAGCTGAATGTGCCATTATGCAAATGTATCCTTCAATTCTATCACCACAGAAGAGAAGCTGAGGTTCACCGATTTAAAAACAATGACAGATCGTGGCTAATTAAAAAAAAAAACGTGATGAGATGGATTTCCTTTCTGGTTCACAGACTGAGTCTTATTAGATCCTAGTGGCATTTGTTCTCTCTATTTTCTCATTAGCCTTCATTAGCTTCTATCATCTCTAAACTTATCATTGTACTCTTGCTGCCCAGATTAATCTGGTGACTCTTATTGCATGATTGATTATAGCCAGATCACTATAAATAGGGAATGGAAAAGTAATTAGCCTGACCCTTCAGACAGGCCATTTCCTATATTAGGTATTAACGCTTTCATTTTGTCACTCCAGCAATCAGATGGAAGCTGGAGCTTTGGACAGTTTATCCTAAGATAGCCTTACCTCTCTGGTTGGCTTTTTACCCAGGCTCCCCTACCTGGTGCTGTCAGTAGAGCCCTGTGCAGTGTGCAATTCTCAAGTAAGCCATCTGATGATGTAAAAACAAACCTCCCCTGTGGAAGGTCATCAGGAGCCTCTGGGGGTTGCCGATGGCCGAGAGAACACAGGAAAGATTGGCTGGGGAGTGCATAGTGTAGAGGATTATGAATCAGCCTACAGGATCATGTGGGGCCAACACTCCAGGTAGCCAGAATGGCAGAGCAAGCAATGTAAGCAACCAGAACGCTCTCAGGTCTCTGCACCAAAAGCTGCCCCTGACTTAGTTACTGGGCTGGACCTTTGAGGGGTCAAGAAAGAAAGTCAAGCATTGAGGAATAAAAGACAGAAATAGCCCATTATCCAAGGCGGAGGTGCTCCAAGATTCCCAAGTTCCTGCCTAAGATTGAAAGTGCTACCAAATTCTATACTTTCTGGAGCAGCACATTGCTGTTAATTGGAACATGTTCTCTTTCTTTCTTTCTTTCTTTCTTTCTCTTGTTCTTTCTTTCTTCTTTTCATGGTACTGGGGTTTGAACTCAGGGCCTCACACTGGCTAGGCAGGTGCTCTATAACTTGACCCACACTGCAAGCCAATTCCCAGAACACGTTTCCTTTTCATGTCTTCCATCCACAAATGTGATGCCTTTTCCATCTTGCTTCCTTGCAGTACTAAGTATCAAACCCAGGGACTTGTGCATGCTAGGCAAGTGCTCTGCCACTAAGTCGCATCCTCAGCCCTTGCCTTTCCATCTTAACTAAGTACTTATCAAGCACCACATCTGTAACTTTTTCAGTGTGAGGTGAGACAGCAAAACTGGTAAGATTTTTTTTCCTTCTTCACAATTATCATAGCTCTTAGCAACCTCTTCATATGATATTTTTCTTTCCTTAATGATTCCTTTTTAAACAGTTTTTACCTTTTCACTTAAAGGGAACACAGTTTGGTTTCTTTTTAGCATATCTGAATTACAGCATCACTGCCTTGCACTTTGGAGTCATTACAAAGTAAAATAAGAGTTACCTGAATGCCATGGGATACTGCAATGGTTAGCCTAATAGTCAAGGCAACTGCCAAGTGAGTCACAGGCAGGTAGCATATACAGTGTGTATACTATAGACAAAGGGAAGATTCACCTGCTGGCTGTGCTGGGACGGGACTCAGAACAGCATGGACTTTAAAACTTATGTACTCTTAACTCCTGGAATTTTCTATTTAATGTTTTCAAACGGTGGTTGACCAAGGACAACTGAAACCTTGGAAAGCAAAACCACAGATAAGAGGGGACTACTGTGTATTTCAAACTTATTTCATGGCTCCTAGCAGAAAGAAAGTCTAGGTTTTGATCTCTGAGCCACAGGGAATAACACTTTACATGACATGAAGTGAGCGGCCTTCAACTCCTGGCCTTCACCCACATGGGAACAAACACATATGAGTTCTTCTTACCTGCTGAGCTCCATGGAGAGTAAAGGAGAGGTGACAACAAAGAATCAAGTGGGCCCTGCCCTGAGAATCTTTCAGACCAAGAGCTGTGGATGCTTCATACACTACCAGTGTTCAGCCTATCTTTGAGACTCAGTGTGCTAACTCATCATGCTGGGATGAAGTCTAGAAGATGATACTGAAAGAGGTGAGAGTTAGGCTATGTCTGAATGTTTGCGTACCCCCAGATTCACACACTGAAATCTAATCCATGACATGATAGTATTAGGCGGGAACATTGGTCGCTATTGGGTTTTGAGGGTAGAGTCCTCATTGAATGAGATTAGTGTCCTTATAAAAGAGCCCCCAAACAGCTCCCTTACCCCTTCTACCATGTGAGGACACAGCAAGAAAACACTGTCTGTGAGCCTAGAAACACCTCTCATGACATCAAATCCTCCAGCACCTTGATCTTGGATTTTTCTGCCTCCAGAATGATGAGAAATAAATTCCTGCTTTTTATAAACTACCTAGTTTATGGCATTTTGTTATAGCAGCCCAAATGGACTAAGTTGGATAGGATCAGATGTGTTTGGCAGATAAAAATTTGGTTAGATTACAGCCAGGCTATGTGGCTTGAATGAGGGAACCAAGTGCTATGCCTTATATTTACATATTCCTCCGCCTTCCTTGCCTCACCCAACCCTCACAGCATCCCTCAGCAATGAGCATTGTTATCTCCATTATACTGATGAAGAATCTGAGACGCAGAGAAGTTAAGCCATCAGCCCTGGGTCACACATCAATCAGGCTGCAAAGAGCCTGAAACAGAGGGAGCCTAGGAGGGAGGGTGCAGCATGAGTCTTTTCACCCAGAACAGTCTTCCAGCCACGTCCAAAAAGCAAAAGGGCCCTGAGTGGGTCCACCTGAAGAGGAAGACAGCTCCTTGAGAAAGTAGCCAAGAATGGCCAAGACCTTCACCACTGACCTGGGGGCAGCTGGCCATTTCCTTCCCCAAAGGGTGGCATCTGCTCAGCAGGGCAGCAGGCGAAGGAAGTGCAAATATCTCACAGCACCACATCCTAGGAAGGCGATCACAAGCACAGCTCCATGGCAACCAAACAGAGGACAAACTGCACCACTGCAGGACAAAGGCAGAGAACTAACAGCACAGGGCTGCCCACTTGCTGTGGCAGGCACGGCACTAAGTGCTCCAGTGTGACCTCCGTCAACCCTCCAGATACCAGGAGGGGTACTATTACTGTCCCCTTTAACAAAGGGAAAATGGACATGGGTGAGGTGAAAGAACTGCCTATGGAGAGAGGTGAAGGCTCTGGCACAGGATCTCACACCCATGCCTGAGTTACGACCTCCACACTGTAACTTCCCAAATGCTCATGCAACACACCCCTCAGGACAGCAGGGACCCTGAGCAAGGGACAAGCATACTGTACCACAGAATATAAGCTCCCCCAAGGCAGTCATTTTCATCTGTGCTGCTCACTGATGTAACTCAAGCTTCAAAAATAGTACCAGGCACATGGTGGACATGTAATAAATATTTGTTGAGTGAAGTAAAGAACCATAAAGCCACCATGAGATGAAAATGAGGAGCTGGCTAAGTAACTTGCTCCCACACTTTGGTCTTGTTGTCTAAAATTCAGTTTTCTTTACTAAAGTTTTCTAGTACAGTCTCTCAATAATGTCATTTTAAGTATAATGTGATTGGCTAAGAAGCCCCATCTTGGCCTTGTCTGTTTCACACAGAAGGTGAGGAAAAATGACATATTTATTGGTCCTAGAAAGCTGCTGAGAGAGAGCCTGAGAGAGACTTAGTCCAGCTGGCTGGTCTCTGTACCTTTCCTTCAACCAGCTGCATAGGCTCACCCTGGTCATCTCACTTAACCTCCAACAATGCAGCCTTTCCTTTCATGAGGGTGGATTCTTACTTACATCATGGTGGGATTTCCATCTCACCATATGTCACAGACCTTGTTTCCTGGTAAAGTTTAATATAAATATTGCATCCATTGAGGACAAAGTCCAGTGACTCTCAGTTGCTTTCTGGGACCCTGCTCACCACCCTATAGGTCAGCTCTGGTCTCACCTTGTCTCATGGTCCCAGTGAACATGCAGATAGAATCAACTTGGAATAATAAATATCCATGGGCAGTAGGGAGGGGTCCTCCCACCTCCGTGATCTGCCAAGCAAGTTTGTTTTGCTCTCAAGATAAATGAGGAGCCATGGGGTGTTTTTCTAACTGTGAATTCTTGACATTTTTCTTTAGGTGCCTAAATAAGCAAAGCTAACATTGCCTGTCTTCTCTGGCACTGCCCAGGACTGTTTAATGAATAATAGAATCACAGATCATAGTGCTAAGATGGGCCTCAGAAGTTACCTGAGGCATGTGTTTTCAAATTTTTTAGACAGTTGGGACCCTTCTTTCCTATATGAGCTTACCCTGGAGTCCACCATATTACAGTGTGGTTATCTTAATTATAGTTCAGTAGAGTACTCAACATATTCTATGAGAAAAGCTGTCCATACTGTGAATGAAGCCAGGTGGCAACCGGGCCCCTTCCTCTGCACCCTTCTTTACTTTCCTTCCACTGTGGGCCCAGACTTCACTGGGATATCTTGGGCCCCAACCAGCAGAGTTCCACAAACCCTTTTCTAGCCAGCCCACTCATTGCACTGATTGTAAGCAAAAGCCCTGGGAGGGAAAGGAACTTACCAAGGTCACAGAATGAGTTAGTGACCAAGCTGAGGCCCTCATCATCCTGACTCAGGGGTCCCATTCTCTGTCATCCACCACCAGCCCCCACCACAGTGCTAAAAAAATTACACCTGCCAGGGACAAGCATGTGGAAAGAATGCTCCTCTCTGGCTTTTTTAAAGAATGCTTCTCCCTTGACTCAGAGGGCTCCAGGCAGGTATTAGGCAAGTGTATACATGCTAATGAGCACACCTGTGTTACTAACTAAAGACAACTTTAATATAAAGTTTCAACTCCAGGATTGGGTATTGGGGTCCTAGCTTAGACACAAGACGTGATAACCAACAAAGCTGTTACTACCTTTACCTCCCACCTCTCAAGGAACCTTTAGTCTTCAAAATATGCTCTTCAATACCACAGAAAAAAATTAAACAAAAAAGCCCTTCTGTTTCAGTCTTCAATTTAGAGGAAACGGATTAGCAACACAGTTCAAAAATGACACCCTAGAAGTCAAGCTTCGACAGGCCAGAGGTCTGGGTTCACCCTGCAAGCTACTTTTCCAGGCCCCAACCACCTCAGCTGTAAAGAAGAATGTGTGTGCAATGAGCTAGAAGCTTCCTTCTAGCTCCAGCATGCCAAAAGCCTAAAAGAAAACAGTGTCCCTTCACCCTATTACCTCTGAAGAGGCAGGGAAAGAAGTGTGAACCATGCCCTGCGGTCAGTCCATCAGCCCCTGCAAAAATAAATGCTTTCACAATACAAAAACACTATAGAAATGCCTCTGATACCCAAATATCCTCACTTCAGTTGTCTTTTATTTTTCTCTACCTTCTCAGTTACCTTTCTCCTTTGCTTTAACTGCTTTAGAAATGCTGGCCATATAAAGCTGGAGCCCAAACAATTTTTCTTATTACTTCCCCACCCCCCTCCGTCTGCCTTGTTTCAGCTGGCTGATAGGCTGGTGCCAGAGACTGAAATGGGAAACTCATTCCCTGCACCACCCTCCTTCTCCTTCCTCCTCCTTGTATCCTCTTCTCCCCTTTCCCCCTCCCTCTCCTTCCCTGGCCCTCCCTCTTCACCCTCTCCCAACAGACACCTCTCCCCCCATGCTCAAAGGAAGGTCACATGGAGCCTTTGGCTGGAACACTCAGCTGTGCTCAGAAATCCTAAACACTTGTGGGCTCTGCAGCACTTGCCAGGCAGAACAGGGAGTCCTCTCTCAGGCCAGGCTCCGAGCAGGCAAGATGGAAGATGCCTTATTAGGTCATCCAGCCTGAGAAGCGGGTCAGCCTCTTTTTTCAGCTCACTGGCCCCTGAGAATGAGACTCCTGATCTGACTGTCTTCATCGCCTTTAGCTCCTAACTCTCCCCTTGTCCCCTTAAAGTAGCCAGGGTACCTCATTCCCCTCCAAACCTGGAGAGGTAGCCCAGGGAGCAACTTCTCCCCCAGCTGAATCTATTTGTCTCCATCTTCTTGATCTCCTGACCCTTGCTTTTTCCCATTGTTTCAACATTCTGTATGTTTTCCGTGTTTGTTGGGTTCCTTGTTTGTCTGGGTCCTGCACTAAAACGCAAACTCTTGTGGGAAGGCATTGAATGCATTTGGCCCATGTACATATCTCAAGTGCAGTTTCAATAAATATTTAGCAAATGACCTCCTTACACGCTAAGATACCCCTGGAGTCCATGAGCTTACTCTATGTCTCACGCTTCTTCTTTCTAGCCAGTTCTACAGATAGAGCAACTTCTACTTATGCAGAGAGGAAGAGAGGCAGCCTTGTCATTTCCTTAGCCCAGTCTACCTGTCAGGCAGTAATCTCACCACCATCTTGGGACAAGTGGACTGTTTGGAGTAAATCCTTCACTCAACTTCCTCCTGCTATGAGAAGGCAGGTTTCCAAAGTCTATGAATGATTGTCACAACTAAAGCACACTCAGAACACATCAGCAAGCCAGCCATAAACACTAGAGCCCAACTCTGAAAACCCCCATTGCAGCCTGGCCTTGGCCTACCAGCTCTGCACCAGCTTCTTCTAACTCTCACCTCTCACCTGCTAAAATCGTTCCCTAAGAGGAATCTTACAAACTCTGCCAAGCTAAGGCACAAAGGCTTAATAAGGCTTGACATATTTCCTTTCCAGGAGCAGTTATATTTTCAACAAGCAAGGTCAAGTCCAAGGCATGGATACCTGTTGGTAAATGCTCACATCTATAAGGGGGTTGGGTACTGACCAGCCAGACAGCCTGGATGCTTAATCTGAGAATCCACAGGACTCTAGCACTAGACCTTCTTTTTCAAAATATTAATTTATGTTTTCCTATAGAAATAATACATGTGTGCAAAAGTGTTATTATGAAATTACATTTTAAAAATCAAAGCATATAAAGAATCTGCCACTGTCCTCTACACATTGTATAAATTTTCTTTTTCTCTCTTTGGCATAATCATTATCATTTTTCTTACTTTCTCCTTTAGGAAAAAAATTTCAGCCCATTTTTTCCATTGAGGTAGCTCAGAGCTAATTCCTGAGTTCCTACAGAAGCATGAAAGAGCTTGTTTAGATGTAAGATCATGAGTTCCTGAGAACAGGGTCTGTGTGTGACTTTCCATGGCACAGAATAGACACTAATCAGTGCTGTGCACTGAGCGTACTTCAAGGCCTGGTTATGTCAAATGCAGCACCATAGCCAGCTATGTGTGATTTCAGGGTTCCAAAAAGGACAGTCTTTTTGAATCAGAACTCCTCCTCCATCCTTTAGCTAATACCTACTATCCCATTGTAGGACTATAGTCTTGAGTCCAAACTCTATCTACAGGTAAAAGGGCTGAAATTTCAGAAAGATCAAGTGACTACGCAATGTGTGCAGGGGCATTTAGAAGGGAAGTACTCGGCATCACAAGCAATAACTGCCCACCAATTACAATTCCTGGGAGTGACTAAAGAGCACCAGGAAGGGGAGGATTTCGAAGCACAGAGTAGGATACAAGTGGGGACTAATCAAGGAAGTAAATAAGGAAGAGAGACACCAAAAACTAACTTCATGGTTTTTTCTTCCTGGATTATTTGTATAGGTTAAGCATTCCTAATCTGAAACCCCAAATTCTCCAAAACCTGAAACTTTTTGAGAGCTGACATGATGTCACAGTGGAAAATTCCACACCTGACCTCATGTGATGGAGTGCAGCCAAAATTCAGGTACACTAAAATATTGGACAAAGTTACCTTTGGACTACATGTATAAGGTATATATGAAACTTAAGTGAATTTGATCTTGATGTTTGGGTCCATTCCAGAGATAGCTCATTATATATATGCAAATATTCAAATTCCAGCCAAAAGTGTCTTCAATTTGAAATACTTCTGGTCCCAGGCATTTTGGGTAAGCTATACTTGAGCTGTATTTAAAAAGAACATATCTAAGGATTCCACCTCAAATTCTGGTCCTTGTTAGCTGAGTGAGCAGACTAGACTGGGTTCAGTGGTCTTTGATCTTAACTTACATCATAATTACCAGTGTAGCTTAGAGAATATAGATGTGTGGAACTTACCTCCATAAATTCATATTTTAGTGGTCTTGTTAACAGCCCAGGCAATGGTAGGATTTTTTGTTTTTTAGGTTTTTTCAATGGTCCCCAACAGATTTCAGCTTGCAGCAAGATTATTTGAGTCTCTTTTTTGGTTCTAAGTTCAGACTTCACATAATTTGGGAGCCAAGAAGCTTTGTATTTGGCCAACGTTTACTCCTAGGATAGCTGCCCAGTCCACCTGCACATACCTCTGGCTTTCAGAGATACACACGTACACGCACACATCTGCATATGCCTAAGCTGTGCTCACAGAGAGCTGGATATTTCTATGATGCCATGTCATAGCTTCCAATGGTATTGCAATGTCATCATTGTTCTCTCTGTCCTTCACCTAAGAGTTTAACGAAAACATTGGGAGCAAAGATGTCCATCATGGGATAGATTTTTGACTGACCTTTTGAGAAGATGGAGTACATTTTCTGATTAGGCCCCACCAACAGCTCATCCATTAGGTAAAACTCTATGCATGTTACCGGTGAGATTGTTTTCTCCTCAGACTACTAGGGATTGTTCAAACATTGAAAAATCATTTTAAATTCAGTAAAAAGAGTGGGGGAGGTAAAAGTAAATGCAATCATAATTTCTCAGAGTGCAAAGTACTATAAGCTTCATTTTGATGAACTACTAACAGCTACAAAGACAGCAGGAATTGTTGTCTTCTGAGGCTGGAAAAGAATCAGCAGGAGCATCCTCTACTGCCTTTTCTGATCACCTCTGAGAATCTGCTACCGAACGTGTCCACCTGAGCCATGTTGGCACAAAAATATACACAGGGAAAATGAGTCACATTCCCAGAAAAGCCAGCTTTGTATTTGGGGATTGTTTTTATCCATCCCTGCAGGCCCCAAAATGCTCAAGCACTTTCTTAAGTTTATGCAAATTTAAAAATTCTCATGTTGCTCCAGAAAGTGTCCATTTCACAATATTTAGTGAAGACATGTGCTTGTATTGTGATTCTCCCATTCTTTAAGTACAAAACCATTGGCACACCACCATATATGACCTCAAAGTCCATCTGATTCTCATCAAATGTACTCTTTATAGTGAAGGGAAAAGCCAAGGCAAACTTTTACAAGGTCAGCACAGATATATCTTTGCAGGTGTCACATTGTGCTTATGAAAAATAATAGAGGTACGATTTCTAGAAAATAGCCAGTTTTTAAAGCTGCTGTGAGTTTTATGGAGGAATGAGTATAAGAAGTCAGCCCCTAGGCTATCTCAACATCTCAGCTATAACTAGGGGGCCTTGAACAGTGCAGATGTTTGAAACATACGAAGAATCACAATCCAAGAAAAGTGAATAAGGACATGGTCTGTCTCCTCACCTGGCCATATGGAAAGTGAGTTCATTTTATTCCAATTGCATTACAGTCAAATGAGAGCCTGTTGTTGCCAATGTGAAGTGCCAGAGCCTCAGTCCAGACATCAACAAAGCTATTGATTTATTACAGACCTTCAAAGCTAAAGGGAGAAGTAATCTGAGCCTGGGACTAGAGCCATCCCTTAGTTACTGTCTGGGCAGTAGACAGCTGCCTTCATGATTTAATTTGATGAGTATTGCAGCCTGACATGGTGCCTAAAATTTCCACCATTAGGGATCCCCCATTGTATTCAGATATTGTATCCCTATGGATTCTAAAAACTTTCTCTACAATATCCTTGAGTGATCATTTCTGGAGATTAGAAGCTACCTACTATATGAGGCATTCGTTTTGGAAAATTCTGCCCTGCACTAGGTTGAAGCCCTTCCTGTAATTTCCACTTGCCCCACCATGGAGTACTCTAAAATAAATTCCTCATAATGGCCTCCACATTGTAGACAACAGCTGGCAAGTCTCCTCTAAGCCACTTTTCAGACTTAAGACCTTCCCGAGCGTCTTCAGCCAACCCAAAATGACACAATTTCCAGAGTCCTCATCATTGATGGGTCTGATGGTTAAAATACAAAGGTGAACAGTCCTCCAGAAGTGGTCTTTCCAGCAAGGAAGAACTTGCTTACTTGGATGTGGTTTGTCCTGCAAAGGAACATGTGTTGGAAACTTACTCCCCAGTGCAATGATAATGAAATGTGGTGGGACCTTTAAGAGGTGAAGCCTAGAGAGAAGCGGTTAGGTCACAACTTTCCTTATGATTTCCCAGAATGGGTTATGCCTCACAGGAGTGGATTAGTCCTCATGAACTGGGCTGGCAGCTCACTCCTACAATCCTAGCTACTTGAGAGGTTTGAGATGGGGGGGCAGGGAGAATCTTTGCTTGATGCTAACCCAGGCAAATAGTTCATAAGACCCCATTTCCAAAATAACCAGATCAAAATGGACTGGAGGTGTGGCTCAAGCAGTAGAAAGCCTGATTTGCAAGCACACAGTACTGAGTTCAGTCCTCAGTCTGAGGGAGGGAGAGAGAGAGAGAGAGAGAACGGAGCCTCCCCACTTTCTCTTGCATTCCAGGCAAATCCTTAACAAATCCTTCACCATTGTATTTGTACTTTAAAGCTACCACAATTTTTCCATTACCTAGCAGCAGGCATTCTGTAACAGCAGTGCAAAACAGAGAAAAGTACAACTGCTACTGTCTTCATGGACTTATTCATTTTACTTTTCTCAGTGTATCCAAAGTCCGTTGACTTTATGATATCCTACAGACCTTACAATTAATTAACTAAAAGCCCCTGAGTTTTCATCATACAAATTCCTAATGAGCCAGGTCTCTCCTCTCCATCTACACTATTCCATCAGAGGTGGCTTTGGGGTGGAGAGCAATCCATTTTGAGCACAGAGATTATAACTAAATATGAATCTTCCTGCTGACCCTCATCTGGGCACCATTTCCCTGTATTATTCCCAAAAGATAAGATGGATTTTTTTTCTTCAAATTCTAATGGGCTGCAAATATTGGACCTTCCCTCCATTACTAGCTTCTTGCCTCTTTGGGTGTAATCTTCTTATAGTTTTGTTGCTTCTCTAGCTGGATGCGTGACTAGATTCCCTTCCTTCAGAGAACTTTCTGGAATGGGAGAGCTTATCTGCCACATCATACCTTTGCTTTTTGCCTTTTTGTTTAGACCATGACTAATGAGGCCACCTGGGCTGGCAGTTTTCACAAGCCTCAGCTCATCCTAGACTATTCCAATGGCCCATTTTTTGCATGACTTCTTGGACTGGGCAGCTCCTTCCATCTTCTTCACCATTTTACATGCAAGCTTCTTAGAGAGATAACTATGAGTCATATCTCTCTCTTTGCTGCATTGTTCCTTCTGGGACTATGCTACTCATTGAGATAATTTCTGACCAGTCCTACCCTAGATTTAGGCAGGAAGGACCCAATTGCAGGCCACTGGGTACTCAAGAATTAGCCCTACTTAAGGAGAGGCATGGCCTTTTCCCTGGGCCCCTGGGAGGTGATCTCTAGGCCTAATAAGAGGGTGTCTATTTGCCTGGGAGCTTTAGCCACTACACGGTCTAACAATGTGATTTATGATGAGGGCTGTAGGACATAGCACATCAGTTCTAACCTTCAGAGATCCCATCTCACATCTTTACAAGAGGCTAGAGGCTTAAGTTATCTGCAATAAGGACAATTCTGTGGGACTGTTCCCTGACTTTGCAGTTTGCCCAACTGCACTGCAGGCCCATAGTTTAGAGGGATAAATGTTGGTCCTTGCCCAGTTTTATCTCATCTGAAGCAGGAAATTCCCAGAGCTTAAGGTGATATGCCTGCCTCTCTACTAGATGGCACTCCTGTGGGGCGGGTGAGTGGAACTTGGTGTGTGTTCTAGGATGTCCCCACGAGTATGACTGAGGCCCTCCAGCAGTGTGCAATGACAAATGGGCAAGCTATGGAACAAAGGCCAGCATCCAGGGCCAGCTCTGTCAACATCACCTTATTCCAGCATGGAATTCCAAAGGGCTGAGAATTCTATATTTGAACCTGGCGTTTAAGGCCATAATGAAGGTATACTTTTTTCAAACCAGAAAGATAGAACATATTTTATTTTATTTAAAAGTCATTAGATTAATTTATAGTCTGTAAGAATCTAGACTTATGGTGTGTGTGTCTGTACTTGTACCCTTGGCTCAAGGCCCCAAAATGTCAGGTGTCTGTCCATTGCCTATTGTAAGTATTTGTTTTAGAGGCTTCTGCCTAGTGATGGTATCTTTCAAGACAGTCTGCCAAGGGTTAACAAAGCACCTTATCTACATGTTCTCAGAATAGCATAAAATGAGTGTAGTTGGATGTTAAAATGGGATTGCATTTGTCTTACTTTCTGCTGAGGTTCCAAAAGGCTAAGAGTAAGAGTACAAGTTTGTTAACTGTTCTCATATTCTAAATTCAACTGTTAGACCACAGTTTCAGGTTACCCTCAGCTGCACAATAAGACAGTCTAAAATTTAGCAGCAGAAAACGTTCTTTGGCTTAGATATTGGTGTAGAGTACAGAGGAAATGGCTTGTTTCCAACACTGATGTCTGGTTCTTCTTTTTGTGCCCTTTTCACGTAGCTAGCTTGGGCTTCCTCACAGTATGGTGGTCTGGGTTGTCAGTCTTTCTACATGACTGAGAGAGAGGTACAAATGCCAGAGTGTTTGAGGTTGAGGTCTGGTTCCACCGTGTCTGCTTGGTCAAGGTGAACCACAGGGCCAGTGTAGTTTCAATGAGCCAGGGCTGGAATAGCCCTCACTTCTCCATGAGTGGAGCAAGAGGCATTTTCAGGGAGAGAAGGAAATAATGGTGACTACCTCTGGAAATGACTGACAACTACCTGTTCAGAATTTGCACTGATGGAAGACTTTTGCAACCCATAATTCTAAACCAACAAAAGATTTAAGAGGTGTTATGCTAGAAATAAGAGTCTTTGGAAAAAGTTGTCAGAGTGCTGAGGCCCTTCTTCCATGCTTCTCTTTCACCTGAAGCCTCCTAAGAGGGGCTTTGAGGAGGCATCATGATTTGGTCCATTTTCTCAGCTTTGACTTTGACACTCCTCTAAAACATAGCTTGTGGCATTTGTCCCCAGCTGCACACACCAGGCCTAAGAAAAGCCACCTTTTGAACACCCATGTTCACAGCTGTACTACTCACAATAACTAAAGAGTGAAAGCAACCCAAGTGTCCATTGATGGATGAATGGGTAAACAAGATGTGATGAGCTGAGTGCAGAGAGTTACCCACCCAATCGGAGGAATCAGAGCTGTGTGCTTGGAGCCTTCAGTACTATGGTGCAACATAAATTTTCTGCAGGGCTTCAGTTCTATATCCGTGTTTTTATTTCTTGTTGCACAATTGGGCCTATGGGAAATGCCAGAGCAATAGGCCAAGCCATGCCTTTCATGAGAATCCAGCTCATCCTCTGAAGGAAGTTGCAAAGAGCCAGGAGTTGACTCTAGGGACAGTCATGGACTGACAGCACCCTATGCTCTCCAGAAGGGAGAAAGCCCTGAGAGATGGCCAGTTCTATTTGGCTTCAAGGGATCCTTCTGCAAGGGGTTGGGGTGAACATGCAGTGACTATATGCTTCTCTGTGTTCTGTGGAGCCTTCTTTGGTGACAGTAATCTGTCCCACTTTTTAACCCAACCAACTCTCTGGAATTTCATTCTTGGGAGAAGAGGTTTTAGTTATTATTATTATTTATGTAGTGGGGTTTGAATTCAGGGCTTTGCACTTGCTGGGCAGGCGCTCTACCACTTCAGCCACAAACCCAGCCCAACGATCTTTTTAAAGCTGGAATTAACCATCTCTTCCCACAATTTTCAATACTCTTTACTTTTCTGTTTAAAGTGACATGTGAACATGACCCCAATGGTCAGGCAAGATGGAAGTGCAGTCACAGTGGACACTTAGTGCTTAGTGCTGGGATGCTCCTGCATGTGAACAGGCTCTCCTGCATGCCCACAGGTTCCTGCACACGACAGGTTCCTAAATACAGAGAGGCAGCAGTAGTCGTGTCCCTGCTCAGTGCCTGCCCTTCCAGATGGAAGACTATGCACCACCAAACCCCACTCACAAGAGCACACTCATTCAGGGACTGCTTAGCCAATGACAGGATGTATATTAAGGCTGTACACATTGAGTGACAGGGACTGCAGGCTACCAAGGCAGTAAAATCAGTAGCCTGGAGGACACTGGGATTCCAAGTTCCAGGCTGCTTCTGTGAGAACACCATGCGATCAGAGTCAGACAGCAATGAGGAGTGGGGGAGATCAAGGATAAAGCCAATGAAGGCTGGCCTTTCCCAGTCTTGGCCTGGGCCCACCCCCATCTGCCTCCCTCACTACAGAGGCTCTCTTCAGCATTGGAAAGCACAGGCTGGCATCCGTTGTGGGGTCTTGTGATCCTTATCAAGTTGGGCAAGCTATGGCTGACCAGACAGTTGCATTCTGCCATGACAGGCCAAGGATTCTTATTTGGAAGGCAATATTTGGAGCGCAGATGAGGGTACCTTCCCCTTCTGGAGCTGCCAGGAGATGAAAGAGATGGAGAACAATGGCTTCCTTCTACATAATAGTGGATTTAATAATAGATCACAGAATAGTGGATCATAGAGAAGCATTCTGTATGTGAATGCTTATAATGACCAAATTCCAACTTCTTTAAGATTTTCCTCCTGCCTTCACCCATAATTCTCCCAGAAACTTATTCACTATGGAGATTTTAAATGAGACCCCAAATTCCTTGATACTGCTCCTTTGAGATGGGGACTTCATCCTTCTTTTTGATCTGGGCCAACGCGTGATTATGCTTGCCAAAAACGTATAGTGGAAGTGAGACAAGGTGCCTGTAGCCCCAGATTCTGAAACGCTGGTGCTCTTTCCAGCTGACAGTCAAGTGTGGCCCTCCAGCTTTCCCTGCACTTGCTAGACATACAATAATCAACTGTGTGTAAAAATGAGCCATCCTGGACAGCATCCTCCTGCTCCAGATGTTTCAGCCCCAGCCCTTGGAGTTACCCACCACTGTGGAGCAGGAACAAGTCACCCATGGCCAGCCCAAGTTCCCCTCTAACCACCCCAGGTCATAAGATGGCAGGGCCATTTCCAGGTTCTTCTATACACAGAGTCAAAAACTAGGACACTTCCTCAAATTAGAATTAATACCGAGTGTTTCTTTGGTTAAATAAGTGGTAAGGGACAGGAGAAAGCGCTTGCCTTAGCCAAGAGCCAAGTACATCAGAGGGGCTGGAGGGAGGCGCTGCAGCTCCAGGCTGGATGAAGCCCAGTTCCAAGGTAGCCTCTCACTTCCCTAGTCTGCACAGAGCTTCCCGGAAGGCAGCCTGGCCCTGGAAAACCTCCCGAGCCAGACTCAGAAGCAGGCAGTGGCATCAGATTCCCTTTCTTTGTGTTGCATCTTGGATCTCCCTGGAGATGAAAGAGATGGGGAACAAGGGCCTTCCCGCTACTAAAATGGACCACAGCATGTGTTTTCTCAGAGGCATGGGGAAGGGCAGGGAAGGAGAGCCACATATGAGGAAGTTTACAGGGCAACCTAGGGGTTCCCTCAGAATTCCTCCATAGGAAGGAGGGACAATATTACTACTGATTGCTTGTTTTTTTTCCAATGGGAGGCAGAATATACACAACATAGGAGCTGGTGGTGGCAGCCAGCATTCATTTTGCAGTTGGCTTTGATTCTATGTGCAATATACATCTTTGAGGAGATTTGGGAATGGTGTGAAGTATGGAAACTCCATCAGGGTCTTTCCAGATTGGGGGTTTCACATTTGTCAGTTTATGTGATGGACTCCATAGAACAGTTGTGGTAGATGTGTTATAATTATGGTTGAGTTGTTCAAGACCACACAGTTATGTAGCAGTCCCAGGGTTTAGACTTCAAGTTCCTTGATGGCAAGCAATACACACAGATTCTAGTTCTGTTATTGAGAAAGTCAGTTAACCATAAAGGGAATTCATGGGCAGAGTTTGCAGGAACACATGGAATTTAAAACTAGGCTTATAGAGGACAGGAAGAGAGAACTTTCTTGGGGGTTTTAGAGCTTGCTGCTAGGCTTATCCAAGTACCACCACTTGAATGAAATGAATAAACTCCTGCATCTGTCTTTTCCTCACTCACTTCCTTGTCTCCCCACACACAAGGAGAGATTGTGATTCAAATGCAGAAAGGAGCCTGGATTAGGAAGAGCTCACAAAGGGTGGCTTAGTAAAATGGATATCCCTTAGTTAGAAAGAGGTGTGGTACTTAGACTAACAGTCTCATAGACAGGAGCTATTCCACCCTTTTTCCTTCAAATCAGAATACTATTACCCAAGAAAGTAGGATGGCTCCTGGAAGCACGCGAACAACAAATGGTCACTTTATCAGCACTACTCAATGCCAAGATCAGATCCTTCCTTCTGCCTTAGCTCCACAGGGGACGCTAGGTGTCAACGTGATTTGTCCCCCAAAGGCTCATGTGTTGGACATTTGGCCCCCAGTGTGATAATGTTAGGAGAAGGTGGGACATTTGCCAGATGCTGGTGGCTCAAGCCTATAATCCTAGCTACTCAGGAGGCAGAAATCAAGAGGATCACAGCTCAAAGCCAGTCCTGGACAAACAGTTTGCGAGACCATATCTCAAAAATACCCCACACAAAAAAGGACTGGTGGAATGGCTCAAACGGTAGAGCACCTGCCTAGCAAGCATAAGGTTCTAAGTTCAAAACCCCAGTACTGACAAAAAAAGGTGTGTGGGAGGGAGATGGCAAGACATTTACGAGGGGGCCTAGTGGTAAGTATGCAGGTCAATGTCAGAGCCTCCCTCAGAAGGAATTGATATAGTTTGCATAGGACTTTGCAAGAGGGTTTCTATAAAAAGAGCTGTCCCCTTCCCTCTCTTTGGTTTCCTTTCTCACCATGTGATCTCTCCCATGCTCCCACCTTTGTGATTTTATCCACCATGAGGTCTTCACCAGAGCCAAGTAGAAGCCAGCACCATGCTCTTGAACCTTCAGGACTGTGAACTGCATAAACCTCTTTTTTTTTATAAAGTATCCAGCCTCAGATACTTCATCATAGCAACGGAAAGCAAACTAACATAAGGGACTTCATACTCCTTCAATGCTCTGTGTCTATGACAATATTACCACTCTTCATGGTAGATGTTTCTACCAACAGGGAAGAATTTCTAAGGAATTCCACAGGGGACTTCTCCTCTGAGCCAGGAGTGGCCACAGATGGAAAAAACATCAAGCCCAAAGCAGATTGGAATTTCATGTTATTTACTACCTTCTGCATTGCTCTCTGTAAGACATTTTTGCCAAAGCCAGAGGCTTGATA
The DNA here is from genome assembly GCF_047511655.1 of Castor canadensis. Taxonomy (NCBI): domain Eukaryota; kingdom Metazoa; phylum Chordata; class Mammalia; order Rodentia; family Castoridae; genus Castor; species Castor canadensis. The sequence continues at coordinate 53,111,447 of NC_133400.1, forward strand.
ACGAATGCAATAAATGTAGGGCAAAGACTGATTTAATGTAACAATGTGGGATGATGATGTAATGTATGCAGTAAACAAGAGAAACTATTGAATTATAAATAATCTTTTTATGGCAATCTTGAATAGGTCTGATACCAGATGTATAGTAAACACACTTAATGGAAATTCCTTTCCTTTGAAAAGCTGGGAAGTGATCTATAATATAGTTACATGTGTGCTGCTCATGTGGGCTTTATGTGACTTATTTAACTCTTCTTTGGTCACCTAAATAGAATAGACCTAGTTAAGCCTTCTCTGGTTCAGTGCTACAGAAAATTTGAATCACTTCGCTACATGGAGTTCAGAGATTGGCCGACTGTTCTGTGAATCTAAATTTCACTGACACAGAATGAAGCATCACAACCAAAGAAGTACAGAGTCCTTTCTTCAATCTGTGATTTTGAAGAAATCTAGAAATTTCCCTCACTTGGGAGATAAGTCTTTTGGAGAGAACTTCAGAGAATTTGGAGGGCAAAATTTTTAATAGACTGGTTCATGACACCTTCTAAAAAGGCCAACCTAGACTACTTTCTCTGTCTCTGTGATCCAACCTTATCCCATTTCCTTACCTTTCCCACATAAGGTAACCACCATCCTGGAGCTCATGTTCAACATTTTCTTGCTTTCTTTTTTATACATTATCTCATCCATATGTCTCCTAGGAAAATATTTTTATGTTTATATTTATCATTTCAACCTCTGTCAGCCATCTTACCTGAGATAATCAACTTATAAAGAGAAAAGTTTTCTTCTGACTTAGTTTTGGAGATTCCAGTCCATGGTTAGCTGGTTCCACTGCTTTGAGAATGTGGAGAGGCAGTACACCTTGGCAGGAATGTGTGGCAAAGAGAAACTTCTTACCTCATAGCCAAGGAGCAGTAGAGAGCAGAAAGAAGGGGCAAGAGTCCCATAATGTTCTTTAAGGACAAATGCCCAATAACATAAAGACCTCCCACACAAGGTTCCACCTGCTGCAGCCTCCAACGACACTAGTACCACCTCCTAACAGCACCCCTCTGGGTGCGGACCAAGCCTTTAACACATGGACCTTTGGGAGATATTCAAGATCCAAACCACAGCAAGCCAAAATTAAACTAGCTCACAGGTAGAGGGGCATATTCATTATATTATGATTTATTCATTCTTGAGTGTCTTAAATCGTTGATACGTTTTTAAGATGATGAAGTTGGATTTTCAGGTTTCTGAAAAATTATTTCTAAAAATTTCTCTGAACATTTTTATAAACTGTGGAAGAGGAATGGTGGTTTTAAAAATTAATGTTCAGGCATATCTGTAAACAGATGTTTTTCAAAATAACATCATGTGGGAAAAATTTGGCTCCTTAAACTGCGATTTCTACAGAGTTCATTTTAAAAATCTTTACAAAATAAGGAGCTAGATGTGGTGGTACACACTCGTCATCCCTGCTGCAATAGGAGGCAGAGGAAGGTAGGAGGATCACGATCCAAGGCTGGCCTTGGGCAAACTGCAAGACCCTATCTGAAAAATAACCATATCTGAAAAATAACTAAAGCAATAAAGGACATATGGTATGACTCAAGTGGTAGAGCACCTACCTAGCAAGCATGAGGCCCTGAGTTCAAATCGCAGTTCTGACAAATATATTTGTCTTTGTATACACATTTATACATTTGTATATGTATATATGTATTTGTATTTATAAATACACATATATACATATATATTTATACATATACACATGCCAATGTGGGAAGAGATTCCACTATAAAAGCATCAGGCTTATCATCCAACAAACAAAAGTTTTAAACTCAGAGAGAGAGCCCATGCCAGTATTTTAATGCTTGTCCTCCCTCTCTGCTTGCTTTCTCTTCCTCCCTGCCCCCCCCCCTCCCCCACTCAGGCTTCTCCAGAAGCCAAATCACTTCTAGAGTCCAGAAAAGCACGTCCCAAACATGCATCCATTCTGTGGTGCTGTATGCTCAGCTTGCTGCTCCTCCAGGGAGAACTCACCCTTCTGAAAAAGACTTGTTCCCATCGTGGAGGATAGTGCTAGCTGCCATAATTTTCAAAGACCTGGAAGGGGAAGGGAGGGAATCAGACATGATTACCTGAGTTGAGAAATCTGGGAAGTTGAGAGGATACAGTTAAGTAGGTTTCTGTTTTAAAAGTCATTGTGATAAAATTCAGGTGTTTATCCCCAGCCACCCCTTCCTCTCTTGTACATCTCTATGGAGAACGTCAATAAAGAGAACTCATCTTTTCTGGGACCAACAGTACGGCAGGCACAAAATTAGGTATTGTATGATGTTTTCTTATTTAGACCACAAACTTTTACAGTAGGCAAGATGTTACACTATGGATGTGGAGAGTCCCCAAAATCCCATGTGTTGAAGACTTGGCCACCAGTCTATGGTGTTTTCCGGAAGTGGTGGAACCTTTAGGAGATTGGGTTTAGTGGGAGGAAGTTAGGTCATTGGGGGGTGCTCTTAAAGGGGATATTGGGACTTTGGCTACTTCTCTCTCTCTTTCCCCTCCCAGGTCCCATGAAGTTAAAAGGCCTCTTTCCACCAGGTGCTCCCACCATGATGTGCTCTATCACTACAGGCCCGAAGCCACAAGTGACCATAGGCTGAAACAACTGAAAGAATGAGCCAAACTAAACCTTTATTCCTTTTAAGTTGATTCTGTCAGGTATTTTTCTCACAGTAATGGAAAGCTGTCTAGCCTACATAGTTATTCCCATTTTACAGTTAAAGAAGCAGAGACTTGAAAAGAACATCTTCCATGCAAGATCTCACAGTTTGTCATTTCGGAGTTAGAATGCTCACTCATCTGTCTCTGACTCCCATGTCTCTCCCTGAACACTTGCTTTCCTGAAAGAGTTACCTCTTTCTCTTTGCCCAGAGAAGATAAGGAAAACACTTTGCTTCCTGATTTCTAAAGTAAAGAGAAAGAATACTTACTGCTTCTGACCAGAATTGCCTTCTCAACAGTGAGGGGCAGAATAACCTTGGCTTTGCTCCTTAGAGAGCTACTGAATTCAGTTTTCCCCAAGTATCAAGGCTCTACCAGAAGACAAGCGAATGACAAACCACAAACTGCATTACTAGTAACTCACTTCGATAGCTACTGGGCCTCATGGGTCCATCTTGGTTCGGACTGGACTGATGTTCGTAGGACCCTCTGTTGAACAAAGCAACTAGAATTTGCATATGATATATACAATGTACTTCTGAACCTCCAGGAACTTTTCCCATGCTGCAATAGGATTTTACCTCTTTATCATATTCCAACTTTATCCCACAACCTTGGATAGGATTAAAATGGGATTCTATTATCTGTTATTCCAGACAGACTGGAGCAGTCTATCAGTCAATTCCATATGGTGGGAAGACTGTCTTTTTGGAGCCTTATCCTGACAGCACTGTCTATCCCAGTCACTAAGTTTTGCTGCAGCTAGACAGAATACTCAGCTGTGTTTCAGACTAAAGAGTGAGAGGGTGATAGGAGAAGAGGGGTGAGCTGGAGGAGGAGAGACAAAGGTGAACTGAACTACTTCCAGAGTTCCTCAACTGACAATGACAGTGTTCCTGTGGTTCATTGTGGACCTGTCCTTTAGCCAGAGCAGCTGGGGTGCTGCCCCAAGCAAACGCTGCCCTGGCCCCTGCTAGGAGGGTTGGGAGTCCTGGTTCAGAATTATCTTAGGACAGCATGTATCAATGCTCTGCTAGAAACAGCAAGAGGCTCACAACCATGAGTCCAGCTTGGAATCAAGACCTGTTTTCCATTCCTGCCTGCCAGGGCCCCTCAGTCATAATCCTGGACAGCCCTGCAGAGGCCGCCCTGGCCCATCCATGAAGAGCTGGCTTGTGGGGGCCGAACTCATGAGGCTTTAGTAGCTTGGGCCAGCAGGGAGGACAGCCAGACTGCAGCCTTTTTTGTCCCTGGCAGCTGAACTAGGCTCTGAGCTACTTCCCAGATGGACACCTCCTCTCCCCTCCCCCAGGTGGCTTCTATGGCCACCCAGCCTTGCTTCAGGCTCAAGCTGTGGATGGAGAACAGCCAGCAGGCTGAACTTACCCAAAAGAGGACTTCTTGCCTTACTCCTGACCATGCAAAATTTTTTTTAATCCCTCTGAAAAATCTCTCCTGGCAAAAGTGTGCAGATGTCCAGGGCCTCCTCTCTGGTCCATTCTCAAGCAACACCTTGAAAAGCATTAAACCCAGATGGTACACAGACAAACAACAAAAAACTAGGGAGTCAAATACTTTCTTTCCTTGTGAAGCATGTCTTTCAGATTTTAACGCACGTAGGAGTGACAGTGGTCCTGTGCCAATGCAGATCTGACTCTGCATTTCTGGTGAGCTCCCAGTAATGTCCAGGCTGCTTCTGGACCACACCTTAGGTAGCAAGGGTCTAATCCATGACAGTTTTCAATGTAGGCTGTTTCACCAACCACAAATATCTTGTAAGCTATATTGACGTTTATTCCTTTGTTCATTTACTTATCATTCCAAGATGTGTTGACAATGTACTGTGTGGCTTCTGTGCTCAGCCCCAGGCACTTGGACACCCCAGCTACAGACCTGAAGTGCCCAGCTTTCTCCTATGAGTCCTTCAACAAACCTCCCTCCTGCAGTGAGCTGTCTACCCAAGTGAGGCAGGCACAGAACAAGTAGTTTTAATCAGAGCATGTATCTTCAGTTTAAAATAATTCAGATCATGACACATAGAAAATAAAGAGAAAGCGTCCCAAATTCCATACACCAACAAACAGTAGCAGTTTTGTGTATGTTATCCTATACTTTTATAATACTCAAGCCTGTCTATGTGTTCATATTATGAAGATAAATCTATTACGGTCTACCTACTGAATAAACTTCCTTTAAATAAAATACAGACATATTATAGATAATTTTGCATTAATTTCTTTCTATCTTAGTATGTTTGTGCTGCTATAACAAAATACCCAAGCTGGGTAATTTGTAAATGATAAAAATTTATTTCTTGTAGATCTGGATCCTGTTAAGTGTTCCTTTTTCTTATTGATTCTTAGGAGCTTTTACTATTCAATCTACATTCAACCTTTCAAAATTGACAAATGTATTGTAAATGACTCTTTCTGATTAGAGGAAGCAGTATAACTTACTTTAAAAGATGAGCTTTCTATATCAATAACATGGTACCACTGGGAGAATGAAAATAATACACATAAAATTTTTATTACAGGACCTGGACTTAGTGCTTTTAAAAGTTACTTCTAGTAAGAGTCTGCTTGCAATAGCCTTTACAATACTTTCTGGGGTGAAATACTATGTGAGAGTATTTAGTTAAATAGTCATCTTGATACTTTGTCATGTTGGGATTGAGCTAATAAAGGTCATATTTGCAAAAAGGTTATCATTATATTTTTGATTATCATCATACTCTCCTATGCTTACTGGATCTCTCTCTTTTCCTCCCTCTCTCTCTCTTCACATTCTCCTCCCCCTCCCAAGCTCTCCTGTGGCCTCTGTGATAATCATGATCCTCCATAGCCCCTCCAGTTCCCGCCTTCTCTCCCTAGTGCAGCCCTCTACCTGCTCCACCCCGCCACTCACACAGCCGCAAGCGGTCCCCTCACACTACAAACTCCCTCCCTAATCTTAACTTACAACCTGGCTCTGCAGGTGGCCAGCCATGAAGAGCCCACGTGTCAGTGTCTATGCACCTGCTATGAACATGCTGCACTCATGATTTGGATGACACGCACCACTTCTCTCCTCCCAGGCTTCTCGCACCTGTGATTCCCCTTTGTCCTGAGGGGTCAACCGCTCCCTCACTCCCGCAACATTCCCATATAAAGAATGCAGTGTCTTTAAAGATTACCTGTTTGTAAAGAACCCACATAGACCTACCTCTCCTTTCCTCTATCCTTCTTGCTATGAAAATTCCTCAAATGGGTTCTCCTGTTTTCCTTCTCTCTCCCTAGCCACTCTGCTCAACCTTCCTCTCCCTTGCCAGTATCCTGCACCCCAGTACCTCCATCAAGTTTGCATCACTCTGGCTCTCAGTGACAGCAACAATCCATTTCTACCGTGTAGAAAATGTGCTTCCTTTCCAGGTTACCTTCCTATCTTCCCAACAGCTCTTTCTGGGTCTCTGTTGCAGTTTGCTCCTTTTCCTAGCTGCTAAGTCATGAGGCATCCCAAGATGAAGTCCCTTTGCCTTCTTCACCCACAGGTCCTAAGGCCTCCATCCAAACGCCTGCTTTGAAATACTGTACCTTAGTAACTCTTATAAGCCTAGCTCTCATCCTAATTTTTCTCTGAAGTTCACACCCACTTATTCAGTTCTCTGATTAACATCTCCACTTGGGTTGCCTAACGAGTATCTCAGATTTAATGTGGCCCAGAGCAGGGTCACTGTATACTGTTGTCCAAATGTGCACTGCCTAAAGGCAGCTGGCCAATGGGACAAGCGGGACTGAAATCCACCCCGTGTTAGTTTAGCCAAGCCATGAGCTCTGGGGTGGGGCTTCATCCACCCTTCATCGTGGAAATAGCACCTTTTTCTATAGGGAGTGTCTTTTCCTAATTTTCATAAAATGTGGTCATAGGTCTGCTGTGGCCCTGGCAAAAATACAATATTGATTTTTCCTTACCCTAAAGCTACTACTGTCAGTATATGGCACCATTCATTTGAAAAGGAAGAGGACAAAGATGAAGAGGAGTATGAGGAAAGGCAAGTGGGGGTAGAAGGGAAGAAGGAAGGAAGGAGGGAAGAGAGGAAAGGAAAGAGAAAGAAGGGAGAAGTCTAGTTTTCTTGTCTCTTTGTCTTATCCAACGTAATTCCCAAGTGCATCCTGAATCTGTCCACTTATCTCCTTCTGCTACACTGAGCCCCTATCACCTCTGGTCCCCTGCAAAGCCTCCAACTCATCTCCTGAGTGTCTCTCCTACCCTCTGCTCTGCTTCCTCCACTGCACACACAGGTGCTTTTTAAGACACATAATATCTCACTACTCACCTACATAAGATCTTCCAAATTCTTCCAACTCAACCAGAATCACATCCAAACTTTTGCCTACAGATTAGAACTTTTCTTATTTATTTTCTACCACTATTCACTAAGTTTGCTGAACTCCAGTCACACTGGCCTCCTTCCTGTCTCAGGACCTTTGCACTTGCCATACCTTCTAAATCTTTGAACAGCCACTTCCTTCCCAACAGTCAAGTCTAGTATATATGTTACTTTTTCAGAAAAAAATCTGGTCAAAACCATATCACTTTCTGTCTCATTTCTCCATTTTATTTTCTTTATTGCCCCCTAAACTTCCTGATAAACTATCTATGCTTCCTTATTGGCAATCTGTCCCAACATCTCACCCCATCAGTTCTGGAGGTCTCAGATCTCTTTGCCCTGTTCATGTTCTGTCCCCCAAGGTCAGTGGCAGTGCCTGGTACAAGGCAGGTGCTCGGTGAGTTGACTAATCAAGTGGCCTGGAAAGTAAAGGCTGAAAAGATTGCAGGTAGACAGAGGAATGGAGAAAATATCAAGAATCAAGAGAAGGAGAAACCAAGGAGGCAGGAAATGAACACAGAAGCTCCTGGGTTGGGGGGGGATAGACCCCACAGAAGAAATAAATTTGGAACTGGGCACCACAGGGCACCATCCTCTGAGTGCAGACCCTGCCTTCCACATTACCAGGCTTGGTGTTCTCAGCCCCACCATGAGGAGCTACAGATTTGCAGCTGTGGGATGAAAGTCATCAGATGGACTGATGCCTGCTGGTTCTTACTCTGCTCCTGCCCATATGAGGGACCACAAGATCAGTGAGGTTAGAAGAAAACAAGGCATTAAGAGCTACATTCATGCCAGGCTCCGTGTCCTTCTCACCCAACACTCCAGGTGTCTGCTTCTTTACACGTGCTGAGTAGGACGAGGAGCTTTGAAAAGAGAGTTCAGTGCTGTTCGGTCATTTGCAATGAAGCCAAATGGGGGCCTCCTGCAGTTAGACAAAGAAAGGCCAAGACCTCTAGCCCTGGATGAGTCCTAACAGCTGTTCTCTTACTACTTTTTCCTTGCTTTCTCTCAGTTGAGGAGTATAGCTCTTTGACCAGCTGCATGTACATATTTTGCTTTTACCAGAAAGATCCAGTATCTTCGAAAGTAACATATACCTGATGAGATAGAAGAGGTGACAGGACTCCTTCCCTACAGAGATCCCACCAAACAGGAGACCTGTGTTGGCAGCAGTTGCTACTTCAACCTTGCTATTCAGCCAATAAGTGACCTACTCCATATCATCAATGATCAAATGTGAGGATTATTGAGATGGGAGGAAGGACCAAGAAGGGAAGAAGAGAGATAGATACAGGTGGTAGAAACAAAAATATTTCAAATTCATCACCCTTTTACCCACTGATAAATCAGCTCACTCTGAACATGCTTATCTCAAAAGCCATCTGAGACCTGTTTCTGTGCCCTCAGGAGATAGATTGTTGTGGCAGGCATAAGCTGACATCACCAGGCCAGAGGGGCTCTTTGCCAACTTCCTGTCTGCTTGATTTATCAGGGTTTTGCCTGAGCACGGGTCTTGGGAGCAAAGTATGTTGTAAAGCACACCTGCATAAACTCTCACAGAAAACCTGGAGAATCTGCCCTGCCCCCGTCAGGATTTTCCATATCAAGCATAGGTTTTATTTCTTCACATTTCTTTCCTAGGTTTCCTTCGAATTGCGTGTGAAATCTTGCAGGGCTGAATTAGTTGAACCTTGCAAAGAAGTCGACACAAACCCTAACCTTGTATGGTCTTAAGCAAGGGAAATGACTTGCAGAACACGGAACAGTGACTGCCCAGATAAAAAATTATTTGGATGGCAGGGACTTAAACAGACTGTGCTGCAGACCACATGGTTTACAAAGGAGAGACTTGCTAATTGAACAGCATTGCTCAGCGATGGACCAGAGCCCAGGGAATAAATTTAGCTAGAATCTTAGTCCTTACCCTGTGCTAATACCTAGCACACAAGACAGGGCTCTTTCTATCCCAGTGCAAAGGTGAAATGCAGAAAAGATCAATGTTGCATTTCTCTGAAATGCACACTTGGCACCTGTGCCAAGTGAAGGCCTGAAGGCTAAAAATCAAACCTTTGTCTTGTCTTACCCATTGTTACGGATCAAGTCAGAAATTCCCCCCCTCCCCAAAAGCACATTTATTAGAAGGCATGGTGGCCAACTAATAGGGCTTTTGGGAAGTGATTGGATCACAGAGCGCTAGCTCATCAGCGGATTAATACAGTGACAATAATCTGATAGTGTTATTGGGGCCTAGTTGGAGGAAGTAAGACATCGAGGGTGTGCCTTTGAAGGGTGTGTCTTCTCCCTCTCTCTCTCTCTCTCTCACTTTCCCAGCTGCCGTGAGGTGAACATCTCTGCTCCATCGGCCTCCACAACACCCTCATCACTGTGATGCTCTGCCCCATCAAAAGCCCATGCAACAGGACCAGCCAACTCTGGAATGAGATGTTTTAAACTATGAGCCGAAATTAGACTTTCCTCCTTTAAATTGTTTTTCTCAGTATTTTGTCACAACAACAACAGCAATAAAAAAAGTATGTGCCCAGTATTTCAAGAACTCAATCGGCAATCAATTTACTAATATTTATAACTTGCACAAATTTCCCCTTGCACAAGTTCAAGGGAACTTGGCATGAACATTTCCTTGCTCATTCACCAAACCAGCTCATGTGTCATTCCAAAATGTATGACTCTCCGAGTTACAGACATGAGGGAATCTGTGCTGGCTGTCCCCTCACTGATAGTTTGGGTGTCCTCAGCTGATCTTAGGCATCCCCTTCCTCACTCTCTGCTGCCTAAGAATATTTCTTGAAGCTGTGTTCTTCTCTCAAGAGCCGACATTCTCAGGAAAAGGGGACAGCCCTTCAGGGTGACATGTGTTCAGGGCTGGAACAACTGCCACCATATTTTGATCTCACTGCCCCCCTCATCTCAGCTCCCTGTCACTTGTGCTCTCACATCACTTGGCTTACATCTCACTGTGTCTAGCACTTCTCAGAGTCGCAGAATAAATTCATTTACACATTTGGAATGCAGGAAGCTTTTAAGGAGCCCACAGCACATCATATATTCCAGGACTTTCTAATACACACAGCCACTATGTGGGAGGCTTTGGGGGTGGGGCACTCAAATAGATGTTGTCTTTCCTATCCAGGTTGATGGACATAAAAAGACATGTATTTTTGTGCTTTAAAGTCAAATCTGTAGACCCTGGATGGAAGCATGGATATCTAGAGAAATTGCTATTTTCAAGTCTAGGGCAGGAAATCAAAAGAGGTTCTGAGACACTCCAAAGCAAGGAAGCCATCAAAGACTAAGGATCATGTGAAAAAGACACTGGATCCAACATGAAAGGACTTCCACAGGTCCAAAATGGAACCAGGGAAGCATAAAAAGGATCAGTTGAGTGCAATTGAAACACATTGCCTATATTAAAACTTGAAAGTTCATCACTGCCACCATCACTTCAGAGTCTTTTTCTCCACCAAAAAACAAACACTTGAATCTAAATCAAATCAAGCCTCTCTATCTAAGCACACAAGAAGGATGGGGCCTAAAACAAGAAGGTGAATGATGCCATGAGGAAGGAGACAGACCAATCCAGAAAGTGCGACGTTTTTCAAGATAAGTTATCCAGTCTCAGACATCAATCAGAGGCATAAGGGAGCAACAAAGGCATCTCTAGTTTAAAAGAGAATTAAGAGACACAACAACCTGAAGCAAATTGTAGACCGTATTTTGCTTCTACTTCGAACAATCCAACTTCAAACAGATGTTTAACAGTTGAGCCAATTTCATCAAACTGGGTTTAAGATGATAACAGGTCCAAAAATATATATTTTTGAAAGCAACAATCACAGAGCTGGGCACTGGTGACTCATGCCTATAATCCTAGCTACTTGGGAGTCAGAGATCTGCAGGATCACAGTTTGAGGCCAGCTTGGACAAAAAATTTCACTAGACTCCAAATCAACAGAAAAAGCTGGGCGTGGAAGTATGCACTTGTCATGCCAGCTACTTCAGGAAACACAAATAGAAGGATTGCTGTCCAGACAGGTCTTGGCAAAAAGTGAGACCCTATCTCAAAACCGACCAAAGTAAAAAGGGTTGGAGGCATGGCTCAGACTGTACAGCACCTACTAAGCGAATAAGAAGCCCTGAGTTCAAACCCCAGTACCACCAAATAACAACACCACAATCACACAGCTAGTTAGTGACAGAGCTGGGATTCCAACCCAGGCAGTCTGAGTTTGAACCTCAGCTTTGACCTCTGCTACCTTCTTTCTCCTCTTGGCTGGAAAAAAAAAAAAAAAAAACCCAAGAAGAATAATAGTAGTTACATAACAGGGCTGCTGTAAGGACTAAATCGTTGTTATTGGTCCCCTGGGATAGAGAGATCATTTTCTGACCAATGAACCAGTGAAGAGAGTAAATTTTGCAAATTAAGTTCCAGGCATGACTCTCAAACTGGAACAACCATTTGCATTTATTTAAATAAATCCAAAGTGAGGTAGCACAGCACCATTGTAAAGCATTTCTCAGGAAGAAGCTCTCTTAATGTGTTTATATTCAATGGAAGCCAAGAAGGGCCACTCTGACTTCATTTCCACAACTGATATCTAAGTAGTGTCTAAAGGTTCCTAGCAAAGCTTCCTGAGTCCTAGGAGCTTACAAAATAGGCTTATGTACTTGAAAGAGTGTGCACCCTGCTCCAAACGCCCTTTGCCCTACTTGAGTGTTAGCAAACAGAGCCTTGTGGCTATTTGTCCACTAAGGCATGCTGACCCCTCAAAGGCATGAGCTATTTCAACTCTGTAGGCTCCATACTGAGAGATCTAGTAGAATCCATTGTCTGCAGTGAGGGTGTCTTTAAAACAACATCAAGAAAATTGAAGCTGCTGGAATTGCTGCAGTGGGGTTCTGATATCTCGTATTATAGAAATTGATGCTGCTCAAATAAATGTTACATTGAAAAAAGATGATGAATTTTTTGACAGTACTGGAGAGTGAAACCCAGGGCCTCGTGCATGCTGGCCAGGTGTTCTACCACTGAGCTACATCCTTAGTCCCTGATGGCAAGAATCATTAAGTGTGACAAAGTCCTCGTGGTTAAGTAAGAAAATGTCTCTGTTTTTTAGAAATACATACAAGAGAATGCAGTGATGAAATGATACCAAGTCTTCATATCAAGGGGTTTCACTACATCATCATTTCTTCTTTTACGTATGTTTAACATTTTCATAATATCAGAAATGCATAAACTGATGAGGCGAGGTGATACACACCTATAATCCCAGCTACTCAGGAGGTGGAGAATGGTGGATGGAGGACCGAGGCCAGCCCAGGCAACAGTGTGAGATCCTATCTGAAAAAAAAACTAAAACTAAAAAGACTGGGAGTATGACTCAAGTGGTAGAGCACGTGCCTAGCAAGTGTGAAGCTCTGGGTTCCAAGCCCAGTATCTTAAAAAAGAAATTTAAAAACTGAAAGCATTTAAGATGAATCTTTCCAGAATTAAAAATGATAGTGAGAACTAATTATTATAGTACCTAACTTTGCATTTTGCTTTAAATGTTAAGTTAGAAATTGTTGGCCAAGGCCAAGAATAGTGGTGAACAGCTGTAATCCCAGGTAGTAGGGAGAGAGAGGTAGGAGAATCATGGTTCAAGGTCAGACCTGAAAAGATGCAAAACCCTACTTGAAAAACAAACTAAAAGCAATAAAAGAGCTTGAGGCGTGGTCCAAAATGTAGAGCACTTGCCTAGCAAGCACAAGACCCTGAGTTCAAATCCCAGTACCACCCCCAAAAAACGTTGGTCAAGTTCATTCTTTCTCTTTTATGAGTTCTAATAGGGAAGGTCACATAGCAGTCAGAAGTATAGTAAAGCTGTGTGCCAGTGGCTCACACCTGTAATCCTAGGTACTAAGGAGACAAAGATCAGGAGGATTTCAGTTCAAAGCCAGCCTGGGCAAATAGTTCGTGAGACCCTATCTTGAAAATACCCATTACAAAAAGGGCTGGAGGAGCGGGTCAAGAGGAAGGCCCTGAGTTCAAGCTCCAGTAACTGCAAAAAAACAAACAAACAAAACAAAAAGAAGCACAGTAAAAATATAGAATTCATGAATGTCATTACATGCACCACCCATTAAGCAGACTATAGAGCCATTTTTAATGTTTTGTAGTCACTGGTGACTATTGGAAAGTTCTTGCAGGGTCCTGAAGCCGCCGGGCAAGACAGGAAATAAGAGCCCCCAGAGAGAATCATTTGTAGAGACTATGCCTTCTAAAGGGGCAGACTCATGTCTGAGTGGCAAAAATTTCTGGGAGAGCCCCAAAGGGAAATGGGGACGTAATTCTGGGACTGTGCCAGTTACTGCTATGACCCAAGAATTTCAAACTCCTGAAGATTCACACAGCCACGTGCCTAATCCTGTCTGGGGAAACAGGAACCAACATGTTGCCCTGATGTGTTTCTCCATCTCCCATTCCTTCTCCTGGTATGCAGCTCCAAGAGAGAACCCTGCCCACCCATCAGTGTGTACTAAGACATGGAGAATAGGGGAAAATCAATCAATCCATCAATCTCGCTTTCTCATAAGCCACTGAGATTTAGAGGGTTTTGTTACTGCAGCATAGGCTACCTGATAACTTACTAACACAATGTTCAAATGGTGTGAGCATTACATTTATGGGGTTTTTTCTTTTCATTTCTTACATTTGTTTTACTTGGTAGTCTCTCTCTCTCTCTCTCTCTCTCTCTCACTATATATATATATATATATATATATATATAATAACTATAATAATAACACTATAATAACATTATTTCTTAATGATGATTTAATGACTTTATACATGTTTTCCCAGTCAAATCTTAGAACAAGCTATGAGATTCTATTATGATGATCTCTACTTCCTATTTGAGAGTTTTCATAGCTCAGTCAAGATCACACAGCTGGTATAAGGCATGCAAGGACCAGAACCCAAGTGGATGGACCCTAGCTGTGCTATCTTTTTACTAAATGAGACTCACTTCTTATGTTTGTAAGGGCTCTGTTCCCACTCCAATTGATTTATTGAATATTGTTTAAAAATAAAATTTGCTCTAGAGAGACATTTCATAAAACAGTAATTTTGAGGCTAAGCCCGCAAGGTTTGCAAATTGGACTCCTCGATCCAGGACGTGTGTCCTTGCTCGCTTCTCTGTAGCATCCTTAACAGCATTGTTTGCCCCAAAATAAAACCTCTTCACAAATTGCTCTGTTCCTGAGAGCAAAACTTGTCTAGGGATCACTTCTAATTGGATAAACAGTCACACCAGAGCTTCAGAGAGGTCCTCGAGCAGTTTCTGTTTGAAGCTTAATGCCTGAGCAGCTCTTGGAACACAGCCAGCTCCATGTGTGAGAGGAGCTGGTCACAACTTCTTCCTGCTTGTCTCCTTCACAGAACCACATCTCCTGCTCATGCTGCTATCCAGGTGCTTTTCTAAGATATTCACATGTGTGTCATTTCTGATGGGAGCCTTATGAAATAAGTACTTATTTAACAGATGAGGAAACAGAGGCACAGGGCAGATAAATAGCTTTCTTCTCCCTAGGCTGAATCTGGGATTCCTGAGGAAGTTTCCCAGCATGAGGAACTCAGAGTAGAGGTAGGCTGCAGAGGTTTCAGATGCTACACTGGATGTCTGCAGGTCAGGCAGCAACCAGAGAGGATGTTCCTCAGATGATACCTTGGGAGAGACATCTCAGGGCTCACCCAGCACACATCTCAGGCTATGACCCTTCCTGAGAGTTCCCACACATTTCTTTGTCATTATGGTCACTTTATGGTCAGAATTGAGAAGGGCTGTGGTAAACTCTGCTTTTCTGAATGTCTTTATCCAGCAAGGCCCTTCTAAGGGAGGGTGATCCAAGGCCTGTGGCTATTGACAGCAGAGTGATTTTTTTCTTGCTCCTCAAATACTAGTACACCGTGGAACTCTGATTAAACTTAACATCAAGGACAATCTTGATGGAAAAAGTATGTTATTAAAAGCCAGCCTTGGGACGGTGAGGTGGTTGATGTGACTTGCCTTCTAGATCCCCCATGTTGCTCCACTGCTGTGGTGCTGGTGGCCAAGCACCAGCTCTTTGTCCCCCTAGTGATCACCTCAGCTAAATAAAGCAGCATCACCCCAACTTGCACCCTACCCTCAGAGGCAGTCCATATCCAATGGCTGACCCATGAGGGGTTACATCCTGCTCAGTTTTTTGTTTATTTGTTTGGTTAGTTGGTTGGTTGGTTGGTTGGTTTTAAGGTGCTGGGGTTGTTGCTATACCCTCAGCCCCAGCCTGACCCCATTTGGTCCAACTCTGGAGGCCCGTTTTCACTCCAGAGCTTCAGAGTCCTTGAGGTTGGCCAAGGCTGTTACTGTACTTCACCCAACTTGACTCCCACTCTTCCCTTTCCTGTTTCCTCCCTTCCCTACCACAAGGTTGAAGTCAAATGCACTCCTCATAAACCTTCTCCACACAGAGCTCTATCTGTGACAGGTGTGACAGGTAGGAACATGCGAAGCAAGTGAGCCAAGGTGCTCGCTGTGTGTGGCTTGTACAAGGACACTCAGCTGGAGGAAGCGGCAGTCCAGGGCCCACTGTTCAAGTGCTAAACCCTGCGTGGCAGCCACACTGCTCCTTACTATCATGAGTGGACCTGTATGGCATGTTTTGGAAGAGCCCCTTCCATCTTGCTTTGGACAAAGTGGTTAGAAGTTTAGTGGAGTGGATTTCCCCAGATCTCTGTATCTCCCTTTCTTTTTTTTTTTAAATTGCAAATATTTTATTTTTATTTTTGTAATTAACATGAACATACAGAAGACTTTATTATTGTTATTAACTTTTAAGGAAATTTTCATACCTATTTTTGAATCTAATAATCCTTACCTACATAAACCATTTATAAACCAATTAAAATGTGAAACAAAATTTACAGCACTTAACGAAAGATTTTGTGATATTTTCTCTCTCTTTCCCTCTTTTGTGGGTCTTTTAAGCCCCAATCCCATGGAGCTAAATTGTTATGCCCCATGAGTCACAGAATTCAAGCAGGATTTTCCCACTGGCAATAAGGACAGTTATGGACAAACATTGAGCACCATGGTGTATATCACATGGAGCTTCCTGCATCTTCCTTTGAATTCAGGTCATTCCTAACCTTTTGTGTGTCCATGAAGTTATTCTAGGCACCAACCAGAGGCCCTGAAAGCCTGTTTCAGTCATCACTAATGAGTACAGAGGAGGGTTAAGTGCAGAGCATCATGAGGTTCTTTCTGTAATTATGTATGTAGACCTAACTTCTGTTTCCATTGGTAAGAAATTCTCACCAGCCGCTGCCACAGTAATAGGGAAGAAATTATGCATTTCCTTTGTCAACAAAAACTTCCTGTGTTCACCCAGTCTATTGTGACATCTGGCAATCTCTCCCACCAGACCCCAAGAAGCAGTTGACTGGAGAGAAACTCCATGAGTCTGAAACTGGGTTTCCATATGTCCAGGTGAGATGCATCATACCTCATAGATAGATGCCTGACTCCTTTGATGACCATGTAGAGCCTCCATATCAGCCCTGACTTGCCTACTTCCAGATTACCGTTAGTGGGTAAAAATAAATCTTGGGATTGCTTAAATCACTGATGCTTGAGATCGTCCATTATGTGTAGCCATGTCTAATTCTAAATTTTTATATTTCAAATCTTTGTCTATAACTGTACTCTTATTAGCTACCTATTTGACATTTCTACTTTAATGTTGAATAGGCATCTTAAACTGAACAAGACCCAAACAGAGCTCTTGATCTTTTTCTTGCCCTCCTTCCCCTAACTTGGTCCTTCTAGAGTCTTCTTTGTCTTAAGGAAATGGTACCATCACATGACTTCTCAGGATGAGTAACCAAGAAATCATCATTCTCGATTTCTGTTTTACCTCCCTACTCCAAATTAGCAAGTCTAGTGAGTTTTACCTCCACAGCATACCTGATGGTTATCTACTTTCTGTACCACCACCTCCTGGATCTGGCTATGAAAGTGACAATTATCTTTCACCTGGAGAATCATAGCATCTCCCAACTGCCGGATTCCACTCTTTTCCCTGTAGTCCATCCTCCCAGAAGAGTGACCTTTAGATTATGTCACTCATTTGTTTAGATCATCCAGTAGCTTCTGCTGAGTAGAGAATAAAACCCAAACCCTGTGCTACAGCCAACAGAACTCTGAGTGATCCGGTCCCCACCTACCTGTTGCTCCACTTTTTCCATGAGCTAGACTTTTTGTCCCTCTTGCCTTTCCCATCCTGACATCCTTAATCCCTTCAGCTAACACTCTGGGCAACGTTTCCTGGTAACTTCAGCAGATTGTGCCCAGTGGAAAAGTAGTGACGTTGTAATCTTTGACATTCAAGGGCCATATGCAGAAGCTATGGTCCAAGTGTAAACTTTCTCGTATTTTATAATTTCAAGGGAAGTTTTCATTTGGCTTTATAATATGTCAAAATACCATAATATTGAACCATGAAGATCTAGTTCCGCATACCTGTAGCACATTGCTGTGTGTTGTCACATCACACAGTCATGATGCACATGCCAGAGGATCCTCTCCTGCTTTATTCTGACATCTAGCATGTTTACCAAGTTCATTACTTCCTTATACCTGAAATATGCAGAAATCTCTCTTGGGGGTCAACTCCAAGAATCATTGCTTGGCAAGGAAATGTAAAATGCTTCCACAGCCTTACAGGAAAAAACAGATGTTTATGGCTATTAAAAATGTGATAGAAGAGTCAAAAGTAAATTAAGTTAGGTAAGTAAAGGAAATTTTTGAGTATTTTGTAGCTGTATAGAAGCTATAAAGATAGAAAGCTATAAAGACAGAAAGGTGTAATAAAAAGAATGATTTGCAGGCTGGTGCTTGTGACTCACCCTGTAATCCTAATTACTTGGGAGGCTGAGATTGAGAGGAATGTGGTTAGCAGCTGGCCCGGCAAAAGGTTGTGAGACCCCCCCATCTCCAAAAAATAGAGCAAAATGGACTAGAGGTGTGGCTCAAGTGGTAGAGTTCCTGCTTTTCAAGCACAAAGGCCTGAATTCAAACCCTAGTCTCATCAAAAAATAACAACCTGCAGTCTGGTAGGGGACAGGTACTTCCTATGCACACGTGTGCTCTTCAGACTGCTCCAGCAATGTGTCCACTCTGACCTTCTGCGGCTGGCCCTGCTCCTAGCACCTTCTTCTCTCTCCTTTGGGTCCTGTACCCAAGGACTGTACTTGGGAGTTTTTGCCATTGTTGTTTTGTTTTGGTGTGGCTGGGGTTTGAACTCAGGGCTCCACACATGCAAAGCAGGTGCTCTACTACTTAAGCCATACCTCCAGTCCACTTTGTTCTGGTTATTTTGGAGATGGAGTCTTGCAAACTATTTGCCCAAACTGATTACAGGTGTGAACCACTGGTGCCCTGCTTATTCTTGAGTTCTGATGAAAAGAAAGGATTACCAAACTACTAGTCATTCAAATTATGATTCTCTCTCTCTCGCTCTCTCTCTCTCTCTCTCTCTCTCGCTCTCTCTCTCTCTCTCTCTCTCGCTCTCTCTCTCTCTCTCTCTCTGGAACTCAGGGCCTCATGCATGCTAGATAAGCTAAGTTCTCTACTCCAGCTCTGATTCTCTTGTTTAGTTAATTTTTTAAATGAAAAAAATACATATGATGAATTAAAAAATTCAGATAGTTTAACAGACTGTCCAATGAAAAGTGAATAAAAGTAAACTCTACAGTATAATGATCAACAACATAGACAAAAGTCAAAGTACTTAGGTTTAAACTCATCCTAGTGAGCATAAGCAAGTCATTTAAACTCTATTTGCCAAAATGTTTTTGCCTGTAAAGTGGAGAGCATAATATCTGCCTTAGAGAATTATTGTGGGGGGTGAAATTTGTTAATTTCAATAAAGGAGAGACTAATGCCAGTACACATAATCTCACTAGAAATATTAGATGATACTATTATCATCATCATTATTTCCTTCCACCATAGACGCTGAGGTTCCCAGAGATAACAGAGACAATAATGTCTGGGAATTATTTACGCATGCAAAGGGTGTCCCTATGTTTTCCATGCGAGGTAACATATTGTGTACACTCTTCTGATGAGGGACTCGCGCTATTTCCACCTCGTTTTTTTCACACAAATATTCTTTATTTTACCACTCGCCTATAGTTAGGCATTTAGGCTATTTCCACTATTTTGTAATTACAAATAATACAGCAATACATCCTTATGCAGGTTGAGAATCCTTTATTCAAAATACTTGGTGATCAAAAGTGTTTTAGATTTCAGATTATGGAATATTTGCCTTTGCATAATAAGGTCTCTTAGGAATGGGAACCAAATTTAAAAATGAAATTCCAGCTGGGGCTGTAGCTCAGTGGAAGAGTTCTTGCCTAGCATGCACAAGGCCCTGAATTCAATCCCCAGTACCAAAAAATATATAAAATTCATTTATGTTTTAAATAAACCTTAAACACATAGCCTTCAGAGAATTTTATACAATATTTTAAATAATTTTATACATGAAACAAAGGTTATGGTGTGGAAATTTACACTGGTGGGTTCATATCAGTATGCAAAAAGTTTTGGATTTTGGAACACGTTAGACTTTTGATTTTCAGAGTAGGTCTGTTCATCCAGTAGGCATGTGGATTTAGTGCATACTTGTGAATATATCTGTTGAATAAACACTTTGGAATTGAAGCGTTGCATGGAGGCTGTGTGCATTGTACACTTTGATAAATATGATTGCAACACTCTACAGTGCATTTTCCACTGGGTCACCCCCAGGACAGCTGAGATGGGTCACCTAGTGACACAGACAAGGACTTTCCATGCAGGAGATTGTTCAGCCCTTATCAAGCAGCTACATCAGAGAGTCCCAAATGTAACACGCCTGGTACATGAAGCTTCTCATCTCTGCCTTATCCTGCCTTCAGCAGATGTCTTACCTTTTTCATCCAGTTGTGAATTAGTAATTTCTAAACCTTTTATCTCTTATATTGGCATGAAAGATTTAAACCTATCCTATCAGATCTAGTACAAACATTCATTATGTAATTTATGACTATTTCCAAATTTCTATCATTCCCTACTGACTTCGTGATGTATTTCTTTGGTCAGATTTGTATGAATTATTAGACTAGGAGAGCCTATCATGTTTTTATTGATGGGTAGCTTTTCTCTCTTTTTTAAAAATATGGCTTGAGTTAATGTATTAGTCAACTTTGGGTTACTATAACAAAATACCTGGAATAATGGATGTGTAGAGAGAAAGGGGTGATTTTGGCTTACAGTTGAGGCTTACAGTCCAGGATTTGGTGGCTCGTGGCCTTGGGTTTCTGGTGAGGGTAAGACATCATAGTGGGAGCACATGGCAGAGCAAAACTATTTACTTCATGAGCCAGGAAGCCAGGGAAGGTAAAGGGAAGCTGGGTGTGATGGCACATACCTGTAATTCCAGCATGTGGGAGGCTAAGGCAGGAGGTTCATGAGTTTGAGGCCATCCTGGTCTACATAGCAAGACCCTGTCTCATAAACCAAAACAAAAAAGAGAAGAAGACCATCTTCCTTGAGGGAACACCTCCAATGACTTGAAGACCTTCCCCAAAAGACTCCTCCTCCTAAAGGTTCCACCACCTTCCAGTAGCACCACACTGGGCACCAAGCCATTGATACATGTAGGACATTCATACAAACCATAGCATTTAGTGTTCCAAAAAGTCCCTGTAGAGGTCAGGTGCAGTGCTTCATGCTTATAATCCCAGCCACTCAGCAGGCAAAGATCAGGAGGATGGCAGTTCCAGGCAATCAGGGCAAAAAGTGAGCAAGATCCCCTCTTAGTCAATAAGCTTGGGGCAGTGGTGTGTGCCTGTGATCTACCTATAAGGAAGGCATAGGCAGAAGGATCACAGTCCAGGCTGGCTACAGGCAAAAATGCGAGGCCCTATCTGAAAAATAACTAAACCAAAAAGGGCTGGAGGCGTGGCTCAAGTAGTAGAGTGCCTGCTTAGCCAGCACAAGGCCCTGAGTTCAAGACCCAGTACCAAAAAAAAAAAAAAGCCCCTGTAAAAGTCCTTTCAACTCGAGTACTTTCCATTACTGGCCTCACTTCTGCACCATTCACCCTCCATTTCCTGCATTGAACAGGGCACACTCTTGTAAAGTTAGGATTATTTTTTTTTATATGAGATCTTTTTTTTTAAACAAAGAATGCTCCCTAGGGGTTTTCCTAAATCAGCAATTTCCTTCAGAGTCAAGTTTAATAAGCAGTGCTTTTGTGCCGTGCAGGGATTGTACACAGGCCCACTGGACTGGGCATCGGGAAGCTTGGATTGGGGTGTCACTCAGCGTCTGGGAGCTCCTCCCAAAGGTCCTTAAAAGGCCTATTTTCTTCATCTGAAAAAGTCGAACCAGGCCATCAACCGCTGTCAGGACTAAACTTCTGTCATTTTTATACATGTTTCCAGATGGCCTCTGTCTGCCAATAATGTTTGTGACTTTTCCTTCTCAAAAAATGTCCCTCTCTTCAGAAAGACATACAGAAACAATTAAGAAAATGGTTAAAACACACACTGGATTTGCTCATCTACACCTCTCAGCATTGTGTCTTCTGAAGTAAATGGGAGAAAACAGCAACAGCAAGCCCCACCCAAATTTTGACACCATTTTCAGGGGGTGAGGTGTCTTTTAAGGAGGGGTGAGATTAAGTTGAAGCTTATGTAAGAAAATTTCACTCTCAGCCTTTTTTTTTTTTTGGTGGTGGCACTGGGATTTGAACTCGGGGCCTCATGCTTGCTAGGCAGACACTCTACTACTTGAACTACTGTGCCAGCCCTTATCAACTCCTCCTTTAAATGACATAATGACATTAAGTAGGATATTTTAAGTTCTTTTTTAAGAGAGAGACAGAGAGCAAGAGAAGGGGTTCCGTCATTGTTTAAATATTTCCTATGTGGTTTGTCCTAACTTTCCAAGATGCATATCTGTAGATTGTGAAAATTTCTTTCTCATAGTCAGAAATCTCCTCACCTTTCATTCAGCAGAATTCCAAAGCTCTTTGCAAATTGCCTGCAGACAAAGAGAAAATAAAGAAATAACAAACAAAATGAGTTTGTCTTTTGGGACTGTTGGAACCAGTCTCTTTCTTGGCATGTGGTAGAAAAATTAGTCAAGGCACTAATGCATTAAAGTGGTTTTATTTTCTGGTTAACAGTACAACCTCAAGAGGAAAATGAATTTTGGAGACAGATTTTCATTGAACAAAATATCAGCTAATTCTATATTGACAAGACCTCTCTTTTTCTTTTTTAATTTTATTTTTATTAGCATAAGTTGGTTGTACAAAGGGATTTCATCATGATATTTAAACAAACATACAAACATATCATGTTCTAATCTAAAGAGCTACACTCCTTACTCAACAATTTGTTTTGTTTTGTTTGGTGGTACTGGGCTTTGAACTCAGAGCTCTATGTTTACCAGACAGATGCTCTACAGCCTGAGCCACACCTCCTGCCCTTTTTGCTCTGGTTATTTTAGAAATAGGCTCTCACTTTTTACCCAGGCCAGTCTGGACCCTGATCCTTCTATTTTACACCTCCTTCCATAGTTGGGATGACAGGCATGTACAACCATGCCCAACTTTTCTCCTGGTTGAGATGGGTTTTGCAAACTTTTTTTTTTTAATCTGGGCTGATCTAGAGCCCAAACCTCCCGATCTCAGCCTCCTGTATCACTGGTTGAGATGGGGGTCATGTGAACTTTTACTGGAACTGGCCTCCTGATCAGTCTCCCAAGTAGCTATGATTACAGGTGTGAGCCTCTGGTACCAGCTCTTAGTTGACTTTTGAGTTGCTGCTCTTCATGTCTGAAATGTCTTCATTTCTTACTGCCTACCATTTCATCTTCATTGGTTATCTCTGTGAATACTTGTGTTAGTCAGTTTTCCAATTATTGTAACAAATACCTGAGATAATCAATTTTAAAAAAGGAAAGATTTATTTGACTTACAGTTTTGGAAAGTTTCAGTCCATGGTCAGCTAACCACATTGCTTTTGGACTTGTGTCAGAGCAGTACATCATGGCAGGAGCACGTGGTAGAGCAAGCTGCTTACCCCAGGGAGCCAGGAAGTGAAAGAGACAGAGCAAGAGACCAGAGTGCCACAATCCCTTTCCAGGGCATGCCCCTGATGACCTAAGACCTCACTTTAGGAAATTTCACCTCTTAAAGGTTCATCACTTCCCAGTAGCATCAAGGGCTGAAGACAAAACCTTTGGGGGACATTCTGCATCAAAGCTGTAACACTTCCCACAAAGTTGAATGTTTTTTCTGACCACTGGATCAAGATTTCATTTTAATAGATTTCATGTCAAAGCTTTCTCAGACAATACTTGTTCATTTATGTAATCAGCTAAGAAATACTTATCTCCAACCACACTCCCAATGCTTGGACATTTGCTACAGAGGGGAGGTCATTTTTGTCTCCTAATCATTTCTGATCTAAACTTTGCCCTGAGAAAAAAATGTGTAAGTCCAAAATTAAGTAGTAACATAATTTAATCCAGCAGACATTTATTGAACACTCACTATGTGTGCTCAATGGGAATACAAAAATAAGTTACAGTGGAACCACTGGCCCAGAGGGGAAATAGACATGAAAAATAGGCAGTTCTGCCCCTATGAACTCAGACCCATGGTAGAGAAATAGCCAAGTTGCTGAGAGAATGTGGAGGAACGTGGAAGGACAGACATGCTTCATTCTGCCTAGAGGAGTCAGAAAGTCTACCTGGTGCAGTCTACCCTATGCCAGACTTGAAGACTGAGAAGGAACTTTCCAGATGTATATACATGGAGACCAGGCAGGGAAGATGGTCTAATCGCAGAAAACAGATGACTCCTTACATCCGAAAATGCAGTTTGACAGTGGAGCAAAGTGATACCAGCCAGGGGGTCAGGGACAGATCCAATAGGGCTGGATGCTCTTTGCCCAGGGAATTGGTTTTCTTTTTTGACATACAGCCATTTAAGCAGTTGAAACAAGGGATCATATAAGACAATAAAAGGTAATAAAAGATTATAATATACAATGTAGTATATAGGAGGTGGAGAAGGAACAGTATTGACAGCAATTGCCTATTGGGATTCAAATTGCAGCCTTATGGCTTCCTAGCTACGATACCGTCCAACCCAAGTGACCCAAGCGTTTTGTGCTTTGACTTCCTCATCTGCAAAAGTAAAGACAAAGGTTGTAGAGGATAAGTGAGTTAACACATGTGCAGTGCTTAGAAAGGGCTTCAGCACACACTAGGTGTTCAGTAAGTATACTTAGTAGTAGAAGTAATATCATCATCATTGTAGTTTAGTAATGTCACTCCAAGGTGACATAATAATGCAAGTGGGATTGGAGCAGGAGCTCATACCATGAAAGACAAGCCTGTCTTTTTCATCTGGGCTTGTAGGCAGCAGTCAAGTCTAAAGTCAAGTGGAGCCTTGAGCTCTGACAGAATCCACTGGTTTTTGTCATGTTTCAAGACTCTGCTTTTCCCTAATTTAACAGCAGCCAGATGTGGACGTTGAGCAGCATTCTCAGAGGAGCAGCACCTTTCTTTTGCGGTGCTGGGTCTTCACCACGAACAGACTCCTAAGTGTGGGTCTAAAAACGACCCTAGACATTGCTGAATACAACTCCCTCTTTTTACAGGTGGGAAAACAAGAGCCTCAGAGTCCTCAAAGGACTTCTGTGGTCACACCACCAGTTTATCCCAAATGTGCAAGTGGAGCTCAGGGGTCTTGATGCTCATGTCAGGTTTCTTTGTACCACTTGGGCTGACCAGATCACAGAGCTATTTCATCTTGATTCGTGTTTGTTTCCTTCTGGGTGATCTCCCACCTGGACTAGTGGATGGATGCTTTTTTTCTGACTTGGAATTTGAAAAGGATTTTTTCCCCAAAGTCCTCCTAAATCATTTGTCTCTTTAATGGAGAAGAAAACCAAGCTAGTTCTTGACCAGAAATTTTGGCAGGCTGGGGGCAAGGTTGAAGTGGTTGAATGACCTGCCTCGCAAGTACAAACCTCATGATACAAAAAAAAAAAATTTACACTGATAGAGTCTCTGTCAAATGCTTCCAGGAGCTTCTGAGGAAGGCATTCCCTACCATCCCCTGTCTGCAGGAGATCCTTCCTAGGACATATCTCTTTGCTCTTTCTCTTTCTGTCCCTGACCATGTCTTACCTCTCTTGCTCAACTGAGATCACCCTGAGATTTGTTCCTTGAGAGTTTGTCAAAGTCCATCACCAGAGTTCTGCCTCTGCTAGGAGAGCACAAGCCTGGAGCGTCTATTCCATTCCCGTTGACTTGGTGAACCCCTTACGACTGGATGCTGGAAGGGAAGGGATGGATCTGTGCTCTTGCACAACCCCAGGTTTTCACATGTGTCAACAATGACTTGGGACTTTTCTTTCCCCTCTGGAAAGATCTTTGACGGCAGCACTCCTATATATTGCCAGCAGGCTCGGCCCTAGTTTTATTGTCAAGCTGGGCTGTTTGTATGAGAGTGCATTCCATTCTCAATTTAGTTTGGGACAAACCAGAGTGGGAATGCACCTCAAACATAATAAAATCCCATTCTACAAAGAAAAGAGGCTTGGTTCCAGGCCTCTGGCCAAATTAAACCCTTTCTCCTGCTACTGCCACCTTCAGATTATGCCTCACTCATTAACTATTTATCTTTTGCTTGAAAATGGCCCAAATTGGCCAACAATGAAAGTGCCCTGTGACTTTAGACAACATTTTCAATGACTGTTGAGTTCACTGTGTTTGGCTGGGAAAGATTTGAGCCAGAACTGTTACCACAAGCCTAACCTTTTTTGTACAATGGTTAGAAAGAGAAATGAATGATTAAATAGTAGGTAAACATCATTATCACTAAACATATAAATAGATGTTTGTCTTGCTGTCAGGCATTCCATGCTTGGAGAACTGGAATTGCAGTGTGTGGGGAATTCTGTCTGAGAATGTGGACGGCCTTATTAGGAAAAGGTAGTAGAAGGACAATTTCAAAGGAACAAAGGACTCTCTCTCTCTCTTTCTCTCTCTCTCTCTCTCTCATACACACACACACACAGCAAAAAGGATATTGTTTAGTGAACTGTTTCTTACACACAGTGTGGGAGTTCAGGACACCATCTATTCTGTAATTTCTACACTGGGCCCTTGGTTTGAAATAAGAGAATCTGCAGATTATTTCAGAACAAGCTGATGACTTCCACAGTGGTACACTGTTTTCCTGTCTGCCTGCTCAGTTAAAATGCTGAGTCCATCCTTTGAAGACAGTGCCTCTGGCTTAGAGCAGCACTGTGCTACCTCTGATAGGGATCCATTTGTAAAGTAGACTCTTTCCCAGGCCAGGTGGGCCCAGGGGGTGGGCATGGACACAGCTCTTTTCATGCTGTCTAATGGATAAACAGTACTTTTAAATATTAAAATCTGAAGTAATATCAAATGTACAGAAAAGTCACAAGTACAATGCAATGACTCAATACCCTGCCACCCCTGAACAAGGACAAGGACATTTGCCTACGAACTACTCTACAATGATCCAAATCAGGAAATCAATAGTGGCTCACTACTACCGCTAATCCATAGACCCATTAAAATGTCACTAGTCATCTCGATTTTTTTTTAATATACGAAAACCAGTTCAGAATCTCACATGGCTTTTGTACCAAGTCTATTATCCTTCGGTCTGGAATGTTTCTCAGTCTTTCCTTTCTTAGTGACCTTGACATCTATGAAGATGTCAGGCCAGGCAGTCTATAGAACCCCTCAGGCTGGGTTTTTTCGATGTTCTTTTGTGATTAAATTATGGTATGCATCTTTGTAAGGACTGTCACAGAAGTGATGCTGGGTTCTTTTCATAGCTTCTGACAGCGGCCCATAATTTCCATTTGTCCCTTTACTTTTTCTTAGTATGATCATTTGCTAAAGGTGATACCTGTCAAATGATCAGGAAGTTTTTATAAGGGCAGTTACTTTGAAATTAAACACATACTGGCTTTATACATAACAAAAAATTTGTATTTTAATCAGGCCAATACTTTGGAGATTCAAGTTCCAGATATGGTGAAAAAAAAAAAAAAAGAAGCAAAATAATCTCCCAACAGCACAGTCCCAATGAAGAAGAACTGGAAGAAGCACTTGAGTGGTATGTCACCAAGAAGCTCCTAAAAGTGGCAAATTGTTATGTCTCTTCATGTACAGAGTTCAAGGTTTTTGTAGAGGGATGGAATCATTGAAAACCTCATTGTCATTTTTGCATCTTTATTTTCCACCTGGACTTCTGACAGAAGATGTGAAACTTTGTGACATCATAGTATGACTTTTTGTTATGACTCACCTTGCTCTGAACTCACAGTTGCCTTCCAGAAGTCAGATTGAACTTGAAGAACTTCAAGGATGTATGTCTGAAACTACAGGGATAAAAAATTTGAGTTTCTTAGCTAAGAATGACAGAAATGAGCCTTGTGGGGGACAGTGGTTTACTAGATGTTGGCTAAAGTAGAATATCCTGACATGAAAGCAAGAGGTACAGTTTTCAATGCCTTACCTTATCTGAAATCTGATATTGATAATGTCATTTTCAATTCAGAAATAACGTCCATGGATGTTGACTGAATAGCTGTCAGCCATAGAGACAAAGCCTGAGGTCATGTTTCCTGACTTCCAGAGCTTCACCCACCACACCTCCACCTCCTCTGGATGGAACACCCCCTTGGTGCCCACCGGCACTCTCTGAAGTCACTCCCATGTCCACAATTTCCATAATCCCCTGGAAGTAGAATTTCCTACCTTATTACTAAATATGTCATATATAATGTTACTAAGTCCCATGAATGACCTTTAGAAAAATATGTTGTCTAGGGCCAAAAAAATTTCTTAAATACTAAGCCATTTTCTTTAATAAAATGCATTTAGAAACCAGAACTTGATTCCCTATAATTTATTTTGAGGATTTGGTTAGTTATTCTCCCATATGAACACCTTTTGCCTTGAATATCAATATATGTATGTCTAAAATATCCCAAGGGATCTAGAAAGATACCAACAACATCTGATACAGGTTGTAATGTCCATACAACCAAACATTCATGGGAAACCATGATTTCAAGGATCACACTTTCTTGCCAAATCCAGTTTTCCCCTCCATATAAGAAGAATGAAGTACACATGTGATTCCCCTTGTGATGGAGTGCTCCATTAGAAGAAGAATTACAAAGAAAACTAGGAGAAGCAGGGACCAATGGACAAGATTGTCAGCCATGAAGAAATGATATAGTGGCTGACAAGCCAAAACAGGAAAGATGAGGAATGTGGGGTCATGTGGTATGGAGAAGGAAGGTGTCCTCAGAAATAGTCCAGTTCAGAAACAGGTGCCAGAAAATCAAAGCTAGGAAGGCTGAAGTTGCAAAGAGAATAACAATAGTCAGCCAAGGAGTCCACATGGAATTCAGCAGGACCCCTATCAGATAGTTTTGTTGACTTTTATTTACTCTCCCCTGTTTTTCTGTCACCTTGCCTCACTATCTCTCTCTCTCTCTCTCTCTCACACACACACACACACACACACACACATGCACACACACACACACTTTAAAAACATATTTTCAAAAATAAAGCAACCTGGGTATAGGACAAGAGGAGAATAGCGTGTTTCTTTTAGACTAAGCAATAAGAACAACCAAACTACAGTCTCAAGAGAGATAAAAACCACAGAGCCATTTCAGAGTTGTGGGCAATTATCTCTCTGAACAGCCATCATTCTGAAAGGGGGTGAATCATGGGAATTACACAGTTCAAGCAAAGTGGAAGAAACTGGTCATAGTCAGCTCCTCAGTCAAAAGCACATCTGTTTTATAGCCTGAGTGCAGTTGTTACTAAAGGCGATCAAGTTCAGCTATGAGAGAGGGGGACATTAGGATGTGTCTGCTAGAACGGTACAGCTCCTCTTTAGCAGCTTTCGAGAAGCATAATGCCATCAGCCTTGCCTAAAGCCTGTGGAGGGAGCATGAGTTTCCTTAGTTCAGGTTAATAACCACTTTTTAAGCAGACCACCTATTAAACACTAGGCATTGTCTTTTTATTTTTTTTATTCATATGTGCATACAATGTTTGGGTCATTTCTTCCTCCTTCCCCCTGCCCTCTCCCTTTCCCCCGCCCCCTCCCTCTCCCTCCCCACCCCCTGGCAACCAGGCAGAAACTATTTTGCCCTTGTCTCTAATTTTGTTGAAGAAAGAGTATAAGCTGTAATAGGAAGGACCAAGGGGCTTTGCTAGTTGAGATAAGGATAGCTATACAGGAAGTTGACTTGCATTGCTTTCCTGTACATGTGTGTTACCTTCTAAATTAACTCTTCTCGAGCTAGGCATTGTCTTGAGTGAATGGATCCTTAAACTTGATCATGCATCAGAATCACCTGGAGGGCAAGAACTGCCATGTCAAGAATCCCAATTCTGTAGGCCAGGGTAGAAAAATATCAATGTGTCTTCACCTGACGCTAAAGCTGTGGTCTGGGGAATCTCCCAATCTCTACTTCCAGGACTGTTAACATGTGGAAGTGTGGGTTAGACCACTGGATGTCAGCCATGGCTGCATGTCAGAGTCATGTGAGAGGCTTTTAAGATGGCACTGGTGGGGAATAAGTCAAAACATGCACATGGAAGCAATCAGGCAAGTTCTATAAACAAATGACCTGATTTCTTCCACAAATGAATGGAAAAGTAAAATGAAGAACTGTTACAGATGAAAAGAGTCTTAAGAGGGCTTTTTCTCAAGTACAATGTGTTCATCTTGTTTGGGTACTTATTCAAAACCAATCAGTTCATCAATCCAATTGCAAAGAGACATTTCCTGAACTTGTCAGGAACATTTGAAAATGCAGTTGAATAATTACTTAATATGTTGATTTTGCTGGTGTAATAACAGAATGGCATGTGTGTATATACACATAAGCATAGTATGTTGAATATGTCAGAAATACATACTAAAGTGCTTGTCAAAATTATATCCTGCGTGGGAGGGACTTGCTTCAAAATATTACTAACACTAACAACCAGAAAAGGTGGAAGTGGCAATAAATGTAACAGGTTTGGGGAAATTATAATTAGTGAGCTTGAATGACAGCTACAGGGAGGCTCATTACACATTTCTCTACTAATGCGTATTTTTGAAATTTGATTTGAAATGATCTCCAATATACAGATACCTGAGCTCCACAGCATAGTAAATAAATTAATATTGTCACTGTGGGACTTCTGGGTGTGGATTGTGACCTGCTAAATTTTTACATGATATCTTTGATTCTACCATAATAATTAATAAATGATAAATATGGTGTCCATATATCTTCTCCTGGACATTGAAAAGGATTACCTGCCTATAGAAGGGAACAGACCATTTGAACCACCTCCCAACTTCCCATGAGGTTTTCCTCTTGAAAAAAATATAGGAAATTTGTTATTTTGATATGATTTTAGATCCTCAGAGAGATTTGCCATAATCTTTGCCCAGTTCCCCCAATGGTAGTATCTTGCCAAACCACAATACAATATTGTGATACTGGCCAATATTGACAGAACATTTTCATCATCACAAGAAAACCTCATGTCCACCTCCACAGCCATTTCCCTTCCCCTGCTGCCCCCTCATTAACCTCTGGCAATCACTAATGTGTTCTTTAGCTCTATCATTTTGTGATGTTTCAGGAATATTATATAAATGGAATGATAAAAGGATGTAACCTTTTGAGACTTTTTTTATGGTACTGAGGTTTGAACTCAGGGTCTACACCTTGAGACATTCCATCAGCCCTTTTTTGTGTGATGGGATTTTTTAAGATAGAGTCTCTTGAACTATTTGCCCAGGCTGGCCTCAAACCATGATCTTCCTGATCTCTGCCTCCTGAGTACCTAGGGTCACAGGCATGAGACACCAGCACCAAGCTTGAGACTTATTTTTTTTTCCATTACCTATTGATGTACAGATGCTTATTTTGGGTTTTTTTTTTTTGCTAGTTTCTTAACATAGGAGCATAGATTATTGCTTTGAGACACTTCTTTTTAAGATCAAGTTTAGTTCTAAAATGCTTTCTTTCAATGCTTGCTTTAGTGTGTCTCAAACATTTTGACATGTTGTACTTTCATTTTCATCCAGTTGAAGTCTTTAAATTTTTCCTTCAGATTTCCTCTTCAACCCATGCATTATTTGGAAGTATGTTATTTGAATTCCAAATTTTTTGAGATTTTCCTGTTATCTTTCAGTTATTGATTTCAAGTTTCATTCCATTGGAGTTAAAGAACACTCTGAATGACTTCGTCCTTTTAATTTATTAAGGTTTATTTTATGGCCCAGGATATGGCCTTTCTTTGAATATGTTCCATGGTCACCTGAAAAGAACATATATTGTGGTTCTGTTGGGTGAAGAAGTCTGTTAGATACTATTGGTGGTGTTGAGTTCTCCCTGGTTGATTTTCCTCCAGTTGTTCAGTCAATTGTTTAGGAAGGGTATTGAAACTCCCAACTGTTATTATGGATTTGTGCATGTTCATTTCAGTTCTATCAGATCTTGTTCACATTTTTTGCAGCTGTTTTGTCTTGCATCTACAGGTAGGATTGCTATGTCCTCTTTGCTTAGAAGTCACTTCTGATATTAATATAATCACTTCTCCTTCTCCTTCATCTCTCTCTCTCTCTCTCTCTCTCTCTCTGCCACCCCCCCTCTGGTCTTGCTATGTAGTCTGGGATTACTTTGAACTCTTGATTCTCCTGCTTCAGCCTCTGGAGTGCTGGGATTATATTATGTGCACCATCAAGCCTGTTTCTGCTTTCTCTTAAGTTGATTTAATTAATTTTTAAACTTTAATTTAATATATCTTTTTGAATTTGTCTATATCATTATATTTGAACTGAGTTTCTTATAGATAGTATAAAGTCAGATCATGCTTTTTAATTCACTCTGCCAATCTCTGATTTTAAATTATGGTATTTAAAACAATTAGCATTTAATGAATTATTGACATATTAAATTCTGCAATTTTATTTTTTGCTGTTTGCTTTTCCTGTTTTTTCTTTTCATCCTATGCGTACTTTAACATTTTTAAGAATTCTGTTTTGGTTTTTATTTATGCATAATGTTTTTAGGTATATCCCTTTCTATACCTTTCTTAGTAGTTCCTCTAGGTATCACATTATACTATATTTATATTTACATAAAATAAATTATCAGTCTATTCAAGTCATCATTTTACCAGCTCCACCAGTTTGAGTGAAACAGAGGAACTTCATTTCTCTTACTCTCCTCATTTATAACAGTCTTAAGTATTTCCTCTCTGTACATTTAGACCCACCTCAGTGAAATCTCCTATAATGGTAAATATACAATAGTGAGTTAGTGAGCTTCTTCTGGTCAATGAGCACTAAGTTACAGTTGACAGGAGTAAGAAGTTCTAGTGTGCTGTTGCAAGGTACAGTAACTACACATAACAATACATTTCCATATATTTAAAAGGGCTAGAAGAAAGGAGTTTGGATAGTTTCATCATAAAGAAATATTAAATTTTGTTTGTACATTTTTGGCTTTTTGAGATAGAATCTCACTATATAACCCAGGCTGGCCTTGAAGTCAAGAACCTCCCAAGTTCTAAGATTACAGGTATGCACCACCACACCCAGCACAAATGATAAATGTTTAAGGAGCTAAGTATGCTTAACCTCATCCAAACATTACACAATGTGCACATGTATCAGAACATCAAATGGTATGATATTAATATGCAAATGTTTATGTATTAGTTAAAAAATAAATTTAAGTTAAAAGACAGCAGTGAGTTGGATTTTTTTTTCCTAGGGAAAAGCATACTACTCAATCTTAAACTAACCCTCATCAGCTGACAATTTAGTTTGGTCTCCTGGGACTCTGAAGTGTCCTTGCCAGTGACATGTCTGAATCTTGACCCCATGACCTAGTTAGCACCATGCAGTTGTTTGTTGTTATTTAAAAGCCACCTTTCCTCTGTAGTGGTGTTTCCTGCCTTGCTGCCACACATCAACATTGTCGACATCAGGAGGGATACAGCCTTGCAGCTGGAAGTCTGCAGGGTTGATGACTCAGGACACCTAAAATAAACCCCTCAGAGCAGGCTATTCTGACCCACTGTCCCCTATCCTGAGCTTGCCTTCCTTTTGTCCTTTTCTGGAAGCTTCCACACTCTTGTGTAGTGTGATATATCTCCTGCCTCATTTTCTGCTGTTTTAATGAACATCAGCTGACTGAGAGAAGCCTCCTCACAGCTGTCTTGCTCAAAGAGAGCCAGGTACACAGAGGAAGGAGCACACAAACAGACCAGGGGACAGCATCTGATAATTCATTGAAGCAGTTCCTTGGGGGATCTTCTCTAGAAGGGCTATGAGAAGCCCATGGATCTTCTTTCTCCTCTTCTAGACATTCTCCCCTTCCCTTAGTAGAGGTCCACCAGGCTTCTGGGAAGAGAAGGTACACAGGATATGGACTTCCCACTATTATTAACCAGCCAAGAGTCTCTGATGTCTAGAGAACATTACATGTAGCCATTCCCTGTCTCACAGGCCCTGTTGGCCTGGTCCATCCCTCTGAGGACCTCACGGTGCTCCAGCATGCAGCTGGCCTGAGAGAGGCTGAGCAGCAGGGCCTGTGTCTTCTGTCTACAACACACTACTTGAGTTGATTCTGGGAACAGATCTGAATGAGGCTGACAAAGAACAAAGTGTTGCAGCTGCAATATCCTACCTGCTGAGAAGCACACCAGCTGGCTGCTGCCTCTGAGGCTCGGTGACTTTATACCCTACTTGTCTTTCTCCAGCAGCATCAGTGGGAATCACACTGGGCTTTGTGTGCACCGATCCCAACTCTGGGGCAGTGCCTGCCCTTACAGCCATGTGACCTTGAGCACACCACTTTTGTCTTTGAGCCTCAGTTTTCTTGTGGGTTAAAAAACTGGAGTAATGATATCCAGTGCACTATTAAATGAGTGGAGTGTTGTTGGGTGTGGCAATGGGATCGTGGAAGTCACATGCCATTTGGGATTTGCTCTAGAATGTTCTAGCAAAGAGGAAAACAGGAAAGGAGAGAGAGAAGACAAGTGACGCAGGATTGGTACGATGGTGGTATCAGATAGAGGAGATGCGGGGCTTGGGTATCTATTAGAGACATTTTCTACTTGTTTTTTGTATGTGTTTGAAATTTTCCTTAATTAAAAAAAAAAAAGGACTAGGGATGGTGCTCAATATGCTGGAGAGCTTGGCTAGCACCCACAAGGACCTGGGTCCCATCCCAGTGATGCCCATTTTATGTTCCAATAGGATCAGTAAGGTAATGGACTGAAACACCTTGGAAAACTGTCTTTTTTACTGGAGATTATTGCCACAGTGGTCCCATAATTAAATGTGCCAGGCTGCACGTCATTCCCTGATTGAACTTGGCCATTGGACCCAGGCCAACCCATGGAGAAACCTACCCTCATGGCCCATCACCAGATCACCAAGTGGGGAGAAAATTAGGAGTCACTCATGGGCCAGAAGATGGAGTTTTGTGACTGCCCCAACAAGTTAATTGTCTGCCCTTCTTTCTTGTGTAGCAATTTCTCTGCCACATGTTCATGGCTGCCTCCACTTCCTCTGGGTTCCCTTGCTTCCTCTGCCTGCAGAATTTCCAATTTCTTCCTCTCCTGGATTCTCTTCGCTTTTTTCCTCAGACTGTCAGCCTCAAGAGAGAGAGTGAAGGTAGATGAGAAAGAGACTAGGACACAAAGAGCTGAGTCTGGCCAAAGGCTAAGGTGAAGGTCACCTATCTGTGCAGGGATGAGGCCCCTGGGCTGCTACTGACTGTTGTTGAACTGTCAGAGGGCACCTTGCTGAGTGCTGGTTTTGCAAAGATGACATAGACATCCCCTGTCTCAAGGAACCTCATGTCCTGTGGTCAAGAAAGACAAACAGACAGTTATGAAATAAAAAATTTCCAGGGAAAGAAAGACATATGTAGAGAAAATTAACAGGATCTCAGGACCTAACCTTGCCTCTGGGTATTTAAACAGTGGAAGGAGGGGTGCTGTGCAATGGTCAGAGAGAGTGGGTCCTAAACTCATTGTTCAAAGAGTAGGTGGCATGAAATCAGAATTGCAACAAGCCTATGTCACCATACAGACAGATGGGGGGGTGGCTGACAGGCCACTCTTCTTCCTCTTCTCTTTATAGCTCTCTTCTTGGGAGATAATCAAGTCACAAATCCCCAGTTGGACAGCAACAGAACTAACTTGCTTCCCCAGACAAAACTACTTTTTAAACTAGTGTATATTAATTACACAAAACAATGGGTTTCATTGTGACATTCTCATACATTCATATCACATGTTTTGATCATATTCATTCCCCTCATTTCCCTCTCTTGCCCACAGACCTCTCTTACTGGTCCCTTTCCTCTTCCCAAATAGTCCTAGGAAACATTTAACTGGAGATTGTTAACAAGTGACAAATCATTGTAGAACTGATACTGAGCAGGGATTTGGTGGCTAACCTACATGGAAGTCAATATTATGGCACCAGTTTTTGCAAAAAGAAAGAACTTTGTTGTAGGTAGACCATAAGGTGAAAGGAGAGAAACACAACTCTGTCTCCCCAGTGGGCCAGTAGGAAAGGGATTTAAGAGACCTAGGCACAGAGAAATACAGGGCTGAACCAGAAGTTCTCTTGGAACAGTAGGAGTCCTGTACACAGGTTCAACTATGGATATTTTGTCATTGGGAAGTGTCTCCATTATTCTCGTTCCTCCTGCAAGTGTTGACAGCACCCCTATTTGTAATCTAGGCCCTCCAGAACCTATTCTTCTTCATGTTCCACTCCTCATGGTACACTTTGTTTCCACCAAAGTCAAAGTCATTGTAGTCTAGTTTCAGGAAAACTATTTCTTGAAAAACACTTTTTAGAAGTGATGAAGTCGCCATTTTATGGCCTTGTTCAAAACCACCAAAGGACTCAGGTAGGTTTACAGAAAGAGGAAACAATGAATTTTTCCCACACTGATCAGCAAAGAATCCAAAATGCCCTCAGATGGTATCCTGGCAATCATCCAGGTTGAAGGATGTTTTCAAATGTTTAGAAGTTCTGTTTTTCATTCTCTTTCACTAACAGGAAACCCTGCTTGTTTCCTAGGTCCAATTTAGTGTCCATCACCCTGTTTCCTGTGCTTATTTTGAATGGCTGAGGCTCATTTTTCCCTTAAAGTGATCTATTTTGTACTGTGGAGTCTATTTTGTCCACATTAGTGATGTTGGCTTATCTTGTACACACTTTATAAAAGACAAAGAGTACAAACTCATTACAAGTATTAACATTTAATATCCAAAGAGAGCCCCTCTTTAAAGAATCATAGGCATTTCGAGCTAGCTTTTTATCATGCAGAAGAACACAATGTGCTCATGCTAGATGTCTTCACTTCCTGTTCCCCAGAGGTCTACCCTTGGGCTTCCCTTCTTCTGTCTAGGCTCCACCAGGGTGGTCTCATACCCTCTTCTGTCTTCATGTTTTTGGTATCTCTCAATGACAGTCCTCAGCTTTTACCTCTCTTCTGAGCAGATGTAATTTAACAATTGGTATTGGATATCTCCCTTGCAATATTCTCTGAAATTCCAAACCTACATTTGCCATCTCCAACTTGCTCCATTTCTTATATTTTCCAGAACCAGGTACCCAGTCCACATATAAGATGCCTTACAACTTCATCAATCCACCAGACTGCTTCTTGGCAACTTCTCTTTTTCCCTCTCCCAATCAGCTTTCCATCACTATGACAAATACCTTAGATAGATTAACTTAAAAGGAGGAAAGGGTTTGTTCTGGTTCACAGTTTTAATCCATGGTCTTTTGGTCCTGTTGCTTTGGCCTGTGGTGAGGCAGAAAATTATGGCAGGGAGTAGACGCTGGATGAAGCTGCTTACATCATGATGGCCAGGAAAGAGAGAGAGAGAGAGAGAGAGAGAAAGGGGCAAAGGGCTGGAGTCCCAATAGTCCCTTCAAGGCATGATCCCAATGTTCTAATTTTCATCTACTGGGTCCCATATCCTGAAAGTTCCACATATCCAAGTATTGTCATAGACTTGGGACCAAGCCTTCAACACATGGGTCTTTGCCCAGTAGCACAGTCCCCCACCAGTGCAATTCATGGGTTTCAGAGTTGAGTGGCTTTCCCTTGAGCTCTTGTCTCTCACTTGTCTTTCTGCTACTTGTCTCTTACCTCTTGAATCAATTACTGCTGCTGTTTTTAAACTATTCCTTTACAATTTTGCATCATTTCTTTAAACTCATTGGCTTTTCACCAGTTTGAGATAAACCCAAATTAATTACCAATCTTCAAAGTCTGTTATGCTTGGATTCCAGTCCATTTCCCGGCTCATACCCCTGTTTCCCTTTGGGCCATAATCCAAGCAGCTCTGGGATTTCTGACTCTGCTTCTACACAGCTTTATTTATTTATGTTTATTTATTTTGGTTGGACTCAGGTTTAAACTCAGGGCTTCATGCCTGCAAAGCAGGTGCTGTATCACTTGAGCCACACCTCCAGTCCGTTTTCATTTGGTTTTTTGGAGATGGGGTCTTTCGAACTATTTGCCCAAGCTGACCTTGAATAGCAGTCCTCCCAGTCTCAGCTTCCCACGTAACTAGGATTACAGGCATGAGCCACCAGGGTCAGACTTGCACATCTCTATTTATTCCTAACCCTGGCACACCTTTATCCTTCCTCTCAGTTTTGTCCCTTATAAAAAGAAAAATTATATTAGACAATCACCATAACTTTTTACTGTTTTATTTTTTTTTTCATTTGCTCCTGAATTTAGCAGTTATTTACCAAGCATCTATTACATGCTAGGCATCATTCCAGGCAGCAGAGATAATCCTTCACCAGGACAAAATCCCTGTCCTCATGGGGCTTACATTCTAATGGAGGGAGAGACAACAGGTGAAAATTAATGTGTTCTGTTGCGATGATGATGAGTGCTAGATAGAAAAATAAAGCAGTGTCAAGGGGAAGGAACTGAGCAATTTTCCCCTTTCCAAACAGTGGGAACAGATTGCATTTTCAGCTCTGTGTTCATTTTCCTGGGGTTGCCAGAACAAAATGCCACAAATTGGGTGGCTTTAAAAAACAGAAATTCATTCTCTTACAGTTCTGGAAGGTCGAAGTCCCAAATCAAGAAGTCATCATGACCATGTTCCCTCTGAAGTCTCCAAGGAAAGTTCTTTGCTTGCTAATTCCAGTTTCTGATGGCTGCAGTTGTCCCTCCACTTGTTGCTTCCATCTTGACATCACCTCCTTCTTTCTGTAACTCTCTTTGTCCTCTCTTCTTCTTATAAGGGTACCAGGGATGGTCCTGAATCCAGGATAATTTCATCTCAGGATCCTCAATCAATTATAGCTGTAAGGACTTTCTTTCCAAATTAGGGCACATTGTGAGGTTCCACGTGAACACAAACCTGGGTGGCACAATTCAACCCACAATACTGTCTCAGCTACAAGCAGATAGTGGCTCGCTCTTACCGCTACAAGTGACATGTTAATTTTAAAACTCTATAAAGTAAAACTCTCTCTGTCTCTGTAGACTTTTTTCTTTTGGTTCATGTTATGGTTAGGATATGAAGTGTCCTCCCCAAAATGCTCAGGTGTTGGAGGCTTGACTCCAGGCTGATGGATCCAAGCATTGAAAGGTAGTTAAGTCAGGAGAGCTCTGACCTATCCAATGGATCAATCCACTGATGGATTCATAGTCTGATGATATTATTGGGAGGAGGTGGAAAATAGGAGGCAGGGCCTAGTTGAAGGAAGGAGGTCACTGGAGGTGTCTTCAAAAGATGTGCCTTTTCCCTGGTCCCCTTTCTGTCACTGTCTCTGCTTCCTGGCAATAGTGAGATGAGTAATGATGCTCCTTCTTGCACTCCCACCGTGATGTTCTACTTTACCAGGGCACAGAAACAATGAAGCCAGACAGCCATGGATAGAAAACCCCTGGAACTGTAAACCAAAGTAAGTCTTTTCTCCTTTAAGTTGATTTTCTAGGTATTTGTCACAGTGACAAACAGTCTGTCTAACACAGTTCCTAAGTATCTCCATCAGCCATCATTGCAGAGCTCTGGGGCTGTCCAAGATCATCCAGTCAGATGCTCCATCTCCAGAGAAGGGGCTGGTTACTCTTTCCTCAGCTATTTTTTTTTTTTTTACATCTAGAAGGCAAAGGAGAAAAGTGAATCAGCCCAAAACAAGAGTGGCTGTGTCACATCTGCACATGGCTCTGGAAAGGCTTTGAGCTCTCCAGTTCCTTGGGTATCACCAGAACAGTCACACCATCTGTTACAACGTTAGCCCAAGCAGAGCAGTTAGAGGGGTGTAGTGTCAGCAGGTTTTTTTTTATTCCAAATAGGAATAAAAGTATGACAATAGGTAATAGATTGAGCCCAATAATTGACTAAGTACTAAGTGTTCACATGCAGCATATTAATGAATCCTCAGTTTGTCCTGAGGTAATTAATAGGTAAATACTATTAATATTCCTGCTTTGTGATGGAAAAAATACTGAAGCTCAAATAAGATTCCATGTGATCATTCTCACCAGTGAATGAAAGCACAAGCATCCAGAGACCATGGTGGCCATTAATTTACAGGCCCAAAACATATGCGTAGTGATTTTTGTGCGGAATTGCATACATTTCAAGGCATTTATTTACTTCATCTTCTTAATATTGAGCTCAGAATTCCTACAAAACCTATTTTCAATCAAATAAGGCTCATAAACATGTTTGTAAGCATTGTACTTGTTTCTGGGCACTTATTTGCTTACTTGGCAACTTTTACACAGTTTTTGAGCATTTGCTTGCTTAAAAATTTGAAAGCATTTTTATAAATATAACCATGATTAAGTGATGTGTGAGACTCTGAAGAACAGTATAGGAAACACCCATGAACTAGTAGAGAAGCACCAAATAGAGAGCCAAACCAACAGAGGACACTGAAGAATGAAAAGACAGATCAGTAATGAAACAAGAAAAACCAAATGATGTGAAAGTTGTCACCAAGCTCCAGTCAAGAGCAACCAATAAGCATTCATCAGTCAGGATGAATATGACTTCTGAGGATGAGAGCATATGCGATACAGTAAGAACAGGACTTATGTATGGGGCAGACACTCACCAGGGGCTGTCCTGATGGAAGGGCTTATCTAACCCCAGCTTGAGAAACCCATGAGAATTTTCTAAGCACCAAGCCACCAAACCACAGCAGTATGCTGGTGAGTCTACTAGTACTGGCTGTTAAATTAACATCAGGTACCACACTTTTGGTCCCTGAATTCTTTCAGTATTTTATTTAGAAAAATATGAGTTTTTGGTGCTTGCAATAAAACAAATGAAGGGGCATTGATACTTTATTAATACATGCTTGACTGTCCTATGTGAATGCAATGTGGCTAAGAGTTTCCGCCCACCCTTGACCGGGATGCTCTAAAATTTTGGGTAACAATCCTCTGCCACCGTGCCTATTTTTTGTAAGACTGTGAAGTCTATTATCTTTCTTGGTTAAGTTTAGTCAGGCCTGACTGAGTAATTGCCTGCCTCCACAATTCAAATAACTGAGAAGATTTAGTTAACTCCTGAAAGTATTTCAGTTTTTTGTAGAAATGTCCTGTTACAGGAACAAAAAAAAATTCACAAATCTTCCACTATCAGAGTATTCGGCTCTCAGCTACCTTCACACTAATCTATTTTTTTAGTTTAACTTTGCAAAGAGGAAAGCAACCTACTTGATAGGATGTATTAAGAGGCAGCCAAAGGATTCTAAAATAAAGCATCTACTAACTTCACAAAGATAGGACCACTGGACCAGGCACAGTGGCTCCCACCTGTGATCCTAGCTACTCAGGAGGCAGAGATTAGGAGGATCTTGGGTTCAAGGCCATTCTAGGCAAAAGGTT
Organism: Castor canadensis; assembly: GCF_047511655.1. Taxonomy (NCBI): domain Eukaryota; kingdom Metazoa; phylum Chordata; class Mammalia; order Rodentia; family Castoridae; genus Castor; species Castor canadensis. The sequence continues at coordinate 53,152,651 of NC_133400.1, forward strand.
CATGAGACCACATCTCAACCACTGGCTGGACACAGTGGCATATGCCAGCTATGCAGGGAAGCACAAATAGGAGTATTGCAGTCCAGGTTGGCCTGAGCATAAAGTGAAACCCTATCCTAAAATTAACCAACACAAAAAAGGCTGGTGGAGTGGCTCAGGCAATAGAACACGAGCTTAGCAAGTGCAAGGCCCTGAGTTCAAGTCCCAACACTACAAGAAAGGAAGGAAGGAGGAAAGGAAGGAAGGAAGGAAGGAAGGAAGGAGGGAAGGAAGGAAGGAGGGAAGGAAGGAAGGAAGGAAGGAAGGAAGGAAGGAAGGAAGGAAGGAAGGAAGGAAGGAAGGAAGGAAGACTGGGATAGCTGTATCAAATGTTCTGCAAAATTTTAAGCCACTATACTATCTGAGGGAGGCTTCTGGATCAGCTCATCCTGAAGGGAGATATGGCAAGACAAGGTGCACGTGGTCTGCCATGTCATTGTCCTGCCCCACCTCTGATTACCACCCTCTGCATCTCTTTTCTGACAGCCTTCCTGAACCCACAAAGCAGGATGGACGTTCTGAAGCCTTTATAATCCCTGATGCCAGGTCTCAACCAGCCACCACCAGGAACTGGGGTAAAAGTACCCCAGCTCTCTACCCCTTGCCTGCAATTACTCAGAAGTGTGTCTCACCCTGGCTCCCAGGGTCTGTCTACAGCAGTATTTTGTCCATCCAGCAGCTCACAGAGATAACTCGCCCAGTGACACACCCATTCTCACCTTCTCCCACTCCTCATCTCTTTTGATCTCTTCTCCTCAAACATAAAATACCTATGCTCAAGTCCTTGTCTTACGGTCTGCTTCTGGAGGAACCTAAACCATGACAAGATAACGGTTGATGACGATTTGTACTTAAGCTTGAACATGAACATTTCTAGTTTTTATGGATGTGGACTGCAAACTGAACATATTTCCAGTATCTTTGATCTTTGGTAAAATACTTTACTTGGTCACTCCCACTCTTATTGAAATTCAACTGTACTTGTGACAGGCTTACACTTCTCCATGTTCTCTACTGACTAGCTCTTCAGTAAGTGTCTTCTGCACTCCACATTAGCATCGCCTTTCCAGACCTCCTCACTAGTGTAGTGCCAATCAACAGGATAAAAACCCACTCTGATTATCAGAAAATGGCTTAGAGTTACCAGGAAGCAATCACCCCTGTTCTTCCAGGGAGCCCCTGGTGCCCAGTGAACTGCTCCCAAGCCACCTGCCATGTCCTGAGAGCTTGTTGCAAGTCAGTTGCACCATGCATCACGTCCCTTTACCCTGGATCTTTCCTATGCTTTTGTCCTCCTTAAGTATGTGTGAAAATCCTCACCTTACCGCCAGGTCTGCCTTCTCCAGGATTTAAATGCTGGGATGATGACCCAATCCCTTAGCACAATGTTTTCCACATCTTTTTAAGGCATGTTTTTCTCCAGAATTAACTCACACTGTGCCCACTTTTTGCTTCTGGAATATTTTATTTGTAACCTTTCTTTATTTGGTTAGAAAGAATTTTAGACACTTTAGACACTTGGAGAAGGTTTGTAGCAGTGCTGGTTTTTAAGGTCTGGATTCCTTTGATCTGGTGTCACCAAGGAGGCTCAGATCTGGGCAATTTGCTAGATGAATCTACTGACAAATGTTGAGATTTTTGCTGATTCAACAGAACTCAACTGAGAGCTTCAGTTTCCAGGGTGAAGTGAGAAATAAGATAATCAAATTTACTATGACAACCTCATTTTTGCACTTGAAAGTAGTTTATTGGACTAGGGCTGAAGCTCAGTGGTAGACCACTTGCCTAGTGAGTAAAAGGCTCTGGGTTCAATGCCCAGCATTAAACCAAAAAGAAAGAAAGTTATTAAAGAACACCTTTAAAAGCAAAAAGTGATTCATATACTCACACAGGGTTGCTATTAACTGTGTGAAATATGTGCGCAATTCCTTTCTATTGTAGAGTAAATCTTTAATATTTTATTATTAAGTCTTCAGCAACCTAAGAAGATGCCAGAAAAGTTGGTACCAGTAGCTAATCTTCCCCTTTGGTCCCTTACACTCATTTTTATCCTGCTCTTTTGATACCATTCTAATTGCAAGACTAATACTTAATTCCTTGGGCACACCTAGGCACCCTATGGTCTAGTGCCCTTTGTCTGTTGGCCCAGGCATTTCTGTATTTCTGTACCCATTCATGTCCTTATTATTTGTTTGGAGTTAAAGTGTGCTTTATTTCGTGAGATGGTAATAATTGCACATGGTAAGCTTTCTCTCTCTCTCTCTCTCTCTTTCATATGTATTAAAAGCTACCAATCCTACTCAGTCTTCCCTTTTCTCCCCCTTTAAAAAATTATGCCTTACATGCACATCCATGTTTATTGCAGCACTATTCACAATATTCACAATAGCCAAGTTATGGAAACAGCCAAGATGTCCCACCACTGACGAATGGATCAAGAAAATGTGGTATATTTATACACAGTGGAATCTTATGCAGCCATGAAGAAGAACAAAATGTTATCATTCGCAAGTAAATGGATGGAACTGGAGATCATCATTCTGAGTGAGGTTAGCCTGACCCAAAAGACCAAAAATCATTTGTTCTCCCTCATATGTGGACATTAGATCAAGGGCAAACACAATAAGGGTATTGGACTTCGATCACATGATAAAGCGAGAGCACACTTGGGAGGTATGAGGATAGGTAAGACCCAAAAAACTAGATAGCGTTTGTTGCCCGCAACACAGAGAAACTAAAGCAGATACTTTAAAGCAACTGAGGCCAATAGGAGAAGGGACCCAAGAACTAGAGAAAAGGTTAGATCAAGAAGAATTAACCTAGAAGGTAACACACACGCACAGGAAATCAATGTGAGTCAATGGAGTGATGTCATGATTTTCTATACAATGTGGAATAAAGTCAAGTAACCCTCCATCACCTCCCACATTTGACATCTTCTGTGATGAGAGCCTCTGAGATCCACCCTCCAGCAAGACTGAAGCATGCACTACTAAATTATTAGCTATATTTACTATGCTGTGCACAAGATCTCAAGACCTTTAACTGGGGCTCTGTAACCTTTGATTGTTAAAACTCCCCCTCCATGTACACTCTAGTTACCATGCTCTGCTTAGGAGGTAGATTGTTTTCGACTCAACAGCAAGCGAGTATTTGTCGCTCTATGCCTGGCTTACTTCACTTAGCACAGTGTCCTCCAATTCCCTCCACCTCACAAATGACAGATTTTCTTCCTTTTTAAAGTCTGAATAATATTCCATTATATACACATACCACTTTTTAAACGTTCTTTTATCTCAGAGGCCTTTCCCTTCCTAGGGAAGAAACTTGTTCATGCTTAAGGTGTCTTGTCACACAAGAGCCACTAAAGATTTGAACCCTATTCCTGAATCCACAAACTCTCCTTTTCCCTACTTTTTATTTTGTTAAATTTAAAACTTAAAATATGAAAAAAAAGTACTGTGATGAACATGTATCCTTTATCTTGACTCAACTCAGATTAATTTTGATACATTCTCTCTCTTTCTCTCTCTCTCCTTCCCTCTCTCTCTCTCTCTTTCTTTGTCTCTCTCTCTCTCAGAAAATTAAAAATCACACAACACAAGGCTTTACTTCTAATTACTTGAGCAGACATCCCATGGTGGGGGGAGGGAGCAAACACTCTCCTGGTTCCACACTGGCATTACCATGCCTCAAAAGTCAACGATAATTCTTAAACTGGCTTGGTGGTGCATGTCTATAATGCTGGCACTCAGGAGGCTGAGGCAGGAGGATCTCAAGTCCCAGACCAGTGTGGGCTACATAGCGAGATCCTGTCTCAAAGCTGAGACCCTATCCTGAAAATACCCAACACAAAAACAGGGCTGGTGGAATGACTCAAGCAGTAGAGGCCCTGAGTTCAAACTCCAGTACCACCAAAAAAAAATATGTAACAATGGTTCCCTTGCCTCACCTAGGAATCAGTCTATATTTCACTATTTTCAGTTGTCCCCAAGTGTCCTTTGTGGCTGTGTCTCCTTCACCCTTTGAACAAGGATCTGGCCCAAGTTCACACCTTGCTCTTGGGTGTCTTTCCATCTAGGATAGTCTTCCATTTGCTCCTGTTCGAGGAACCCACACTTGTTCTTTTGCAGAACAGTTCACCTCCAGGAGCTATGGTGTGAATTTAATCTCTGGGTCATTTAACTTCTCCATGCACTCTGCTTCCTGTCAACTGTGGCATGCGCTCTCCTTAACCTTCAATGGTATTGAACTTGCTCTCTCTGTAGCCCAGTCTCCTGCAGTCACATTCCCAGATTACATAACTCTTTTGAATTTATGGCTTGTTACTTAACCAGCATGTGCATTGCCTTTGTCCTGGTCTGCTTGGGGAGTGGATTAATGGCACCGGATGGAAGGCATCTCGTTAGACATAAACTTTCCCGCTGAGGAATACAGTGGGAATCATTGGAATGTATTGTTGATCTCTGCCTCTGAGACAAAGAGGAATATTAGATCCCAAAGAAGAATCTCCCTGACTCTTTCTCTCTTTTAGTCCGATTCTACCCACATTCAGTTCTCACATCTAAACACCAGCAACTCTAGGCTCCTCCATGAGTGCAGCTATCCTGAGTCCCCAGCCACAGGTGGTGGGTGATTTAGGAGAACCAGAGCAGTGTGTGTATTGGACAGCTTTACAGTACTGCTACCCTGAGCCTGAGTGTCTTCCCTGCTAAATCCTGCTAAAAAGGGGTGGGTCTTCATGTGAATTACAAGTGAGGGAATAAACCAGATAAAGTAGGTCAAGCAAGGTTAAAAAAAGGATTCTTTTTTTTTTTCTTTTTAGCAATAATAGGGATTGAATTTAGGGCCTTGCACTTGCACTTGCACTAGTCAAGTGCTCTACCACTTGAACCACACCACAGTCTTTTTGCTTTTATTGTATTTTTCAGGTGGGGTCACCCATGTTGCCTAGGATTGGTCTTAGACTACAATCTTCAAACCTCCACCTCCCAAGTAGCTGGGATACATGAGCCGTCACTCCCAGTCTTAAAGAAAGAAGATTCTGATAATTCCTGGAGCTACTAGGTCACAGTCACTCAGCTCTGAAAATGGAAAATGGATTTTCCATATCAGGATAGCTAGGTTCTCACATATACCAGTTGTAATAATGTCAGCCAGCATTTGAGGCACAGAAAGATTATGCAGTTTCTGTAGACACGCAGAAATTAGACAGGCTGAGATTCAAACCCCAGTAGCAGACGCATGAGCCTGAACTCAGCCACCGACATGTTACACAACTTTTCCATGAGGCCCACGTGGAGCCATCAGGGAGGAGTGAGGCTGCCACACACAGAGCTGCTCTGGGTCCAGGACCTGTGCAGGAAACCCAGTATGCCTGTGGTTTGGTGGCCTGATGGTCTTTGACCCCCACCTTTAAGCTTCCCAGATAGAGCTGGAGGCAAGGGAGTGAGCCAGTCAGTTGCCTGCTTTATGAGCCTCTAACAGCTGTGAGCCTCACCAGCCCAACAAAGTGAAAGCCAAAGGCTGCCATAAGAGTATATGCATGGCAGAGGTGAGGACTGGCTTTGCTCAGGTCCTGGTGTCAGGTCTTTGAGGGGACCATGGTGCTCCTGTTGCCTGCAGCATCTGAGCAATCCATACCCTGGAGGATGGGGTGAGCAAGAGTGGCAGAGTCTGACTGGTGCCTGGACATTGACATCAGAGTCAAGGACTCTCATTTATACAAGAACCATCTCTTACTCTACCTTGTTGGATTTGCTCCAAAGCCACCTTGTTCATGAAATGATTAGGTCAAGGGACACTTTGATGTACAAAGTATGGCTAAGCCAAGCCCTCTTTCTGCAGTTTCAGGTAACGCTGTACAATGTGTTTGTTTTTTTTTTTTTTCTAAATATTTGGGAAAAAGGAACACTTCTAGAAGGAAAGCAAATTGAAACAAACAAAAAAAAAAACCATTTGTTTTAAGTCCCAATTGGCAAGACTGAAAAATTGGCTAAAAATCAGGATGAAGATATGGGGAAATGAAGAGTACCTTTCATAGTTTGTTAGTCAAATGTAAGAGCCCTACAGAAAGCATTTGGTAATATCCGTATAATTTTTTAATGCACACCTTTTGACTTGGCGACTCCACTTCTAGGAATTAATACTATAGCTATATTTGCACAAGTGTGCAAAAATATATGAATAAATAAATTCCACTGAAATGCTGTAATTTTAAAAAAATCTGAATATAAATTGAATGTCTATCAAGAAAGCAATGATACTTAAAGTACATTGGTGCAATGAATACTATGCAGCTGTGAAATGAAACATGCAAGATATATAATATTATCAAATTTGTAATGATAAGCATTAAAAGTAAGTTTAAGAATGGTGTTCAACATATATAAAATATGCTAAAATATGTATTTTCAATGTTTGTAAGCATGGAAAATTCTAGAAGGATGCGTGAGAAACTTCATAATAGTTATCTTTTGGTAGTGGAGTAGCATAAGGAAAAAATTTATTTTTCATCTTGTATATTTTCTCTTTCATTTGAACTTTTCGAGAGGGCATGTATCACACTTATAATTTATTTTTTGAGATGGAGTTTCACTAAGGAGCCCAGGCTGGTCTCAAACTCATGAGCTTCCTGCCTCAGCCTCCTGAGTTACTGATATTCCATGTGTGTACCACCATGCCCAGTTTACATCTGTAATTTTTAAAACTGACTTCAATATTTTTAGAAACAGTAACTCTGAAAATTCCTCAGAATTCCCACACTCCTCTTTTCTACAGAATGCACAAACCACAAAGGCCTCCCACGGCTGAAGAAACCAGTTGCAAAAACAAGAGACAAACATCAAACACGTTATCCACAAAGGCCTGACTTCCTGCTATCTTTTCTATTCATTGCAGAGTTTTATATGCATTTATCATTGCTGGGTTTCCTTGGAATTCTTCACACATCAAGGGCATCTGACCTTGAGTTCAGTGGGGCAATGACCTTAGCTGGGCTCCAGACAACAGCAGTAACTGGTGGTGGAGGCCCATGCTGCTGGTCTCCCCACATTTTTCCTTTTGAAAGGTTGAGGGACTCCGGCACTCAGGAAAGAAGGCTTGCGAGTCTCCAAGTGGCCCACCTGGCTCCCTGGAGTCCTGTTTGCAGTGGGGCAGAGGAAAACAAGTTCATAGCCGAATTTATGTGAGCACAGTAGCGAGTGGTGTGGCACGCTGGAACGTCTCTCTTGGTTTTCTCTTTGTGAGTTAGTCATCACCAGTTGCGTGACCAGGATGCCACAGCTTTGTTCAGAATGTGACTGTGGGGCTGTGACCTCATCTAAAACAACTCCAGCAGGAGAAAACATCTTTACATTAACTTTTGACTTTCAAGAATGTTCTTGGTTGTCAATGAGATTATTATACTTCTGAGAGAAATATAATGTTATATTTAATGTAATAATATTTGAGCACTTAATATTTGCCTTTTCATAGGACTTAAAATGATACACTATGATAAGAGGTACTACCTAGTACTATAAGTAATGAATGACCTAGACATTTTCCAGTTTAAGAGAAGGACCAGCAGGGTAAATTGAGAGTGAGCCCAGTGATCCTCAACTAGGAAAATGGAACCTAGTGTTCTTTGATCCCAGGTCCAGCACCATTCTTCTTACCTACTTCCCCTTCTCACTTGCTCACACATTCACCCATGGTGAGTTGGTAGGGGGGCATCAGAACTCAGGTGGGTGGGAGAGGTGAGTTTTAAAAGCTCTTTAGATCATTATCCAGGAATTCCTTCTCCTCCAGAGCCCTCAGCCCTCAGAGGAAAACCACCAACATAAAGGAAGCCAACACCAGTCCCCATGGGGGTCCTTATGTTGGTGGTTTCCTCTGAGATATAGTCTGGGCTCTCTGTGTCTGGGGGAAAGGGCTCCCTATCTCCCTCTCTCTCCATTCTTCACTTGGTTTACAACATACATATCCCTAGCCCTGTCCTCACCCTAGAAATCCAGGCTCCTATAGCCAACCATCTACTCTACAATCCCACTTGGGAATCTAGAAAACATCCCACATATGCACACACACACCACAACCACAAAATCCAGCCTTCTGCATCTCAGAAGGCTCCTCCATCCATTTTAATGTTCCAGCCCAAAATCTAGATTCTTTCTGCTGCAGGGAGAATATTCTATTTCACCAAATTCTAGTTCATTGTTCAATTTGTGGACATAAGACTAGGTTATATTTTCTAGCCTCCACTGAGATCAAGTAGGGGTCATGTCATATGGTGGAACCTGCATTCAATGCCCTGCTTCTCTTGCCCTGGCTCAGAGGTTACAGGGACAGTATGTCTCCATGGTATGGCTACAAGATGGAGTGCTACCTACCTGGGTCCTTCAGTGTGTGGAGTGTCCCTCCACCACTTACCAACCAAGATTTGGAGACATGACATGAGCTAGAAATAAATTTGTCCTGTGATAAACCACAGAGATTTGGGGGTGTTACCACATGCTAACCCAGCATTAGTCATCCTAATGTATTGCTTTTTTCTTACCACAAATTTCCAATTAAAGCAGCTCTAAACATAGCCTGAGTTTTCCCAACCTCTTTGAGACCCACTATCACCACCACACCATGCCAGGGGCTCTCTGTGCTCCATCCACCAACAATGATAGTGTCATTATTGTGTCTCATTGTCCTAGCTGGTGAGATACCTATTTCCAAAATCCCATTTTTTTTTCTTTTTCTTTTCTTATTCATATGTGCATACAAGGCTTGGTTCATTTCTCCCCCCTGCCCCCACCCCCTCCCTTACCACCCACTCCGCCCTCTCCCTCTCCCCCCCCCAATACCCAGCAGAAACTATTTTGCCCTTATTTCTAATTTTGTTGTAGAGCGAGTATAAGCAATAACAGGAAGGAACAGGGTTTTTGCTGGTTGAGATAAGGATGGCTATACAGGGCATTGACTCACATTGATTTCTTATGCGTGGGTGTTACCTTCTAGGTTAATTCTTCTTGATCTAACCTTTTCTCTAGTTCCTGGTCCCCTTTTCCTATTGGCTTCAGTTGCTTTTAAGGTATCTGCTTTAGTTTCTCTGCGTTAAGGGCAACAAATGCTAGCTAGTTTTTTAGGTGTCTTACCTATCCTCACCCCTCCCTTGTGTGCTCTCGCTTTTATCATGTGCTCATAGTCTAATCCCATTGTTGTGTTTGCCCTTGATCTAATGTCCGCATATGAGGGAGAACATACGATTTTTGGTCTTTTGGGCCAGGCTAACCTCACTCAGAATGATGTTCTCCAATTCCATCCATTTACCAGCGAATGATAACATTTCGTTCTTCTTCATGGCTGCATAAAATTCCATTGTGTATAGATACCACATTTTCTGAATCCATTCATCAGTGGTGGGGCATCTTGGCTGTTTCCATAGCTTGGCTATTGTGAATAGTGCCGCAATAAACATGGGTGTGCAGGTGCCTCTGGAGTAACCTGTGTCACAGTCTTTTGGGTATATTCCCAAGAGTGGTATTGCTGGATCAAATGGTAGATCAATGTCTAGCTTTTTAAGTAGCCTCCAAATTTTTTTCCAGAGTGGTTGTACTAGTCTACATTCCCACCAACAGTGTAAGAGGGTTCCTTTTTCCCCGCATCTTCGCCAACACCTGTTGTTGGTGGTGTTGCTGATGATGGCTATCCTAACACAAAATCCTATTTTTTTAAGTCTGTTTTCTGGAACACCTCTGGTACTAATATTCAGAAACCAAACTCCTTGGGAAGCAAACTATAAGGTGGAAGCAAGCAGCCAGAAAGTTTACTGGGGAGTATCTGCTATAAGAAGATATACTGGGTAGTTTATAAAGAACACAAATTTATTTCTTCACTGAGAATTCCAAGATCAAGGCACCAGCAGGCTCAGTGTGTAGTGAGGACCCATCAGCCCTGCTTCCAAGATGGCGCCTCTGACTGCATCCTCCTGAGGGGATAGACCTTATGTCCTCACATGTGGGTAAACAAAGGGGCCTAAGCTAGCTCTCTTTTACCAGGCACTGAGCCAACAGAGCCTTATCACATAATCACTTCCCAAGAGGCTCATCTCTTACCACCACTACAGTGGGGATGAAATTTCAACACATGAATTTGGGAACCAATCACACCAGAGCAGGGAGTAACCTCGGTCTCATACTTGGGCATGAAGAGGATGAGGCAGGACTGTGCTCTAAGGTAGTAGCAGTGTTGTTTAAGCCCAGTGATGAGTATGAGGGTGTTAATATTAATAGTCTCTAGTCTCGGCATTTACTTTGCACACACTATTTTAAATAAATGATGTAGCTCACAATTTTTAGAAGGTTTTTAGTCTTAAGAGTGGTGGATCATAGCAGTAGTCTGAAAAAATCTGAATTCCTGGTAAATTACTTTGGCTAATGCTGTAAGCGCCACCTACCAATTTCTTCATATATAAAATGGGAATTTTAATATCAACTTCATATAGTTGTGGTAGTATTGAACGAGATTATGCAAGCATAGTAGGTCAAGCAGTGTCCTCCCAAAATCCGTGTCCTTGGAGCCTCAGAATATTTCCTTACTTAGGACTATAGACTTGGCAGATAAAATCAATTAAAATTTGGTCATACTAAATTGGGGTGTGCCCTAAGCTCGGTGACTGGTGTTCTTTTAGAAGAGGAGAGCACAGCCAGAGGTAAAACCCAAAATAAAAGAGCATGTCGTGAAGTTGGCAGAGTGGCACAGCTACAAGTCAAAGAATGTCAAGGACGGAGGACAGCCACCAGAAGCTGGAATAGACAAGGACAGATTCTTCCCTGAGGCTTCAACACTCTGATTTTGGGGTTCTGGCCTCTGGAACCGTGAGAGAACAATTTTCAGCTATTGTAAGGCAACCAATTTGTGTTACATTGTTACAGCAGCCACAAGAATTTAATACAGCAGGTAAGTGCTTAGTCTGGTTCTTAGCATAAAGAAAATATTCACTAATCATTAGCAATTATTGTTAAGTAAATTCAAACTTCTGCACCAAGTTTTCTAACTTGAAGCTTTCTTCCTTGCTATCCTGGTCGTGCCCAACATTGAATCCAGCAACCTATAGTCCATTTTACCTTGCACTACAGTTTATGCAAATGCTTAGCTCCCCTCTTACCTGTAAAATAAAAACTAAGCTCTATTCAGTGTCTGTGGCAGCCCTGAGCACCATAACAATAGATAGTTGAGTGCTTACAAGGGGTTGGGAGCAGCGCTAGACCTGGGGGTTATAAATGTTGACTCTGATGCTGTCGGCGTCTTGTTTGAGGGGAAGGAGGCAGACAGAAGAGTCACTGTGGGCCTCCCTGGTAGGTGCTGTAACTGAGCTGGGAAGGAGAGCCAGCTCACCCTCACATGGGAGCTCAGGACAGACTTTGCCCAGGAGGTCACCTTTTAGCTGACGCTAAAGCAGAGTTCCTGGGAGGGGACAATTAGAGGCGAGGTTTGCAGACACATGCAAAGACCAGATTGTACCCAGTACTTGAGAGGCTAAGGCAGAAGGATCTTGAGTTTGAGACCAGTCTGGATTACATAGAAAGATCCTGTCACAAAACATCAAAAAAGAAAAAAAGACCAAATTATAATGATCTTGTGAACAAGGCTAAAGAATTTGAACTGTATTCTGTAGAAATAAGAAGAAACCAAAAGTGAAATCATGTTTAGATAGGTTATTTCAGGGCACAAGGCCACCTGTCATTTCCTGAAGGAAGCTTCTACTGAAAAGCCTCAATACCCAGGCATTGCCCTGGTGGCTGCAGGCTGGTTTGACTTGTCCCATCTTTCCTGAGTCACTAGGCTATTTGAAATCAAAGGGAAACTCCCAAGTTTTCTCAGTGCTATGCTACAGTGATGTAGGAATGTAGGATCAGGGGATGGGTGCTAAGAACTGAGTGAGCAAAAGAGTTCTAGGAAAGTCCAGCAGAAATGGGACTTGATTTTGGGACCTGGACAAAAAGAGCAAAGAGGAGAAGAGAAAGAGGGCAAAAGAATATGAAAGTAGTTATGTTTCCTTTCTCTGGGAACTTTGAAAAGTCTCAGGCTTTGGGTGAAATGTTGGCTGGGCAAGCACAAGCTCCTCCACACCCTGGCCATGCCAGGAAGGTGAGGGGAGAAGAAACGAGACGGCAGCCTAAGAAATTTGGCAGCTGGACCAGAGCTGAGAAGAGGAGGGGAAAGTCCCTCAACCAAGAGCAGCACAGAATTTGTAACTCGTCCCATGACTCAGCACAAACAATTGAGCCTCGAGATGTCAAAAAGAAATGGCACCAAGTCCTTGCTAAGTCCTTGGGCAACTCCAAAGACTCAAGTTCACTGTACAGGTTTGCATGTCATGAGGACTGAGGTTTCCCTGAAACTGTTACACCCTCTGTGTAGTCTACTCACAACTTGATATTTTTATAGTATACTATTTTCTACTCATTTAGTTTTTAAAACACAACTTCGAATATGATTTGAATTAATAAAATGCCCCTATTTAAAAATGTACATTGTGATGAGTTCTGACAAGTCCATACACTCAACTAAGCCACCACTGTAATCAAGATTCAGAACATTCCCTTCACCCCAGAAAATTCCCTTGGGTTTCTTCCCAGTCAACCATCCTCCCACTCCTGCCAGCTCCAAGCAGCCACTGATCTGCTTTCTGTCAATATAGATTAGCTGCGTCTTTTCTGCAGTTTCATATAAGTGAAATCATACAGTACATACTCTTTGGTGTGTCCGGCTTCTTTTATTCAGCATAATGCTTTTGGGATCCACCCATGCCATTGTGAATATCAGTAGTTCATCTTGTTTTTATGGTTGAGGAGGAATTCATTGTATGAACATACCTCAATTTGTTTTTTCACCTGTTAGCAGGATTAGGATTGGTTTCACATTTGGGCTATTGTGAATCAAGTTTCTTTGAACATATGCCTGCATGTCTTTCTGAGAACATATGTTTTCATTTCTCTTGAATAAATATTAAGAGTAGGATTTTTGGGTGTATCCTTTAAAATGTATCCTTAAGTCTATAAGAGACCATCAAATCATTTTCCACAGTGGTTGTACAATTTTTCTTTTCCATCAGCTATGGATAAAAGGCCCATTGCTTTACATTCTTGCCAATACTGGCTTTGACTTCAGTGTGTCTTTTTAATTTTGGACATTCTAATGAGTGTGTAGTGGTTTCTCTCAAGCTTTTAATTTGCATTTTCTTAATAACTAGTAATATTGAACTTCTTTTCATGTGCTAGTCAGATAGTCATATAACATTTTTTCTCTTTTTTATTTTTGTACTAGAAATAAGTACATTATGACATTTAAATTTTACACAAGTTCTTACAGTATATCATAGTTGAATTCACCCCCTCCATCATTCTTCTTTATCCCTCCCCCCCATTCCCTCATAGAACATTTTGGATTTTGCTCAATTTTTTAGATGGTTTCCTACTATCAGATTTTAAGGGTGCTTAAGTATTCTGGACACAAGTACTTTGTCATCTTTATTGTGAATACCTCTATCTGGTCAATGTCATAAAAAGACTAGCATTGTTTTGGATTACTTTGGCATCTTTATCAAATTCAATTGTCTATAGATGTGTGTTTTATTTTTGGACTCTTGTTTCTTTGATATGTGCATCTACTTATCCACTAATATCACAAGTCTTGGTGTCTATAACTTTATTGTAAGTCTTGAAATTAGATGTTAGGGCATATAAATCCTTCACCTTTGCTCTTTTCCCCCAATGTAATTTTGTAGTTTTCATTGTTCAGGTATTGCACTTATTAAATTTGGCCCTAAGTATTTTGCTTTCCATGCTATGGTAAATCGTACTACTTATTGTCATTTCAGTTGCCAAGTTCTTATTAAGAGTTCATCGAATCTTTTAACATGACTTTGTCCTATTTCATTAGTCATTAACAAAATTGCTGAGCAAAGAATATGTATTACCCAAAACTTCTCTTGAAACTTCCTGGAGAAACTCAGAAAAAATAGTAGATGGAAATGATACCTAAGAAATGGCTTCCCCTAGGAGGAAATCCTAACAGATCTTGGCCAAGATCAGAAGAAACCCAGGAAGAAAATTTCATTGAGTTTAGAGACCCAAATTCAGTTAGTCTAGATCTGTAGGCAGAGGAGTTAAGGGTCTTTGAAGAATTGTTCTTAAAGTTAGGGAGAGAGGGAAGAAAGAAGTCTTGCCTTTAAGCCTCTCAAAATCCTTTAGGCACCCCATTCCTGCTTTAATAGCAAGTCTGATCTAGAGCCAATCTATTGATGGGAAGACAGAGTGTCTCCCAGCCTGTGGGGTGGAAGACAGTTCTGAATGACACGGAGTCACTTGGACGAAGGCCCTTGAAGAAATGTCCTGCCACAAAGGTACTCTTCTATAATCTGAACTGGTTAGGGCAGGAATACTTTAATCTCTCACAAAAATTGAACATAGTGGAATCTACAGTTATGCCTAGGGGTGGTACCTTAAATGTTATAAGTTACTTAATGTTAGCCAACCAGAAATATTTGGGGAACCTTAGAAACAGTCTCTAGTGCCCTATGGATATGGTTTGGGGACTTTTGATGGGAGAGGCTGTGAAGAAGAGGAGAATGAAGTAAACTCTGGATTATTTGTACACCAATGATCAAGTTCAGAAAACACCCAATAAGGGAAAGAAGTAAAGCAAAACCAGCTAGAGAACTGAAAACATTCTGCTTCCTTTCCACTCTTGGTTATGTTCATGCTAGTCTAGGATGACTCAGAGCCCAGAGGGTTAGTTAAGAGCCACTACTACCTCTGAGCTGGACCTGTAGGGCTGGATCTGCCTATCAACTAATGAAACACAGGAAAAGCCATGCAGATAGTCCCCACCCATGTAACTGACTCTTGTCCATCCTTCTGTGCTCATCTCAAATAGCACTTCCTCTGTGGGACCCATTCTCAGTCACCAATGTTCATAGCTACTCCACCCTGCTTACATGGAACTTTATTCATATCTTAATTTTTTCGTACTTTCTAGGCTAAACCATAACCATTTTGTTTACATGTTCCCCTGTCACCCCCTATTCTATGGGCAATTTTCTTCAATTACCTGTTTTCCTGTCTACCTCCTACTTTGCCTCTGAACTTCATTCTCCTAAAGTCCACCTGCATTTTCTGACATTATTGCTTGCACCTATCAAAAGGACCTCAAATTCAAACTATCCAATGCTGAGTTCAGAACATCACTTCCTTCTCAGTGTCTACTATTTCTATCTCAGTGAATAGATTTTCTGTTTCTCTAGTTGGACAAGCCAGAAATGTACAGTCATCCTTTACACCCACATCCCTGTCATTTTCCACACCCACATCATCCAATGACTTCACTTCTTAAATATCTGTGGGCTCCACCATGTTCATCCATTTTTACTATCATCCTTGTGGACCAAGCTTGTAGCACCTTGTCTCCTCCAGGCTTGTGATACCCCTCTCTGACCTCTCCATATGCATTCTAACTTGTACCTAATCTGCCTCCCACCCACACTGCAGCCAGCAGGGGCCTGGCCTGCCCAGAATCCTTTTGTCTTCCTTTACTCTTTGAACAAAGACCTAAATTCCTTAAGTCCTCTCAAGCATCTTTGCGGTCTCAAGCTGCCCACCTCACTCTTCCCCTCATTTTTTACAATCCAGCTCTACCATCCTCTTTTCTTTTTCCCTCCTTTTCAAAACTTTGTATTTTGAAATAATTTTAGATATACCAAAAAGTTGCACAAATAGTGCAAAGATTTCCTGTATACCCTTCACCCAACTTCCCCAAATGTGAACATTATACATAACCATAGGGCGATGATCAAATTCAGGAAGTTGACATTAATATGCAATACTATTAATTAACCTACACTCCTCTTTGAATCTTGCTCGTTGTCTCGGGATCCAGTGATGGCTCCTTATTGCATGTGACCGTCATGATCCTTTGTCTTCTCCATGTACTGTTCATGACCTTGACAATCTTGGTGAACACGGGAAGTTGTCTAGCAACATGGTTTGTCTGACGTTTTCTCATGTCGAAATTCAGGTTATATGTGTTTTGGCAATAATATCACAGAAGTTCTAGTGCCTCCTATCAGGACACACATGATTTTAACGTGTTCTTTACTGGTGATATTAACCTTGAACCCTTAGCTGAGATGGTGCCTTTAATGTTCTTCCCTGTAAAGTCATTCTTTTTTGGTGGGAGAGAGAAAGTCTGAATCTGGATTATTCTATTTCTCATCATATTTTTATGCGCTAATTTTATTATCAATTCATTCTCATATGCAGTAATTACTACTGTGATACTGGCCAAATGTTGGTTTTTCTGTTTCTATTGGTTGGAACTCTACTGCAGTGAATAACTTTTCTATTTCTATCATTGCATATTTTGTTGCTCTATTTGTCTAAAATTTTGGTCTTGCCCTTATTCATTATCCTAAAATCAATCTGCACAAGGCTTTTGAGCATGCTGTTCTCTGAGCCTGGAATAATTTTTTAACATCACCTCCTCTTTGTTCCATCCCCAACTTCTTTGTGCAATGAATCCCTTTACAGCTTTGAGATTTCAGCTCCAATGTGAAATCTTCAGGGAAGAGCTCAGCCTCCCAGAAATGGTTATGGCATCTATTGTAAGTATTATTTGTCCTTTCTACATAGCACTGAACATATTTTGAAATTAAACCTTCCTTAAACCATTTTTAAGAGAAGGGGCTGTATCTGTTGTAGACTAGCACTTCAGTAAGAACTTAATAAGTTACTCAGATTGGATTAATGAATAAATGAACTCTACATCTAAAAGAAGATCAGTGGCAGTCTTTGCAGACCAATACTGTACTGCTTGCTGACGAATTTTTCTCATTCAGCCTATCTCACGGATTCAAATAAGTTATAGTTGACAGACAATTTAACATGGTGAAGATTCATTTTAAAAAATTCATTGAGTTCTCATTCAGTGGCTTGGACTAGTCTAACAGTTATTTCCAGATGGCCTCAATTCCACATGGGTCATATAGTTTGGGCTTTGATTCTTGTAAACCATGTCTGTATTTGTATCCACATCTCATATGTAACCTCTCATGACTCCATAGTGTCATATAAGAAAGAGTCAAACTTTTTTCTTCTGGTGGTGCCAGAGTTTGAACTCGGGACCTTATACTTGCTAAGCAGCTTCTGTACCACTTAAGTCACACCCCAAGTTTGGAAGAGTTAATTTTTTTTTTTTTTGGTCATACTAGGGCTTGAACTCAGGTCCTTACACGTGCTAGGCAGGTGCTCTATAACTGGAGCAGTCTGGGTACAAAGAGTTCCACAAACTCCATTGTCCTCTGAGTCCTGATTGCAAATGTTTTCTTTACTCAGAATACCACGAGTGACATATTTAGAAGTGAAAGTTTATACTCAACCCTTAGAATCAACTACATACTCTGTTCAAATAGGATTCTTGCTGAGTAGATTTCATTTTCAATTTGGAAACTTTGAGTGCCAAGGTTTTCTAATATTGGAAGACAGAAAGCAGAGACAAACCTCCCTTCAGGTAGCTTGAAAATGATGCTCTTGCATAGCATTCTGGTTATCTTCTCAAGCCAGTGACTCAAATTTTTGGGTGGATGTGAATATCCCAGAGAATATTCTTATAGGTGAGATCAACTGAGCATCCCAGCACAGAGGCCATGTTTAATCTTGGGGTTTTCATTCATCTGAATGGGGAGTAGTTAAGTAAGAGATATAAGGAATATTAATTGAACAAAGAAGGATTTCTCTTGGCAAAGGTCTAAGATAAGCAAGCATGCTCTCTCTCTCCCTCTCTCTCTCTCTCTCTCTCCCTCTCAACAGTACTGAGATTTGAACTCAGGGTCTTGTGCTTCTGGGCACTCTACCACTTGAGCCATGCCTCCAGCCCTTTTTGCTCTGATTATTTTGGACCGGCAGTCCTATTTTTACACTTCCCTCCTGTAGTTGGGATGACAGGCCTACAACACCAAACCCAGCTTTTTTCAGTTGAGATGTGGTCTTGCAAACTTTTTTTTCCCCGTGTTGGCCTGGAACTACCTTCCTCCCAACCTCAACCTCCCAAGTAGCGAGAATTACAGTTAGGAGCCACCAACACATAGCTGTCTTTAAATTTTACTTGGAATGTTACCTGTCCATAAATAGCCACATGTGTCAGAAGTTATGAAGAGTCTGAAATTTTACTCTACTTGCAAGCCCAAGTGAGCCCACTGCAGGTGATGAGAGTTACACGCCAGGAGGTTGCATTACCAGAGAGGAATGCTGTGCTTAATTCGGAACCCCAATCTTTTCCAAAGGGCACTAAGCTGCCTGCTCTGCTCTGGAAGAGGACATTATGTTTGTCATGCTGACTGTCTTTGTGTCAGAGAGAGATATTCCCACCTTCCAAAGTGGTAGGCACACCTGCTGTATTGTTTGGAGACACTTTCATCCTCCAAGCCTAATCTGCTATGTAAATACCTTGAAAAAGACAGCCTATAATAAAATGAAGTTGGTGAATTGATCACAAGGTATGCAGAAACACAAGAGAACCACGGGAAACTGTACTACTGCAGGTCATTCTCCCTTTCTTTCCTTATCAAAGTCCCACTGTGTTTACCTGAAAGTTCCTTATCACTTTCTGATACACACAAACACACAGCAAAAAACTCATTTGGCCTGTATTCAAAACCCATGGAACATTTATCTGTTGTGCAAGGGCAATTTGCACTAAGTACATCCTTAGGCAAGGCCAATTGGTACAAATGCCTAGGATGAGGTCACTGGGGGCTGTGGGTAAATGGGTGGAGCCTCCACTGCTTCTGATTTCTCATTCTCCTAGGGACTAGCAATCAGGTGTTACCGCATACCTGGAACACAGTGAGCACTTCAATAGATAGGAACTATGGTGTGGTCAAAATATACCAGCCTTTTGCTACAGTAACAAATTATCTCTAGTGTTTTTGTTTTTTCTTTGCCCTGCTGCTTGCCCATTGCAAGCTGCCTGGAGGCTCTATTCTGCACTGTGGTCCCTTCAAGGCCCTGGCCGGCAAGGCAGACATCATCTGGTGCGTTGCTGGACCTTGTGTTAGAGGAAGAGAACTCTGCAGAAGCTCATACAAGCAATTAAGTGTTCCAGAAGTCAAACACATCACTTCTCCTCACTGTCCATTGGCCACATCCAGTGACATGGCCCCTCAAGGGAGTCAAGAAGTACCATGTTACCGTGTGTGCCCAGTAGGTGGAGAGACAGAAGATGTGGAGAACGGCATAATGACTACCATAGCTTTTATTATGATTATTAAAAATTATCATAAAAGCGTCTCCTGTAGCAGGGGCCATCACATTTCTTCCTCTGCATCCTTTCTTTGTCCTGTCCTCCTCTTTTCTCTTCTTATTTTGGCCACAGAACCTCAACTGTGTTCAGTTCCTTCCCTTTCTCACACAGTCATGCATCCTGGGGACATGCCCATTACTCTTAGATCCTTGGGTGGGCCTGATTGATTGGTCCAGGGGCCCCGCCAGCTCTCACTGGTGACTGAGTTAGGGATACGCACATGTAATTCAGGTCAGTGGCACTCATAAAAGGTGCTTCAAGTTCCTGGGGCATTAAGGGAAATTTGTCTGTCTCCCTAAAAGGCTTGCAGAAATGACTTTTTCTTTCTTCTTGTGGATCTTGTCCAGTACAGACATGAGGCCTACAACCAGACACAGTGTTCTTGCCACTTGAGAAAAGCACTCTCAGGGGATTGGACATAGAGCCACTAGACCAAGGAAATCTTAAAACTCTCTGGGTGTCTCTTTGTGCACCCTCATAGTTTGAACTCAGGGCCTTGGCATTTGCTAAGCATGCACTCTACCACTTGAGCTATACCCCCAGAACTTTTTGTTTTAATTACTTTTTTTTGAATAGGGTCTTGCACGTATGCCTGGGGGGTCTGGACCATGCTTTCCACATAGCTAGGATAACAGTTGTGCACCACTTCTCCCTGCTTCCCTACTGGTTGAGATGGGGTTTCATGAATGTTTTGCCCAGGCTGATTCTGAACTGTGATCCTCCTGATCTTTGCCTCCCCAATATCTAGGATTACAGGCATGAGCCATAGCTCCTGACTGACCCTCACTCTTAAAGTCAGAATGAAGAGGATTGTTACTTTTAGCTAAAAGCAACCTAACTAATACTACTATCTTCTTGTTGACTTTGGAAAAGGAGGGCAGTGTGGAGTATGGGAAGGACAGTAGGGTTCGGGACAACTGTGTCCTGACAAGAACCCAGCAGTCAAGACAATCAGCAAGTGCAGGAAGCCTAAAGTCCATCATCAAATCTGTCTACCACTCCCGGAAAACTGAGTCTCAATGCCCACCCATAACGTGGGCATTTTGCTGGCCTGCTCTAGTGCTGCAACCTAATCGCTTAGAAAGAGCTACTGCACTGTCTGGAAGAAAGTACTTTCTTAAGACCTATGATTAACCCCAGGTTTTGATCTTCAGCACAGATTTCCTGCTGGTTCTGTTTGAGTCCTCTGGAGGATATGCCTGCAGGGTTTAACTGCAATGTCAAGGACAAGGTCACGAGGTTTTCCTGTAACTTTACTGCAAACTCCCTGCCCACAGGCCAAGTCCACAAACACGACAGGTGAGTTCTTGTGATGTCTACAGCCTCCAGCCAGTTGACCCCAGGGATGCATTCTGATATATCCTGACTAAGGAAGCCTGCTGGCTTTAACTGGCTGGAGTTGGGTTTATTTAATTGTTTTTTTACACCATCTACTGCAAGGCCTATCAGGTGAGCATCAGAAGGAGAGTCTTAGATCAGTATCCCAGTGTGAGAAAGTTCGACAGACCTCTATGTGTACCTCCTGGGTTGTTCTAGTTTATACCAAAAGGACAATCTCTCCTGCTGTAAACCTGCCACATTAAATAAAATCCTGGCTTATAGTTAGGGGAGTTTTTCTAACAGCTAAAAGGGCTGTTTTTAATAAGCAACGTGGACTGATAAGAAAAGTTTTCTGTCTGCTGAACCTCAGGGATTCAAAAAAGGCACAAAGACCTTCAGCCACGGGAAGGATTATTACCACAAACAGCTGTCTACTGTCTTGCCTGGGAATAGAATGGGAGGAAACAGGCTTCAATTGGGACATCTGGGCTTTGGCTTAGATTTGGCTTCAAAGACGTTCAGGAAACTTCTAAAGCAGCGTGGATTGTTGTCTGCTCACAGCGAGTGCCTCCGTGGGGGAGCGGACTCCGCAGGGCTCACCAGGAGGAGGTAAGACTGGCTGCCTTCTGTTCTGGGCAAGCAGGAATAGTCCTACCAGGCCATGCCATCACAAGTAGGGGTGTCATTGTCATGATCACTTGGGCACATTTAAGCTGACATAAAAATGAACATCTATGTTCTGAAGTAAATAACTAATGGACCAAGACTCTTGAAGTACCAGAAGAATCTCTTCCAGGGAATGTTCTTTCTGCCTTTCTACCCTTCTTTACTGACTAACTCACTTGTGACACTAGAGCCCTTGTAGGTGCTCCCTGTGTGAGCGCTGGCTTGAGGTTATGGAGATCGGCTCTGAGGGGCACCCCTGACGGCAGGTGGCAGAATTCAAGCTAAGCAATTTGGGGATTCTGAGCATTGATTAGAAAGAAAGCCCAAGGCAGAGGGCTAATGGTCTCTTGGGAAAGCTACATATACCTATGGTGCAGACTTCCTCAGACTCCACCTGTTACTACACATAATGTCTCTTTCCGGCCTCCATCTCACAAGGGCCTTAGGAGTTCAGTAAGAACTTATTTATTACAGCCTAGAAGAAGTGAAGTACATAGGGTGACACATGACAGACAAGGCCATCCCAGAATCTACACATTGGTGATGGCATTGGAAAGAAACCTCAAGTGGCTTTTTAGGTGATTTATTAAGGGAATGATGGCTGAAGTTTTAATTTATAGTGACTAAGAATATAGCTAATATTTAGTATCAACTTGCTGTGTTTGAGGTAGAGCCTGTGCTGAAGTAGTATCCTTACTAAGTTCTTTATAACTCCCTTGAGAGAAGGGTACTATTAGAACAGAGAGGTTGTATAACTGGAGGAACTCAACCCAGCTTAGAATACAAGGAAGCTGGTTTTGCAACCTTCAGAAGATGGTGAAGCAGATAAACTATGGTGCTGAATAAACAGAGGCTCAGTCAACGGGAGACTGGAAGGAGAAAGTGACAGGAGAGACGGAAGGTAGGTAAGACACTGGTATGGCACCCAGGAAGGCCACTTGTTGATGAAGCCTCTACATGGTTGGGCTCACTGCCAAATCCTTTATCAGAGGCTCTTTGGCCATTTCTCATGACCAGGACTTAAAGAGCCTTTTGTGACCTGTGGTATGCTTTTTACAGCCCCTTTGACCAAAACTGGCATGCTTCCATAATTCAGTAGGCTTTGGTCCACATTCTACCATTTTCCTCAGAGGACAAAGGCATTCTACCAATTTAAATAGCCAGATGAAATTTGGCAGCAACCAAAGAGGCAGCTGCATATAAGCAATAGCTCCACGGGCTCCTGTGAGGAGGATGAGCTTCTGCTAAGTATATTCTGCCACCTACATCTTCAACTTCCATTAAAGCCTTTGGTTAAATCCAAGCACAGTGGCATCAACCTGTAATCGCAGCTACTCTGGAAGCAGAGGCAAGAGTATAAGGCCAACCTGTGCCGCATAGCAAGAAATTCTCTTTTAAAGCAAACAATAAAAAATTGGTTATATATTCCTCTTAATATACTACTTTTAATTATTCATCCTACTAATTTTCAAAGTATGAAAGAAGGGTTTATTAATAATAAGGTTAGATTGAACAAGGGGTGGATGTAGACGATAAAATATAATGAAGAATCTTTGTATTTAGGGGAAAAATTCAATAGACACCCATTTATCTAGCTTAGTTTCAGTGGTTGAGACATGGCTAGTGTTATAAATCATATAAAAAAATGTTTCAGTTCCCAGGAATTTTTCAAAAGTACATTTCTCTCTTTCTCTCTCTCTCTCTCTTTCTACCCAACCCATCTTGACATCCCACCCCCCAAGAAAAAGAATAATGTGGAACCAATTTTTATGTTTTATTAAACTCATATGTAGGGCTGGTGGAGTGGCTCAAGTGGTAGATTGCCTGACGAGCAAGCACGAAGCCCTGAGTTCAAATCCCAGTGCTGACAAAAACAAAGCAAAACAAAACTCATGCTTGCCCCACCTTGATTTCTTTCAGATTCTGCTCATTTTCCAAATGCCAAATGTAATTCTGCAATAATATCCACATCCAAGTGTATTTCTTTTTAGAATTAGGAGAATAAAGAAATTGTCTTTTAAAATCTTTTTCATTATAATTTTAACTGTTTCTGGTCCACCCTATTTTGTCTTCCTTTAAAAAATCTCATCCATGTTCTCTGGGCCCTAAATTCCAATTCTTCTGACCTGTTCAAACAAAAATAATTAAATCAATGAAAAAAAATAGCCATAATGTGTTTCCTTCATTTACATGGTAACCTTCTTTATCAGAGTCTAAACCTTAGGCCAGGGAGAGAGCATTGGCTTCTGAATGTTTGGGGGCTGGGTCTTGGCTCCTTACATAAAGGTACGCAATGTAGCTGGAAATACTTGACATAACTGTCAAGGTTAAAGTTTCCTAAGGGCCACTTGCTGCTCTCTCTTGTACAATCCTGTCTCATTTCTGCCCCTATCAATGGCTTTCCTGCCTTGTGCTCCATCAGGGCTCAGAAACTGAACACAGTGCTTGAACGCTGCAGATGGCTCTGGGTTTCTCACCTCTCCAACTCCAACACAGAGCAAGTGCTGATTTTAGTTCAGCAAAGCCTAACTCAATAGTTCTTTTAGCCCGGAAACATTCACAATGGAAAAGGGGTGAGGAAGTCCCATGTCACTGGACCTCTTGCTCGTGTTTGGGAACCTCAGGGAACACCAGCTCTGCCTGGCAGCAAACCAGGCCTCCTTCCCCTTCTCTTACCACTGATCTTATCTCTTCTCACTCCCTGACAAGCTCTGGGCAAAAGGACTCCCCATGTCCATCTTGCACACTTTCGCCCATCGCCAGTCCTTAGAAGCATTTACAAGGCACCGACTGTTTGCACAGGGAGCACTGTATTTTACCTTCTGACTGCCAATTTCTTGATTAAAAGACTGGTTTCCAGAAGATCTCTTTCCTGAAATGCTCTTTGCTTAACTGCACCCCTCTTCTGTCTGCAAATCTGTGCTCTCTGGTGAGCACAGCTCTGCCTCCCTAAGGCAGTATCACTCTGGCTTTTTAACCATGACCTTCAGGAAGCAATACATTTGACAACAGAACCCTGCATGAGTGTGTTACACACACTCACACACACACTCACAAATATAGAGAATTATACTTCAAAAACAATACTCTTACTACACAGAGTCTGTATATAGACTTTTTGTTTCTAATTCTATTTCATCAAAAAAGATTTAACCAGGACCAGCAGTTTGAAAAACTGCCTAAGGAACATGGCATATTTAGGAGGCAATAGAAGATAATTAGGAATTCTAAAAGATTCATCCAGGAGGTGACTAAGGGGAGAATATTTACAAGATACTATCAGAGACATTGATTGCTACAAAGAAGGTATTTTCAAGCAAACAGTAAGTTTGAACAAATCCTCTGAATTTCTAAGATTCATTCATTCCTTAAGGCAAGTGTATGTGTATGTGTGTATATAATACTAGAAATGTTTTGGATATCAAGTCCAATCTAGACTTTAGGCTTACAAAAATAGATGAGGTCCTTGTTCTCCTGGAGTTCACAATGTACTGGAAGACACAGAAAAGTGACCAGTGACTACAGCTGATGTTCTAAGAGCTATGACAAAGCTGCAGGAGCTGGGCCCAGGCTTTTATTCCAAAAAGGGATGCACAGGCCTTCTGGAGCTAGTAACTCCTGGAGGAGGCTGCAAGTGGCTGATCCTTTTTCTCAAGACCAAGAAAGTTGCAAGTATGCCTGCTGTAAGCATGCTTGCTTCAGTGCCTGGGGGCATGGATCCCTTGGAGCTGCAGGGCATCATGTGTGAGGGATCTCTGTGGCTGGAAAGAAGGGCACAGACAGGACAACAGCCAGATAGGCTAGAGAGCTGCATATTCTCCTGAAACACCAAAGGGATCCACTGGGATGTTTTGAGAAGGGCAGAAGGATCACCAGGTGTCTGTAACATCACCAAAGATATTAATGTAGGATGCTTGCTGGCTGATAAGCCAGACTGGAGTGGAAAACCAGAGGATAAACAGCACAAAGGGCTTGGCTCCAGGCAATGGTGGTGGGAGCAGAGAAAAGAGGCTTCTGAGAGGCATCCAGTATGAGGTGCAGGTGGATGGAAGCTAGTGGAATGCCAAGGGAGAAGTGGAAGGTCATGCCTGGGATGACTTCCAGGCTCCCAGCAGGCAATATTAGGATGAGTTTGTGCCTCCACTCAGCTGGGGGAAGAGTTCAACTGGGAACATACTGAGTCTGGGGTACCCATTAGATCCACCAGCCCTTTGATGTAGAGTTTGGGAGAGGCCTTGTTTGCTCTTTGAGGAAGTCAAGAGTTGGATGAAGTCACAAAGAAGATATGAAGTGGGACCAGGAGAGTATAGGGCAGAGGGCCTTGGGAAGGCCTCAAATTAAGGGAAATTACTGATTTGCTGAAGATCAGTCTTTCAGTTGCCTTTCATTGGCATGACATGGGCACACACAGCTATGTCCTCCTGTCCTTCCTGCCTAACCAGATGTAAATGCCTGCAGAACCCTCACCGATCACAGGAGGCATGAAGTCTTTACTGGACTTAACATAGCCCCTCCTTTCAGAGCCTGCAGGAGATGGCTCTGCCAGACAGAGGGCCCAGCTGCAGCAAAGGTAAGGGGTGACTCTGGACATAGCCACTAACAAAGTGAAAAAGGTCAGTTCTGAAATGTTTGTTGGGTAGGCAGCCCAGATTCCTGAGAGATTCCCAAGTTCTTCTCACACAAGGACCACAAGCTGAGTCAGCCTACTTAGAGGGGACAAGGATGGGCAAATGCTCCATGTCTGCTCTAGCGTCTTAGGAACTGTAAGGCTCACAGCCACTGGCTGAAATGTGTCCCTTCTTCCCCATGTGTTGAGGCACTAACCCTCAGTACCTAAGAATGTGACAGTATTAGGAGACAGGGTCTTTAAAGAGGTAATTAAGTAAGAATGAGGTCACTTGGTTACACCCTGATTCAATATGACTGGTGTCCCTTTAAGAAGGGGATATTGGATATTGACAGATGCAAAGGAAAACCAGAGTGAGAAGAACCAGCAAGAAGATTGGCCATCTACAGGCCAAGGAGCAAGGTCTAAGGAGAAACTAACCCTGCCCACACCTTGATCTTGGACTTCCAGCCCCCAGAACTGTAAGAAGATGAATTTTTATGGAGGTCACTCAGTCTGTGTTTTCTTGCTTATAGCAGTCCTAGAAAACGAATACATTCACTTTTCTTTTTTCTGATGCAGGGCTGCTCTGCAAATGCTTGGTGCATACTCAGGAGGAAAAAATAAGACAGTCTAACACTTGGAGGAAATGAAGCAGAGGTTGGAGGGAAATTAAATTCGAACACTATCTGCTGAAACAGAAAAGTAACATATTTTCCATGTTTAAATTTATCCACCGCTTTGCCGATCACCAAGCATTTTCACAAACCTTAACACCTGGGAACTTGTGAGAAATGCAAATTCCCTGGCCCCAGGAAGACTTGGAGAGCCAGACTGCAATCTTGTGTTAGCCAATTTGGGAACATTTTGATATAGCTAAGTGCAAGAACCACTGAGGTGGGGTATGACCACCCTGGAGACAGGAGGTGACTTTTCACAATCTTGAGTGGCCCAGCAAGGATCATCTCCTTGGTAACTAACTGGCCAGGAGCGCTGCAGGCTGCAACATTCGCTCATGTTGCTAGCCAGGTCCTACCCCTAGATCGGCTGGAAGCAGAGTATCCGCTCTGAGTTTCTAAGGTGAGCGGCTCCCATCTGGCCTCCGGGGCAGCCGAGGAGCCCGGGAGACGCCGGGCGCGTGCTCGGGGCGCGTCCCCGGGCCGGGCAAGGACGGGAGCGCGCCCAGGGGGTGGGTCGCGCCGGCCCCGCCGGCCTGGCGCGCCATCCGAGCCACTCAGAGCGCCCGGCGGCCGACACTCGGGGGCCCTACAATTAATACCCGGCGCCCGCCCGCCGAGCCGGGACTTGCGCGCCGGCTCTCGGGGAAGGAGGCGCCAGGTTAGCCCTGAGCAGCTCGAAGCTAGCTGTGCTAGGGCAGCTGCGACGACTGGGTGGGGGGACGTATTTACTCTCCTGAGCCGATCCCAGAGGTTGGAGCCGGGGGTCGTGTCGCCACCACCGAGGGCACGCGCGAGTGTGCGCCCCCGGCCAGCGGGGAACTTGGGCCAGCAGGTGGACCAGGGCGGCCCGGCTGGGAAGAAGAGTGAGAAGGTGAGTTGGGGGAAGTTGGGGGCCCAGGAAGACCCGGGTCCTTGCGCCCGGGTCCTGTCCTTGTCCATCCGGTCCCCCTCCAAAGTTTTATTAGGGTCTACGAGAAGCTGAGAGGCGAACCTGTTGGAAGTGTGTTTACTCCCGCGAAAGAGCGACTCACTTGCCCCCCCCCCCCAACTCGGTGAGCGACAGACTGCCTGGTCTTCAGTCCCCACATGCGACAGAGAGCACCTGCAGCCCCGGGGCTGCTGCCGCACCTGGAGCTCGCCCCCAAGTCTCTTCCTAGCTAGCCCTAGGACCCAGGGGCGTGACAAGCCATCGCTCTCCCCTCCATCCCTTTAATTCTGGTAGGGACAGGTACCGAGACGCAGGGAACAAGCTTCACAGTAAACACTGCCTCTCCAGTGCTTTAAAATAGAACGTGCATAAGCCGATTCCACGCGGTTTCCTCAGAACACCTCGCGGGGACAGGGCTGGACCAGCTCACCCTGGAGGGGGGCTACTCTGGGTGTGCTTTCGTGTCCTGGGGCTCGGGCCCAGTTTTGGTCCCCTCCGCCCGGAAAGTCTGCCCCAGGACTGTCTCTGATCACTGGCCTCTGCTTGGGAAGGGGTGACCCGCGGTGGGGAGGCACGGGTGTCCCTGCGCTCGGCCCTGCTTCACAGTCTCCACCTTCACTGGTTGGCCCTTTATTGCGTCCCGAGGGACACCGCCTGGTGGCCCGGCAGAGGGCGCTAGCTCCTGATCGCTGTGCGGGCCGGCAGAGGGGAGGGGACTTGTGTGAGTCTCCAGGTAAGGAGTGAAGTGAATCATCCCGAGGGGGGACCCGATCGTTGCTCGGCAGAGAAGAGGCGCAGAGTGGCTGTAGCGCTGTAAGCAGTCGGGGCTGTTGAGTTTCCGTCCTGCGGGAAGCGGCGATTCTGCCATCTGAAGGTGTGGGCAACGCTCAGGAAGGTGAGGAATGTCCCTCCGCGCCATGGCCTAGGGGTAAGAAAGGCAGCATGGGGCTAAGGGCGGCGGACACTAGGACGCGCCGCTGTGCGACCCTCTCGAGGCCTGAGGTGGGTCAGTTTTACGGGGGCTGCTGGCGGTCACGTTGTGGGTGGAGGCGGGAACCTGGATGGCGCTGGCAAGAGGGGTGGAGTGGGGATCCCCGGATAGCAGCCAAAGGGTGCTGCCGGCGGCCCACGGGGTCCCCGAGTTATAACAAAGGCGCCGCGCGGCCGTCCTTCCACCCACTTCCGTCCCCGGCGCGCCCGGGCGCGCGCAGCGGGGAGAGCGGGCCGGGTTAGGATTGCTCTCCGCAGAGTTTCGGGAAGTTCGCGCAGCTGCCCGTTAGGCAGGGAGGAGGGGCGCGGAAGAGGGAGGCCCGGGGAGTGGCGCGCGGGTGTTTAGAAGTGCGACATAGACATAGCCTGTTTCCTCTCTGTTACGGGTGAGCACTGCAGCGAGACCCGAGCTCCCTCACTGTGTCCCGGGCCCGCGCCACCGCAGGACCTGCGCGATTTGAACTAGGCGCTCGGCGCACCCTGCCGCCGCGCCCACCTCGTCCCTCCCCGCGGTGTCTGCGCGTGTGCCGGCTCCCCGAAGGGAGTGGTTTAGTACCCAGGTGACAGCCAGCAGCCCAGGCACCTTGAGTGGAGCTCCAGAAGGCGGTAATTGCATTACTGTGAGTGAGAGGCGGGGAGGCTCCAGTGCTGGCTGCAAACTGGGTCAGGTGCGGGGTTAAGCGCCTGGGGCGTAGGCATTACAGATCTGTTGAAGTCTGACAGTTTATGCAGTGGCAAGTTCGCGGAAGGGGAGGGCCCAGCTGGGGAAATTAAAGGAGCTCCTTGTCCACCACCCCACCTCCATCCCCAGGCGATGATCACTTTATGCACACCCTAGTACACAAGCACAAATATTGTCATGGAAATACCAGAGGTAGCATCTCTCCTGGCTCCAGACGTTTCTCAGGACATGGACAAGACAGGAAGAAAGGCCGCCGAAGAGAAAGACAGGTTCTCTGTGCTGGTGTGAGTCCAAAGCCCCCAGAAGTCAAAGCATAAAATTCACCTTTTCGTATCTTACCTGCCTCTCCCACTTCTTCCCTTGTGAAGAAAGGGCAGAACTGGCTTTGATGGCGCCAGCGATGCAGGAGGGAATTTTACGCACTGTGCAAGGGTCCTCACGTTCCTCCTCTCAACCTCACAGCCTACTCCCTGGTCGACGTTTCTGTTTTACAGTTAAGAAAGGGGAGGCCTAAAGAGGTTAGCAGGTCAATGAGATGGTTCTGCTCCAAAGGGAACTGTTTACTTGCCTCTGTTTCTTCCGCAGAAGCTGTTACTGAAGAGGTGTGTTTTGTTTGTGTGTATGTGTGTGTGTTTTAATGCATTTTAGGGTGTCTGCTGTAACCCCACTTTTGATTATGCTAGGCATTTGGGTTTGATGGACTGGCCACGTGTTGCTGGCTTCTGGTAGTGTCAGCACTTCATCTAACTCTTATTTAAAGATTAAGGCATGTGAAAAGAACCAAGCCTTCTTCTAAAAACCTTTAGAGTTACAGGACAATTTCGAAGAGGGCCAGGAATAGCTGCCTCCTGCTTTATGTCTCATTAGGCAGGTGGGTTGGCATCGGAAATTCTACACAGAGCTCTGCCTTCTTTGTGGCAAGGAGCCACAGTTCTTACCCTGTTTAAGCTGTGTGTGGCATGGCCACTGTACTGAATGTGTGGGTAAAGTTAAGGGTGGTCTGCTTTTGGAAAGAACAGCTAACTTTCTTAAAGTAAATTATCTCCTCCCCCCAACTTCTCATAGGAACCTAAGAATATGGCTTTATGCACATAGTTCTATGCAACACTGAGCTCTAATTTGAAATGTGAGACTTTTGGTATTATCCTGAGTGCTACTTAAAATCTATTGCCTTAAAGAAGAAGGTTTGAAAGGCTGGACTGACAGTCTGGGACTCAGAATGTCCTACTGCCCTGCCAGGCGTGACGAATAAGGACAAACCTCTGAAGTCAGAATGGCTGGGTTCACGCGCCTCCTCCTCCACTTATTGCTGGGTAACCTTAGACAATTGCTCAACCTCTCTGAGCTTCATTTTCTTTCTGTAAAACAGGAATGATAGTAGTGCCTCTTGATTTCAAGCTGTGAGGATAAAATTAGATAATCCACATAAGGTGCTTAACAGAGTGCCTAGCACATAGTAGACACTCAGCAAATGTTGACTAGTGACAAAGGTGTTTAAGAACAGCACCTGCTTTCTCCCCTTCTACCCCACATCTAGAGAAGTAAAATAATTGATAGCTTTGTTAGCTCACTGTTCTTCATCAATACTGTAATGTTGAGCACTTACAGATTTCCCCCTCTCGGCCCCCCCCCCACCCCCCAGCAATTTGAGGGTAGGGGAAAGTTAGTAGTGAAGGAAAACGTCCAGTTGCCCAGGGAGTTTACAAGGGACTCTAGAGCTGTAGTGCTTTCTTCCTGGTTTTGCCACTGTATAATTTTGTGGCTGGCCCTTCTGCCATTTCTCTTTCCTTTAAATTTAAAGCCAGCATCCAAACTGCCAAGATGACAAGACTAGAAAAAAAGCCAACTCAAAACCAAACAAACTGAAGAAAAGGAGCATCTATTCTCTTTTCTGATTCATTGGCCATCTATAGTGCTAAAGAAAAAAAAATTAAAGATCTGCTCCTGTGAACATTGTACTGGCCCAATCGAAAAAAAAGGACCATTTCCTTGGAAAACAGAATGTTTCCTGAGACTGTTTAAAGGTGAGCCACCAAGTTGACAGAGAAGGAAGGAAAGTTTAACACCTAACATTTCAAAAGTATTTGTTCAAATATGGTAAACTGTATACAAAAATTGCTAACTTAACTTTTAGAAGGTGAAAGAGGGAGGCACAGGTCAGTTAAGCTGAACATCTAGGATAGCTATTTCATACGTGAAAACACTTGAAAGTGTCTCAATTTAGCAAATCCAAGTGGAGGAATAGTTTTCTTTTTTTGGCTATTTTCTAGTCCTGGATTTGGGGCTTTTAATCTGTAACAGGCTAGAGCTCTAGAAGCTGTATGATGTCATGGAGTAGTTTTGGTAAGCTGTCTTTCTATATACAGTGTAGATTGGAGTAAGAGAGTGTTTGTTATCATGTAGTTTTACATTTGAATATGAAATGCAGGTTTCTTCCACCCTGGAAAATGAGCTGCATATGTGACCAACTGACAGCACATAAAGAGTAAGGAGCCAGATCCCCCCTCTTGTGCATCTCACTCCATTTGTAGCCACTTGTTGCATTCCCACTGCAAGACAGAAGCAGCTGCTGGGCATGCGCCAGACCTGCGCTGGGCTGTCGCTGTCTTTGTCGGGAAGATGAACGGGCCACATTATTTTGGATCACATAGCAGCAGCTTGTTCAAAAGCATCTTGCATTTCCCAGCTGTTCCCCAACTTCTTTGCACATGGAAGAGAACTTGCCAGCTGCTGGGGGCAACTGTATTTCCATTTGCTGCTTTTGTTCAGCAGCTAAGGAAGGTAAAAATCTAGGAGCCTTTGTTAAACTGTAGCCATTGTAAATAGTCTTGTTTGTTTCTGTTAAGTCAGTGTTACTCCAGATAGACTCTTGTCAGGAAATGGTCAGAATTAACATTTTTTCAAATGATTTTTTTTTTAAAGAATAACCAGCATGTCCAGTTTTTCCATATTTAAAACTCAGGCTGCTTCTATATCTCATTCGTTAACAAAGAAATGGATCTATTATTAAAATTAAGAGTCTTTCTTTAAAGTTGCTATATGAATATTACATTGTCTTATTGCATGGAGTACATAAAAGTTGTGGTGTGTCTCTAGACGATGCTGTTATATTTCCAGAACATTTTGCACTCGTTATTTGTATTGTATTGTTTGTTACTTGTATTTCCAGAATATTTTGCATTTGTTAGAGCTGCAAAGCACTTTGGCCACACTTCTTTCTCTCTCTCTTTCTCTTTTTTAAATAAGAAAGTTGAATATTCAAGAAGTTGTTACTTATCTAAGATGATTTGGCTATTTGGTTTAATTCAGTGAGGCTAGTGTTGAGTGTTCACAAGGTGACAGGCCAGGGGACCTGAAAGGATGAACAAGGTTTGGGCCCCGCCCCTGTGGACTCACAGTTCAGGAAAAGCATGCATAAACACATCCAGGCACTGTGAAGGCTGGAGCAGATGCAGCACCTTGCCATTATTGCACTGCTTTGTTTGCAGGGCGCTATTGTAATCATGTTAGCTCAATTAACGCTGAGTATCTCAAGTTCAAAATCAAGGAGGAGAGTCTTGGTACTGCAAGATAAAAGCACCATTATGTAGTTTATCAAAATTTGGGAAAACCTGTACTTATAAGAGGAGGTCTTGTGTTCGGGGAGAGACACCTGCCTCCCCTCTTCCGCGCACACACACTGCATTTGCCTGCCTCATTAGGGCCCTCTAGTTGCTGCAGCATAAATCACAGCCCTTTGCTGGGATTCAGTCAACCTCAATTGCCTTTGTTCTGCAAGAGGTTATAAAATAAATGCAATCGCTTGGACGTGTGTAAAACCCTCCAACTCAGAATTGCATCTAACTCTTGGAGTTCCATGTTCTGTTGCCTCCAGCCTCCCCAGTGACTCACTTCTAAGCCCTTTCATCCATTCTTGGATCCTTTTCACATTCATGTATCTTGTACTTCATCCCACTTGCACAATAAGGATAGATTTTCACAGTGCTTCCATTTTCAGATGGTTTTACTACCATTTCCATTTCGGACTTTTAAGGACCCTGCTAGATCCTTAGGGCCAATGATCAGGCTGAAGAAACTAAGGTTCCAAACTTCAGTTGAGTGAGGACTCAAGATTCAACATTCTTCCTGTATGGGACTTGGAAGGACCAAAGTGTACAAAAGAAGACTGTCATAGGTCACTGGCTCTGAGGTTTCTTGTGGTTGTCCCTCTACAGCTGGTCCTTCCTGGTCTTCCTCTGGGCACTTTCCCTGTGATCAGTCTGTCTTATTACACTGCTCTGCACATAATAGTTGTTCTCTTTCTCACCCTCTCCCACTCACTCTCTCTCTCTGGCAGCACTGGGGATGAACTCAGGGCCTCGTTGCTTGCAAGTGCTCTCCTACTGGAGCCATTCCCTTAGCCCTTTTGCTTTTAGTTTGTTTTGGGCCAGGCTGACCTGGTACCCCGAACCTCCTGCCTTCATCTCCTGAGCAGCTAGGATTAGAGACTCATGACATCACACCCAACTTGGGTTTTGTTGTTTGTTGTTGTTGTAACTGGGGTGATTCTCAGGTGCCACTTGAGCACATGTCCACCCCTCTTTGCTTTAGTTATTTTTCAGAGAGGATCTCAAGTTTTTGTCCTGGGCCGGCCTCAGGCTGCAATCCTCCCACTTCTGCCTCCCTAATTGCTAGGATAACAGAAGCGCGCCTCCATACCCAGCTTATTGATTGGGATTGCCTGGGCCAGTCTTAAACCTTGATCCTTTAGTCTCTAGCACCTGAGAAACTGGGGTTAAGAATCATTTCCTTAGCATGTTATGTTTCTAAGTCTTGTCAAATGCACAATCACCATCTTTCTAACACATGCATGTTTCGTTTTGTTATGCACACTCGTGCTCACACCCACATACACACAGAGAGCCAGTGTGGCTGTTGGATCCATTAATTATCCTTTCTCAACTAGCGCAGTGCTTTTCAGAGATGATGTCATATTTACAGCGTCAAACAGTTTACTTCTATTTTGTGGTTTGGGCTGTTACATAATTCCTGATAGTGTCAGATATAGATGGAAAGTCAAGGTTACCCTGTCTCATCCTTTCTACAGAAGGATGGTGGGAAAATGAGCCCTTTCCCCCTTGAGGGTGCCATGTTGTCCTCTCAGCATCATACTTCTTAGAGGTTAGACACAACAGCCCTTATTGCCTGCAGGAAGAAGCCAGTGTTGGGTTTTGGGGGTGCAACCAGAGAGCCCCCCTCAGGATTTCCCTAGTATTCCTTGTGCAGCCCTGGTCTCACTCCCTGCACACAGCTTTCTCCTTACCCTAGGACCTTTGTGCTCTCCTTGACATTCTGCCCCTCCTGCTCCTGGTCCCATGCTGCTGCCTGGCCACCTCCTGCAGCCCAGGGTTTCAAGTGTCTTAGGGACTCATTGCCTTGGATGCCCTTATCTCCATCTGTCATTGGTGTTTAATTGCTTCACCCCACTATCCAGCCTGCTCTTGACTTGGGGTAAGTTGCTGTCCTTTCTGCTACTCTGCCAGCTTTTCCTCAGGCTGCTTCGGCTGTCCAGTTTTTCTCTCCACATGCTAGCTGACCCTTTGTGTTTACAGTTTGCCAGGGTTTCCAATGCTTGGCTTCATTTATTTCCAGGCTGTTCTGCTTGCTTTCATCCTTCCCCTGTTTGACAGTGCTTCTTAATAGGTATGTTCTTTTCTCTTTATTTTTTCAACAATTTGTAAACCCCTCTGCCATTATCCTGAGTCATTTCTACTTGGCTGTCACCTTGGTTTAGTATAATAATGACATTAAATTCTCCATCAAAGTTTTTCATTTCGAGGGAACTTTTGCTTTTAAAAATAGTTCGTTGGAATTGAACTTGGAAACACCAGTTTTGAAATTGGTCAGGTGAGATCATTTAAAGGCCTGAACTTTAGGGAAGATTGTTTGACATTTATTTTGGCTTTCCTTTCTCATGGCAGTACCTGAAAGTAACTGAATTGTAAGCTTATTTTGGATAACTTTTCCTTCTCAAATGGAAATTTTACATGCACAGGGAAGAATTAATGTTTGCTGTTTTTTTTTTTCCCCTTCTTCAAATTATATTTCTGAATCATATTGGAAAGGAGTTTGTACCTTGTGACCACCCTGGGTATGCATAAATCATGAACGATTGGTCATAGTAAGACTGAACTGGGTTCTTTGTCGGGGTATTTCCTAACTGTAGTCCTGTGTCCATGATCATATTCTGGAGAGTAAGTCTTAGGAACTCCTTGTCACATCAACCCTGATTATGGAACCTATGTTTTCCCCCATACTGTGAACAGAGAGGGTGAACCAGGATCAGGAATGGAGTCTCTCTGGCTGGTGGCTGTTCTCACCATGCCCTGTGGCAAAAGCCACAGGGAAGAGGGCAGTGGTGGCTGAGGGCTTGTCCAGGGTCCTGTGTTCTGGAGCCATCCCACCTGGTACTAACTCACTGCTCCTGAACTGCTCTTTCTGATATTTTGTGCATGCCTGTACACACACACACACACACACACACAATTGAATTTGTGTTTATCTTTGTTGTACTATTTTTCAAGTCCCCAAAAAAGTGAAAGGACTTACCTATGCTCAAATTGGGTGTGATTCCACAATTACTCCATTCAAATGGAGCACAGTGTCCTTGCCCTAGAAGTGGGACACTGTTTATGACTCTGGGACAGGAGCTAATGTTTTCACATAAGCTGCAACACGCCCAGATGAAGAAATCTTTGTTTCAGGAGTGCTCTTTAATTGGTGTTGCTGGACACTGAATCTTTAGTTTTTTTGGCGGTACTGGGGATTGAATTTACAGCTTTTGCTTGCTAGACAGGCACTCTACCACTTGCATGCCCACAGCCCTTTTTTGCTTTAGTTATTTTTCAAATAGGGTTTTTCTTTATGCCTGGATCCTCTTATTTGTGTGTCCTCATGTAGCTGGGGTAACAGCTTTTTCTGTTGAGATGGGGGCTTGTAAACTTTTCGCCTGGGGTGGCCTTGAACTGCAGTTCTCTGGCCTGTTGAAGAGCTGAGATTACAGGCTAGAGACGCCATGTCTAGCCAGACATGGAATCTTGATGTGGCCATCAGGTTCAGTTAACCCAGTCACATTACCTCTCTGTCACAG
The DNA here is from genome assembly GCF_047511655.1 of Castor canadensis. Lineage (NCBI taxonomy): Eukaryota > Metazoa > Chordata > Mammalia > Rodentia > Castoridae > Castor > Castor canadensis. Next base: position 53,189,023 of record NC_133400.1, read on the forward strand.
CATCTGGAGAGGAATTCATAAAATTGGAATTACAGAGAAGCAAGAATTAAAGGCCTTGAAGCCTTTAATTCTTTAATTCTTTAATGAGACTGTTCACTCATTCATTTATTTCAGCTAACACTTGTCAGCCACACCATACATATGTGTGTGTATGTGTGCCTGTGCACCTGCATGCATTCTGGGCATTGAGAACACAGCATAGATGGAATCCTCCCTCACAGAGCTTACAGGTGGAGGACATATTTGTAGACGAACCAGCATAGTTGCTGCAAGAGAAGCACATTCCAGATGTGATGGAGGTGCTAGAGGGTGCTGTGGTGGGGGTGCTGCTGTGGCAGCCACACCGGTGCCGAGGTCTTGGCACACTGTACCTCTTCATTAGCACTGTCTTCCGGGCAGAACTCTTGATAGGTTAAGTGCCTCAGAAGAGGCCTACTTTTGAACTCAAGTCCAAGGTCATGAACCCTTGGCAATAAATTGCAGAATGTGTCATTGTATTCCTGGGTGGTCTTGTCTGTCTCCGACCATCCCTCTGGCTGTATGTGATGAAGGAAGAAGGAAGTCCGGGGCCATTTTTTATGAATTAGGTACTGTCGCAGTGTGCAAGGTCTATATCATGGAGATCTGCTCTAAACAGTTCCTGGGTCTGCAGCTAAGCAGTTCCTGAGTTCTGTGTTCGGTATTCTGCCAACTGTGTTTCTAAAGAGACTTTATTTTCCCTCTGTTGAGCAGTCCAGAAATTGGCTTCCAGCCTGATTGTCACCCAGCACAGACCATAGCCCACAGCTCTCTGCCTTTTTTCTGGGTGCTGTGCATCACAGCTTAGAGCCTCTAGTTTGAGTCCTCCACTGAGCCAGGTAAGGAGGGTGGTTCCACCAGGCGGGTTGAAGGGCAGAGTAGCTTCCTCATTAGGGTCTGCTCTTCATGCAGGTCCTTCGCTAGACAGAAGCATGCCTCAGGACACATCCATGCATACTAGGGCAGGCTCTTGGCCATCTCATCCTCGCCTTGCAGGATGGCCAGGCTGTGTTGTGGATAACACCCAGTGACGCTGTAAAGAACATTGGGCAGGCAGCTTGGAGGAAACCTATCTCTCTTTGGAGCAAAGCTGCATTCTGCCTTCTCATAGAAAGACCCATGAGGACATGGGCCACTTCTCCAGGATGAGTCACGCTGGGGCTCTTGAAGAAACTGCAAAGCAAGTGTCTGACCCATTTCAGATTGGCTCTTGATAGGCATGCAGGGAGAACAAGACACCTCTGTCCCTGATCTTTTTGTCCTAATTAGGAAATTCCACAGTTGAAAGTTGAAGTGAACATGCTTTTATTTAAAGACCACATTTTTTTTTTCTCTTAGTCCATTAGATTTTGAGTCCCAAAGCTCTGAGAATAAGTCTATGAGCTTACATTCCTGGAAAAAGTGATGGACCACAAGTTCAAGTTTAGAAAGAACTTCTGAGACTGTTTCTATCAAATTCCTAAAAATGAATTTGATATAATTCTCTTAAATTGAATATATACACACACACACACACTATATATATATATATATAGTGTGTGTGTGTGTGTGTGTGTGTGTATATTTCATTCTGGCCCCATAATTATTTAATTATATTTTGAAAAATAGTCACCACAATATACTAATGAATTTGATATAATTCTCTTAAATTGAATATATACACACACACTATATATATATTTCATTCTGGCCCCATAATTATTTAATTATAGTTTGAAAAATAGTGACCACAATATACTTATGACATTGAATTTCCAGGAAAAAGTAAAGTATATTATAGACTTGACAAGAAAATTGTATGGTTGCAAAATGTTTTGACTGATTAGTTATGTAAACCCAACATCTTTGTGTTAAGAAAAATAACAAAACTTCCTCATCATTTAAAAAAAAAACTAAAAGCTTTCTTCATGTGGCATGTTTTTCTATACTTAGTTCTCACAGCATTGGCAGAAAACGCAAGTTATTAACAGTGATAAGAGCACTTCATTTTTTTTTTCCATGTGACAATTGGTTCCATTTTTTGTATCTAGGATTCTAAAAGTGAAAACAAACCCCCTTCCCAGGAAGAACCTTAAAGAAAACTGCAAATTTACTAAGGGAAACATCTCCCTTTTGCTTTGAGCACAGATCCTGGCCTTAGGTAAGGAGATGCATCCTGCATCTGATGGAGAGATTCCACCATGTGTAATGCACCCAGACTTCTCTCCTGCACACGCATGGCCTCCAGGACCCTGTGGCTTCCCCACTCCAATCTCAGCACAAGTGCCTTGGCCCAGTTAAGTGCTGTGTTTGCATAATCTTCACCCAAGGCCTTTCTTTTCCAAATTTTTTATCCTCTATGGTTGCCAAATTTACTTATAGTTTATCCAACAATAGCTTTTCTGCTTCATCTTTTCATATTTTTCAAATGGTTTTCCCATTGTTTTGGATTCTAAGGAGGACTGGGAAGAGTTAATGAGCCATGGAAATAGGCACAGTGTCTCCATTATGTTTAGGGCTGCCCAATTTGTTACCATCGCCAAAGATAGGTGAATATGAAGATGTGTATGGATTTAGTAGTTTTGAATTTGAGCAAAGATAAGAGAATCAAGACAATTTAAAAGATGAAAAGAGGCTGGTAGAGTGCCTGCATAGCAAATGTGAGGTCCTGAGTTCAAACCCCAGTACACACTTTAGAGATTCTTATTCAACTCTATGAATATTTATTGGCCACTTTTGTGCAGGGCACTCTGTAGGCACTTTCACATATCTAATGGCATTTATTCACAATTACCACATGGGATAGGGGTGGTATTCCCATTTCACAGATGAGCAATATCAAGGCCCACAGAGGTAACATGTCTGGTCACAATCGTGTATGCAGTGGGTGACAGGGTAGAGAGTTGAATCTAGGTCTTTCTACTTTAAGGTCACCTTCACCTCTCAGTACATTAAGCCAACGAATAAATGATAGTGACATGACCTTCATGCTTTTAGTGACTAAGTTGAGTTCGAAGGCTGCTATTCAAGTTATCTGCCTGCCTTTAGCTAAAGACATTTGTTGTCCTAGATTGGAGTCTAATTCATAGTAAAAACATGTATGTTTGTGTGTGTTTTGATGTGTACATTCTCCAAAGGATTCTAGTTTATAAAGCCTGGAAAATGATCACTATCCTTCCTTCCCCTCCTTCCCTGCCTTTTTCTTCCTTCCCCCTCCTTCCTCCCTCCCTCCCTACCTCTCTCCTTATAGAGCATAATATTGTCACATTTTTCTTAACCTTCTAGCTAGGTGGGTTTTTTTTTTAATGGTGGTACTGGGGTTTGAACTCAGGGCCTAGACCTTGAGCCACTCCACCAGCCCTTTTTTTGGTGATTTTTTTTTTTCAAGATAGGGTCTTGCAAATTACCTGCCCAAGCTGGCTTCAAACCATGATCCTCCCAGTCTCTGTTGAACTCTAGCTAAGCTTTTGGGGAAAGTTTGGGTCAGTGTTAACCCACAATTTCTGAACTTCCAGGGTTCTGTGAAATGATCTTGGACAAATCACTCAAACTTCTTGATGCTACACTTCTTCATAACTTGCAGAAAACCCTTTTAGGTAGTAATTTGGGAAGTCTTTACATTTTAAAAACTGGTGTTTGCTGACACAGTATGGAGTGAATAAATCTAAAACGGAACGTTAACTCAACAATTTAAATTCCCTCCAACAACCTCTGATATTCTACATTAATATGAGGAGCCAATGACCGTAGTCACTCTGAATAATACTACCTTGCTCTTAAGTGTGCCTTATGGTTTCCCGTACATCTCATTTTGCTTTTTTCATGTCTTGTAAGATGAACACTGCATGCCTGCTTATCTTTTATGGATGAAGGAATTAAAGCTCACAAAGGAAAGTGCTCTATTCAAGATTATCATTCAAGCAGGTGCCAGAAGCCAGCCTGCACCCCAGGTCTTTTGACTCCAAGTCCTGCTTTGCCCACTCTTGACCTGATTGAGCCAATAGTAAGTGATAGACACTTTCCAGTGTGCTTAAAACAACACCTTAAAATAGTTGTCGTTATTTTTGATACTCTATTTACTGCCATTTAAAACTCTACTGGAAAGCTGGCCAGCTTCTTCTCTGTGTTAATCCCTTGTGAAGGACAAGGCAACAGCTGCTGGAAGAGTTTAAGTTGCCACCATAAATAGAGTAAAACTCTTCATTGAGGCTAGAGGGAGACTTCCAGCTCAGTTGCAAGGTGCCTCAGGACTCCCAGTGGTCAGGTGGGGAGACTGGTGTGCTTTGTCACTGAGGGTGTTGACCTCCTTCGTCCTTACTGGGATATTCAAGCAGGAGTGCTGGAGGGCTGACCTGTGCTTCAGCAATGTTACTAAACTGGATACCCTGTAGGAGGGGAACTGACGTTTACTGATGTGCTATGTTATGGTCTAGGCCTGTCTATGCTTTATTTTAGGATAGGCTCAGATGAGTGCATTAAATATGAAGTAGTTTTATTCTAAGCGGTGAGGTTAGTCTTTCTTCCAGGTCTGTAAGAATAAGTCCAAGTTCTTTCAAACTAACTGCCATCTCTATGTTCTATACTTTTAAAAAGTTATTTAAAAATAATCCTAGCTACTCAGGAGGCAGAGATCAGGAGGATCGTGGTTCAAAGCCTCCGGCACAAATAGTTCAGGAGACCCTATCTCAAAAAACCCTTCACAAAAATAGAGCTGGTGGGAGTAGCTCAAGGTGCAGGCCCTGAGTTCAAGCCCCTGAGGACTGAAATCAGGCTTCAGTGCTGACACTGTGACTTGAGCCATGCCCCAGTCATTTTGCTTGTAGTTTGTTTTGTTTTGTTTTGTTTCATGTTCCCAGATAGGGTCTCATGCTTTTGCTCAGGCTGGCCTTGGATGGTGATCTTCCTACTTCTATCTCCCTGATATCTGGGCTTGTAGCCGTTTACCACTACATCTGGCACCCCGTGACTTACTTTTCAAGACTGGCTTTCTTAAAAATAACTCTCTGGTAACTCTAGGTTAGCCTAGGAACCAGATAAAAACCACTAATTAAGATGATACCAGTAAGATGCCAAAAGAAAAATCTGCCAGAAGATGAGCTGGATGTAGATTGTGCAGCTGTTGTTGCCAGGGTAGAACAGGGCTTCTCAGCCTTTAATGAGCATGCCAGTCACCCAGGATCTTGTTTACATCATGCGCATGTGTGTGTGTGTGCGTGTGTGGTATATATATGCTAATTATGTCTGCCTGTTCTACATGTCGAGAAAAGAGTATGGGTGTAGAAGAAATACGGGACAAATTGTGAATTTGTCTCTTTCTCCTTGCAGTTCTATCAAGTTTTGCTTCACATTCAGACATTCCCTAACTTATGATGGTTCAACTTAGGTTTTTTTTGGTTTTTTTTGACTGCAGGATGGTGCTCAAGCTGTGTATGTTCAGTATAAGCCACACTTCAGACTTTGAATTTTGATCTTTTGCCTGGCTAGCAATATACTTCCAATCCCTCTGATAATGCTGGACAGCACAGCATTCGCCGGGGGAAACAAAGAAAACACTACAGTGTATTGTGTTGCCAGGGTTTCTGGAGGTTGTGTATTGTGAGTTCACAACCCATCCTACCCCATCCATTCTACCCCATCCCTTCCCATCCCATCCCATCTCATCCCACCCACCCCACCCCACCCCACCCCACCCCACCCCACCCCATCCCACCCCATCCCACCCCACCCCATCCCACCCCATCCCACCCCACCCCACCCCACCTCACCCCACCCCACCCCACCCCACCCCACCCCACCCCACCCCACCCCACCCCATCCCACCCCATCCCACCCCACCCCATCCCATCCCACCCACCTCACCCCACCCCACCTCACCCCACCCCACCCCACCCCATCCCACACCACCCCACCCCACCCCATCCCATCTCATCCCACCCATCCCACCCAATCCCATCCCATCCCATCATGTCTACGAAAACCTCTATCTCTGTGTGTGCATTAGCTGTCAAACACTTTTGATTAAAGTAGGCTTTGTGTTTGATAATTTTAAGTAAGGCTAAGCTAAACCTTAAAGTTTTGTAGGAAAGATGTATTAAGTGCATTCTTACTTTTGTTATTTTCAGCTTATGATAGGTTTATCAGGATGTAACCCATCGAAAGTGGAGGAGTATCTGTATTTTGGTGCATAGTTATTAAGGTGAATTAGTATTTAGTATTTTTATGTCCTCCTGATGAACTGGCTAGTTTGTCATTATGAAACTGCCTTCTTTTTATCAGTTGCTATTCTTTGTTCTAAAACCTACTTTGATACTAATAAAGACACTTCAACTCTCTTTGAATTAGTGTCAGCATGACATTTCTTTTTCCATCCTTTTAATTTTAACCTATTTGTGCTTTATATTAAAGTTTATTTCTTGCAGGCAGTATACATTTGGATCTTTTCCCCTCACTGTGAAAAACCAGTCTTTTAATTAGAGTTTTTAGACTACTTACATTTAATGAAATTCAATTGCTATACTTAATTTTGGGTCTATTGTTTTGCTATTTGTTTTCTTTATATCCTATTCTTTATTCCCTTTTCCTGTCTTCTGCCTTCTCTTGGATTATCTGAGTATTTTTTAGGATTTCTTCCCTTTTTTTCCTCCTTTGTTGGCTTATTATTTGTATCTCTTTGTGTGGCTATTTTAGTTAGTGCTTTAGAAATTAAATATACATCTTTAACTTATAATCATGATCTAGCATTAAAAGGTATTATAGCATTTAATGGTTGTAAGAACCTTAAAATAGGATGCTTTCATTTTTGTCATCTATATAACTCACCTTTACATATGTGATAAGCTCCTCTTAAGTTATTTTTTGGGTTTCAGAAGTTGCTTCTCTTTTAAAATGATTTAAATAATAAGGAAACACTTTCTATATTTCCTCAGGCAGTTGCTATGCCCAGTGTCCTATATCGCTTTGTGTATATCTGTATTTTTACCTGATATAATGTCTGATAAAAAAGTCTTCTTTTTCTTGTAGGACTATGGATGATGAGTTCTTTTAACTTTTATATGTCTGATAAGGTCCTTACTTTGCTTTTATTTTCAAATGATATTTTTGCTAGATATATAAATTGTGGATTGTTCTTTTCCCTCTGATTGCTTTATTCTTATTTATTTATTTATTTTTGCTTATCTGATTTTCTGCAATTTTTAATGTGCCTTAATGCATTTTTTTGCACTTGGAGTTATTTGATAGTCTTGCATCTGTGAATTTATTCTTTACTAGGCTAGGAATATTTTCAGCTGTTACTCCTCCAAGTGTTCTGTTCTGTCCCTCCCTCCCTTGGCAAACACTCCAGCTGCACACAGAGAGGGTTGCTTGAAGTTGTTTCTACAGCTCATTCATATTCTGTTCATTTAAAAAAGCTTTTTTCTGATTTTCATTTTCAGTGCTTCTATTGCTGTCTTCGAGTTCACTAATATAGCCTCTCATACATTCTAGATTTCCTTTCTAAAAAATTAATTTTTGTTTTTATCTGTTCATATTTGCTACCTAAAATTTTGGCTCTCTATCCTTGTCTGCTAATTTAATATCTGTTTTAATTCCTGGCCAGTTTCAGATGATTGACATTTGTCTTCATTGTGTGTTACAGTTTTTCCTGCATCTTTGTATGCCTGCTAATTTTTTTGAGCAGAAGGAGGTTGTGTGTTAGGCATCAGAGCCTCCCATGTGCTGGAAAAGTGCTCTACCACTGAGCTACACCTCCAGCCCAACTTGGTAATTTTTGATTGGACACTAAACATTGTGATGGAAATACTCTTTAGTGTTGTTTTGGGACATTTCTTGGAGAAAGTTGATTCTTTGGTGTCCTGTTTTTAACATTTGTTAGGAGACTTTTGCAATAAAATGTAGAGCTAGTTACTCTCTACCCACGGGGGCAACATTTTTCTGAGTGTCCTGTAGACGAGAATTGTTTTTCTAGTCTGTCTGGCGGAAACAGGCACCGTTTTCAGCCCTGCATAGACACCAGTCAGGGTCATCACTCATCTTTCCTGGTGTTTTCCCCCAAGCCACAGGAAGTTAGCTCACACACCTGTGCTGAATGCTCAAGGACCCAGAGCTCTAGAGTTTTCTTTCTGTGCATTTCACTCCTTTCTGGTGCCTGGTCCTGCAAGTTCTACCTGCCTTGTCTCCAGAAATTCTCAGCTCAGTGTCCTCAGCTCAGGGTGGCTGCTGGCTCTTCCCTTGCTCTCCATCCCTCTGTTGCTACCAAGAAATCTCTCGAGGGGACGAGCTGGCGCAATCTTAGGCTCCCTGCATCTGCTTCCTGATGCTAGGTATCCTATAAACCTTTATGTCATAGGAATTTCTGGTCTCTTCCTTACGCCTCCTCCTAATTGTCTCAGGCAAAGAGCTAAATGTGTTTCCTGTCATTTCATCTTGACCAAACCTGGGATTTTTGTTAAAATTCAGATTCTATTAGTGGTTTTTAGCTTGGGCTTGAGATTCTACATTTCTAAGAAACTTTCAGAAAAGACTACTTTGAGTAGCCAGAATCTCCAACTATTCAACAAATATGTAATGTAAGACATGTATGTATGTATGTATGTTATTTAAATTTGTCTAGTTGCCACATTTTAAAAATTGAAAAATAAGCAAAATTCATTTCAATAACATTTTTTACCTAAAATGTTATCATTACACAAATTTGCGATCAAGTTAATATTATGTTTCATTCAGAAAACTAAATAAAAATTAATTTCAAATCAGATGTAGTGGTGGTGCACTCCTGTAATTCCAGCACTTAGGAGGCTGAGTCAGGAGGATGGGGAAGACTAGCCTGGGCTATATACTGAGACCCTGTCTCAGAAAAAGAAAGTTAATGTCATATGGTAGAACAAAACTAGTCTCGTGTTAAAAACTTGATTCAGTCTGATTTATGTTTTTTTTTTAATAGTACTGGGGCTTGAACTCAGGGCCAGTCACTCTTATCACTTGAGCCATTCCACCAGCACTGTTTTCTGTTGGGTATTTTTGAGATAGGGTCTCGTGAACTATTTGCCCAGACTTGCTGCAAACCGTGATCCTCCTGATGCCTGCTTCCTGAGTTGCTGGGATTACAGGCATGAGCCACCGGTACCCTACAAGTCTGGATATTTGACCCCATATTGCTGAGTGCACTTTGACATGATAGAAGCTTTTTGTTTACGAATCTCACCAAAACTCTTCTTAACAGATGCAAAAGATTCAAAAGTATGCGTACCATGAATTTAGTTTTTTTTTTTAAAGACTGTGAGTTGACAACATTTCTTCATAAGTTTGAAGTCTTTTGAGATAAAAACATACCCAAAGTATTGAGCAGTGTCTTTTATATTAGAAAACTCATTTAAAGCTAAAGAAAATTACTTGTGGTTTTAACAAACATGGAATCAATCTTCCACATTATCAGAAATGTCTTTTATTCTGTGGGCGGTCATTTAGCTACTTAATTAAAAATCCTTCGCTTTTTGTACTGTATCTTTTTTATCATCTCACAAATTTTCTGACAAAATTTCCATAACCAAATAGTCATTTTCCAACCTTGTCCCTATCAAAAATGATTTTCCTTTCTTTTATTTATTTATTTTTTTGCTGTACTGGGGCTTTCGCCTTGAGCCACTTCACCAGCCTCCCTACTTTTTTTTGGTGAAGGTTTTTTTTGAGTTGGGTCTTGTGAACTATTTGCCTGGGCTGGCTTTGAACCACAATCCTCCTCCTACTGATCTCTGCCTCTGGAGTAGCTAGGATTACAAGGGTGATTTTCCTTTTTGTTCAAGGATCTAAGATGTTTTATAGTTGACCAAAGTTAGAAGATCAGAGGTTAAAAATCATGAAAGCTTTTTATGGCTGTTCAATTCTGATTTCATGTGACTAATTTTATTGATCTTTTGGGGAAACAGCCTCACACTCACTGTGTCTTTTGTTATAATACTGCCTGCTTTATTATCTTTGAAGTTTTTTTTTTTTTTGATGCAGCAATAGCTTTTTCATTTTGCTCTACCACAGCTATTCATAACTGCCATTGTGGGTGTGTTTTTTACATAACTTCTTCCATCTCGTTACTGTTCTGATTGTGCCATCAGCTTCTGTATCTCAATTTGATTTTTTTTTTTTTTTGGTGGTATTGGGGTTTGAACTCAGAACCTCATGTTAAATAAGCTTGTTGGACAGGTACACTACCACTTGAGCCACTCCACCAGTCCCTCCATTTGATTTTGTATCAGCACTGTGACTTTGTTTTAAGTTTGAAAATACGGCCATATAGAGAAATGATTTCATTATATTTTATTTTAAACAGTTTTTCTCATTTAATTACTAATTATGCTTTACATAATTACCACTGTAACTTGTGTTGCCTGTGTAAAATTCAGACGAACCCATTGCTGTATAACAACATTGTATAGAAACAAATCATTTCCACCAAGCCCCTCACCTGCATCCAACCCTCACACACTGCTCTACACCAGTAATATCTTAAGCAGTGTAGCATTTAAAGTAAAATGCAGTCCCACCAAACCAGTGCATTTGTATTTAATAGAAAAACATGTTCCACTGCTTACATTTTAATTTTAAATAAAATCAATTACAATTAATTAAAAGTTAACATTCAGTGCCATGTTTCAACTGTGATGACCCTGTGTGGTCCTCAGTTATTGTTCTGGATTGATCAGGCCAAGAGCTATTTGCATTTAAACAGAGGGAGCTCCTGTCAGTCCCAGCTGGTTGGTCCCTGCCCTTGGTCTGCAGCTGTGATTTCATTATGTAGTCCTACAGCATTCAGGAATTTGGGGAGTGTGTCAAGGGAAGTGAGTGCTCCCTGGAGGATCTCATGGTCATGTCTCAAGGCTTGGATAACTTCCCACTGTGCTAGACCATTAGGACAAGTCTCAGGGCAGGAGTTCTGACCTCAGGGACAGTCTGTGGGTTCTAATATGGGTTAGGGTGGAACAAGGCCACAGCAGGATTTGTAGGTCAACTGCAGCTGCTCTTGCTCTTCCTATGGGCTGCCGTGGATGACCTCTAGAGCAGTGTAACTGGGACTTAGATGGAATTCTGTCAGTAGGGGAAGCATTTCTTTTGTCCAGAGCAAAGCAGCTTCTGTTTTCATGAAGGTGTGAGGTGAAAGCTATCCCTTAGCTAAATTGACTATGGGTGTGTTCAAAATTTCACCTCTATTGTAAAATTTTATAGACTAGGAAAATGCACTTAAAGAGTGGAGGAAATGGAATGGCTGATTTGTGTGCTAAAAAGAAAGTGAATAAAAGCTAGAATTAAGAAACCTCCTTATCCTCCAGCCTATGATTTCCAGCATGGGTATACCTGATTCTGCTTACTCCCATCTGGCCTGGACCTGGGTTAAACCTGCATTTCCCCTACCCCTCTCCCTTTCTAAAACATTCAGGTCATATCCTGACCGTTTCTGTAGTATCTTCTGAGAAATTGGGGATGTCGACTTAGCTCTTAGATTTCTCCAAGCCCTTTCTTTTGTCCCTGATCCTCTTCGACATTCTTTTGTCTCCCAAATACGTGCTCTGATTTGTACGTTGCTCTATGTTCATCTCAGCCGAACATCAGTAGCTCTCTTTACCTATCTAGTAGCACTGAAGGATATGCTCTAGAATCCTGGAAAAGTTGAGAAGAGATTTTTTTTCTTCCCTTTAGTTTCTATTTTTCTATTCCCCTATTCCTGAATTAGGAAGCAGACTCACATCAAATGTGTACAATCAACTCACCTCACCTCACAAAGAAAATACAACCAAAACCCCACAGACTTAACTTTTTTTGAAGTTTAATACAGCTTCACCCATGTAGTTACATCATTTTGAAGTGTGTCTTGTGTGTGCCACTCATCACAGTGGTGACTCAGGATAGTTTTGCACTGGTTGGTTACAAGGGCTAAATGGGCAACCCTCTGAAATGCAGCAAGAATGAGGGGCTGTCTGGCTTCTAGTTCCACTTCCGATACCATCTGGCTGAGTAGCCTTGGATGACTAACTTACCTCTCTCTGAAGCTTATTTATTTGTCAAGGTAGGAATAACACTGTTTGTTTCTAATCTGTTCCATTGAACACTAGTGGTGCTTGAAATGTGACTAAGTGTGGTTCTGCAGTGCATTCAAGCAAACTGGAGAACAGTTCCTACTTCTCCAATGGATACTCAAAAGCTTGTAAGCATATTAGAGACCCAAGAGGCTAAGAAGTACAGAAATCTGCTCAGCACTGTTAAGTCTAGCTTTTTCTAAACTCTTTGTATATGAAGCTCTCTCTCTTTTAGAGAAAGCCCTTAAATATATTGGAATATCCTGTAGAGCCTAGTCTGGGAATTGCTGGACTAGGCCAAGGGTCAGCAGATGACAGCAGGGAAAATCCAGCTTGCCACCAGTTTGTGTAAATAAAGTTTTATTAGAACATGGCCACAGCCACTGATTTATGAATTGTCTGTTGAGGCTACAGTGGCAGAGCTGTAAAGCCACCGCAGAAACCCATATGGCCTCTAGTGTCTGAAATACTTACCATCTGGCTACTTGCAAAGTGTGTTGACCCCCAAGTTAGATGGCCATTTTTTAATGTGATTCGTGAACACAACTGAAAAAAAAATCAGATGGCAGAGAAGTGCTGATTGTGAGAAGCAATAACCTAATTCCATTTTTAATATATTCTTTTAGTGATTTTCCTCCTATAACCCAAGCAATATTCTTACTCAACCACATGCCTGTGGTCCCAGCTACTTGGCAGGCAGAGGTAGGAGGATTGCAGCCCAAGGCCAGCCACAGGCAAAAGTGCAAGACCCTAACTGAAAAAACAAACTAAAAATAATAAGGATTGGGATGTGGCTCAAATGGTAGAGCACTTGCTAGGCCCTGAGTTCAATCCCCTAGTGCTGTAGGAAAAAAGCCAAAAAAATACAGTCTTAACTACTATGATTTATAAATATGCTACTTTATCTTCAACTGATCATAATCCATTTAACTATTATTAAAACAACACTTCTAATAGTAAAATGCTGTTCCTGTAGTTTCTTTTACTTCTACTATGCTGCTGTCATTATTATTACCACCCCTGCCACAGATAACTCAAGCAAGAAGATGTAGGAACTAGCAGAAGTTTAGTTTAAGGGAAAACTAATAGCATGAAATCTAGGGACATTAAATTTTTCCCCCTTGGATTTTTTCTTGCAACTTTTGAAATTTTGAAAATATTTAAAGCTACAGAAAAGTGGGATGACCAGTCCATAGACAGTCTCCCTTTGCCTCCCTCCGTAAGGACACTGGTGACCACTTTGGGCCCATCATGACAATCCAGGGTCATTTTCCCTTCACAGGTCCCCATCACCTTATCTCATATGCAAAGTATTTGCCAATAGGTAGCATCCACGACTTCAGTGATGGGGTGTGGCTTTCTCCGGGGGTCTGATATTGGGCCATCTATGTGTACCTTTTCCTTTTGACTGAATATTTATGCAGCCTACCTTAATTTTGACTGTACTAAATTTTTTCTTGGGAAAGGTGCAAATTGAAGGGAAAAAAAAGTCCCCTTAAATTTTGCCTTTATTTACCAATATCCAAGGATAGAGAATTTCTAATAGTTTATGGTTAAGGGTATATGTACTCAAAAAATTACAAAGTTCACATTCCTGGGCTCACCATATTTCAATAATATTTTAAAAGTTGGTACCAAATTTTCATGGTTTAAACAGATCCATTGCAAGCATCTCAATCCAGTGCTTATACAGGGGTTATTTTTTGAAAACTCCTTTTCAAATGTATTGAAAATCATCGTAGCCCCTCTCCTTCCCAGGACTCCTCAGAGGTATGTGTGCTTGACTTTTGGATTGAGAGGTTAAACCTTGAGATCCCCCAGCTTATCCTTGCTGATGGAAGGAGAAACAGTAGAGCAGTGAAACTAGACAGGTCGCTAAATGTCAGGCACAGGGTTAAGTGTGGCCGTAACCCGGTGGTTCCTTGTCAGCTGCACAGGAGCCTGCAGTTCAGCTCGTGTCGTCCCTCACTCCTTTCCACCTGCCTCTCCCTGACCAGGTCCCACCACCACTCTCATTGGAGGCTCACACTGTGCTCAGTTAGATTGTGCTCAATTTTATAGTGTGTGTGTGTGTGTGTGTATGTGAGAGAGAGAGAGAGAGAGAGAAGCTGGCAGCCTAGGAAGAGAAGCAGAAGTGGCAGAGCGGCAGGCCTTGCTCTGCACTGGGTACTGGTCCTGGTGCCGGGTGCTCCGACAACAACCCTGTACCCATTTCTGAAAGTAAAATCAGGAAGAAGAGTGAGCCACTCAGGTGTGGCCCTCTGGCCCTGTGGGAGAGGGCCTCTGCTCCATGAATTTCCTCTGTGGTTTAGCACAGCTTTTCTGACCTTCTCCACCTTTGGCCATGGCAGTGGGCTTGGCCGTGCTGGCATTTGTGCTCTCAGGGTGTTTCTTTGCTCATGCACACAGTCCTCTGGGAAGGCACTGTACAAGGTACTGGGGATGCAAAGATCATACTTGCTGCTCTCATGGAGCTTGTAGTCTAGGAAAGGAGACAGAAATGAATGAGGAACCAAGAAACATGGTGACAAATGCTTTGTGTGCTCTGAAGAGTGCTTTGTGCAGTAGTGGTCATGAGGTCAATTGGGTGGTTAGGAAGGGCTTCTTAGAGGAGGTGTCATGAATTTGAAGTCTGAAGTTTGAGGAGAACTGGGCCTATCAGCAGCATCACCAGCAGGCAGCACCAGCGGTATGTGCAAGCACCCATGGGTGTCTACATTCACAGCAGCCCACACCTGAATTCCACGCACCTTCCCTCTGCTTCCTGCAGCTTCTTCAGGGGTTTGTGAACAAATAATCAAAGCCTCATGGTAATGTTATTAAGTTTTTGCATTTGTGATCAAGATCTTCTTATTAAAGAGATTATGTCTTGTCATGAACCTTTTCCTATCTTTCCTCAAATAAAAGGCAACAATATTTAATATACCGTTTTACCAGTGATTTTTTTGGGTGGCGGATGAAGAGAGAAATTGGAGGAAAGGGTCAGTAAGTTGACAAATTAAATTTTAAGTGGACTGGTGAAAAATACTTGAGACTTGCTCCCTGAGGACATATGGTAGATGCTTAGGGAAGAGACACGGCTGGGCTGTACTTTGGTGACAGAGCACTTGCCTGACATGCATGAGACCTGGCTTCTGTCCCCAGCACAGCAAAAATGAGTTAATATTAGTGTGAGAAAACAATCTCTCCTGACAAGGAACATGGCACAAACGTTTCAGAAGTACTATAAAACAGCATCTTTTATTAAAAATATTTTTAATAATGGACGTGTAATAACCACGTGTATTTGTGGTGATATTCCAGTACATATCTACAAGGTGCAATCAGCCAGTCAGGACAATGGGCATATCTGTCACCATAAGTACTTGTCATTTATGAAAATGGCGTATTTTATGTCATAATTGCTTGGCTACTGGTGAACACAGATACACATACACACCTCTATAACATGGTGTGGGATTAGGGGATGCCACAAGCCCTACAAACTTGGGAAAACCCTAATGGGAAATCACAGGTTTGGCTGAGAGAGGCAGGGCTGCCATTACGAGTGTGGCAGGCTGGGAGCTTGGCCCACAGGAACAGGAATTGCAATAAACTTCAACTTCAATAAACAGGAGGATCAGGAGCTCCCGACAGCTGCCTCAGGGGACAGTCTTTGCTTTTACTCCTGACTTTACACTGGGCCATTTCTCACAGCCACTGAGGACTCAGGATCGGATGGGAACACCCATGGCCAGGGTAGGGGTAGCTATGGCCGACCCAGGGATTGGTTCCCCAGTGAATCTTCCTTCCTCCTCTTTGAGGCCACTAAGGCCTGGACCCTTCCCATAGCAGAGGTCACCCACTGCCCCATGTTGAGCTCTCTGGGCAGGGCCGGGAGCCCCTGTGGCTGCTGAAGTGTGTGTGAAGGGCAACAGAGAGGCCTGTGTTCTCCCTCCGCCTTCTCCCTGCCTCTCTTGTCATCAGTGACCAGAACATGAGTGGAGAGGATGAATGCACTTGGGGTGAAAGATGCAGTTTTCAAGAGGTGGTTGTCATGGCCAGACGGCTGCCATCTCCCCAAGGGCACAGCCAGCCTGGTGAGGGGGACATCTATGTGCCCAGGATCTGGCATTTGACCCCGAGATGTCCCAAGGTAGCCTCAAATACAGCAATAAGAGAGAGGGAACATTAAATAACAGAACACAGAGAATTTTATAAATACCAACAAGAACTGTAAAAATGGGGGATTAATCTTTAATGTTTCAAAGTAAGATTTTTTTTTTTTTACATTTTTAAGCAAAAAGTAGGCTTTCTCTTTTTCTTGTATAAAAAAATAAATACTTAGATTGTTTCACATCTACTTAGGCCTAATAATAAGACCCCTTCATGTTTTTGAAGTGTCTTCATTGAGATCCAAGTTTTTTTTTTAAAACAATAAAGTGAAAAGAAACAAGATTTATGAATATTTGTCGGGCTACTATCAAGTTCCATTAAAAGCTAGGCCAGGTAGTGAAATCTGCCCCTCCTCTGAACGTTGAAGTCTGTGTGCACGAGGCCTCAGGGGTGACCCTGTGTTGGATCTGTACCGGGAACAGAAGCCTCTCAGAGAACAGCACCATGGGGAGCGACTATCCACAGATGCAGCCAGGTCATCCAAGGTCAAAAGCTAGATGCTGTTTGCTTAGGGTTTCCTTTTCAGTGTCACCATAAGAAGTTTTGAAGTGATGGCTGGCAGGGTTGCCAGCAAACAAAACTTGGCCTTAGTTCTGAAAGGGCGTTATCCACAGCAAAGCTGGTGGGAGACTAATGACACACCACTCGGCTTCGTGACCTCCAAAATTAGAGACTCCCAAAGTCAACGAAAAGCAAGAGACAACTAAAAGCAGTTGAAGCTGGAGGATTTACACAGTTTTTTTCCCTTGGTTTCACTTTGACCAAATAAAGAAAGGAGAGAGACCCTCTTCGTTCTACTGCTGGGAAGTAGAGTCACTTTGGCCTGCATTATGTGCCTGCTCCTGGGGCAGACAAGAGGAGTGCCACGCATGGCTCACCCCTGCAGCAAAGGGTGGTGGGGCATGGTGTTGGGGAGAGAAGGAAGAATTCCCAAATGAAAAGGCACAAAAGCAGTCAAAACCCACATGTGCCCTGTGGCACACAAATGTGGTGCACACATCCAAGTGTACTCCAGCCCCGCATCTGGCATCCGGGCAAATGGGAGGCTGCAGGGCTGGTGGGAAGAGAAGGGGAAGGGCCAAGCCAGCACTGTATTGTCTCTTTCTTCCTGCTAGCGATCTGGTGAGACTTGAACCTGTAGTTCTGCTTCTCAGACTTTAAAGAATGAACTTGCAATTTGGGGTGGGAGGACGATCAGCTAAATCCTGTCACATGTAAAGAAGGGAATAAGTAAGAATGTCTTCATTGCTTTTTGAGTTGTGGGGGGTGGAATTCACTGAGGGGGATATAGAATTCTTCCTGGGACTTCCTGAGTGGATTTTGCAAGTGAATTTTCTTGGTGAGATGAGATTCCTTGGTAGCTTAGAGGGTGTGCACAGACACACAGCCATGTTCCACATCACAACAGTCCACATAGCTGATGGGGGTCCCATGAGATTGTGTCACCCAGAGATGCTGTAGCCATCCTAGTTTGCCTAAGCACTCTGTGATACTCGTACAAGGACAAAATTGCCCAATGTCACATTTCTTAGAGTAAATTCCATCACTGAACAGCAGGACTGTTCTTATCGTAGAGCTTTTTAGGGGTGGGTGTGGTAGCTCACATCTGTAATCCCACTACTGAGAAAGTGGAGACGGGAGGATTAAGGTTTGAAGCCAGCCCAGATAAAAAGTTATTGAGGCCCCCATTTCAAAATAAGCTAGGTGTGTTGGAGTGTCTGTAATACTTGCTATTGGGGAAGATCTCTGCTTGAGGTCGGTCCCAGGCAAAAGTTTAAAACCGTATCTGAAAAACAAGCTATAGCTGGAAAAAAAAAAAAAGACTAGGGGCATGACTCAAGTGGTAGAGCACATGAGTTAATCTTGATTTTTTTTCCAGCAAATCTTGCTTAAAAAAAAAGAATCTGTTTCCAGTAAGTTTGGCTGTAGCACATCCTAAGCTATCATTAAAAGTACAAGTGACCTGCTCAGCAAGTCATTCATTTATTAAAACCCATTCTTTCACTCAGCTTTAGATAAAGAAAAGGCTGGGTCAGATCAGCTAGTTCATGCGTTCGAAACACATTGAAGTACGTACATTTTCATGTCAATTGATGCTAGTGCTTTTTCAGCGGGCCTGTCTCATTCTTACCCAAAACAGGTGCAGCCACAGAGCGTCACTGTGTTGTCACCTGCTATGGCAGTTTTTCTGAAAAGTCCCTTGAAGGAAAGTTAAAGCAATTTTCAATTTGTTGGTGTAAGTGTCATTTCCCATTGTGTATACCTAACCACCTAGACTTCTTTTCAAATAGAAAATGAGATTTTTGTTTTGTTTTGTTTTAATTTGCCTTTCCTTTATTTCTTTTAGAGGAAGATGATTTGTGTCACAGTTTTCACATAGAGACATTAAGGATAGTCAGCCTTCAGTCAGTTCTTAATAAGCAGTTTGTTGTTTTGAGACAGGACCTTGAAATGACTTTGTAGCCCAGGCTGGTCTTGAACTCAAGATCTTCCTACCTCCACCTCCCAAATATTGGGTTTACAGGCATTCACCATCATGCCTGGCCCCATTGTCTATGTCTTAGTGTGGCTGTTGCCTCAGGTTGCTGAAGCCCTAATTTGCAGAGCCATATCTTCACTCCTAGTGTGTCGTCATTGCTGTTGTTCCCAGGAGGTCTCTCTTGACCTTTAACAAAAATTGTCCACCAGAGAATCCTAACTTCTGCTCTCACCAGTGCCCTGAGTTGTAGTGCGTGAGGAGAGGCTGACTCTGCAAGGTGCCTCAGTGCTCTCCCTCACCAGAGCCATGTGATCTCTGGAATTCACAGCGGGTTCTTTATAATTCTGTCCATAATTTGCTTGGTTCCAATTTGTTAGAGACTGGGTATCAATCTCTCACCCCAAGCTTTCCCACTGGCTTCAAATCACCCTTACCTCTCCTTTTCCCCTTGGGTTATTACAAAACATGAAGTTGTGCTTGGGCACTGTTCAGGAAGCATCGGTGCTCACAGTACCAATGTCAAGTTTTGGTATTCCCATCTTTGCTTAAATCTTCTTATTGGGTGGTCATCACCCATCATGATTCTGAGAGGTCTGTCTGTGGCACAGGAGGACAGGCACTGTGGTCTTCCAGGAACCTCACTGGACTTCTTAGTCCTCATAGCTTCTAGAAGCTGAAATTTTTGTATGTATGTATATTTTCATGTTCTCTCTCTCTCCCTCTCAACCCACCCATCCTCCCATCTATTCAGCTTCCCTACCTTTCTATCTATCTATCTATCTATCTATCTATCTATCTATCTATCTATCGATCTATCTATCTATCCTCCCATCTGCCCATTTACCCATCCATCTATCTTTCCTTCCTTTCTTCCATCCATCCATCCATCCATCCATCCATCTATCCATCTCAGTTGCTCTGGCTTGGCACAGAGCACCCCATCTCTTAGGCTTGCCTCTAAAACGGAGATCCTTATGTACTGATAAATGAAAATTTGGTTAATGGTGAGAGAAGACTTTTGTAGGCCACACACATGTATTTCCACCATGTCTTAGTAGTGCCACCTGTATCCCACCCAGTAGCTCATACACTGCACAGCGTCAATATTAGGAATGCTTTAGGGAGTGGGAAAGGGCTAGGATTCACAGGTATCTCGTGTTTGTGAAGTTGTGATCCACACAGTGGCTTGGCTCTGGATTGCAGCCGAGTGTGACCCAACACCTTGAGACAGCAACAGCTCAGCCAGCTTCATCTCCTTGCTTCTGTGTGATCCTACTCTCCTATTTCTCCAGGTATCTCTATGAATGTACTGCCCTTTAAGTAAGAAATGTAAAATTTATATTTGAATAATCAGACAATAAGAAAATACTTGGTGACTGTGTTAGCTTTCCATCACTATGACAAAATACCTGAGCTAAACAACTTTTAAAGAGGAAAGGTTTATTTTGGCTTAGGGTTTCAAAGATCTCAGTCCATGGTTGGTTGGGCACACTTTGGGGCTGTGATAGCATCTCGGTGGGAGCCTGTGGTGGAGGAGGCTGTTCACCTCATCGTTGCCAGGAAACAAAAAGAGAGAATGGAGAGGATGGGGTCCCAATATGCCCTTTACAGTTATGCTCCCAATGACCTAATTTCCTCCCACTAGGCCCCACCTCCTAAAGATTTCACCCACCCCTAATAGTGCCACAGGTGGGGAACCAAGCCTTTAACAAAAGGACCTTTGGGGGTCACTTAAGATCAAATGATAGCAGTGATGTGTTCACAACTGAACTATTGTTTGCTGTGTGTGCGCTGGGGAGGGGTAGCTCTCTGAGACTATTTTTAACTTCTTTACCTTTCTTCCTCTCCCCATCGCCCACATAAATAAATAAATACCCAGAACAGAGGCCCCATGGTGTCATTCTTGCGAGTACAGACTCTGGAACCACCCTGCCTGGCTTGAGTCCTGGCTTGGATTTGATACCCTGGCAAGGTGCTTAACTATCCATGCCTCTGCTTCCAGATCTGAAAAATGGGCCTGAAGACCATTCCTGCATTATAGGCCTTAGAGGATTATGAAGAGGGTTCCAGGAGTTTTCCTACAGCAAGCACTTGGAGTGCTGGGCACATCGTGAGCTCCTCCTAGTGATCATAGAACCCAACCTGTATGCCTCACTTCCATTCTGTGTGCTTGTGAGGGAAAAGATGTTAGGTATGGCATTCTGGAGTATATATATTACCACATTTTTCTCTATTTTCATAGTAATACAAATGAATTCTAATTTGAAGGAACATCTACTGTCCCTTCCTCAAGGTTCAGGCTCCTTATAATGGTGAGAACCTCCTGAACGTTGGCCGTCTCATCTCAGGCTATTAAGAATCTTAGGAATTTGTTCCTACCCCCATTTTGCAGAAGGGTAGTGGGGTTTGGAGAGGTCTGGGAAGTCGTTCCAAGAAGGAAGAGGCTGAAGGCATCCTGTGGCTTCCTGAGCGTGTTGCTAATATGCTGTGGCCTGCTCTGCTTCCCTCATGGCTCGCAGCCTCTGCCGCACAGAACTGGGGAGTTAGCCTGCTTCGTCAAGGTATAACATCGCCTGTGGTTGTCTCTCTCCCTTCTCACTGTCTCTGTCTCTTTCTCTCTCTTTCTCTAGCTGTATTAGGGTTTGAACTCAGACCCTCACACTTGCTGGGCAGGCATTCTACTACTTGAGCCACACCTCCAGTCCTTTCTCCTGTAGTAATTTTTCAGATGGGGTCTTGCACTTTCTTTTTTGCCTCGCTCAACATTGAACCGTGATCCTCTTACCTATGTCTCCCATATGACTGGGATTGCAGGCACGTACTGCCATGCCTGGTTTGTTTCTTGAGATGGGATCTCACTAACTTTTTGCCTGGACTGACCTCAAATTGAGGTTCTTCTGATCTCTGCCTCTTGAGTATCAGGGATAGTAATATTGTCAAATGTCTACTTGTAATTTGGTTTGCCAAAATCAGGAGCCAAATTCATGATTTTTTTCTGTTTCCTATGGTTTATGAAGCTATCTGGGCTGGAACCTTTTATACTTGTAAAACAACTGAGGTTTTTTGTTTGTTCATTTGTTTATTTGATTGTTTGTCACAGAGACTTGCTATACAGGCCAGGCTGGCTTGAAACTGGCGATCCTTCTGCCTCAGCTTCCTGGATGCAGGGATTACAGGCATGCACCAGACACTCACTTCTAACTGGGCTTTTTAACTGAGTTTGCTGGTGACTTAAGTGAGTGAGCCAAGCAGGACACAGTGGTCCTCTAGTTTCCAGTTGCTTATTGACTGACATCTTGCCTGCTTCTTGCTAATTTGTTTCCAGAAAGGGGAGCAGAGAAGACCAGCTCACCTGTGCTGCTTACCATAAATCTCAAGGATTTGCAGGGGTGGCTTTGAGCTAATTTTTTACATGTTCTTAGACGGCAGTCCTGAGATAATTGAAGTATGAACCTACAATCAAGCATGGCAGATATCCCAGAATCTTTGCTCTCCACCTCTGCCGGCCCTGGGGAGATGGGAGCTCTGTGGCCCTTGGAAACCTGCGAGGAGTTACCAGTCATGTCTTAATCCTGAGCTGTAAATTTATACTCAGTTGAGAGATAAGCAAGTTTGACAGAAAGACTGAGTCATTAAGATTAAGATTGGTCTTGACCTCTGAGACAGAATTAGTAAACAAATTGGTTATAAATTGTTTATTATTTTGGTCACAGGAGCTGGAGAGTCTATGTCAAATAGATCTTTAAAAATTTTTGTTATCTCACAATATTTTAAACTGTTTGTCTTTGATTATTTAGGGTCCTAATATTGCTGCAGATCAAAAAGTAAAAGGAAATATCTTTCTGTTCCGTGTTGTTGAAATTTTCTTTTAGCTTTCTAGAAGAAAATGTTCTACTGAATAATTGATGTTTCTAAAACAAAGCCTTACATTTTTGTTACTAGAAGAGCTTTCACTGTCTTAAGGGAATTCAAGATAGCCCCAAATATTAACTATTTCCAGATAATGAACATTTTGAGTGTGGAAAACTCAGCCTACTTGATTGTTCTCAGGTGAAGTTTAGATCTGTAGAAACCACAGATAACGCACATAATATGAGACTAATCACAAGATGCAAATCGGCAGCTACTTTTACACTCTTTAAAAGAACTGAGACAAATAGTCATTTGTGGTGTTGTAGACTTCACTTTTGTTTTTATAAACTAACATATAAAATGCGCTATTTTTATGACAGAGGGACAGAATAAAACAGGGCATTCTCTGGTACTTATTGCAGATTCTGGGTCAGAAGTTCCTGCTTCTAAGATGTGTGCTTGGCTCAAAATGACTTAAATATGCTCCATATCACTGATTTATACTTGGAAAAATTCTTTCCAGAAATCCTACAGCAGTCCTTGTTATCTGAGGGCAATTAGACCCAGAAACAGCCTGCTTAAAGTGATTGAGATCCACTCAGATGGAGACTAAGATTTCACAGTATCATGGAAAAAAAAAAAAAGCCTTGGAACATTATCTTGAAAAAAGTAAAACTGAAAACCGAGAAAATAGGTTTATTTAGCTTATATTGAATAAAATTTAGGTTATCACTGTGACCATCGCTTACAATGAACCGTGCAAATATCAAGTATTGATTAGTTTGAGAGGAGTGAACTTTTTTGAACGTCAATGGATAGAGAATATAAAGAAATGGGTTTGAATTCACCATAGGAGAATTTCTGAAACATTGTCAAAAATTTTATATATACAAATATATATATGTATATACCCCCAATTTTGTTAAGAAAGATCAAAATGAGTTTAATTATGGTTTCCTTTGACTATAAACCCAATCATTACATTGTAGTACTTTTTATACCACATTTGACATTTCTGTCACATCATAATGATGGCTGGGGTGACAAAAATATTCAAGGTCTTAGTCATTTTTCTTTGGAGCCTTTTAGATTCTTTAATATTAAAATTATTCATTAAAAAAGAGGTGCACAAATGGGGAAACCCCAGGTCTAGTCTTACTTCTACCAGTTAGTCTCTGCTCTGATCACAGATGAGTCACTTACTTTCTTTCGGCATGTATTTACTTATCTGTAAATTGAAAAATTTCAAGTCACAATGTTCTGTGATTCTAAATTGTTGGATGGCTCAAGCCCGTCAGGAGCTACATCATTCTGTTTTCATAGAGTCCTAGCAGACATGAACCAACTCCTTTTTTTAGTTTATTTGCATACGGTTACATGTATTTTGTAATTTCAGCAGCTTCATCCGTGTGTGATCATGATTTGGCAAGTTGTAATCAGTACTTCCGTACAATTTAAACTTGGCTCTTCACTGATGCTATCTCTCAGGTGTTTGCACATACATATATGCAGTCTCGATATCTTTGGCTTCATACTTAACTTTCCTAATGGCCCATTGGGTGGATGTATTTTAATATTTTTAATTTAAATATATATTGCCCATTAGCCAACCGGGCATCTTAAACTTTTAAGGGTTTTTTTTAAATGGGGTCAGGGGTAGGGGGCGTTGACCACATTTCCATAGACATCTTTGTTGATAGACAATTATTTAAAAAAAGAGCTTCTCAGGCCGGGTGTGGTGGTTCAAGCCTGTAATCATAGCTACTCAGGGGACTGAGATCGGGAGGATCATAGTTCGAGGCCTGCCTGGACAAAATGTTTGCAAGCTCCCACAGCAGCCAAGGCCGGGCATGGTGGCATGTGCCTGTCGTTACCAGCTACACAGGGAAGCACAGATACCCCTATCGTGGTCCAGGCTAGGTGGGGTATGAAGTGAGACTCTGTCTCACAGGTAACCAACACAGAGAGGGCTGGCGTAGCGACGTGGAAGGCCAGACATGCAGCGGAGTCCTGGCTCATTTCAGTACTTAAATGCCTTGTGTTGCTGCTGTAAACAGGAAGAAACAAACGAAGGCAAGCCCTGGCTAAGTGAAGCAAAGGGAGGAACAAAGGAAAATTGCAAGAGCATTGCCTTGTGATGCTGCCAAGCAGAGCAAATTGAGGTCCTGGGGAGTTGAGAAGGGTCCAGAACAATCCAGAAACCCAGGCGGGCTCGGAATGGCATCATCAGGCTGCCACTGCCACACTCCACCTAGCAAACCTGGGTCCCACCTAGGGAGGTTGGAATCCTCAGCTCCTGCAATTGCACCGTTCCGAGCAGCAGCCCTGTCCAGAGAACAAAGCAATCTGTCATCCTGAGCGGGGAGAAGTCCCCGGGAGCAGATGGGCTCACAGTGATAAAGCAACCACAAACTGAATTAGCTCATGCTACATTATTAAAAAATGCAGCACTTTTCATTTTTATTCGAGATCTTGGAAATTTTCAGTGCACCCTTGAGGGACAGTAGTTTGTTCATCTGTTCTAATTAGGTGACTCTTTCTTGTCTGGCTAAAGGAAGGGTGATTGACACTTTGCCTTCTTACTGGGTTGTAATACCCATTTTGGTGACTGCTGGCACTGTCCCATCTGCATGTGTGGATGACCGGTATGCAACGCTTGTTGCACACAGCTTGCCACAATACTGAGGTGGATATGGGGCAAGAGAGGGAAATATGCATTGCACAAATTGAGGGTGACTTGGCTGTTTGCAGGAGCTGATTACAAATGTTTCAAGGGAAGTCAGATGAAAGTGGAGTCAACCCAGACAATTGTAGTCATGAGTTAAAATACAGAGTAGGGGCTGATGGGTGGGGTAGCTTGGTGATAGAACACTAAGCACTCCAGGTCCCAGTTTCAATTTCCAGCACCAAAAGCTCAAAAAAAGATACAAATTATCAAATAGGGGGAAAAAGCTAAAGAATTCTAGAACTTGTATGTCAATTTCAAATTCCAGTGTTCTGGGTCAAAGGCCAATAAGGGGCATTGATAGAGTAGGAGGTGGTCCATTATTTTCAGAGGTTAACTGAAGCTTACACCTATTCATGCCATATCACAAGTGTGTGTATTTCAGCTTCTTTGGAAGTTACATCCTATATATTTTTTTTTTGACAGTACTTTGGGGTTTGAACTCAGGCTTTGTACATTTGAGGCAGGCATTCTACTGCTGGAGTTACACCTCCAGCCATTTTTGCTCTGCTTATTTTGGACATAAGGTCTTGTGGGTTTTTTGCCCAGGCTGGCCTGGACTGCAGCCCTCCTATTTTAGGCTTCCTGCCTAGCTGGAATGACAGGCGTGTGCCACTATATCCAGTTTTCTTCCATCGGTATGGGGTCTCACAAGACTTTTTGCCCAGGCTGGCCTGGATCCATGGGCCTCCTGATCTCAGCCTCCCACCCAGCTTGGGATGACAGGTGAACAGCACTGGTGCCTGGCTACATCTTATAATTTTTAACCACCACCTCCTTTTTTTTCCCCTCTCTAGATTCTAGCTATACTGAAGACTGGTTGTTTTCTAAAATTAGAGAAGCCCACGAAGATTCGGTGAATTCTCTGACTTTCAACTAACAGGATAAAAGGTAATTATTGATGATTTCAGAATGTGTTTGCAATACTTTGGAGAGGACAACCGTAATTGAGTAGCAATTACACATAAGACAGAAGGTTCTGGACATTGTCTTTCACAGAAATTAACTGGTACTGTTGTGATTTAGCTATGTACCTGAGGACTAAGGTGATCCCTATCTAAGCAGTTGAATCCTTTTCTTTCTTCCATTTTTCTGGTGCTGGGGGATGGAACCCAGGGCACTGACCACTGACCTCCACCACCAGCCCCTAGCTCCTTTTCTTATACCACATCCCTGAGCCTGTCTCCCCTGCCTGATCTGTGTGTCACCCCACATTAGGGAGAGGGTGGGAGAATGCCTAGTTATAGAATGACAAAGTGTTAGGGACCCATTTTAATCACAACTAATTTTTTTCTTTCTCCCCTTCATTTTTCTTTCTCACGGTTCTAGGATGGAACCCAGGGCCCTGGACACACTAGGCAGACACTCTACCACTGAGCTACATTGGCGACCCTTACCTTCACACAGATTTGACAGAACTTAACAGCCAGCCACTCTCCTCCTGCCCCCAGTCCCAGCTCATTTAAGTCCCAAGACAGCTGTTGGTGTCACCTTCACATGACCAGTTCTTTCTCTTTCTGGGCTCTCGGAGCTTTTGCCACCTGCCCCCTCCCCTCAGGACACACCCCCCTGCCCAGCCACCTACAAAGGTCGATGTCCTTTCCAGGCCACAGTTCTGCACCTGGACACCCTCAGGTCCTGTGCTTTCCAGAACTCCTATCCGAGGGCTGAAGGTCTCACCATTGGCTCGCTTCTTGTGGCCCTAGGTTGTCTTTTCAGTTGGTTCATAATATTCCATTCTTAGGGACTCTCACAGTTCCTACTCTCCGGTTCTCAGAGTATCAGTTATTTACCCCCTCTTCTTCCAATGGCTCTGCCTAATTACTTACACAGGTTTCTACTAAAGAAACGCATATTTAAATTCATGTTGGTCCTAAGGTTGAGGATGTAAAGAGACATTTGAATTCAGCATATAGAGAATTTTTTATGAAGCATCGGACAGTGGAATGAACAGGTTGCCTGGCTGGGAGGAAGAGCCGCGTGGATGGGGGTGTTTCTGTCTGACAACCATGCTGCAGCAGAGGGGCCTGGGTGAATTGGGAGATAGTCAAACTAAATGTTTTCTTAGTTCGTTCCAACCAAAAAGGAATTCTACAGTTTCTTAATTGGTAACCCAAAGAAAGCAATTTTTTGTTGTTTTCACATATTTACAAAATTACACAAAAAAGTTCAACTCAACTATTGCACTTGTAATGTCCAGTGTCTCATGCTTTGGGATTGGCTCTTCTTTTATGCCATAACTGAGATTTGAACTTGGATCATCGTGCTTGCTGGGCAGATACTGTACTACTTGTGCTATGAACCCAGCCCTTTTTGCTTTAGTAATTTTTCGGATGGGTCTCTCACTTTTTTGCCCAGGCCGGCCTCAGACCTCAGTCCTCCTGTCTTTGCCTCCTGTGTAGCATGCCACCACACCCAGCTTGCTTGTTGAGATGGGGTCTTGCTAACCTTTTCCTGGGCTGGTCTCAAATTTGATCCTCCTCATCTCTGCCTTTGAAGTGCTTGGGATTACAGGTGTGAGCCACTGCGCCCAGTCTAGCGACAACTTTCTTTAAATCTTCCTTCTCAGGCATCTTTTCTGAATGGTTCTCTTTTAGCCCTCAGGAAGACAGAGGATGGCTCTGTGCACCTGCAGTCCCTACATTGTAGAGTGTACCTCAGAGAGTTCCTAGGACTATCACCATTTCTGTTCTTCAGTCCTTTTCCTGGCAGCAGGGGCCTGGTGTGCCTGGAGAGCTGGGGCCTGTCACAGGGGAAGAGATGTTGTGTTTGGCTCCCAGGGAAGGCCTTAGTGTGGGTGAACCAGGGTGGGATTCTGAGAGTAGAAAGAGATGCATGTCTGTCTGAAGTGAGCGTGCATTTGCTAGCGTGGGACACTTCTAGTGTGAGTTGATCATAAACCTGTTAGGTGGATCATAACATGACCTTTGACCCTCACCCTGCTACCCTTGAACCTTGGTGTCTGCCTCTCATGGTCAAGCCTGCCGCATACCATTCTGTGGGGATGGCAGAATAGTTATTAAACCTGAGATGATGTCTGAGTGTGGTGTTTTGTCATTGGTTTGGTTCCTTTGAGACCCAGAAGTTTATCTCCTCGTGGCTCTGGCATCTAAGTTCCAGGAGACAAAGGTTCCTTCTGTTTCGTTTGTACCTTATTTCAGGCACTAGAACAGTGTCTGGTACCAGGCTGAGGCAGGTGCTCAGTAAACATTTACTTAATGAGCTAATTAAGGCAGTTCACTAACCAAACCGCAAGTTGCCTGGGGACAGGGCCAGTCGTGACTCCCTCCTTGTGCTGAGACAGCAGCTGTTCTTTCCACTGGCCACAGTCTATGGGGTGTGACACCTACATGGGGCTCCTCTTGGAAGAGCCTAAGAGGGGCCTTGTGTTGTCACTGTTGGTGACTGCATAAGAGATTCTTCCCAGGTTCTCAAAGGTCAGCTGTGGAAGGGAAGCAGAAGTTGAGAGCCAGCACTTGGGTCCATGTCCCTTTCTACAGGCTGTGCTGTGCTATGCTCACCAGCCCCTCCCAGGAAAAGGTCTGCTGGGCTGCCATGGGGGAGGGGTGTGCACAGGAAGGGCGTGCTCTGGTGTCACTCAGCCTTTGCCCAGGGTCAGGTCTGAGCTGAAGTGTGTGCTGAGTCACGTGGATGCATAGGATCCTTCGTAGGATGTCTGTCCTGAAAGAGGGCCAAGGCTGCTCTCCGCTTCTGTAAGAAGCCTGTCTAAGAAGCCAGCCATGCCTCTGACGCAATGCAGGACAGAGACGGGACCCACAGCTTTACTGCAGTGTGCGTGATGTGATTTGTGACGGACAGAAGTCTGGCTGATGGAGGAGACCCGTCTAATTCTTATGATCTAATGACATCTGAGCAGGTGCCCTGAGGGGGGAAGCTTCAGTTTCTTGCTTCCCTTCCCAGGTGACTGGAAGGAGGGAGGAGGCAGGCAAACTTTTGTCTAACCTCCGTGAAGTCTATCTGGAATGGAAATATTAGGTAGAATACTTGAACTTCAGGGCGTGTTAATAGTTAGTTGCCTTCTTGTAGGCTGGTCAATAATTTTGAGACAGGAGGATTAGTTGAACTATGAACTTCTGCTCCTTGCCTGCCCCTCTTCCTTATCTTCCTCCTCCTTTTTTTCTCTCTCTCTTCCCTCGCTCTGTTTCTCTCTCTCTCTCTCTCTCTCTCTCTCACACACACACACACACACACACACACACACACACACACACCACTCCATCTTTAGAAGCTGCCAGACTTTGCATGCTATTACTTTGTCTGAAGGACTTCAGGTCCCTCACCGTCACTCTCATCCTGTGTCACACAATGGCGCCGGCCTCTCTTCCCTTCTCTGCTGCACATTTCTGAGCCTTACTTTTCAGCCCCTTGTCCTCTTTTGCTCACGGTAGTCCTCCATCTTAATCCCCCTTCCCAGTCTTACCAACTTCAATCTCTGTCCCTGTGATGCCAGCTGCAAGGGCAGCATCAGGACAGCTCTCCTGCCTCTTCAAGGGGAGGCCCAGGGCTCCCTCCCCTGCAGTGTGCTGTGCTTCTCACAGCCTCACCTTCTATCACTGTGAGGCCAGCCTGACAGGTAGTGCCCATGCATGCTGGCCATCTCGCAGTTCCTCTACCATTTGCCACTCCCCTAGCCCTCTTTGCTTTAGATATTATTCAGGCAGAGTCTCTTGTTTTTGCCTGGACTGGCATGGACTACTACTTACACCTCTGGCCTAGCTGGGATCACAGGCACATACCATCACACCCAGCTTGTTGGTTGAAATGAGGTCTCACAAACTCTTTGCCTGGGCTGGCTTCAAACCGTGAATCTCCCAGTCTCCTCCTCCTGAGTAGCTGGGATTGCAGACTTGGGACACCGCACCTGGCCTTCCTGGCTATTCTTGCACTGAACTCCATCACCCTTCTTAATGTATGGTGCACTTTTTGCACTGTAAATTTTTGTGTCTAGCCCTGGCTTTCCTCTTGCAGGCTATCTTCCCCTACTGCCCCTGGTGCCATGTTCTAGACATGTGTGAGTATACCAGCTTTCTGAAAATACCAGGTTCAGTCTCAACCTTATGGCCTCCAGTCTGCTCTCTACTACCTGGAATACCTTTCCCTGCCCTTAATCCAGCTGATCACTAACAGTGTCATTCAAGTACCTCTTCCAGGAAGCCAGTTGGATCACCTACACTTGCAGCAGAGGTGGGGAGGGTGGACAAAACTCCTGTCAGAGCACTATGCTAGATGTTTTAGATGCTGGTGTCAGCCAAAGGGATCCCCTTTGTAAAAGTGGCACTGGATACCAGCCTCAAGCATCACAACCCAGTGCATGGGTATGGAGAAACTGGGTGGCTTTCTCATCATTCATCTTTAGATCTTTCAATCTGTGCTCAATGCTTTTTTGTTTTAGGTTATTGTCTTGCTAACACAATATTAAATAAAGAAATTGTATCTGCTGTAGAGGGGAATTGAGCCTGCAGATGGAAGCTACCACTGTTTCTTAAACCATGGCTTCCATGGCGATATCAGTTTCTGCTTCTATGCTCATAAGAAGATGGCCTCATACTTCCTACCATCTTGGAGAATTTTTGAGGTTAGTGGAGCAGGTTGCTTACAAACAGCTCTAAACCCATGTGTTTTAAATTTTACATATGAACTGCCACAGGCTGCTAGGAAGTGGCCATTTAATCAGCCTAGATCATGCTAGAACGAGGAGAGCCCTAGTAGAGGCAAAGCACTGGGGTTTCAACATCTCTAGGTCTCTCTAGGCTTCTGCTGCATTTTGTTACTTCTTTTTGTACAGATAGTTTTTCTTTATGCTCAAGATTAGTTTCTATATCCTGTAGATTGTCCAGGGGACAATCTCTAGACTTCAACAAACAGTGTCATTCACAGACTCAGGGCTTTAGAGGGATTTTAGACCCTTGGTTCTGCAGACGAGGCAGTCCCTATCCTCTCTGTGGGCATCTGTCTCAGGAAGGGGGTAAATGACTTCCTTGTGGTGTCAACCTTTTACACAGGTGTGTCTTCACCTTAGATTGATGGCACCTGGGCAGAATGAGCTCAGGATGCTTGAGCATTTTGAGTTCTCTGAGCTAAAGGTAGAGCACGTGGTGACTGTGGAGGGGGCACCAAATATGAGAGAGCATCGATGTACTTTGCTGATCATGCGAATCACAGGATTCCCCCGGAAAAGACCCTGCCATCCCTCTCCCTCTTTTCCTGTACAGCTGGGAGGCTGGCGATGAGTGACTGATGAAACTATCCCAGGTGTCACTCTGAGTGGTACTGGCACGCATTCAGGGCTGGGCCAGCCCTGAATTTATTCTTTGGCTTTATATTGCTAATGCCTGACAGAAAGGAAGGAGCAGAGAAATGGAAGTCTTTGGCATGTGTCACCTCTTCTGCCTGGAAGCATCACCTTGGGTAAAAAATGGATGGCCCATCTTTGTGGCATCTGAGTTCCAAGGTGGGAGTGGCAGCCAAGCTGAGGACCACCCTGAAGAAGGAGAATGTGTGGGAAATCATTGAGCATTTGGGATTCCCACATGGGGAGAAATTCAATGTGATTAAGCCCTGTACTTGTTTTACTTTCCTTAAGCTTGCATTTTTATGGGCCAGGCATGGTGGTGGGTACCTGTAAGCCCAGCTACATGGGAGGTGGAGGTAGGAGGATTATGGTCTGAGGCTGGTCTTGGGCTAAAACACAAGAAACTATCTGAAAAATAACTAAAAGTAAAAAGGTCCAGGGCATGGCTCAAGGGGAAGAATGCCTGCCTAGCTAGTGTGAGGCCCCGGGTCAAACCCCAGTATTGCAAAAAGAAAAAAAAGAATACATTAAAAAGTTTACCTCTTTCTAATTTGAAATTCTAATATGAACACAGTTAAAAGGCATCAGACACTCAAGTGATCAAGGTACTTTGTTCACCACTGAGATGTTCCTAAGGTGAATGATCTCTGGTCTGGTGGACAGCAGGGTTCCAGTGACATGGGAGGAACTCTTGTGTTGCTGAGCCTAGCAGTCAAGCCCAAGGGTTGCACAAGTGTGTGCCAGTAGGATCAAAGAGCTGGAAAATCCTCTGCATATGGCCAAATGGGCATTATATCCTAGGCCAGTGCCAGCTGAAACACCACCCGCTGTGTGGCCAAAGGCTGTTGTCAAAAACAGAAGAGCTGGCTGTAATTGCCTCCAAAGGAAAGTCCAGCTCAATACTCTAAGAACTAGCTGATCATGCCCACTTGCTAAGGTGATATCTCAGGTCCAGCGTGACCTCCACTGCCCCTCCAGGGCCAGCCCTGTGGTTCTCCCCACTTACCTTTGACCAGAGGAAACCTCTTTAAACTCTGTGTCCAGTCCCAGTGACATTCCTTGCTTTATATAACATCACGGTGGAAGACTGCTTCTTGAGCTTGCCACATTGGGGACAAGATGACTGGCAGTTACCACATATCTGTGTTGAGCATGTTAAATCGTTTTTGTTCTCAGGCCTTGGGTTACATCCCAGCACCAAAAGGAAATAATCTTTACTCTCGAGTTTATGTTTCTTTCACACAAGTGTGTGCATATGGATGGGTGTGTGTGTAGTCCCCAGCCTTTGAACTTAAAATGGAAGAATGAACAGACATGTATATGTTCATGTAACACAGAGGTAACAACAGGACATAGATGAAAGCATATCTACTATAATTAAAAAATCTTTCTTGTGTAACAGTTGGATAAGGGGGCTCTGTCCCTCACTAGAATAAGAGAATGGAGGAAAAGGACTAAGTTTTCCACTTGGAAGGTAATGTCCTTACAACTTAGGACAGTAGAGTGGGTGGGATAACATGACCTGATGAGCAGGAATTGATGACTTGTTCTTTTGGGACTGGAGGATAAGCAAAGTCATGTGTCCCATGAGGTGCTGGGGGACTACTGTGGATATGAGCAACGACCAGCAGATGGGAGCACTGCTGTCTGGGGATTCCAGTGTTCCAAGTTTTGCACAGGGGTCATACTTTTGACCTGGGCTCATTGACCTTATTGCTCCAAATAGTGGTGTGATTGGGAGAATCACTCCTCCCATTCCCAAAATGTCCATCTACTAATCCACAAAACCTGAATATGTTAGGTTACATAAAAAGTAGGAATTAGGGTTTGCTAATCAGTTGTCCTTGAGAAAGGACAGAGCGCCCTGCATCTTCCACATGGGACTGACATCATCACAAGACTCCTCTGGAGTGAAGAAAGGAGTCAAGGGAGCCAGTGTGATGCCCTGTGTTGGTCTCTGTGGTGACTGCTGTCTAGAAGAAAGGCGGAGGAATGCAGAGGCCTCTGGAAACTGGAAAAGTCAAGGAAGTGGTTCTTCTCCTAGAGATCCGAGAGGAATATGGCCTTGCCAACATCTTCCTTTTTAGCCCAGTGAGACCCATTTCAGACTTCTAATTACTAGAAGTATAAAATCAGAAATATGTGTTGCTTTAAGCCAACAATTGTGTAGTAATTTGTTACAGAAAGCCATAATAAACAATTCAGTATGGCAGCCTGTCTCTATTTTGGAAACATGAAACCTTCTTAGTTATTTATATAATATGGAAAATTTATGTAATATAAATAACTCAAGGAAGAATCTTGTCAAAATTAATTCTAAGAAGTTTTTTAAGCTAATTTACTTTCCTAGAGTTGGGACATAGACTTTGTCTCTTTCCTCTTGCATCCTCACTGCCTAGATTAGTGCCTGACTTACTCATTTTAGAATGAGTGAGTCTCTTAATGAAATCCACAAAAAACAAAAGTAACTGTCTTTTCAACAAAATTGTTTTATACTAAAGTGATTCAGTGTTATTAGAAATGTTGAATTCAGGCACTCATTGTAGAATAAGAATATCACACTTTGCATTTCTATACAAAGATGAAAAGACTCAAGTGAGGTTGAAGCAAAAGCCATTATTACAGATTGAGCAACCCAAATCTAAAAACTAAGATTCCTGGAGCTCCAAAATCTGAAGCTTTTATAATGCCAATATGTGATCACAAGTCAAAAATTACCCACCTGACCTTATATGACATGTCATAGTCAAGACACAGGCATACTAAAAAATATTGTGTCAAACTCCCTTCAGGCCTTGTGGGTAAATATGGAACATAAATGAATTTTGTGTTTAGATTTCTGGGTCCTGCTTCCAATATTTATCATTGTGTATATGCAAACATTCCAAAATCCAAAAGAATCCCAAATCTAAAATAATTCCAAGCATTTTAGATAAGGGATATCAATGTGTACTTCCGTATGGTCTAAGAACTTCTCATAGCCACACATAGTTGAAGTGAGAATCTGACCATTGTCTGCTGTACTAGAAAGACAAGTATAGTAAGCGTAGTAAGTTAGAACCTTAAATCAATTACACAAACACAAAAAAGTATTCATCACTTGTGAAACTCAATTTGGAAAAGCCCTGACATTATTTACCAATATATTATTAACGATTGCATGGTATCTTTTAGAGATAAGACTGTTTCTAGTGTTAGTTTGTTTCTCCACTCCCTCATTCACTGAAGCAGGCCCTGTGGAGACAAAGGGAAAGGTGTGGCACTTACCTGAGAGAAGCCCACATTCCAGATGGGAAGACAGACAGAGAGCAGTAACGAGATGTGGAACGGCCAGTGTTAGAAAAGTCTCAGGTGCCAAGAGGAGGAACTGCCAACTCTGCAGGAAAAATGCAGGGGAGAAGAGGGGAGATTTGCCCCAAGTATTTAAGGATCAAGGGAGGCCGATGAATAGAAAAAGGGGACCAGTATTAACCACCTACTGAATATCAAGCACTGAGCCAAGCGTTTTTGTGAATAATTTTTTTATTTAAGTTTTACCCTGTGGATATTCTAGTTAAGTAACTTTCCATAGCTCCACAGGGTGGAATTTATAATCCTGTCTTAGATGTCATTTTTAGAGCTCTAGAGCAGAAGTTGGCCAACTTTTTCCATAAAGGGCCAGATAGTAAATGTTTCAGACTTTGGAGGCTGTAAAGGCTCTGTCACCCTTATTCAGCTCTGCCATGGCAGCGTGAAAATAGCCTTAAATAATATGGAAATAAGTGAGCATGGCTGTATTCCAATAAAACTTTATTGACAAAGTCAGCAGTGAGTTGGATGTGGTTGTTGGGTGGCAGCTGGCTGACTTTTTGCTATTCTAGAGTAGCAATTACAGGTACCATTTTTTTTTAAGAAATTTTCTCACCAGGGGCCTCTCAGTTTCACTAGCTGCTCAAATGACCCAGCAACTGCTGAGAACTTCGGTCAGTGACAGTTTCAGAACTTTACAGAGAAATGACAGCAGGCCAGGTTAATAATGGAGATTCCTACTGACTCCATTTCCCATCATGGTTAATATTTAACAGACCTCTAAGAACTTAGATATAATACATCTTCAGGTTATTTTAGTGGAGTCCAAACAGAAAACCACACTAATCCAGAATTGGCAGAGGTACTGTTCAAGGGTATGTGTTTTAACTCTGAGGTTTTTGAAAAATAGGAGTAGAGATGATTTGTCTGCAGCCATTGGGAAGAAATAAGCTAAACATTTGAACAGATGACCTAGGACAAGTCTGGAGTGTAAAACTTGGATCCTGCTGTCTTCTGGAAAAGCTAGGAATGGCTGGTTAGTGTAAAGATGAAAGGAAGTCCGGAGTGTAGATCAGAAAAAGAAATATATCTTGACATCTTAAAGCAACAAGCCAGGGAAAATCTGTCTTTAATCGCTGATACTGTGGGAAAACTCACTAAATTCAGAGATTTGAGTAAGGAATTATTTAGAGCAAAACAGTACATTTTTAAAAGACAGATCATTTCAAGAGAATATCCTAAGAGATACAGTGTGGTAGGAAAACTAGAAAACCATTAACAGATTTCAAAAATGTCACTAAAAAGAAGCACTGGGAAGCCACTCCAGTCACCTATGCTGGCCTTGTGTGACTAAAAGGAGATTTCGCTCTTGTCTGAAAATGGAGATGAGAATGAATGAGATTGGTTTGGAAAACTAATTTTTTTTTCTTGAGTAAAACTTTTCAAACATGAAAGGCAGTTTGTAAGATGTTTTCAAGTTTGGATGGTCCTGACTGAATTGTCTGCACCATAAACACATGCAAAGTGATCTGGGGTCTGGTGTCCCTGTGCCTGGTGTTGTAAAGTGTATTTTGATCCAGTTCCCTATCAGACTCTGTGCTGTTGCTCTTAGGGTTGAACTGAGGGAAAGGAGGAGGGAGAGATGGAAAATGTGGGAGTTGAGAGCTGTCTGGAAGAAGTCCACATTAGCAGGCCACAGTTAGTTATTCCAGTCCAAACAACTTAAACTTTTCCTTGTGTTTTGAATCTGGGCACAGATCTGGGTGTGGATCTTGTCTTGGATGCAACAGATGTGACTTTGGGATGTGCCCAGCATCTCATCATGTGGAAGCTGAGCCTGGCTGGCTCCTGCCACTGCACCTCACTCTTAGAGAAATTAGACTTGGTCACTTGTGCTTTTGTATATTGTTTCTGGCCTCTTTCTAGGTTAGCTACAGCTTCACCAATCTTGGAATGAGCTCTCTCAATGTCTAAATCTTGGGCCTCCTGAAGAAAAGAATCTGTAAAGCAGATAAATGCTTTGACATTTATATCAAAGAGTGTTTTCCTAAAAGACAGTAACATATAAAACAATGAAAGATTCTTATAATTTGGCTTGCTTTTCCACTGGACAAAGCTTCTTTATGATGGAAATATAGTAAGAACATCTATACTCTTCTATCTTGTTGATATTATTTTCTTTCAGCAAGAGTTAAATAAAGTGGATCTTCAGCACATTCAGCACTCATTGTTGATGTGTTTTACAAAGCCTTGCTGCTTTTATGAACTTTGATGGAAATCTTTGTTTTCTGAAAAGTTCACTAATGGAGTGTATCAGTCAGCTTTGCATTACTATAACACATACATGAGATAACTCACTTATATAGAGAAAAGGTTTATTTGGGCTGACAGTTTTGGAAGTTTCAGTCCATAAGTAGTTAGTCTTGGTGCTTTGGGTGTTGGAGGCACATCATGGTGGGAGCACATGGTGGAGTAAAACCACTTACTTCATGGGCAGAAGCAAAAGAGAGGAAGAGAATGAAGACCCAAGTTCCCTTTGAGGGCATGCCCTAATGACCTGAAGAATCCCACAAGGCTCCACCTCTTAAAGGTTTCATGATCTTCTAGTAGCAGCATAGGCAGGGAACCAAGCTTCTAACACACATACCTTTCGGGGGCACTTATCCGTACTGTGGAGCACATAGTTTCTCCTAGGAATGTGTTTCTTAGCTATATATAGTCAAGGATCTAGTCAGTGAGGATGCTGTTACAGGACTAAGTTAATATCTAAAAAGATCTTCCCATTTTAAAACTTTTAAAGTCTTCAGCATAATGTCATTTGAGTCATTTTAAAGTCTTCAGTGTAATGTCATCTGAGTCAAATTAACCTGTTCTTTATCTTAAATCATTAACTCCTTGATAGGAATGTAGTTTGGATGATGCTAAATATATAACTAACCTGCTGTTCCCGCATCTTCCAGCTCAGTCATTAGCACCCTCACTCACCACTTCTCACCACCACCATCACCACCCATTCAGGGGCCCTTGTTTCCACCAGAGTGGCGATGGCACTGTCAAGCTCCGTGCTTCCTTTTACCCACTTCTCTCCTTTCCCACCCCCACCCCAAAATCTATGCTCCTCAGAACAACTAGAGTTTTTAAAACTAAATCAAGACTATGTCCTTCCTAGCTTCCATCCATTTTTAGCATAAAATCCAGTCCTTCTCTGGCCCACAGCCCATGTTATCTGCACTCAGCTGCCTCTGGTCAGCTGGTTCCGCTGGCTTCCGGGCTTCCTTCCATCCTCTCAATCTGCTCCAGCCAGACTGGCCACCATGCTAGTCCCTGGGACACTCCTGTCACACTTCCATCTCAAGAGCTGAGAGTCAGCCCGTGTTCTTTCCCTTACCTGAATGTGCTTCCTGTAGCTGAGCATCAGTGTCCTCTAAAGAGGACAGGTCTCGGTTGCAGGGGTGCCCCCTCAGAGCCGCCTGAGCACTTTACCTGAAATAGATACTCCCCCCCCTCAATTCTCTTAATCTGTTTTTCCCCCTTCATTCTTACTTGCTGGAATTCCCTACTCACTGACATGCAGGCTGTCTTGTATCAACCAGTTCATTTGTCCACTGACTTCTTTATAGTTGGCAGTTACTCCCAGGAGAATGTGAGCTATATAACATACAGTGTGGGTAGATCCTTGTATCTTTGGTGCCTGGACCATTACTCAACACACGTAGGCCACCAGGACTGCTGGGCATTGAATCAAGGAAAGAGCCAGAATTGTCTACACTGTTTTTGATTTGGCCTGCACATCACAACACACTGCAGTTTTCTAATAATAACTGATTTTAAAATGTTTTCCACTCCACTAAAGGTTTACCATTCAATAGTCAAGATTTTTCTTGGGTTTACTCCTTGCCTAAAGGTTTGGTTTATTGGCAACGTAGTTCACCATTTGGATGGCAATATCTGAATGTGCCAGTGACTTAGTAATTTTTAAATGATGGCCTTTGCAAACAGACAATACTATTGGATCTTGTTTGCCTCCACTCATTGGTTAACAGCATATGTGTAGCATGAGGATAAAGAGCTACATACTCTTCTATTTTTAATACAGTGGTCCTACCTTGTCTGTGGGGGATATGTCCTAAGACCCCTAGTAGACTCCTGAAACTTTGAATATCACCAAACCCTGCATAACACTGTATTTTTTCCTATATATACATACCTATGATAAAGTTTAATTTATAGATTAGGTGGTAAGAGATTCAAAACTATTACAATAACACAGACCAACTATTATAGTACATTATTATTTGAATATGGTCCTTACAGACAATATCTTTCTGTATTTTTGTCTTTTCATTTTAAGGAAGCACTGTATAACTTCACTTTGACATTTCCAAATTTTCAGCATAGCTACTCTTGTGCTTTGGGTCCATTATTAAGTAAAACAAGGATTGCTGGAACACAAGCACTGTGCTACCTCAACAGTTGATCTAATAACTGAGGTGGTTACCTGGTGACTAACATGTGGGTAGTGTATACAGCACAGTTACAAGAGATGATTTGCATCCCTTGCAGGAGTGAGCTGGGTGATGTGAGCTTTCATCACTACACAGAATGGTGTGTAAAACTTACAAATTATTTATTTTTAGAATTATGCATTTATTATTTTCAGAAAGTGTAACTGCAGATAAGAGAAGGGTCAAAGTACAAGAGAGTTCTCATAACTAAACAGTGAGGGCACTTTAAATGACTAAAGGAGGTTTTTTTGTGTGTATGTGGTATTGGAGTTTGAACTCAGGGCCTATACCTTGAGCCACTCCCAAGCCCTTTTTTGTGATGGGTATTTTCAAGATAGAGTCTCATGAACTATTTGCCTAGGCTTACTTCAAACCATGATCCTCTTGATCTCTGCCTCCTGAGGAGCTACAGGTTTGAGCCACCAGCGCTGCACCTTAAAGGAGATTTTATTCCCTACAAAGAAGCAACCAAATGTGTGTAAAGAAAATGAGAGTGGGACTGAAGTAAAGGAAGTTAGTTCTACAGTTTATAGACTCTTATAGAAGATAACAATAGCTCTGTCCTAGGAGATAATTTAGTTTACATGGTTACTGAATTGCTTTTAAAAAGTCACAACACAGTGGTAGTGAGAAATTTAACATCCCTCTGTCACCAGTTGATAGGTCATCCAAACAAAAAATCAATAGAGAAATCCTAGAACTAAATGACACTATAGATCAAATGGACCTAACTGATGTTTACAGAATATTTCATCCAACAACAGCACAAGATACATTCTTCTCAGCAGCCCATGGAACTTTCTCCAAAATAGATCATACCTTATGGCACAAAGCAAGCCTCAGCAATTATAAGAAAATAGAAATAACTCCCTGCATTCTATCTGGTCACAATGCAATACAACTAGAACTCGATAACAAAAACAACCACAGAGAGCACGCAAGTAATTGGAGGTTGAATAGCACATTGCTCAATGATCAGTGGGTCATAGAAGAAATAAGAGGAAATCAAAATGTTCCTAGAAGTTAATGAAAATGAAAACACCACCTTCCAGAACCTAGGGGACACAGCAAAGGCAGTCCTAAGAGGAAAGTTTATAGCTATGAATGCATATATTAAAAGGACAGAAAGATCTTAAATAAATGACCTAATGCTACATCTCAAACCCCTAGGAAAACAAGAACAAGCAAAACCCAAAAACAAGCAGAAAGAGAGAAATAATAAAAATAAGGGCTGAAATTGTCCAAAAAAAAAAAAAAAAAAAAAAAACATGTGAAACAAAAAGCTGATTCTTTGGAAAATAAACAAGATTGACAAGCCCTTGGCAAAGCTGACTAAAATGAGGAGGGAAAAGACCCAAATTAGTAAAATCAATACTGAAAAATGAGAGATAACAACAAACACCAAGGAAATCCAGGGAGAGACTACTTTGGGAACCTATATTCCAATAAATTGCAAAATCTTGAAGAAATGGACAAATTTCTAGATAATTATGAAATGGACAAATTTCTAGATAATTATGACCATCCAAAACTGAACCAAGAGGATATTGTTCACCAAAACAGATCTATTACATGTAATGAAATTGAAGCAGCAATAAAGACTCTCCCAAAAAACAAAAATACAGGACCTGATGAATTCTCAGCTGAATTCTACCAGACCTTCAAAGAAGAACTAATATCAACACTCCTTAAACTTTTTCATGAACAGAAAAGGGAAGGAACACTTCCTCACCCATTCAATGAAGCCAGTATTATACTCATCCCAAAACCAGACAAGGACACATCCAAAAAGGAGAACTACAGGTCAGTCTCCTTAATGAACATTGAGGCAAAAATCCTCAATAAGTTAATGGCAAACTGAATCCAACAACATATCAGAAAAATAATTCACCATGACCAAGTCGGCTTCATCCCAGGGATGCAGGGGTGGTTCATAAATATAATATAGCACATTAATAGAAGCGAAGACAAAAAACCACTTGATCATCTCAATAAACGCAGAAAAAGCCTTTGATAAGATTCAACACCACTTCATGATAAAAGCTCTAAGAAAACTAAGAATATAAGGAATGTACCTCAACATTATAAAGGCTATATATTACAAACCTATGGCCAACATCATACTTAATGGGAAAAAACTAAAACCATTTCCCCTAAAGTCAGGAATGTAAAAAGGGTGCTCACTCTTCCCACTCCTAATCAACATAGTCCTGGAATTCCTAGCCAGAGCCATAAGGCAAGAAGAAGAAATAGAAGGAATACAAATAGGTAAAAAAGTAGTCAAAGTATGATCCTGTAGCTAAAAGACCCAAAAAAAAAAAAAAAAACCTCCATCCCAAAAGTCCTAGACACCATAAATAGCTTTAGCAGTGTAGCAGGATACAAAATCAACTTACAAAAATCAGTACCTTTACTATATACAAACAATGAACAAATTGAGAAAGAATGCAGGAAAACAATTCCATTTACAATAGCCTCAAAAAAAAAAATCAAATACCTAGGAGTAAATTTAACAAAGAATGTAAATGACCTCTACAAAGAGAACTACAAACCACTGAAAAAAAACAGATCAAGGAAGACAGAAAGATCTCCCATGCTCATGGATTAGCAGAATCAACTTAGTAAGAATGACTATACTCCCAAAAGTAATCTACATGTTCAATGCAATTCACATCAAAATCCCAATGACATTCACCACAGAGATTGAAAAATCTACCCTAAAGTTCATTTGGAAACACAAAAGACCACAGATAGCCAAGGCAATACTGAGCAAAAAGAACAATGCTGGAGGTATCACAATACATGACTTCAAACTCTACTACAGAGCCATAGCAATAAAAACAGCATGGTACTGGCACAAAAAACAGACATGAAGACCAGTGGAACAGAATAGGGGACTCAGATATGAATCCACACAGTTATGCCCACCTAATTTTTGATAAAGGCACCCAAAAAATGCAATGAAGAAAAGACAGCCTCTTCAACAAATGTTGCTGGGAAAAGTGGTTATCTGCCTGCAGAAAACTGAAGCTAGATCCATGTCTGTCACCCTGTACTAGTATCAAACTCAAAGTGGATTAAAGACCTTAACATCAGACCCAAAACCCTGCAGTTAGCACACCAAAGACCAGGGAATACTCTGGAAGCAATACATATAGGCAAGGACTTCCTCAGTAGAACTCCAGCAGCCCAGCAACTAAGAGAAAGGATGGACAAATGGGACCATATGAAATTAAAAAGCTTCTGCACAACAAAAGAAATGGTTTCTAAACTGAAGAGACCACCCACAGAATGGGAGAAAATACTTCCTAGCCATACATCAGACAAAGGACTGATAACCAGAATATATAGGGAGCTCAAAAACCTAAACTCTTCCAAAATCAATGAACCAATAAAGAAGTGGGCAACTGAACTAAATAGAACTTTTTCAAAGGAAGAAATCCAAATGGCCAAGAAACACATGAAAAAATGGTCACCTATCCCTGGTCATAAAGGAAATGCAAATCAAAACCACACTAAGATTCCACCTCACTCCTGTTAGAATAGCTATCATCAAGAACACCACCACCAACAAATGTTGACGAAGATGCAGGGAAAAAGGAACCCTCGTACACTGCTGGTGGGAATGTAAAGTAGTGCAACCACTTTGGAAAACAGTATGGAGGGTTCGTAAAAACCTAAATATAGATCTGCCATATAATCCAGCAATACAATTCATAGGGGTATTACCGAAGGAATGTGACCAAGGTTATTGCAAAGGCACCTACACGTCCATGTTTATAGCAGCACTATTTACAATAGCTAAGGTATGAAAACAGCCAAGATACCCTGCTACTGATGAATGGATTAAGAAAATGTGGTATTTATAAACAATGGAACTTCCCTCAGCCACAAAGAAGAATGAAATTTTGTCATTTGCAAGTAAATGGATGGAACTGGAGAACATCATCTTAAGCAAAGTTAGCCAGACTCAGAAGGCCAAAAATCTCATGCTCTCCCTCATATGCGGCTTATAGAGCTAAAACAAATGCAGTAATATTATTGGACTTGAGTCACACACTAAGGGGAGAACATGCACTGGAGGAATAGGAAAATAGAAGGAAATCTAAAACTTGAATGTGGTTGATGTGCTCACTGTAGAGGAGCGAATATAGTAATCTTAAACTGGCAGAGGCCACTATGGGAAGAGGATTAGGAAGTATTAAAGAGGTCTGGCAGAGATGAACCAATGTGGGTTAATACACATATGCATGAAAGCAATGCTAGGAATCTCTCTGTATGGCTATCTTTACCTCAAACTTCCAAAAATGCTGGGTCTTTCTTATTATCTCCTATGTTTTCTCATCAACAAAATTGGAGAACAAGAAGGCAGTATGGTTCTGCCTAGCAGGAGGAGAGGTGGCCCAAACAATGTATACATAAGTAAGTAAATGTAAAAATGATAAAATAAAAGAAAGAAAAAAAAGTCAGACTTATTGATGCATGGTTTACATATAGCAATACTCAGCCTTTTAAATTTTAGCTACATTTGATAAATGTATACAATTGTGTAACCATCACCAAAACCCAGATATGAATGTCTGTCTCTCTTAAAGGTCTTTGCGTCCCTAGTAACCAGTCCCAGCAGTCAGTCCAACTCCTGGCAACCACTGCCCTGTTCTCTACCTTCTGGTTTTGCCTTTTCCAGGATGTTATATAAATGGAACCATACAGTATGCAGCTTTTTTAGTTTGGCTTCTCTCACTTAGTATGGTGCATGTGAGGTTCATCTGTTTGGTTTTGTGTTAATA
Source organism: Castor canadensis (assembly GCF_047511655.1). Lineage (NCBI taxonomy): Eukaryota > Metazoa > Chordata > Mammalia > Rodentia > Castoridae > Castor > Castor canadensis. The sequence goes on from NC_133400.1 coordinate 53,233,189, forward strand.
TGTTCATTCCTCTCATCATGTGTAGTGTTCTGTTGTATGGATGTAGAGGTTGTATGTCTATTCACCCCATAAAGGGCTTTTGGGATGCTTCTGGTTTTTTTGTGATTATAAATAAAAGAGAATACTTATGCATAGTTTTTTTAAAATTTTTGTTTTGCAGTGTAGGGGACCTCACACATGCCCCATTTCTAGGCAAGTACTCTACAACTGAGCTACCATCCTCCACCACTTATGTGAAGTTTTTTTTATGGAAACATAAGTTTTTCATTTTTTTCTTTGGTGAATTTCTAGGAGTGAGATATGAAAAGTATATGCTTAACTTTATTTAAAAAAAAAAACTGCCAAACTGTTTTTCAAAGTGGCAGTACTATGTTGCATTTCAACCAGAGTGTGAGGGTTGTGTGAGCTGCATTTTGATCCTCAAGTTCTAATGCCCAGTGTGGTTTTCCTTCTGGAAGAAAAACCTCAGAGTAAGTCATCTTCTTTTCTCAGTTTTGTGTTTCTATCTCTTGTACTTGCATCTTTGAATTAGTTTTATTTAAAAGACTTGCATCCTTCACTGTTTCCTGAATTTCTTTCCCCTTCTCTGCACAGAATGCAGTGCCTTGTTCTCAGTAGATGCTAAGTGCACATTTGTTTGACTTGAATTTAGTAAATTAAATTAAACTGAGCTCAAGGCTAACAACTGGACTTAGTGGGTCTTTGAGACGAGTGCACGAGGCTCACAGACCATGTGCACACTGTTATGAAGCCATACCCCAAATATCTATATCTATATCTATATCTATATCTATATCTATCTATCTATATCAGTACTAGGATTTGAACTCAGAGCTTTGAGCTTGCTAGGCAAGTGCTCTATCACTTGAGCCATTCTGCCAACCCTTTTTTGTGTTAGGTATTTTCAAGATAAGGTCTCGAGAACTATTTGTCCAGGCCAGCTTCAAACCGTGATCCTCCTGATCTCTGCCTCTTGAGTAATTTGAATTATAGGCCTGAGCCACTGGTGCCTAACAGGGGAGATTCTTATTACTTCTCCCCAGTCAGAAAGGTACCACCAGTTGTGGAAATAAAGCATGTTTGGACTTTTACAAAGGGTCCAATTTATTCCAGGAACAGAGGCAGAAACAAAGTGCTGTGGTTATTAAAGATAAATAGGCTCATCTTGTTGATCCTATGAAGTACGTAGATTTTTTAAAATCTCTTTTAAGGCTTTTACTAATTTTTGGTAGGGGGAGTGATGAGGATTGAAGCAGGGCCTCATACATGTTAGGCAAGCACTCTACCACTGAGCTACACTCCCAGTTCCTTTTGTTGCTTTTTGCTTTTTTTTTTTTCTGGCAGCACTGGGGTTTGAACTCAGGGCCTCACACTTGCTAGGCAGGTGCTGTTACCCCCTGTGCCACTCTGCCAACCCTTTCATTGTTTTTAACCACTAAGGAAGCATAGCATTGTGGTTGAGAATAAGAATTCTGGAACCAAATTCTGCTACTAATCACCTGTTAGTCCTTTGGCAACTTTTTAATGCCTTAGTTCCCTCTTCTGTAGAGTGGGGTAACAATTGTAGCTAGTGATGATGGGAAGCTGTTCATGTGTAGAGCGTGCTCTGAACAGTGCCTGGCAAACGTTACATACTACATGAGCATTTCTTGCTGCAATTATTCTTATTAACTCAGTTTTATCCACAATATTTCCAAAATTTGTTTTTCATGAGTTTGTCACACTCTCACAGCTTCCATGTACTAGAAACCTATTCAAGAAGAATGATTCAAATCAAGTTGACAGTGAGAGCCGGTTTTATGACAGTACCTAGATTAATGTCCAGAACTGGCTATCCTCAGAAGAATCCACTTGTATCCCCAGGTGTTGTCTCAGGTCACATGCTTTTCAGTGACGTTAGGGCTCTAGTGTAGGGTGCTTATTTTTTTGGCTTGTGGAGGTTGTGATTTCTGAGGTACACCATCTTCCTCCCTCAGTTCTCTTTCCTTCCTTAGTCAGGTTGATGCCACCATAGTTTGGTAACTACATCATGGCTGGAGATTTTGGCATGAGGTTTTCCATCTATCTGTCTGTCTCTTTTCGTCGCTGCACACACACCTCCCCCCACTTTCTGCCACCCTCCCTTTCTGAATTTCTTTGTTGCTATTTCCATCCAAACATTGTTTCTTTTAGCACTGCTTGTCAACTTTTTTTCTGGCATTTTTTCAAAAAGCAGTCCCCTCTGGTTCACAGTTTTGCTTTCCATGGTTTCAGTTATGCACAGCCAAGGAGGTCAAAAAATATGAAATAGAAATTTCCAGAAATAAAAACTCATGCTTTAAATTGCATGCCACACTGAGGTACAAAAGTCTCACACCATCCTGCTGCATCCTACACAGGTCATGAATCACCCTTTTGTCCACCATATCCACATTGTATATGTTACCCTCCTATTAGTCACTTCATAGACATCTAGGCTATCTGATATATAGAGTTTGGTACTATCTGCAATTTTGAGCATCCACTGGGGATCCTGGAATGTATCCCCTGTGGATAAGGAGGGACTCATGCAGTGGCCATTTGTCAAGGAAAAGACTTGGCTTTGTCTGTGGGAGTTCAATCAAGATTTAGAGCCTTTGCCTCAGGTCTTGTGCTCAGGGTTCTAGGGAGCAGTGAGCATGCACACAGCTAACAAGCAAGGTCTGTCTGTGCCCACTCCAGGACAGGAGAAGGCTGGCCCTGCTGCACCGAGTCTGCCTGTGTGTGCACACTGGTTTCATGTAGCCTGGCATCACTCCTGCATTTCACGGTTAGGATTTGCATTGTTCTAAGTATTGTGCACAGGCTAAATAATGTCTCACAAATGCACAGTTACTTTGAATGTCTTAAATACTCTTTCTTATCAAATGTAAACTTGTGAGATGTATTACTGAATTCATGGTATGAATTCACATCATGAACGTCTTTAATAAAAGTGCAGCTCCTGGCATGGGGGGGTGGGGGTGTCTAAGAAAGTTTTCACATAAAATAGGCTCATATTTCATGCTCTTGAGGTCCACCTTGGTAACATGTACCCAGAAGAAGTTACTTAAATGATGAGAGAAGGGAGGTGAAGGTCATCAGGAATCAGTCTGGACCCACCACCTTCTTACCTCTTAGGAAAATTGATGGACAGAATATATGTAAGAATGAACTTGAGTACACTTTTTGTATTAAACTTAGTTTACATAGCAACAAGCTTTTAAAGTTGGTATTTGGTGTCCATTTAGACAAAAAAAAGAACAAAGACATGGCATAATAAACATGCACACATGAAGCCATTAGAGAAGAGAAAATACTTGCTCACCAGTGCTGAGTTGCATAAATTCACTGTAAGGGTCTCTGGAGTTCAAAGAGGGGTGAAGATGATTTCAGACCCTGTGGGGGTTGCTTCAAGCCCATTGTGATCCTCTGGGGAGACTACCATTTGCCTTCTGATGGTTTTCTTTTAGCCATGGTTTGAAGCCCCTGGGATTGTCTGTAAAAACCTAGTCACATGGTTTATAGACGTTCTTGGGTTTGAGGACCCTGGGAGAAGTCATGAAGTTCTTAGAGCAGACTGTGAAATGTTGAAATGTTATATTGTGTTTATCAACTTAGCACATTATATGTACAGTGTGTGTGTTTAATTCTAGGTATAAAGTATACTTATGATTATTAATTATTACAGTCACAATTATTAAATTACAAAAATAAAGTTGTTCTCACCTACATTGTGATGTAATAGATAGTAAAAAATCACATCATAAGCACATGCATCTATCACACAGCAAGCTAAATTATTTTTCCATGTTTGCTACTTTTTCATTGATTTTGTTGTTGCTTTGAGGCAAGTAGTTGGAGCCACCAAAGTTTTTTTTGTTTGTGCATTTGCAGTGCTGAGGATTGAATCCAGGACCTTGTGAGTGGTAGGCAAATACTCTACCATTTAGCTATACCTCCAGCCCTCACCAAAGATTTTGAGAAAAAAAACTCACTCTCTCTCTCTCTCCCTGTCTACCTTCCTACCTGCTCACCTACCCACCCATCCATCCATCTACCTACCTATCCATCCATACATCTGTACATCCATACATCCATCAATATGTACATAAGAGAACTTAAAATTGAAAGTTCTGCACATTGTTAGATTTTCCACTGTGATTTTGGATGATACCCATATCCTTTAACTGTGGAATCATAGCCTCTCCCAGGGTTTTGCAGAAGTGCATTTACAAATATCTGAAACTTGCCATTTCCTTTATGAACCTGTGCTGTCATAGGTTATATGGGAAAGCCACCCATTAGCAGCAGAAAACCCACAAAGTGAGGAACATGTCCCTGTAGGAAGCTATCCCAAGGACAGAGGGGTAGGGGAGTTCCTGGGTCTCACCAGAGGCCTGTGGAGGACTGTGGTGCTATTTTAGCTCCCTCTCCTTCACATGTCCTCTGCGTCAGTTGCTATTTTGACTGTGAGCATCTTCTTGCAGCTCGTGGCATGCTGGGGCTGGAAGCCTCATAGGGAGGATGAGCTGCCCACTGGTTCCTGGTAGTGTCTATTGAGCACTGGACTCGTGCCTGTGAAGCACTAAATCATACAATATGGAGAAGACACTGCTTATAAAACCACCAGTTGAATACTCATATGATTAGAGAGGTAATGTGCATAAAAGAGGTGGGTAGACAGTCAGATTGAATGTATCTTTCTTAGTAAAATCAGTGGACTTAGTGAACAATCCAATGTGTAGGAAAACATTGACTGTTCTGATAAATGACATGGGCCAGTGGTTAGTACTCTTCAAATAGTCTATTATTCAAATAGTCTCTCTCTCTCTCTCTCTCTCTCTCACACACCCCTCATTAAGATGAAGCCCAGTACCCCCATGTGTCATTGAGAACTTTCCTCACTTTCCAAAGGCATCACACTGGGCCTGATGATGTTTGACAGTTAGATGGTATTCTTTCCTCTCCATGTCCCTGCTGCCTCTCTTCCAATGGCACCTTTCTACTGTTGTCATTGCTCCTTGCTTCTGACCTTAACTCTTTCATGTGACAATCCAGTCACTTACTAATGGTTTTTCTGTCAACTGATTTGGCACTAGAACTAATGCTAGCAGGACAACAAAGCTGAAACATCAATATAGTAAGTATATATGTGAGGAGTGATAAGGTGGGGTGTCCCCACTTTGTTATGCAATGTGTGTTAGGTGATGTCCACAGGGCATTAGGTGGTTCCAAGCAATGCAGAGCTTCTAATAGGTACATGGTTTTGCTAATTTGGAGACAAATTGTTTATCGTTTACAAATGCTCAAATGATAACGAGTATGCTGTTCCTGCTGTTGTTATTGCTGTGCTAATCCAACCCAGGAGGGCTGAGAATAGCAGTCAGCCCCCTGAATCCGTGGGTTCCACATCCTTGAATTGAACCACCTGCAGATTGAAAATATTCAGAAAAAAGAAATTTTTGTCTGTATTGAGCATGTAGAGACTTTTTTCTTGTCATTTTTCTGCAAATAACTCTTTATATAGTACTTACCTTGTATTAGGTATTGTAAGTAATCCAGAGGCAATTCAAAGTGTTCAGCAGGATGTATGTAGGTTATATACAAAGATTCTGCTATTTTATATTGGAACTTGAGCTCCACAGATTTCAGTATCCATGGGGGAACCTAGAACCTATCACCTGAAGACAAGGGCCAACTGCAACAGTAGTGTTCTTTTCTAGTCAGGTATTTGGCATGAATTCAGGAGTGAGAGTAAGAGGCAAGACTGTCACAGGAGGTCTCCAGGAAACTGGAGACATCTGAGTGTCATCCTGAAAGCCTTCTTGAGATTTGCAGGAGAACAGGGAGGATGTGCCCAGAACTCTGCGAAAGATATCTGAAGGATGTTTTATTTTCTTACTCTGGGCATCTAGGAAGAGGATGGAAATAGCTAGAGTAGAAGTCAGGTCTCTCAGCAGCGTCATCCCTGAACTCTATAAATGGGGGACCATGACACCTCTGGTTGAGGCTCTGCTCAATGCTCCACACTACAGTAGTTCAATAGTAATGAATAAAACTCACTAGAGGCATCCATCCACTGTGGACAACTCCAGTGGCGCCTTCTGTCAGCCTCTAAAAGTCTTTTGAAGTGTTAACCTCAAAGTATGTTTTCTCCAGCAGGGTTCCCCTCCAGAAGCACTTGGTCTAGGCTTGCTCACTAAGTCTTAGCAGAGCTTTTGCTTGGTGATTGAGAATCATGTGAAAGTTTGTTTTGCTAGGAGGAAATACCTTGGGAAGGAAGGAAGGAAAGAAGGAAGAAAGGAAGGAAAGGAGGGAGGGAGGAAGTGAGGGAGGGAGGGAGAGAGGGAGGGAGGGAGGGAGGGAGGGAGGGAGAGCGAGCGGGCGAGCTCCAGAGGGGGCAAGACGGAACCTTTCCTCTGGCCTTTCACTTCCTTCACCTCTTCTTTTGCATTCACCACATTGGTCACTCATTCCCCAATGCCTCATTTTCCTCTGGATTTTTTTTTTTCTGTTTTTATACTTATTTAATTCATTTATTCAGTTTCAACATGTCAGTAAATTTGAACTCTTTCCTGATTGTATTCTTCTTCTTCCCAAATTATTCTGATTGCATTAAAGCTGATTCATTGTTCTTTTCTTGTCCATGTACTGTTCTCTGAAGTTTTATTATCTAGTGACCTGTCCCATCCCCTTGCCTTTCCCCCACCCTCTGCCCCATGGTGCTTGGAGGTTGAACTCAGGGCCTCACTTTTGCTAGGCAGGAGTTCTACCATTTTAGTCACCCCACCCTACACCAGCCCTTTTTTGCTTTAGTTATTTTTCAGATAGGGTCTGATGCTTTTGCCTGGGTCTGACCTCAGATAGTGATCTTCTTGATCTCTGCCTCCTAAATAGCTTTAATTACAGGTGTGTGCCACCACATCCGGTCATTCCTTTGTCTTTGAGCAAACCAAATTCCTACAAATAAAGTGTTTCATGTCCAGCTTCAAAACTTCTTTCTGGTCCATGAGCTCATGGTCTCCACTGTGGAATTTCTTCTCTCTCAATCTGCAGTTGTAGAGACCCAAGGTGACTCTTCTGCTCTGGGGACTCTGGAGGGATATGGGGCAGACTCAGAAGTGACATCTGGGTAGAGAGTGGCACCCTTTAAGAAGAGGAAAGGATGAGAACTCCTCTTCTGCCTGTGGCCCCTCTCTTCCCCCTTTCTCTTGGCTTCTTGTGGTTCTCTTGGCGTTTTCCCTCTATGAATAATTTCATTTTGCTTTCCTTTGTGGCTGGCACAGTAAGAGGGTCTCCTCTCCAAAGTAGGCAAATTCCTTGCTCACTTAGAAAACTGAGGCGCCCCAGGGGAAAGGACAGGCTTAAATTGGTCTAGCCCCATTCCAAAAGCTCTAAAGCTTTTTAGTAATAAACAAACTTCTGAGGAAAAAGAAAAAAAATGAGTTTTTATTTTTGGCATAAAGAATAGTCTACTTAAACCCAATAGTCTGTCTGTGTGTAGTGCAACCATCTTTGTGGCTTCAAGTATTGAGTTAATGGCTGTCTGAATTTCACCATGTGGTGGTGATAAGTTTTTGCCTTGTGGGAACTTCCCAAGGACCACCCTTTTGCCTGCCACAAGATGACTCCTTTTTACATTGCTTCTGGGCCTCATTCTGGAGATATGCCCTGATCTCTTGATACAAGAGATAGTAGGCTTTTCACAACAAGCCTCTTGTGCATTTGTTTCTTTCGTTCTTTTTTTTTTTTTTTTGACAGTACTAGGCTTTGAACTCAGGGCTTCACAATTGCTAGGCAGGAGCTCTATCATGTAAGCCATACCTCCAGCCCTTTTCACTCAGTCATGTTAGAGATAGTGTCTCACTTTTTGCCCAGGCTGTCCCGGACCCCAATCCTATTTTATGCTTCCCACTGTAACTGGCATGATTAGTGCACACCACCACACTCAGTTTTTTTCCCTTGAGAGAGAGTCTCAATGGCCTGGAATTGCACTCCTCTTGATCTCCAATCTCAGCATCTGTGTAGCTTGAGCTGACATGTGCATGTCACCGTGTTCAGCTACTGACTGAGGTGAGGTGTAGCAAACTTTTTGCCTAGGCTGGCCTCAAACCACTGTCCTCCTGATCTCAGCCTCCCAAGTAGCTAGGATTACAGAGCTGCTGGTGCCCAGCTACTCTCATGTATTTGTAGAAACAGAACCAAGCTGTGCCAGCCCTGTTCCTTCATCCTGCTGCTGTGTCTATGGCACTGTCCTCTGCAGGGCCTTCTGTACTTACGTGTATTCTTTTCTGGCTTTTCTAAAGGTGATATAAGGAAATGCTGGAGAGACATGGGGAGGACATAGTAGGAAGTATCTCTGAAGCTGAGAACAAAAGATGTTCTGACAGCCACCACTGTCTAAACTCCCAGCCACTGAATGAACCCAGGGTCTTTCCCCTTTTAGTCTGGTGCTTGGGACTGAGCTTTTGCTATGTTCAGTAACTCTCCCTGCTGAGTTATCAAAATGCCACACAGGCAAGTAGCCATTTTGAATGTGAAGAATGATTGTTTTTCCACTTCTTTCTTTCTTTCTTTTTTGGCCCTGGGGTTTGAATTCAGGGCCTCATGCTTGCTGGGCAGGCACTTTATTGAGGCACTGCATCAGTACCAAAGAATGACTGTTGCCAGGCAAGTCATCTTCATACCACTGACACTTCATGAGGCAAATCACAAGGGTTGGGGAGGGGGGCATGTTGGCATTCATTCTACCCTGATACATTCTAGTAGAGGTGTGATTTTTTCCCTTACTTACAAGCCTTTGAGCAAAATAAATGTTGAAGATATCCTCTGCCTGGAACCAATGGCACAGACCAACTTCTAGCCAAATTGCTCACTCTGAATGCTTAGAGGGGTAACTTCAGTCTCCTTACTTCTGTCCAGCATCTCTCTGGATTCAAAACAATTGAACCTTTATTAGTTTCCTCTGGTTGTGCACATCCAACTCCCAGATGAGTTCCAACCCATTTTTTCTTTTCAGTCTCCATATGTTCCAAGGCTCCTCCCAAGGCCTCTTATTTTATCTGATATAAATTTGAATTTAGAAAGTATTCATATTTACTGAAGATAATTCTTTCCTTACAATCAGATACATAAAATTTCAGTTAACACAGAAAAAGAAGAGCTTTGGAGAACCATTCTATAGAAATGTCTTTATTCACCAAGTTTAAGGTGAAGGGAGGAAAATAATTCTTTTTTTAAGCATTTTGTACACCAGGTTTACAAAAATACTCCTCCCATTGCCTATAATTTGTAGTTACTGAGGTGGTGAATAATTTGTAGAGAACCGGCTCTTTGGAAGCAGCAAATGGATCAGCTCCGAACATCCTGAATGCACACATGTGGTTGTCTTACATTGTTTCCAGTTTTCTTTCTTGGATTTCAAAGTAGGGATTTTTCTTTCTCTTTTTTTTAGAGTTCAAGTAGATAAGCTTGAAGATGCAGAAATCTGAGATGAGATAGTTCTGAAGTTAACCCACATCTGAAGCCATGATTTAAAAAAACATCAGCATTGAGGTATGTCTTTGGGAAGGAAATAAGAGTTTTGTGGTTTACACATTGTTGCTTTTGCCTGCATTCTGAGGACAGGTTAAGGCACATCATGAAGGGTGACTCTGTCAGAATCACATTCAATGAACCAGAACTCTAGGAAAGTTTAAGTTCTATGATGGGCCATGTGCCCACAAACATACCAGGAGTGGAGCCATTATGATAATTAGAAAACTCTTCATATTTCTTCAGTGGTCCTGTGTCTTGATGGACCCATTAGGAACTCTGGGAAAGAAAAGGAAAACTTAAAAATGTGAGTTTTCTTTTTGAACTGAGCTATGGCCCTGAAAATGCTTCCAGGAACTCAAAGTTAGACTTTTCAGTGCAGAATGGGGGCAGAAGTGTACTTCCGGGACAGAGCTGTTTGACCTACCTTAATGGGTCAGTATCACAGCTTTCTAGGCCATTAATGCAGTGGGGGCAGGTGGTGGAAGATGGGTTTATACCCAAGTGAATTTGGGAAACAAGTCTTTCTCAAAACTAATGAGCTATGGGACTCTCCATGGATGTGTGTTCAGTAGTGCTCACCATAGTCCTATGGAACTCTTTTCTTTTTGTTCATTAGTTTTTGTATACCAGCTGTGAATTGTTAGATGCTAGGAATACAACATAAATGAGATTAGCAGTGCTTGTGTATACAGAACAATATGTTAACAGTAAATAAAAATAGTTATTGAGAGGCTTGGTGGCAAGTGCTTAAGAGAATGGTCTCTGGAGCAGTGTGGCCTGGTTTTAATCCTGGGTCTGACATAAACTTCATGGCCAAGGGCAAGACACAAAGTCTCTCTATCTTCAGTCTTACCTCTGAAACACTGATAATAGTATCTCCTTTTTAGACACTGCTGTTGTAAGTGCTGGCAAATACTAGATTGTATACAAGTGTCATCAGAATTTGTGCAATAATGCTCACATATGGTCATATAATGATCTCATTCATACTATAATGAAGACTACATGATTGACTCACTGGGGAGGATATGGTGATGGGAGGGGATGTCTGAACAAGACAATCCAGGAATGCACTGAAGGAGACCTTGTAAAAGTGAAAAATGGAAAGCTCTACAGATGGTATGAGAAAAGCACCCAGAGGAAAAAGCAAGTGCAGAGGAAGCATGTGACAAACTCCAGCACCTATCATGTTTGGAAAAAGAAAATACGCTAAACAAACTAGGGCTAGAAGCAGACTTCTTCACCCTGAAAAGGACACTATGAAAAAACTACAACTGTGTCATACTGAATAGTAGAAGGCTAAAAGCTTTTCTGCTACAATCGTGGACAAGACAAGGGTGGCCACTCACATCACTGATATTCAATATTTGCAATGGTTAATTTTAGAAGTCAGCTTGACTAGATTAAGGATACCTGAATACCTGGTAAAACATTACTTCTGGAGGGTTTTTCTTGAGGAGATTGGCCTCTGAGTCAGTGGACTGTGTAGGGAAGATCTGCCCTTTTTTGGGTGGCACTAGTCAATCAACTGGGGACTCTGATAGAACAAATGGGCAGAGGAACGACTAATTTCTTCTGTACTAGAGCTGGGACAACCTTATTTTTCTGTCTTTGGACATTAAAATTTCAGGTTCTCTGGCCTTTGGACTCTAGGACTTGTATCAGTGATCCCTGAGTTCTCAGACCTTTTTGCCTAACTTGGACTGAGAATTATACCACTCCTTCCCTGGTTTTGAGGCCCCTGGATTTGGACTGAACCATGCTACAGGCATCCCTGGATTTCTGGCTTGCAGATGGCCTGTTGTGTAACTTAACCCCATTATCAGTATCATGAGAACCAATGCCTCTGATAAATCACCTTTCATCTATCTATCTATCTATCTATCTATCTATCTATCTAGCCAGCCATCCACCCTCCCACCCATCATATCATCCATCTTACTGGTTCCACTCTCTGGAGTGCTCCTCAAAATTAATGAGATTAGAAAAGTAATACAGTATTATTCTGGAAGTTCTAGCTAGAGTAGTTATGTAAGAAAATGAAATAAGAGGCTTCCAGATTAGAAAGGAAAAATGTAAAATTTTTTCAGATGGCATTATCTTGTGTATAGAATGCCTTTAGGGATCCACTAACCTATCAGAATTGATAAGCAAGTTCAGCAGGGTTTCAGGATATAAAATCAATAAGCAAAAATCAACTATTGCTATATACTTGTAATAATGTAAAATTAGATTAAGAAAATTATTTTTATGGTAGCATAAAAAATACTTAGGGATAAATTTTTGAAAAGGAAGCAAGTATAAAATGAGTATTTTTAAAAACTATAAAATATTGTTGAAAATTAGAAAAAAATCCCATAACATCAAAAGCACAAGCAACAAAAGAAATACAGATAAATCGAACTTCATCAAAATTTAAAACCTTTGTTCACCAAAGAACAGCATCAAGAAAGTGAAAGGAAAACCCACAAATCATATATGTGATAAGAGGCTATATCCAGAACACATAAGGAGTTAGTATGACTTAATAATAAGAAGACATCCCAATTCAGAAGGATCTGCACAGTGTTTCTCCAGAGAAGATGCTAATGACCGTTAAGTACACGAGGAGATTTTCAGCACTGGTAGCCATGAGGAAGATGCAGCACACCACAGTCGGATACCGTTTTATAATTTTATACCCCTGTGGATGGATGATGACAAGTAATGCTGAGGATGCGGAGAAACTGAAACTCTTTTATACTGCAGATGGGAATGAAGAGTATTTTCAGAGTGATTGTTTTGGAAAACTGAGTGGTATTTCCTCAAATAGTTAAGCATAGAGTTAACTTTTGTTTTGTTGCAATGCTGGGGATTGAAACCATGATCTGATGCATGCTAGTCAAGTGCTCTACCACTGAGCTACATCCCCAGCCCACATAGGATAGCCTTCATAAGCTAGCATATGCATTCCAAGATATATACTCGAGAAAATAAAAGCATATGTTTATACAAAAATACTAATATTTGTGGTGTACTATGATTTATAATACCCAAAGAATGGACATAACCCAAAATGTCAACTGGGGAAAAGACAAATAAAATATCAAATATCCATACAGTAAAACATTTGGCTATGAATAGGAATGGAGCACTAATGTGTACTACCATGGGCAAACCTCGAAAATATGAAGTGAAAGAAGCTAGTCAGAAAAGAACATGTAGTCTATGATTCTGTTTATATGAAATTTCCAGGACATGCAAGTCTTATACAGGCAGAAAGTAGATAAACGGGTGCCTACAAGTAGGGTATATGGTTGGAAATTAGGAGGATCTGTGATTTCTTCTTGAAATGATGAAAATGTTTAAAATTGATTTAGCAATTGTCATACAACTCTGAGTACTCTAGAAACCATTGCATCATATACTTTAAATCAACGAATATATATGTGAATTATCTATCAATGAAATTATTATATTGATATATGTCTTAGAGATTTAATCATCAGTATTTGGTGATAGATTAGATTTAGTAAGTAGGGACAAAGTAGGAATTAAGAATGAAATCAAAATCATGCTCTTGGGCAACTTCTGAGAATGAGAGGAAAAGGGATTTGTTTGTTTCATTTTGTTTTGTGGCAAGGTGAGCTTTGAGAATCTGTTTAGATATATATTAAGCTTGAAGTGCCTGTTAAATATTCAAACAGAGACATTAGACAGACAGGTAAAGGTGAGTCTGGAACTCTGAGGAGCAATCAAGACTGGAGGTACAATTTAGATTACAGGTAAATCCATTGGAAAAGATGAACACACACACACACACACACACACACACACACACACCATATGCACACACAGGCACACAGTGTATGCTTTCCAGAAACCTCAGAAGTATACTGACCACCTACATTAGTGCATTCTTTCCTCAGGATTCTTTACTAATTTAGATGGTGTGAAAACAATTTTTTAAGATAAACATTCCTTCAAGTAGCATCCTAATTTTTCCATTCTCTTGTGAAAATACTACTTGGGAAAGGACAACTCAGTAAGCTATAAAGCCCATTTGAAATGTTTTGAGCAAACCTTGTGGTTTGAGCATGTGACCAAAGACTACTACTCATTCTGGATGAGTCTAAGCAGTGTTTGTTTCTTCTGTTACAAGATGTGTGCTCATACACACACACACACACACACACACACACATATATTTTGGTGAGTCAGATGTTAAAGTTAGAGCTGACTGTTGTTAACTAAAATTTCTCTTACATGGGATATTGATATCTATCATAAAACAATATTTTTTTAAATCCTTTCTTTTCTCTGATTGGTCTGGCATGAAAATAAGGAATGTCCTTATTTCGCTAACTTTGGTTAAAGGCTTCATGGTATAAGAGGGTTTTTTTGTGTGTGTGAGTGTGTGTGTTTAAATGTATGAACTTACAGTTGTTTGGTTATGTTTTATTATATATGTTGGAGGCATATGTTGGGGGTTTTGAGAAAAAAATTTTCAATATTACTTTCTCTAAAACATTCTTTTTGTGGAATAAGCATCTTTATTTGTTCTAGAATCCAGATCCACAGGGTTCCATAGGGTTCCATAGGGTTTAAACCTTTATTATTGTAAGAAAGTGATTTTAGTAGTGTGGATTACTTGATTGGAGGTTAGATTATCACCCATGAAGAAAACACTCTTTCAAAAAAAGCCTGATTTTTTTAGAATCCTTCTTTTTTTAGTTGTCCTGTGCCCAAGGTTTAGGACCTAAGCTAACCTCTTGCAACTTCCAGTCACAGGAGAATAAGAGTGGTTATCTGGGAAGAATCATTTGAACTTCAACCTGTTATCTTTGCTGCAGGGCTATACTAAAGGGCACTTTTGACTGCTTTATTTTAGAAGAGTAAGTTGCAAAGGGAAAGGGCTCAGGAGGCTCTGCTCAGGACTCATGGCTACTGGAGAGCAGCCTACAACCGGCCTTGTCATGGCGGGAGTCTGGTCAGGTCAGTTTGCTTGTCTTCTAATTGTTTTCAGAACCGGACTCGATGAAGCAGGTGCTCCTGACAACACTACAGGTCATTTAATAGAGAAGTACTAGTTCTACTCTTCCTGCTAAGGGTGGATCGGTGCAAATTGCTTTGTTTCTCAAAACATCTTATTTGTCTTGGGCAGTAGCCAGGCCTGTAATGTGGGTGGTGTGTGCTGTGTCGCAAACCTCAGGCCCCAAAGCTTGAGCGTTACTTTGTTTGACAGATCAAATGAGTGTGTACAAAACAGGCGGAAAGCCTTCGGGAGACTACAGGGGGCAAACATCAAGGGATGTGTGTGAGCCTGTGTAGACAGCCCCAGGCAGATGTCTGAGGTGCCAGCAATGGTGCCATGAAGAGAACCAAGTGGGAAGGTAAGGGACTTGGGATTTTCTAAAGTAGCTCCATTTGGTTGCATTTTGGAAACCAGTTAGTATTTAATGGGTTGATGGGAAGCTTATTTGGTCATCATCCCCTTTTTATTTCCTGGCAATGATTTTTGGACGTTGATCATGAAATTAGCTTAGAGCAGTTCAATTAAAAATGTCACTAATTAACTTTTTAAGTAAAAAGATGTTTTGTTTGTTTGTTCTTTACTGCTGTCAACCACCAAAAAGGTCAAGTGTATCCAACTCTTTAAGTAGAAAAAACTAACCAGCATTAAACATCCTAAGGGAATTTCTTTGCTTCAGATCTTTTATTAAATCCGATTTCATCTGAGACCTAACTTAAAATTTACCACAGAACAGGAAGCAGAAACCACGGAAGTCTCTAAATATACCTTTGTACTTCTCTGCTCCTCACCTGCTCTCTCTCCCTTGCCACTTGTGTACACGCACATACGCATGCGCATATATCCCTATCTGTATTTGCATGAAAAATAGGTACGGGCAATAAATGTAAAGTGCAATACAATAAAGTGAGTGGTTGAATATCAGTTGGAATGAGGCTTAATTTTTTTATTTCACTTTCATATGGATAGTTTTACTAATTCTCTTTTCTGGGCTTAAGATTTTTCATTCTTTGGCCCTGGGAGGGAGTTGTATAACCATAAAACTTGAGAATCCTGGCCCTGGAATAAATGTTCCTTTTAAAACCCCAAGGACAGAAAATTGAATACAGCTGTGCAAAAAAAAAAGGAAAGAAAAGAAAGAAGAAGTTGAGAGATGGTTCAGGGTTGCAGGCTCTCTGACCAGCTTTCCCAGTGCAATTGGGCTGTGGTTTCTTGGAGATGAAAGGCAGGGAGCTTCGGTGTTCTTTGTGAAGGGTTCACAGGAAAGCCAAGACTTCCTTTAGAACTGTGTGTCTCTGGAATATGGATAAGAGAGCTTTCTCACTGGTATAGCTGTCTGTCATCTTGTTTGTCCTCTACAGATTCTATAGTTTTTCCTGCAGAGAATTGGGGTTACTAGGCAATCTTCTGAGATGTCATGATTCCATAAACCTTGAAGTTCTCACTAACAAGGAAGCTTCAGAGCTTAAACCCTTTATAGCAGAGTCAGAATACAGAACAGAACCAAGATCTTTGAGAGTCAAATTTCCACTCTTTGGCTCCCACAGTCATGGAATTTTCCTCGGTACAAAACAACTGTAAAGTGTGGTCCTGAGAACATGGCACTGTTCCTTGCTCCTCCTCCCTGGGGATGGAAACCAGGATGCTGGCTTCTCTGATGTTTGCCTGGTGGGTCCTGCTGTTTGGTTTGCAGCTGGTGGGGAGGCATCCTCGTGGACCCTAACCTCTGTGCGGCCTGGCATTAATCACTTTCCTCTCTGTCAGACCATGTAATGATGATTCATACTTCTTCCTCTACAAGATTAGATTACTGTAATTTTCATATCCTGCAATGCCCACTGGGGATTTGAATTAATACATGTTGGTACAGAAAGCAGGATTGTGTTTCTGGGGAGAAAGGAGTGAACTTGCCCACTTGGCCATCGTCTGAAAACTTTAGGGAGGGCCTCTCTGAAAAGCAATCCTGCCTTGAGGGCTTACCACGTCAATCAGTTTTGCATGCAGCCTCTCTGTGCATATGGTCCCTGGGCACTGGATTTGCATAGGGGATGCCAAGCCTACAAGATCTGCATGCCAGGAGGGTTTCACAAGAGAGCCCCATATTGAAATCAGACACTGCTTAATGAGGAAAATCTTCCCCAGAGAGGTATTTGGGACGCAGGCAAAGCAATTCAGGCGTGTGGAACCATCTGCTCAAAGCCAGCAAGGATTACGACCACAGGATGGGGAGCAGGGGAACCATGAGGAGCAAAGTAGCCTTTAAAAAAGTCTTAAGTTTGGTACTTTCCCTAGAGATCATATGTTGCTCATTTTGTTCTTTTAGCAAATATGTATCCAGCACTTACTGTATCATACTAGGCACTGTTCCAGGCTCTGGAGATAGACAGCAGTCCACAGGCAGACAGAAATATCTATCCTCAACATAGTCACAGTTGAGGGTAGGAGTCACTGTGTCACTGAGGGTAGGAGTGTGTTTTATAAAGCTAAACTTATTCAATTGGTTTCCATCTCTCTCTGTTCTTGAACTTTTGTTATCACAAAGGTGTGTTCCAGGTGCCTAACTGGAGCCACAGAAACATGTGGAGGTGTAACATGCAACCATCCGGTGTTGCAGAATTGTCTGTTCCATGGTTCTACTTTATTACAAGCTATCAGGCTTTTGTGGGCTGGCCAAGGATGCAACCATCACTTTTGTTTCTGGCTGAGGGTGAGAAAAGAACCCTCATGGGGCTGGTGATCACTGGCCAGCTGCAGTATATGGGGTTGCTGGTCTATGGGGACTGAGAGAGCATGCTCCTAGAAGGTCATCTTGCTTCATGTGTCTGGTGTGGACGATGCTTTTCTATCCTTGAGAAGAACCATAGGTACTTCACGTTTTTCATTCAGGAATAAGAATGATCCATTCTCTGGCTGGGCATGGTGGCATATGACTATAATCCCAGCAACTCAAGAAGTAGGACAATTGTGATCTAAGACAGGTCAGGGTAAAAGTGCAAGATCCTATTAGAAAAAAAAAAAACTAAAAAAAGGAAAAGGGGCTGGGGCATGGCTCAAGTGGTAGAGCACTTGCCTAGCAAGTGTGAGCCCTGAGTTCAAATCCCAGTACTGCCAAAGAAAGGCTCATTTCCCCCTTGGCAATTGGGACCAGCAAAAGAAATCTCTTGTGGTGCTAAGCGTTGTGATTTCAACAAAAAAGAAGGCCGGAGGTCTTCTCTGGTGTAGGGAATCCTTGCTCCATAGACAGCGGCATCATCCTCAGCTCACAGCCCACTTGAGTGGAACCCCTAGGGTTCTGCCATGTGACTACTTGCTGCTTGAGAGCAGACAGAAACCCCATATTTTTAGATACATAACAGCCTAACTGGAGCATGTCACACTTTGTATATCTCCGATTACTTGCAAGACTCTGAGCCTGGTGTCCAGGAATGCGTTCTGGAGCAGTCAAATGGGAGGGTGCATCTCTGGAGCAGGGACAGGGCTCACCCCTGGCATACTCACATTTCATTTGACCATGAGGCCAGCAGTCCCGTCTGTGCTAAGCTTTGCTGCATACCCATTGCTCTGGACTGCTGCCTGGGAAGAGATGATTGGCTTGAGAATCAGTGGTTCTAGTCAATGACTTACAGTTGACCTTGGAGCTCAGAGATCATCCTCTAAAGCCAGGGAAGCTTCCCATAAGCTTTCAAAAAAAGAGAGAGCAGACAGACAGACTCCACTGATGATTGATTGATTGATTACTATTATCTGAGAGAGGGAGCTTAGGGGGTGAATTCAAGTATGATGTATTGGATACATTGAAAGAACCTTTGTAAATGCTACAATGTACCCACACCCAGCATAATAATAAAAAATATTGCTAAATGAAACTAATATTCCCTTTTGTTGTTAAAAAAATCTACTCACAAACAAAATTACTTGGTTTTGGTGCAAATGGCCACCTGTTAGACTCAGACTGGTGTATCAGAGGTTAGGAGACAACGCATATCCTTTCTTCTCACATACATGTCAAAACCCTAAGTTTATTGAGAAAATGAAATGATCTCAAGTCTCGTCCTGAACTTAAGACAGAATCCAGGTCCTATTTGCCTAGCCTTTTCATCCCCTAGAAATGAACAGCTTATAAAAGACTTCCAATGATCGCTCAAGTTCATTGGCATTAGAAAGCAGAGCTCTGTGGAAGGCAGAAGCAATTAGAGCTTTGTTGTCTTGTTTCCCTGTACTGACAGCTCTGGTCAGGGCTCTGATGTCATTGTTACTTCAGAAACAGAAGGGGAAAAACAAATTCAAAACCACGTGAACCAGCCACACCTGTTTCACTTTCTGCTTCTGAATTGTGGAGTGAACCTAGCCTTGTCTCCAGCTCCAGGGATTATGTGTTGATTAATGAAACCTGAAAATCTGGAGACTGTTGTAGCTGAATTGAAATGAGAAAAAGAAATCTGACCACAAGATATTCAGATCTTAGTTTTCAGTCTCCATATCATAAACGTTTATTACATTTATGGAGTGGTGGATATTGCCAGGTTCCATGAATACAGAGATAATGGAGTCTCCCTGCCTTTTCAAGGTCAGGGAAGGGCAAATAGGAGGGTTTAAAATCAACTGAGTCTCGAAGGATGATAGGGCTTTTCTAAGTGGCAAGAGCAAAGAGACATTCTCGGCAGACAGAACAGCCTGGCCGTAGTAGGTTGATTCACGTGGCTTCTCATGATTGGGTGCAGGTGACCTGCTGGGGGGTGGATGGGGTGACATACCACCAAGGAGGTGGGAAGTGGCCAGCTCAGAGAAGGTAAGGACTTCGGAATTTATTCAGCAGACCTGCCATCTCTGCCTCTGTGCTTTGGTTGGTTTTCCACTAGATTTATCTAAGTGTGAGGTTGGTAACAAAGCAAGTTGTCACAGTTCCATGTAATCTTCCCAACACTGAACAACATAACCATTAGTATACATCACTGCAGTTCAGGTGGATATGAGATAATCTCTAGGTTAAGTGTAATTTCCAAAGTAGTAATAACTGGGGAAATTTTTCCTCCTATGGATGAATATTTATATGCAAAGTGACAATGAATTTTGTGTGTGTGTGTGTGTGTGTGTGATTCTAGGAGTTGAACTCAGGGTCTCTTGCATATGAGGCAGATGCTCTACCACTTGAGCCACATCTCAGTACTTTTGCTTTTAGTTTGTTTTTCTAATAGGGTCTCATGCTTTTTCTTCAAACCAAGATCCTCCAACCTCCATCTCCCGAGTGGGATTATAGATCTGTACCACCACACAACTGGACCAACAGAGATTCTTTTACAAGGATGTACTTCTATTTGTTCTTCAAAAAAATTAATTTAGAAAGTTTGTCAAGGACTGGAGGTATGTAGTGTTTGCCTAGCAAGCTCAGGTCCTGAGTTCAGTTCCCAGTATTGAAAAAAAAATTTGTCTCCATTAGTGAGAAGTAACTGCTATCCACCAGCCCATGGTGGGAGATGCTAGAGGAGGGAAGAAGAATTTGGACTTCATGACTCCATGATTCATGGGTACTACTTGAGTCAGTAGTCCTGGCTCCAGCCCATGAGAGCCTCAGCAGGGAGTGAAAGTAGACAAGAAGACTAAAGTTCAAGCAGCCAGTCTTGATGACTGCTGAGATTTGAGTGACAATTCTGGGTTGGGTGGCCAAATAGTGGTGGTGAGGTTGTGTTCAGTCAGGAAAACAGGATCAATTTTCATGGTTAATGAGGAGTGCGGCATCATTTGTCTTGAATTTCATGTTCCCGTGAGGTGACCTGGTATTCTCAACTCCACGGTATCGGTACCACCCACTGCCTGAGTTCCAAATCCTGGGACTTATGTAGACATTTGAGGGAGTGGTCAGACAGAGAGGAAGTGAAGCAACTGGGGAAGACACAAGGAGGGCTGCAGAAAGTAACATCAAAGACTTTTACTAAGAGGACAGTTCTTAAAGGCGGAAGTGGTCAGACAGCGTCTGATGTCCCAGAGTGGCCAAGTGCAGATGAGGCATCGGGAGAGTCAGTGTTGGTGAGAGCCCTTTCTAGGGTGTATAGGAAACTGGGGCCAAATGCAGAACTGATGAGAATCATCTGGGGACTGGGAAGAGGAGGCGGGACTTGTGGAAGACTAGTGGTGATGAAACAGAATAAGGCAGGCCAGAGCTTGAAGAGCAAGGCAAAGCAGAAGGACTTTTAAGGCACAGGAGATGAGAGGCACAGAGCATATTCCTGAGCTTGTACTGCCCTCTTCAATGAACTCTTAGGAAGCCTCATCCTTCCCATGCATTGCAGAGCATTTCCCAGTGCTCATCACTCCTAAAACAAAAGTCTTGCATAAATCCATTTGGCCCAATGTTGGATATAGGCCTCATGCTATGGACTCTGAAGGGCACTGAAGCACTCTGACCATCTGTCCAGTCTACTGTTTGGAAGGCTTGACTATCATAGTGCAATTTTAGCTTCAAGAATAAGACTTCGAAGACTATAAAACTAAACTTGTTTTCTTTGATATTTATAGTAACATTAAAATTTGAGATGATCCAGTGTCCTCTCTTTTGAAGGAGTTGTTTTCTTGGTAATTCTCAAGTGAAGGTCAGATTTTGTGAATTTATAATCTTAGACAATGAACTGAACTTTGAAAAATGTGGATATCCTATTTTGTTATTGGATAGGCCCTAGGTCTTGCAGGTGCTCTTTTGAACTGGCCATATAATCTGCTATAATAGTCATTTTTTTGTTACTATAATGAAATACCTGAGGCAACTGACTCATAAAGGTTCCAGTCCTAGACCAAGTAGACCCATGTTTTAGGACTGTGGCAAGGGCAGCTCATCATGGTGGGAGTGCATGGCAGGATTCCAGTCACAAAAAGCAAAAAGAGAAAGAGGATGGGCAGGGTCCACAATCCTTTTCAAGAGTATACCCTCAATGACCTCAGGATCTCCCATAAGGCCCCACCTCCTAGAGGGTCACAGCATCTTCCAATAGTACCACCCTGGGAACCAAATCTTTCACACATGGACCTTTGGAGGTCATTCAGTATCCAAACTGTAACACCTGCCAAATTAATATATTCAGTTGGAAGGCAATACTTCAAATTTCTTATTCTTTACCAAATATTTTACTTTGGATCAGACTTCCATTCTTGAAGGGTAAAGGAAATACTTCCATTTTGAAGTCATTTTGTTTTTCGTAGTACTGAGGATTGAACCCAGAGCCAACCTGAAGTTCTTAAAATGACATTGATAGTAGGTAAATCCATGTAGATTTATGTGAAGCACATTATAGTGAGTAGCCTATTTACAAATGAATTGTACTTGGAAGTTTTACTTAAAGTAGGATTGTTTTGGGGGTTGAGCATCTTTGAGAAAACATTCTGTTAAATTTTTAATTTTGACGTAATTGTAGGTTCAAATGCAGTTGTAAGAAATAATACAGAGATCCTGTGTACCTTTACCCAGTTTCCCCCAGTAAGACCATCTTGCAAAACTATAGAACACTCTCACAACCAGGACATTGACACTGACACAGTCAATAGAAAAGTAGAAGAGTTCCATAGCAAGGATCCCTCATGTTGCCCTATTATAGCCACCTTCCCCTCATCTCTAACCTCTGATCAACCCTATGTCTTCTCTTTTTCTGCAATGTTATCTTCTGGTGAATGTTATAGAAATGGAATCATACTACAGCTAACATTTTGGAAGTGACTTTCTTTCATATAATTATTTCTTTCAGCATAATTTTCTGGCTGTTTAGCTAGGCCATTGCTTAGGCTACTGTATGAATAGTTTGTTCTTTTATACTGTTGAGGACTGTTCCATGATATATCCATACCACGGTAAAGATTAAATTATTTTTTTTTCTGTCTTTGGATGTACAACTCTTCCAGCACTATTTGTTGAAAGGCAGGGAAATAAGTTGAGCATATTCATGTGAGGCTATCTTTCTGTTCTTTATTCTGTAGCATTGATCTGTATGTGTCTTTCCCTTCATCAATGGCCACACTAGATAGTAGTCCTTCATATGGGGTGGGATGATTCACTTAGTATTTTTTTTAAAGATTATTTTGACTAATCTAGGGCCTGTACCTTTAGAATAAGCTTGTCTGTAGCTGCCAAAAATTCTTGCAGGGTTTTGATAAGAATTGCATGAAACTTATAGATCAATTTGGACAGAATTGATGTCTTTACCATATTGACTCTTCTGAACCATGAACATGGTATATGGCTGCTTATTTATTAAGATCATCTTGGATTCTTTTCATCAGCATTTGTAATTTTAGCATATAGATGCTTCATATGTTTAGTGGAATTTCTCAATATTTTGTTTTCTTTGGGATGATTGTAAATTGTATTATATTTTTAATTTGGTTTTTCACGTGTTCATTGTTGGTGTAAAATAGGTGTCATGGAAATGTGAATGCAGCTTTTCTTAGAAACTATATCATGAATATTCATGGTTCCTAGATTAGCCTACAGCACTCAGATTAGAATTCATAATGAAATTGATATTACAGTTACTGGAAAGAATAGGAGACTGCAATATTGTTATGATACTAATATTAAATAATGAGAGATGAGCAAGTTACTTATCAAATATCTTGGTACAAATCTTGTTCCGACTTCAAATTATAACTCATCATATATGACTTTTCCATCTTATGTCATTTTATGGAAAGAAGTAACTGTAATGGGAGTTTTCCCAGTTAGTAAGAAAATTGAGGAAATGTTTAAGCACATTGCATGGTTAGAATTAACTGGGATTCAGACCCTGGGTTCAAACCCCAATACCCCGAGAGAGACAGACAGAGAGAGAGAGAGAGAATTAACTGGAATTCAAATAATGAAAGACAAAAAGGATATATAAAGAAATAACTAAGAAGAATTATTTTATTTGACTCCAGCTCACATTATTCCAGCACTGTTTGGTTGGTACAGGGAAGCAATGAGCAACAATTGAAGAGGCAAAAGTGCAATGTTTATTCTGTGGCAATGAATCTTTTTTAGGTAAAGAAAACTGCATTTTGTGGTAATAGTGATTCACTTTCCTCCTCCTGCCTTTTCCCAGATAGTCGACTGTTGTTATGTACATTGTTACTTATTTTCTACCCTGCTTGTCTGCTCATATAAGTACATAAAATAAAATAAACTTAAAAATGAGGGAAAGGCCAAAACTGGTCAAAAGGAAAATAAGATGAGAGCCAAGAATGTTATTAGGATGCAAAAGTCCTGCTGTGAAGTTTTGTTTGTTTGTCATCTGGAAGTGGGTAAAAATTTTGGCTTGGACAAATTGTTTTTAACCCTTGCAAAAACAGTCATGCAGCCAATGTCTATCACGCCTGTCCAGGGTATCTGCCGTCTTTTATTTTTTGTTAATTGGCACATAATTGTACATGTTTATGGGGCTAAGGTTTAATGTTTTGATATACATAGACATTGTGTAATGATCAAATCAGAATATTTAGCTTATTCATTACTACAAACATTTATCATTTCCTAGTGATGAGAACATTCAAATTGCTGGCTCCTAGAATTGTGAAATATACCATAGAGCCATGCCATTTTTTCACATGGCCACAAGTTTGTCCAGTTAGGGTTTAGGCATTGTCCTTCAGGGTTCATTAGTAACAGGAATTCAGACCATGCTTTGGGAGGCCTCCCTCCACCAACAGATGCAGCTGGTGGTCTGGGATCACTGACGCTCAGAGGCATACCACCGGGAGGCCCTGTGAGGCACAGCTTTTCTCCAGCCCAGGACGTACGAGCTTTGTGATTTCCATTGAAGGGAACACAATTAAGACTGTTCCTCTTGGTGACAACAGGGACCCTTACCATTGTAAGTATTTTTGTAAATGCAATTGTAATGTCTAGTTTTAATGTTTATAAAACATAGATGGCCTTTGAAGAAGTGGTTGTAATTGTTGGATTTTTTTCTTTAGTTAAGGCCATCTGGTTTTTAAGTGACATGAATAACCTGAGAGCCATCGGGATATAGGTCTCAGCAGGTCAGAGGAATGACTTTGATTTTAAGCAAAATATTTGCGCTGATTTAGAGCAAGTACTTCCTGCATGATTATTTCTTCTAATGATTAATTTTTCTAGAAAGATAGGAAAAGGTAAGCAATCCATAGAGAGCTACAGAATTGTAAGTGTGCAAAGAGACATTTGTCGTGATGGCATGCTGTTTAATACACAAGTGGCTATCCATCCTTCTGCTTACTTTGGGGTTGTTCATTCAGTGTGTCACATTGATGTTGTGTCCATCATCAGTGCTGATGTGTTCTTTCTCCTGATCTAAAAGCAAGAGTTAGAGACATGTTTGACCATCCAATTCTGTATTGCTGTAGCCTGTTCAGTCAACTGCTGTCATGTTTTTAATTTATCTATAAAAACCAAAAGAAAGACAATGTGGACAGTTGAGTTGCCTTTTAAGTGGCTGCAGGCCAGCCTGTGGCAACAGCTGATGGGCTCCTCTGAGTTTCAGGAGCTATTTCTGGTAGATTAGCTGGTATCAAGGCTCTCAAGTTCAGGCCATAAAAGGCCGGTCCCATGTGGAGTTGCCACATTGCCTCTGACCACGTCCTCCAGACTAAAGTGTCCTCAGGTTTCACGTGGATTTATCCCATAATGGATGGCTCCGCCAAGGCCAGATTGGGAAAGCGCAGCCTTGAGGACACCAGGGGACTGAAAACTCCTAAGAGGAGACGCTTTTTGTTCGTGTTTTGGTGTTCTTTTTGCAAAGAAACTTTGGGGATGTAGCCTTCACCTATTTCCTGAGTCTGGCATCCTCACTTGCCTTTTGGAAAGCACCGTTCTAAATTTATCCCGCTCTGAATCATCGCTTCTGATAGAGACGGCTGCCTTGTGTGCATTGTGGTAGCTGCTGATTTCCTACCGTGTCACTCGGGCTAACAGGATATTTTACTTTTTTGTTTAGAATTTGAAAGTAACATTCATTGAAGAGACTCAGTGAAAATACTCAAGGACATCCTTGAGTCCTAGGGGATATAGCCTGTTTTATTTTTTTAAGTAGAAAAATAAGGAATTGCAGTGTGATTTTTCCTTTGCCCTTTCACTTAGAGGAGCAAGGATTATACAGACATTTAAAGTAAGTGAAAAATCTTTCTATAACTCTAGGTGCATTTTTAAGTGCCACTTGTCTGAGCATGCTTCCTAAGGATTTGTTCACTTCAAGTATTGGAATGTTTCTGCCAGCATTTGCTAGTTTTATTGGAATCACTCTGGCAGGTATCCTTGGGCATATTTTTGAGGTCTGGAAGGATTGGGTTTTTTTTTTTTTTTTCTCTTAAAAACCAGAGAACTGACTTTATAACATAGAGAGGTTTATTACTAACCTTTTGATTAATATAACTTAGAAAATACATTTTGTCTAAAAATTAGGACTTAAAGTCTTCGAATTCAAGTATATTCCCACTACAAAGTACTTCAATCATTTCCCAAGTGATGGGGTGGAATTCTGAAGTGCAAGTTGTATTTTACTCCTGGTACTGTTATTATCAATTTAATTATTATTGTCGTGCTGGCGATCAAACCCAGGGCCTCAGGCATGCTGAGTTTGCACCCCACCACAGGGCTACACCCCCAGCCCTCACTCTTTTTATTAACTCACATGGAAATATAAATCACTACTTATCCTTTTGTCTGATCTTTGTTTTGAGGGGTTTTGTAAGAAAATCTCACTTGAGGTTCTAGATTTTGAGCTGTAATTCATTTTTAAATTCTCTTGGTGGGGGTTGAAATGCTGTAAGGGCCTTCTTTCATCCTTAGCGATAGCTCTGGTCTCTGTAATTTAGTTTAATTTGCTGCTGAAAGATAGGACATTTAAGGCTGATTCGACAACATGCTCCTTTAGGGAAAAAAAAGTATTTCTTTATACCATATCAGATGAACAAAGATGAGCAGCAATTATTTTTATCAGGTAGAAAAACAAAATATTTATAAGAAAAGCATCATTGGTGAACACTGCTATAGTTCCCCGGAAGTAGCACCATCCCCCTAGGGGGTGTGGGGAAACCCTGGGAGGTAGATTTCCCTGTAACTACTACTGACCCCTGGAGGAATTCTTTTCGAAATTGTAAATCGCAATTTACATGCTGTCTGTAAATACGTAGACTATTACCCTGGCCCAAGTATTGGGGGTGTCCTTAGTGGAGAAGCAGTAAAGGTTTTGAATCATGCCCTCTCCTCCAGCAAGAAGCAGCACAGTGCCTGGCCTACTGGGGCTTCCTTTTCTTGCCAAGCCAGGTGAACTCTTGAGGAGGCAAGTGGTGATTGTTCTGCCAGCAGTAGGTCACCCACGTCGCTCTTCTGAGGAGGAGTGGAGGAGACATTGGGCAGAAAGAGGCTGTTGGTTTTGGACTTGCTCCTTTCTGTTAGGGCATGGTAATGCTTGTCAGCTGGCCCTCAGGGAAAAGCTTTTTAGAGATTATTCAGGCTGGTCCCAACAGCATAGTCATCCAAGTATGGTGGACATCTGTTTCTCATCCAACCAACAGTCACTTATCTTTGCTTGTATTCTTGGTAGCCAGGCCTCTGGAAGGCTTCGAACATCAATCCAGCATGCACATCTTTTGCCACACCTGGAGCCACTTAATATTCTACAGTCCAGGACTTGCGTGCAAAAGAAGGGCCTTTGAACTTGACAGGCATGGTGGGTGAGCTGCGGCATGCCGGCATCAGAGGCACGAAGCAGTGAGGGAGTGTGAGCACCACCAGTCTCCTTTTATGGGTGGAAACTGGTTTGGTTCAGAGGAAGTCATGTTCCCATGTTAGGTGCCTGAGCCATTAGGGCTGTCCTTGCAACTTTATTTTAAAGATGGTCTCAGGAAGTCTTCATCTAGACCAAGTCTCTCTCCCAGTGTGGAGCTTTCGAGAAGTTTTGGGCTTCAGTTTTGTGACTGAACCAGAAACCTTGTCACCATTGACATCCCTCGCTAGAGATTCTCAAGGCCTCTGTGTCTGTCTCTGACAGGACGGTCTTGATCCACCGCCTCCTCTCCCACCTCACTGCATCTTTCCTGGGACATTGCCCTTCATGGGTCTTTTTGCTGACTTCTCCTCTTGTCTAGTCTATGTTCACAACAATCTTCCTAGACAAACACCTGACCTTGTCACTCTAAATGCTGGTGTTCATGGCTCCTCACTGCTCCAGCTAAAGTTCTGAGTCCCTGATCTCACCTTCAGGGTCCTTCATACCAGTGTGATTTGCTGGCAACCTGCCCTGAAATGCTGTGCCTTCCCTTGCCTGCTGGAGAAATGACAGCACATGAGATGTGCCCAAAGCATCCTTTGACTGTCTGTCTTTGGCTCCAGAGCTTTGAATTTCAGCCTGCACTACAGGGCCACTGGTATGACATCCCGTGCTCCTTTCCTCTGGTGGGGGGGAGGGGAGTGCCCAGCAAAGCACCTGGGGCACAGACTTCTTGCCACCCTACCCAGTAAGCATGCCTCATAGGGAGTTGACTCAATTGAGTTGAATCCTAATGACATGTGGTTTCTTCAGACCAGAATTTTGCTGTGTTCCTTTGAACCCTTACGTTGTTTGTTAGTATTCATTGGAGAGAAATGGTTCTGTGTTAGAAATGCTCCTTTATTTCTCCTTCTATCTAATAATGCAAGCAGAAAGATTTGTTTCCTGGTAACAAGCCTGGTGGGGTTTCTGTACACACGCTTTGGCAGCGCAGGAAATTGAGGTGCAATGGGTGAAATCAGCCACTTCATTACTGGAGCCTTGCCTGAAATGAGCAAACTCGCCAGGTCCTTGACTTAGGCTCTTTTCCCAAGCCCTAGGCTTCATCTTAGGTAACACATCTTGGGAGTTACTTGCACTGTTGGCCTCAGGACAGCACCTTGATATACTTCAGAAAGATCACTATCCCCTGAGAACACTCCCTAGTGGTGGAGGTTTTGAAGAGACACGGATTTTGCCTCATTATTTGCATATTCTCTTCTTAAAGTCAATCCTTTAATCCCAAACAAGTTCATAACCTATGTCTGACTGGTTTTGTGTAAATAGAATAAAAAGCCACAGTTCTGAAATTTGCCTTGGGAGCACTGACTCGTGTTACAGCTTTGGATTTGTTCATTTCACTACCTATTTCGTGACTATTTCACCTTCACAGAGCTCTGGGATGGGAGGCATGGGATGTGGAAGACTGAGAGTGCTCCCTGTCCTTTGTCCTTCATTCTCTAGAGGAGCTCACACAGAGACATAGTGAAGCTCCTGTGCCCATCGGGCTGGAAGTGCTGCACAGTAATTATGGTAATTACCATAATGACACAATAACCACATGCCATCCTTTGTTACTGTGTGCCAGACTCCATGCCAGGTTCATACCTATGCTATAGCACTTAGTTTCTATCATAGTTCCTGGGAAATGTTAGCATTGTGCCCATTCTACTGAGGAATGAACACACTGAGACTCAAAGAGGCTTGCCCAAGGACACACACCTCAGAACTGGGGAGAACTTGATTTGAACCAGATCTCTCTGACTTCACCACCCACATTCATAACCTCTGCTGTAAACCAGTGTGGCCCAAATTGTAATAGCAATTGCCTGCAGTCTAAGTCTAATTTTGTGAGACTGGGTAATTTGTAATAAAAAGAAATGTATTTCTTACAGTTCTAGCAGCTGGGAAGTACACACCTCAGGGCTGTGTCAGGTGGGGCCTTCTTGCATCAGAGTTCCAGGGCAATAACAATGACAAAGCCATTCTTGAGGTAACCCAACCAATCTATCAATCCATACTGGGCTAGAGTACAAAGCTCTACTGATCCAATTGCCTACCAAAGGTCCCAACTCCAAATACCATTAACTTAGGACCTTGGGGATTCAGTTTCCCATCCATGAAGTTTGGGAGACAAATTCAAGCCATAGCACCTGCCATCTTGATACTAGCTCTGTAGATCTGGGGTGGGACAGAGACAAATCCAGATGCTGCTGCTGGGGGTTGTAGCTCGGGGTAGAATGCTTGCCTTGCATGTGCGAGGACCTGGGTTCCATCCCCAGCACTGCAAAAAAAAAAGAAAAATTTTAAAAAGCTCAGTTTTCGGGTGCTGCTGATGTGTCTGGTTTGAGGGCCAGCTGTTCTGCCATCAGATAAGAAGTTCTGCCTTAAATTACTTCCTTGCAGAGCCACAGAGATGGAAGCTACCAGGTGTGTGAGGAGAGGTGGGGGGCTTTGGAAAGGTGTCCTGGGGCAGAGGTGGGCTTCCCAGGTTAGCCTCAGTGCTCATCATGCCAGCTCTTACCCATTTCCCTGATTTTCTCCTGGCTCTGTCTCTGCATGCTGAAAACATACTCAGATTTCTCCCATTAAGATGGCCTCCAGCCCTTACCCCTCTTCTCCCCACCTGGTCACTCCTCAGTGCCCACTCGAGATGTTCTGTTCTCTCCCCTCAGACCTCTGTGGTCACCCAGTGCTCTGACCTCCCCAAGGCTGACCTTGGAGCACCTCTTTGTAAGGATCCCATCTTAGGCCTAGGAGAGTGACAGACTGGCCTCTCCAGTCCATGTGCATACTGCTGTGTTCTCAAGTTCCTCTCTGGGCCTTATTTTATATTTATTGTGTGTTTTCATTGGTTTTGTTTTTATATTTTACACATATTAATTCAACATTTGAATGGTATTCAGTGTGATATTTGATCAGCATCATTGTGTGCTGATCAAATCCAACCACCCTGTCCTGCACCCCCTCCCATTCCCAGTTTTTGATTATCACTATTCTCCTTTTGGGTCCTTATTTTTAAAATCATTTTCTGTCTCTTTACTTGCTCAACTATCCTCTCTTGAGGTCCACTGAGGATAAAAATTCACATGCTTCTCTTTATAAGATGAATTCTATGACCTGTCCACTCTAGTGATAATGTATCCATTTGGTCTTTGAGCTTATTTTGTCTTTGTAATTAAAAGTTCTCTTTTCATTAGCTGTGTAAAGATTTGTGTTCTTTATATCTATGCAGAAAAAATGAACAATTGTGTTCTCAATATCGACCCAAAGGGTTTTATAAATAATGCACATACAATTTGTGAGTTGTGTTTTCATTAACCGCAGGCCCCTTGTTTCTTTCTGGATATCCATTACATTCTAAGCATGCAAAGTTGCCAGATAACTTAGGCTCAGCCACTAAACAGAAAAACCGTATGCACATTTTTAGATTTTTAAGATTTCATATCCTTTGAATATTTCAGGATTTTAAGTAAATGCTACTCTTTTATACATCCTGAAACTTGTACCTAATTTTACCCATATTTAACCAAGTTTTTAAAATATATACATGTTGTAATTGCACATGTGTTACACACTCAAAAAAACAAAGCACTCTAGCCATGCACAAATAGAAAAGCAGTTGATCTCAATACTTAAGCTATATATTGAATTCAAAAGTAGTTTATGAAGGCTACAATAACCTTTGAAAATTTTAGTACTGCATTTTCTTAGGATTGTGTTGTTGTTGAATTAACCTGATATTTCAGAATGAGCAGTGTTAGGATGGTCACAGAGTTCAAGTGCATTCATTTATTTTACATCTAGCTCATAACTTGCTATTAGTAGTTACCATTATGAAAACCAAAGACAAGTGGGATTTTGATACCCATGATTTGTTTGCAAATATTGCTTCAGATCCCTAACCCAGTTAACTGCTTTATGGGTTTGAGCCAGGTTATGAAAGAAGGATTGAGAGGTTGAGCATGGTGGCTTATTCTTATAATCCCAGCTACTCTGGAGGTGGAGGTAGGAAGATCTCCATCTGAGGCCAGCCCACGTGAAGCTAGCCTGAGACCCATTCTGAAAAAAATAAGCTGAAAGCAAAAAGACCTGGAGGCTTGCAGGTGGTAGAACACTTGCTGGGCAACTGCAAGACTCTGACTCATTCCCCAGTACTGCAAAAAATAAAAACAAAACAAAACAAAAAAAAACGGAAGGAAAAAGAAAGGACTGAGGGGCTTGGGGTGTAGCTTAGAGGTAGAGCCCATGCCTAGCCATACACATGGCCTGGGGTTCCATCCTTAGCACTGAAAAGAATAAATAAATAGGTAAATAGATAAAAATAAAAGTTAAAGACTTGGATATGCCAGTAAGAAGTAGATCACTCCCTAAGTTACACTTCTAGTCTTAATTTCCACCAGATGTTCATTTTAGCCAAACAAACAACATAGTCATTGGCCTTATGATTTCATACATTTTTTATTAAAAGTGTCGAGTATTTAAAATCTTTTGACTAGATAAGAAGTATGTGGTGCCAGGAGGAGAGTGACTAACCCTGTGCAATGCATGTCACGACACAGGAGACCCCCATTTCAGATGAAATTTATCTCTTCTCTCCCAGGCTTCCAGGAGCCTTCAAACAGCTAACCATTCTTTTTTCCTTTCTTTTTCCAACAGTACTGGAGTTTGAATTTAGGACTTTGTGCTTGTTAGGCAGGTATTCTCCCACTGAGTCATGTCTCCAGCCCTTTTTGCTCTGGTTATTTTGGAGTTTAGGGTCTTGCTTTTTGCCCAGGCCAGCCTGGACTAAGATCCTCCTATTTTAAGCTTCCCCCCCATCACTGGGATGACCAACATTCACCACGCCCAACTCCTTTCCATTGAGATGGGGTCTTGTGAACCATTTGCTGGCCTGGCCTTGAACCATGATCCTCCTAATCTCAGTCTCCTAAATAGGTAGGATTACAGGTGTGAGCCACTGTGAGTGGTTTAGCTAACAGTTCTTAAGGATGCTTCAGTGAGAAGATGAATTGGAGAACAAATGGAAACAAAGTAACATGAAGGTGAATAACAGTAAGCAAGCTTTGTGCTGTGCCCACCCCACCCTAGCTCTCCCAGACTCCCAAGAAGTACTTGTGTTCCCTGCTCTCAGTGGAGGAAGTAAATTTCATTTGGAAAGTGAAGGTGTTTGACCCTGAAGACTGCTTAGGGCAATGGCTAGAAAAAGAAGGGGCAGCACTGGTCTTAAGTAACTGCTGTGTGACCTTGTGACACTCTATGTCTCATTCATTCAAATGGAGGTTGGACTGGAACTTTCCAGGGTCCCTAGAAATGTAATGTGAAGATTCAGAGCTTGAAAAACACTTGGTCTTCCTTGGTAAGGAGGCCCTGTGTCAGAAAGGTAGTGGTCAAGGTAGGGGTGCGAGAAGTTAGAAATGACTGCGTGTGGAGATTTTTAAGTGTCTTCTCAATGTCCCTGCTTATTTCTGTTTAAATGTGCAGACTGTTTCTTCCTTCTCTGTTGACTCATCATTATTCTTTGTCTTCAATCTTTTATTTTGGAAATTTTCTTCCATCTCTCAGATCTTTAAGCCCTTCTAGTTTTTTTCTTTTTTTAAATACTTAAATGTTCTTTAGCCTGATTTATTCTTATTTTTAGGGCTTTGTGTTTTTGTTTTTCTTCTGATGTGAAACCCCAAAGTGGGACATACTAACAAATTCCCTCGGGTCTGAGATAGCAGAACTTTCCTCTTCTGGACACCACAGGGAGACTTGGGGGCTCAACTGTTTTTGCCCATTAAATTGATCGGCTCAGTGCCAGGCATTCATTCGCCACTGTTAGCAGTTATTTCCTGAGCACTTACAGTGTGCCAGGGGTTGGCATAAGTGTTAGGGAAAGAGCATTGAAAACCAAAATCCCTACCCTCATTGAGCACATGTCCTAGTGGAATGGTGTTCACCCACCCCAGTGATGCTCTTGACCTTCAACCCTATATAGGCTGTCAAGTGCTTCCTTAAGTGATGGGACTTAATTTACCTGCCATGGTCTCTCTTAGTTGCTTTGGGTATGTGTTTTGGGGTGAGGGAGGTGCTAAGAAAATTTATGTTCTACTCGCTTAGTAAATGACAAGTATATGATGTTGTGATGTACTTTTTTTTTTGGTGGTACTGGGGCTTGAACTTAGGGCCTCATGCTTGCTAGGCAGGTGCTTTACCACTTGAGCCACTCCACCAGCCCTAAATGACAAGTATATGAGCCAGTAATATTAACTACAGTCACCTTGCTGTCTGTTAGTTTCTGAAAACTGATTCACCTCATCACTACATGTTTCTACCATCTCCAACATCCCCCTACTTCCCCCAGCCCAGTAACCACCCTTTTCTTTCTGTTTCCATGAGCTTGACTTTTGTATCAAAACACCACGTTGCACACCTTGAGTATTTTATTTGTCAATTATACCTCAGAGATGCTGGTTGGAAAATCTGCCTAAGTAGGTGCTTGTTACATTTCGTATCTACCTAGTTGCCTGTTCTACCTTCTGAGATTTCCTTATAACTTACACTAATTGTGTTCTTAGGCTTTTTCTTAATCTGCTCAGTTTAGGTGGCAACAAATCAACTCCCTCTCTCTGCAATATATTTTTAATCTGTGTTCTCTCCACATCCCATAAAATGTTGATTCATGACTAAGGCAAAAGTTGATGTTGATCTCATTTAGCTAGGATGTGACAGATATAAATCACTGAATTAATGTCTTCCTTACTTTTAGTCTTTTTCTCAAAACATTATTATACTTACCAAAACTAAAACTAAAAGTAATCTTGTCTGAAGACTGAAGTGATTTTAGAACTGCTTTAGTAACTTAGACTGCTGTGCAGTGTAGACAATGTATCTTACAGCTGAAACTTTGGAGTCTGTCATAGTTCTTCCTGCATTTTTTAAAAAGATCATTCTTCCAGTCAGCTCTAGCAGCAGAAGAAGCCTGTTTGATACAAGCTATCATGTCCACTGCCTTCTTCCCATGTACTGCTTTTCATTTGAATTTTGCACAAGTTGAAAGAGCCTGCTTGGTTCATAGGGCTAGCGACATTTCAACATTTGTCCTTCACCAGATAATTATTTCATTAAAAGTAAATTACAATTTAGTCAAGTGCTCCAGATGAATGTGATAAGCAGCTGGTAAATGGATGCTCTAAGAGCTGAGGAAACAAATTTCCTTGGTGGTTTAGTGGTTTTAGTGGCTGAGCTAATTTTTGTACATGCATGGAGCATCTCTCCGGCTAACGTGAGAGCTGCTGCTGATGTCTCCAATGAATGAACTCAGACTTTGAAACAAAGTAAAAGATTTACAGGTGAGTTAGGGCAGAGGAAGCCACACGTGTGTGGTAGGAGGTTATGTGGCAGATGACCATTGTGAAAGGCAATTTTGTTCGGTTTTAAACTGAGGTCCAGGAATGGGCTTTGGAAGGTTGGAATAGCTCCCAAAAACAATATGAAAATGTTCCTTTTTCTGAAAGCTCATTTAATGAGCAGTGGATTATTGGTTTCATCACTTTTCTTAAAGGGGCTGTGACTCATGAGCAGCTGAAGTCACATTCTTCTGATTAT
The DNA here is from genome assembly GCF_047511655.1 of Castor canadensis. Classification (NCBI taxonomy): domain Eukaryota; kingdom Metazoa; phylum Chordata; class Mammalia; order Rodentia; family Castoridae; genus Castor; species Castor canadensis. The sequence continues at coordinate 53,268,070 of NC_133400.1, forward strand.
CTGTATAGAAGCGAGGGGCTCACACAGCTGCACCTCCCCCTCATAGCTGTTTTGGTTGGGGGCATCTACTTACTGAGTCAAGGTCCGGACCCCACAGGGCCAGATCACTTTGTCCATAAGAACTAAGCATAGAAATGATTTAACTGGTGCTGTTGTGTAGGGTGGCTCCCAGCCACAGGTAGCTGTTAAGTGTTTAAAAGTACAGCAATTGTAGCCAGAGTATAGAGGCACACATCGGTATTATATCTCTAATTTGTCCATAACAGATGCACTGGCTGCCTTATTGTGCCTTTCTAGTTTTGTGTTTGGGCTTAAGGTCATGGAGTTCGGTGAAAAATTAGTTGAAATTGTCTTTTGTTTGCTTTCACTTTTAACTTTTTACGACTTTGTGGATATAAACTAGTGATGTCCTTGGGAAATCAGGATGTGATGTGTTTAATTAAGACACTTTCCTGTGATGATGGCTAGGATAAGATCTTGTATTTACCAAGTGAGCCATGTGAAACACTCATCATTAGTTCTTTCATTTATTATTTTTGAATACTTACAGTGGTCACTCAAAATACCATGTATTGGACTGGGCATGGATGTCACTTAAGTGGTAGAGCACTCACTAGCATGCTTGAGGCCCTGAGTTCTACCCCTAGCACTGCAAAAAAATATATCTACAACTCATGAGCCTCTGACAGTTTCACTGTGTACAGACTCAGGACTCCTGATGGGAAGAAGAGACTTTGCCCACATGAACCCATGCAAGTCACTTAATCTCTCCAGAGTTTGCACATCTAGAAAATGACTTGTTGGCCTATACCAGCTCTAAGCTTCTTGGCTTTTACTTATAACCTTTATTATTAAAAATGAACCTACCACAGAGGAGGATAGGACGTATTGTGCAGTATAGGTCCAGAAGGGACTAGGCTGGGACCAGTAGCCAGGTGTCCCAGGTTGTGGTCTCCACCCTTGTCCCTGGGCTTGCAACCTGGGGTTGCTGAGATATCCTTTGGAGGCCTGGCGAACATGGAATCTGATTTCTAGGCATCCTACTATTTGTGCGGTTCATCTGTGAGAGTGAATTGGAAACCTTTTGTGTCTTTATGTGTGTGCTCATGCCAGTAATCACTCCCTTTGCAACCTGGGCTGAGACCTTAGTGGCCACCCAGGGGTTTCTTTGTGCTATTGGCCTTCCTGTCTGTCTTTTTTTCTAAATAGTACTTGGGAAGGACCCTAGGGTGTCACACATGCTAAGCAAGTGCCGTACCTCAACTGTGCCCGCAACCCCCCTTTCAGCCTTTCCATGTTCTACTCAGTCTAGAATGCCCCTCCCAACCAACCCACTCAGTTTTTCCTCTGGTTACCTACTGCCTTGCTGGGAAATTCTTCCTGGGCTGAACCCCCACCCTCTTCCAGCTCTGACAGTGCTTTGCTGGGTTTTAACTGGCAACATGGGCAAAGTACCCGTGCCCTTGTATGTAGAATAGTGTGTAGGATAACAGGACGGGTAAGATGGTGCTCCATTGTACTTTTTCCACTGAAATGAGATTCTTTAAAGCATGTTTTTCAGAAGTGTAAGATTTACCTGTTTCTTTATGCAGTAACCTTTTGTTAAATACATAACTACAAAAGCAGGAATAACTCCTACGTCCCTCTCTTTAACCCTTGCATGGAGAGGAGATGAATAAATGGGTTTAAATGGATTAGTGACTGAGTATCAAAAACACTTCAGCTCAGCTGTTGAGCTGAATGGGCTTTTTAAAATAACCAACCCAGTTGACTATCCCAGATGCCACCTGGCCTTATTTGGTGTGTCAGAAGGGTGGTGAATATTTAGGGACAATATAAGGAGAGTCCTCCTGTTGTTTTTCCTCCTCTTTCCTATTTCTCTCTTCCCCTCCTCCTTCCTCTTCCTCTCCTCTCCTTTCCCTTTCTTTTCTTCTCCTTCTTTCTTTCTCTTTTCTTCTCCTCTTTCCTTTTCCTCCCTTCTTGTTTTTCTTCTATTTTCTCACATTCTCTTTTCTTTTGTTCCCTCTCTTCTTCCATCTGCAAGTAATAAGTCAAGACATAACAGCGTAACAATGGACATCTGTAAGTTCTACTGGATTTAATGGGTGCCGTGATAATTTTTAAAACACAGATAAGTCTAATCTCCCTTTACACAGTTCTGGTAACTTTTATAATGATGTTGATACTAAAACTGATCTTTTAAAGTTCTTCTATTCTGAAACATGAAATTTGATTTTTAAGAATCATTATACTTTTGTAGAAATAGACTTGTTATTTCTTCTGAGAGTGATTTGGTAATCTTATCTCTGTTATCTTTATTTATATATGTTTATATACATGTATGTGCATATGTGGCTGAATAATAACCCTGAAATATTTACATACTTTTTAAAATGTAGTTTGCCACTGGTAAAATGGAGAAAATGCAAACATAATATTCAAGTTTAATTTTAGTAGAGCAAATTAAAAATCAAGCCTCACCTCCTTTGGTGTTTGTTAACTCAAACTTAAAATTAGAAACATGGTAATTATTTGGCAGTTCGAACTTTGTAAGGGAAAACATATCATATTGTATGTGTGTGTGTGTATGTGTGTGTGTGTGTATGTGCTGGTCTTTAAAAATAGATATATCAGGCTGGCAGAGTGGCTCAAGTGGTAGAATACCTGCCTTGCAAGCATGAGGGCCCTGAGTTCAAACCCCAGTACCACCAAAAAAAAAAAAAAAAAGGATATTACCACGGAAAGACATTGTCCATATTCCTGACTGATTTCCATGAAGACAAAATGGTGGGGTTTGGAAACGGTGGCCAAGAGTTAGTTTACAACTCTTCCAGGGAGTGCTCAATACTAGCTTTGACTGCATTCAGTTCATCTTTGGTCAGAGCTCTTTTGTTTTAAAAGCTAACTGCTGAAGAGTAAACACTCTTGACCCTCACCATAAATATTTGTCAGACATCTGGTTAGCTTTAGTTTTAACTGAATAAAATCATTTTGGCAGAAGAGTCATTAAAATTTGACAGCCCAACAAATTACACAAAACCCTGAAATTCACATCCCTCATTTTTTCTCACACAGGCACCAACTGTAACTCTGGCTTCATATGGAAACATTTCTACTGAGGTGCTGAAAATCTCCTCAAACATGTGCCCTTAAGCAAATGAAGTATATAATAGAATATAAACATGGGTGACCGAAAAAATTAACTGAAGTGTGTGTGCATAGTGTTTTCTATGCATAGTGTCTTTCTTGGTCCTCAGAGAAATTTAAAGGCTGTCACTCATTTTAAGAATTTTTAGTTTAAATTCTATCACCTCAGGGTATGACCATTGTCTGTCCTCTGTTGAATTGTCCATCCATGGTAGGTAACACAGCAAAACTGCCACTTCCAGCATAAAATGCCCTCCTGCATGCTTCTGGAGCATTAGAGCCTATGGTGATCTTTTTGTGTCTGCATTAAAATATCTGTTGGATGAAAGAGCCATTTGTGGGCTGAGCATGTAGTTCCATGGTGGAGGCTTGCATAGCATGCCTAAGGCCCCAGGATGGGAAAGGGGGACCTCCTTTGTAGCCTGGAAGGAATGGAGCAGCAGAGGGCTTGGGGCAGAGCCTAGTGTTTATAAAAAGGCCCAGTAGTTCTCTGGAGTCTGCCTGGGCCATTGTATCTGGATGTCACACATGAGTAACCTGAAGGCATTTGGGCTTTGCTACAGAGGAGTCTGGCATTGTGAGTGTGTGTGAGAAGCAGAGCTGAGGAGGGCTTGGGTCTGACCCTGCTTTGACTTTTGTTTTGTGCAGTTACTAATCCAGAAAAATCCTGCCTGAGGCCCTGGAGGCTGCATCTTTTCAGCCAGGTTTTGTTTTGTCAGGGAGCTGAAAACAGCCTGTTGTAGTCAGAAAAGACCATGTTTCCTTTCTACAGCTTTATGACAAAGTAAAACTTGAGTGTGACCAACTATGTAATAAACCCCTTTCCCCAAGCATTGTGAGTTGAGGTCTTGATTTCTAATCTGAACCATGTGCAGCTGTTGGTGTTTGGCTCCTTGTAGAGTTTTGAGGAAAATCAATGTCTTAAACATTCTCCCAGCCTGAAGAGGCCAGGATTAGCCAGCCTCCCATGGGGACATTCCTCGCCACCTTGTCTGAGCAGCCTGATGTCCCTACACACGTCTTGCAGAAGTGCATCTGTGACCATCTTATCACTGATTAGAGGTCAGCAGGACATCTTTGTGTGGCCCATGATAATGATGCTGGGATTTTAGGACTTGCAAACCTCTTAATGTCTTGGCCAGATTGTAGAATATTCTAGCAGGCACCAGTGTCTAAAACAAATATCCCTATTTTCTAGCAAATTGGGCCTGCTTTGGCTAGCTTTGTTCTTTCCCTTGTTGTGTAGACTCATACACAGAACTGAATTTGAGAAGAATCTAATCCCTATTGAAAATATAGAGCCCACCAGCAATAGGTAGGCAGTATGCTTTGCAGGGAGGGTATCCAGAAATCTCTTGATCACGGTCACCTAGTAGGATTCCCTTCAAGGAATCTCCAAAAATAGTTTACCATCTCCTTCTTTATGGCCATTTTCTAATTTAGAGGGCAGAATTTTTTAATACGAACTTGATTATTCACTAGTTGGCTTAGGTTTAAATAGTCAGACTCATGGAGAATACCATGGATGCTCACATATATACACCTGTTGAGGACCTTAGCACATGAGAGAATATTCTAGAACCAGCCAATGACTGCCTCTGTGTGGACCTCACCCCAGGAAGGAAAATAGCATTGTTTGAGTATACTCTGTATTCTGTTATTTTAGGATTAGGCAAAAGAATTGAGTAACATTTTAGTTCAAATTTAAAGCAAAACTTGTGCTATTTTTTTTTTTTTCGGTACTAGGGTTTGAACTCAGGGACTTCACCTGAGCCACTCCCTCCACCAGTCTTATTTTGGTGATAGCCACGGACTATTTCCCCTGGCTGGCTTTGAACCACTATCCTCCTGATCCCTGCCTCCTGAGTAGCTAGGATTATAGGCATGAGCCACCTGCGCCCGGCTAACCTGTTGCTCTGAAGTGAAATGTATGACCCGCCATGACTTGTCAGGGAGGGAAAACTCTTTCTTTACCTTCTTAAATTAAAAGACTGGGGGCTTGCAAATTTAACTGACACAAGTCAGATTAACAAGAGAAAAAAATTAGGATTTTTAAAAAATATCTTACATGTGTGGAAGTTTATAGAAAAGCAGTAAAACTTGTAGAAGAGGTTAGATTTGAAAGTTTATATGCTCTTCTTAATAAAGGAAAGAGGGTTTGGGCTTCAAGGAATGGTAAGTTACAGGGATATGACCAGGGGCTAGATGGGCAAAACTACTGACAGATAAAGAATTATCTTAGCTAATATTTGTCCATGCAGATGTATCTCAGGCCACCTATATCTCTGATCATGAGTTGTTCCCTTCCCTTTACTGGAGAGGGCGACACTTTCGCAATGAGAAGTTGATATTCTGTTTTTAGACAGAAAAGTGAAGTTCAGGTGCTCTTCCTGTATCTGAATCTCAGTTGATTTCAGCTCAAAATAACCCTTTTGCCAAAATGACATATCTTGAGTATATATTAGTCAGCTGTCAGTTACCATAACAAGTATAAATACCTGAAATAACCAACTAATGAGGAGAAAAAGTATATGGTTCTGGTTTCAGAAGTTTCAGTACATGGTCCTTTGGCTGCATTGCTTTTGAGCCTGTGGAAAGACACCACATCGTGGTGGAGAAAGAGGAAGAGACTAGAGTCCCACAGTCACCTCTGAGAGCAGCATCCTCCCTGTACCCACCCTCCCAAAAACCCAAAGATCTCCCACTAGATCACACCTTAAAGGTCCTACCACCTTCCAGTAGCACCACTCTGGGGAACAAGTCTTTAACACATGGGGTCTTGGGGACATTTAAGGTTGACACTATAGCAGGGTGGCATACTCAGGATCCTTTATCGCTTTACATAAAGAATATTAATGCAGTATAGAAAATCCTAAAGTGACATTATCAAGTTTTCAAAATGAGATTTTATTTATTTGGAATCTACATTGTATGTCAATTTATTGTATATTATATTTGATTTTGGGAAAATTAACACAGTTGATTAATCCTTAATGTTACAGAGGAGGTTTATTCATTTGTATTACAAATATAAAGATATAATTTTCTCAAGTAAGTAAAATTTTGATAAACCACCTACTTCTATGCAGAAATGACTTTGAGTTGATAAAGGTTTAAGGAGAAACAAACTTTGGGGTTCTTTGGAAGCATATTGTTTAGATGGCACGTTAGGTGGTGTCGTTAGAAGTTGTGTAGGAAGAGCGTTGATTTCAGATTCAGCTTACTGGGCTAGGATGAATGTGAGAAAGTCAGGGTGGAAGTCTGAAGTGTGGTGAACTATCAACTTTTCTGCAAATAGGATGTTTCAAATAGACTGCTGTCTTGAAATTTAGAAGGTGTTATATGCATTTGATGTTATGTCTGATCTAATGGAATGCTGTTACTCCCAAAGCTTGGTGCACAGCGAGTGCTCAATAGATGTGGAATGAAAAAATTAATGAATGGTACGGACACACACACACACACACACACACGCACGCACGCACACACACAAATGAGCTGGAAGAGTTGGCGGTACAAAACCAAAAGAAGCCAGTTTGATTTCTTCATCTGCCAAGGTCCCTGGTAAAAATTTGCTTCTGATTCATTCAGACCTTCCCTAGAAGGAAAGTAATTAAGTATTTTTGTTCTAAGAAGTTCTATTATTACACTACAGATGCCACAAGGAACAACCACCTTTTGCTTTTTACCAAAAGCAGTGGTTAAACACAGAAGTTTCTTCCAATAAAATTGAAACCAAATCCATCACTTATCCAGAGTTGTATTGCATTTGCTTTGTGAATTGGGTGTGGGGGGAAGGCTAAATAATCTACCATTGAATCTTAAGAAATTCCTGGGAGAATTAGGAAAATTAAGACATGACAGATATCTAGAAATTGCTTGATTATGCTAACACAGAGGCAATGAGATCAGTCTTTAGATGGTAAGGTGACAGGTTGGTTTTTTGTTTGTTGGCTTTCTTTGCTTGCTTTTTGTCTGTACTGTGGTTGAACTCAGGGTCTCGAGCTTGCTAGGCAGGGGCTCTTGTCATTGACCCACACTCCAGCCCTTTTTTTGCTTTAGTTATTTTTTCAGATAAGGTCTCTCATTTCTTTCCCTGGGCCAGCCTTGGACTGTGATCCTCCTACCCCTACCTCCCTAACAGCTGGCATCACAAGTGCATGCTACCATGCCTGGCTTGGTTTTTGAAATGCAGTCTTGCTGATTTTTCTGCCACAGCTGGGCTAGAACTATGATCTTCCTATCTCTGCCTCTCATGTAACTAGGATTACAGACCTGGACCTGTAATTGCTATTTAAAAATAGCAATTGATTAGTCTGTTTCTTAAATAAATGCTGTTGTAACCTTGCAAAGTTGACTAACCTGATCTCTGACTACAGGATTTTCCTGAAGCCCCTATGTGTTGGTTCTAATTTCAACACTGTTTATATTAGCATTGACCAGTAATTTGGCCTCTGCCTCACTTTTCTCACCTGTAAAATGAGACTGATAACTGTGTACAGCATGTATGGTTGTTATGAGGATCAAATGGGGTGATGCATGCAGGGCACTTAAAGTGCCACCCACCTACATGACCTTGTTAATTGAGTAACAATCTTCATTTAAGGCAAAGGAGATTTGTATGTTTGATTCTTGGCTTTAAGCTACATGCACTTTTGTAACTAACTTTTTATTGGCATTACTGAAGTTTGAACTCAGGACTTCACACTTGCTAGGCAGGTGTTCTATTACTTGAGCCACTCCTCCAGCCATTTTTGCTCTGGTTATTTTGGAGAAAGGGTCCCACTTTTTGCCAAGGCTGGCCTGGATCATGATTCTTCTATTCTAAGCTTCCCACCATAGCTGGGATGACAGGCAAGAACTACTGTTTTCCTTTGAGATGAGTCTGGCAAACTTTTTTGACCTGGCTGACCTGCAACCTCCATCCTCCCAATCTCAGCCTCCCATAACTGGGGATGACAGACATGCACCAACTATGCCCAGCTGTTGGTTGAGATGAGGTCTGGAGAGCTTTCTGCCTGGGCTGGCCTCCAGCTGCAGTCCTCCTGATCTCAGCCTTCCAAGTAGCTAGGGTTATAAGTGTGACCCACCAGCGCCTATAGCTTCTCACTCCTTTCTGTTCATAATTATTGTATTCGTGTGGATGTGTAACTTTGGTGTTAAAAGCAGATGTTTGATTTGACCCTATGACTTCCATAAAATATAGGGAAATGATTTAATAGGCTTTATTTTAAAAAACTGATTTTAAAATGTTTTATCTTGACATTGATACCAGTAGTATAAAGTTCCCACATCTGATGCCTGAGTGACAATTCTAAAGCCAGTTTCCTGAGGAGGGTGAACTCCAGACCTTGGATGTAACCTGCTTTCTGCAGGGAAAGCCTTGGTCACACTGCCTTGTAGATTCTGTGGGGGGAAAGGAAAACCTTCCTCCTGCCATGAGTTGGTGGGGATTTTGGCACTCATATGTGAGATGATCATCTGGCTTTTAGCACCCTTAGGTGGGTCCTATAAAAATAAGATGAACGAAGAGAATATTCTTTTGGTGGAAACCTCAAATTATAGATGAATATTTACATATTTATTCATCTCTGGAAAAGTCTAGATTAATTGCAGTAAACTAAAGTCATATTGCATGGGTTTGGAGGAGACCATCCTTCTTCAAGATCATTGTTTGTTTTTCAAAACTGAGTGATTATTAAAATTCCTTGATCAAGCTCTTGAAATTTTGTTGGGCCTCACACTGGCATGTGCATACAGCTATTACATCAGGACTCTAACTCCACCGCACCATTTCCAGTCACAGCAGGGGCAAGCCCAGCATAGGTCCCCATCCTTCCTTCTACGAGTCATGATCCAATGTCACCCACCATCCTGCCTGCATGATCCCAGCAGCCCTGAGGCTTTGGGGGCATCCTTCCAATCAGCCCATGCAGACAGGATGTTTGTGACTAGGAAAGCCCCTTCCTAAGGAGCTGAGTACATTCTGAAAAGTTGTTTCCTTTGCTGTTTTTTTTTAACTGCATAAAATAAATCTAGAAAATCATCCGCAAATCCAAGAGAACTCACGGTGTCCTCTTCTTACTGAGCCCAAAGCTCAGTCATTCTCTTTCTTGACTGATGTCATTTGGCAACATGTGAGAAGCTGGAGGAGGGATCAAAGGAGAGAAGAAAACTCCCAAATACTTTCCCTGAGAATAAGTAGAGCAAGGGGTTTGCATCTCTGTTGCCCCTTGAGCGGCCCAATCTCTGTTTCTGTCTGTGCTCTGAGTCCTGTGCTCTCTGATGGCCTCACCACCTGGCAGGAACACACATGCCACCCCATATCAAAGCAGATTCTCTTTTTGTAAGATAGAGGGCTGAGAATTGATTTTTTTTCTGACATAGCTGAGGTGAATCCTGCCAACATCTGGGCTGCCCCATAAGGCAGATTATTTCTAGAGAAAGATGAGTCATCATATTCTTGACAGGTTTCACACCATTCCATACCCCACCCCTCTTACTAGGCCATTTGTTATCTCTTGTAGCTTAATATCTATGGGATGAGAGATTCACCCGTTCTGCTGGCATAACCCCTTTCTCTTACAATAGCCATATGTAACCTTGACTGTCTTGGTTGTCCCAAGTGGAGGGCTCCCAGAGAGCCAGCTGGCTCCAGTCACCTAGAACAGATTCACCAAGTTCCAACTAGTTGAGAGCAAAACTTCTCTAAAGAGTCACTTTGCTTCTGATATGCCTCTTCATTATCTACCAGGTATAATGGAAGTGAGTGCTGCCTACCTTTAACCACTTCTAACAGTAATCACCCCATCTTCCATTATCTGTTGAGTTCAGACCTCTCTGCCTGTAACATTGTGTTCATTTGCATCCTATTCCACTCCAAAATATTCCACAATGTTATAAAATGTCCAGTATATTTTTACCTTAAACAAAGGGAGAGGCATTGGAACCATCCTAGTTCATAGGGACATGCCTGCCAGAACTGAAATGAGACGCTTCCAGCACCATGAACTGGCTTGGTGATGAGTGACCACTTGGCACATTCTAGCAGATCTCTCCCTTCAGTCTTGAGATGAGAAGAGCCGTGGCCACCCGGTATGAGTCAGCACATTTGAGATGGCTCGAGCCTCTACAGAGTGGGCCTGTTAAGTGCTTTTAGACCTTCATAGAAGGTAAAGGACAGGGTCCTGACGATAGCAGATGAGCTGCCTCTCACCAAGGAAAAGTGGACAGGAATTCAGCCACAGGGAGGTAGTGAGACATGAGTAGAGAGTGGGATTGGGGGCCTCACACTCACCACTGAGAATGCTTGACTGAAGAAGCTTAAAGGAACCTTCCTTTTAGGCACTTCATGTGACATCATGTTCCTGATTATTATCCAAAAAGGCAAAAAGAAATCAGATTGTTCATCTGCAAAGAGCAGAATGAGGTGGAGAGCTGGAAATGTGGTCACATGAGTGACATGTGACCTAAAATGAGGAGGCAAAGTAACACAGAGCAGGTGCAAGGTAGGAGGCAGAATCTGGGCTCAGGTTGGCTTCCAAATCCAGAGTGGTCCATGCACCCACTGCCCAGGGCTTTTTTTGGTCTTTCTTGAGAGTTCAGAAGAATCATCCAGCTGAATTAGAATCCAAAAGCCACGAAGGAAAAGATGGATTAAAATCAGCCTTTTTAAAAAAAAAAGCCACTTTTGCACTGGGGGAAAAAAACCACGAAAACTATTTGTGACTCATTTTACAGATAAGTGGCTAATATACTAATATAGAAACTTCTAGAAATCATTAAAAAGGGGCAAAGGATATGAACAAACAGCTCATAAAAGACAACAGGAATTCAAATGTGCTAAAACATGAAAGCATACTCAACCTCACTTATAGTAAGAAAAAAGAAAGTGCAATGGTTAGGAACCCTCAAAATAGAAAAATCTAGCAGTTGACCAGACACTGGGAACTATGGGGAAACCAGCACCAGTGCTGGTGCCAATAGGAATGTAAAAAAAAAAATGGTACAATGCCAGTGGAAGAGCAGTTTGGCAGTTTCTGCCACAGTTCTTTCAGATACACTTACATTCAAGCCTATACCCTGTAAAAAAAAAAAAAAACAGGCACCTTGATGCCCACCAATAAGGGAATCACTAAGTAAGTTATGGCACCTGTGCACAATGAAATACTATGCAGCCATAAAAAATGAAGAAGCTGCTTTTGTGCCTATTCAGGAAGATTTCAAGTACATCATTGAGTGCACTTTGCATACCACTACTTGTGCATAAAAGAGGAAATCAGTATTTATTTGTGTTTCTTGCATAAAGAAACTATGTAAGGTCAAATGAGAAACTAATAACCAGCAAGCAGGAAGTGAGAGAGGACTGGAATATTTCATTGTGAACCTTCTGTTACTCCTTAACTTTATTCGCATCACATGAATCAAGAAATTACAAACATAAATTAGATTTAAAAAAACTATGCCGTGAGCTCATTACACAGAACCACCTCTGCAGATCAGGACCTGGCTTTATGTGTGACATTTATTAGTGGTCTAACTTTATATGAAATTGAATAAAACTCCAAAAATAACAGTTAGATCATTTGAAAACATATATGCCTTAGGTACCCGTGAAGAGCTCTCCTCAATATACGTTTTGTTCCGAATGTGATCCTGCCAGCCCTCAGTGGGTCCTTCGATTAAGTCAGATATTGTGACTGCTTTAAGAAAGAAGGCTCCCCCTGCTCATTCCTGTGTCATTTCATCACCTCCCTCCTGATCCAGCCAGCTGCTCTATTAAATATGAACACCAAGTATGCTGGAAGTCCACTGGTGAAGAAATTAGATGAACTGTCTGGCCATAAATTATATCATGGTTCTTGGGAGAGTTTTGTAGTCTAGAGCCAGAGCTGTTTCACATGTCAGGCTTTATAAGCATCTGCCTGCTCAATGCTTTTCCATTTTGGTTTAAATATTCTACTTACTTCACACCGTGCCCCACAGAGCTCGTACTTGGAAATAGATTTAGTCTTTTAGGAAACAAAATTACTAACTTCTCCTCCTAGCTACCTACCTACCTACCCCTTTTCTCTTCTTCATAAAGGTTAGAAATGTTTCCTGCATTTTCATGGTGTGTGTTAGACAAGGGGAAGAGAGGAGGGCAAGTTTTGTGGGCTCTTTCCTCTGGGTGAATACTGTCATTTCCACAACCGTGTGTAGCTCGTGCTCCCTTTTATTTATTTACCTCCAAAGCTGTGCACTCCAAGGAAGAAAGGAGAGCGCAGAGCTTCCAAATGTCCTAATGGTAAGAAGCCCTGCAAATCTTCACAGATTTGAAATCATCATACATCTCTCTTCATCCGATTCATTTTCTCCCTTCATTCTTTTAAAATTACATTTAATCTTCTTCTAGAGTTGACCGTGTGCATTTTCATCATTTGTATTAACCGTTATGTAGCAAAGCCACTTGAAGCCCACAGTTTCCAAATGCACAGTTTGGAAACTCATACCTGGAAACATTCATATTTTCTTTCTTCCCAAAATCAGCCTGGTGGTGAGCACATCATATCTGCCCAGCCCTTTTGGAAGAGTGTAGTCCCTCTGGGCCTTGTGCTGGGAAGCTGGGCGGCACCACAGCAGGGCAGGTGAAACACAGCAGGCCAAGTAGGCGTTGGCAGGCATGCCATGTGCAGGGGACATTTATGAAGCATCCAAAATGGTTCTGCTCAAAATAACCCAACACTTTTGGCATGGACAGTGTCTCCATCATATGTGCTTAGAATTGCTAATCGATCCAATAATTTGTGAAAGAGAAACAACGGATTAAATATAACCTAATAACCCCCAGGACCCCAGGTTTTGAAAGAACACGGCCAAATCTATCACAGAAACACCAAACACTGTTCCCCAATCTGGCTAAATTGAGTTTATAGTAATTACAATAAACAATGAAATGGTAAAAAGATAAAGAATGGATAATGGTCAGGTGGGCACATGTATGGAGGTAAATTGGAAAGCTGTTGGTGTCCGTGTGTGCCCAGGAAGAAGCATGGCAAGGGAGAGAAGAAAGTAGAGGGAAAGAAAGAGGCAATAGTGCAGAGCTGCAGGTGGTGCAGGCCGCCTGCCACAGTCTACAGCAGTGTCATCCGTCCTTAGAGGGGATAACTAGCCTCCAAATGACCTGGCTAGAATTTCTACAGCTGAGAATTGAACTCACATCTATCTTAAGAGTTCAGGCTCTTAACCTCTGGACTGTTCTTTGCATTAAGTCTCACCTATAACAAGTCATCAGTTGGCTGTATCAACATCAGAACTGAGTATCACTGGTTCAGTCCTGAACTGGGCCTCTTGCAAGAACCGGGTCGTATAATTTCAGATTGTGCTATAAACTTAAAATTCTCTCACAATTGGGACCATCGACCCACTGAGGCCAATTGAAAAGTAAAACGATGTGTACAGCTCAGCTCAAGCTCTTTTCCACTTTCACACCAGTGCTTCAGAATGCAATAGTGCACTCAGCAGTGGCTTGAAGCATCCTCATCACACCTAACCAACAACGCATTCTCATCTTATAACTATTAGCTCTAGCTTTGAGGTTTGGTAAATCTGATGTGTGTGTTGGTTTTAGATTAAAACATGGCCTGTGATATTTTGGAAAGTGAAGTGAAGAAATGGAACTCCAGGAGGGGTTTTGTTTTTCTGCCTTTGCTCAAGGAACTTATTGACGCTGGTATTGTTAGCTGTTTTCCTTGGATGACAAACTTGTATGATTGTCATAACATGTTTCTGAGATGCAGAGGATTAAAACCACAAGGAAACACAAACCTTTCAAGTTAGCACATGAGTGATGTGTATTAATGACTATGAGAAGTGAAGCCAGGAAAAACGATTTTAAAGAAAGAACCACAAATACGTCAGGAGTGTCTGTGTGAGTGGCCACATTAGAGCTGAGCTCTACAAGTGAATTGCTTACTGTCTGCATGTTGGAAATAAAGTGTAACTTCAGAGTCAGTTGCACCAGCTGTGATGGGGTGAGAGTGTTCTAACTCAATTTCCCACAAAGGTAACCCCAGAGCATAGGGCTGTGGGAGGGGGTTCTGCAGTTGCCACAGTGGGATTTCAGTCAGGATGGTCTGTTGTCTTACCGCTTCCTTCCCCTGGTCCACCTGGATGTGCTTGGTTGTGTATTTATAATAATTCCATTTCTTAGTTTTTGCAGAGGCTTCTTTTCCCCCTCAACATTTCATGTTCTAAGACTGATAAAATTTTGATCCCTTATTCTTTAATATTTGTTTAACCTGCATCACTACAGACTTGACAAAATATATGCAAATGATGCTGATGTTGAAAAGGAAACAGTTCTTACAGTCTGTGCTTGCAGCACCTTTGCCAACCTGTGTGTCTCTAATAAGCATGGAGGTGCAACACCTGAGTTGCCCATTGAAGCACCTAGGGTCCCACCCAGATATTCTGCCGCCATGGGTCTGGGTGTGGTGGGGCACAGGCTGATTGAGGCTTCTCAGTAGAGCCTCAAGATCAGCCACAGTAAGAATCATGAAGCTGGGCATTTCTAAAGCTCCTTCTAACCCCAAATTTAATTCCACCAAAAATCCCAGAGAAATTTGTCCCTTTCTGGTTTCTAATGGGGTCATACATAACTAGTGTCCCGAATTCAGAGTAATTGTTTTCTGTGCTGGGGATCAAACCAAGGGCCTCATGCATGCTCTGCAAGCACTGTACCATCAGGTTACATTATATGCATTATATGCAACCTGATGGGGTAAAAATTCTTAAGGAATCCCATAAAACTCCCATCCAGCCCCAAACACTAAATTATGGACAACTGCTATGCAACATACAATGTATTTTATTACTTCGTTCATGTTTACCATATTTCTAACTCCACTTCTGCCATTGCAATAGCAAACATTCAGAAGAGCCAGTCAAACACAAGAAGGCTCTCCTTAGTAATCATCTCATTTAACATATAATTGACAAGTGCTTTTCACTTTTACTGTATAGTGCATTGATTGATCTGCTGGGTCTCCCCAATCTTATCTATCTGATCTTTGGGAAATTGGTTAGAGGACCACAAAAAGTTTTGAAATAAAAAAAAACTGAAAAGCAATAACAAAAATAAATAAATAGAGAGAGAAAAATCAGAGAAAAGAAGTTCTTGTGGGCTAGGGATGGAGTCAGTCGTAGAGACTTGCCTAGTATACATGAGACCATGGATTTTGAATCTAGAATCACCAAAAGGAAAAAAAAAATAGTGTCGTGAGTTAGGAGTTGTTCCAAATTTTCCAGGCTGTAAAGCATAAGGGGCTGTCTTCTGTGAGTGTGTGAAGGTCAAGGCCAGGCAGAGGAGCTGAGTGCTGGGCTGGTGTCAGGCAGGGGACCCTCACTGCATCTGAGTCTGTCTTCTGTCTACACTTCACCCCGTACCGTACATTCTCAGGCTAGTCACCACAGGGATGAAGTATTCCTGCTCTAGAAAACTTTCTTCTTTGCCAAATCAGCATGATCAAATATTTCTAAAGCTAAACAAAATGACATATTGGCTTGAGAGGATTATCCACACCCTCACATCAATTTAAAAAAAAAAAAAAGAAACCAAAAAAACCCCACTGAGATGCTGCTGGGAACCGTGGGGAGAGGCTACTTTCTAAAGATGCTCCAGGCGGCTGCAGATAGCATTGTTTTTGTTAAACTTTGGCTGGACTGGTGTGTGCATTAGCTCATGTTCCAAATCTGTCACCAGAAGAATGTGGTGAGAATCTTGTTTGGATCTTCTTTTCTTTCTCATCTGATCCTCCTTCAGCCAGAGTCCTGCAGCTCAGCAGCCACCATGGCCAAGGCTGGAAAACAGCAGTTTAGAATAAAACCAAGCAGATTTTTTACATGACATGGAGGTACTCACTCTGCCAGTCCCCAGCATGTGTTTCCAGGCCCTGTTGCCCAGCGGTAGCCATTGCTGCTGTTTTAGTACACATGGGGCCACCCTTGCCCAAATGTTCAGGGTTCTCCAAGGAAACTGGGAACCACCAAGAAATGTGGGACGACCCCAGTGGTGTTTGCAGCTCAAACTGGTTGCTTCTGCCTATTGAAGCACCCACAGGCATCCAGGGACCTTGTGCAGCTCTCAGGGACCACATAGCTCTTCCTCAGTCCCCAACCACTGAGATAGCGTCCAGCGTTAACCAACCCCCTTTCGGGGGCAGTCCTGATATTGAACTCAGGACCTAGTGCTTGACCACTGGAGCTACACATCCAGCCCTCTGCTTGAGTTTGTTTTTCAGAGTCATGCTTTTGCCCAGCAGGCCTTGGATCATGATTCACCTCTTTCCACCTGGGAGTAGCTAGGACCACAGGTGTGTGCCACCACACTTTGATCCACCATTACACGAAAAATTTTGGGGCTTCCTTGGCTCTCATTAGCCCAGGGAATTTTGTTTCCAATTTTTTTTTAACATTGTGGTAAAATACACCAGACATAACTTACCATCTTAACCATTTCAAATGTTATTAAATGCATTCCCTAATATTGTTCCACCACCCTCCCCATCCATCTCCAGAACTCTTCATCTCTCAAAATGGAAGCTCTGTAAGGTTTAACAGTAACCCCTAGTTCAGCTCCGTGCCCCCTGGAAACACTCTTTCTACCTCTGTCCCTATGACTCTGACTATGCTACGTCTCTTAGGTAAGGATATCGTGAAGTCTTTGCCTTTTCACAACTGCCTTATTACACTTATCATGATGTCATGAAGTTTCATACATGTTGTAACATATATCAGAATTTCCTTGCTCTTTAGGGCTGAATAATATTCAATTGAATGTATGTAGATTAGCATTCTGTTTGTCCATTCCATGCATGGACACTAGGGTTGCTTCTGTGATGTAGCTGTTGTGAATAATGCTGCCACAAACCTGCTGTACAGACACCTCTTCAGGACCCTGCTTTCACCCATCTTGTCACCCGCTCTGTGGTTTAGCCTTCTGGGGTTTGGTTTCCTCATCTGTGAAAGAGCAGTGACTCCAAACTTTGTGCCTTCAGGATTACACGAAGCCATATTGACTAAAACACTTTGTGAATTATCAAACACTTATGATGTCCATTTGTGGAACAAAACTTAAATGACATATTGTAATCATTTGTATGCAGTCCAATACTATCTAAGTGGAAAGTGACTGTGTTATTAATTGACACCTATCATGGCGAGAATTCTGTACATGGCACAGGGTGAGAACTTGGGTTCCATGTAGGAAAAGGTAGGATAGAGACGGTGCAGGAAGAGTTGGCCAGGCCTCCTCTGCCTGGGTGCCCAGTAGGCATTGCATTATCCCCTACCCAACTGGGGTTCCCCATTCTTAAACCACTGACTGTACCACATGGCTTACTGATAGGTTCTCCCAGGATCTCTAGTGCAGAGGGAAAGGAATTTTAGAAAGACAAGCCACAGATGGGCACATAGCCGTAGCCACCTGGCATGGAGCAGCTCACTGAAAAAGAAAGAAAAAGGAAGGGGCATGTGGCATGTCCAGTCTTCTCAGACATGACACCCGATCACATGTGCTCAGGCTGGCCTTCATCACACATGATCATACAGACATTGGTTTCCACTGCAGAAAAGGAAATCTGGGGGCTCAGCCCCTGAGCACATCCTGTAGGAACAAAGAGTCCAGAGCAAGGATTCTACCAGGCAGCAGGGCCAAGGGCAGGAAGGGTAACTGTGGTTCCCTAAGGGCTGCAGACCACACTCCAGGGCAAAGGAAAACAAAGCAGTGTGTGTGAAATGCCCTCAGGAAGAAGTCTCTACAAATGGGTCACTTCTTCCCATTTCATGACTGGTGCCCTGGCACCCTTGCGCCGGGGTGAGGAACACAGAAGGTAAGGGAGTATGATCGTTGAGTACTACCTACATTCTTTGTAGGGAAGTATGGAGCGCAGTCCTTGGGCTGGAAATGGAAGCACTCATTTACTGATTTTCCCCACTGCAATATGTATTTTCCTCTTCAAAGATGAGTTTAAAAGGTTCACCTGGTCTCATATTATTTGTTGTGGTTGTACATTTTTCATTATTCTTCCAGTGTCTTGAAACTAGTTAGTAAGAGGGATGGAAGTGGTCCTCTGGGCTACTCACCTGAGGATGGATTGGTCTTTGTATATGGTGTTGTCATTGTGGGGCTTTTTCACTGAACATGGGACTGATATCCCAACAGTATTTCTGCACTGTAGATGGATATACAGGTGTGTGCACCTCCACGCCTCCCCATCCCCACCCAGCGATCCCTATCCCAGCAAAGCCAAGCTGGTCCTGAGGGTGCCTGGATGGGTCTCAGTTCTAATTCTACCCAACTCCCAAGGACGCCATCCTGCCTGGCCTGCTCCAATCTAAGCCCCGCTTCTGTGCTCCCTGAGGCTGCTGCCCAGGCATCTGTCTTCAGTCCCCAGAACACAGGTGGCTGCTGCCAAAGTAGAGGAGCTTGGACTTGGGTTCCTGATTTAGTAGGATTGGGGTAGCAGAGGCAGAAAAAAGAGTCCTCTGTCACTGGATCAGCACCTCTCCTACCTCCCCTTCCTGTGCCCATCATCTTCCAGAGATTTTCAACATATGAAACACAGCAAGGGTCTGGGAAATCATTCAGATGTTGTGTATGTGTGTGTGTATGTGTATATGTGTGTATGTGTGTGTGTATGCTTTTTAAAATAATGTATTTTTAGAGCAGTTTTAGGTCTACATCAAAACCGAGGGTGTACAGAGATGTCCGTACACCCCTGCACACACACACAACATCCCTTGTTATCAATGTTTCCCAGTCAAGGGGTACACTTGTTCCAATCTGTGACATATCATTAGTGCCCAACGTTCACATTTTGTGTTGTACCTTCTGCGGGTTTAGACAAACGTGCAATGAGAAGTGTCCGTCATTGTAGAACCATCCAGAATGTTTTCACTGCCCTAAAAAATCCTGTACTCATACTCATCCTCCTTCTCCTCCCTGATCTTTTCACTGCCTGCATAATTTTCCACAGCTTTTTAGAACTGGGTGTAAATTAAGAATAAAAGTGGGTTTTTATTACCTCATTTAACAGCATTATCATCTTTTTTGAAAAATTATACGATGTGTTTATTGGACATTTCTTAATATGTCTATAGTGTCAAATATTTTTAAATGAGATTTGTCACATTTTCCAAAACACTATACTGCCGATTAGGGAAATTCCATAATGACTCGTTCTTTTTCCTTAGAAGATTGGAGCTATAGATAAGTCACGACAGGGAATTCCCGTGGATGATAAAGGCAGGGAAGGAAGTTGGAGTGGCAGTCACGGACACGTGGACAGATCTGAATTTTGATAACCACCCTGGTCTGTTTTAGTGAAGACAACCTGGTTTCTGAGGACCTGAATCTGATGGACAGGAAACCAAGGCCCTCATGTGTGGTCCTACCTGGACCTATGATTTTCAGGTGGACAGATGGGGGATGAGAATTGAAACCTGTTTCTACCAGTTATAGTATTTGGGGAGAACTTGAGTGCAACAGCCTGGATCTACCACATGAGCTGCAGGACAACTTTCAGGCACTTAGTGGTTGGTATCAGACTGGCTCCAGTAACAGCTAGCAGAGGACCAGGGGAGAGCTTGTGCCTTGTTTGCACTTTTTAAGTAGCGTTAAAAAATTTTAAATAAAATATCACATTAGAAAAGTTTTAGTATAAAATTATACAACCTGTCTTTATTCCTCTAACTACACAAGTATCAACACAGCTGCTATGAAGAGACACTGTAAGCATAGAGTAGCACGGAGAGTCAGGCCACAAACTTTCGGGTAATGTTTAAGCTTGGATACCAGGTCCCCAGATCTGATAACTTTGAATGTGACCTTCAACATGCAAAGTCCTGCTTCTGTTTAAAACTCGAGTTCAGTCATCAGTAAATTAGAAATTTGGAGGGTTTTTCCCCTGAAATTTGGAAACTGAGTTGAATCTTCCATATTTATTTATGTATGGCAGTACTTGGAATTGAACTCAGAGCCTCATGCTTGCTAGGCAGGTGCTCTACCACTTGAGCCCCATCCCCTAGCCCTCTACCCCTCTATCCTTAAAGAATGAAGTAGAATATAAGTCGGTAGAATGGATGTTAATTAGATTTGGTCTTAAAGGAACTTGTTAGATAAATTATTTGAATGTTGTTGAGACTAACAGTGTAATACTTGTACAGGCTTTGCTGGAACATCACCTGAGCTTCCTCCCCTCCCCCCAGCAAAGCTCACTTTTCATATTTTAACATTGGTGTCTATACTTACCATTGGCTTGGGTCACATAATAGGTCCTTCAAAGTGCTTCCCTCTTTCTGCATCCCTATGAAAGACCCCATAACTATGGACCCCTTGATGACTAAAACCCCTATTACCTGTTAGGATCTCAGCAGCAAGAAACTGAATCATACCTGGGCTATTTAAAACAGAAATGAGAACCTACATGTCTTCAGCTTTTGTGAAATGTTATGCTCTTAGGAAACTCTCTTGCCCCTTTTCTTGTCAAATATCCAAGTGGATATTTGGAGATGGATAATACATTGATAAATAGAATGTGTATGTTACACTTACACACCTAAAGACAGTAGCGCCATTTCTGCGAAACTTCTTCACTGTGCCATGAGCATACAGGCAACACCAATGGCTGGTCTAGAGTACCTGCGGGAGTCAGCATCCGTCCAGAGCCCTGGGTACCCCAGGTATGGTAAGAGCCCCACTCAGCGTGTGGTGTCAGGCAGCCAAGGCCACTGCTTCAGGTGGCATAATTCTCCTGTCTGCAGTCCTGGTGTTCCCTATGACACCTAACACAGGAACTCACAGATTTACACACATTGTTAGTTCTGATACTTCTGGGGTTTTTTAAAAACAAGGTTCTAAGAGAAGAGTAGCAGATGGGTGTCCTTCAGTTGGGAGTTAATTACTGTTTGTCAGATGTGAGAGTCTGAATAACATGTTCACACAATTGTAATGTTTGCATACAAGACTTTTATTATGGTACATTGTTACATCAATTTTTATAGAGAGCTATTACTTTTTTTATGAGGCTGCTTCACTTTTATAACTATAAATAGTGTAGTTTATAATATGGACAATTGAAAATAGCCACAGCCCTCTTATTTGAATGATAGTAAAGACTCTGAGTTTGGATCCCTGGGGATTTGGTTCTTTGACATGCATTCATTTTATTCAACAGGTATTTACTGAGGGCATGGGGTGGAGAGTTCTGGGCTTGAGTGGAGAAGAGGGAGATGAAGAAGGCAAGAATGACAGACAAGGAGATGAAGAGAGAAGCCAGAGATACAAAATCACTGGAATCTCCAGACTATCCGATAGTCTAAGAGCATAAAATGCATTACACACAGGACAGTGGAAGGCCAGTGGACGTGTGAGACATTGTGTTATACTTTTGATCTACTTGTTTCCAAGAACAGAAGTCCAGTGTGGTCAGGGAATTTATCTCACTATATCCTTAGCCCCAGAACTAGAGGATGTTCAATAAATACTTCTTGAATAAGTAGACAAAGTAATTTCCTAATTTTTAACTTCTTACATGTCTTGGAGCTAGTCATGCTGTTTTAAACAAAAGTGTCCTCACCTCAGTTTCTGATAGTATTTGTCAAACTGATTTAGAAAGTGCACTAATTTCTTTCTGCCACTAGGGGACAACATAGTGCAGTTAAGGAATCAAGGTTTTATTCTCTTTCAAGGTGAAGTTAATACTTACAGCTGGTATTCTTACATGTGGATAATGTGACTAAGTTAAGTCAGCCCTGTAGTAGAAGGTTTGGAGCTCCACCAGCATGGTTTAAACTTAACACAGGGTAAGCACGTGTCCGAGTTAAAAATAGCCTGATAATGTGTTTAAAAATAAAGTGTTATGTAAATAGGTAGCAAATGATGACTTATTTGGGGGGTTTTGGGAGCCCTGATCACTACCGACCACTCAAACGAATAGCATATGTGATCTAAAATCAGGAGTAATGTGCATGTGTGAGCAGGCACCCATCCTCCTTTTCAGAACAGAGAGATCCGATAAAGTCCATCATTGTCTGGGTAGTTGGCATGTTCTAATGTAGGGGGAATGCATGGCCTGCTTCTACGTGGATAGGTACTAAATCTGCCCCTTTAAACACTGAGTATCAGTTGCTGGCTGGATGAATAGTTGTCTTGTGCTGAAAACCTGTTGGACAGCCTAGCTTAACATGGAAATTCCATGGAGGGTAAATCCAGTAACCTTATTGTTAGAGTGAGAGTCTTTGTCTTTTCTCTCCCCCTACCCCCACTTATTTTTTTTCAGAGGAGATTGGGCACTTCAGGATGCTATGGCTGTAGACCTGTTTTTGTTTTTTCCTTTTTTCAGTTCTGGGGATTGAACTCTGAACTCAGGGCCTCACAAGTGCTCTACCACTTGAGCCACACCCTTAGTGCAAGGCGGGGTTCCTTTTAGAGCATTCTGTTTCATTAGAATCAACTCAGTAGTATTTCCATAGATGTTGCTGATGACTTGGAAAGTTGATTCATTCTTGCATTACTGCCTTCAGTGTGCAGTTCCTGAGGTGCTGAGGCTTGGCCAGCCTTGGCCAGCCTTGGCCATCACTCTGCAACTCCAGCCCAGGTGAAGGGGTCATGGTTGCCAGAGCCTGCTGGCAAGAATACCCAATAGGTAAATTGTCTCACCTCCTTTTCTTCTTGTTGGCTGGCCTCTGGTGGAAGGGTGGATTAGGAATCCATGCAAAACAGCCATGAAAAAGAAGAAAAGGAGAACATAGTGTTTCCCTTAAATAAAGGAAAATTGGCTGTTTGTGATCCACATAAGCAGAAAAATTTAGCCCCAGAACTTCTGGAGTTTCTGGGTGTTGCAGTGGACCTTGAATGACACTATGCCCTCAGATTTAGGTGCACCATTTGGCCAGCTGTGGTTATTCCCTGCTTTGCCTCATTTAGGGGAAAGCAAGCTGATTACTTCAGTATCAAGATTGTGGGAAAAGTGTATTGGGATGATATGAGAGTGGTGTAACTCCCCCACTGCTTCCCCTGAAGTATAGGGGATTGAACTCAGGCCTCACCTTGCTAGGCAAATGCTGTACCACTTGAGCCACTCCCCCTAAATCCTTTTGCTTTGGTTTGTTTTTCAGATAGGATCTCCATGCTTTGCCTTTGCCTAGGCTGGCCTCAAACCTCAATCCTCCTACTTCTGCCTCCTGATTAGCTGAGATTAGAGGTATTCCTCACTATGTCTGGCCTTCATGTAACTTTTTAAAACTCTCCTTTCCAAGGCCACTTTCTGCAAAGCCATAAGACAAGCTTTTAGCTTGAATGCCCCATATCTCTTGATCTTCCCCTTTTCCTTAAATAAATCTAGGCAGAAATGTCCAATAACCTCATTACAGATTCCCTAGGGACTATTTTAACTAGGTAAACCCTGGATTAGTAGAAACCAAAGTCCATCTAATATTTCCATCCCCGACACATGAGCCTCTAATAGGCATCCTGTTTTATAACTCTTGCTTCAAGTTCCCCAAACTCCATTCGGCAGAGAAGCAAAGACTGAGTCCTTCATGTTAACTGTTGGGTCACTGGGAAATTATTTTAAAAAATGTTATGCTTACAAAAAAAGTTAATGTGGGACACAAAGCTGCCAGGTTCATTTTTGCTTGACAGTATCACACATTCAGGCTGCAGGTTTGATTTCCCACAGGACTGTGAACTAGTGGTTGGGTGAGATTTGTGCTCTAAGATTCCTCATTTTGCTTCAGTTCAGCATCCTGAGTCTCTGTTGAAACTTGAAATGCTGGTAGAATTTAAGACCCCTTGGGACATATTGACTAGTGGGTGGGTTGCTTGCTGAATGGACAACACATGGTCAAAGCTAAATGAAGAATGTGCTCGCTTCTTTTCCTTATATAGAAGTGTAAGGGACCTGGGTCGGGGGGGAGAGTCTCTGAGCTCTAACCTTAAAAGAATAAGAATAATGAGTGTTTGTATTCAAGCATGGTTGAATACACTCAACTCAGCCTTAATAGTCAAAAATACAGAAATTGATTCGGGGCTGGCACTGGCTTATTGTCTGAAAGACTGCAGCTTGTTCCTGCACCTGACCCAGTGAAATCACTTGTAAGCATCCAAGACTTGCAATCTTTGTGCAGACAGTAGGTTGCTATTTTCAAGTCCCCACTCAGAGAGTCAGATGCATGCTAAATAAGTTCCTGGGAAGATTGGCTTTTTGTGAGTTCTCTGATGAAGTCAGGGAGGAGGCTGGGAGAAGTCAAAGAGAAAAAGTTTCCCCATAACAGCCCCAGGCCACTGCTGAAGGGATGCTTTCTTTAACCCAGTAAACTGGACCCCATTGCTGGAGTCTGGCCTGCTACATGGACACATTTCTATTATTATGTAAATGGTAGCAGTGCAGCCCTTTAAGGGTTTTTGGCAAAGAGTAACCCTTTGTCTGCCAAAAGGTAGGCTCTGGCTTTGCTTGCCAGCCCAGTTTGCACGGTAAACAGTGGGTGACCTATAAGCCAGCCAGTCAACTTGCAGATGGCCTTATTAGGCAGGCCCTGGAGGCTGTCCTCTGGGAACAGGCTGGAGGCTGGCGGTGCCTGCTGCAGTGGGCTTGTGTTTTGTGTGGACCTGGAGAGCCTGAACCCTGGAGACGTAACCTAGTACTGTTCAATTAATTCTAGATCTCCGAGATGGCCGAATATGCCCTCTCCTTAAACAGGTCTTCAGGGGGAGGTGACTTTTCAAAGGACAGAGTGGTGTTTCATTTTCCTGGGGCTCCTTCTGCTATGTGGCTTATACTGTCAAGTCTCATACCAGAACTTCACATAGGGAATAAGGACTTTGTCAGAAATGTTAATGGGTTTCCTTTTCTTTTCTTTTTTTTTTTTTTTTTTTTTTTTTTTTGTAATGCTGAGATCAAACCCAGGACTTTGAGCATGCAGGGCAAACATTCTCTGTATATAACTGTAATGATGAATGAGAGATGATTTGATTTTGAGGGATAACCACTTTTTTTTGGTATAGTTAGATATATTTTGCCTTTTTTGGTTGTGTCTTGTGTTTGGTGCTGCGGATGGAACCCAGGGACTCCTTCATATTAAGCAAGCTCTCTACCAGTGAGCCATACCCCAAGCTCCATATTTTGCCTTTTTAAAAGGAGGAAAAACCACTTTATCAGTAACTCAAATGGGTTATACAGTTATGTTTAATTATTCCTTAATTACTATAATAGATGAGCACCTACAATAGGTCAGTGACAAATATTTCACTCCAAATGAGTCTCAGTGTAAAAAGAATGTGACCCTTTGTGTTTGTGTAGGACACAACGGCTTCCACACTTGTTTTACCTGCACTGTCACAGCTGAAACGGTCATCTCAAGTACAAGAAAACACCCAGTTTCTCTCTAGGAAGCAAGACCTCACCACAACCCTACGGCAGTGTTCATTTCACTCGGGCTCTTTGTGGTTCTAAAATCTAGCAACCTGTCTCTAGTGATACCTAGGGAGAATTTCTCAAGTATGAGGGACAAATACAGGTACTTGATTACAGCACAAGAGGAAATAAGGCTTCAAAAGCACCACTAAATTAAAAGGTGGCAAAGGGCCTTGGCACTTAAGTACAAAAATGTGTCCTTCACTTCGTAGGCAATGTCCTTGTCTACACTGGGAACTCACTGAGGAAGGAGCTGGCTTTACATCCTGATCACCCTCAGGTCTGACTGACCTCTGGTAGTTGCTCAGTTAATTCTGTGCAAGAAAAACAGATGGGCTCTGGAGGTGGAGTGACTACAGTCATTCCTGGTATCCATGGGAGATTAGTTCCAGGACCCAGTGCAGATACCAAAATTTACAGCTTATGTGAAATGGCTTAGTGTTTGCTTATAACTTATGTGCATCCTATATCTACTTTAAATCATTTGTATGTAAGTAGTTTTTATAGCGTGTAGTTTAGAGAACAATGACAAGGAAAAAAGTGTGCTCGTGTTCAGTACAGACACAACTATCACAGACCTCCCTACTCTTTTGATGAATAATGAATAATGGAGGAAAGAGCAAATGTGTGCAGGAGTAAAATCTTTAATGTTTGTTAGATGTATTGAACTGGAAAGGTTATGCAGATAATAGAAAATATCAGCCTCCAGTCAGCACTAGTTTCAGATGGCCAGTGACATGACTTCTATCAGGTCACATGTGGTTATGGGCCAGGTTGTGACCAGTAGAGGGAATCACAATGGAGTCTCTGTGTGTGTGTGTGTGTGTGTGTGTGTGTGCATGCGTGCACGTGCATATAGATAGATAGATAGATAGATAGATAGATAGATAGATAGATGGATGGATAGTAGATAGGTAGGTAGATAGAAAGACAATGTGTGTATATTGCTTGTATATGCTTTTCCATTTCACCATCTAGCCGCCCAGTTCAGATATTGAAATGATAAGAGGCATCCCGGCCACAGATGAGGAGATGGCTGGGTTAGAACATCAGCATTGCTGAGCAGGTACTGTTTCCCTGCCTACCCACCCTGCAGCATGACTTGGCATCCGCTTGGTGTCAGGGCGTGATGAGAACGGCATTTGTTTTTCCTCCTTGACCTTCAGGGATGTGCTGATGTGTCTTCCCAGACTCTCCATTGCCTCCCTCCTTCCCACCTCCCAATGGCCCTGTTGGGACCCCAGAGAGATGGATCCGTTTAAGCTCACACCTCCTTAAGGCACCATTCCCATTTCAGCTTTCATGCTTGTTTCAATTCTTCTGGGCATGTCCAGCTCCTCTCCACTCACCTACCACCGCTGCTCTCTTCACAACGAAGCTGGCCAGTCACCTCCTCCAAGAAGTCTTCCCTGGTCACGCTAATCCCATTCAACTATCCTGTTCTGCCGCCTCTCAGGATTTCACATCATTACTGCTTTGTGTTCCATCAATTTCAATTTTGTATCCTATCACAAGTCCTCTTGTGTCAAGGGACCTTTGTGTTTAATAAACACCCATTGTGACTTTGAGGGTCACAATGTACAAGTTTAATATTATTTGCCTTATATCAGGTATTAGACTTACTAGTGTAAACACATTTTTAGTCATTTATTTCAACACAGTAAAGAATCTCTTTGATTTTTTTGTTTTTTGTTTTCTGTCATTAATCTTCCCATGTCACGCTCTCTGTGAACACAGGACCTACTTTCCTGGTGAGACACATAAACAGACTCACTATGACTGTGTGACTTCTCACTGGTACTTCCCTACCCTCATCAGTCAGTAAACATTCTGGAAACATGTCCTGAGGACCTTGGGTACAGCTAATGTCAGCTGTGGAAACTGGCAACCTTAGGGAGGCAGGCTGCTGAGCATTTCTTGGCATTTCATTCTCATTATTGTTGCAGTTTTCATTTTTTGTTTGTTTGTTTGTTTTGTCTTTTAAGATGCCCTTCTGCAGTTGAAGCCAAGAAATTATACAAAGCTCTCTCTTTTAAATCCTTCAAGTATAGCCCCAGAGGAGCTATGACCTATCAGATATCATTTTATATATTTACTTGTCTGCCATCTGGACTTGCAGACTCATTAAAAAAAAAAAAAAGCCTCTCCTATCTGATGACTCAGTGTTTCCTTGCATTCCTTTCATGTGAAAACCATCAAACAGTGAATATTTAATGACAGAGTTGGCAAAAGCATGCTTCAGCCTCCTGGGGTAATTGTGATGGTGTGGCTGTCTTTCCCTCTGCACAAGGTGTCTGTGTCACTGGGAAGAGAGCCCCGGGCCCCTATAGCTCTGAGGACCCAGAGTTTTGCACCTTACGTGTTCCAGGAGACAGCTGCAGGTTTCATGAGGTAAACATCTGGGTTTCATCCATCAAATCTTTGCTTAAGAACCTTTTGTGAGTCACTGCTTTGCACAGGTCACACAGGTCCTTGGTGCTGTTCCCCGGATGTTCAGGATGTGCCTGTACTCTGTGTCAGTTTGTGATTTCGTGATTTTTCTTCTTTTTTGGGGGAGCAGTACTGGGATTTGAACTCAGGGCTTCATGCTTGCTAGGCAGGTTCTCTACCAGTTAAGCCACACCACCAAACCTTTTTTGTTAGGTATTATTGAGACAGGGTCTTACAAACTACTTGCCCAGGCTGGCTTCAAACTGCGATCCTCCTGATTTCTGCCTCCTGAGTATGTACTTTTCTTATTATGGAAAAACATACATAAAATTTACTATCTAACCTTTTTTTGTGATAATGAAGTTTGAACTCAGGGTCTTGTGCTTGCTGGGCAGCTGTCCTCTTGTAAGGGGAGCAATGACAGACATATCTCCATTTTGGATGAGAGAGGCACTTTAAAAGCAGACATCTGAAGGGTATGGGAAACAACAGGCTTCTCAGAGAAATAACAAATCTCTTCCCAAAATAACAAAAGGCAGCTGTGAAATGTGGGTAGTGAGCCCCCAGGCCAGGATGAGTTGAGCAGACTTTCAAGGCCAGGACAAACTGACCAGGCCTTCTAGGAATGTGCAGTTCGTTAAGGAGACAGATGGACAGGTGGCTGAGTTCAGCGAGAAACTGACTTGGTGCCAACCAATCACAAATGTGGTTTCAAGGTAGAATAGTCGGATCTAAGCCAGTTAGTGCCCTATGTCATCTCCTAGACTTCAGCCTTTCTTTGGCTTGGTCCTTTCACTAAGTCCCACCCATCAGGGTACTTTGCTATCTTTTCAATAAACTTTGTGCTTGCTTTACTCTTAACTCCTGGTCCTGCGTCTTCAGTCATTGACTATGCCAGGACATGAACTTGGGATCAGTAATCTAATATCACCACCACCTGAGCAACATCTCCAGCCCTTTTTGTTTTACTTATTTTTCAGATAGGATCTCGTGTTTGTGCCTGGGCTGGTCTGGACCAACCACAGTCTTCCTAGTTAGGCTTCTCTGTGTAGATGGGATGACAGGTATGCACCACCAGGTACGCACCACCATCCCCAACTATTGGTTGAGATGGAGTCTCGAGAACTTTTTGACTGGGCTGATCTTAAAATGTGACCCTCCCCATCTCTGCCTTCTGAACAGCTAAGATCACAAGTGTGAGCACCGCTCCTGACTTCATGATTTTTAAGTGCACAGTTTAGTGGTATTAAGTCCATTCTCAGTGTTGTGCAGCCATCACCACCATCCATCTCCAGAATGTTTTCATTATCCCAAACTGAAACTCCATCCCCATTAAACATCAGCTCCTCATTCCATACTCTTCCCAGGCCCTGGCAGCACTGCTCTACTTTGTAAATCTATGAATTAAATTTACAGATACCTTACCTAAGATACCTTACCTAAGATACCTTGCCTAAGATTCTAGATACCTTACCTAAGTGGGATCCTATGCTATTTGACTGGTTTATTTCACTTAGCCTAATATCCTTAACTTCATTCATGTTGTAACACGTGTCAGAATACCTTTCCTTTTTTAAGGCTAAATAATATTCTATTGCATACAATACATATATATTGGGTGTATGTTTTATCTATCTATCTCTTTATTCATTTTTGCAGTGCTGGAGGAGATCAAACCTCCGGCCCTGTGTTTGTAAGCAAGCACTGTACCACTAAGTTACACCCCCAGCTCTCACGGTACATTTTAAACATAGAACAAATATTTGTCTTTTATTCTCACTCTGAGTGTCTCTTGAGCATTCTCTCAGATATCTGTATTTTTCTTCCAGAAGAATAATTAGTTACAGGTTCAAAATCCACCCCAAGTCAAAATGATTGGAGATACTGTTCACTTCAAATGTAATGTTACTTATTTGAACATTTATTTCAAAGACATTCATAAGTCGTTTAGAGGATTACAGTAAGCTTTGGCTTCAGAAAAGAAGTCTTAATTACAGAAAGGTTGGCATGGTTTTCTTTCAACACATCTGATAAAGAAATAGCCGTGAGTTGTAATATATCTTCCTGTTGAAAGTACTTCTGCCCTTTCATCCCTACATACGTGGCCTGTTTCAAATTACCTTACATAGTGATGTAATGCAAAATTTTATTTGCAGGCTTGTCCAAATTATTACCACTAACCAAAATTTGCAAAGCATTTCTCAGTGGGAACAGGAAAAGAATTGGGTAAAATAAGGAATCTGAAAGGCATGAGTGGCCAGTGTATGAAAAGAGAGAAATGAAAAGGACCAAGTGAGCGTCCCTCTATGGAATTACCTCATGTTAGGCAGCCCTGCCCCAGATTAAGAGTCTAGGCATGTAAATAAAATTCACCCAGGAAAATGAGAGTACCATTTATGGCTGTTTCTGGTGAACAGAATACTCCTTTAATAGGCTATAAAATATATATCTTTAACCTTGGAATTTCAGTCCAGCTGTCTTTCATAGCTTATAGGAGATTTCATTAAACTCATTTCCGTGTACTCAAACAACTGTTAGTCACAGTTTCACACTCTTGTGTGTGTTTCCCATTTAAAGTTCAGCTCATTTTCCAGCAGACTGGGGTGGCTTTGTTTTTATTCAGGGATCACACTGAGGGAATGCAAAATAGCATCGCACAGGTGTTGTCAGGAGTCTTCTCATCATGGAACTCCACCCTAGATCTCCACCCTAGATTCAACGATGTGCTCCAGGGTTCAGAAAGACTCCACAGCCATTCTCACTTCCTACTTCCCTCTCTGGTTTTATTTTGCCTAGCCAGAGTATGCTTTTAGAAATATAGTTTTAGACTTGGGAAGCACAAAAGATTAGGAGGATTGAGGTTCGAAGCCAACCAGTACCAAAAAAAAATTCACGAGATCCCATCTCAACCAGTGGCTGGCCATGGTTCTGTTGTGTAGGGAAGCACAGATGGGAGGATCAAGGTCCAGGCCAGCTCAGACATAAAGCAAGAATCTCTCTCAAAAACAACCAATGCAAAAAAAGGGCTGGAGACATGGCTCAAGTGGTAGAGTTCAACCCCCAGTATCATCAAAAAAAAAGTAACATACATTTTTAGTAGTCTGTTTCTGCTTGGCTACTTATCCTAGATTATATCTTGTCTCAGTTTTCTCACCTGCAAATGTGGGGCTAACAGGGTCTCCTAGCTTTGAGAGGACAAAATGAGTCCCATGCCTGAGCACTTGGCATGATGATGAGGGAGAAAAGGTCCCTGGTCCCATTCTTTCCCTCATCTCACCTGGGTGGTAGGAAGTGACCACTTACCAGTTGTGGTACTCAACAGTGTCCCATCTCATTGACTTGGCTTCAGTTTTTCTCCTTTGTGAGAATGACCTTCAAGACAGCTGTCACTTGTGTTGCAGGGGTGTTTGAGTGTCTTCAGCACAACACCTGCCCGAGGACTGTCTCCTTGGATGGTCCCCTGTGAGCCGAGCTGCAGCTGGGAACCATACTGCACAGTCCCATCTAACAGTTTGCAAAATGAAGCCCTCTAGCCCCAATCATGCCAGCTCATCTCAGGCAGGAGCCATGGTGCCTGGCTGCTTTTATGTCTTTTTAATTTAAAGATTAAAACTTTAAAAGTAACCAGTAAAATATATTGCTTCCATAAGCCACTGCTTCTGAATATTGAAGACTACAGTGCTTTGAAAATGGAAAGAATAGTTTTCTTAAGTGAACTCAGTGCGGTTGAGTGATGTGTGGGGGAGGTACCACCATCACTCTTTGGTTACCATGTATCCTTGAAATTTAGGAAAGTCACAACCACATCTTAGAATATTCTCTACAAATAAATAAACTATATTAACCTACAGAATAGTAGAAGGAAATGCTTGTCTATTTTGTAGCTCCTTTGTGTGGGCTAACCTAAAACAGTAATTATCACTGTAACAATAATAATATTATCACAGAGTAAATGGAAACATTTCATGATACTTTTTTTTCCTTTTCTTTAGATACTTTCTATTGATGTAAAATGCAAGTTTCTTCCTAGCGTAACTTGGTTTCCTGTGGATAGGATATTTAAATGGTTAGGCTCAGTTTTTTATCCATAGTTTCATAAAGAATTTTGTGCCTTTTTCTTTCAACAATGAAGTGATATTTAAATCAGTTTGATTCGTATTGCACTTATAGGTAAGGCAGTTAATTCTAGTAGGGTATTCTAATACCAACTTCAGGAGACTACCTGGGGGGAGGGTGAAGGAAGGAGATTGAGGTGAGGGAATATGGTTGATGGACTTCATATACTTGCACAAAATAAAACAAAGAAACTTCTTGCAGTAGTTTTAGGTGGGGCAGGGAGGGGGTGAAGGGGTAGAGACAGTGGGGGTGATCTAATCACTGGACAGTATAAGCCCATTTGGAATTGTCCCAATGAATATCCCTGTATAACGAACATATTCTAATAAAAAAAAATGGAAAAAAAAAAGAGAATGCCCCAATGTGTTTACATTGGATAGTGGAATTTTATTTTGAAAATTTAGAATAAACTTAGTCCTTAATAACAATTAAGAAGAAATATTTAGAGTCTTTAGGGTTAGTTATGTCTGAGTGTTCTATGGAAGAGGAACATAAACAGCGATGAGCAAATGATGCTGTGTTTTATAAACTCAGTCCTTGTAGAGAATTGTCTATCTACATAGATATTACTTCAGCTTATCTATTTATCTCCAGAATCACTGCTTCTACAAATTCCTCTGTGTTCCCTACTCTTTCCAGTACTTGCTATCTTATTTTGTCCCTGGTTATCTATGACCTTCATTCAGCAACTCTCCACAGTACTTGTTCTGTTGGTTTGAGATCTTTAACTCTGCTGTAGAATACTCACCATGTTTCTTCCCAGTTTTGTGAGGTAGTCAGAAGTACAGAAAAAAATACTACTGAGCTTGCAGTAACCAGTGTTGATCTACCTTAGGTTTACACTTTGGTATATTTTTCTTCCTTCTCAACTTAAGTGTATTTGTATTTTAGAACTTGTTCTAAGTTGATCTGGTTTGAGTGCAGGGTATGAAACCCACACAATGATTTCAGAAATCTCTAGCATTCAGAAAAGATTGGCCTCTGATTTCATAAGGTCATTCTGTAAACATTTACACAGACCTACTGTGTGACAGGTATGAGTTCAGGACTAAACATACAGACAAACTCAGGGTCCCTGTCTCAGGGCAGAAGTAGAGTGAAAGTCAACCTCCCCAAATCCTGTGGTTCCATCGCTAACCAGTTGTCTCCCCATGAGCAAGTTACCTCTCTGGCCCTATTTTCCTTATCATATATTTGAGCCTATTTCCCTTGGTTCTCTTTAATGTCCCCCTTAGCTGAGAAGTTGTCAGTCTCTAATTATTGTAAATTATTCCTATTGCCTTGTCACAGCTTGAGCCCACCAGCTCCATATTATTTAAAGATAAACAAGGGTCAGTCTTACTGGCAAGGCTTAACAGCTTCTGCCTTAAATTAAAATTTTTAAACCTCTAGTAATATCTGCCCTTTCTTTTCCCACAGTTTCACTCATATGTTGTTCATAAATCTTAAGTATGAATTTTTGGCTCCCTGTTAGGTAAAATAATTCATTTAACTTAGCCAAAGTCAAATATGGAACAGCCTGGGAATAGTTAGTCGGCTTCCCTGCTTCCTAAAACACCAAGACCCTTTGCAGGTTTTCCTCTTTTTGCTTTATTTGTTTGATTTTAGGGGGAGGAGGAGTTATTTTTGACACACACACGCACCCTCCATGGTTGGATTGCAGCCTTGTCTACTTAGCAAAGCGTGTTCTGCGATTTGGCCCTGGCTTTGTGGTGACACTGTCAAAAATGTCCTATCCCTGGAACCCAGTCTGTTGTAGCATCTCTAGGTCTAATCTGATTAAGGGGTTCATTTGTTCCAGCCTGCAGCCTTTTGCTCAAGGACATATACTCAAGGACACCAGTGTCTGGTCTCTCTAGTCCTGAACTCCGAAAAATCTCAACCCAATTTTGCTTTGACCAGCCCAAGGCCATTGCTGGTTGAGAATTAGCTGGAGAAGCTGCTACCCAAGCTTCTGTGTGCAACCATGCTCAGAAGCCCAGGGGTTTCCAGCTATTTGGGAGCTTTCAAATTCCCTGAGAAACAAGGTAAGGCAAGAGAAATATTAAATGCACTTATGTATTTATTTTGTAACAGTTTTGCCTTGCAATCTCCTCTGTCAGGTTAGTTCTGCAGTTTTCTCAAAGGATGCTAAAATATCTAATTGACTTCCTACAATGAGCTTACCTTGTAATTGCTAAAAATGTACATTTTCTTTCTATTGGCAAGTTAAAGATGTTCCTAAACCACTAAAGACTTTATGGGAAAAATTACAAATTAAATTGGAATGCCCAGATTTTGGATCCGATTATGGATCTGCTGCACTTTAACTAAAATATTTTTTTCTAAAGCAAATGCTGTATAGATTAAATTATTTTCCAGTAGACAGTGGTGAGTGGAGCTCTTTTTTATTAACTCTTTATGTGAGATAGGTTGGAACAAAATATTGTCTTTTCAGTGGCTTCTTTTCCTGTACAGAACAAGATACATGCTTTCAGTTTGCTGAAGTGGTGTCATACTCGGGGCAGTGTCAGAACAAAAATGAAATGCTGGGCTTATTTAGAATCTTTCCAGATTTGAAGCTCAGCCATTATATACCCAAAATATCTTACAGCACAAGTGCACTATTAAGAAATGACGAACCATTCGGCCTTGGATTCAGGAATTTTCTTCTTCAAATGTTTGAAAATTTTTTGAAGTGAATTCTCTTTATTTAAGTAGTTAACAAGATGCTAGTATACTTGCAAGAAAATCCTAGGTGTTTAATTAGCATTATACCTTTCCCTAGTTGGCCAGAATTTCCACATTCCAGGATTAAGGATGTTATTTTGATTCATAGTGTCAGCATCCGGTATGTTTTGCACTTCTTTTTCCTGGAGCTTGTGCATCTAAATATTGAACAATAAAAGGTACTTCCTTAGGGGAAGGGTTTCTATAAGTAGTCTGCTTGTGGTCTTCTGGGTGGACAGATGGTCACTATGTCAAAAGCTGTAAACCAGATTACTTGCCATTAGACTGGTTATCAATTTTGTCTAGGCCTGGTTTTGATTAACCCGTTCGCTTGGGGTGTGTGGTTTCCTGAACTGAATTATTACCAGCTGTCTTTGCACACCAGATATCTCATCTTCCAAAATAAATTAGTGGTTGTTTTCGTGTGTTGTTACTGTTTAGATTTTAGTGAAAGCAATGAAGATGTAACTGAGGTACCTCTTGCCCTTCAGCATCCCTGATTGTCCTGGGGTGCTGACCCTCCTTCCCCCATAACTTTCATATTTCTGGTTACCTTGACCAAAATTGCTTAATTATTCTCTCCTTTTTTTTTTTCTGAATAGATAGCTGTGTTAATTTGGTATTTACTTATTTTGAATTATTTGTATTGTCATAACAAATTTAAATGATAGAACTGAACTCTGTCAGACTATTCTTTTAACCCATGAAATATGCTGGCTACTTTTCAGGAGAGAAGCAAACAAATAAAAAATAAAAAACCTGTCTATGTAAAAAATATGGGTGTGGAATTTGAATCTTAGAAGGTGTTTGTTTTTGTGTTTTTATTTCTTGTCTGATTGACGGTTCCCTTTTCTCTTAAATTGTAAATTCAAAGGGAGATTGAGGAGTGTTTCTCATTGGATTTTTTAATTAACTGTGTAAGTATTTCAATGTTACATTGTTTCTTTTCCCTTAGATTTCAACAAGAAAAACTTAAGCTTCATTGGATTCCCACATCAAAGAAAAGTTACAAGGTAAAGTGGTCTTTGTTCAAAGAATCTTAAATTTTGGAGATTTGTAGCAGCTTTTAAAATGGTTCTCTTAAATTCCTTCTTTTCCCCCCTGCTGTGCTGGGGCTTAACCTCAGGGTCTTGAAGATGCTAGGCACACTTTCCTACTGAGCTGTGCCAACCACTTATTCTCTTAAACTCCTAATTCATGAGTTTAAATGTTTGGCATTACATTTTCTCTTCAGAGTTTATTCATAGTGGTACAGGGGCTTAACTATTGCACACAGGCCCTGGGTTCAATCCCCAGCTCTGCAAAAAACTACACACACACACACATACACACATATATGCATTATATATGTTACATACATTATATATTTACATATACATGTGTGTGTATATATATATATATATATATATATATACATAAAGCAAGCTGACTTAACAGTGTGCTCAGGCAGCAAAGGTTCTTTTGTACTTAGTGCTGCTTCTGGGAATATATGAGGACTAGAATGTTCATGTTGCTTATAATTAATTGTAAGTATAGAAAAGGCTATTCACTTTTCTTTCTCACAC
Organism: Castor canadensis; assembly: GCF_047511655.1. Taxonomy (NCBI): domain Eukaryota; kingdom Metazoa; phylum Chordata; class Mammalia; order Rodentia; family Castoridae; genus Castor; species Castor canadensis. The sequence goes on from NC_133400.1 coordinate 53,304,491, forward strand.
TTACCTCTAAGCTTGGGATATCCTTTTGTTATCTGTCCATCAAGCAAGGGAGCTTTTTTTTTTTTTTAGAAAGGGTTTAGCCTTGTCCCTGTCTTGTCTGTCTCTCTCTCTTTCTTCTTCTGTCTCTGTCTCTCCCACTGTCTCTCCTCATTTCTTCATCCCAGCCATACCTTTCTTTCTCTTCCTTCCTCCCACCCATATAGCCACCTGTCCATGTGAGCTCTCCCAGCTGGATCTTTACCATCTCTCTCCACTCTGCACTTCTGGTTTCTTTGGCTGCAGGATATCGTAGGTACTGATTTGAGTTGCTAATGTGCTAAGACTTGATGGTATGTCACCATAGATGTAGGACAGTGTGAAAGTGCAAGTGAGGTCCACACAGGTAGTTGAACCTCAGGTGCTTGGTTATAAGGCCCTGGTCATTAATTAAAACACTTGATCTTTTCAATTGGAGGCACAAGGTCCCCCTTATGCATTCAGGCATGGGTCTTGACTTGTATCTCATGGTGCTAGGAGGAGCCAACCTCTGAGTCTCCCATTCCCCCACCCCCATCCTCTTGCTCCTAATGTACTGTGGCACTGTTACCTCACTAAAAAGGGCTTGCATCCCTTAGCACTAGACTAAACTTGTGTCTGACTCCTGTGGCCGTCATCAGACAGAGCCTGGCTCTGCATTTGAGAACTGAAGAGTTAATCCTATCAACACACTAGATAGGACAAATCCTTGGTGTGTTTCATGCACCTGTAAACATGAAGCAAATTAGAGTGGTGATGACTCAGGGTCATCAGTGACGTTTTCTTACCTGACCGATGGAGTCATGAATATGGTGCCCAATGCATCCATGTACCTGTCTCTAGCAGGTTTTAACAGAACTCGAGATTTATTTCTCAACATGCCCTTAGCAGATTGCCTGAATTGTAAGAGCTAGTAAGTGTAAGTGATTAAGAAAAGGAAGAAAAAGAAAGGGAGACAAGAAGGCATTGCTTAGTCAAGAACCAGAAAATCATGAAATATGCAAGTACACACTTTGGTAGACAGCGACAGCCCCAAAATCGTGGCTTCTATTTCATGAAAACCTATTAAAATGATGGCCTACTTGGCGTGCTAGCAAGGATAAAATGTGCTGGAGGTGTAGAGCCTGTCTCCTTGCAAGAAATCCAGTCCACCAGAGAGCTGAAAATATGAGGCAATGGGGCTTTGAATCCCTCACCTTGTAATGTATACCTCTGTGGCAGAGGGAAGAGGTTTGGGGGAGACTTACACAGCATGGGTGCTAGAGAGGTATTGTAATGATATTTTACACTGTAAAAAAAATTAATGTTAGCACCAGAGTATCCTTCTCCCCTTTAAATACCTCCCCCTCGCACCCCCTGTTGCTCTCTAGGTATTTAATTAGGTTAATGGGACACATTAAAAAAATCCATCATGGAAGCAGAGGGCAAGGTTTCTCAGATGATAGAAAGTAAGAAGGAAGGTAAAGAGGTGGAAAACAAGTCATAAAGAATGAGTGCTATGTCAGAGACAGTAAAGACAATTGGATAAAGATACAAATGCTAGAACATTTTAAAATTATAATTGCAAAAATTAAGTCTGTAGCATGTACTTTAGTTCTAAATGCACAGATGGCTCCATCCTGAAATACTGTCTTGTAACTTTTGGTTGAGAGGTGGTGGCAGGCACAGGACTGCAGCATCACCCTCCAGAGCAATGACCGGAGGACAGCAGGTTCTGTTGTCCAACAAGGCTGTGGCGTTGCCAGTCCTGTGGCCTGGGCATGAGGTTGTCCCTCTGAACAAAGGAATACTTTTCCCCAGTCCAGCAATGTTTTCTCCACCTTACACACCACACAACGGCACACACACAAAAATCGTAATATTCACATAAATGTAAATAACAGAAAAACATTGCCAGAATACAGCACCAAATAAAACTGTTTTGCTTGTGATCTATATGCACATACTTAACTATGTGTGACCAGTAACATGACTTTCAGCTTCTGTTTTTTTCACCTAACATTCTGCCTCTTGTTTTAAACTGACCTCTGGCACTTTATTAATGGAAATGATGTTCAGCTTTCAGAAGGAGCTCACACCTGATGACAAAGAACAGCTTGCTAACCACAAAAGGGGACTTGATGCCAAGTTTTTAGTTGCACTTCCTAAAGGTAAGAGGTTTTCTTTTTCTTTTTTTCTTTTTTTTGAATTCAACTATAATATATTGTAAGAACTTTTGTAAATGTCACAATGTACCCCCAGTACAACAATAATAATTAAAAAAAGAAAAAGAAATAAAAATTTGAATAATATTAAAAAAATTTCCAAAAACTTGTTTTAAAACTAATTAAAAAAAAAAAAAGACTTACATATATGCCTCAGGCTGAGAAAGAATTTACAATTATAAATTTTCTAAAGAATATGCTCTAAGAAAAGAGAGATTGAGAGTGAGTCTCTGGCATAGAGGAAGGTTTTTGTTTTTTTCGTTTATATGTTTGTTTTTATTTTGGTTTATTTATTCATTTATTCATATGTGCATACATTGTTTGGGACATCTCTGCCCCCTACCACCCCTTCCCTCTCCTCCCCACACCCCTCACTTCCAGGCAGAACCTGTTCTGCCCTTTTCTCCAATTTTGTTGAAGAGAAGACATAAGCAATAATAAGAAAGACATAGCATTTTTGCTAGTTGAACTAAGGATAGCTATACAGAGATTCCTAGCATTGCTTCCATGCACAAGTGTATTACAACCCGAATTGATTCATCTCTACCTGACCTGGTAAGAGGTTTTCTAAATGCTAACCAGTGTCAGGGTGGGAAAGGCTGCCTTACCTGAGTCGCCTTGAGGGATTCTCCTGCTAACACCCAACTTGCAGTCTTGAGTCTGTGTCCCTCCCTGCCTCATCCAAGAATTAGCTCCAATGAATGTGTCTCTCTTCTTGTATTTCAAATCCTCACCTTTCTGCTCGTTCTTTCCTTTTCATTATAGGTGTCCTCCAGTTTTTCCTGGAGGCTGGGTGAAGAGGGAAAGAGGGTATGGAGTCAGCATCCCCTCTTCTTTCTCTTGCCTTTAACCTTCTCCAAGGGCAGTGGGCTCCCCCAGACCCCATCCTTCTCCACCCACCCCTCCTGCTCCCTCTAGGGGCTGTTCCCATGCCATTAGGTACTTCCCAATGCTAGGGCTTCTACATTCAGTATCTTGTAGCTCCCACCTGGGCTACAGACAGCTGGTGCACACTCTCACACCTTCTTCTCCAAGTAAGTACACATGCAGGCTCGGTGACTTACTGTTTCCCTTGGTAAGAGGCACACATGTAGTAAAATATTTGCCCTGCTGGGAACTGACTCCCTCTACTTTTCCTCTGAACTGGTGAAACATTAGTTGATCTTTTTTCCACAAACTGCAACACTAGCATAAGGAATAATCATTTAATACCAACGCTCAAGAAGTCTTCATCCCAAATTAACTGTGTAACCCTTCCTTTAGAAGAAACTGGTGATGGACAGGCAGATGTTTTTCCCTACTTTGAGAGGAAAAAGTATCAAACTCAAAAGGAATTAGATCAGAAGAAATATTTTTATTAGAAACTAAATCCATATTAGAAGGCACACTGACAAATTGGAGTATATCCTGAGGGGCTGAATGGATGATAATGTGCAGACATGGTCTGATGAAGATGGAGATTTGAAAGACACCAAGGATTTGGGGTAGTAGAAAAAAAAAACCAAACAGGGATGTGTTGTCATTTTTAATTACTTATAAAACTGTTATCTGAAATATAGGCTTATTCTATATTGCTCCAGAGGACAAGAAATAAGAGTAATGTGCAGAATTGAAAGGAAATATGTAAGATTTCATATGAGAAAGAAGTCTCTAAAATTCACCCTTACCTATGGAGGATACTTTCCAAGACACCCCACAGATGCTGAAACTGTGGATGAACTAAATCCTACACACACTGTGTTCTTTCTTATACAGAGATACCTATGAGAAAAAGAAGTTAGCACCAATAACTAATACTAGTATAACAATATACTGTAATAAAGTCAAGACAAATATTAATATTTTGAAAACACAGTTGACCACAGGTAACAGAAACCACAGGTTCAAGTGGAGATTAAGCAGGATCACTGTCATCAGCAAGGAAGTGCACTCCACTGTGATGTCAAGCTCTTCTCCTGATGGAGGCAATGACCATGTGTTCAGGGTGAGACCGATGCTGTGGAGGGTTTCCATGCAGGTGGGCGTGTGGACCAGGTGTGAAATGAAATGGTCCTTTTAATTTTAAGATTATTTATGAAAGGCAAAGAAACCCAATTTTATTATATTTCATTTTTTGCTTTTTATTAATGTATGTATATTAATTGTAGAAAATAATGGGAAGAAACCCAATTTAATCTGAACCAAATAAAATCTATGAATATAACTAAAGCAAAATATAAAAATGAGTAGGTAAGGCTGGACATGGTGGCACCCTCCAGGATGCTAGCTACTTGGGAGGTGGAGGTAGGAGGTTGGTGGTCCCAGGCAAAAGCACTTGGACCTATCTGATAGACAAACTGAAGCAAAAATGACTAGAGGTGTGGCTCATGCAGTAGAGCACGTGAGTTCCTGATTTCAGTCCTCACTACCAGAGAGAGAGAAGAAATAAATTTTAGCCATAGCCAAGAATTTTATTTTATTTAGGATTCTTTCTCTTCATTTAGTGAAGGTTTCATGCTCCTGTGAAGCTATACATTAAAATATTCATTCCTTTTTCTCTCTAGTGACTTCCCTTAACTGTGTACCCACAAACAAGAAATCAAGGGATTAAAATGCTTAACTAAAGGCTGCTATGTTAATAAATTTTCCATTTCAGAATTAAGAAATGGATCACAGTCATTATTTTCTTTACCAGCTTTCTTAAAATACAATACACACCAAACAATTCATCCATTTAAAGTATACAACTCATTGACTTTTGTGTATTTTCAGAATTGTACATACATCCCTACCGTCAATTTAATAACATTTTCATTATTCAAAAAAAAAAAAAAAACCATTCCGTTCAGGCTTGGTCCCCCTCCTTAGTCCTCTAGTTTTGTGATTTCTTATTTTATAAGCTGCTTGTCTTTACATTAGTGGCCACCATCGAAGTGTGATGTTTGAAGTACATTGCTCCTGAGGGAAAGGAGACCAGTGTTGGGAATATCACAGGTCTGGCCTGTGCCCCCCAGGATGTTGAGCAATGGGAGTGACAGAGCACACTTGGCTGTGCTCTATTGCTTATGTTTCTTTAGAAGATGCTACTGTACTAAAGTTTGGAAGACCGAACTCAACAATGTCCTTATCAGAAATCCAGCTTCTCACAACTGGCTGAGGATATTGTGTTTCCCAAGTAAAGCACCCAGCAGACCAAATTATCCTGAAGATTGGTATTATATAGTCCTATTTCAAAGAATCTTTGGTAAATGACTTTATGGATTATTATAGTCCTGCTGTCCAATTCACTTGAATGGCCTAACTTGAAAACTGACCAGCTCCTGTCAGGGTTGACTAAAGAAATAGACTTGTGAACTTCATATTACTACAGAAGCACCATTCAAATGAGAACAAATGGCAGGTGTACAGGAAAGATTTAGTGTGCATTAAAGTCATAATGTATTTGAAAACTGAACATTTCTTATTGCAATGGAAATTAGACCATCTATGCTTATTTATGACTAGATTATGTGACTGTTTATCAATAAACATTCGTGAATTCTAAGTATGATGCAGTACACAGTCAAATGAATTATGGCCTTTGAATCTAATTGTAAGAAACATTTTTATTGCTTATTTTTAGGAAATACTGAAGAATTTAAGATAAAGAAACCTCATGCTGCAATATACTCTTGAATAATTTGGAAAAAATGTTATGTAAATACCTATAAATAGAGAAAAAAGGATAAAATACATCAACTGTAGTAAAGTGTTAATGTCCTCTGAAGGGTATCTTTAAAATTTTCTCTCAGTCTGAAACTACATAAAAATCGTTAAAAGTTTTGAAAGGAAAGAAACCTTGAAGATTATCAGCTAGAAGCTGGGGGTGTGGCTCGTGGTAGAGTGCTTACTTAACATGCATGAACCCCTGGGTTCCATCCCCAGTACTGTTAAAAAAAAAGAGAGAGAGAGAGAGAGAGAGAGAGAAAGAAAATGAAAATTATCAATCAGAAGATAGATAGAACTGTCTGCAGCATCTATACAAGTGAAGTTACAGCATAGATTTTCATAGTGTGTTAGTCAAATGTTTCACTGCTGTGGCAAATAACTAGGGTAGTGCCACTTACATTGACAGTGGGTGCTCCCTTAATCCTCTCTGGAAATGCCCACAGAGACACACCAGAGATATGCATTAGTAATCTCAATCTAGTCAAATTGACAATCCAGATTAACCATCAAACAAAGCTGACATCAGGCTATGATTTTTTTTTAAGTATTGTTTTCAATGTTCTATTATAAATCTGATAGAAAATTCAACTGGAATTTTATTTCAGCCTATTTTAGACCTAATAAGGACTACAAGAGCCCAGATAAGGCCTGGAAGTATGGCTCAAGGGATAAAGTGCCTAATTTGCATGCATGAAGTCCTGAGTTCAAACCCAGGTCCCACCAAGAAAACAAAACAAACAAAAACAAACAAAATCCTTTCCTGGAAAAGATTGAGAAAAAGTAGATACATTTCATTAATTCAAATAAAACATCATTCTTAATTAAAGTGCTTTCCCACGAGAGAGACAAAAATAATTATGTTACCTATTTGTTTTGTTAATTTTATTTGAAAGTTACTAAATTTTAGTCATTTAAATATGTATTTCATAGAAAGAAAGGTAAAGTTGGCTTGGGGAATTTTTTTAATTTTCCTATGAAATTCACTATAGATTTCCATTAATAATTAATAAGCTCACCAGTCTGTTTCAAATAGTTTAACTTGTGACTTCCTTTCATTCATTCCTCAGTGAAATGATCAGAGAGGACTATGAGATGTCACTTCAGCATCTCCTCTGTTGGTGGATGAATACTAGCTTCTGGAAGCAATAGTACAGGGTTTGAATCCATTGTGTCCGAGAAGACCGTGTTGATGGGCTAGTGGTGTCTGTCTTGGTCTTGGGGTGTGGGAGTTGGGAGAATCACCTGTCTATTTGAGATCTTTGTATTTGGACCAATGGTTCTCAATCCAGGACAGTCCCTAGGGGGCTCTGGAAACATGGGGACATTTTTGAGTCACAGAAACCCGGAGCAATTTATCATTTCATAGCAGTGCCAGGGATACTGAGCTTGCTGCAGTTCTGGGCTCCTACTTTCCACTTCACAAGCCACCATTGCCCCTGACCATGTGTGACTCATTCCAGAGCCAGCCCTCTGAGTCTGTGTGTTCCTGAAGAGGTACATCTGCATGTCTGTCAAATGCTGTCTTGAAACTCCTTGCCATGTGGAGAAGTGAAAGGGGAAGAGGCCCATCGAGGATAACTGAACCTGTCCCCGTCCCTCTGTACTGTCACTTCTCAGGCTGAGATTCATTCAGTTTTGGCGATGAGCAGTGATTCTAACCATTGCCTGCTCCCTGCTCATCTGATCTCAGTCTTTATAGATCAGTGATGTGGTGGTAATGACAGTGGGAAAGGTAGAGCTTTGCTGTGGGTGGGAAGTGGTGCCTCCATGAGTTCTTTCCTTCAAGAAAAGGAGAAATGAAGAATGGCCAGAATATTTTTTATGTATAGCCTAGAATCTTTCATAAAAATGTCTGTAGAAATTTGTATAGAAAAATATAAAATCAAAAATGTAATGAAATGAAAGTGGTTTTAAACAATCATTTCTTGGATGGACTTATGGAAAATATGGTTTAATTCTCCTCATTGGGGTTAAATAATTAAGTATATCTCTTTAATATATATCAGCTTTGAAAATATTTTCAAAATATGTACTGCCAGCCATTAAAGTTTTACCAGCATAAGTTCACAGAGCTAATTTGTTAACTGGGAAGTGGTTTAGAAACCAGGGGCCTCATGGAAGGCTGGAAGGCAGATGCACCATTACTACACTGTTGTCCTCCCGATGGGGCATAAATACCATTGCCACAGCTCGCCTCTGCCTCCAGCTGCTCTGGTTCTTGGGGAAGCAACTGGGAGACATTTTTAAAGCCAGAAAGGCTTTTTATTTTTTGAAGCTAATTATGTTAACTAAAGCCAGTTCAACTCAAGTTTCAAAGGCAGCTGTCCCTTAAAAATAAAGAGAAACAAGGCTTATATCTCTGAACATCACGTGTATGTCTGTGTGGTCTTGCTTCACTGCTAAAAATGGCTACTTAAGAAAGAACAGAGTTGGAGCAGTTGAACATTAAAATCAAGTTGGGCCTGTGGCTCCGTGGTTGAATGCTGCCACAGCAGGTGCAAGGCCCTGGGTTCAGTTCTCAGATTGGCAACAGTAACAACAATAAATAGTAACAGTAATAATGATTAATTAAATTCTATGTATTCAGACCCCTTCCTTTGCATTTCTCCTATGACTCAAGATTTCCAAGCTATGTTGCCCTGGGCTATGTAGCCACCTCCTCCCTCTGCGGGTCCCTTCCTGAATTGGTGCAGTGAAGGAGACAAGAAAGGAGACCTTGATTCTGAATCATCCTTGGCCCTTTTTCTAAAGAAACACTTGTCTGACATCTCAGCTTTATTCCTGTAGTCAGTGTCACAGGAAATGTCCCAACATGGGAGACTGTTTTTGTTGGTCCTCCAGTGTTGCCAGAAGGATCACACCATCCATTACAGCAGGGAAACAGAGTTAGCATTTCCTTTCAATGAAAGCCTACAAGGGGAGGCCAAGGACCCATGTTGATCTAAGCTGTCATTATGGAGGTGTGCCCTGTTGGGTGCTCTTGGAACCACAATCGTGTAGTTACAGATGTTCACAGATTCAATAATGGAGTGAAGTTGGATTGCTGTGAGTTCACCATCGTAGCTTGCACATGGCCCTGTGGGTAGCACTAGTCTCTGCTTTTGTGTTTTCCAGAATAAAAGCTTAAAGTAAGGGCCAGACATGGTGGTTCACACTTGTGATCCTAGCTACTTGGGAGGTGTAGATGAGAAGATCACAGTTAGAGGCCTCTGGGCAAAAGTGCAGGACCCTGTCTGAAAAATAACTAAAGCAAAAAGGTCTGGAGTTTAGCTCAAGTGGTAGAGCACTTACCTAGCAAGTGCAAGGCCCTGAGTTCAAACCCCAGTACTGCCAGAAAAAAGAAATAAAAAAAGTTTAAATTACTTTGTTAAATGTAACAAAAGTTTAAAACAGGTCGATACTGGCATTGCTTCTGATAAAGAGAAAGGAAAAAAAAAACCCATCTTACTAGAGAGAGCTTGCAAATCATGACACCTTTGACTCTCCTGGGTGCCGTAGTCTCCCTTAGCCTACATGAGGTTACATATTAGCTAATATGTGACCAATGTGTTGTGTGTGTTGAGGGTGGCGGGAGGACAACTTGGAATCTACTTTCCCTATTGGAAAACAAAACTCCAAGACACAGAAAGTTGGTCATTGTTGTGGGTCACCACTGCCTGGGAGCCAAACACAGAAATTTGAGCTCCATAAATATGAATGAATAAAATGAATTCATGACTCCTAACCATGGGACTTCCCTTCTTGTTCTTTTTTGTTTTATTTTAGTTGCAGAATTAAGAAAACTCTTTGAACCAAAGAGGAAAGAATTTTTAGAAATGAAGAGGTAAGGTATTTATGGTGTGTGACTAAGGACTAAGAGGAGTCTGGCAAACTGGTATTTAGCTGTCCCTCAGCAGTGATTTCCATGTCTCACTGTTACTTTTTTGGTGTATTGCACAGGAAAGAAAGAATTGCCAGGCGTTTGGAAGGAATCGAAAATGACACCCAGCCCATCCTCTTGCAGAGCTGCACAGGACTGGTGACTCATCGCCTGCTGGAGGAAGACACGCCCAGATACATGCGAGCCACCGACCCTGCCAGCCCCCACACTGGTGAGCATGTGCTGCCTGGCATCCCGCACACTGCCTTTCTAGTCTAGTGGGACTGGAACATGAACTCTCCAACCACAGTGAATTGTGTGTATCTACTTTTTATTTAATGTGTTTGTTAAAAACACCAACATGTCAGCAGCCCACTCTGCCTCATGGATGTGGTCCTCTAATATCAGAGCAGTAAGAAATGTCTCCCCTGTGCACATTGTTGGGTAACTTCCCTGGATGGGGATACTCAAAGGAAGGCATGTGTCCATCTCGCCAACCCGCAGGGCTTGGCACAGGACCTGCTGTCAGAAATGCTCAATGAATGTTTTGGGTTTTTGTTTTGTTTTCTGTTTTTTTGTATTTTTGATAAAGGAACTTCCTTAGAGTTCTCCTAGTGGGTTGAAACTAAATGCCTATATGCACAGCAAAGGGCAATGCCGCTCTCACTAGGGAGACTTAAAGGCAAGCTGGACTATGAATAATTACAGGTCTTGCTCAAAGTGTGTATGCAGCAAAACATTCTACTTGTTTGCATGGATGCAGGTGCATTGCATGTGGATTTCGTATTAAACCATATGTCAAGCGTGGTGACTTAGCTTTTCCTTGGTTATGCAGAGTCACTGTTACAGTCTTCGGGTGTCCAGCTTGACCTTGGCAGAGGCTGAGGCCATCAGGGTTGATACGCCTGTCCCCAGTCCCTGGCTTGGAGGCGCTATAAAAAGCCACTGCTTTTTATAGCTAGTGTTTTCTAGTTTCTTCTTCAGAGAGAACTGTTGATCTTACATCATGATGTTATAATTTTGCTGGGGTCTATGATTTCTAATTTTTTGTGGCCTGAACATTAGAGAACTAAGATTGTTTTGAAATGATGTATGTGAAGAACCCAGAATAGATAAGAAGGTTGGTGAAGTGGCTCAAGCAGTAAGAGCACTTGCCTAGCAAGTTTGAGGTCCCGAGTTCAAACCCCAGTGCTTCCAAAAAAAGAAAACAAACATAAAAGAATTTGCAGAAGAGATAAAAATTTCAAAATTTATAGACAGAAACAAATCCTACTGTATATAAATGCTCAGCTATGTAGCATATAACTTAAGCATCACATCCTAGTGAGAAAAGAAAGATTTGTTTTGTCTATTTGTTTGTTTTAGAGATGGGGGTCTCACCATATAGTCTAGGCTGGTCTTGAACTCCCTATCCTCCTGCTGCCTCAGCCTCCTAAGTGCTGAGATTACAGACATGTTCCACCAGGAAAGAATTATTTCATAAAATGGCATTGGGAAAATGAGCTAGTGAAGGCGAAGGAAAGAACATACTCCTCTTTGCATTCATACTAAACCCAAAAATATGTTTTAGTTAAATGCATGATTAATTTAAAGAAAATAATTGGAGAGCTGGAAACATGGCTCAAGCAGTGTGGCACTTGCCTGGCAAGCACAAAGCCCTGTACTTTTTTTTCCCAGTACTGAAAAAAAAGAAGGGAAGACAATACTTGGAAACATGAAAACATAGGTGTATTTTATTCAAATACAGTGGAAAAGGATTTCAAAACACAGAAACAGTAGAAGAAACTACCCAATAATTAGGTCAGCTGACCTGACTATTTGACAGTTGACATCTATATGTCAAAAAAAAAAAAATTCCTGGGCTTGCAGAATGGCTCAAGCGATAGAGTGCCTGCCTAGCAGGCACTGAGTTCAAACCCCAGTGCTGCCAAAAAAAAAAAAAAAAACCCAAAATCTCATAAGCCCACATAGCTATTGAAACAAAATTAAACCACAAATGAGTTTGAAAATACTCCCAAAGAAGACAGATGCCTAATATTCCCATAAAATTTCATGGAAACCAATAAAAATGACATTACATAGAGCAATAATCTTGAGCAGGCATTCCCTGGAAGAAAAAGATAATGTGGTAGCTAATAAACATGAGACACAAAACAGATACCTGCTTTTTCTTAAATGACCAAAGGCAGTTTTTAAAAAAGAACTCCATATTTGGGCAAAAGCATATGTTACAAATATAAGTGCAGATTGGTGCAGATTTCACAGAAATTCTCATTATTATTATTGCATTATTATTTTTCAGTATTGGAATGGAACCAGGGCATTGCCCGTGTTAGGCAATCACTCTACCACTGAGCTACACCTCCAACTCTCTAGAAATAAATAGGATAGTTTAGAAAAGTGCCTTCAAATTTCTTGAGTGTTTGCTAAACTAATTCTTCTTTTATGAGTCTGTCTACTGTGATGATAATCACAAAATAAGACTAATTAAAAGTTGGAAGCATGCCGAGAGATAATTAACAAGGGTTAATTATGGAATGCCTGTTGAATAGAATATTATGAAGCCTTAAAAAATGATGAAGATCTGCAGAGTGTCCTTATGTGTGTAAATACTGTGACTCTGCATCTTTTGGATTCTGTATATTATCCATCATGTAATCTGCTTGCAGGCCGATCAAATGAAGAGGATGAAACTTCTGATTCTTCTTTAGAAAAGCAAACTCAATTGAAATACTGCCCAGACACCTCGGGGGTCCATGGTAGTTCATCCCGTAGTTCAGGTTCCATGGACACCCACAGTCTTGAGTCCAAAGCCGAAAGAATTGCAAGGTACAAAGCAGAAAGGAGAAGGCAGCTGGCAGAAAAATACGGGCTGACTCTAGATCCAGAGGCAGAATCTGAATATTTGTCTCGCTACACCAAGTCCAGGAAGGACCCCGATGCTGTTGAGAAATGGGGAGGGAAAAGTGAGAAGCAAGAAGAGTCAAGCAAAGAGTCAAGTTCTCTGTATACCAGGTCCGAGACCATGGGGCTCAGGACCTGTGCAGTGGACTCCAAGGGCTATGCCTTCTACGGCAGTGACACTGCTGACCGGGAGGTGCTGCTAAATGTAGAAAACCAAAGACGAGGTCAAGAGCTGAGTGCCACCCAGCAGGCCCACAACCTGCCCCCAGCAGGCGAGACTTCCTCATCCTTCTCCTTCTCTGGGCGAGGCGCCTCCTTCACCGAAGTGCCAAGGTCCCCAAAACAAGTGCCCAGCTCCCCACTTCAGCAGCAGTCGGCCTCCCCGAGCCACTCTCTGGGTGACCAGCCATTGCCACCTGAGACTCGACCCAGGTAAGCTTAGGGCCCTGTGCTACCCCATCAAAGGCAGGAAAACTCCAGGGCCTTCTTTCTCTTTGCCTTGCTGAGTGGCAGGGTTGGAAAACTGTTGGCATTGTGTGCATATCTTTGCTAGCTGGAAAAAATAATACATTTTTTCCTATAATTTCCACAAAACAGGTTCTACCTAAGCAAGAAGCCCCACATCCTTCTTGTGTTTTTATGTCCCTTTTGAAAATAATTACAAACTAAACAGGTGCCATGGGGACATTTTCATGAACAGTTCATTGCAGGACCTTTCTTTTCACTGTGTTTCATAATTTGTGCTTCAGTTCAATTTTTCTGTAATGGTACCATAGACTTAGGATTTGAGGGGATTGTTTTGGTAGCTGATGTTTACAGTTCCAAACAAAGTAAGTGCCCAGCTCCCCACTTCAGCAGCAGTCCAGTCAGCCTCCCTGAGCCACTCCTTGGGTGGCCAGCCATTGCCACCTGAGGAGCAGGGTCTTAAGTTGGGGACAGACACTGACTGCAGCGTGCACTGATTATAACCGTAAAGTGTGATTACATAAGTATGTCAGCACACCAGGGGACAGCTGTGTATGAGGACACCTCAATGAAAAGGTCAGCCAGGAACAGAAACCACAGTGGAAAAGATCCTTCAAAGCCAAGAACAACTCAAGATACAAAATCAGAATGTCAAATAATAGGGGAGAATGTGGGTTTGTATCTAAACTGCAATTGAACAAGTGTGCTGGCCATAATGAAAGTGCAGCTTAATTAACCATCCTGCTCAGAGATTTAGGCTAATTGTGCAGGTAGATTCCTGAGTGAATTTTTCAATTGAAACAAGCAATAGCTTCACAGGTGAATTGAGAAGGGACCGAATCTCAAATGAATTCATCCTGAGAAAAAAATTATACATGTACATGCATATGTATGTATAAGCCTCTATTAGATATACACATCTATGTACACACATATGTTGGGAAATACTCCTGTTTGTTTCGATTGGAGTAGAGTGCTAAGTACCTGGTCATCTTGAAGTGGCCATAAAACACCTGAAGCAGACCAGTTTGGTTACTGAGGCTTGTTAAGCCAAAGACCTGCTTAAACGTACTTGCTCATCCAAAATCCTTGGAGATACCAGCTTCCATGTGAATTGCATCCTGTAACTCCCAACAATGCATTTTGAATGTGCTTTGTACAGCATTGGGACTTTACTTGAAACTGAGAAATTGAGGGACTGTGACCTGTTGTCTCATATTTTGACAGGGGATCCTTAGGGAAATTTGAACTTCACAGTAGAAACTGTTCCTATTTTGTACTCAATTGAAGGAGATCCCTCATATGTGTTTTGTGAGTAGGACAAAGTAACCTAACAGATTGCGATTTAGAAAGACTATTAGAGAAAGAAGCAGGCGTGGTGGCATACACCTATAGTCCCAGTACTCGGGAGGCTGAGGCAAGGGGATTGAGAGTTTGAGGCCAAACTGGGCTACATACAGACCCTGCTTCCCCCCACACTCAAAAAAGAATATTAGAGATATGCATCTAATTTCAGTGACAACTGAACATACAGTGACATACAGTGACAACTGTTTGTTATCAAGATATCTAAAGTCACTTAATCTCGGTAAGATTTTGAATCAGTTGTAATAGTAGTTAGAACTTTGTTGACTATTGCAAAGAAAAGATAGCATACTTGATCATTTTATGTGCATTTAAATCCTTTTTTAAATTTTTTTTATTTATTTATTTTTTATTATTCATATGTGCATACAATGCTTGGGTCATTTCTTCCCCCTCTCCCCACCCTCGTGCATTTAGATCTTCATATTTAAAAGTGCATAACACTGAAAGTCTTCTGTGCTAGGAAAAGCGTTGCTACATGACCGTGCTAGTAACAACACAGAAACACTTATGTTATTTTGAAGAGCCCAGTCTCAGCTCCACAGAGCCTTCCTTTCGAGAAGAAAAGCTAAAATGATTTTAGAACTTATAAAGCAATTGGAAGACACACTTGCTTTATTTTTGAAACCATTCAAAGTGTACAATCCTATGATTGAGAGGCAGAGACACAAAACGTTTCATGTGTAGCAGGAGAATACCTGAGGTACATTCACACCAAGAGATGGAAATAATGCATGGCGAGTATGAGATTTTCACAAATTAAAATGTCTTTTTGCAATGATTGTTGATTCAGCTTGTACAGAGGGATTTAAAGTAGATTAACATTCTGCTTAGATGTCAGGAAATTCAAGTTTCAGAAAGTTGTTCTTGTCTGATTTCCATTTGAGGGGAAGGAAAACAAATAAGACTACTTTGAAACCTCAAACAATAACAAAAAACCCTGGTGGTCTGAATAAATATAAAGGAAAATAATGGTCATCTGATACGGAAATAAGTAGCAGAAAAGTTGGATTAAGAAGTGAAAGGGAAACATAGTCACAAATAACAAAACAATTTGAAGTTTTTTCATGGATCTGTCCTATCCTCAAATGGAACATTCTTCTTGCTGCTCTTCTTTCTCATCACTCAGCTCGCCAAGGTTTTGGGGGATTTTTGCTGTTAAATCATTGAATTAAGTTACTTCCAGTTATTGGGGCTCATTAACAAAAGGCTGTCATCTCTCACTAATTAAATAGGAATATACCATTCATAAATATACAATCCAAAGATTATCTATAGTGTCCTAAAAGTTCCAATGTGAGCCACGTATCCCACGCACAGAGTGCCCCATGGACGCCAATATCTGCACACACCTGTGCCTGTGTACAGAACTATCTCTGACTTTATTGAACTCAGGGCCTGGAGTTTAAGTGGTGCTCTTTACCACTGGAGCCACACCCCCAGTCTTGTGGCTTTTAGTTTGTTTTTCAGATAGAGTCTCATGCTAACTTTGCTGGAGGCCAGCCTGGAACCATGATCCTCCTAACTCTATCTTCTGAATAGCTGAGATTATATAAATGTGCAACCATGCCAAGCCACAGTCACTGACTCTTATATATCATTGTGCTGTTAAGCATAAGCTAAATAACAAATGTTATGGTAATATTTGCCTGAGTAATAAAATTTATTTTGGAATTCTTTAGTATTATTAAAATATGATTAACGAAGGTTTGTAAAATTATTAATATATTGAAAGATGAATAGATGTTTTAGGGTCTTTAGCTAGAAATCTTAATTGCCCAGGAATTCAGATGGACCGTTATGCTGAAGAAGAATATACACAGTAAGGTCACAGCAGGGTAAGATCAGCCCCAGCCCTGTCCTTCCACCCTCCCAACCCCTGTGACTTCAGAACTTCATAGATTGTGTTCTAGGAGAGGTAGTGTTTCTAAGGTGTACTGTTCTTTGTGGATTTGGCCACTATGAATTTTAGAATAATAATGTTACTTTTATTTATATATCTAATAACATATTTATAATTTATATTTAAAAATATGAACTCCTGTTATCACCTAAAAGCCTGAATCTTAAACTTTTATTGATTTTGATACTTTGTAGAGCTTCTGTTTAAGAGGCAGAGAGAGAAGAGAGAGAAAGAAATGCACTATATTCATGACTTCAGTGAGGGCTGAAACTCACCCTTTGGGTCCCCAGCTGCCATTTTTCTGAGCATCACTGTCACTCCCCTCTCTGGCAAAGAGGAGAATGACAGGGAATTTATGTCTTATTTTCCAGTGGCAATCCACTCTAGAAAGCCCTTGTTTGTGGTTCATTGTCATTATTCTACTGTGACCCCCTCACCAGCCACTCCTTCTCCCAGCTAGCAAACAGCATCATTAGTGGCCAGAACTTGATTGTGGGATTTTCTGGAGACTGGACACTCACATTTGACCTTGGGAGAGTTGCCTTTGGTGGATGATGCCCTGTGCAGGGCTTCCCTTGGATGCTCAAGAAGGTGTAAATCCCATGTTCTCTTAACTAACGTGATGATACAAAGTTTGTTTTTGCGGTATTGGGCTTTAAACTCAGGGCCTCAAACTTGCTAGACAGGCACTCTGTCACTTAGTTACTCCCCAGCCCTTTCTACTCTAAGTTGTTTTTCAGATAGGGTCTCACACTTTTGCCCACGCCTGTAAGCTGGGATTAAAGGCATCCGTCATCACAGCCAGCTGTGATGCAAGGTTTTCAATAGGCAGGATGATGCCTTATTCACCTTTTTATTTCTCAGCGCTTATTTAGCCCAGTATTATGCACATAGCAGGAGCTTAGAAAATAGGTGTCAAATGAAACTGAATTAGTACCTGTATTTGTCATATTGGTTGCATTGCTGGTGATAAAAGAAAAATGCGAATCTTCCCTAGAGGATGGAACAGGTTACCCTCTAGGACTAGCTTTTCTGCAACACAGTTAACATGCAGACTGAGCCTAAGAAGTAATGGGGCTTATTTCTGGTTGCATTTGCTCATCATCCTGATGAGAGCCTAGAGGCCTCATGGTTCTGGTTGAACTTGACTATGCCCATGCATCCATAGAGCTGTCTAAAGAAGAGCAGAAGACCATCAGTCTCCTGCCTCATCTCCATCTGCTCTGGCCACAGGTGCTCTAACAGGATCACCAAGAGTCATGGAAAACAAATTCCCAGGTTCGTTCTCTAATGAGGAGACCTCAAGTGCTCCTCACAGATTTGTTCTGTTATTGTAGTGGAATTGTTTTCGCCTTTCACCCCCTGTACCCCCAAACATCTGCACTCCCCACCTTGCTGTACCAGCATTTGACTGCTAATATTTGATTAAACTCGTTCTTATTTTTTTTTCATTTAATTCTCTTCTCTCACTGGCAAGTAGCAATTCCTGCTTATTGAATTAAATATGAATATCTCCCAAAGTACCAGCCTGCACTATGCAGCAGCTGAAAATTCAAATGTGTGGCAGACCCCAAATGTAAACTTGTGCCTGGAAGCATGTGCCCCTTGTACACACATGCACCTATGCATGTATACCAAGCAGCAATTTTTGCAAGCAGGCAACTCAAATCAAATATAAATTTTCATGAGGTACAGAAGTTAATAGCCTTTCTTCTTAAGTTGAATAATGGGTTATAATTAGAAGCTTTTACATAATTAGAACTGGACACCCACATGGTGAAGCTAATCTTACTGTGCTAGATATAACTTTGCAGTGTTGGCAAGAAACACTTTCTTTTTCTTTAATAAATTTTTCATTAGGATATATTCATTATGCAGGGGGGAATTTGTAGTGACAATTCTGACTAGACTTATATTGTACATTATTTACATTGTTCCCCTCAACCCCCTCCCCTCTCACCTTAAAGCAATTGCAAGAGGTCTCTTAATTCTGTTTCATATAGGTATATGAAGTCCATCTGCCATATACTGTCACCTTAATCTCCTTCCTTCATCTTCCCCCTTTCATTAGTTCCCCCCAACACACACACTGCACATATTTTACAGTCCTGGTTTTCATTATTCATATTTAAGTTAATGTTCAAAGGGGTGCCTCAATGTATGCCCACTGTGGGTGTGCTTTGCTTTACCTTGGTCTGTTCAACTCCTTCCATTACTCTCCCTTACCCCTTTACCTACCATCCCCGTTTTTCAACAGTTCTCAATACACATCCTTATATCCTCTACCTTCACATCTTATGTTATGTGATATTACTGATGCTCTATCATTCTCTTTTCCTCTTTCCCCGAGTTTCACAGAACAGTTCCACTGTTACAAACATGTTCTACATCTGATTTTTTATATGACCATGGTTGTTTTTGTGTATATGTTTATCTTTGGATCGATCTTCCATGTATGAGACAAAACATGCGGCTTTTGTGTTTTGATCATGGCTTATTTCACTTAACATGATGTCCTCCAATTGTATCCATTTACTTTCAAACCCCATGTCACTGTTCCATATGGCTGATTAATACTCCATTGTGTATATATACCACAATTTCTTGACTCTTTCATCAGTTGTAGGGCACATGGGTTGTTTTCAAAGCTTGGCTATTGTGAACAGTGCTGCGATGAACATCGGTGCACAGATTTCTCTACTGTAGTCTGTCTTACATTCCTTTGGGTAGATGTCCAGGACCAGTATCACCGGATCATATGGCAGTTCTATCTCTAGTTTTTTGAGGAATCTCCATACTATTTTCCATAGGGGTTGTACTAATTTACATTCACACCAGCAGTGTATAAGGGTTCCTGTTTCTCCATATCCTCACCAGTATGTGTTGTTATTCCCTTGATTATGGCTATTCTAACTGGGATGAGATGAAATCTAAGTGTTGTTTTGATTTGCATCTCTTTTATAACCAGGGAAGTTCAGTACTTCAAGTATTTACTGGCCATTTGCACCCCTTCCTTTGAGAATTCCCTGTTTAATTCATGTGCCCATTTTTTCAGGGGTGTTGATTCTTTGGGGGCTGAGTTTGTTGAGTTCCCTGTAGATTCTGGATATTAGTCCCTTATCAGATGATAACAGTCTGGTGACTGTTTCCTTTGCTGTGCAGAAGCTCTTTAGTTTGGTGTAGTCTCATTTGTTCGTTGCCTCTCTTAGAGGCTGAGTCTTGAGTTTGTTTAGGAAGTTGTTCCCTATACCAATATGTTCAATGTATTTCCTACTGTTTCCTGGAGTTGTTTCACAGTTTCAGGCCTTATAGTAAGGTCTTTGATCCACTTTGAGTTGATTTTGGGGCAGGGTGAACGACAGGGATCTAGTTTCAGTCTTCTGCATGTGGATATCCAGTTTTCCCAGCATTTGTTGAAGAGACTGTGTTTTCTCTATCATGTGCTTTGGGCTCCTTTGTTGAAGATTAATTGGCTGTAGATGTGTGGGTTTATGTCTGGATCTTCTGTTTTAATCCATTGGTCTTCTGTCTGTTTTTGTGCCAGTACCATGCTGTTTTTATTGCTATGGCTCTGTAGTATAGTGTGAAGATGGGAATTGTGATACCTTCAGCATTGGACTTTTTGCTCAGAATTTCTTTGGCTATTTGAGGCTTTTGTGTTTCCATATGTATTTCACGATTGCTTTTTTATTTCTGTGCAGAATGTCACTAAAATTTTGATAGGGATTCTGTTGAACATGTAGATTGCTTTTGATAGTATGGCCATTTTCACGATACTGATTCTACCAATCCATCAGCATGGAAGATCTTTCCATCTTCTGATGTCTTCTTCAATTTCTCTCTTCAGGGTTTATAGTTTTCGTTTAAAAGGTCCTTGGTTTCTTTTGTTAGATTTATTACAAGGTACTTTATTGTTTTTGAGGGTATTGTAAATGGGATTGCTTCCCTGATTTCCTTCTCAATCTGCATTGTTGGTATATAGAAAAGCTACTGGGGTTTTTTTTTTTGTTGTTGAGGTCTAGATTTATTCCATTGTGATTTGATATAATGCAGAGGGTTATTTCAGTTTTCTTGAATTTGTTGAGACTTGCTTTGTCCTAAAGTATGATCTATTTTGGAGAAAGTTCTATGAGCTGTAGAAAAGAATGTGTATTACCTGGTTGTTGGGTGAAATACTCTGTAGATATGAACCATGTCTTTTTGGTCTAATGTGTGGAGTAGCTCTGAGGTTTCTTTGTTGATCTTTTGTCTGTATGACCTATCTATTGGTGACAGTGGGGTATTCAGGTCTCCCACTATCACTGTGCATTTAGGGCTATTAGGGTTTTTTTTAATGTAGGTAGGTGCCCCTGTGTTTGGTGCATATATGTTAAGGATTGATATTTCCTCTTGAAGAGCTGGTCATTTAATTAATATGAAGTGACCTTCATTGTCTCTTCTCATTGATTTTAGTCTGAAGTCTACTTTGTCAGACATGAGTATAGCTTCTCCTGCCTGTTTATGGGGTCCATTTGCTTGGAACACTTTTTTCCACCCTTTGACTCTAAGCCAGTGTTTATTTTTTTCAATGCAATGAGTGTCTTGTAAGGAACATATGTTTGGGTCTTGTTTTTTAACCCAGTTTGCTATTCTATGTCATTTGATTGGGGCATTGAAGCCATTTACATTCAGTGTTAATATTGAGAAATGCCTGTTGTTTTTAGTCATTTAGTTATACCTATTCCTTGTTTACTGGTCTGCTTGCTCAAAAGGGTTTATTCTTTCTTGAGTCTTCCTGAGTGCTGGGATTACAGACTTATATCACCTTGCCTGGCTCAAGAAACACTTTTTGTCTGTTGACTCTTAGGAGTTATATATCATCATGTACTTTATAAGCTAAGAGCAACTAACCACTGACTTCTATGAAAACTTAGGATGAGTTTTTACTTCCTGATAATATAATTCTCTGCCAGTCGGTTAACACATCAAAAACTGTATTGTTTCATCTGAATTCACTGCCTCTTTGTTCAGTGACTCTGTAATACTTTCCCAGTTAAAGTAACCTCTGCCCTATGGGGAACTGGCTTACCTCAAGACCCCAGAAGAATTTTCTGTTAAAGACTTTGTACTTGTGGAACCAGAAATTGCCTTAGATATTAGTTAAAGATCTATTTTATACAGAGAAGAAGCTAAAGATCTAAAAAGCAATTTGATTGTGACTTAGATATACTTTAATAAAATTGAGACTAACTGGCTGGGCATGGTGGTACGTACCTTTAATCCCAGGTAATTAGGAGGCAGAGGTAGAATTATGGTTGGAGGCCAGCTTGGGCGAAAGTTAACATAAGACCCTATCTGAAAAACAAAGTAAAAGCAAAAAGACTGGGGGTGTGGCTCAAGTGATAGAATACCTGCCTAGCAAGTGTGAGACCCTGAGTTCAATCCCCAGTATTGCAAAACAGACAAATAAACAAAAAACAAAACAACTGAGACCATTATCCGTTCATTCATTCAAGCTCTCTGAATCTGAGTTATTTCCACTACACTCTGCTTTTTCTCTATGCTAGTGCTACTTTCCATCACTGGAAAGCAAGAATTTGCTGGCTTGCCTTTGAAGGTTAGAGATTTCAAGAAAGAGCATATCAGAAGCTTATATAAATAATTTTGTGGGATTTACACAGGTAATTACAAGCTTTATCCTGATAACCAAACTGGAAGCTTGTAGTCTGGAATAATTCAGTTCATTAGACATCTGTCCATCTGTCCATACCTCATTAGTGTTGGTTTGAGTTAATTTCAGCTCTGAGGCCTTTCAGTTGATCTTGCAAGAATGTGGTATTTACCTTCCCTGTGTGCCAATCATTGTGCTCCTAGCTGTGGAAAGTAACCATACACATGTGATAGTTATGGTTCTAGAGGTCAGGGTTGGGTGGCACAGATGGGCTATTAATCTTACCTTGCAGAAGAAGTCATAGTTGGACGAAAGCCACAAGGGTGTGGTGAGTTGCCAGATGTGGAAGGGAGGCTGCAAGTAAAGAGGAGGTGCTGGCGGTGCTGCAGACTTGGCAGGATGGGGATGGGATGAGGCTGCAGAGTCAGTTGAATGTCAGTCATGGAGCACCTTGGGTGCCACGATGAGGCATCTGGTTTTTCCTTGTGAACAATAGGAAGTGCATGAAGGGCTTTAAAGCAAGGGTGGTAGATTGTGTATTGTAGCAATATCATATTAGAGGAATGTGGAAAATTGGTGTGAAGGAAGAATTGGTGTGAAAGCTCTGGTTCCAGGCTGGGCTTTGTTATTTACCTAGTCCTTTTGGCATTTCATTAGGTAATCTGAATACATTTGTGATAGGGTGATCAGATTTTTATTTGTAAATAAGTTTGATGACAGAAAGAATAAGAGAAATGGAGGGGGGAGAGGAATTAGAGGGATAAGGGAGAAGGAAGAGAGGGGAGCATTGGTACAAGAGAACAAGTCATGGACCTGGAACAATGGCAGGTATATTAGTCACCTTTCCATTCCTGTAATGAAATACCTGAATCAATTAACTTACAAATAGAAAAGGTTATTAGCTCATGGTTCTGGAGTTTCCAGTCCAAGATCAGACAGCCCCATCACTTTGGCCTCATGGTGGAGCAAACTGCTTATACCATCAACACAGAGAGCGCCTGAGAGGCTTAGGTCTCGCAGTCCCCTTCAAGGGCCCAACAACCTCCCATTAGTCCCCACCTCTCAAGGTCCCTCCATCTCCCAACAGCACCTTCCTAGGGACCACACCGCTAACATGTGGACCTTTGAAAGACACTCACACAGACCATAGTAGTTGGGAATTAGCAAAATGAAATGTAATAAAGTACTATTTTTACTGGCAAAAGAAAACAACAAAACAAAATCACTCCTGCTTTAAATTCACTTAAAACAAAATGCAAGCCCTCCTAGTGAGACTGCACCCATTCTCCTTAAAATTGTGTGACTTCTGAGTAAGATTTCTGCATGCACCATCTCAGTAAAACTCATGAACTTGCAGTTCTCTGTTGTCTATGAAGGAGAGGCGAGCAGCCTTTATAAGCGTTTAACATGTTCTATGCATGACACCTTCGCATCCATTTATTTATTGCTTTTTAGTTACATACATTTTTGTGTTTATTACATAAGAAGTGTCCAACTTTGAGACTTCACATTCCAGTTATAATGAATAAATGGAGCCCAGCCATTTCCTCTGTCTATGACTTTCATTTTATAAATGCTGATCTAACCTATTCTTGAGCAAGCCTCTGATCATTTTTTTATGATGAAGCTGGCCAAGTGTTTTACTTGCCCATGAAGGTCACATTCAAAAAAGTTGGGTAGTGACTCACAGTTCACAAAGCACTCTATTGTATAAAAATTCATTTGAGCCTTAAAATAACAGCTTTGCTGTAGTGTTCCCTTTTCTCTACATACATACTGTCCTAAGTTGTATTAGGACTTTCACAGCTGCAGATATTATGTTGGACTATTTCTATATCCAAACGAATGTTGAAAAATTGGACTTTTTGTAGTCCAATTGGAAAATGAAATGATTTTCCAAACATCTTCTTTATTTGCTATGGGTAAAATTGCTGTAATGGTGGCAACTGGGAGATGGGGTAACAGATTTGGGTGTAGAAAGACTGGAGAATTTTACTGGAGAAATGTATAAGTTCAAACATAGACAGAGCAAGAGTACAGGAGCAGTGACAGGCAGCTTGAACTAAAATAATTTTAGAAAATAATTCAATTGTAATTCCCATTCTACACTTTTGGAAATCACTTGGAGGTACAGTGTGTTTCAGGTCTGGCACTGAAACTTTGTAGATAGTTTTGTAAGTATTGAGCTGATAGACATATAAGTCACATGCAGAATTTCCAATTTTTTCTATCCATGTCATAAGAGAATGATACAGTCCTGTGACTTATTTTACATTGTTAGCACAAGGTTGTCCTTGCCTGCTGTTTTTCTCAACAATGTCATCAGCCTGGCATAATAACATTGTCCGCCTCTACTTTGCATTATGTTTGAGTGAATATTGAGGAATGAATATGTAAATCACATGTTATCTTAACATGATGCAAAGTTTTCCCAGGCTGGATGAAGCCTTTTTCACCTTTGTTACTTCTCAGAGCTTATTTAATTCAGTGTTTTGTACATAGTAGGACATCGGTACACGTTTATCTAACTAACCTGAATTAGCATCTGTAACTGTGGTATTGGTTGCATTATTCAGAGAAAAAAGGAAAATGTATAATAGCAGCTAAAGATATGATCTCACTGAATTTCTTTTTATTTATTTCCTTCCTTCTGTAGGTATTGTTTTTGCATGGACACTAGTTTTATATTTGACTATTTACCAATATGTCTCAATGAAACTTACGGAAACGATCTCACAAGATAATTATATGGCATTTGTGAGCAGAGTGTGACTATGATAGTCTCCTTTCTAGTAATTTAAACAACTTGAAAAACACATTCTCTGGCTGCTTTACATATATTTATTTCTATCTCTTAATTTTTAGAGCCAGCCAGAAGTCCTAGAAATTCCGTGAAGCAAATATAAACCCCAAGGCAAAATGTGCTTTTATATTTTCAAAAGCCAGGATTATAATTTACTTAACAAAGAACAACATTTAGATTTCAGTTATAATAAAGTCTGTGTATATGCTGACATTTCAGTAGAAATTACCTGAAGTTTTGTTCTGTTTTTTTGTACATGATAGTACAGGGAAGCCCAAACATGAGTGGTTTCTCCAGAAAGATTCCGAAGGGGACACACCTTCGCTTATCAACTGGCCTTCCAGGTACCTCCGTGGCATGCATCCAATGGGTGCCTTTCTGTCTTTCCTCTGGCTTGCCTTGGGCTTCCACATACTGGCTGATGCTGACGCTCTTATTTCCTTCTTTTTAATAATAGCAGTGCATTTGAGAATCATGTGTCCAAAAAGCAGTTACTTTCTAGTCACTTTATTTTCTCCTCTCATTGCCTTAATCTGCTCCTTCCTCCTTTTCCCCTCTCTGATAATCTTAACCACACTTCTTGCTCCTCTCCTTTCTCACCATCTCACATAGAACTGGCCAGAAGGGGGCAGTGGTGAGTGCCTAACAAGACCTTGGCTGTTCTCTTGAGTCACCCCACCTAGCCAGTGCCCTCTCTGCCCAGACTTCCGCCTCCTTGTTTTCTTGTCTCTAAACCAGCAGTTAATTTTCAACAGTTAAAGTCAGGACATGTGGTTTGAAAAGCAGACAAAAACCCCAATCATTTCATTTTTAAGATTGGGGGCAGGAAGAGGCGGAAGAAGTAAGAATGACCAAGTCATTGAAGGACAATGCACCCATGGATTGAGTTTCTAACAGCGACTTTGTCCCCAACCGAGGACAACACTGAGATTGTCTCTGATTAGAAGCACACATTCCACAGAAGAACTTAACTACTTTTCAATCTTTTGATCAACAAGGGTTATAAATATAAAAACCTCCAACACTGGCTAGTCTTGGGAAAAATAGCTACTCAGAGTGCTTTTTTCCCACGAAGTGTTCATAGTTACTACCTTTATGTGTGTCTTTGATTTTTCTGTAATGAAATATCCTGATACCCTGTTTGAAAACAGAGGAGTTTTTATCAAGCTTAGGGCACGCTTGTCCTTAAAGGGACAAGCTTTGCTATGAAGCAAATATAGTAATTACTTCTGCTAACTCTGAAAATGAAAGCTCTGCATTTCCCCCAAGAGATCACCTCCCTACTCCACAAGCCTTCTTTACTTTTTCAAAGTTATACCTAATCAGTAATCCATTATTGGTTGAAATGGGTTCCCTTCTGCACTCGTGATGCAAAGTAAGAAGTAGCTAACACTATGAAATGTGTATTCTTTGACTCTTTGCTAAGCAGCAAGTCATGCACTCTGCAAACATCACATTACCTTTTGGCACTACTGTTTCCTCTGGGGAGGGGGGATGAAACCCAGGGCCTCTTGCAAGCTAGCCAAGTGCTGTGTCACTGAGCCACATCCCCCAGCCCTCTATCCCACTCTATTTCCATTTAGAAGGTAAAGCACCTGAGACTTAAGGAAGGCAGGTGAGTGCTGGCAGAGTGGCTCAGGCGGTAGAGTGCCTACCTAGCAAATAGAAGGCCCTGAGTTCAAGCCCCAGTACTGCCAAAAAGAAAGGAAGAAAGAAATTTAGCCAAGTGCCAGTGGCTCACGCCTGTAATCCTAGCTACTCAGGAGGCAGAGATCAGTAGAATCACTATACAAATCCAAGTAGTTCTCAAGACCCTATCTTGAAGAAACCCATCACAAAACAGGGCTGGTGGAGCGGCTCAAGGTGTAGGCCCTAAGTTCAAGCCCCTGTACCACCAAAAAAAAAAAAAAAAACAGGTAAGTTCCCCAGGCTCTGTGGCTTTTTGAAATGGATTTCAGTTTTGTTCTCAGCTATATGACTAACTAGAAACAACAAAAAAACCTCTTTTTGGATTGTTTTTTAATTAACGACAATAGTTCTGGTGGAGTTCTCTCAACCAGTACTTTTTTCTTCTCTAATCTTCTTTTGTTGCTTCGGTTGTTAGTAATCATGTCCAAACTGCTACATGTCTTACAAGCAGATGAATGTAGTCTGCATTGCATGAAGAGGCTTGGAGATGTTTTGCCACATGCTTCAAAAGAGGGGTGATAATCATGTCTTAGCTCAATAGAAAGCGGCAATAATCGCAAGTGCTCTTACACTTCCAGGAGTCAATGAAATTACAACATTTGGGCAATAGGTGTAAGTTTCCCTGGAATGGCCCACCAGCATCACCCACAGGCCGTATTCTGGGCCGGTACTTCAGAAAGCTGTGACTCAAGTCACCCATCTCAGTGCACAATAATGCATACCAGTGGTGCATATTAATGATTTTTTTCCTGTAGTTTCTAGGTAACCCATTCTCCCCCAAGAAAGCACCTGACAGCTTTGTGGGGATGTGGTTAGTTTTGCAACTACTTTGGTAAATCTGAAAACTTAACTTCAAATCATTGATCTTGCAAGTATGGTGTGTCTATATTAAACCTCCAGAGGCCTTTCATAAGTTGTTCTCTCTGAGTTGATTTCCGTTTGCTGGTAATCAGTGATCTGCGCATGCTTACTTCTCCTTTAGCAGTTACTGCACGCGGCAACTTAAACCCTTTTTCTTTCTTAAAGAGTTAAAGTTAGAGAAAAACTGGTGAAAGAGGAGAGTGCTCGCGGCAGCCCTGAACTTGCCTCAGAGTCCTTAACTCAGAGGAGACATCAGCCAGTGCCCGTCCATTTCCTGTCCTTTCAGTCAGAAAATTCGGCCTTTGATAGGGTCACAAGCAAAACAATGAGCTCTGTGCGACAGCTGAACCGTGGCTGTGTCCAACCAGAAAATCCCATTCACACTGTCAAGCTGGCAACCACGGAAGCTCCAGATCACGTATCTGAGTGCAGCTGGGTAGGCTCAGCCACCCCAAATGTCCCAAAGCCTCCCACCCTTCATATCTGTGAGTCAAAAGCAGACGAAGATGTGCTCTTTTCTGAAGCTCTGGAGAAGAACCATAAAACACACTTGACTTTGGAGAATGATGGGCTTTCCACAAGCCACCAAGACGCCTCTGTGAATGAAGACTTAGGTAAGCCTGCTGTTAGCACTGTCACCCTCGAACCTCACCAGGACCCACAAGCTCAACACCAGCCTGCTGAGAAAACAGGCCGGAGTGAAATGGTTTTGTATGTTCAGAGCGAGCCTGTGTCCCAAGACACCACATTGACCAGTCACCAAAAGGAAGCATCTCCAAAGAAACACAAGGTCCTCACCCGCTCCCTGTCTGATTACACCGGTCCCCCTCAGCTCCAGGCCTTACGACGTAAAGACCCGGCTTCAAAGAGAGAGCTGGAGCCTCAGACTTCCAGGGCTGAAGGGCCCTGTGCAGAGGCAGGCATGCTGGACACGAAGGTCTCTGTCGCCCAGCTCCGAAATGTGTTTCTGGAGTCTGCCAGAGCGAGCAAGAAACCCGAACTGTAGGTGATGTTTCAGCCTTCCTCCTGATGTGTCACTTGCACGTCCTTGACAGAACGATTCACTCCTCAACTTGTGCTGTGTCCTGCATTGAATCATAAGCTTAGCTCACACGTGTGAAGGGCAGACTTACAGGAAATGGCTCAACACCTACCATTCTGCTTCTGCCTACTAATGGGGAGCTGGTGGAGTGGGTTTCTGGAATGTTCCACCTCCATGCATGCATGGTAGAGGCATGCAGAGGGATCTATGCCTTGACTCACTGAGATGCATAAACCTTTGCTTTATTCTCTTTCTCTGTCCTTCCCTTTCCCTGCTGTATACTCTTCCATCTGATCTAAAAGCCAATCACATGTTGAGAGATCAACCGAAGGAGTTGGCTTGCCCACCAGTATGGAACAGCAGAGAGGGTCTCGGAAACCAAGGCGATATTTTTCTCCAGGCGAAAATAGAAAAACTTCTGAGAGATTTAGAACTCAACCTATAACCTCAGCAGAACGAAAGGAGTCCGATAGGTAGGCATGGGTACATGTAGTTCCATAGTCTAGGAGCATAAAAGAAATAAGACGAGATTATCACCACCCCCTGATGGTCCTCATGAGGTTGGTGACCTCATAATTCTTCCATCTAATGTGGAAGGGATATTTATTTGGCTTATTGAAGGGTGTTTTTAAAGAATGTTGACCTTTCCAACAGCATCACAGTACAGTTTTAAATCACATTCAGATGGAAGGAAGGAACATTATTTTTCTTCATTAATTTTTATTTTTACCTTCTTGTTAAATTAGCATCTGAATTGAATATCCACCAGACTTTCAGTGAAAATAAGAAAAGGATTTTATATTTGTTTTATAATGAATGGGTACTTCCTGTATTTAAGTTTTTATATTATATTATCACATTCTATTGCATAGAAATGTTAATCCAAAATGTATCATCAGTCCTGCTCAGTAACTCCTCCTTGATCCTGGTTTTTCTCCACGAGGTGTGCACTTGGCTGGGATTGTGTGCACACACTTCACAGTGTGGTATTCACAGCTAGAACTTCTACCAAGATGGTATTCTTTAAGAGTTCAATTGCGCCTTTATTTCAATATGATATTTTGTGTCTTCCTCCACCACTAATTTCATTATTATTTGCTAATGTCTTTCCTAGGTATACTTCAAGTTCAGAAATGCCAACTGTAGAGGGCAAGTATCCATTTCCTTATTCTTTTTCATCTCTTCTTGATTAGATTTAAATGCTGAGATTTTTGGCTTTGTGAGAGAATAAGATTATGGAGCCTATCAACTTCTTCCTTTTCTGAAAGTTTTCCTCTCTGTGAATACAACCTTGTTAAAACTTTCAGCTGAACTTTCTCTTATTTTCGATAAAAGTTAAGAGAATTGTTAAGGGGCTGGAGGCATGGCTAAGTGGTACAGCATCTGCCTAGCAGGCACAAGGTTCTGAGTTCAAGCCCCAGTATCACCATATACAGGGCATGATGCTCATGCCTGTAGTCTTATGAGGAGGTGGAGATCATAAGGAATGCAGTTTGAGGCCAGCCCATGCCTCCCTCACCAGAAACAGAGAGCATCATTAAGTAAACAATATGAAAAAACTAATTTGAACCAAAGAAACAGATTTTTCTTATTATTGCTGTTGTTCAACAGTAACCACATTTCTTATATAAAATCTGTTCTTAAAGCCCTACTGGTCAAATATGGTAACAGAAGATCACCAGCTGGATACATTTCCTTTGGTCTGTCTGTGTTTGAATTGTAATGGAAATTCGGACCTTTCCACTGCGTAAAAGAATGGCCTCGTGCCAAGAAGAAAACATTCTCCCTTTGTTATTTCAGGTCACCCGTTTTTGTATTCTAGGTTTCCCACGTCTTGGAAAGCATTTCAGAGACGTGACATATACTTCCTAATGGTGTTGAGTTTTTATGTCTTTTTACAGATGAAGAAAAGGTAGATGAACGAGCCAAACTGAGTGTTGCTGCCAAGAGGCTGCTTTTCCGGGTACGGTGTCCAGAAAGACTTGGTTAGAACTGATAACCCTCCTGGAGGGAGACTGCCAGAGCTCTGGGACTTACTTCACACACTTCTGGGAGCTCTAAGGCCCTCCTCATCTGACTCACTTGTTATTCTTTTCCTGTGCTGAGTTAGTCAGTGTTCTGTTACTCTAACAAAATGCTTGAGGTAGTCAACTTAGAAACAGGAAAGATTTATTTCGTCTCACAGTTTGAGAGGTTCCAGTCTATGAGCAATTGGCCCCGTTGCTTTGGGCCTGTGGCAGGCAGTACACTGTGGAAGGAGCATATAATAGAGGAAATTGTGTTGTGTGAGTACCTCATGGTGGCCAGGAACGAGAGAGGGGAAGAGACAGGAGTTCCACAATTCTCTTTAAAGCCACACCCCCAGTAACCTGAAGACCTCCCCCTAGGCCCTACCTCTTAAAGGTTCCATCACCTCCCAGTAGTACAAGCTAGGGACTAAGCCATTAATACATGGGCCTGTGGGGAACATTTCAGATCCTATCCATAGCATTTGCTTCAACTGGTTCTGACCACCCAGCTGTGCCCCACCCTGAAATGTTAATGACACACTGATGTCTTTGGTGTCCCCTCCTGAGGGCCCCACAGGAGAAGTGAGTAGAAACACATTGCTGTCCCAATTTCTTTTCTTTGAATTTATGATGATTCTGCAATGCTTTTAATCTCAGGAAATGGAGAAATCATTTGATGAGCAAAACGTCCCAAAGAGACGCTCAAGAAATGCGGCTGTGGAGCAAAGACTGCGCCGTCTGCAGGACAGATCCCACACCCAGCCCATCACCACAGAGGAAGTGGTTATCGCAGCCACGTAAGTCTGCCTTGGGTTTTCTTGGCCTTGCCTGTGATGCCTTCCTTTTCAAAAAAGATTTTTAAATTTTTAAATAAAAACAAGGTGATAGGGAGATGGTTAACAAGAAGCCACAGAAAACTTGGTGTTTCAGGATTTTCTTAACTGCTGTCTCTGTAAGCTTTTTAATGGAATGTTACCCATTGTAACTTGTAGAAAAACATTGAAGGATATCTTTTATTGTTTTTGTCTGCGCATTCTGGTTTTTTATCTCTTTTATAATAAACAATGTTAAACACAAAAGTAAATGAAATATAATGAACTCTCAGCTTTAGGACCCCCCAGCTCTTGGTCAGTCCTTCTCCCGTCCACTTCACCTCTCTTCCTACCTTATTTTCAAGCAAACCCAGATATTTCATCCAGAAGTATTTTAGTACATGGCTCTAAAAGATGAGGCTTCATTATGTTTGTAAATAATCACCAAAAATGTTTAAAAATTTATTAACATTAGAATGATTTAACAGGACATCAGTTTTGAGCAATATGGTCAGACACGTTCCAAGTTTCCCAAAGTAATTCATTCAGAGATAATGGCTTTGATCAAGTGAAAATTTTTATTAGTTTTTAAAAAATGTTTTGGTGGGGCATTGACATCTCACCTTATTTCTACAACCTGCTGCGATGTCACTTGCCTTCACTTTCCTCCCCAATTGTTTAATTTTTTTGTTGTTGTTTTTGGCAATCCTGGGGATTGAACCCAGGCCTTTGTGAGTGCAAGGCAAATGCTCTGCAGCTGAGCTGTGTCCTCAGTCCCATGCCCTCATTTCTCCATGTGTTTGTAGACATGCACATTCTTGGAGTTATTAGGAATGCTTAGCAAATCAGTTTGCTTAAAAATTTTTTGTGTAGCTGACATAAAATAAGAAACAAAACAGTAAATACAGGGGAAAATTGACCCCTTTTAAGTCTCAATAAATCTACTTGATGTGCATATAGTTTATATGAGTGTGGTGGCACATGCCTGGTACCATCCCAGCGATGGTGGGAAGCCTAAAATAGGAGGATCTGGGTCCAGGTTGGGCAAAAGCAAGACCCTATCTCCAAAGTAACCAGAGCAAAAGGGCTGGCAGTGTGGCTCAAGTAGTAGACTGCCTGCCTAGCAAGTGCAAAGCCCTGAGTTCAAACCCAGTACCACCAAAATAATAATAGCAGTAATACTCTTAATAGTAATAAATTGAGCACAACATTCTACAACATGGATGTAATCTACTGATTTGCTAACGGCCAGTATTAGCTTTGTAAAATTCCTCTGTTAAGTAAGGACATTCATTCTAAAGTTAAGAGTAAATCTTTCTCAGGCCCTGCACCTGTGCTTGTTTCATTTACTTTGGACAGCCTCTGTCTCTTATTTCCTAAGCTTGTAATTACTTTGTGATTTTTTTTCCCCAAAGTGATTAACAAATATTTTTGGTAAAATATTTGATTTAACATATCTGGATTTAAAACCATGCTTTCTTTAATGCTTCTTTTCTTCTCTCTCCTTATGGATGTTCCTTCTTTGGCAATTGCTTTTAAAGTGAACCTATCCCCGCTTCGTGTTCTGGGGTCACCCACCCTGTAAAGACGAGACTTCCTAGTCCCACTGTAGCTAGGAGCGCTGTGCAGCCTGCCAGGTACCGGACAGAAATAGCTGCATGTCACTCCCAGTGCAGAGACGCTGGGCAGCAGATCCATCTGAAAGCCTTGAATGCCTTTCCTTTGTCTGACAAACAAGTCAGTGCAGAGAGTGTCCGGGATGTGTGGCATTTTGTTTTGTCCTAGTGCAAGGTACTGATAACTTCATGTCGGCCTGCATGAGCAAACATGACATCCATCTGCTCACATTGTGTATTGGCACCAGTCACACTAACTTACTTATCCATTTGTTTCTGTTTTTCATAATAATGTCAGTCCTCCAACCTTTCATTTTTCATCTTTAAAACACTAGCATTAAACTGTTTAAAAAAATTGAAATGTAAATGGAAAAATGGGGCATTAACCAGAATGCTGAAGTTCTGATGAGACTCAGTTTCTTTAAAAGCACATGGAGACACAAATACATGTTTAAAATAATTCTCCATTTCTAATTTGTAGAGAGACAATGCTGTTATATTTCAGAATTCTAGATGTTTTATGGCTGGGTTTTAAATTGTGGTACTTTAGAATTATGTTCTTAAACCATGTAAACATTCCTGTTTAAAGGCTAAAAATAAGATTCAAAGAAATAAATAAAAGGACAGTGCAGAATGAGTGGTGTAACCCAGAAGAGGGATACCCAGGAAAGTAGTCTGTATCACTGGACTCGATAAAGTTTCCCAGGCTCCAATGACCTTCCTTGCCATTCTCATTCTATCCCTAGACCCAGAGACTGCTTGCTGGTCGGGGATGGCCTGTGGTTAATTGGAGTGAAAGTAGAATATGCTTTTTACTAGATTTGAGAGTGGGATTTGCCACTGTAAGAAGGAATATTGTTGGAGATTGTTCAAGATTCATAGTGACCCTCATGCCCGTAATTGTAGCTACTTGGGAGGCTGAGATCAGAAAGATCAGGGTTGGAAGCCAGCCTGGGCAAAAAGCTCATGAGACCCCCGCTCCCATCCCAGCCAACATCTGAGCTCGTGGTATGCACTTGCCATTCCAGCTACGTAGAAGGCTGAGATCTGGAGGATCATGGTTCAAGGCTGGTCTGGGGAAAAAATGTTCAAGAGACCCCATCTCAACAGAAAAAAGTAGGCTATGGTGGTATGCAGCTGTCGTCCCAACTATGGTAGGAAACCTAAAATAGGAGGATCACAATCCAGGACAGCCCGGACAAAAAGCAAGACCCTATCTCAAAAACAACCAGAGGAAAGAGGCTCAAATGGTAGAACGCCTGAATTTAAACCCCAGTACCACCAAAAAAAAAAAGATTTACAGTGACCATGTAAGGTGAAGACCTTTCTTCTCTTCTGGCTGGAGGTTGGAGGGTTTATTACTAGTATTATTATTAATACTAATTTTCTTTGTGTGGTTTTGGGATCAAATCTACAGCCTTAGTTATGCTAGGCAAGCAGTCTGCCACTGAGCTACATCCCCAGCCCTAGTTGAAGGGATTTATATTTACTTGGAATTTTTGTCACTTTTCAAGGTACTGCAAATTAGATTTAAGTACTTTTTAAAAACTGGTAGAAACCTATGAGACTCCAGGTACTTGCTGACGGCTCACACCTGCAGTCCTCAGGAGGCAGAGATCAGGATTGCTGTGTGAAACCAGCCCCAGGCAATCGGTTCTTGAAACCCTGTCTTGAAAATACCCAATACAGAAAAGGGCTGGCAGAGTGGCTAAAATGGTAGAGCTCCTGCCTAGCAAGCATGAGACCTATGAGAGAAAAATGCTACATAAAGGAATGAAAGCATCTTTAAGATGCTTTGTATTTGGCAGGTGTGAATCAAAATTCTGTATTGCAGATTATGTTGTTGGCAAATGTTCTTTAAAATGGAAAGATGACCTTTTGAAACTCACCTTTAAGACTGTGTAACTACACCCTAAGCAATGCCTAAAGATCTATTGATTATGCCGCTAACCATGCTGTCTCTCTGAGATAAGGTACATCCAAGCCGACTTTGGTTCCTTAAACAGGACATCCCTTTATAGAAATAATTCAGAACTAAAAATCTGTTGTTGTGGAATGGATGATACTAGTGTCCCCAGCCTAATCTGCTAGTTACTGTCTTTAACGGCTAAGCAATTGCCTGCTCCTGTCCTAAATTTATGTAGGGAGAAAAAAAAGTGACACCTTAAAGAAAGGCAATATATAAAAGTAGTGCGGGGGGGGGGCTTCTGTTTTGTTTTTCATCTGTGTCCCTGACATTTTGTTCCTCTCCTTTCAGGTTACAGGCATCTGCTCACCAAAAGACTTTAGCCAGGGACCAGGCAAATGAGGGCAAAGACTTCACTGACCCAGGAGAACCTGATTCCTCCACTCTGAGCCTAGCAGAGAAGTTGGCCTTGTTTAACAAATTGTCCCAGCCGGTCTCAAAAGCTATTTCTACCCGTAACAGACTGGATGTGAGACAGAGGAGAATGAATGCTCGCTATCAGACTCAGCCGGTCACACTTGGAGAGGTGGAACAGGTACGTGTGTTCTTAAAATAGAGCAGTACCGTGTTGATCGTAGATGAATGATAGAATTAAGATGATCTCCTGGCAAACTGGTATTGATTGGCAATTTGTTAATAATTTCCTCCTCAAGAAAGATAGCCATGCCAAGTATACTTTTCTTTTGTTTTCATAATTTGCTTGTGAACTCATTCCAATGAGTTCACCTTGGAGAGAAAAAAAAATTATAGGTACAACCTGCTTTTCCCCAGAAGGTTTTGTTTTTGCTGTGTTCTAGAACTGGGTGGCAGGATGCTTTTCCACTAAGATAAACCAGGAAATGGCACCCAGTGGAGTTTTTCAATCTGTGCCAATCCCAGCCATAGGATTTAGATTGACAGTGTTTTTCAGTCAGTTTTAGTTTATCCCTGTGTCCTCCCAGGTGCAGAGTGGGAAGCTCATCTCCTTCTCCCCGACTGTGAGCACATCTTTGTCCACCACGGCTCCCACCGCTGCTCCCACATATGCAGGGGATCTTCGGACAAAGCCATCTGTGGACAACAGTACAAGTGCCACTGACTATAAGTTTTCTTCTCCCACGGAAAACTCAGACTCTCCCATTAGAAGCATTCTGAAGTCACAGGCCTGGCAGCCTTTGGCAGAGGGGAGTGGGGGCAGAGGAATGCAGAGGGAATTTGGAGAGGCAGAAAGTAAGACTGTGACTGGCGAGGAGAGTGGGGTGAAGACATGTGGGTCCTTTGAGGAAGTGGAACCATTCTTCCCCAGCCTTAGCAGAGTCAGGGAAGGGGACAGCCAAAAGGACCCTAAATATGCCCCTCTGAGGAAAGGAAGCTTGGAACTGGTTAATCCGCCCATTGCCCATCTTGGTGATGAACTGAAGGAATTTTCCAGTGCTAAAATTAGCATACAAGGAAACGTGGACTTGAAGGACGGCCAGCCCTTTGAAGACAAAGAGGATGTGGAGAATGTCTCAAAAAGGAAGCTGTCACTCAAAGGTAAATTTCTACTTTTGCAACAGCTTTCAAAAACAATGGGGTTTTCAGTTTTTGATCAATCAGTTGTGTATGTTTGTGATTCCTTTTTAAGTAAAATTTTTTTAATGAAAAAACTTATTTATTTGTTTATTTTATTTATTTATTTATTTTTTGCAGTACTGGGGCTTGAACGCAAGGCCTTCACCTTGAGCCATGGCACCAGCCCTGTTTTTATGAAGGTTTTTTCTTCTGAGATAGGGTCTCACAGAACTATTTGCCTGGGCTGGCTTTGAACCATAATCCTCCTGATCTCTGCCTCCTGAATAGCTAGGATTACAGGCGTGAGCCACCAGCACCCAGTCTTTTTAAGTAAATTTAAAGGCCGTTTACAGTTAGTGTGGATCAAAAGTCCAGTGTGAATTTAATTTTCCCCCAAATCTCTCTTCCCCTTGAACCTGACATGCTCAGTGCACTGACTGTGTTTTCAGCAGTAAATAGAGCTGACCCTTTACCACAGTTTGATAAGGGTTTCAGGTGACATTAACTCACACAACAGCCTTCTGCGCTCGTAAGTTCTGTTGACCCCTTTGATAAATTGATGGCCCAAAAGGTCCAGGCTGGCTAAGCACAGGGAATAAAGGACTTGAACCAGTCTGATTTCTAGGCCCTGTCTACAGTCCTGATGCAGACTAGTAAGCTATCTGCACGGATTCAAATCCCCTTTCTACATTTCCATCCGGTGCTACTGTGGGAGTTTTAGTAGAGGATGGGCTTATGAATACAGCACACTGGAAGCGCACATGAATTGTTTTGGAGAAGTAGAAACATTCTGTGGTGGGCAGGGCATGGTAACACATGTCTGTAGTCCCAGGGAGATCAGGAGGACCCCAGTTTTCAGCCAGCCTGGCCAAAAATTAGCAAGACCCCATCTCAACAAATAAGCTAGGCATGGTGACACACCTGCTACTCTAGAAGCGTAGACAGATCCGAGGCAAAAATGCAAGACCCTATCCCAAATATAAATAGAGCAAAAAAGGTTGGGAGCATTGCTCAAGTAAGTGGTAGAGCACCTGCATGAGCCCCTGTCAAACCCATTCCATGGTGAACAGTGAAAGCTGTTGTTTGGGGAGTCCACTGGGAATTCAGGTTTTCTCAAGAGAACAGCGTGATAAAGATTTGCAGTGGCCTGGGTGACCCGCCATGTACCCACGTGTTGCACTCTGCTCCACTTTGGGAGGTCAATACTGGGAGAATGTGTGCTGGGGGAATAATATGCCACATCTCTCCTTTTCTTCCCAGCAGCAGAGTTTGGGGAGCCAGTGTCTGAGCAGACAGGGACAGGGGCAGGCAAAGCCATTGCTCAGATGGCAACCCCAGTCTCCTGGAGGCAGCAGGACCCTTCAGAACTGCCACAGGAGAAGCACTACAAGAGTGCATGCGCCATGCCTGCTGCTGGGGAGATCAGAGCACCGGTGGGAGAGGGCATCCTCGATTCACCCAGCAAGACCATGTCGATTAAAGAAAGGTAAGATCTAACGAGTGGAACGGAACTCTCACAGCTTAGCCTTAGCAAAAGATCAAGGTGGTGGAGCAAGAGATGAATTCACGGATTGAACTCCATTTGGGGATGTGTTGTGATGCCAGAATAATTCATGGAAGCTGAGATATTTGGGCATGACTGCATCACCCAACAGCTGGTGTAGCGCAGACTCCATGAGGATGCAAACAGAAAGCATCAGTTAAGCCAGTCGTGGTGGTGAACACCTGTAATCCCAGCACTCCAGAGGCTGAGGCAGGAAGATTGAGGAAGGCAGGAGGGGAGGAAGGGAGGAAGGAAGGGAGAGAGGAAGGATTCACTTGTTTATGGTCCTCATTTCTTATTTTATGTTTAATTCTTTGATTAAACATAGCTCCCTAATGATGGGAGCTGAGATGTGACTTTTCTCTTTCAGAGACATGTGGTTCAAACTGAATTCATAAACTAGTTGTGCCTGACTGTGAAAATGAAGAAAATTCATATATAAGCTCTACATCTTTGAGATTAGAATCTAAGTTTTGTTTATTTTACAGAAGGTGAGATGATGACTCTTCTGAAGTGCATTTAGAAATTTTCTTTTTGTGTGTGTGGTGCTGGGGATCTGACTCAGGGCTTTGCACCATGCTAGCCAAGCCGTTGATCACTGAGCTACACCCCCAGCCCTAGAAGTTTTCTTCCAGGTAATAGCTGTCCATGGTTACATTTGACTGTCTAGCAATGGAGCCTCATTTCATTCACCAGAATGACATGGGGGTTGAGAGGATGGGTTTAAATGGGGCAGGTACAGAAAGAAGCAAGTAAATGATTGTTGGATGTGTTTCCCGTTAGCCACAGTTGGGTGAACCTGCAGAAGATACAGCAGTGATAGGAACACTGGAGGAAGAAAAGTCACAGCAGCATCCCAGGATAATTAGAATTGTTTCTACGCTCTGTTCCCACGGTTCTGCCAGCCTTCACCCTTGCTTGGCATCTCCCATGGAATGGAAGTTCTCTTGCTTTCTCCAACACTTGTCACTCTTATTTTTCTGGATTACAAAAGCTTCTCTACACCATATGTCAATTCTATTTTTCTTTTTTTTTTTTTCTGGTGATTCTGGGTTTGAACTCAGGCCCTTGTGCATGGGCAGGCAGGTGCTCTTCCACTTGAACCATGCTCTCAGCCTTTTTGTGCTTTAATTAGTTTTCAGACATATCTCACTCATATTTTTAGTGGGCCCAGCCTCAGACCATGATCCTCCTACCTTTCCTCCTGGCTAGCTGAGATTACAGGCATGAGCCACTATGCCTGGCTGAAAATTCTATTTCTCAAGGCAAAGTTATTGAATATTATTCATAAAATATCAAATAGAGCCTTTTCAACTGATAAATTATTAAAATAGTTAAATCTTAATTTCACTTTTACTTATTTAAAATACACATTAAGTTAGACCTGCCAGGCTTTAGGGGCCATAGGGAAAGATACCAAAGGGGTTCATAGAATGGGAAAAGTGGTGTCTTGGATCCAGGAAGTACTTTGGCCTGTCGTGGCATGAGGTCCTCCTCTACAAAAACCAAGCTCACAGACTGATCTCCGAGATCCAAGTACTAGTTATACATGAATTTGGATGCTGCATATATCAGAAAATTTTCCTATAGTAAAATTCTAGTGAGAAATACTAATGTTACACCCTCTTCTTTCAAAGGCTTTTAAAGGGGACACCCAATCTTTGGGAATGTTCTCTCTATAGGAATTTAGGATTTTTATTTTTAATTTTTATTTATTTGCTTGTTTATTTATTGACAGTATTGGGGTTTGAACTCAGGCCTTTGTGCTTGCCAAGCAAGTGCTTGAGCCACACCTCCAGCCCTTTTTGCTCTGGGTATTTTGGAGGTAGGGTCTCACTTTTTGCCTCGACTGGCCTGGACTATAATTCTCCTATTTTATGCTTCCCACTGTAGCTGGGATGATGGGTGCTCACGACCATGCCCAACTTTTTCTGTTGAAGTGGGGGCCTGAAAATGTTTTTGCCCAGGCTGGTCTGAAACCACAATCTTCCCAATCTCAGTCTCCCAAGTAGCTAGGATTACAGGTGTGTACCACTGGCACGTAGCTGGGACTTGGGGCCTTTATAAAGAAGTTCTGTATCCACTGTGCAGTACTCCTTGATTTACTTGCCTTGTTTTAGTAACTTTGATTTGATTTATTTCTTTCTGAAAGAAGTTTTAACCCTGTGATAAAGCTCTTATTTTTAAAGCTGTGAAATACTATAAAGGTTCAGCTTTAAACCCTGGCTTTGTGGACATCAGAGACGTTCAGAGCTGACCATAAGTGTTCTGTGAACTGCATGGAAGTGATTCCATCAGTGTGCACCTGATGCTAGTGGGAGCCAGAACTATAAGAGGCTCCCAACCTGAGTCTGTCCACAGATCAAGAGTTAGGCATGCCTGTTAAGTGTTCAGCTATTCCGTTTAATTATTAAAATATACTTTTAAGCAATCCACACACATATAGAAACTCTTACTATGTTTCTCAGGCTGGTCTCAAGTTCCTGTGCTCAACGCATCCTCCCACTTCAGCCTCCTGAATAGCTGGGACTACAGGAGAGCATTTACCATCCCTAGTTCAACTCACATATTCTTTACTTGGCTTGCTTCAAATTACTTTTTCCTGTTGAAACTTGAGATTCTAACAAATGGAACCTTGAATTCACGAATTTCCTTTATCAAGTCTTCTAAATAGGTGTACACTAAAACACATAGCTCTATTTTTCTAAACCCCATGGCATTGGCCTTTCTCCTACTGGGGACTTTAGTGTACGGAGTTTTCCACACTGAGTGCCACCAGTGTCCCATGCTGCCTTGGCATTTTGTGTGGAGTATCTCATTTAGTGCTAAGGCAGATTTATCTCCATTTTGAAGATAAAAAGTATAGAAACCAGGTGTGGCACATACCTGTACTTCCAACTACTCAGGAGGCTGAAACGAGTAGATCGTTTGAGCCCAGGAGATCCAGGCCAGGCTGAACTACATAGCAAGACCCCATCTCAAAATAAGTAAGTAGGCAAATGAATAAACAAACAAATAGGTAGGTAGGTGCTGTAGAAACTAAGAAATTATAGGAATTCTTCTGTTCAGCTCTTTTTAAGAGTATGTTTGATTCTTCTAAAAGTTCTTTCTCTTTCTTCATCTTTTTTGATATCTAGAATGTCAAGTCTGAACCATAGCCAGCATAAACCTTAGGATGCAATCTACTTTTCCACTGGATCAATAAAACCATTGTTTTATAACTAAATGATTTAAGCTCAGATCATCCCTGTTTGGAGACTTACTTGAAAAGCATTATGAACCAAATAGTTCTCTTGTTCTTTAAGAATCAAACCTTTAGTACATCTGTAAAAGCACATAGGACTTTAGAAATCTCACTTCCACGATTGCTGAAGGTACTTTGAACTTCACACTCAGGGGAGAAGGTGATCCAAAAGGGAGAAAGAACCATCCCTTCACTTTGGGAAACTGGTGATGTGTAAAGACATAATGGAACTCCCCAGAATACTGAAGAATCTGCCCCATGCCTCTCACCATAGAGAGCTCTGCCTGAGAGGAGCCAATGGAGCGCCTCCTATCGCTCCTGCAGGACCCTCCAGCTCTGCCTGCTTCCTCACTGCCCAGACTATATCCATGTCTCCCCAACAAACTCTCTGGGCTGGCCTTGCATCTGGCAGACTTCAGCCACTGGAAAGCCTCAGCTTTGTGGGAGAATGGGGACAGATGAGGGATGATTCCCTGTGCCCTCTCTCTCTCATCTTTTAGTTGTCCCTG
Organism: Castor canadensis; assembly: GCF_047511655.1. Lineage (NCBI taxonomy): Eukaryota > Metazoa > Chordata > Mammalia > Rodentia > Castoridae > Castor > Castor canadensis. The sequence continues at coordinate 53,346,170 of NC_133400.1, forward strand.
TCTTAGTCCATTTTTTGTTGCTGCAACAGAATACCCAAGACTGGGTAGTTTATAAGTAAAGAGGTTTGTTTTGGCTCACTGTCCTGGGCCTCCTGCTGCTTATAACATGGCAGAAGTCAGAAGGGAAAACAAACCTGTGCAAAGAGGCAGAACACCAGGGGCAGCCTTGCTTTTTAGCAGCCTGTCAAACAATAACTAATCTAGTCCTGAGCAAGCAAGATCTTACTCCCGAGAGAAAGACATTGATTCTTCTTAATAATTTGATCACTTCTTAAAGGTTCTACCTCCCAATCCTTCCACAATGACAATCAAATTTAATATGCGTTTCAGAGGGGATATGCCATATTGAAACCATAGCAGTCTTCCATTTAAAAATCGTATTGCGGCTGGTGGTGTGACCCAATGGTAGAGTTCATGCTTAGCATATGTGAAGTCTTGGTTCAATCCCTAGCACCAAATAAACACACAAATAAATAAAAATAAAAATAATGACATATTATTAGTCAACTCCTCCAGCCTGTACACTAGCCAATACCAAGATCGAAGATAAGAACTAACCAGTGCTGTTTGCCTCCATCTGAAATTTGAGAAACTGTATTTCTCAGAAACGAGGGAAATTTCTAAAGAGAAACAAAAACACCTTATTTGATAGTAGAGGCAAATGGTTTGCCTGTCCCGTATTTGACCCAGCTGTGACTATTATGAGCTTGAAAAAATTGTTTCAACCAAGCAGGGCTCTCAGGCCAGAATTCCTTCTAAAAAGCGTGGGCTGTGGCAAGAGCAGACATTTCCCTGGGCGGCCTGGGAACCACATGGTGTGCTGGACCCTGGCCAGGCTGTGGGGTTAATAGGCTAATACACTGCCACTCACCGGGCACGTAGCCTCAGACTAAGCAGATGCCCAGGCTCTCAACATCACAAATAGCACTTGGACTTGGCAGATGTTAAAAGCATAGACAGCTGTTAGCATTGCACAGGAGGAATTTATGTCATATGTCAGCCCAGACCTTTAGCCCTGGCCAGTGTGTGGCGGGCTGTGGTGAGATTGCAGAAGAGAAAAAAAGTCTGGAAACTTCTGCCCTCCTCAGCTTGTTGGATACCAAGTAGGAAACCTAAAAGGACAGGAACACTCCATTTAAATTTTACCATATGTTCTTTTGATGTTATTCATCATTTGTATTCTGGAGGCCAGTGCTGAGCTCAAGTACCATGTGGGATGGATTGAATCACGTCTGCTTCCTTACTGCTTTGGTTCCTATGAAGTCTTTGGAAGTCCCCAATTATGCCACTGCCAGACATTGAGAAGCAAAATTTCAGAGCTTCGTGTGAGCAATGCTTTGAGGGCCATCCTGGGAGGGTTGGGAGAACCTGAGAAGAAAGCCAGAATATGATACTTCTGAAAGAGGAAGGCACAGATGTGTCTGCCCATCTAATGTGCTAATGGAGGGAGACATGCTGTGTGTTGGGCGACAGAGTTTGGACTCACTCCTTCCTTCCCCACCAGCATGCAGTGGGACCTCAATCAGGGAAACACCTGGTCTGGGCAGATGTGCATACCTCGTCTGTCATGGTGGGAATAATGACATACAGTTTCTTAGTGATGACTGTGCAGATCTGCAGAGTGTAAGACAGACTGGAAAGCAATTCCAGACTTCACGATTTGTGTTTTCAGAATTGGTTTTCGATTCTTCAAAGCAGCCACTGAGGAAACCACACACTTATTTATGTCGTCTTCTCATTGCTCCAAACTCTGAGAAGCTTCTCAGACTGCAGCTCAGTATTTTTAACAACCCCCGACTCATGAGGATGAAGGTGATTATTGAAATCGCTTGGAATCGAATCTGGTGAAGATGGTGGATGGTCAAGTTGAATAGCTTCTGGTCCAAGTCAAAGGCAAAGTGTGAAAGACAAGCTGGTTCTGAGACAGTTTGCAAAGAGAATATTAATGAGATGAATGCTTCCATCACAAGATGAGGAGTTGAAAGTACTTCTTCATTTAGGGGTTGAAATACTGATATGCTTACTTTTTTTCAATACTGGGATTTGAACTCAGGGCTTCGGGCTTGCAAGGTGGGAGCTCTACTGCTTGAGCCATGCCTCCAGCCCTGTTTGCTCTGATTTTTTTTTTTATGAGTTTCACTTTTTGCCTGACCAGCCCAGACCATGATTCGCTTATTTTTACTTCCCACTATAGCTGGGGTATCAGGTGCACACCACCACAAAAAGTCTGTTGGTTGAGATGGGGTCTCCTACTTTTTGCCTTGAATCATGATCCCACTCATTGCAGGCTTCCAAGCAGCTAGGATTGCAGGCACGAGCCACTGGTGCCCGGCCATGCTGTGCTTACTTTTTGAAAGTCTCATTTATTGGTGTTTTGAGATCTTTGAAAACTCTAATACAAAATGCAAATACTAATAATTTCTTTTAATGAATTGATTTTGTGAGATTCATTTTTCTTGTTAGAATAAAACTGACTCATTCAAAATAATTGGATAAGAAGTAAATATCAGCCATTATCTGGTATGAAATGCAGATTAGAACATTTCAAGGAACTTAGATTTTGGTTCAAGTACATGAACTAGCCCTTGCAGCATGCAATGTGCTGGTAAACCTTGCAGAATTATGGAATTTTTTTCTTTTTTGGTGCTGGGGATTGAACCCAGGGCCTCGCATTTGCCGGGCAAGTGCTCTACCACTTGAGCTAAACCCCCCAGTCCTTTGCTTTTAGTTTATTTTTAGATAAGGTTTTGTACTTTTGCCCTGGGCCAAGCCTCAGATCACTATTTGCTCATCCTGTCACTGCCTCATGAGTAGCTAGGATTACAGGTATTCACCACCACACTCGTCAGAATTACATACGTTGAAACTAAATGGCATTTTGAGTGATGTAGACCTGCCTTAGATAGATAAGGCAACTGTGCCAGTTTACAGAATGGACACTTGAGGACTTACGTACTTCCACAGAGCAGAAAGAAACAGGCAAAAAGGAAAAAAAAGGGAGAGACTGAGGAAGGGTTCAGAGTTCAAAGCCCCTAGTTCCTTTTGGGGGTTCTTTTCTTCATGTCCACTTTTCCTTGTTTGATAGAATGAATCAAAAATACAGGCTATGATTATATATAAATTTGTAGATGTAAATAGATTCTTGTATAAGTAATACAAAATTTGTTTTCTTATCTGCTTAACAAAACTGGTATCACATGGTGTGGGGAAATATAGCTTAGTAGGAGAGAACTTGCCTGGCGTGTGTGAAGCTCTGGGTTCCATCCCCAGAACCACAAAAAATAGGTAAATAAACTTTTATCACATGATATAGGTCATTCATCTGCAGATCAGATAGTGACTGGAATCTTAGCAGACGGGCCATCAAACCTGCTCTGGTTCAGTTCCTGATGTAACAGGCAAAGAAAGGAGAACCACAGTACTGGAGTGGAGATGATAATGGCCAAACCTGGACCGAAACTAGTGTGCTGCTTAACAGTACAGCACTGTGTCTGGGCCACACCTCCACCATGGAAAAGACACAGACAGAGGAAAGGGGTCGGATCTGATTTTTTTACCTCCTCTTTAAGTTGGTTGAGCATCAGCTCCAATGACTCTAACAAACACCATTATTTTTGCCTTTTACCTTTCCCATGCTTGCCCCAGTTAAATGCCTAAGACTTCCTCATTCATTTGAATCCAGGTAGCTGAAATAGCCCGGCATTCATGAGAATAGCTTTCCATGATGACAAAATCCAAGCAGGTTTGTACCAGGTCATGTGGTGGTTGAACTAAACCTAAAGGAGGTTAGATAACAATTGCAGTTAATTAGATTCTTTTTTTATATACATCTTTTTCCCTGAGGAAAGTTGAAGTAGTCATTTTTAATTGGTTTGTGGAAAATACTTTTTGTATTAAGATGTGTCAGAAAGATCAAGTTCATTTGGAGGAAAAAAGTGGTTTAGAAGGCAAGAAGAGAAGAGAAACATAGCTCACCTTTAATTGAAATGTATGATTTTAAGATTTTTAGGGGGGTGGGTGTTGAACTCAGAGCTTCACAGTTGCTACACAGCACCCTACCATTTTGAGCCACACTTTGAGCCTTTTTTGGAGATGGGGTTCCACTTTTTGCCCAGGCCAGCATGGACCACGATCCTCCTATTCTATGCTTCCTACTGTTGCTTGGGATGACAGGTAAATGTCACCACCCCATCTTTTTTCCCTTGAGATATGGAGTCTCATGAACTTTTTGGCCTGGGCTGGCCTCAAACTGCGATCCTCCTGATCTCATCCTTCCAAATAGCTAGGATTTATAGGAGTGAGCCACCAACACCCAGCTTAGTCTCCTATATATGTGTGTTTTTAAATACTTGTCTACAGTGTTTTCTGCAGAAACTGCACAGCTTTTATCATTGAATGTTATTTCAGCAAGTGACCAGCAGGGGCCCCTGAAGACATTTTTCTCTGGAGAATGGTTACTTTCATGTCTTCTTGCTCTCAGCCCAAGGGCATGAAAAAAAAAAAAAAAAAGAAATTATATAGTCCTTTGATGGAATGATGGGGCTTCTTTCATCTGGAAATTCAGATTTCAGTTTTGCTTTTCAATCAACTGCTGTAAAGTCTTTGGAACCCTCTTTAAAAGAAGGGACTCTTCTAAGTTCTCAGAGTTTGACGCTGAATTCCTTTTTTGGCACATTTTCCATCTAGATTGGCACTGTTGAAGAAGAGTGGCGAGGAAGACTGGAAGAACAGACTTAACCGGAAGCAGGAATACGGCAAAGCATCTGTTACCAGCAGCCTGCACATCCAAGAAATGGAACAGTCACTTAAGAAGAAGGTAACGGTTTCCATGTTAGGAAAGAGCTTTCTAACATCACGCTTGCGAGGTGTCACATGGGCAAGCATGTGTAGCTTAACTCAGTTCTACTCCATAGAACATTGGGACTTTCTTGCCCAAAGAGTTCTCACTTAATCAGTCACAAAGCTGCTAAAATCGATCACAAGATCAAGTCTTGAGATGTGGAAGAGTTGTCACAGCACTACACATAATGCCACCCACCCACGATACCCAGCAAGCAAGCGCCTGCTTCCAAATGAGCACATAGCTGAAACCCGTCTTCAATGAAGTCTGCCTCTAAGTCTGATTAAAGCCTGTCAAATGAGAAACTTTAACTCACCACTAACAGCTCTAAGTTGCATGTAAAATATGGACTTGAATTTCCTGTGCAGAGATTTAAGACACAAAGTCAGGACACAATTGTGGTCTGAGTGCTTTCTGCATAATTTTCATGCTTAGGAGGTATGTGCCTTTTGTTAAGGAAGTACAGCAATATATGTATGAGTTTAAATAAAGTTAAGTCATATGTGGCGCAGGCATCTCAGATGCAAGAGTATTGATGAGTTGTTAAGTTACAAATGTCATGCTGACCAGTCTTTGACCAGTTACTACCTGTTTTCAAAACTACTGGCTGGCCATACAATTGCAAAAGTGCTTGCTGGCTGGAGCCAAATGATGCCTCTGAGGCACACCCACCAGTCAATTTCTAAGACTCAATGTCTTCAAATGGAAAAGGAAAAAGAGATGTTCCAATTACTTGATCACTTGGACCCCTTTTAGTTTTGGGTTGTTTTTTGTGGGTTTTTTTGGTTTTTTGGTGGTACTAGGATTTGAACTCAGGGCCTCACACTTGCTGGGCAGGCACTCTACTACTTGAGCCACTCCACCAATCTTGTTTTTTGTGTTTTTTGAGATAGGGTCTCACAACTTATTTACCCAGGCTGGCTTCAAACTGTGATCCCACTCCTTATCTTTATCTCCTGAGTAGCTAGGATTACAGACGTGAGCCACCAGTGCCCAGCCCCTTTTAGTTCTAAAATAGCCATATGATGCCCACACATATGGTGGTATGTGTCTGTAGTTCCAGCTACTCTGGAGGCTGAGGCGGGAGGCTCACTTGGGCCCAGAAGTTCAAGACAAGCCTGTGCAACATAGTGAGAGCCTGTCTTAAAAATGAAATGGGAGAGAGAAATTATGAATGTGACCTTTACACATTAACTTACATAAAACTGAGATGTGTTCACAGAATGGTAAGTCAGGAGTCCTGACAATATTTTATGTGGTACTTCTATGTCTACATAGGTGACATTGGAATGGCAATTTGAATTCTTTTTTTTGGAGATATACATGGTATTAAAGCTAATGACTAAAGATATTTAATTTCTTGGCCATGTGTAAATCCTCAAGTATAACTGGTTACTAAAAAGTATTTGAATTCTCTAGTTTGTGGCACATATGGTGAAAAGATAATAACTCGATACATTTAATTCTCAACCATTTGTAACGTTCTCAACTGTTAGTAGATATTTTAAGAGTAGACATGTGGAATTGAGATTTCAACATAAAAGGAAATTGAAGTCCCTTGAGTAATTTATCCCCATGGCCCACAAACTTTCTTTAAAAGAACCTTGGGACCAAGGATGCAGCTCAGTAGTAGTGCAGTTGCCTAGCAACACATAAGGTTGCAAGGCCCTCGATTCAATACCCAGCACAGTGATTCTTGAAATCACTGGTTCAAAACTAACTTTTTTTGTTGTTTTAATGGTATTGTGGTTTGAACTCAGAGCCTTGCATTTGTTATGTTCTATCATTTGAGCCATGCCCCCAGCCAAAAAAAAGTAACTTTTAACACATATCTTATTAGCAAGACTGTCACCTAATATGGGATGGCACCAACCAGCACCAGCTGTCTTGCTGCTCATTTTGAAAGATGCACAGACTCCAGACTTCGGGAGCTGACTGTCCCTGTAGCCAGGTGAAAATTCAAATGAAGCTAACAAGCACAAAGTGGGATGCATTCCCACAGATCGTGGCATAAGTGGACTACCCACTGAGAAGAATGAAAGAACACCTTAGTCAATAAACACTGGAAGGCTGGGGTGGAGGCTGAGTCTGACCTGCCTAGAATTATGGCTAAGGTTTTTAAAAGACAAGAGATGCCAGGTTACCTTGACGTTTGCCTTAGGGTAGGAAATCCAGGGATGTGGTCCAAGCACTGGGGCTCCAAGAACAACTTGAGCTTTCCTTGTGCGAAATGCTGTCCAGGACTCATGTATCTCCTTGGTTCTGCAGCCACAGGGAGCTCACGCTCCCTACTCCTCCTCAGTGGCCTAGTTCACTTTGAGTTAAGACAATAAGCTCTTTGAGGTTAAAATAAGTCAATCTATTTTAGGTTTTTGTCTCTCACACTGGGAAATCTCAAGTTTATTGAACTCAAGTGTTTTCCAGATGGCCTCTGTTAACCACTTGGTTTATTCCTTCCTGGGGGCCAGCAGTGTGTCCCAGGCATACCTCTCTGTGCTTAGATATGGCAAGAAAGGTCTGTCTTGAAACAACCCCCACCCAGCCTAGGAGTGCTTGAGAAATGACCACTGGCCTGTCCGAATGCTGTCCTAGAGAAGAGAAGACATTCATGACAGACATATGCAGGTAGGGCTTGCTGGTGGGGTGGGTCTAAAATTGCCCATGGAGAAACTGCTCAGGAAAGCAGGTTCCAGAACCTTCCTTCTTTACCAGCCAGGGTAGAAGAAAGCTGTTTTTATGATCAGGTCATCACTCACTGCCCAGTTCTGAATTCATTCACAACACATATCTGTGGTCACCGACCATTTCACAGCTTGTTTCCCCTTCCGTGTGCAGCTGTGGGATGTTGAAGAGGAAGGACATAGCCTGAGGGCTCTGTAAGTCACCTCTGTTGCTCCCGAGAGAATTCATGCCGTACAGTGGTCAGCACTGTCCTTTAATGATGTTACGGGGAATTTATATGTACCTATATCCACATTAAAAAAGAATATAACTGGATGCCTTGAAGATGGGTAATCATTTTGTTTGTCAAAGGGGTTGTCTCAAAGGAGAAGAAATTGAGGTACTGTCACTGGCATCACATTTGGGGTCCCGTGTGGTAATAGGGTCCTATATCAGCCCATGAACAGCTTTTGAAGAACTAAGAGTTCCTCTGTGTTACGTCTCATGAAGTGTGGAACTTAGGTAGAAGCAGTTTTTGCCTTCCAGGAAAACAAAGGTTGACAATTTGGAGTTTAAAAACTCTGATTATTTATCTAGCTGGTTATTATTTCCTATGTGAAATCATTTAGGCTCTTTCTTTCTCCTCCTCTCTCCCTTGCCCACCCTTCTTATCTTTCTCCTATAGTTGGTCTACTCTAAGTCAGGCTAATCTGACATAAGCACCTCTTTGCTTCTTGTAGCATATGTAATTAGTTCTAAGGATTACAAAGCCATTCAATTCATAGAGTTGGCCTGGTCACACTGTGTGGAGTGTGTGCACTTTTGCATGACTTGTGTCCATCTTCTTCGAGAGTAACTCATTCCATCAGAGAGAGAAAGAATGAGACAAGACAAAGTCTTAAAGAAGTAACTTGGTAGATTGAGTGTAGTGCCTCACACCTGTAATCCCAGCTATGCAAGGGGCATAAGTAGGAGGATGAAAGTCCAAGGTTAGCCCAGGCACAAACACAAAACCTTATCTGAAAAATAAACTGAAAAAAATGGGCTGGAGGTGTGACTTAAGTGGTAGAGTGCTTGCTAGGCAAGAACAAGGCTCTGAGTTCAAACCCCAGTACTGCCAAAAAAAAAGAATTGCTTTGACAGGAATCTCTTTGCTATGACCTAATTGCAGTTATTTTCACCAAATAATTATTTAAATTTCAACCCTCTTTTGGTGTATTCAACAATACAGCATACAGTGACTCCTGTGTCACTGTTCGGATAATCATCCAAGTATATCAGACTTCTTCCAGGACTTTTTCTATATGTAAAAAAAAAACTTTATAGAATTGGCTTGTATAAACTGGCATCTATTTCTGCCTCCTATAGGAGGATGGGATGTCCTGTGCTCAGTCCTTATGAGGGATCTGTGCATCTCCAACACAAGCTCCTGAAAATTCAAATTCCATGTCTGTATTGTAACTGCTGCCATGGAAATTCCAAACCCCCACAGAGGAGAATGAAGTCAATCCAAAGAGGGAGGTGGGGAGGGAGAGTAAGGCTGCTGGATGGCCTCTCATTAAAGGCTCTCATCCTGCCTCAGGGAATGAGCTTACTTGGTTCATGCTACTGGGTTGTAAGCACGTGCATGCTTCCAATGGAACCTGAAAATGATGGTGCGACCCTAACTAGACTCTCCTGTTCCATCCTCTGCAATGTCTCCTGTTTGTTTTAACCTGTAGGAAGAAGGAGGATTTACAGATGATAATGCCATGTCTAATCTGCTTTGGGTAAGCCTGACTCTAACACAGGTGTTCTTTTGTAATGGACCACAGTGGGTCCTCCCCTAGGTGAGTGCCAAGCTCTTAAGCACAAGCAGAAATTAAAAGAGGAAAGCAAGAGTACTAACTTACAGAAATTAAGAAGTGCACTGAAGACAATGCTCAGAGTTGGGCCTCTGTGGACAAAGAAAGCAAGGAAGGGGCTTTTATTGGGGAAACTCATATATATATATTTGTATAGGAAAGATGCCTCAGCACATGGAGAGGTAGGCAATTTCCTGAGCATGCTCAGTTCAATATCATCCTACGTTAAAAAAAAAAAAAGGTGGGGGTGGACTGGATACCTCTGAGCAGAGGATTAGTATTAAGAGTGAGTCAGAGGGAATCACAGACTAGGGCTGTTTCCCTGTAAATTTCTCTGGATAAAAATAAGTTGAAGGAACACAGCACTAATAGTCACTTAAATGGACAGCTGTTCCTCTTCCCTCAAGCACAGGTGATCGGACCTGCATAGCACCTGGCACTTCCTCAAGATGGTGGCCACAGCTAATTCTGACAGTTTTCCCTGGGCCCTCCCTGTTTGGTTTGTATATCCCTACACAAGATACAGCCTTTATCCAGCATGGAGAGCTGCCCCTGTGTTCTGAAATTATTTTTTTATCCACATAATGAAAATACCTCGTGGAAGATGTTATGCTAAATGTTAAAATCATTGGTGAAAGATGTGGTTCCCCTCTCTGTAATAGAAGATCTTATACGAATGGCAGTAATCTTCCCATTAACTCACTTGGTTCACACAAAACAGACTCAGGTACATACCCAGCACTTGTGTGGATTCTGCTCAGCATCAGCATTCAAGGACAGACCCTCTTTAAAAGTGAACTGAAATTGCAATGAGTAAATTAACTTCCTATTGGAAGTTTCATTTTTTTTGTCTCTCCCTTCAAATCTTGCCCTATCCCCCTCCTGGAAATCTCCTCTTTTTACCTCTAACCCTCTTGCTTTGCTCTGTAGGAACCTGTATATGCTTCTACTTACTCTCCTGCTATACCTGCTGCCCATAAATACCTGTCTTTTGTAACTATTAACCAGGTGAGGAAAAGCACACAAATTAAGCCACATTGCAAATTCTGAGCAGTAAAGAAGGACTTTGCTTTTGTTTGGGGAATTAACTCTTGCTGAATTTCACTCTGTGGGTGTGGGTGTGAGAGACAGAGAGAATCTGTGTGGCTGTATGTGTGTCTGTGTTTGTATGTCTGTTAGTGTATGTGTGCATATATGTGTGAGTGTGTGTTTAACAGTTCATATATTCAGTATCAGTCAACACACACTACATCCTTGACTCTGACTTTTAGGAAGACATGATGTTATGAATTTACCTCATAGTCATGACTATGCTTAAGTGTTTTCCAAAGTGGCCAGACCATTTTGCATTGCACCAGCAATGAATGAGAGCTCCTATTGCTCCATATCTTTGCACCATTTGATGCTGTCAGTTTCTATAAATACAGATTGGTTTTTGAGATGTGGTCCCCCTATGTAACCCACACTTGCCTTGAATTCACATTCCTCTTGGGATTGCAGGTATGCATACCACACCCATCTCTCTCTCTCTCTCTCTCTCTCTCTCTCTCTCTCTCCATATATATATATATATATATATGTAATGGATTAAAGAAAAATAACATTTACCAAAGGCAATTTATGTCTTACTACTTCAAAAATTAAAATTTTAGAACCAGACATGGTGACACACAACTGCAATCCCAGCACTAAGGGCTCAGGAGGTGGACTCCTAAGTTCAAGGCCAGCCTAGCCTACATAGTGAGACCCTGTCTCAAAAACAAAATGTTTTAATAGTATATTTTTACTTCTTAACAGTTTCCCAGAAAAATATAAATATTTTATATGCCTGTCATGTGGCACTAGCAAATCAGTGTTCTCATAGGTCAGATCACTCCTTTCTTCAGCAGTACTGGTATCTAATGTTTAATGATACAGAAGTCCAGAGAAGAAGGTTGAGTTTGAGCAGTACACCAGCTCTGTGCAAATGGAGTACTTGTGTCAAGCATCGACGTGCATTCTCTCCTTCCTCACTTGCCTCAAGACTGAGCCAGAACAGGATTTTGCCTTATTCCCATTCTTTCATTTTAAGAACTGCCACGTGATGACAAGACCAGATTGTGGTCACCTTGAGGTCAGAGCATAGGCCTGTGATCGGTGATGTCACGTAAGGCTGTGTGCACAGATGGTGGACTACCATCTATCTGTCTCTTTTATGGTTAAGCAAAGACAAATTTCTTTAACATTGCTCAGAGTTTTCTCATTTGACCTATTTCTGTTGCTTCACATTGTACTCTTACAATTTCTCCCCATAATTGAGCTTAACTAGATTTAAAATTAAAATTTTAAAGCTTTCCATTTGTGAAAGAGTTTTACCCTTCCATCTGCCCTGATAATACAGGTTAATTCCACCATCTTGTTGAGTTACATCCTGGTTTGAAATCTTAAGTGAGATTTGCTATGATTTTTCAGGAAGTGTAAGAGAGAAGGAAACCTATCAGCAACGATGTGGGAACCTAAAAACATTCTTCCTGATTGATCCTTTGCACGCTTTCTAGCTATGTCCTTCCAAGTCTCCTTGTCTATCCCTAAGACCTCCTTTCTTCCAAACCATTTTTCAGTTACACACACACATGCACACACACACACACACACACACACACACACTCATACACACACACTCATCCCCTCCCCATCCATCCCTCACCCCCTCTCACTCTCTACCTCTCCTCACCACATTGATGCAATCTGTGCTTGATAGAATGAAGGACAGATGGAGTAGGCTCCTGTCTATATTCTACCTCCATTCTCTCTTAATTTTCCAGGGAATGCTAAGCATCTATCAGCTAACCCTAGGATATGGCACAGTTCTTTTAACCATGCCTATTATGTAAACAAGAAGGAAAACTTTAGTAGAGAAAAATAAGATAATAATAAAGTTTAAAGCTTAAAAACTAAAAAGCAAAAGGACAAAGATATCCCATCTTATTTTTTCACATCTTGGATTTTCAAATTTAATAGCAACTTGTGACAAAATTTACTAGGTCCTTCAGTGAATACACACACTACAAACTGCATATTCCTTACCCCTCCCTAACGAAGTGATGTCAAATTAACTAATTCCTATTGGGGGCCCTAAGCCAAGTTAAACAGAAACTTCTTCAGAAATAAAAAAAATTTATGTTTAATACTATCATTTAGAAAGGAGTAAAAAAAATATTCCTTGTTGACCTAGATCTGTTGAAAGAATGGAGGCTTTAAATTCAGCAATGGTTGCATCATCCCTGGGCTCATAGAGTTCATGTTCATGAAGGAATTCTGGACAAATCCAAGTGCTTAGGGGAATCAAACTGTTGGTTCAAGATAACATTTTTCTGAGTCACTAACCACACCCCACTACTTCACCCTGGACTTTGGAGATGTGTTTGTGAGCTCATAGCAGAACTGGTGATGTCTGGGCTTTTGAAAGAGCCAACTTTCTTGACATTTTGTATGTTTTTTGGAAATATTTTAAGCCAAGTGCTGTATTGATTTGACTAAACTTCACTCTTGAAACTTCATTTTCAAAGAAAACATATTCAAGAACTTTCTGAGAACTTCTTGACAAGTCAACCTGACAGTTTGTTTAATACTGTGTTCCTTGCAATTAGGGTCTTTTTTGTCAGTCATGAGTGGGAAAGTTAAAGATTTATCTTTTTATCTGTCTGTCTCTCTATTTGTTTTGGTAACTTTTATATTGGTAAAATTGGTAAAAGTTAAAACTTCTAGAAAATTTTCCATAATAGGCAGGGCTTGCCTATTACTGACTTTTGCTCCCTCCCATATCTTCCATCTATGTTGCGTGTGTGTGTGTGTGTGTGTGTGTTTGTGTGTGTGTGTATCTAGACATGCTTCTTTAAATATTTCTGTGTATATTTCTTAATGTCAAAAGCATTTTCCCCTATAACCACAATATCATTCAGTGATCAAGATGAGGAAGAGGAATCTAATGTTGCTATAATGTTTATCTAATCCCCATCTGTACTCAAGTTGCATCAATTTCACCTCCAGCCATGCCTTTTTTAGCTCCGTCTTATTTATGATCCAAGCCAGGCTCTTGCATTTTATTTAGTTGTCATATTTCTTTTGGAAAAGGTTTTCAACCTGATTTAAATTACCAAGGATCTCAAAAAATCACTTCTGGCTATGATGTCTGGTGAAAGATCCTATGAAAGAAAGATTCATGAATTAGATGGTGAGGAAGACCATGTTCATGGGTAAAGCCAGATTTTACCAGTGCAGACCAGATTCAATGCTGCTAGAAAGATGAAAAGGCCCCTTTCCTTTCTTCCAAGGGTGACATCATAGCGGGGCACTAAGAAAACAGAATGTACCAGTCTCTGTTCTCTTCCTGTCCTTCATGGATCTGAAAGTTTGTTCCTGTTGGTCTCTTATGAGATGCTAATTTGCCATCCTGGGATGGAGGAAGAGACTCACTGAGCCCCTGGGATGCATTTCTCCTGAGGACTCTCCTGGTCCTTCACTTGACTGAAAAAGGTCTTGTGATCACTTTGATCTCTGGTGACTTCTTATCCAAGGAAAATTCTTTGGGAAGGAAAAGAAGCTGGGGAAACGGGCAGAGGAAATTAGCTCAGCTACAGCTTGAAGCAGATGCCCCAGCAGAAATGGCACTCACAAAGTCCAAGAAGATGCTGAGATGAAGGCAATGGGCCAGCACCACTGTCAAAGCCCTCTGCTAGGACTGACTTCCAGGTGGTCAGCCAGGGGAGCCTTTCCTGATCCTTGAAGGATGCATTTCCTCTCCCTCTGCTTCTTGCCATGTCCTGTACCTTGCTACAGAGAGGGGGTTTTGTAGCACAGAGAGGAAAGGCCTGAAAGAAGAGAGAAAAACACTCTCCTCCAAACACTTAGGGACCTCCCACCCTAATATCACTCATTCCCGTCATCCACTCTTCCTCCCCATCTACTGCCTCCCTCCTAGCTGGCTTTGATTGCCCTTGAGCCTCCCACCTCAGCCTCATCCCCCATTATAGTCCAGTCCTGAGCTCCTTCTCGGAGTCCCCTCCCCTTGACTCTCCCATGTCCCCAGTCACAGACCAACTGACCACCATACATGGCTTAGATATTGAAGAGGAGTCAAGTTTTTCTAAAATCCCCACTAGAAACTTTTAACAGCACCTTTAAGTTATCTTTGTAGGTTATGGCTACAACACAATGTATCCTCAGTGTTAGATATGTTGTGACCTAAAGCCACTTCCATTGGCTGACATGGCTACCTTACTGCCCATGTGACACCATTGCTGGAGGGAAGATGTCCTGAGTCCGGGAAACTTTTATAGCACACCTCTTCCTAACCAGCTTTCCCACATAGATAAACTTTTCTAGACCACATTCTTTGTGAGCACATATGGATAAAACTCTCTTCACTCATCCAAGGTTAACCCAATAGATAAAACAAAGCAACTTCATTAATTTTTTGCCTACTTTTTCATGCAGGAAATGCTACAGGCATTTTGTACCTCTACCATTCCATTCTTTCTTATTTTCTCTTTTGTACATTTCTGTAAACAGCGGGTCACAGAAAGTCGAGAGAGCCAAATGACAATTGAGGAGAGAAAGCACCTGATCACTGTGAGGGAGGAAGCATGGAAGACGAAGGGCAGAGGAGCTGCCAACGACTCCACCCAGTTCACCGTGGCAGGCAGAATGGTGAAGAAAGGTCAGAGCAAGTGTGTATGTGTGAGTGAGTAGCTGTGTACACACGCGTGGGCCTGCTCACCATGGAGGTGACAGCTCAGTTAAAAATGTGAATATTTAACCATCCTGATATTACTGTGTGAGTGGTTTTTGGATAGGTTTTGTGGGCTATTCCTACTAAATACATCATAGTCATTTTGTCTCATCATCAATGTAAGAAGCATAATTTAATTTGTCACTACTTCAAAACTTAGTCATTTGGAAATTAATACAACTGTAGATTTTAAAACAATTGCAAATCTGCTGACAATTCTTTAACAAATTCTTTCCCAGGATTTCTTTTAAATCACTGCCATTTTCTTGTGACCCAGCCTCTAGCTACCCCAAGCAAACATTTAACAATGAAGGAGTTTATCTCCTGTACCTTGTGCATTAATTCCTATATCCCTTTCCATCAAAGAGACTCTGACATACAAAGGTCAGTTTGCATATATGTTTTGATAGCTGTCTAAAAGATGTACTCAATTCCAAGGAAGGGGACTAAGAAGCATTGGAACTGCTTTGAAGCCTGTATGCAGAGACGGGAAATTGAGTGGCAGGTCACCTGGTTAGTAGAGATGTTAGAGAGCTTTGAGGCTCCAAGGAGTGTTTGGGGTTTGTTTCATATCATGTAGAGCATGGTTCGCTTTTGGGGTCCCATCGCCACGTGTGTGTGCTCACCTTCATTTTCCAAGCTCTTATTTAAAAGCCGATTTCCTAAGTTAATGGTAAAAGTTTTCACATTCTCTTAGTCTTAACATATTGTCATCAACCTCATAGGCTTAGCTGCTCCTTTTCTCAAAACTTTTAGGAATCCTCACTCTGATGAATAGACCCTAATTCACTGTAGGCACACAATAAATGTTTACAGAAGGAAGGGAGAGAGGGAGGGTAGGGAGACCCTGAATTGTGTTCAACTTGAATCTTAGTAGAAGCATCCTTTCTAACAAAGGTATTCTCACTTCATCTTGAATTGTCAGAAGACAGAAGATAATTTACTACCACAGAGTGAGGTAGTATTGGACTGTTTTCTTCATTGAGTCTCAGAACTATATAATCCTGTTTAAATGACTTTACCATCCCTCCGTTACAAAGAGCAGACCCTTGGGCCCAGATCGATTAAATGCAACTGAAGCTGAGAACTTAAACCAGAGCTCAGGTATTCCAACCCTAACTTCAACTTTTGCCCTAACGACATCTTACTTTGGTTCCTTTTTTCCTCTCCCATCTTAAGAATAGTATTTTATTTATAAGTAGATTCTTTCTACCGAGTAACCTGGTGCCTGTGCCCTTGGCCACTCTGGCATCAGAGGAAGTAGATGCAGGTTTAAATACTGAATATTCGCTTTCCTTTTTTCTTGAATAAATCACAAATGCTTGTTTAACAGACTTGCTTGAGAAATAATTTTCTTATGCTTTTAATCTAATGAAAAAAACTGTACCCTATTTTTCTAATATATGTTACCACCTACCAGGTTTTAATGTTTCACTTGAACCATTAGCTCTTTTTGATTTGCAATAATATGGCATCTAATTTACATTCACTGCAGAATAAATAGTCCCTACACGACAGTCACAAAGACTTCTCATCTCACAAGTTCATAGCACCACTGAGCCACCAACCGGGAGTTAGCTTTCATCAGCAAGTTGCCAGGAGGCACTCTGAACCTTGGTTTTTATTCTCTCTCCCCAGAAAGCCCCATGCTCCCCTAATTTCCTTAGAACTTTTTCCTTTTTGATATTCCAAGTTTCTATGTAACAACTAGCATTCTGTAAGATTTCTAGAGTTCTAGGATTGTTCTGGAAGAAAGGTACTGAAAGTATGCTTTTGAATAAAAAAGATGTGAAATAATTCCGAAAAGAGTAATCCATTGCATTCATTGAAAAGAGATATGGGAGAGAGCTTTGATTTAGCATTTTGTAACTTAAATCTATATGTCCTGGAATTATGGAAAAACCATCTCTCACTGAGAAAGCAATACCCTACCTCCTGAGCTTTTTCTGTGCACTACTAGAATGGACAGTAGGGGGCGCCATGGAAACAGTGCCTACATTGTAGAAGGGAGATTTTCTGGTTGCTTGGAATTCAGCCTCTAGGTCAGTCCTGTTTATTAGTTTCAGAGGTAGCAACTTCTGTGCTAATGAACTCATCTGATATCTTTTAAACATCTTTCTAGTAGGTAATGACTTACTGTCCCATTCTGTGACACCAAATTTTACTTTTATTATCTTTCAAGAACGCATACTTACTCACTGAAACAACCTTTTGCAGGTCTCCTAATTGAAACAAATTATACATATCTATGTGTATAATATATATACACATATATATTTGCAAATATATAGATGAAAATATATGTATGCTTTGAGAAGTATTTGCAACATATTATCTAAAATGTATGGGTCATTTTTTTTTTAATTTTTAATGCTATAATACCTCTCCAACTCACAGGAGGAAAAAGCAGAGTAATTCACTCATTTACTTTTTTCCTTAAATATGATAGTGATTTACATATTCCCTGGCTGTTCTTTGAGGGATGCTTAAAAAGGTGATGTCATATAAAGATTTCACATTTATGGTCTGGGGTGTGACTCACATGGTAGACCACCTGCCTAGCCAGTGCAAGGTCCTGAGTTCAAACCCCAGTACCACCAAAAAAAGATTCATATTTATTACAAAGGAATACAAATAACATTAGTTTCACATTTTGTTTTGTAAATGCACTAATTACTTCACTTTCCTATCCCTTCCACTAAGGTTAAGAAAAAGTACTTATCTTTCCCTTTATTAAGTCTTCTTGTTCCAATACCTCCTCCATGCCAAAATTCCATTCTCTCCCCTTCATATATCCCTTAACCCTTGGCCTGTAAAGATTACCCAGCGTGCTTCTCAGTAAATACATGAGAAAGTACATCACTAGTTTCCAGCCATACCCGAACATGGTATGACCCTCCAACAATCCCAAATCAATGTAATACACACTGTCCCATCTTCCTACTGAAAAGTCAGCACTCTTTGGGTTATTGTCTATGTCATGCTAGATTGTTCCTACCTCCCCACAGGGCCCGGGGCCACTTGCTGGCTTGTGACACAGCTTATTCTTAACTTCCTCTGTAGGAGGTAGTGACACCCAGAAAAGGCCTTCAGACTTAATAGCTGCATTTACTCAAATATGTTCTGATTGCTCTTATTCCATTCATATATCGTGCACTTGTTTTTCTGAGTTTTCATTGTTCATTTTGGAATATCAGCTCACCAGGTACATTGTTCTTAGAAACAATAAAATCCTGTGTACAGTTGCAGTTGTCCTTTGTAGACATGGTAGCCATCAAATGCATGCATGTATGTGTGCACATGCACGTGTGGCATAAATTCTTCTGAATTGTACAATCTACACTGGAACTCCTGGAGTTGCATCAAGTCCTGAGAACTTCCAGAAGGAACTTTCAGATGTTAAATCATTCCATCATTTGTTTTGCAGGCTTGGCATCACCTACTGCCATAACTCCAGTGATGTCCCCTCTGTGCAATAAGTCAAGAGGCACTACGCCAGTTTCCAAACCCCTAGAAGGTAAGTCACTGGGGTGCCCAATGCTCCATAAGTTCCTGATCGTAGTCCTCAGTGGCGCTGCCTCACTGATGGTCTCTATTTCCTTAGATATTGAAGCCAGACCAGATATGCATTTGGAATCAGACCTGAAGTTGGACAGGCTGGAAACCTTTCTAAGAAGGCTGAATAACAAAGGTATGTACCAGAATCCAGAGGCAAGCTTTGGTTTATGTTCTTATAACACACTGTGGTTTGCATTGTCAATGAATTGCTAAGAAAGCCTAAAACAAAAGCTTCTCTCTCAAAATCTCCAAATGCTAATCCTGATGAATTTTCATCCTCAGCTAAATTGTCTTCTTTCTAGGATAGTTTTACTAATTCCTATTGTACTCATTATCTTTGTTGCTATCTTTAAAAAAATGAAGCTTTGGTCAAGATTGCTTAGATTATCAAGCTCTGATTCACTTAATGACGTATTAAATTGGACACTCCCTGTACCACACTCGTTCTGAATCTAAGCCCTTGAGATGTCATCCAATCAGAATTGTGAACTCTGAAAGCAGATTATTATACATCATATGCAAAATCAGCATGATCTTGGGTGAACTTTAAATTGTGTATATAATTTCTGCTTTGTGTGTGTGTATGTGGCACTGGAGTTTGAACTCAGGGCCTGCATTTGCTAGGCAGGCGCTCTACCACTGGAGCCAGTCCACCAGTCCAAAATTGTGTATGTAAGTTTTAATATGGTAAAGCTAATATTCTTTCTTAAAATTCATAGATGATTTCTAAAAGGAAATTCTAATAAATAGATACTGAAATAAGTATTTCAATACAAAAGTCAATGAGGTCCACAAAAGCATAATATGCAGAAATAGACTTATCTCTTAATAAAAATATCCAGTACTTGAAACATGAAATAGCAGACACCAGAAGCTCCTGCTATTGATAGTGACTTCTAAAAGTTGAAAATAACACAAAGAACCACTGTCATCCTGAAATACAAGTATAATACAATAACTAAACAGGCTAGGCAAAGTTTATTATGTACACAATAACAGTGCTCAAACCCATTGGTCAACAAACATTGACCATGGTTAAAGCCAACTCTCCACCTGTTCTTGTAAATAAAATTTTATTGGAGCACAGCTGTCTATTTGTGAACCTATTGTCAGAAGTTACTTTTGCACTGTAACACAGAACTGAGTTGCTGCAACACAAGCCATATAGCTCCCATGCAAAATCTAAAGTATTTATTACCTGGTCCTTTGCAGGAGGATTTTACTGAGCCCTAATATGGAAGGAGTCTGGGCTTTGTTGTCCCTCCAGCATTAACAGGTCAGGTTCCGAAATGCTCAGTGAGAACGTGTGCAGCAAGGTCATCTCCCCTCCTACCATTTCACTGTGTGAGGTTTGTTCAAGTAGTACATCCTTATGTGACAAGTCAAGCAAAGGCCTGGCAGGCAGCCCTGGTACCCTGCACATCGCTGTCATATTTTCTCCACTCCTACAACTCATTTGGGAGAGACGATTTTGAAAATAGTACAAGTAGCTTTTTATAAAAACTCTTAATGCTGTTTATTTGCTTGTTTATTGATAGTTGGTGGGATGCAAGAAACGGTACTCACTGTCACTGGGAAATCTGTTAAGGAGGTGATGAAGTTGGATGACGATGAGACTTTTGCCAAGTTCTACCGCAGTGTGGACTATACTATACCAAGAAGCCCTGTGGAGCTGGACGAGGACTTTGATGCTCTTTTTGACCCTTATGCACCCAAGTGAGTTATTTCAGTCTTCACCTTTCTTCCTCTGAGAATGGCCGCTGGCACCATGTTTTCTCCTCAGCAGAACTCACTATATTTATATTATTCTTCTATAGCCAGATAAACAGTGTTGAAAGGCAGATAAAACCCATGGGCTCTCAACTGTGCCACAGATGTGTGACCTATTCCTTAGAAGAGTGTCACTGGATTTTTCACATAATTTGAAAATTGTTTCACTTTTTTGAAATTTCACTTTTTTTTCATTTTTATGAAGATATATTTATTGTACAGGAGGGATTCATTACGACAGTTTCAAATAGGCTACATTGTACATTGATTAGATAGCTCCCACTTACTTTTTTTTTTTTAGATTTACCTCACTTAACAGAGATTTCTACACCTGTTCCATTTGGCATATTTCATTCTTATTTGTAACTGAGTGATGAATATTTGGGTGATATGAACTCAGATTACAACTAATTAGAAAATCAGGAAAAAGGTTACTTAGCTTGCAATAATGTATAAAATCAGCAGATTTGAGGGTTTTCTCAGCAATACCCAAGGGTGTCTCCTCATGTAAGAACATGTCCAACCCACCTAAGAAATTATTGTGGTATTAGGATCCTGTCAGTTATAAATGCCAGAAAAATACCCAAGCTGAACTGATGTTAGCAAAAGAAAGGGGTGGGGGAGTTTATGGGTTCACGTTCTAAAAAGTGCAGGTGGGACCTCAGCTTCCAGAGACTTGTCTGGCATGGCCTCTCTCTGGTTGTTTTCCCTTGAACTGGCTTCACTCTTGGTCACACTGTAACAGTGGGGTGGAAGGTGGCCACCCTTAGCTCCAGATTTACAGGCCACCCTCTTGGCCTACCTAGCACCATCACCTTCCCTTCCCAGTAGATCAATAGAAATTCTAGGTTTGGTTTTCATTGCTCCAGCTTGAGTTCTAATCCATCCCTAAATCATCCATTGTGACAAAGGGACAGAAGATACTGGTTGGCCCAAGCCAGGTTCTAGATCCCCCACACAGCACCATAGAGGGATGCAATGAGGTGGTTTCCCCAAATGTCATTACCAGACATACACAGAGGTGCATGTGCTGGACAGACTACACCCATGGCCACCCAGCATGTGTTTCTTTTCTTTCCTGCATAATTAGCAGAGTGACCATCTCTTCCAGGAGTACGTTTAGTTAATATAAATTTTCCATAAGTTGCTCCTGGTACATTGTTTGCATACTTTAATTTGTTCAAATTGTTTCAATTTGTGTGTTTCCATTGCCTATCTTCCAAAAATGAACAGTTTGCCTTTTTCCACCTTAAAATAACGTTTGAAGTATTTGCATACGTGGTTATTTAACCGTTTCTCAACCTCACTCAAATGTCATTGTTTAAATTGTTAAACACACACACAGAGGCGGTGTTATGCATAAGATTTTCATTCACAGAGACCCGAATGAGCACTTGGAAGTTGAACATAGATCAGGAATCTGATGGAGTCACCTCCCCAGCCTGCTCTTTTGCCCACAGACTTGTGAAAGTGTCAGGGAGTCAGAGATGGTTTTGCAGGTCTATTTTATTTCACTGTA
Organism: Castor canadensis; assembly: GCF_047511655.1. NCBI lineage: Eukaryota > Metazoa > Chordata > Mammalia > Rodentia > Castoridae > Castor > Castor canadensis. The sequence continues at coordinate 53,368,132 of NC_133400.1, forward strand.
TTCTTCAAAATTGTGGTTATTTTTGTCAGGGGGCCACTAGTTGAGTGGAAGTGAGCCAAGAGGGATGGCGAAGGAACAGAAAAGCTATTGCACAGAGGGAAGGTTTAGTCTGGAGCAAAGAGGATGAAACCAAGGGGCAGGGCAATGGCTACCTATATATTCTCAGAGGCTTGGTGAGAGCAGCAGTAGACATCAGTGTGCTCTTCTAAAGAGCAAAGTAGGGATGGCACGGCATGAGCAGGCTCCCCAACTTTTAGAGCTAGCAGTGGAATGAGCTACCCCGTGAAGCACTGACTGCCCTCCATGGGCTTTCCCTGCAAGATTTCATGACTCCTCCTCAGGTGAATGGGGGGTAGGAGGAGCTGTACAATTCATAATGAAATCAGGAAATAATATTGTAGAATGCAATGCTCTGATTGCAAGTACCACAAGTAAATCAGATTTGGCTGGAGCTGCAGCCTGAACCTGGCTCTGCTTGGTCCCGCAGGTTGACATCTTCTGTGGCTGAGCACAAGCGTGCAGTTAGACCCAAGCGCCGGGTCCAGGCTTCCAAAAACCCTCTGAAAATGCTGGCAGCCAGAGAGGACCTCCTTCAGGAGTACACTGAGCAGAGGCTGAATGTGGCCTTCATGGAGTCCAAGCGGATGAAAGTAGAGAAGAGTGAGTATTTGAAGCCGCCCTCTGCTTCTTCTGTGTGTGAACTCTGGTCATCCCATTGTTGTAACTATGGTTTATTTTTCTGCCTTAAAGAGTCAGGTAATGGAGTTCAAAGACACTAGTTAAATAAAAATAAAGAAATTTTCACACACATGTGCACACCTGCCTAGAATTTAAAGGTTTTTTCCCACAGAAATTCTTAAAGTGAGGATCATTTGTTCCCTTGGGAAATTAAAATTATCCTGTTTTGCTGAGTTTTGTTAAAGAGATTGGAGATGAGGGATGTTTCTGGATCTTGTGATTCAACCCATTTTCTGTAGAACCCAATGCAGTAATTCTCAGTTAATCTCATTCAGGAGCAAATCATGTAATCTCTTATGGCAAAACATCTCAGATCACTGCTTTTCCTAATCCTTGAGTTTTAAACTAGCACTTTCAAATCAATCTCTCTCTTTTTTTCTCTCTCTCTGGGGTTTGAACTCAGAGCTTCACACTTGCTAGGCAGGTGTCCTACCTCTTGAGCCACACCTCCAGCCCTTTTTGCTCTGGTTATTTTAGAGATAGGGTCTCTCTTTTTGTCTAGGCTGTCCTGGACTGCGGTCCTCCTGTTTTAAGCTTCCTGTCCTAGCTAGGGTGACAGGCTCACTTCACCATGCCCAGATTTTTTCCTGTTGAGATGGGGTCTTGCAAACATTTTTGCACAGCTAGTCTCAAATCACAATCCTCCTGATATCAACTTCTCAAGTAGCTAGGGTTACAGGTGTGAGCCACCACCCCAGCTTCAAATCATTCTTTTTAAAAAAATTTTTTATTAGCATATAATAGTTGTGCAGAGAGATCCATTGTGATCTTTATATATGTACTTAGAGTATATCTTAGATTTACCCCCTCCACCATTCTCCCACTTCCCCTTCCCCCATTTTTAGAACAATTTCAACAGATTTCATTCTTCTACTTTCAGATATGGATGCAAAATACATTCGCCATAATCACTATATGCTCCCCCCCCACCTCCTACTGGTCCCCACCACTGGAAAAGGCATACTCAAATCATTCTTGATAGAGGCCCCTGGGGCTGCTGGACTTGGGATGGGGGTTGGGTGGAGTGGGAGGAGCTAGGATGGGGTCCTGAATGAAGAGTGAGGAGAGGGGCTCCTGGCTGTCTGCTCCCACTTTGGGCCAAGCATCTCTGCTTCTGTCTGCCTGATAACATGGGGTCCCATTGTTCTAAAACGGTGTTTTCCGTGGAGGAGATAATGGCCTGCATGTTTTTATGTTTTGTTTCTGATGGTACTGGGGTTTGAACTCAGGCCCTTACGTTTGCTAGGCAGGCGCTCTACCACTTGAGTCACTTTGCCAGCCCTGTTATTTTTGTTTCTCCCAGCTGGCTTCAAACCATGATCTTCCTGATCTCTGCCTCCCGAGTATCTAGGATTACAGGCATGAGCCACCAGCACCTGGCCAGCCTGCATAGTCTTAATATTTGAATATTCTTACTATAATTTGTTTTTTTCTATAGCACTCATAAACCAGTATTTCCTAAAGTTTTTTAGAAATACAGAATTTAGATGAAGTGGTTGTGTCTTTTCTTCTCCTGTCTCTTTATTAGCATATATGAGCTGTGCAAAAGGTTTCATTGTGACTTTCCCATACATGTATATACATAATGTACTTTGATCAAATTTGCCTCTCTGTCACTCTTTCTTCTCCCCCTCTCCCTTTTAAGACATTATTCATTATTCTCTTTTCATATGAAGTATTTCGATCATACTCACCCCACCCTCTCCTTTCACATTCCTGTCTTCTGCTCATTCCCAGCCTCAAGTAGTCCCACCCCCCTCATTTTACACTCTGTCATTCATTTTTTAGGTCTATATGAGAGAAAACAGGCAATATTTTTCTTGCTCCATCTGGCTTATTTCGCTTAACATAATGATTTCCATTTCTACCCATTTTCCTGCAAATAACATAACTTCATTCCTCTTTGTGGCTGTATATGCTCCATTCTGTTTATATACCACATTTTCCTTATCTATTCATCAGATAATGGGCACCTACGCTGATTCCATAGTTTGAATCTTTTCGTTATAACAAGCATACTAAGTATTTTTCACAATCATTATACCATATGAAGTCTCAAGTAGTAGTATATTTTTTCAGTGTTAGAATCTGATCCCAGTGAAGTAAATTTCTGAATTTTGCTCTAACATATGTAGTTTTTTAAACAAAGGAGAAATAAAGGTTTACTGACACAAATTTGGCATACTTTTCCATTACCCCCACTCTGTGGGTTTCAGGGGTAGATTTGTGACGATCAGTTGATCTGTGGGTATATGTTGGTCCGCTCTGGAAATTCAGCATCTTGTAATTATGGTGTTAGCCTTGAAAGCAGAGGACCTCAGGACATTAGCTAGTAAGTCATTTTGCCTCAAACTTTTCTCCATATAAAGACTTTTAGTGAAAATGCCCGGCAGTCTTCCTTGAGAACATCCCGACATTTACAAATTGTGAAGGGTTCTAACTGCTTTTAGTAGAATTGGACCAAATAATTCAGCACCTGGTTTTGGACTAAAGTAGTTGGTCCACATTGTCACTCTGCGTGGTGAGGTCTGACACTTGCCAACAAGCAGTTTATGTGTTCCGTGCTGTATTTAATTCTTTCCCTGGTGATTAAGCAATGGATGGCATAGGTAATCAAGTGTGAAAGTGCCCCCCCACTACCCCAGATCAACTTTCAAAGACCAAGGTCATGAGTCAGTCAGGAATAATTTCTGATTGTAGATCTTGTCATTTCTACTGAACATCTTGCTTCCTTCTGTGTTCTTCCTTCTTCAACTTACCCAGTGTCCACCAACTCCAACTTCTCAGAAGTCACTCTGGCAGGCTTAGCCAGCAAGGAAAACTTCAGCAACGTCAGCCTGCGGAGTGTCAATCTGACAGAGCAGAGCTCTAACAACAGTGCCGTGCCCTACAAGAAGCTGATGTTGTTACAGATTAAAGGTATTGTGGTGGCAGAGGAATTGCATGTTGACCAGTGGTTGCTGTCTGATCCCAGTAGGAGTCCTACATGCACCCTTTATTGCCTATCAGGGGAGGGTGTATGTGCTTTCAGAGAACCTACCATAGGTGCTATACTTTCCCCGTCACTTAAACCTCATGGAGCCCCATGAGGCAGGAAATTTTCTGTCCATTGGGGCTCTGAGAGGTCATTCATGTTGCCACCACAACTGCTTAGTGGCAGAGCAGGAGGTGAATCCAGGCCTCTCCCCTTCCAGAATCCAAGCTGTTCTCCCAGTCCAACTACTTCCTCATTGGCCCCATGGCCTGTGTCCTAAAACTAGCATGCAGTCACCACATGTGCCCTGAGTCCTCAAAGCAGGTCTCTGCTACCCACTTGGTACTTCTTACTAAGATGAACAAGGATCTGTGCTGGCCAGAGGGAGAAGGGCACATTCCTGGGGACAGAATCAAGGGAAAGCAAAAGGAAATGAAGTCAATGGTTGACAACACTTCCTGTACACAGCAAGTGAGAAGCAGAGAAGCCCTGGGCTGTCAGGAGGGAGGGTCTACTGCCCCTCTGGTGGTGGCCCTGGTCTGGATGGTCATGGAGAGGAAAATGCATGCAATGTCCCCGCTGCCTGTGTGGGTTTCTGGAGTATTTCTGCAAAACCAATGTCCTTTTTAGTGTATTTAAAAGACTAGTGACAAGCTCAAGTAGCCAGTCTCTGTTCCCCTGATCTAATCATTAAATCATTTAGGAAGAAGGCGCTAACAGACACACAAGGCAGGGAAAGTTCCCGAGGAAGAGAGCCTGTGGGAAGCTTGCCTTTCCCTGCAGCATGGCAGGAGGTGGGCTGGCTGGAAAGAGGGACTAGAAGAAGGAGGGAGGGAAAGGAGCATGCTTGCTAATTTCCCCAGAGGAGGGGACCTTAATGCATCCATATTCATGCCATACAGTGACATTGTTCAGGGTCCTGAAAGTGTGGTGACCGCCACAAGCACAAAGCAGGGAAAGTACTTGCTAATGCTGTTGTGTGGCCCATGCCATACGGGGTCACAGGAACTTATCCTAGTAGACAAGAGTGTGAGACTCTGTAGCAGGGATGCTTCCACTATGGGTACCTCCTAGTTCCAGTCCTGTACAGGAAAACAGTGACTCTGAGCTTCGTGTTTAGGAAGAAGACACGTGCAGACAAGGCTGGTGGAACCTCGCGCCTCCTCGCTCAACAGTGGTGACTGCTTCCTTCTGCTGTCTCCCCAGTTCTGCTTCCTGTGGGTAGGAGAGTTCGCAAATGTCATCGAAAAGGCAAAAGTGGGTATCTGAACAATAAAGTACTTTAGTTGGGCTGGGCACAGTGGGTCACACCTGCAACCCCAGCTACTCAGAAGGCAGAGCTAGGAGGACTGAGGTCTGAGGCCAGCTCCAGACAAAAAGCCTAAGACCCCATCTGAAAAATAACTAAAGTAAAAAGGCCTGGGGACATGAGTCAAATGATAGAGCACTTCCCAGCAAGCATGAGGCTCTGAGTTCAAAACACCAGTATGACCAAAATAATGAAAAAATACTAGTTATGGCCTCTATTATTACACACCAGTGGAATGTTCTCCCAGCTGTCAGGTGTTTGCAGAGCTTCCCAAATGCTCAAGCTAGAAAGAGCAGGTGGCATGTCTTTTCCTGAAGGTCTCTCAGAGAACCATTCATGAGGTGCTAGAGTGGGGTGCTTTAGTCCAAGGCTTATTCCTACCCTGTATAAAAAAGGAACCGACACATAGTCAAAGACCTTTATCCTAGGCCCCTTGAAGTTCTGCCACAGACTCAAATGAAAATTTTGTGGGGAAAACCCAAGACATGAGTAGTTGTTGAAAGCTTCACATTTGATCTGCTGAATATTGAAGACTGAGAACTATTTTCTCTAAAGAATTAATACCCCTCGTGGCGTGTACCTGTCATCCCAACTACTTGGGAGGCTGAGATTGTGAAGGTCAAATTTCTAGGCCACCCCAGTAAAAAAATTCAAGAGACTCCATCTCAACAAATAAAAGCTGGGCTTGCAGGTGTGCACCTGTCATCCCAGCTATTGTGGAAAGCATAAATAGGAGGATCAAGGTACAGGCTGGCCTGGGCAAAAAGCGAGACCCTAGCTCCAAAATAACCAGAGCAAAAAGGGCTGGAAGCATGGCTCAGGTAGTAGCACTCTTGCCTACAAGATGTGAAGCTCTGGATTCAAACCCCTTTCCTGCCAAAGAATTATTGATAGCCCTTGGTCTCCAACGGTTACATTTTCCTGACTTTATTGGAAATACCAAACGACCAGCATCTTCCTACCCGTGCTGTGTTCACAGGGTTTTCCTGTCAGACACAATCCATTTCTCTTCTGATTGCAACATGTGCCACTTTGAGCAGGTCACCTTTTCTGCACAGATAATTGTGTTCCTCTTTTTTCAGGCCTCAGAACTTGCAACTTTAATTCAGACAAAAAGGGAACTTGGGTGTAGAGCTACTTACATCCAAACCATCGAGGAAGGAATTAATACACACACTCATGCAGCGAAAGACTTCTGGAAGCTCCTGGGTGGGCAAACCAGTTACCAATGTAAGAGTTTACTGTACTTGAGATGCTAATGAGACTTGAACCTCCTTTCTTCTCCCTTGGTTCATTCTTCCATGTAAAATGTGATATTCTCCTGTTGTTCTTACTCCAAAGACGCTGGAGACCCAAAGGAAGATGAGCTGTATGAGACAGCCATCATAGAGACAAACTGTATTTACCGTTTGATGGATGACAAGCTTGTACCTGATGATGACTACTGGGGGAAGATTCCAAAGTGCTCTCTGCTGCAACCCAAAGAGGTACAGACAACACTAGCAGGACAGACAGCGAGAGTAGTCTGCCCAGGCCTACCCAGAAGAGTAGAGAGTTAGTGCCCAATGACGTTAGCCAGCTTTCCTTCTGAGGGTGGAACACTGTAGCTCTTTAAAGGATGATTATTTGAGATTTCATACCATTACTGCCACCTAAAATACTAATATAAAATTCTTGGGTCATTGAAAGTATTTGGGTTTTAGACCAAATATAAGTATTACTTTTCCCTATCTCTTGAATTGTGCATGAAGATTAAATTTTTTTCAGTCCTTAAATTTCAGGAATAATAGATGCATGTATGTGTAGTTTATGGATTTTTCAAGTTATGTGGTTTTTTTCACTCACACCAGTAGTATTTATTAATTATGTATATTTTCAAGGCCAAAAAGCATTCTTAAGTATTGAGGAAAGAAAATGAAAGGTACACAGTTAGGAATGGTGGTTCACACCTGTAATGGCAGCACTCAGGAGACTGAGGCAGGAAGATTGCCAGCCAGTTTGAGGCCAGCCTGGACTACATAGCAAGACCCTATCTCAAAAAGAACCCCCCAAAAAAGAAAAAGGAGAGGGCAGAAGATGCAAAAGGGATCTTAAATTACATGGGGGAGTGATAAGAAAAAGTAATAAGTGGGGTGAACATGTTCAAAATCCATGGTACATATGTATGGAAATGTCATAATGAAACTCCTCAGGTGTGCAATTAATATATGCTGATGAAAATAAATAAGTAAGTGCCACATGCATACATACATAATTCACTGGGGAGACGCATATCAGAAAGGATGTAACACAAAATTAGATTCAGTGCATGATATGTACAGGTGTTTAAACAGGAAAAATGAAGGTCACAGGAAAAGAAACCATGAAGAATAATTTTTAAACAAGATTTAAATGAGCTTAATTTAGAGTTAAGTAGAATTTGGATTGCTGGAAATGAATGTAGAATTATTCCAAGAAAAAAGAGCAGAAGAAACCAGAAGCATGGAAGTAAGATATAGCATTACATTCAGATATACTTAACAATAAGCCACTTCTGTAAGACTAATATCATGATCTCTGCCCTATGGCTCTTGGAATTGTGCCCAGGTCAGAAGACATCATTGGAGCCTCACACATGTGGTCACCTGTGTATGTTAAGTGAATGAATGCATGACGAATGCTGGAGGGAGAAGCAAGGAAAGAGGGGAGGGAGGATAAGAAGATGTATTTAAATAACTTTTATTAATCAAAGCTTTAAGTGGTTTGAGAGCTCAGAAGAGAAACCTTTAGTGCAAGAGAGCTTGGCAGGGTGGTGCCAGCTGGTGGGACCTTGTGACCCTTTTGTGTTTGTATGGGTTGCCCTATTGGGATTTGTATCATGACCCATTTGACTGTCAGCAGAGGCCCGATTCCACCGGAGCATGTCCTCAAAGTTAATAAATTCTTCTGTGCCGCTTCCCCAGGTCCTGGTGTTTGATTTTGGCAGTGAAGTTTACGTGTGGCATGGGAAAGAAGTCACATTGGCCCAACGAAAAATAGCATTTCAGCTGGCAAAGCACTTGTGGAATGGGACCTTTGACTATGAGAACTGTGACATCAACCCTCTGGATCCCGGGGAATGTAACCCGCTCATCCCCAGGTACCCTGGGGCCGTGTGCAGAATCCCTTTGTGGACCCAGGTCTTCCCAGCTAGCTGCTGCTGCTCTTTTGTACAAATGGTGCAGTTTCATAAATGGCTGTGTGCTATGGACCGGGAATATTCACAAAGAAAATAAACTTCTTTAGCTTTTACCTCACTATTAAAGAATAAATGTAGGATGATGTAGTCCTTGGGAAGACACTTGTATTACATTTAAGTTTTGCTTTTTTATAACATTTTTATTTTATTTTAGATTTTGAGACAGAGTCTCACTATATAGCCCAGATTAGCCTTGGAACTCCCCATCCTCCTGCCTCATCTTCCCCAGAGTGCTGAAATTGCAGGTGTGCGCCACTACACCCAGCTTATATTTAATTTTTGGAGCAAATAATTCCCCCTTTGCAGCATTCAAGGTGCTGTCGCAACAGATGAGTAGCAGTGTTTAAACAAATTCCATGCTGATCTGAAAAGCTTCCAGGTTCTGCCAGTGCAAAAGTGGTCCATTTCCTTCTAATCTCCTCTCTTCCCAGCATAGCCTTAAGTCCAGGATTTGTTTGCCAGTAGAAGATGTTTACACCTACTTATCCTTCGGGGGCAGAGGTGGTAAGGAAGAGGCATGGTTTTGAAATGACAACTGTAATTTTAACATTCCCTGCTGAGTAACTAGACTTCTTAAAGTTGTTTTGGAACAACTTTTTGGAAGATACACAAACTCTAAGAAACATGATCATGAAGAAAGGAATTCTGACATACAAAGGATTGTTGTTTTTTATGCCACAAGATTCTGCCAAAAAATGATCTAAAACTGTTTGTGCCATATGATCAATTAAAAATGGATATAGCACCAAACAGCACAGAATAACACACAAATTTCAATGTTCCTACCTAGTTTCTTGCTTTAAAAATCCAATCATTGATTTTATTATTAATTTTTACAATGATTAAAAAAACAAAAATTATGTCAATGTGATGAAAACATCTGAAATCCTTCTTAAGCAAATACTGGTTAATAATGTCACTGTCAGGATTTTCAGGACTCAGACAAAGGCTAGATTACTTTATTTGGTATAGTGAAAGGCAGAATAATACAGAGCACATAATCTATATGATGGCCAGATTTTATTTAAATGTGGCATGACCACAGATCTGAAAGCAGGCGAATGAGCACCTTGCCTGCTAGTTTCAAACATCTCTGCAACAGAATCCCTGGAGTGGGCTTTGAAAAGAAATGCATCTGCCAGCCCCAACTCCAGCCCCAGTAGTGTGTTTCAGCTCCTTTGGGTTGTGGCTCATGTGTCAATGTGTCTTAAAAACTCCCTAGAACTTTAAGATACAGCCAAGATTACACACCTAACCGTCCTTAACAACAAGGAGGCTGAAACCACCAAAAGGGAAGGGCTCAGCCCCAGACAGGCATGAAGCCAGGGAAGGAGGTGGCCAGCCCACGGTCCCCGCTCCCATGATCACACCCTGCACACTGCAGTCTGCTGTGTCTCTTGCTCACTCCACTTCACAGTTTCTAAAGTGGAGGCCAAGTTCCCTTTTATAATCATCTTAGCAAGTCTGCAGAGTAGGATTTGTAGAAAAGACAGTCATCCAGATATTCAGGGCAATTGTGAATTTTCCGTAATAGCCAATATGTGGTTGCTGAAGCCTGCAGAGAGAGCACGGGTAGAGGTATTTGTATACTATGCTACCCCTCTCAGTTCCCTTAGAAACAAGCAGCCTCCTGGGTGTGCTTCAGCTAACGTCAGAGCTGACATCAGAAACTGTGGTCTTGACCTAATATAATGTGACTGAACATAGGGCACAGCAGGACACAGGAAGGGCAGCTGATTTATCCCATGGGACAATAGCATCCTAGTCATAATTCACAGCCAAAGGTCAATTTGGAGGAGCAGCAGTTAGTTGCCCTTATCCTCAAGGCCATACACTCCGAGTCTTTCTGAATTACCTGTGTTGGGTGCAGCTGGGGTGTAGCTCATTGGTAGAGTGCTCACGTAGGCATGTGTAAGGCCCTGGGTTCTACCCTTAGCATCTGAAACAATTAAAAATTACCTGTGTTCTTGGATGTGGTGTTAAATTCTAAATCCCTAGGACCACTCGAAGCCTCCAGGTTAGCCGTGCTGTTTCCTCTCCTGTGTCACTGGGCCTTCCCTGTCTGCTGCACAGCACTAGACACATCTAGTCCTAGAAATATTTGTGTAAAAATTCACTTATGATCAATCATTTTAGGAGCATGCCCTATCCTGAAGAGCCTTATTGTCACATAACACAAAATATAGAACTTGAGGGGGCTCCATCTTCTTTCTCTCTATAGACTCATTTCAGGGAACCTTGGTGACCTATAGGTCACTGTGGGCTTCATAAAGTGAGCGAGATATAGGTGTGGCTCTGCCTTTGCTATGCTTCTGATCTAGTGCCATCCCCAGGGAATCTCTAAGACAAGAGCTTGCAAGAATACACAAGAAGTCCATTCCTGGCATGGTTGCATTCAGGCACATTGGCTTCACAGGCTAAAAACACAATACCCCCTCTTTGGTAAAATAAGTAAAAAAATAAACTGTTCATTGTATATACCACTCAATATGTAGCAGTTATTTTTTTCAATAGCCATGTTCGTTTTAAGTACTTTCCTTTGCTTAGCATGGCTGAATCTGATTTCTCTTCTCATCCACTGCGACTCTGCAGGAAAGGACAAGGACGGCCCGACTGGGCAATATTTGGGAGACTTACTGAACACAATGAGACTATTTTGTTCAAAGAGAAATTTCTCGATTGGACTGAATTGAAGAGACCTACAGAGAAGAATGCTGGGGATCTTGTCCAGCAGAAGGTATTCCAGTGATCAAGTCTCACACTTGTGGCTTTGTTTGGGTCCCATCTATGGTGTTAAAAGACTTTCCAGAGTACATGAATAAAACAGCCAAGTATTTCCAGTTACATCATTCTAGCATTCACTGTTGTAGCCATGGGAATTCAGCCTTCCATACTCTCTCCTAAATACAGCCTTCTCCCAAAAGCTGTAGGATTCCCCAAGACAAGATATGAAAGTATACATCCATCAACAGTTGAAATGGGACTGAGGATGTAGCTCAGGGGTAGAGGGCTTGCCTGTGCCTAGTATTCACGAGACCTTGAGTTCCATCCCCAACAACACTGAAAGAAAAGCAAAGCATTGAATAGAAGAAACAGCTGTAGGCTCAGAGGCAACTGAACATTTTTATGTTCCCTTGTAGGAAGATCTGAAAGCAGATATCAGACCCTGTGATGTGACGCGGATGGTGGCAGTGCCCCAAGTGACAGCCAGCACTGTCCTGGATGGGGTGAACATTGGCCGTGGCTATGGCCTGGTGGAAGGGGAGGACAGGAGACAGTTTGAGATTGCCAGCGTCTCTGTGGATGTCTGGCATATCCTAGAATTTGACTACAGCCGGCTGCCCAGACAGAGCATCGGGCAGTTCCATGAGGGGGATGCCTATGTGGTCAAGTGGAAGTACATGGTGAGCACCGCAGGTTAGTGAGCACTGACACCGACATCTTCTTTGAACAGAGAGGCTGGGAATCGCAGCTCAGTGCAGTGGGATTGAGTCCCTGCCAGCATCCTGGTATCCTCAGCTTCTGAAGTGCAGTGTGACCATCTAGCCTTGCGTTGCTAAGGACCACTTAGTAAGCCATGTGGATGTGAAGAAGGAAGGCAGAATTCCTGGCAACCCAGCCTTGCTAACATCACTGAGGTTCACATCCAGAAAGCAAACTTGCATATTAAGACACCTCTGCTACCTCACTCCCTGCTCCACCACCCCAAAGGTTTGCTAGGAAAGGGATGATTTGCCTCAAATGATATTTACCATGTGGCCATGACTTTAAATAAGTCATTAAATATAGGTTATCAGGATGATCTAAACTGAAATCCACTGGTAGTATGACACTGAAGTGAATGCATACATACAGAAGACTTAATTTTGAAAAGAGTGGGGACACTGGGGTATAGCTCAGTGGAAGAGCCCTTGCCTAGCATGTGCAAGGTCTTGGTTTGGGCCCTCAGTACTGCCAAAAAACTGAAAATAAAAGTTAGAAATAACAAGCTCTTTTCTCTGAGGTTGGGAGGACTAACGGTGCTCTGTGGGTCTGGAATAAGAAATACAGTCAAATCTTTTTTTGAGACAGGGTCTTCACTGAGTATAGCCCAGACTGACCTTGAACTCTCAATCCTCCTGCCTCAACCTCTGAGTGCTGGGATTACAGGTGTGAACCACCACACCCAGCCATAGTCAGAACTCCTCCTGGTCCCATCAGTGAAATACTCTATAGCACCCACCTGGATGCTTTGCACTAGAGTCCATGACGGGAGGTGGACCCCCAACTGGAGACTTAATCCTTCTCCTTGCCAAGAAGTAGCCATGGTCCACAATGCTCCTTATCCATCCCCAAGCAGGAGGACACCTATGTCACAACCCTGCAATTTCAAGAGTCATTTCCCGAGAGAGTTGACTGACCTCCTTCTAGTCCCCTTGTGTTGCAGGTGTCTGATGTGCAGACTGAGAACCTTTGATTTATGCTGTCCTTTGGGAAAGCATTTTCTGAGCGCCTACTCTGTGAAAGGCACCATGTGAGGGACTAATTAAATACCTTATACCCTGCAGGAAGCAGATGGCATAAATGACAATAAAGCAAGTGCAGGATGAGGAACAGGACATTATGGCATATAAGGAGGCAATTCCCTTGACCTTGAATCTGCCAGCAGTGGAGAAGCCCCGTAAACCAAAACCTGGGCAACCAGCAGATGGGCACCACTGGGCCGGTGGTAGTGAGGGGACAGGCTGGGATGTGTGATAGGCAGAGCCGGCCTGTGGACCTGGAGCTCCCTGCTTGCCCCAGGCACTGTGCTGGGGCTCTCCCCTGCACCTCATAGCAGCTCTGCCATTCCACTTTCTCAGATGAAGAAACAACAGCAAGATTAAATAACCCCCCCGCAGAGTCCCACAGACTGTAGGGAGCAGACGCAAAAATCCAGGCTGTTCTTTCAAAGCCAAGAGTGGTATGGCCCTGCTGTGCAGTTCACCCTGCAGGAGGGAGTCAGATCTGGGGCCTGGCACTGGGTGTTGGGAGGAAGGAGTTTGGCCATAAGGAGGAATCAATAGGCCCAGTCACCAGATCTGTAGAGAGGGGCAGGATTGGACCAGAGCTGCTGACTCAGGCATGGGCTACTGAGCTCATGAACTTCTGGGGTTTTCTAAACAGCCTGAGTAAAATTGGGGTCTTACAGGGATGGACAGCTCTGGGATCTACTTCCAAGCTTAGCTGGGTGTCCAATAAGGACCCCAGTGACATGGATGTTTCTCACCTACTCCTGCGCCTGTCCCCTTCCTGAGGAGACTGACTCACCGGAGGGGAGGCCATGGGTGCCAGAAGCATGCAGCCTGAAGCTGAGGCCCCAGCTCTGCATGCTGGGTAGAGTTCATGAACCTGTCTGAGCCTCGGTTTTCTCACCTGGAAAGTGGGTTCAGTAGTTGGTTCACAGCACATTATACTCTGGTGCATGGCGCCTGGCACATGTTCATATTGTAGTGCACATGTGCATCCCCAACACGCTCAACAGAAACACACAAACACTATTCAACTTGAAGAAGAGTAGTGTAGATCTACCCAAAATAGTACAGTTCCCAAAGAGCCACTCAAGTGGACTCAAGCTCCATGATGGGCATCAAGGTGGCCAGCTGAATGCTAATCTGCACTGCTGGCTGGCAGTGAAGACAAAGGTGGGAGTTTAGTGTGGGCTGAGGGGCAGGGTGGGGCCAATCAACCCACAGACCATAGATCTGGGGCCTCTTAAGGTCCCAAAATGCAAAAGGAGAACTGCACATCTGATAAAATGAGACAAAGGGACAACACGACATGATAGGTACTCATTTTCTTACCTTAGCTGATAGTTACAAGACAGAGATCAACGTAAGTGAATGAACAAATAAACTATATTAATGTGGATTAGTTAAAAACAAATAAATCTAAGATTTCCTGGACCTTCATAGACTATTTACTTGGAGGCCCCTGAGAAATAATGGTTGAGCTGGGCAATCCCTGTCTGTATTTCTTCCCAGTGAAGTCACTGATACCCACAGTCTGCTCCAACTGCGGAGAGTGAAGTTAGAGCAGGGGATGGTTAGATTCCAGATCGTCCCTCTGAGAACAGAGAGACCCAACACCATGGCGATTACAGTCACTCTCTAGCCATCACAGAAGCACTGGCTCTGCTAGTCCAGGTCCCCTCACTCATGCTTCACCCTCCAAGTCTGCACCCGTAGACAACACTGAACTTGGAACTTGGGTGGTCTTCCAGGGCAGGGGGGACAGCAAACAGCAACTGTACACTCAATACCACCTTCTTCTTAGAGAACAGGGCCAGCCTGCTTGGGTCAGTGTCCTGCCCCAGTGACTGCCCCAGCTGAGGGCCAGGAGACCTTTTGCAGGAGCCCAGAGTTCAGGGTCAGTCTGCTTTGGAGAGTGGTATAGTCAGGTTCCTATAAATAGGTGGCCAGTAAACAGATTCTGGTCCAAGACTGATCAGCCATGAGCAATTCTTAATTTTCTGTGGCTCCTAAAACTGTGTGTAGGTCTAAATTTGGGTATGTCAAAGAAAATTAATGAAATATCTTTACCTGGAGGTGTGGCAAACCTGAGTTCAGCCCCCAGTACTGCCAAAAATCTTTAAAGAAATATAATTCTTTTTTAGGTAGAGATACACATCTATTTTATAATGTTAGGATATGATGCTAGTTATTTAAGTGTGAATATACATTTACATAATATATTCAGTATATGTTTACATAACATATTTGAGTGCTACATCCAGGAGATACATAAACTATTGTGATCTCTTTTATAAACCTGTCTTTCCCCAGTAATCTCGTTAACACAATGGCCTTCATTATTTTGAAGAAAGATATTGCTTATTAAAGGCAAACTTTTGTTGCTATCTAAATTAGTAGAATTTTCAGCTGAGTGGCTTTCAAACTAATTGTGGGTATTTATGAGCTTTTAATTGATGGTTCTCGTTTCACTTTGTCCACTCAAAACTATGCATACTTGACCACAACGGATACCATAAAGGCTTTGTTCAGTCACAAATAAACTTTAATAAACTATGAGAAACCATTTATGAAAACTGTTATAGATACTTTTAAATAAAGAACCAAAAATCAAATATGAACTTGACACCTTAACAATTTAAATGAGCTTTCTTCTTACATTTAAATCTCAAAAAAAAAAACCCTGTGATTTTGTGAATGGGATTGGAGCTGAGAAGAATTGAGATAATTTAGACACAGAGAATCCCTCCCTCTTCTTTTGTTTTGTTTGTTTTTTGTTTCTTGAGACAGGGTGTTGGCAACCTTGAGCCCACAATCCTCCTGCCTCTGCCTCCCAAGCACGTAGGACAGGCCAGCACCACCATGCCCAGCTGAGAATTCCCTTGTCATTAATTCTTGATGTGCTTGGATGGTACCACCACCTTCATTGTTCCATTGCTGACTTCTTTTCAGTTAGCTTTCTGTTGCTGTAATAAAACACCTGAGATAGAAACTTTAAAGTGACAGAGACCAGTAGGAGAAAGGGACTAGGAACTAGAGAAAAGGTTCGTTCGAGAAGAATTAATTTAGAATGTAACACATGTGCACAGGAAAACAATGCAAGTAAACTCCCCGTACAGCTATCCTTATCTCAACCAGCAAAAACCCTTGTTCCTTCCTATTATTGCTTATACTCTCTCTTCAACAAAATTAGAGATAAGGGCAAAATAGTTTCTGCCTGGTAGCAAGGGGGTGGGGGGAGAAGGAGGGGGCGCAGGAAAAGGAGGGGGAGGGGGGGAGGGGGGAGAAATGATCCAAACATTGTATGCACATATGAATAAAAGAAATAAAAAGTAAAACACCTGAGATAAACAACTTATGAAGAGAAAGGGTCTATTTCGAGCTCACAGTTTTGAAAGTCCTGGACCATAATCAGTCAGTCCTATTGCTTTTGGACCTGAGGCAAGGCAATACATCATGGCAGGGAGCATGTGGTAAGCAAAGCTGCCCAGCTATGAGCTGAGAGAGAGAGAGAGAGGTGGGGTTCCAGCACTCCCACTGAGGGCACTCACCTACTAACTAGAAGACCTCCTACTAGGTCCCCACCTCTTAAAGGTTCCACCACCTTCTAATAGTGTCAAGACAGGGACCAAGCTTTTAACACATGGATCTTTGGGGGACATTCCAGATCCAACTACATCATCCCCCATTTATTGAGACCACCCAAGCATATGAGTCAAGAACTTGGTCACCTGACCTCCCTCTGTCTAGAAAGTCCTATGTCCCTATAGCCCCCACTTACCCACCTTCTCAAAAAAAGACCTTCCTCCCACAGCAATCCCATTACCCTCTCCCTGCCAGGCATCATGTCCTTGTGACCATCCTTATAACATTTATCACTGTCTACAATTGTCTTGCTCATTTACTTGCTTTTTAGAATGAAAGCAGGAAAGTGTTTGGCTCATCATTTTAGCCCCAGTGTCAGTAGATACCAACTAGAATGTGTTCCTGAAGGTGGAGACTTGCCATCTGAAATGCAATTTGAAGTAACCATGTGACCGTTAACCCCACAACTGCCCCTCAGGGCAGGCAGTCGCACCTGCCTTCTTGCTTCCCTGGTTCTGCAAGGGATAGTCAACATCTCTTCCTGGCCAAGCCCAGGTGACAGACACAAAGTCCCCCTGGTTAATTTAAGAAAGTGATTGATCAGGAATGTAATGTATCTCTTCCATTTCTGACACAACTTGGACACTTCAAAGTAGTCTTTTTAAAACTAGAATAGTTTTAACAGTCTTACTTTATTTACGTATTTATTTATTTTTGCTTTTCCATATAAACTGGTCCAGCTGTTGTTTTTCAGTATGACTTCTTCTCCAGCTAATTCTTGGCCAAAGAGTAGCGTCATGTGGAAGACGTGTGTGTGTCCATCTGTGTGAGGCATTGGTCCTGCTCTGGCAGTCAGCATCTCTCTGTGTCACACACTTGGAGAGATATATGTCCTCTGTCTAAGATGACACGTGTTTCTCTTTTGGTGTCCAGAGGGCTGGCTGCCCAAGCATTTTTCTTGGAGGCTGTAGCCAGGTAGCTAAGAGAAAGATAGCTTCCCTCTTTTGAGGTATGATTGACCTGCTGTTCAATTGTGAGCCATTTCTCTTTAGCCCTGGGCTCTTTACCTGGTGTCCTAGCAGACCGTGGGGAGCAAGCGAGGTATTTGTTCCTCCTTTGGTATCTCAGCTGCTCACCGCACCCTCTGCCATTCTGTGTTTGCAGTGGGAAGCCGACAGAAGGGAGAGCATTCAGTCAGAGTTGCTGGCAAAGAGAAATGTGTCTATTTCTTCTGGCAAGGCCGGCACTCGACTGTAAGTGAGAAGGGCACATCAGCTCTGATGACAGTGGAGCTGGATGAGGAAAGGGGGGCACAGGTAAGTCTGGGTAGCTGCTGCAGGGGGCTCCCAACAGCACATGGCCTGGTCCCTAAGGACTGATTCTAACACAGAAAGACAACATCTTCCAGAGCCTGGCTTCTGCAGCTGTCAGGCTCTGCCTCACATCTCATCTCCCCATCCATTGTATATGATCTGAGACAAAATGTTGTGTCTCCAAGTGGTAAATCCACAAAGCAAGTGCAAGTCACAAGTGTTTCTGAAAGCTTCCATGGAACTGGCAATCAAGGAATTCCACAATCTAAAATTATAGTCATTTTGTTCACTTATTACCCGTGGTCCCCACTGACCAAGAAAGAGACCATGTCTCTCCTGGTCTTCTAGCCCCCAGGCTTGTGTGATGCCTTGCAAGTTACTACATACAGTCCAAAGCCAAGGTCTTATGAACATTTCTTTTTAATGTTTAGATGATCTGTGCCACATGTCTCAGTACTGGCATTTTTGGAAAACATAGCACTGTATGCACATATTTTTCTCATCTTGGGTGAGGGTTAACAGCAGCACAAGGGAAGAAAGCAGACATTTCTTCTCCAGAAACAGAGTCATACTCACTCAGCCTTCCACAGTCCTTAGAATCAATCATCTCCCCTTTAAAAAAATCATAATGCATATTTTCTAGTATGGGTCATATTTTAGAAATAGTTGTTAACAATAGCTACATTTTAATTTATTCCTACTATTGGGTAATTTCAACTGTCTTTTTTTTTTTTAAGGGTGTGAATGTATGTGCTTTAATCACGCCTTCCAAAGCATTGTTAGAGCCTTAAGTGTTAATGACTCTAGTTTAAGCATTTCATTTTTTGTCAATCCAATGAATGGAAAATCATTGTAGACATAAGAAAGACTGCCATAAAATGGCACTCAGTTGGGCAGAACAGGCCCCAAGGTTGAAGAGTTGACCCATGGAGAGAAACACTTCCTACCTTTCAGTGTTCCCAGTCGTCAGCTCAACAAAACTTCTCTTTAAGGGAAAATGTCCTGCAGAGTGAAAGTGAGTTGACTTCACCTTAGCCTTATTTATGGTACAGTCTTCACTTGAGGAGAGAGAAGCATGAACAGGCAGGGAAGGCTCTGAAAGCAGACTGCTGGATGGTGTCATGGTAGTCAGTCTTCTGTTACTGTAGCAAAAACTGAGTCAACTAACTTAAAAAGAGAAAAGGTTTGTTTTGGTTTCAGAGATTTCATCCACAATTATTTGGCGTTACAGCTTTTAGGCAGCCATAGTGGGAGCACATGGAGGACTCACCTCATAGACAGGAAATGAAAGAAAGGAAGAGGAAGGGGCTGGAGTCTGATAATCCCTTTCAAGTACCCCTCTCCCCCCGCCAGTGACCTAAAGACTTCCTGCTAGGCCCTCCCTCTTTAAGCTTCTACAACTTCTTAATTGCACCATGTTGGAGACCAAACTCCAAAACACAAACCTTTACAAAACATTTAAAATTCAAACCTACAGCCAGTGATTGCAAAGGACACATCCCCCCCAAATTACTAAGGCAGTGATTTGTCATTCCCATTGCTGACGTGCACTCTACAAAACTATATTTAATCAGTCATGTCTTACCTATACCCCAGAATGCATTAAAAGATCAAATCCATGTTCCAAAAGAATATTTAATGGCAGAAAAGTAGTAAGTAAGGAGAATAAAAGTGTAAGATAACAGAAAATAACACGCCTGTTTTCATTTAGTAGAAAATATGTGCCTGGAAAAAGTGAAAGAAGGGCACACACTAGAATTTTAATCGTGCTTAGCTTTAGATCACAGGATTGTCACTGTGTCTATTGCTTGACGTTTTTCAGGTTTTCATGACCTTGAAGACCCTTCCCTGTAACCTGTGTTTCTGTCCTTAAATTCATAGGTCCAGGTTCTGCAGGGAAAGGAGCCCCCCTGTTTCTTGCAATGTTTCCAGGGGGGGATGGTGGTACACTCTGGGCGACGGGAAGAAGAAGAGGAAAATACACAGAGTAAGTCACTTTTGTTTTGTTTTTGCTTTTTTGTTTTGTTTTGTTTGCAGTGTTGAGGATCAAACCTGGGGGCTTGTACATGCTATATAAGTGCTCTACCACTGAGCTACTTACTACTGGAGTTCTATTTTTGTTTTCTTCTGGAAGGTGTTTTTATAGGTAAGGGGGCTTAAAGTAAGTCTGTCTTCCTATACCTATGGTTTTACCGCTGAAAGCCTCCTAATGTTTGCCTGATAAGTCAGCTTTATGTGGCGCTCATAACCCTCCCTAACGCCCATGGAATTTCCTTCCTGACCTCTTTGTGTGCTGTAGGCTAGAGGATTTCCTGTCTGGATTCTCATGGGGACGCTGCCTATGATTTTTAGAAAAATACAAGAAATCAATGGATCTTCTATCAAAAATTATAATCTTTTTTTGGCCAGCATCCAAAAACATTTAATGTTAGAACCTTATGTCTTATTTTATAAATGTTGGGAAAATGGCGTTTCTGCATTGTGAACTTTTGGTGACCTGCTTCTAACTCTAAAAGGGTTTGCTTTCTGGGAACAGCAGGTGCTGTCATTGCTCAGCTTGACTTTGGGCTGCAGCTCCCCTGTCTCCCCAGGCCTCTGAAGTCCCTACAGTGTTGTGGCTGCCTGTGACTGCACAGCCAGGACCCAAAGGCAGCTCTTCCTGTCCCTGGCTTGGGTGCTAACTGTGCTGCTGATGTACCCTGCAGGCGAGTGGAGGCTGTACTGTGTGCGAGGAGAAGTGCCCATGGAAGGGAATTTGCTGGAGGTGGCCTGTCACTGCAGCAGTCTGAGGTCCCGGACTTCCATGGTGGTTCTTAACGTAAACAAGGCCCTCATTTACCTGTGGCACGGATGCAAAGCTCAAGCCCACACGAAGGAGGTTGGAAGAACCGCAGCAAATAAAATCAAAGAACAGTGAGTGCTGTGTCTGTGAGGTGCTGTCTATAAGAAGGGCTGCCAGAGGGGTGCGAGCAGGCTAGGACAGGAAGGGACCCCAACAGTGAGTGCTGTGTCTGTGAGGTGCTGTCTATAAGAAGGGCTGCCAGAGGGGTGCGAGCAGGCTAGGACAGGAAGGGACCCCCTTGAGTGCCCTGTGTGCTTAAGGTGATATCAACGAGGGTTGATTTTGAATGTGGTCCAGAACCTCTTACATTCCAAGGAGACAGAACACATCTTAGCCAAGGCCTCCAATTCGAGGACCTCCCCATTTTCTGAGGATTGACCTGCCTCAATAAAAGTAGCATTGAGCCAGGTATAATGATGCATTCTTGAAGTCCTAGCTACTCAGGAGTCTGAGGCAGGAGGATAGCTTGAGCCTAGGAGTTAAAGGTCAGCCTGGACAACACTGTGAGAGACACTAATCTCAAAATTTAAAAAAAAAAAAGCAAGTGGGGTGTGCTGGCTCATGCCTCTATTCCCAGCTAATCAGGAGGTAGCAATCTGGAAAATCACAGTTCAAGGCCAGCCCAGGCCAAAAAAAAAAAAAAAAAGTTAGCAATACCCTATCTCAAAGAACAAGACAGAAATGTTGGTATGTGCCTGTAATCCCAACTATGGGGGAGGTAGAGGTAGGAGTCTCACAGTCTGATGCTAGCCTGGGAAAAAGCACATGATCCTATCTGAAGAAATAACTAAAGCAAAAAGGGCTAAGGGCGTAGCTCAAATGGTAGAGAGCTTGCCTAGCAAGTGTAAAGCCCTGAGTTCAAACCCCAGTACCATCAAAAAATAAAAATAGGAAGGAGGAGAAGGGTCAGAAATAGTAGGAGGCAACCTTAGGAGCAAGGGAGGTGACCCGAGCATGCGTGTTAGCTTCTTACTCAGAGGTGCCCCTCAGCATTTGGATTAGAAGCCTGGAATCCTTTCACATTTAGAGAGCAAATGCCAAGTATCTTTGAGGAATTCCAAGTTTTGGCTTTGTGTGAGTGTCAGAGTGGGCAAAGCAAAGGTGGATTTGGGGAAGGCTAGATCATGTCTCCATTCTCGTGGCAGCCAACAGCAAATTCCTGCACTCGGTGCCAGGTCTGCTTCCTCTTTCAGTCACAGCCACTCAGAGGTCACTGCACTATGGTAGACCGTTGAGAGATGACCTTGGAAGAAGTAACATGGGAGTGGGGTGAGGGAGAGAGGACTGGGGACTTGGTCCCCTGCCTGAGGGAGCTGCACTGCGGCTCTGCAGTGCTGGCAGTCACGCACACAGGCATTGAAAGCAGCCGTGGATCTCCCTGCGAGGACCACAGGGCCTCCCGACAACAGAAACTGAGTTTCCAAGGCTTCCACATGCCACCAACATGCAATTTGGGCTAGCACATCCTTTAGGCACCAAAAGTGGGCGATGGGACCCACTTTCCTCCTGACTGCACTGTGGAAAGGGCAGAGAGAGAAGGGAGGCAAGTGACCTTCCACAGGCAACAGATGGAGACAATCTCAGAACAGTGTTGTGTGGGCTGCAAAGCAGGGCCCTAAAGGATGCTCAGTGCAGTGTCCTAGGCCATCCGTGCCACTGGGGTTTTCACAAAGAGCAAAGCAAATAGAGCATCCATTCACTTATTCATTCGACAAGCGCGTTTACTGAGCACCAATTTGGCACCAAGCACAGATTTAGGGCCTGGGGACTTGGCAATGAATAAACCAAGTCTTTGTCCTCATGAAGTTTGTGTTCTATTTGGAGAAAAGAACAAGAAGTAGTAAAAATGTTGTGTTATATATAAAAACGTGCACTGTTTCACCACACAGAATGTAATTGTTCACCACTCCCGAGGGACAAGCCAACTCCTCTTCTTTCAACACAAAGCTTCCTAAACTATAAAATATGTTTTCATTCCTTAATGAGAATTACTTTTAGCTAGAAAGGAAGGAGAGATGGAGAAGTGGCGTGGAGATTTAGTCTTGAATAATTTTGCTCTGCCGACCGTTCCCGGGCTTGTAAAACACGACTGGTGTTGTCCCCCTCAGGTGTCCTCTGGAAGCAGGATTACACAGCAGCAGCAATGTGACGATACACGAGTGTGACGAGGGATCCGAGCCTCTGGGGTTCTGGGATGCGTTAGGAAGGAGAGACAGGAAAGCCTACGACTGCATGCTCCAAGGTAATGCGACACTCCCACTCTGTAACCTTCCATTGTTGTCTTAAAAATCCACTCACTAATTTATCTAGTAAAGATTTATTCAGCATGTCACACAGTGAACAAAACCTAAGATAGGTCTTCCCAAGACTCCATCCCAATGAGGACGCCAAGTACTGTCCGGTGTATGACTACTTATTATACAAAATAAAAGTTATGAGTCATAAAAGGAATAGAGGAGAAAGTCAGGTGTGGTGGTATACGCCTGTAATCCCAGCACTCAGAAGGCTGAGGGAGGACGATTAAGAATTCAAAGCCAGCTGGGCTATATGGTGAGAGCCTGTCTCAAAAAAAAAAAAAGGGGGGGAAGAGAGAAAGATACAGGGTGAGGACATTGAACATGGAAAAGGATTTCTTCCACACACACCTCTTTAGAAATGATAATTACATAGGGCCTTGGAGGTTGGTATGACTTGAAAAGGACAGGAGAAAATTCTGGAAAACTGGATGAGTAACAACACAATGTGAACCCCTGGAGCAAGGTGCTGCTCGGTTTGACTAGCAGCCAGGGCACAGGGAAGTAGTGGGTGTCCTAGGGAGAGGACGGGTCCAAGCCAGATCAGGAAGGGTCTGGAACTCAAGGCCAGAAGTCCTGGACCAGAGTCTGAACTTGCCATTCACAGGAGTCAGAGGTGGAAGGGCATGTGGGGCAGTGGTGACACCCAGTGCATACTTAGGAGATTCCTAAGGAGTAGCTGGACATGTGAAAATTGCCTGCCACCTGTTGTTAGGTGACTTTTAGGGCCTAAAATTGACAGATAGAGATGGTCACTGAGTGACATGCCATGAGCCTGCCATAAGGGGGCATGTGGGAGGAGGAAGTTCGGGAACCCAGTGCTTCAGGCTGGTAGTTCTTAACCTTCCAGGGATTGGCAGATCTCAGGGTGAAAGCCAGGGGCACGATTCTCAGAAAAAAACAGAGTGAAATACACATGTACTATATCGGTTGTGGTTTCAGGGATTTTACATTCCGGATGCTAAAACTCACCATTTAAGAGGCAGTGGTCAAAGACAGAATATGTGGGATATGGAAGAACAAGGTCAATGAAATGTCACAGATACATCAGAAAAAGGGGACAGTCACCCTGCCAATGGCACAGATCTCAGGGACTAGGATGACAAAAAATAGCCTTTCTTGCTGGTGAGTCGTTTATCAGAGACCTTCACCAGCCAGTGGCAAGAGGTGAGACTGTGGGGTGAGGTGAGGAGGAAGCCAGTGTAGAGAGGGAGAGATTGAATAGTGAGAGGAAGGAAAACACTGCACAGCTTGACTGTGCACAGCATTTTCCTCTTGGAAATGCTTGGGTCTGGAAGTATTTGGGATATGAAGGTGTGTTTTTGGAATTTTGAAATACTTACATATACACAATGAGCTATCTTGGGGAATGGGACTCAAGTCTAAACACGAAATATATTCGTTTATATGCACCTCGTCTACATAGCTGGAAAGTAATTATATGCAATATTTTTAGTATGTCTGCATTTTGACTGAGACCCATCACCTGAGGTTAAGTGTGAAATTTTCCACTTACAGTACCATGTATCAGACAGTATCAGAAAGTTATGGAATTTGAAGTGCTTTGATTAGGTACACTCAGCCTTAAGTAGGAGGGGATCAAAGCCAAGAGGAAGGCATTCAGGCCCTAGATAACGTAATGTATTGCCTATCATTGATGCCTTGATGCTTGGATGGAGCAGAAGAACCTAACTGAGAAGAGGGATTGAGATGCAGACATGGAGGTTTAAAGGGGGAAGTTCCACGAGGGGTGGAGATCAAGGGCACAGGAGAAACCTTGGAGAGAGGATCACGTCTGTGTTGTTTATCAACTACCTCCTATGTGCTCAACTATATGTTGGATGTTGCAAACTGAGCCTGTGACAATGTCCACTGTCAGCTAGAGATAACAAATGCATCCCGTGGATTGAGAGGGGGAGCTGCTCCCAGTGCCCCCTTCATTATTTTCTGTCCCCAGTCAATCAAAGCTTTCCTTACCCCCGAAGTACTTAAATCTAACATGTTTTTCCTTGGTTCTGTATGTCATATTTTATCTTAATTTTTCAGTCCATCTGGAGTTTAACTTGATGAGTGATGCATCCAACTGATGGACCAGTTTTCTCATCGCGGTGAAAGTAGGGTCACCAAAATTCAGGTTCCCACTGATAATTCAGCTCACAGGCCCTTGTGGGGAGAGACCTTCTCCCAGGATTTTAGGGACTCCACTTGACTGAGATCACCATTTTATTATCTTCCCTGAGAAAGGAGCAGTCCTCTGAGGTTGGGGAAGAAGTCTGGGAAGGCAGCAGATCCCTCTCATCCCCTATCCAGAGCCCTTCCTAGTCATTGCCCCGGTTTGGAAAGATGGTGGCCACTACGGTATAGAATAGCCATCCCTATTCAGTTAGGTGTGTAAGTGTGTGACTTAGATTATCAACATGAGGAGCAAAGCAAACTTGTATTAAGCAGCTTTCATGACCCAGACACATTTAAACACATACACACACATATATACATGTAACTATATGTATATATGAACACACATATGTGTGTGAATATATATGTGCATATATATAATACAGTCCACCCAACACTACCGTTTTTACAAATGAGG
This sequence comes from Castor canadensis, assembly GCF_047511655.1. Lineage (NCBI taxonomy): Eukaryota > Metazoa > Chordata > Mammalia > Rodentia > Castoridae > Castor > Castor canadensis. The sequence goes on from NC_133400.1 coordinate 53,393,487, forward strand.
AAACTGAGGCATAGAAAAGCCAATCATTGTGCCAAGTTTGGACAGCAATGGCCTGTCCTCTCAGCCTGTCCATTATCCTCCGCCTCTCACTCTTTATCAACTTTCACCTACCTCTTTATACATGCTGCCTAAGGATGGCAGAAACTATTTGAAATCACAGAGGCTATTAACGAATCACTGTACTATAAACAGTTTCCATTTTGGTATTGCGTTCTCATTATTAAAAATATTTTTGTACTGTAGCCATATACCAACAGCTCACACCTGTAATCCTAGCTTCATAGAAGGCTGAGATTGGGAGGATTGTGGTGTGAGGCCAGTCCAAGCAAAAAGTTAGCCAACCTCCATCTCAATCAATAGCTATGCACAGTGACACACACCTACCATCCCAGCGATGGTGGCGGGAAGCCTAAAATAGGAGGATCTCATTCCAGGCTGGCCTGGACAAAAAAGCAAGACCCCATCTCCAAAATAACCAGTGCAAAGAGGGCTGGAGGAGGCACGGCTCTAGTGCTAGAGCCCCTGGCTCGCAAGTGTGAAGCTCTGAGTTCACACACCAGTACCACCAAAAAATATTGACAGTTTTTCATTTTTGTATAATTAATGCACAAGCCTCTTCCCTTTTTCCAGCTGCAGTTATAAAGGCGTTCTCCAGGCTGGAGATACAGCTCAGCGGTAGAGCGCTAGCCTAGCATGCATAAGGCCTGGGGTTCCATCCCCAGCACACAAAAGAGGAAGAGGGGCTTCCTCACCTTCAAGCCAGATAAATCTGACCCTTGAGCCTCTGATTCTCTGTATTATTTCCTGCTTTACCTTCGGTCCTTCTGGGATTTGGTCCATGTGGTGTCTTTAGCTTTGTTCTCTTTTCTTTCCAAGATCCCGGCAGTTTTAACTTCGCACCCCGCCTGTTCATCCTGAGCAGCTCTTCTGGAGACTTCTCAGCCACGGAGTTCGTGTATCCCGCCCGCGCCCCCTCGGTGGTCAGCTCCATGCCCTTCCTGCAGGAGGACCTATACAGCGCTCCGCAGCCAGGTGAGGCCAGCACGTTCCACAAAGCCTTTCTACTTTATGTCAGCCCACTGCCAGAACCCTTGCTTCTGTTTCCTTATTAATCCTCCACTTACCCCAAAAGGAAAGGGAGTGAAGTCAACACCATGTAGAGTCAGGCACTGAAGCTCAGTTACTTCATGTGCCCAGAGACTCCAGTTACTGCAGCGTCAGGTGGTCTCTGCTGTTCTCGTGGGCTTCCTTTTAGACTTTCTGCTTCTTGGTCCCCAGCTGACTCCAATTATCATGTTTGCATTCAAAACAGAAAGAATGGAGAGGGGGAGAAAGGGTGGTGTTAGTCATGACTCCTCCTTTTATCAGATAAAGAAAAGCTTTCCCAGAAGTCCCGCCACCCCTGGCAGACCTCTGCTTACATCCCATTTGCCAGACCTTGTCATATGGCTACCCCATCTGCAAGGGACCCTGAGAAGACCAGTATTTAAGGAGAAGGTCGTGGAACAATATTTTTTATTCTAAGGCTCACAGCAAAGCCAAGACTGCAGCTCAGGACTTCTGATTCCAATGTTAGGGCTATCTCCAACAGCCTGTCACCTTATGATAGAAACCTTTGTGCTGTCGCTCTGGTTGGATGAATCACAGGAAACCATCCCATCCTCCTACCAGTCAAGTCCAAGGCCAGCTGCTTCTGTCCTAGCTTGTCCTTTCTCATGTTTCAAGAGCCTGAAGCTTGCAGCCAGGCACCTCACCTTACAGGGGAACTGAGGTCACCAACTCAGAGTTTGGCCATTGATCACATTATGCCAAGTACCCTAAAGGGCAGCTGCTTTCCGACCTCTTCTGCAGGAACTTGGGATGGGTTTTCAACCTCCACTGCTTTCAAAGTGTACGTTTTCCCCAGAATTCCAGAACACATGCCAGGAAAGAACTTGGGCAAGCTGAGCTAGCAAGGTGGACAAAAGATGGAGAGAAGATGCCAAACAATTTTAGGCTTTTGTGTGTGTGTGTGTGTGTTGGATGGGGTACATTGTGGCATTTACAAAAGTTCTTACAGTATATCAAATACATCATACTTGAATTGAGCCCCTCCATCCCTCTACCATTCTCCTTTATCCTCCCCTCCCCCCATTCCTGGAATAGTTTCAAGGTCTCATTTTTCCATTTACATACACGTGTACCCAGTAATTGCACTGTATTCCTCCTACGCCCTTTCCCTACGTCCTCCCTCCTCCCACTGGTACCAACCCCTCCCACCCCTACCCAGGCAGGACCTGTTCCACACTCCTGTTCTCTGATTTTGTAAAAGAAAAAAAAATGACATTTTTGTTTGTTTACGATAGCTACACAGGGAGTTTCTAAGGCTCATTTCTCTGTTAGAGATGTGACCTTCCATCATTGCTGAGCAGTGAGACGTGTACAGAGCAGGCGAAGCGCTGCTCTAGCTCTTACTGTGCTCTCTGGAGATCAGTGATGGCTGACTGCCCCTTGGCTTTTACCACAGCCCCAGCGGTGTCCAAATGGCCATGGGCAGCCTAGGGGTGAGCCAGGGGAAGGGAGGGGGACTTGGAGGAGAAAGAAAAGAGGTCCCATCATCATACCTCGTCTCTCTGGCTAGGGGCTTTTCCAAAAGGGCTGAGGCATTCTGGGGATCCTCCATGTGCCCCTTTGTCCTGAGCCTCAGGGAGATGTCCCCATCAGACAAGGCTGTGGGGGTGGGGGCATCCCTTATGTTTGGGGCAGAGTGAGGTGAAGACATCCCTGGAGGAGCTCCTGATGGTCCGGCTCTGTGTTCCCTCACAGCACTTTTCCTCGTTGACAATCACCATGAGGTGTACCTCTGGCAGGGCTGGTGGCCCATGGAGAACAAGATCACTGGCTCCGCCCGCATCCGCTGGGCCTCGGACCGGAAGAGTGCCATGGAGACGGTCCTACAGTACTGCCGAGGTGAGGGCAGGGCAGACAGCTGGAGGGACCAGGGATTCCACCAGAGGCCAAGATCCATCCTTTCCCCCATGCATGCCCACCTTGGTGGTATAGCCTAGCAGATAGCGATGGGGCCGATCTCCACTTTCACCGTTGGAGGCTTATTTTAAGATCAGTACCTTCTCTGCTGTCGGCACAAATGAGAATTTTTCTCTTTCATATTATGAGGCCATCTAACTTGTTACCTAAGGTGTATGGAACACCCCAGACTGACTAAAACCCTGTTGCACTTGGGGCTCATCATGCTGTGAGTCACGTGAGCCTCACCATGGTGCCTCTCCATCAGAGAACGGCCCCACAAACTGGCCGAAAAGCTACTATCAACCTTTTCAGCATTCATTATTGTTTTAAGTATTATTTCAAAAAAGATCCATAGTAAGCTGGGCATAGTGGTACATACCTGTAATTCCAGCTACTCTAGGTAAGGATAGGAGGATTGCAGTTCCAGGTCAGCCCAGGCAAAATTATTGAGACCTTGTGTCAGACGCAAGCCAAGCATAATGGTACACACCTGTAATCTCAGCCACTTGGGAGGCAGAGAATCGAGGTCTGATGCCAGTAAGGCAAAAGCAGGAGAACCTATCTGAAAAACAAATAAAAGGCAAAAGGGACAGGTCAAGCACTTGAAGCCCTGAGCTCAGTCCCCAGCACCACCCAAACAGAAAAACTGAACCATAGAAAGTTCGTGTTTCCTTAGCTTACCATCCACCTGCAATGTGGTCTTTTATATAAAATTAAGATTCCAGTAACTCATGTCCTATTTGAATGTTTATGCTTTATTGATTGGCTTAATATCACTGAGTGTGCACAGTCAGTTCTCTTCTTGCAAGGCTCTTTTGTAGTAAATAGCTTTTTAAGCTTTCTACCAAATGCTACCGCTACAGAGCATGGGTCAGACACTGCTATTCTCTGCCCCTGCCTTAAGAAGTCCACGGAAAACCTGCGCAGTGAGTAAGAGGGCGGGATCATCCCTCCCAGAGCCACAGCTGGGCTCAGGGCCATTTCATTCCCTCGTTACAGTCACAGGCGTGACTCATATTTTACATAGACGCCATCCGTGCGTTGTTATGAGCCACTCATCTGCACTTTAAACATGAAATTGGAGGAAGGATTTCAAGGGAAACCAGGCAGAGACAGGGTCTTTGGGCCTAGTGACATTTGCCTCTGTGTGTAACTGCAGGAAAGAACCTCAAGAAGCCGCCCCCCAAGTCTTACCTTATCCACGCTGGTCTGGAGCCCCTGACATTCACCAACATGTTTCCCAGCTGGGAGCACAGAGAGGACATTGCTGAGATCACAGAAATGGTGAGTGGACACCTGCCTTCTGGACTGTGGGAGGACGTCTCCTGGGAGAGAGGCATCCACTTTCAAGGTGGGGACACACTGCCAGGAGTGGTGGTTCATGCCTGTAATCCTAGCACTCAGGAGGATCAAGAGTTTAAGGCCAGCTTTAGCTACGTAGAAAGACTCTGTCTCAAAAAAAAAAAAGGCAGGAATATACTTTTTTTTTCTTTGCAACAGATGAACAAGTGTACATAGAATTAGCTTAGGAAGGACTGAGAATGGCGGGTCTCTCCTATAAAACCAGCTACTCAGGAGGTGGAGATGGGAGGATTTCCATTTGAGGCCAGCCCTGGGAAAAACAGTTAGAGACTCTATTTCAAAAAACAAGCTGAGGACCAGGGTGCATGGCACAAGCGGTAGAGTGAAGAGTGACTGCCTAGCAAGTGTGAGGCCTTTAGTTTGGGCATTGTGGAATTACACTCGTAATCCCAGCCACACAGGAAACAAGAGGTAGGAGGATCTCACTCAGCCTGAGGCCAGCAAAAGCATGAGACCCTATCTGAAAGTGGTAGAGAACCTGCCTGGCAAGGACAAAGCCCTCAGTTCAAACTCCAGTACCACCAACCAAAAAAAACAGAAAAAGAAAGAAAAAAACTCAGGAAGAAGGGAAGCCTTGTGGGAAGTCAGTTGGGCTATTTTGGTAATTCCCTGCACATTGAACTCAGATTTTAAATACTTACTCGCCAAAGTGAATTTAATTACTTTGAGACTATCTACACATGCAAGCTGCTTTCTCTTCCTTCTGTTAGCCAAAGTCGTACTGCTTCTCACGGTGCATGGACGCACCAGCAAACCTTCACGTTCCAGATGTTAACCTTGCGCTAACACTCCTGACGCAGGACTGAGTCCCTTAACTAAGGGAATGAGTGCGAGTGACCCGCTCGTGGGGGGGTATTGCTTAAACTCAGAATTCTGTCTTGTATGTGACTTCAGGGTATTAATGAGGCATTCATCATAACTTCTACCTGCCAAAATATTGAGATCCAGAATTTGATTTTTTGGTTTTTGAGGGGCATTTTTGGCAGTACTGGGGTTTGAACTCAGGGCCAGGCACTTGCTAGGCAGGCACTCCTACCACTTGAGCTACACCCCCAGCTCCTCCAGACTTTTATTTACCAACAACACAGATGCTTAGTATAGCTGTGTAGAATTTATTAATTTAGGAGGAAATTTTGTAAGCAATAAAAATTCAAAGGGTTTTCTTTTTGGTTTGGTGGGAGATCAGGTTTTTTTCTAGTTTTATTTTGTGACTATGTAGGAGAAAGCTGTTTTTCTGAGAGAAATGACCTCAGTATATTTTATAGGGGGTGGCTCTTAAACATTCATTCCTCATCAGTCACCCAAAAGGAGGGCAGCCCATGTGGGAGCCAGATTCAGTAGAAGAAGATAATTTACCCAGATTAAATGCATGCAGTGGTGGTTTTACAAAAAGGAGGGAAGGAGAGAGAGAGGAAGGGAAGGAAGGAATGGAGGAAGAGAGGAAGGGAGGAAGGGACTTGATTTGTCACTAAACTGTTCTGAATGTATTTTCTTACGTGTGTGTGTGTGTGTGTGTGTGTGTGTGTGTGTGTTCCTTTAAGGTTAATTATTTTAAAATATGTTCAAATAGGCCAGGCACAGTGGAGCATACCTATAATCCCAGTTAAGCATGAAGCAGAAGTGGATCTTGGTTTGAGTCTAGTCTAAGCAAATCATGAGACCCTATCTGAAAAATAGACTAAAAGCAAAAGGGCTGAAGGCATGACTCAAGCAGTGGAGCTCTCGGCTAGCAAATGTGAGGACCTGAGTTCAATCCCCAGTACCAAAAAAAAGTTCAAATATATTTCATTATTTAGAAGTTGCTAGTGGTATTTCCTCTACATTCTCAGCCCTGTTCCCTCCCCAGTGATGAAGCTGTGAGCCCCTTCCCAGGCTGTGGTTCAGGTGGGTCAGGGCTGCGTGCTTTTAAGCCCTTGATCAAACGTTCTCAAATGTGGCCACACCAAGTTCTCCTGCTCCCTCCTCCTCTCTAGGACACAGAGGTTTCCAATCAGATCATCCTTGTGGAAGATGTGTTGGCCAAGCTCTGCAAAACCATCTATCCCCTGTCCGACCTCCTGGCCAGGCCACTCCCGGAAGGAGTTGACCCGCTAAAGCTTGAGATTTATCTGACTGACGAAGACTTTGAGGTGAGTGGTCTTGGGGTAGGTGGTAATTAAAACGCACCCCTAGTCCAAGCATCCTTTTACACAGCCACTGGGTGTTTCCTGCACTTCCTACAGTTTGCACTGGACATGACAAGGGATGAATACAGTGTACTACCCGCCTGGAAGCAAGTGAACCTGAAGAAGGCAAAGGGCCTGTTCTGAGTGCGAGAGATGCTGCAGGAACCAAAGTGGTCACTTTCAATACCACTGGACCAGAAAAGTGGATAATTTTTTGGACTGGTATTTAAAAAAAAAAGTATTTTTAAATCAGAGTTTTTCGAAATCTGACCTTATTAACTATACTGCTTATCCCTGAGTTGTGTATTTTGTAAAGGTTTAAGAGAACTCGTTGGAAACTTTCTTTCCACAATTCAGCAAAAGTATCTCTCTGTGCAGCCACCACACTACTGCCCTCTTGTTCCAGCTACCCAATGCCTTTTTTTTTTTGGAAGCAATTCTCTTGATAAAGTGTTATTTTGATAGTTTGTGGATTCTAAAATATATATATATATATATATATATTTATATAGACACCATATAAATCAAATATGTATTTAACAAAGCAATATGTATTCATTCACTTTTACTTTTTCTTCTTTGGTGTCAAAATAATATTGCAAGGCAGATGGAGTTGCTTCTGTTAAATTAGGCCTGCCACAAGCTGTCTCTTTCACACCGTTCAGAAGCACTCCCATCAGTGTTCTGTCTGATTCGTTCTGAGCATTGCTTCCGGTGCTAAAATGAACAAAGAATTTGTACTTAACAACATGGACTCTGAAGAAGCTGTGCAAATCAACCTTCCCACCTTAATAATGTCCCCGGAAATGTATAGTGCCTTGTTTTTATGTACAGTTTATATACAGTAAAGTTTGTGCTGTGTTTTTTGATGATGGTTTGGAATATTCTCTACAGCTTTACTCTCAAATAGTAGAAATAAAGACATCTCAATTTCTAATACCCATTGTAAACATCACACCTGTCACTTTTGTGACATAGAACCTCAAAATAAAAGCTTTAGAATAATCACAACAATTAATTGACTGGTTTGCATTGAGTTCCAGCCATGTTTGTTTGTGGGAAAAGAATTTTTTATCATCATGAATCAAGTACCAATAATTAAATATTAACTGCTATAACTTTGGACTTCGTTTAGGGTAAGGTTTCATGCAAGGTCATCAAATAAATAGACAAATATGTGACCCATAAAATTAGTTCTGAGTACTATAGCAAAGACATAAATTTACAGGTCATCATTCATCAAAAGCTGTAGTTGTTACCTACATTTAATTTCCAGATCACAGTGCCTTTTTAAAAAATGAATGTATAAGGCATATAGAAAAGTTAAAATGCATTGGAAAATTCTTTATAAGCTTATATGTTCTTAAAATACCAAATCCAGGGCTGGCGATGTGATTCAGTAGTAGAGTGCTTGCCTACCATGAGTGAGGCCCTGGGTTCCATCCCCAGCACTGCCACAAAAAACAAAAACAAAAACACCCCATAGTTTTCAACATATTCTACAGATGTTCTATGAGTTGTTGCCACCCTTTCTCTTCTCTTTAGTCTAAGTTTGACATGTCTACCTGCAGAGTGTTAAGGAGAGACAGGATTGCCAGCATCTCCAGCAGTCTCAGGAAACCAGCTGGATTCTGACACACAAAGAATACATACTAGGGTTGTCCAGGAGAGTGGGTGGAAGGATAGGTAAATAGATGGATGGGTAAATGGATGGATGGATGGATGGATGGATGGATGGATGGATGGATAATGGGTGGGTGGGCAGGCAGATGAATGGATGGATTGGTAAGAAGATGGATGGATGGATGGATGGATGGGTGGGTGGATGAGTGGGTGGATGCATGTATGGGTGGGTGGATGCATGTATGGGTGGATGGATGGATGGACAGATAGACAGATGGATGGATGGATAAATGAAAGGAAATTTATTAGGGGCTCAAGGGATTAGAGAGCTGAGAAGCCTTTCTGGCAGCTGGAGACCTAGAGAAACTGGCACATGACCAGCCAGGACCAGAGGCTTCAGAAACAGGGAAGTGTGGTACAACTCAGTCAGAGGTTGCAGACTGAGAACCTGGGAACCAGCGGTGCAGATCCTAGAGCGTAGAGGCCAAGGACCTGGGAACCAGGAGCTTCACTGACCGTACAACACGAGAATGTGTCCCTGCTCCAGGAGAAGCAGACCAACCCACCTTTCTCTGCTTTTGGTTTGTTTTTTTGTTTTGTTTTTTTCCACCATTTTTTAAAAATTGTTCTTAGCAAGTAGTAGTTGCTCAGGGCTCTGGTTTTAACTGGAGCCCCAGCAGACTGGATAATCCCTTGCACACTGAGGCAGCTTTCCCAGTCAGCCCATTGACTCACACACCAGTCTCTCTGGAAATGCCTTCACTGACACACCCATAAATAGTGTTTGGTTGTCTAGTTCTCCCTTGTCCTGTCAGGTTGACATCTAAACTTAACCGTCATAGAAAGTAATTAGGTGTTATGGGACGCTCGAAGGGAGACTCTGCTGTAATTAATAAATAAGACAGACATCATGAGAAATATTCATCAAAGCCACATTATCCAGAACTGCTTTAAAATCATGTCTCCACTTGTATTAAACACTGTCCCCCAACAATGAACTGTGAGTCTGTTTCGTGCCTCTGTGTGAAGAAGACGCAGTGTCCTGCATCGCCATCTGGCTTTTTGCCTCCTTCCTGCATCTCTTTCCTCTTCCAGAGAGAAAGCCTTTCTCCCAGGGCATTTTGGATCATTGTCCTTTTAGGATCTTTGCTTTATACTTTCAATCATCAAGGTGACTTAAAATACCTAATGCCATGTGACTGCTATGTAAATAGTTCTTACACTGTATCGTTTAGGGAATAGTGACCCAAAAAGTCTGTACACATCCAGTTCAGATGCAATTCTCTCTGAATATTTTCCCTCTGTGGTTTGGTTGAGTCTATGGATGTGAAATTTGTGGGTACCAAGAGCCAACTCTATATGGTTATGGCATTTGGCTGCAACACATACTTCCTACTTCTGAAAAATAAATGGATTGCATTGCACACACTTGCTCTTTCCCATTAGAGGAAGGAGATGAGGGCTGCTTCCGATCACCTCCAATCAATATGCCCCCAGGATTAGGTCAGAAAGATGGATGAAAACTGCCCTGGGCTTTCTGTTCCTGTGATCAGTACTATGACGTGCTGTGTGTGCTGAGTACGGAAGCATCCCACAGCATATAGTGCCGGTCCTTGATGGTTAAGGGAGAAGAACGGTAACAGAGCAGCTTCCCCAGTGTCTAGTAATGAACTGCTCCCCTCCTTAGCTTTTGCTAGCACACTGCTAAGATTGAAACCAGAGCTGTAGGACCTGAAATGAGTGCAATCATCAGTCATGAAAGGCAGCGTCCAAGACTCCTCAGCCTTGACAGTCCCTCACAGTCACATCAGTGTTGGGAAACACTCTTGACATCGGATGCCATGCATTTCTAGAAGTCTCTTAAGGGCTATCTTGGAACTGGCTAGTATTATCTAGAAATTGGCATAAATTGTTATTCAAGCTCACAGAATGGCTGAATCTGACTTTATTTATCTGTTATTTTAGCAACTGGCTAAAATAGTTGCAATTGGCTATGCTAGCTCCACGAAAGTAACAGCCACTGGACACGGTGCTTCATGCTTGTATAGAAGCAAAGAAAAATGAGATGGGGCAGGGGTGAGAGACAATGACTAGTACTTTTTAATGAGTGTGTTCTGTGTATGGAAAAAAGCAGTTGCATATGGAAAAAAATGTATTTGGGAGCTCTAAAACTTGGCTGGTGTTAGAGCCCAAACTAGGAGGCGATGCTAAAATAGGTCCCTTCCCTCTCCATTCTCCCCTTCAGTGATTCCTTCCCGAAGGTAGCCATTCTAATTTTTAAGTCAGGAATCACGAAGAGCTAACATGGAACATGGTTTGCCAAGGATGACATTGAAGGTCCCAGTGGAAAAGGCTTTGTCCTGGTTTGGGGTAGGGTCTCTCCAAGGTTCAAGTTCAACCACTATGGCAGCCACACCATCTGCTGAAGTGTATTTCTAGTACCATGTGACACATTTCAGACCTGTCATGCTTTTCAGGGACTCATCCATGAGTCCATGTATATACTACTTGTTTGTCCAAGCATTTATCAGGTATGTGCTAAAGGTAAGACACAGAATACAAACATGGTTTCTACCTAGGCCAGACCCTAGATTCCCCCAAGGAACCTGTATTGCAGGGGAGAAGAAAATAATAATTCAACAAGAAGAATAAAAATACAATGACTTGTGCCCCTCCCTCCCCAAATGTTGGTGTCCTAACCCCCCCAGAACTTCACTTCATTTGGAGATCCTTTGATAATAACATGAGGTCATTACAGTGGGATTGATCCAAATAGGACAGTGTCCTTACATGAAGGAGAAATTTGGACACTGAGAGGCACACATAGAACAAAGTCCTATGTGGAGACACAGAGAGAAGGCTGCCATCTGGAAGGCAAGAGAGGCCTCAGAAGAAACCAACTCCACCAACACCTTGACTTTGGACTTCTGACCTCCCAAAACGTGAGGTGAAGTCTTAGCCTTTCTGTTGCTAAGACTTCCAGTTGGGGTACTTTGTTACAACAGCTCTAGGAAACCAATACAGCATCCAAAGGTAGGACTCGTGGCTGGAGGTGGTGGGGTGGGGGGCAGGAAGGAAACAGAGCAACTTCATCTGAATAGGCCTTGAAGAGATGGTGGGATTTCTTACTGCAGCTCAGGCATCAGCCCCACAGAGAGACCTGGAGGGGTGTAGGGGAAGACCGGGTGTGGAGGGTGCATGCCAAGTCTCCCAGATGTAGCAGGTAGAAGAAGGCCTCGTGGCCGAAGGGAAGGAACCAAAAAGGAGAATGGAGTTGGAAATAAACAGACCAGTTGGGCAGCCACAGATCTCTTCAAATACGAGGTTGATCTGGCAAAGCATCAGGCCTAGGATTCATTAGGCCAGGTAGGCAAGCATCCCTTTCTCACGGTGTAGCCAGGGCTCCTGGTGTCCTGTCACAAGCTTGTCTTACACCCTGAGCTAGTGTTTTATATTCGAATCATTAACAGAGTCAACACCATAAAACCTCTTTACTCTAGTATCCATAAGGATATCTTCAGAAATTTATTTCTGAAATCTCCTGCAAACAACACACCATAGTACCATTTTTATAGACATCCTGTGAAGACAAGAGCTGACCTTGAGGGCACATACCTGTATTCTGTTATAGCCTTGTGAGATACGTGAGGCCAAAGCAGGAGAATCACAAGTTTGAGGCCAGCTTGGGCTACATAATGGCTTCCAGGCCAGCCTGGGCTGCAAAATGACACCTGTCTCAAAAACAAAAACAAAAACATAAAAACAAAAAAGTAAATGAACAAAATATAAGAAATTATTCTGTTACATCGAAAATGTGAAGAATTTCTGAACCTTGTGCGTATATTTTTATTATTTAAAATAACAAATTTAAAATTTTTTGAAAATTTGGCCCCTCAAAAAAATTAAGCTAGATTGGACATGTTATTAAAAGACCAAGGCATACAAAATTTAAAGGACTCAGCTAAGACAACAGACCTAGGTGTGGCAGAGGCAGTCAAAGAGTTACACCCAGGCTTGGCGGTCCGCTCTCCATCTGTATCTGATTATTAGTGAATGATAGAGACACATCAAAGCCCATTATCATCTCTTCCTAATCTCAGGGAGGGACCAGAGGAAGAGAGATCCTCTCATTTCGCAAACCCTTGCAAGCTGACTGTGGATGTGGTTTATCCTTCTCAGGCTCATGAACCGGAAGCATGATTCCCAGTGTGGCTGTGTTGAGGAGGTGGGCCCTTTAAGAGGTGGAGCCTAGTGGAAGGTAATTAGGTCATGCGGTTTCACCCTCATGAATGGATTAAAGCTGTCTCCTGGGAGTGAATCCAGTCTGGTAGGAGAATGAACTGGCTTCTCTCCACTAGCTTCCTTCCTTGCTTGTGCTTGTGGATGGTTCACAGCAAGGTGCCCTTGCAGCCTCCAGCAGCAGCCTTCTGAATCATGAGCCAAATCAACCTCCTTTCTTAATATACTCTCCAACATCCCGTATTCTGTTATAGCCTTGCGAGATACGTGTTATCCCAGTTACATATGTGGCTGAAGTCCCATAGCTGGCTGACTTTAACTTCCCTCCCACAGGACTCACCTGTGTCCTGCTCCCTCTACCCAGGAAGCAGACACTAATTTTCAATCAGTGACCTGAAGCCTGACTCTCCAGTCTTAGAGAGTATCCCAGTTTTCCCACCTATCTCCTACCCCCATTGTCATTTGTGCTGGAGGCCAGACAAGTGGAGGAGCTGCCGTCACTGCAAACACTGGACCAGGGAGGGAATATGTTGCAGGGAAAAGAGGACAGGCTCTGGAGTCTCCATGGCTTCCACTGCCTACTCCTGCCCTGTCGGGTTTGAGCAAGTTATTTAACTTTCTGTGCTTCGGCTTCATTCCCACCTGTAAAATGGGTTGATAATACCAGTGCCTACACCACATGAGGTTGTGTGTTCAGATAATGTGTGCAAAGCCTTGTGTAGTTGTTCAATAGTACAGGGAGGGTATGGTCTTGGAAATCCTTTGCCCACTTAAGCCAGACATTTAGGTTTCCTAAAGGCTCAAGCTGGGGACCAGGACTCCACCAGCAGGTATTGTGGAACAATTGTCTAGACAGGAACTCAGCGGCTTTATGCTTCTCAGCTGATGTCTACCACTGGTCTCATTTGCAGGACTCAGCCCCCAACATTATTTTGAAATCTAAATCTATAGCCTCAGTTCCATCTACAGGATGGTTTTACCTTGTGTAAGGTGGAGGGAGACCAGACCACTGGGTGGGTCCTCACGTTCCTGGTGGAACTCTCTGCAGCAGCCCCAGATAGCTATCTGGAGAATTGACATACAATCTAAATGCGTCCCCTACTATCCACCCAAACCAGTGGATACTACTTCCCACTAGTATAGGTAAGACCTCATTTTCCTGGTAACTCAGTCAAGTTTTAGATTTCTTCATTAACACCAATTTAATCTGGAGGTGATAGGGTTAAGGTGAGGTGTTTGCTGTTGATATCTAAATGACCCACTGACTGACAGATTTATAGCATTTTTGAAATCAGCTGTATTCTTGCAGCTGCAGAAGCCAGGACTCAGTGTTGGAATTGCCCAAGGAAGGAAGTAAGGAATGGCAAGAAAAATGTTGGCATTAGCCTGGTGGCTGCGGCACTGAAGATGTACGGCCAGCAGGTGGCGCTGTGTTCCATCGGCGGACGCGGAGGCGTTGGGCTCCAGGCATTTCCCTGGAGTCACCATTTCCAAAGGAGACGTCAGCTTTTAAGCAATGAGGTGTGAAACGAGGCCATCTTCGGGAGACCCTCGTCATGGACCCGGCACCTCTCCTTAATCTGTTTCCAGCACAGACAACTTGAATCCCGCGATGGGCTGACTGTGGCAGAGTTGAACCACCCTGCTGCCTCCCCTTGCACCCCACCCCATAAGAGGCCAGCATCGCCTTGACAGAGACCAAGACAAGCCGAGCAATTAAATGAAACTGCCCAGGGCCCTGGCGATCTCCGGCCGCAGCTCTGCTTTAGGGATTCTCTATCCTACAAGCACACACATTTTTTTTTAACGCCTTCCCTTTGCGGGTTTTGCCACCTATAGAATGAAGGTGATGCTTTTGTTAGGGTGGATTAGTTAATGTCAGGCAAGCTCTCTGCAGATGAAAAGTGCTAAATTCTATTTATCAAATATTTAATTAGTCACACTGGGAATGATTCATAATCATCTATTCAACTCATTGAATAACCAAGCAGAGAAAATGACATGATCAGAAACATAATCTTAAATACAGGTTTTCATAGATTATGGACCTGTCAAGACCAACAGCACATTTCTGACTTAGCATTCTGATTCCTCCCTTGTGGACCAGTTGGTTCTGCCCCTTTCTGCCCTGGCAGTGAGGGGAAATTAGGTCATGTGAGAGACACAGGTATTTTCAAGACATTCACCAATCAGAATTCAACCTGACTCCAGTTGTTTCCAAACACAGTCAGCCAACATGCCTCCATTTACCATCAGATCAGAGCTCCAAACCCACCAAGACCTCAGTATTATATGTGCACACAAGGCCAAATGGGATTTTTTTTCTCATTCATCTACTCATTCTGCAGATTATCTGTTGAGCACCTCCTGTTGGTATAAATGCTATGTTACATATGCATGTTAAACTGGTACAGATGGACTGTCTTTGACATTTGAGCAAAGTATAATACTCAAAAAGTAGAAAAGCAAAGTTGTCTTGCAGTTAGATATGTGAGAGGGTATGTTGTTTTGGGTCCTCCAGGAAGCAGGCACAAAGAAAGGGCTAGACACGCAGGACACGACTTGGGAGGAACATTTGTTGGGGGAAGAAGAAGGAAGAAGAAGAAAGAGCCTGAGGAGGCACAGAGAGGCTTCAGAGGAAGATGCCAATCTGACCCCTGGGAAAGAAGCAGGAGGAGGAAGGATGAGGAAAGAAGAGCCAGCTGACAAAGGGGCAGTTCTGAGATAGTCTTGGTCAGCCTGCAGGGAGCCCCAGAGCAGAAATCGCCTCCTAAGGGAAAGGGGGAGAAATAGCCAGGCTCCAGTACCTGGCCAGCTCTGTCAGTGATGAGGCCTGAGGTTGGCAGGAAAGCTCTAGAAAGTACAGAAGGCTCTGTCCCCACAGAGCCTCTCTCCTGAAGGATACTGATGAGTGTCTTCCACGGCCACGACATGCCAATAGCTCATTTCGATCATGGAATTGCTGATGATGCAATGAATCATCAGGATGGAAACGTTAGTTCCAAAGAGGGTGAGAGAAGAAAATCTATCAGTCTATCAGTCTGCTTCCGCTCCCACATCTGTCTCCCTAGTCCAAGTCTCACCTAAATGCAAGATCTCCTCCCCATTTCCATGGCATTTTCAGTCTCACCCTGGGCATTTGTCATTGTTGCCATGGACAGTGGACATATCTCTGGTCCTGCAGCCTATGTCAATGGTAGGCTCCCAAACTTGGCACCCCCCCAAATTATAATTTGGTCCTTGACTGTCTCCAAAAGGCCCACAGGTACAATCCTTAGGGTGGTGCCGTTGGGAGGTAGTGGAAACTTCAAGAGGTGTTGCCTAATTGGAGGTCATTAGGGGTGTGCCCTTGAAAGAGATTATGGGACCCCAGCTCCTTCCTCTACTCTCTGTTGCTTCCCTGGCCAGGAAATGAGTGTTTTTGCTCTACCACTGTGATGTGCTACCCACCACGAACCCAAAGCAACAGGGCCAACCAGTCATGGACTGGAACCTCCAAAACTGTGAGGCAAAATAAACCTTTTCTCTTTACACATTGACTGTCTCCGGTATTTTGTGATAGTGATAGAAAGCTGACTAACCCTCCAAATCAACTTCCTTCATCCCCACTTGGAATGTCCCACCATTCCTTCAACACCTTCCATCCTGTGGGTCTCCTTGTACTTCTGCTTGGGGTCCCCTCCTGCCACCTGTGCTGACTAAACTTTTTACCCTTTAGGGAGTTTATATGCCACCTCCTCAATATAGCCCTCCAGCCAGCTGCCCCAAGGCCCAAAGGACTTCAGTTTTAATCTGCCCAATGACCTTCACCATAGTCCACCTCCTAAAACAGTCATTTGTGGATTTAACTTCACTTCTAGTTTGAAAGCTATTGAGGGAAAGAATGTTTATCTGATCTCCAAATCTCCCACAGAGAGCTTGATCCATGACAAATTCTTCAACTATATGAGGATTAGAATGTGTTAAGCACAGAAGATGGCTGCTGGCTGGTTTTGCTGACAGTCCTGGTCAGTTTACCCACTGACTTCACCATGCCCTCAAGTAGGAAGACCCTCCTGGTTTTCCCACTCAAAGGGGAAACTGTTCTCCAGGAGTGGATAGAGTAGCCCAGGCCTGGCCCTCAGTTACCTGTGACATCCAGACCTGGTGGTGAGTGTCCAGGTACAGAGTCAGACTCTTTCATTTTGTACTCTCTTCACTTACTAGATGTGCACTTTTCACAGTTCACTTTACCTCTCTGTGTCTCAGGTTTCTCATCAGCAAAGGAAAGACAATAATAAGACCGGCCCAGAGACGCTGGGAAGGTTAAGTGCAGCGTGCATAGGAAACTCTATGAATTTGCCATTTAGGAAATTACAACTGGAGATGTTGATGACTTTGATCATTTTATTAAATATTTTTAAATCTTTAATGATGACAGTTAAACTGGAGAGTGTGGGGAGGAGCAGGTGCTATTGGTAGACATGCAAAAAGATTCCATTCATCTGAAGAGCAAGTGGACAACACTTGCCACAAGCCTTTGAAATGCTCACATCATGTGCCCCAGTAATTCTACTTCTGGGAGTCTATGTTATAAAGGTTCACAAAATACATAAAAAGCTTTATTGCCAAAATGTTAATTCTAGCAAGAAGTTAGAGTTAGCCAGCTAAGGAAATATTTAGGAAAAGTTTGGTTTGATAGAAACAAAATATATGTCATTATGTGGAAATGCAAATTTGTAAAGATCTCTTAATGAATGTCAGGTATGATGAGTCATACCTTTAGTGTAATCCTGGATACTCAGGAGGCAGAGATCAGGAGGATCAGGGTTTGAGGCTAGCCCACAAAAAAAAGTTAACAAGATCTCATCTCAACCAACAATCCTGGTGTGATGGTGCACATCTGTAATTCCAACCATGTGGGATGATCAAGGTCTGAGGCTGGTCCCAGGCAAAAACATGAAAACTTTCTGAAAAATAACTAAAGCGTAAAAGGGCAGTGGTGGGGGGGATGGCTCAAGTGGTAGAGCACCTGCCTAGCAAGTGCAGTTTAAACCCCAATACTATCAAAAAAAAAAAAAATAAACTCTTTACAACTAGAGGATCTTATAGTGTTAAGTGAGGAAAGTAGGCTACAAAAATTTTTATGTAGATGACCATAATTGTATAAAAAGTATACACAGAAGATCGTGTGATAAACCAAAGTGTTTATCCTGGTGAGAGATAATTTTTCTTTTCCTTCCTTGTTATTCTTTCTGCAGCCTCTTAACTCCTGTATAAAATGAGAACGTACTATTTTCCTAAGCAGAAGCAAAAATGGCGCTGCGTCATAAGGTGGTTGATAATTGTGGCTTGTTTTTGCAGCTTACCTCAGGGTGGGGTTCACTGACCCAGCAGGCACTTCTGAGATATGTTACCTTGAGCACATCACTGAGATGTTGGTTCTCCTCTCTGGACCTCAGTGGCCTCACCTGTGACATGGGAACAGTAGTCTGCACCTGTCTGAAGGCAGGTGGTCAAACCAGATGCTGTATGAACAGTTTTCCAGTCCTGGCCCTTAGGTCTCCTTTGTGGGGCCACTGTCTCAGAGTATAGGAGTCTGTGATCAGGACAGAGCTGACTCAGAAAGGAGGAGGGCAGAGGCCGGGTGCCTTTCCACTGCAGGTGCTGAGCAGGTGACAACAGAAGACCAATTCAGCCTCTGCAGCTGCCCTGAGCCCGCCAGGCCTGCTGGAGCCAGCTCTCTCAGCAGGAGTTTCGGAAAGAGAAGGGCCCAGAGCTCTGTCCTTTCTTCCCAGGCTGTCACCCTGCCAGCTTTCGTCATCACAGGGCCATTTGACACTGTACCTCAAAGCTTCTTTGGCAGTGGGCACATCTGCTGTTCTCTTCCACTGAAAATACTTGGAGTGCAGGGGCCCCACAAGCAGAATCCTGTGTCCTTCCTGCCTCCCCTCTACTTCCCTGGGCCTGAGGCACAGAAAGACCACATCTTCTGTTCTCAGGTCTCAAGATTCCACCTGGGGTGCCACTTGGAGCCTGGTAAGGCAGGCAGGGTGTCCTAGGCCAACATAGGGCTCAAGAGCAAACAGGTGCAGGCAGCCGAAGGTGTGGTCTTCTATTGGAATTAGCAATTCAGGCTACGGAGGAACTTTTATTTGTGTGACCCTGGATGGGGCTCATCTTCATCTTCGGGAACATTCTTACCAAGCTGCATTCAGAAAAGGCTGCCTAGCCTCGTTGTGGGGCAAGCCAGGAGCCCACCTGTGCTGAGCTCCATGAGATGGACCAAGCAGGTGTGTGTGAGGTCAGCCATGTGATCGCATGACATCCCACCTTTTATGGTTCTGGGAGAATCATCCAGATACTTAAAGTGCCAGGTTCCCTACTTATAAAATGAGAATCATTGTAGCACCAACCACGCAGGCGTGCTGTGTGATTAAATGACTTAATACGTGGAACGTGCTTATCCTCATGGCTGGCACAGGAAGAGTTTAGTAAATGGCTCCAAAAGTGACACATAGAGCTGCAAGCCATATAGAAACTTACAACTGGAGATGCTGATGACTTTGATCACTTTTTTAAGCATTTTGAAATCTTTAATGACCGCTCTTCTGTGGGCTCAGCTCTCTTGTGGGCAGTGAGGAGTATGACAAAGATTCAACCACATCCCCAGCTGTGACGAGGCAGGACTATGTTCAGGAAACAGTTAAACAGCAAAGCAGCTGGTGATTAAACGTAAAAGCGACCGACCGGGAGGAGGCAGCAATGTTATTTATAATAGCAACGTGTTGGAAGGAACCCAAATGCCCAGCGATCCTGAAATGACTAAGCAAACCCTGAGTAACTCACACACCAGATCACTGCAGAGCCGTTGGAAAAGGCGGGTGTCCCGCTGAAGTCCATACATGGCCATGGGACTCGGAAATGCACATTTTTAGATGGTGATCACGAACGGTACAGAACACTATTCCCCAAGATGTGTAAATATATGTGAAGTCTCTCACAAAGGCCAACAAAGAACTTGGAACCTGGAAGTAGCTGAAAATCCAATGCACATCTGGTTATTCTTTCCCTGACAGTTGCTTAAGTACCTAGTGTTTAGAAAAGATAATGGTGCACCCAGGAAGTCTTAAGACAAGTTGGAGAAGGGAATGGGGTGTGGGGTAGGGGGCTGAGGAGGGCGTCACAGGGATGATGGTGTTTGAGCAAACATGGAAGCATCTGTGGATCTGAATACAGGAACAGAGCTGTACCAGTGAGACCATTTGGGTTCCCCTCCCCTACCAGACTCTGCAGCTAAGGGCAGTAAGCAGGCATGGTGGGGGACACAGGGGCTGGGGGTGAGCTCAGTGGTAGAGCATGTGTGTAGCATGGATAAGGCCCTGGATTCCATCCCCAGCACTGCAACCAGAGGAAGAAGGAAACCTCTGTGACTAATGACTAAGTTTTTAATCGATCCTGCCTACCTGGAATAAGTGACACTGTTCAGAGATAAGTGATGCTCTGGGTTGGCCACATGGCCATGTGCCAGGAGGGCGGTGCATGCCTGCTCCATGGGAACAGAAGTTCCTTCTGAGCTTCACCCCATGTTCCTCTTTATCTGGCTGTTCATCTCTATCATTGATGATTAATCCATAAATGTCCCTAAAGTTGTGCCTGAGTCCTGTGAGCTCTTCTAACAAATTGTCCTGATTTACCACTAGCCATTTGGAAGGTTGGGTGGTTTGGGTCTTGGGACTGGTGTCTGTGGAGGTGGGGGAACAGTCTCATTGGACTGAGCCCTTTAACCTATGGGGTCTGGGCCAACACCAGATGGAGTTGCTTTGTTGAACACGCAGTTGGTTTCCAGAGACTCAGAGACTGGTAGCTAATGTTGGAAAACACCCCACTGCCTGCACATTCAAAGTGACCAGGAGGCAACCCCAGAAACTGAGGGAGACACCAAAACATGAAAGGCCCCAGGCAAGGCACAAATATGATGAGGGCCAGGTCCTCCGAGAACCTTGCTGCAGACCGATGCACGCCTCCACCTCCTGTTAGGAGAGCTAGGTTCCATCTTTCCTACCAGGCCTGGTAATTAAGGCACTTCAGGGAGTCCCGATGAGTCAGATGCTTCAAAACATGGTTCTCTCTGTTTTTAAAACATTTGTTTCTTTGTTCATTTTTTGAAACTTTATCTCACTATATTGCCAAGTCATCTTCCTGCCTCAACCTCCCAAGTAGTTTTGACTTCAGGTATGTGCCATTATGCCAGCTTAAAAATTTAATTCTTAGTTCATCACTAACGTTCATTAAAAGACCCTTGACTACCCACAAGTAAGGCTATCATATCAGGTTTCAAAATGATGCAACATTACCCCAACCCTATTTTTCATATACCTTTAAACAGTTTTAACTCTTTCCTCTTCTCCAATCACAGTGGGACTCTCTTGCTGCTTGTCAAAGTGAGTGGCCATCCAGTGTCTGGTAGAACCTTCTAGAAAAGGAAAACATGGCAGACACAAATGTCCTTGAAGCCTGACAAGTCAAATATTGCAATATCTTCTCCGGTCTCCTTCCAATGTCCACCCTTCTCCCCACCAAGACTCGACTTCTCAAAATGTCTCAAAGACCCTTCAAATCCAAATTGTCTAAAAGCAAATGCCGGGTCTCCCCCAGCCCTCACTGTCAGTCCCATAGGACACCACTTTGGGGGCTTCACATCAGTGAGTAGCATCAATGTCCATCTTTGAGGTCACCCAAGCAAGAGAATCATCCCTATCATCTCGTACACAAATCAACCCCTCTCCAAGCACCAGCCACATTGCCTTCCAAAGAGTTTTTGGCAGCACTGGGGGTTGAACCCAGGACCTCGTGCTTGCTAGACAGGCACTCTAATCACTTGAACCACTCCACAGGCCCTTTTCACATTGGTTATTTTTAAAATAGGGTTTCACTTTATGCCCTGGCCTACTTGGAAAGCAATCTCCTATTTGTGCTTCCCCACATAGCTGGAATGACAGGTGTGCGCCACTTTGCCCAGCCATTGGTTGAGATAAGGTATCACAAACGTTTTGCCTTTGCTAGCTTCAAACTTAAATCTTCCCAGTATCTGGCTAGGATTACAGTCTTAAGCCACCGTGCGGCCTAAAGCAGTCTTTAATTCACCCACTGCTCACTACCATCTCAGTTTAGATTGCCCTTGCAGCTCATCTGGACAATTGTGGTGGCCTCCTCTTTGGATCCAGTTGAATTCTCTTCCAATCTGGTTCTCACACTGCATCTATAATAATCTTTCCAAAATGTATATCTGATCTTAATACCCCTGTTTAAAGCCTCCAAGGGCTTCCTATTGCTCTTAGAATAAACACTAATTCTCTAAAAAGCCCACAAGGCCCCTATTCAAATGCCCCTTGTTCTCTGTGTTCTGCACACTGGCTTCTTTCATTTCCTCCCATGGCCTCAAAGCTCTCTCACACAGGCCTTTGCACACGCTGTTCCTTCCATCTAGAATGATCAAATGCCACCACAACCACCCCTTCATCGAGGCATCAATGCTCAAGCATCATTTCAGTAAAAGCTTCTCTAACTGCTCGGTCTAGACGATCCTTCATAGCAAATTCTCCTGACACCCGTTCTTTTCCTCTCCTTAGTACGTGCATCCCACTTTGCAATCATGTATTATTTATGTGATTGCTTGGTTGATTTCTCTGCTCATTATTATATCCCAGCATCTAACACACTGCCTAATTAGCAGTACTTTCTTAACAAACATTGATTTCATGAATGAATGAATAAATGAATGAATTAAAAATATCAGGGTCTTGACTCATCTTTTGATATTCTAAGATTTAGGTCATCATAAAATTGATCAAGGCTACAAATTCCAAATATCCACTAGGATAAGTTATTAGAAGGATAAGTGTTGTACAGCTAAGACTAACAAATAAGAACACCATCCTGCAAATGTGTGGGCCTGCAAAGCCACACTCACAGGTGCCAACTTGCAGGAGAGGATGTAGGTTGAGAGAGGAGTTGGGTCAAAAGGCTTTGAGAGTCAGTCCGGTTCTGTTTGGATGCTGAATGTCAGCAGGTCATGTCAGCATGACTCTTGTAGTGGCTTTGGAAGAATGGTATGGGACGTTTTGGCTAATTCCAGGGTCAAAAAGAATCCTCCTGGTATTCATTTGGGGGTCCATGGAAACAGGAAGTGCTTCAATATTGGAGGCAATCCCATGCAATGAAAACTGTCCTTGCTCTCCAATAATTAATGTAATTTTTCCTGCAACAAAAACTGTCCCACAATTCTGTTGAGAGTTTGTGCAGGGGAAGGCATGATTCAATTATATGCCCCTCTAAACAATTACCAGAATTCTAAGGAATTCACTAGGCATCATCAAAAGAGGAATCAGCTAATACATAAAACCACCACCAGGATGGTAGAGATCACCAATTCCAGATCCCCAGACTGGACTCCCCCCTTATTGGTTTTTCATGCATACGCCCCACTCTGCAAGAAGTGGGGCGGAGTTGCTATTGGCTTCCCCACTGTATGGACATATGACCTAACTAACCAACTAACAAATTCAAAGCTATTTTATGGGCTGAGTTCACTATTTCCCCTCTAATTTATGGTGAATTCCAAACCAGAACATACCCAGTACACCTCTTACATCTTCTTCTCAAGGTGAGATACTCATATGATGTTTTTTAGAAAATTAATGAACCCATGTTTTCTTTTCCTGGATCCTCCAAGATAACCTGGTCACAGAGAGAAATGCTGATGCTCCCAGCTATGCAAACATAAGAGAATAATGATGCTTAAACTGTCAGATAAATTCTTGTAGTCATTATAAGAATTCTGAAAACTTCGCTGCTAAATTCCTCAACGATCACAGTTTCTTTCTCTCTGATAACAAACATCATATTCACATGATTAGGATAGAATATTCAGAAAAGTACAAACAAGAAAATTGAAAATCACTCCCTATCTCACCTTCTAGAGAGTCACTGTTAAGGTTTCATTATGCTTTTCCCTTAAGCATATATAATATATCATTTTTTACATGAAATTGAGATAGTGTGATGAATTTTGCATTTTAAGTTACTTTTTTGCATTGAGCACTGGGTCCATATGATACCCCCATACATAGCATGACTTTATAGCTGTGTATCATTACATTTCATGGGCGCCTCAACACTTTCATGGACTCCCCAACACTTAGCAAATCCCCTTACGCTGGGCATGTATGTGTGCACAATTTTTGATAACATAAGTACATTGTGCCAGCAACTCCCCACTAAATTTTTTCCTTAGGATAAATTCCTAGAAGTGAAATAGCTGAATCAAAGGATAGGGGTTTGCTAGTTACTGCCAAATTGTCACTCCCAAGTGATGTGGCTTGAATGTCCTCTTAGAAACTCATGTTGAAATTTAATTGCCATTTATCAATATTGAGATGTGTGGCCTTGAAGAGGTGGTAGCTCACATGGGTAGAGCTTCAAGCCTTTGTTGCCTTTACTGTAGGGGTGGGTTAGTTATCACAAGACTGGATTCTTGGCAAAATGGCTCAGTTCAGCCTGGTCTCTTCTGTCTGTCTCACACATGCTCGCTTTGCACCTTTTTACATGAAGCAGTAAGGCCCTTACCAGGTGAAGGCCAGGCTGTTGGACATCTTAGCCTCCAGAGTCATGAGCCAAATAAAAGCATGTTGTTTATAAATCATGCAGCCAAATGTATTCTGTTAGAGCAGCAGAAAATAGACTGAGACACTAAGTTTCGCTAAAAGCGTGTCCCTCCACAAGCAGCGTGACTCTGTATATTTCCCAGGACTTACCATCAGTGCATGGTGGTTTCTTCTCTTGGCTCTTTAATTTTAAATTCATGGTATATGTTGAGTATAGTGAAATCCATCTTCAGAATCTATCACCATCTTAAAGAGCCCCGGATCCACAAAGGACAGTATTTCTGAAATGACTAAGGAAGTAAGTGAATGTATTTCAATGCAAACTGAATACTGAAATAGATTTTGCAAACTAAATGATAGAACAAAACTGCCTTTGAAGTTTTTTTTTTTTAATGGTGGATTAAAATGTCTACCGTGGTCCTGCTCACATCTTTAAAATAAGTACTTTTCAGGGACAATATTCCCAGCACTTATCACACAATTTCCAATGGCATAGACTTCGTACTGTAGAGTCACTTTTTCAAATATTTCTCTGAACTATATTCTCCCACTGTCTCGTGTCCCCTCATTCTCATCTAAGGTCCTATAGACTTGCATCTTCCTATGACTCCCCTGAGCTGGGCAGGCAGAAAGGGGTGCCCACCCAAGACCTTCAGAAGGAAACAGTGCTCACACCCAAGGTGAAGGGTGAATCCACTGCCACATTGGTGACACTGACTCAGGGGTGGGAAACAGCCACGGTATTTGGATGCTGGAAAATATCAATGACTCATCCTCTCCTGGATGGCCAGGCAAGACTGTGACTCTCTCACTCTCTCTCAAGGTGAAGGTGCCTCATTTGAAATTCATTACCTCTCCCCCTCCCCCGCCATGTCTCCAACACTTCCGTCTGGAAAATCACATGGGATTCGTCACACTTGGCTATTCACATTTGGCCATGGCAAGGTCCAGCTCTACAATTTAATCAACACATTGAACTAATTTCAAAATTGGACTTGCAATCAGGACCAATTTATAGGAATATTAATTGTTAGAAGTTTGCAGCCAGAAAACACACGACAGCCTAGATTTTATGGCTTCTTCTAGATAATGGTGACACATTACTGAGAAATGCATCTGCTTCCTAACTCCATAAATTGAATGTTGTTTATAATAATGCACCTAGAGCAGTAACACTTTATCATAAGAGCTGCTGTCCTCAGGAAAGTCATTATTCAGTGTGCACTTGATAAATTGGTCATGATTCACAGGCAGAATTTACAGGGAACAGGCAATATGTTATCCTCTTATTTGGACTGATGTTTTTTCCTGCCAGGCATTTGCTACCAGAAGGATTCTATAGCTTCCAGCACCTCACTCAGGGGATTATGTAAAAGTGATTAGTCTTAAAACTGTAACTAAGCCCAGGGTTTAAGAATCCCCCTTCCTAGGTCCAGAATGATTTTCAGAATAAAACCTAGAAAACAGATTTCTCTTTAGATACAATTTCATCTCTTGCTTCCCAGATGAAAAAACAAAGAGGAAATGATAAACAGCTATGAGTAACTGTGTTCTCCACAGCTTATCTGGTCAAGATAAGCCAGCTTTGATGGTTTCATCTTGAATAGAGAAAGACAATGGCAACAGTGGCAGATGGAGTACAGGGGAGCCAGGGCCTTCCATCCTCATGGACCTGGGGCCCAGTAGGGGACTTACTGACCTCTCCACGGAGGGGAGCATCCTTCTCCCAGAGACTGGTAGCATCTCTGCAGGGGACAGAGTCATGTTGTGGACATCTCACTCCTGAAAGATCCTGCCTTCCTCCACTCACCTTAGGTGTGAGCACTCCTGCCCATTCAGCTGCTGCCATCAAAAGGAAAGTGTTCCCAGCTTCTGATGTCATTTGTCAGCCGCCTGGATGTGTGCAAGATGTGTTTGTAGTGCACACAGGGGCTGTGTGTCTTTGGAAAATGGTGGTCAAGTTGGTTGTATGTTGCATATTGCCCTTTCTTACAAGATCCCAGGCTCCTCTGTGGCCACCAAGGCTCTTTCCAGCTTCCAGCACTTTCCAAGCATTAGATTCTGATGCTTTGACTTCCAGGCTAATGACCTTCAATTTTTCAGCTTCTCTTGACTCCACATATTGATTCACATTTACCTAATCTGCAGGACATTATTGAGTCTCAAAAGCACACCCATGCTGACCCAAGAAGGGCCACAGACATGGAATTGCTGTCACATTTGTACAGCACTTCATCGTTTTTACAAACACTATCCCAAGGTGATGCAACCAGTGATTCAAGAGTGAGCTAAAAGACTGGTTGTGGTATGGTCCACACGTGTAATTACAGCTACTCTGGAGGCAGAGGAAAGAAGATATTGGTCCAAGGCAAGCAGAAAGAAACCCTATCAGAAAAAGAGAGGAGAGAGGAAGGAGGAAGGGAGTGAGGGAGGGATGAAGGGAGGGAGGGAAAGAGAGAGAAAGAGAAGCTAAGCCGCCCTAGATCCACCCCTAGTGTCCTGGGCTGCTTCCTCCATGGCCGAAGCTCAGTTCCTATTTGAAAGGTTAGGCCAGCTGGTGCCGACGCAGTTAGGTTGGACATCTCTGAGGCTAGAAGGGATGACCAAGCCTCATTCAACACTCCCGTTGTCCTCATGCCAGCCCCACTTTGAAGAAGTAGGGTAAGCAGATTGCAGAGAGTGGAAGGACAATAACAATATAAACAGCCTCCACACACACAGCACCTACTTTTCATCTGCTTTCACACATTTTCTCCCACTTGAGTTTTTCACACTGTGCTCTATGCAGGTGAGGAGATTTGCTCAGGACACAGGATAGGGTTCTCATGATTCACATTGGGGGCTGGAAAGCCTTTGTTGGGGGACTATCCTGTGTATTGCAGATGTTCAGTCAGTGGCCTTCCCTGGCCTCTGAGGCCAGTAGCACTCTCCCATTTGTGACAACCAAAAAAGTCTCTGATCCCCTAAGGGACAAACTGCCCTCCAATTAAGAATCACTGAGATGGGGTACTTTATTCCTGGGCTTAAGAAGAGTAGGAGACTTGTCCCCTACCACCAAAGGATTTATCACAGGCTTTCAGAGGCAAAACTTCTAGAAAGTTCTTCTTGATACATAAATGCCTTAAGAGTTCAGAAAGGGGGCACTTGTCATGAGCTTCTGGCTGGACCAGGACAGTTGAATGAAG
Source organism: Castor canadensis (assembly GCF_047511655.1). Classification (NCBI taxonomy): domain Eukaryota; kingdom Metazoa; phylum Chordata; class Mammalia; order Rodentia; family Castoridae; genus Castor; species Castor canadensis. Next base: position 53,420,715 of record NC_133400.1, read on the forward strand.
GGTAGGGAATGTGGCCTGCGTGCAACAGGCTAAAGCAAGGACTGGAGGAAAGGAAAATTGTGTGAGGTACAGATGCTAAGGCCCAGAGGAGAACTTTGTGGGCTGTGATGAGAACAGTGAGGTCCACTGTGGGGAGGCAGGAAATGAAGCTGGACAGGGGTGGGAGAAAGGTCACAGGCCTGAGGGAGCCGCTAGGGGTGTTTGAATCTGACACAGGAAGAATGGGGCTCTGAGGGCCCGGCAGGGCTGGGCCTTACCAGCAGGGTGATAAAGGCCTGCCTGGTGGGAGTGGGCAGTCAGCCTGGAGTGAGGAACTTCCTGACCAGAAGGAGGGGCCTTGCTTGACTGTCACAAGTACTTCTGATAACTGGTCTGTCCAGAGCTGACACAGCAAGTCTGACAATGCTCCAGACACAAAGCTGTGTGGGCTGAAGGGTGCAGAGGAGCAGCTGCAGGTCCGTCACCAACCTGGCCCATCTCAGAGGCTCTGAGTCTCCTGCTCAGCTCAGCAGTTGTGGGCAATAATTGCCCCTGAAGGCCACTAATTACCACAGAGGGCATTGTTCTCGCCCCACCAGCCTTCCCAAGACAACAAGCAAAAGGGCTTTGCTGAATTCCTTTCCCTTCCTCTGAGGACAAAGGTACAGAGGCCACAGCTACAGCCACACCTAAGAGAGTCAGGCAAGTGGTAAATGCCCAGGGCTTTCCCACTCCCACACCTCAGGAAATCCACATGAGAGACAGCCAGGAAAGAAAAAAGCGGCATGCTGGACATGAGTCTATTTGTATTCCACACCCTGTGACTTTGTGCCTCCCCCACTGCCCACTTGTGAAAACTTTAACACAACATGTAGGAAGGTTTGCTTAGCATTTCTGCTTGGAAGCTCTGGTGGGCTGTAAGTTTACACGGGCCAGACCTTGGTGGTAGGCAGACCTGGTGCATGAGAACCAGGTTGGACAATTTTGGAGTGTAATTAGTGATATCCAGAGGGCTGTAAAATAACCCCCTCTTTGTTTTGCAATATTTCAGTACACCGGATCTTTCTCTCACGTGGCTGCAAACTGCTCACTGAGTTGTTTACACATTTGCTCAGAAACATTGAACAGTTGCTGTGTGCCAAGCTCTGTGTTCCACACTGGATCTCAGAAAGAGCTCAGAGTGAAAGAAAGGAACAGAAAACCTCCTTAAAAACTCCCAAAGCCTATTAGAGTATCCTGGGAAGTGGAAGTATGTATAAAGCAGAGCAGAGGCAGTGGCCTTTTCTTGCTAAGGAATCATCTGAACTGTGTAGGTAGAAGAGGTGCCCAGCCAGGTATGGTAGTACACACCTCTAATCCCTGTTACTTTGGAAGTACAAGTAGGAGGACTGAGGTTCGAGCCAGACCAGGCAAAAGCACAAGACCCTACTTCAAAACAAACTAAAAGCAAAAGTACTGGAACTTGGCCCAAGAGGTAGAACACTTGCCTAGCAAGCATGAGGCCCTGAGTTCAATCTCCAGTACCACCAAAAAAAAAAAGAGATGCCCAAACCCAGGCTGCTAGAATGTTCAAAGTTTAACTTGGGAGATCAGGGGTTACCACGTTAAGTAGGACCAGCTGGAAAAATCCTCTGTAATTATTTCCCATCGTCATTTATTTTAGCATGCCAAGAAAAACACTTTTGAGTCTTTGAGTCCTAAAAACAGAGATGCCAAAGGACCCTGGGCCTGGCCTAGCACTGCTGCAGTGGAGGCGGGGTGCCAGTAGAGGGCACCTCAGGCTCAGCCAGGAAGTCAGGACCACTGGCTAGGGAAGGAAGGCCTGTTTGAGAGAGCCAGGCTCCAGCACCCTGGGGGATGAAGTTGATCAGAAAACTATTTGGCTGATCACCACTTACCGAACTGATGAGCCTCCTGTCTAAGATGAAGTCACAGATGATGGAAAGTGTCTGGCAATGAACAGAGATGACAAAACCAGAGGGAAAAAAGTCAGGCCGGAGGTGGAGGGGGAAGGGGCTGGGGACCAGGGAACCCTGCTTCCCCTTAGGGCTGGCATCCCAGAAATGCCAGGCCCCAGGAGTTTGTGCTGACCCTTTGACACCCCACCTGGATCTTTTCTTCCTATTAAGTTGCTCCTTGGCAATTCTTGAAGGTGACATTGTATAGTGAGGAAAGCAGGGTGGGGTCCCCAGAACCATCCTTTCTCTGACCTCACTTGGCAAGTGAACAGCTCCATCCAGGACTGGAGCCATTTTGTCACACTGCTCTGAGACTGTGAAGGGAGGGCTGAGGTCTCCAACAGGAAGCAGAGACTTCGAAAGCTGAGGGCCTATGAGATGTGACAGAAGAAGAAAATTAAGTGTGACTGTGGCACTGAGCCTGTGTTATCTGACAAGGGTCCCCTCCAATGGATAGCAGGAAGAGAATATGCTGTGACAGGCACCCATTTAGAAGGGTACCTACCTATCCAGTTATCAAACAGTAAAGGCCAAGGCTCACTTAAAGAAGGCCCAGCCTGGACCTCAGGCAGCCCTAGCAACAGATTGGATGCCTGCTAGGAAGAGTGCCTGCCTTCTACAGCAGAAATAGGTGATTCCTTGGGACAAACCAATGCATTTTGGTTCCTCTTCTCACAATGGGCTGGGGCCTGTTCCTGGGCACAGCCCCTCTCCGATGGCTGGGGCTAGCTGGTGACCATTATAAACCACACAGGGAAGCATTTGGCCCTTGCCCCTCATTTCCCACTTCCAAACCCAGCCTGCCCTGACCAGACCCTGGCTGTCTGCACTCACAACCATTCCAGGTTTGACTTTGCCAGCCCTGGACTCACCATGGAGCACAAAATGGCTGCTATGCCCCTCCAGGTCCCACTTCCCACCCACCGTAGGACGAGCTAGGCTTACTGTAGGTTGAGTATTTATTTATTTATTTATGCCAAAGTAGTATTATGTAGATAGTAATCATTTATTTGCCAGTTACAAAAATGATTGGAGGCCTGGGAGGAATCTGAGCTGGGCTAAGGAGCAATGGGCCTAACCAGAAACTCAGTAGTCTCTTTTTTTTTCTATTAAGGATCAGAGCAGTTCTCAGAGCAGCACAGCATCAAGTTCATAGGCTTTACCTGCCACCTGGTGCTGAGCCTGGTAATGGGGGCATGGGTCTTTGGCACCGGGTGCAGGTGTGACTGACTTCTGCTTCCTGGTGTCTCCTCGTGGTCTCCAACAGCCCAGTGGGACTTGGGCTTCCTCCATCTCACTCATTTACAAGACTGTTGGGCTGCTGTTTCTCCAGCTGTCTCTCCCCTTTATTATACAGCATCCTGCTTTTCTCCATAAACCTGGGTTGTCCTTAGGGTACTTACAGGTAATTGAAAGACACATCTGAATGCAAAAGTAATCGCTTTTCTTGCTTCATTCTCTTTTGTCTGTTTTGAAGTCTGCTTTTCCATTCGCTGTCTGGACTGCACAGAGCATCAAGGTAAACAAGATGCAATATGGCAGCAGCCTGGGCACTCTTGTCTTAGAGGGAAATGACCTATAAACTCATTGGCCATGACAGGATGCTCTTCCTGGGGTCTGTGCACTTCCCAGAAAGAGGCAACCCAGCCTGGCACGAATTGTATTGTGCCTGAAATGCAAAGCAGCAATGAGCCGTGGGTCATTCCCTGGGTCCCTTAGGTCAGCATTTGACACAACTAGGAGCCCTCCCATGAGCAGTGGGACTATGACCAATGCCCAGTTACTTTCCCTCTGACTTCTTTTCTTTGTCTCTCCTCTCTCATCCCAGTTTTCAGGCACAAGATGGGGGACCTCTTACTATCACCACATTCCTTATCTCCAGACAGCTGCCTTTTCACACACAGGGCCCTGACACCCTAAGGTCCCATATAAAAGTTCCAGAACTACTCCTCAACCCTTCTGAATGACAGAGCCAGGATCATAGCCTCTGTCATTTTCTCTCCAATCCTGGGCACCTCGCCCTCCTCCCTGGGCCTTGGAGGGACATTCAGAGCATCTTATGAGCAAACACATCCCGCTTACTGCAAGCAGCTTGTCCAGCTCCTGGCCTGTGATGGGGACCCACAAAAAGAGAGGTAGGGTGGGGAAGAAAGATGCAGCATAGGTAAAGGAGGACAACATGCAGAGCTTGACCTTCTAAGTCCTGAATATTTGCAACTCATTGGAAAATACCAGCAGCAGTTACTCATCAGCTGGACCAGGGACCATGTGGGTGAGCCTTGAGCCATCTTCTGTGGGAAGGTTCTGGTGGAGGTGCAGAGCACCAGTGGTGGGCAGTGGGTGCTGCCATGACAACGCATAATCCATGTGCTCCACCCTGGATTAGAAGTTTCCCGCATGTGCTGGCACTTAGCCCTTACCATAGCCCTGTGAGCTCAGGACACCATAGCTGTTCCCCAAAGCTAGGAACAGATTAACTGGTTTGGGTGGCAATTCATCTTCCAGGGTGTGAGCTCCCAGCGGCTCTCTGAAGACGGGACAAGAGAAATATTGAGGCAGTGCTGAAATAGTTAAGAGGTTTACTGCTGTGTTCTGCCTCTTTGGACATCTCCACACTTGAGCTCCACCCCAGCCTGTGCACCACTGTCCCTGTTCCATCAGCCCAGGCCTGTGTTGGCTCGGCTGCACAGAGAGCTTTGTTCTCCAGACTGGCCAGTGCCTCTCCTGGAAAACAGAGAATTTCATCTTCAGGCCAAGGTTTCCTTGTATTTCATCTGTTCAAGGAGGGTCAAGGTGATTCAGAATTTTGTTTTCCAAGGCTGGAGGCAGAGGTACCACATTAGACAGGAACACAGAGTCCGGGACCTACCTGTTGGGAATAGCAAACAAGAAGGTCCCCCTAATCGTGCCGTCCTTTCTCTCTGAACTTCTAAATTCACTGCATCAAGCAAATATAGAAGCAGCGTGCTGTTATCAAGTCAGCCTCTGCCCACACACATTCCCTGCTTCCTTAAATGGCAGAAAGGAAATGTTAAAAAAAAAAAAAAAGGAAAAACTAGTGCTTTGGGTTCAGGAAATCCCAACTCCTGGAACCAATGGGTTAATGTAGGACCCGGGTATAAATTCCAGCTGTGTGTGCAACGTGGTGTGTGCTGCACATTCCAGCTGCAGGCCGCATGATCGGTGTTGGATTGGGCAAGAGGGATAATATCTCAAGCCGTTTAATATTTCTTCTGCTTCCCCATGGGCCTCTGCTAAAATTTCAACTCCTTGCCTCAGCGTGGATGGACCAGTATAAAGTTACTTTCCCAAGAAGCCCAGAGAACATTTCGTGTAAAGAAGGTGTGGGGCAGATGGAGTTGGCTCACATTTGACACAGAACGAGTTTCCACTTAGGGTTGGGCCTGCCGGCCCCAGGCTCACACGGAATGAATCCCAGCTGTGCAGCCTGTGGCCCACAGACGGCCTCCCACCCACTCGGGGAGAAGAACTGCTCCCTCCTTCGTGTCAGGGCACTGGGGAAGCAAGCACAGAGAACAGGTGCGCATGGCCAGATGCAAAGCTGACTGCACGCCAAGAGGGCCCAATCGAGTCTTGGAGAGCCTCGTGGGGCGCTGCCCTCAGAAGGGAGTGGCCTTAGCATGTTCTGGAGGAGAGTAGTTGGCAAAGCAAACAGCAAGTTAAAAGAAAAGAAAGCAAGAGACAGTTAGAAGATGACCTGTGCTGCCCATGCTTCAGGCTCCAAGGACGCTGTTCATATGGATGATTCCTCTGTTCCCTGGGCCAGACCAACACCACATATTCTAGAATTCTAAGAGATAGATCTGCGTTCTATTTAGGCCTTTACCTAACATCATGCTTTCTCCTGGCATCAGTTCCCTCTTAAATTAAGATGTTGGAATGGATGACCGCTAAGATCCCTGTTTGGTCAGCTTTTTCTAAGACTCTTCAAATTTGTGATCCTTTTGACCAATTCACTTTTCTACACACACACATAGTAACTTCCTCTGGGTAGTGCAGTGACTCACTCTTCCTTCCAAAATGAAAGACTTGGACGCCAACAAAATGTACTCCAGTTCAGCCCATTTTGCTGCAAATGACTGGGTTCCATTCTTTATGACTAAATAATTCCCCATTGTGTATACACACCATATTTTCTTATCCGTTTATCTGGGTTTATTCCATATCTTAGCTGGTGTGAATAGTTACGCAATAAACGTAGGTGAGAAGGTATTACTTTGACATTCCAGTGACAAACAAATGAGAATTACGTGTGTTGTTGGCACACAGAGAAAGAAACGGGCATTCAGAGTGGATGGAATTCTGCTTGGACAGTTTGTAGGCAATACCTTATAAGCACGCAATAAAACACCCAAGAAAGCACTCACATCCACCATTTAGATACGGAAATTTCTAAGCAATGCCCTCAAATAACTGTTATTACACACACTCTCAAACACGAATCTCTAGGAAGTCTCAGTCAGTCATGCAGAGGCCCTAACTTAGCACGAAGGTCTAGAAGTTTCCCCCTGAATGCACAAACTCACACCATTCCTAAATCCACTGCACTGAGGCCTATAGGCAGGAGGCCTTCAACCTGGCTACCAAGTTAGTTCAGGTGGGTCCCGGTAATCAAACCCACCCCTTACTAGGAACAGATTAACTGGTTTGGGTGGCAATTCATCTTCCAGGGTGTGAGCTCCCAGCGGCTCTCTGAAGACGGGACAAGAGAATATTGAGGCAGTGCTGAAATAGTTAAGAGGTTTACCTGCTGTGTTCTGCCTCTTTGGACATCTCCACACTTGAGCTCCACCCCAGCCTGTGCACCACTGTCCCTGTTCCATCAGCCCAGGCCTGTGTTGGCTCGGCTGCACAGAGAGCTTTGTTCTCCAGACTGGCCAGTGCCTCTCCTGGAAAACAGAGAATTTCATCTTCAGGCCAAGGTTTCCTTGTATTTCATCTGTTCAAGGAGGGTCAAGGTGATTCAGAATTTTGTTTTCCAAGGCTGGAGGCAGAGGTACCACATTAGACAGGAACACAGAGTCCGGGACCTACCTGTTGGGAATAGCAAACAAGAAGGTCCCCCTAATCGTGCCGTCCTTTCTCTCTGAACTTCTAAATTCACTGCATCAAGCAAATATAGAAGCAGCGTGCTGTTAATCAAGTCAGCCTCTGCCCACACACATTCCCTGCTTCCTTAAATGGCAGAAAGGAAATGTTAAAAAAAAAAAAAGGAAAAACTAGTGCTTTGGGTTCAGGAAATCCCAACTCCTGGAACCAATGGGTTATAATCAGGGATAGTTATTCTCTCTAGATTTTAAGAGAGAACCAAAGGGCCATGCATAGTGGCTCACATCTGTAATCTCAGCTACGTGGGGAGGTAGAGATAGGAGGATTGAGTTTCAAGTCTAGCCTGGGCAAAAGCAAGAAACGCTATCTGAAAAACAAAGTAAAAAGAGTTGGGGGTTTGACTCAAGGGGTAAAGTGGTTGCCTATCAAGTATAAGGCCCTGAGTTCAAACCCCAGTACCAGTACCACTAGAGAGAGAGAGAGAGAGAGAGAAGGCAAGTGAGAGCAAGAGAGAGCTAGAGAGGGAGAGAGAGAGAGACAGAGAGGGAGAGTGAGAGCAAGAGAGAGATAGAAAAGGAGAGAGAGAGACAGAGAGAGAGAGAAAGAGAGAACCAAGGGTTCTTTCCACTTAGGATGATTCTGCTGAATGTTGGCTATGCATGGAAGATTTTAGAATTTCAGTAACTATTCCTAAGCATAGCTTTGTACTAGAGTACTGTTGAAAGCATTCATTCATTTATTCAACACATTTATTAAATACTTACTGCTTGTCTGACAATGGTCTAGTCAATGACTCTGCTGATGAACAAAGCTAGCTCCTCCTCCTGAAGTCTCCAATCTAGCCAGGGAGATTCTGCTTGCTATGAGTGGATTGACAGTAACCAACTCCAGTTGGTTAGATTGGGGTATGGGGGACACTAGATTCTTGTCTGGCTGAGAAAAGAAAAATCCCATTGCTCATGGAGGGAATTCAGAACCATCAAGGAGAAGCATCTGGCTTATCTGGATGCTTCATTGTCATCTGAAATGAAGTGCTCCCTGAGAACAGGGCTGGGAGTGGGGAGGAGCTGGGCTGGGTCTGCCATAGAATGGGGTGTAGGGCATGAAGCATTCCAGGATTATAGGGAGAGCTGGCTGGCTGTAATGGAACTGGAGAGATTACATGAGAGGCAGGACAACTCAAATCACTAACTTTGGTTCTCAAGGATTGGCCCCAAACCCCAGGGCCAAGGTCGCTGAGACAGCTGTGTAAGGGCTGGGCTGATAGAGGTTTTGTGACTCCAGGGTGGCAATGGCAAGGGCCTGCTGGTGGAAAACCAGTAGTAGCAATGGGACCGAGGCTTTTCAGGGTGACCTTGCTACCCAATCCCTTCTTTTCGCCCGGTTTTTGTTTGGGTCTCAATTGTTCCCCATAGATTCTGTGAGCTTCCTCATATCTTTCCAGGAAATTCCTGCTCTGTGAAAACTAACCAGAGTTAGTTTTTGCACTTCAAATCCAGATTCCCTAACTGGTACAGAAATTGGATATTCCATTAAATGTTACAAACTTGTTAAGAGACATTTTAAAAGAGGCAGTAACAACTGGCTCCAACATGGGAACAAGTAATGTTCCCATGGGCAACTTCTAGCGCCAAGGCTGGGCTAGAAGCAGGCCAAGGGTTGGGTTAAAAACCTTCTATGGGTGCAAACCTTGGTACTGTTTGCTTGTTGGTGGAAAAAAAGCATTGCTGAGAAAACCTCTCTCCAAACAAGTAGCGTATTCTGCAGGGAGTACATGCAATTTACACGTAGGAAACTAAGGAAAAATGCATCTCTACATAAATGAAATACAAGGTGCCAGAGCATGGATGACGGTTTTTTTTGTTTTGTTTTGTTTTGTTTTGTTTTTAGATTGAGGACTATAGTACTCAGGATGGTTGCTTTCTGTGTACATTTTTACGCAGAAGAGATCTCTTATGCATCAACTCTTAGGTTCTTGGATCTGGGAGGAGCTAGAATTCATTTAGTCAGAAAATAATTCATGTCACCTGGCTGTGTTTTCTGTATCTTATGAATCACTTTAAATGTTCTCTAGATGAAGGTGAATGTAAATGAATTAAAAAAAAAAAAGTAAATGATCCAGTGGGAATTTGTTCCTTACTTTCAGAGTGCAGAGGACAGTAGTGGTCTTATTTAATTGGGGTGGGGGTGCAGAGTGTGGCAAAGATGAGCAGGGCATGATGGTCTTATAGAAAGATAAGGTATAGTCCCCAAACTCTGCAAGTTCCCATGAGAAAAATGTCCCATGGATACTGCTGTGGTCTGAATGCTTATGTCCTTCCAGAATTCATATGTTAAATTCTAACCCCCAATGTGGCGGTATTAGGAGGTGGCACCTTTGAGAGGTGTGTACTGTGGATCTTGAGTGTCCCCCAAGTTCCATTTGTTAAAGGCTTGTCCCCAATGCAGTGCTATTGGGAGTTGATTGGAGCCTCTAGGACCGGGGGGCCTTCGTATTATTCAGGGCCTCCCACAAAAGGACTCTGAGGCCTCAGCCCTTCCTGTCTCTTAGTTTTCTTCCTCACCACAAGGTAAGAAGTTTTCCCCTACCACATGTTCCATGCTGCCTCACCACAAGAAATTGGGCAAACCAATCAGGGACTGGAACCTCTAAAACCAGGAGCCACCATAAATCTGTGTGCCTTGTAAGTTGATTATGATCACAGCAGTTATTTGTTGTAGTAAAGGAAAACTGCCTAACACAGAAGTGATTAAGATACCTCCCAAAGGTGGGATTAGCACTCTTGTAAGAGAGACCCCAGTGAACTTTCTTATCCTTCCCACCAGGTGAGCACACAGCTACAAGATAGCATCCATCTATGATCCAGGGAGTGAGCCCTCACCAGACACTAAATCTGCCAGTACTGGATCTGGACTTCCCAAGCTTCAGAACTTTGAGAAATCAATTTCTCTTGCTTACTGTAGCATTTTATTATAGCAGCCCAAATAGACTAAGACAAGTAGTTATGACAACAAATAAAGCAAAACTTAGAAGACTCCAGTGGTGAGGAGGAGGGGGCCAACATGATGTCATAGATACTGAAATGGAATGCAGAAGGGACCATATACAGGTCTCTTACCTGCCTAAGAGGCAGATGCTGATGTTGGATGATCCTTATGGACCCCAAGGTCCTCCATTAGTGCATTCAACTAAAATAGAAGTGCTCTCTTCAGCCACCTGCCACCTTCTCAGGGTCCCACTGAGGGCCATGCATCTGTGTTGATGTAGAAAAACAGAAGACAGGAATTCTGGTAAGATGGACTGTCTCTGAGCGCTCAGGGGTCACACAGAGCCCAGTGTCTGGAGATTTTTGAAGCCACAATCATCCTCCCATCTCAAGGTCTTCTCACACATGCCCAGAAAGCTGAAGAGATAGACTGAGTCAGTCTCCACGACCCTGTAGTTCTGTAGGCATCCTGCAGGCATTGGGACACAAACCCCAGAAGACTGTGGGTATCCGTGGTGGTCACTGATGAATGTCACTGCCAACAAAGTGGCAGTTTTCCTACCCTCGACAAAAACAACCTTGGTAAAAAAAATTTTCCCTTGTTTTTAAGAGGCTTCCACTCAAGAGAGCATGGTGCTCACCCAGGTCTGCAGGACATTCATCAGGAACAGAATCGTCCCCACAACCACACTAATTTCCCCAGAAGTGGGGCTACAATTGGAAACTGCCTCCTAAGTACTTTGCCTTCAAAGCCCGAGGTGGTGGCTTTGGGTCATATGTGACCCTTGTATTAAGACACTTCAAACGTTTCATTTTTTTGCTTTTCCTTCTTTGTAATTAGAGTGAGCAGGAGAATTTCATTTCCAGAATGGTGTAGCTCCGTTTCATGCCATGGGCCAGGTCTCCCTGTGCCTCCTGCCCACACAAACCCAATCTGGTTTGGTTTATTTTGCTGACTGCCCAGGGATGGCTCACGGCATCTTGGGGAACTGGTGTGCACCCAGACACACCCCAGGAAATAAAGAGTTGTGGAAAAGTGGTTTCCAACTCAGCTCAAAACTCTTCTCAGATTCAGTGATCCTCAGCAGAGTGATTTTTCCAGAAGCCCCAAAAAACTCACAGGAGGTTTTACTTTGTTTTTAACAATTACCAAGGAAAAGAAAAATAAATCAACCTGAGTGAAAGCAGAAACCCCAGATCCCTGACACGACACACAAACTGCATAGTGAAGTGAACGTGTATTTTCTAAGAGGCAGGATGTACCCACCCTAGAGCTGTGAGACAGACAGAGCTGGTGTGACCAGCCTGGTGGACATTTTCTTCCTCTTGCTCAAGTCCTCATGCCTGCTCCTCATTGAATAAACTTTCTCATGAATGATGATCTTGAAATTAAATATATAGATCCCAACAGGCAGCTTTCGAATTCACAGTAGTTATGCAACTACTGGTTTTCAACAGCCCACGCCGAGGCTGCTCAACACCAACCCGGTGTTATTATTACGGTCTGGGGCTATAAATGGTGGGGTACACCCCGGACGCCTTTAACTCCTGACTCAGTTCCCTCCCCGACCCCTGATCGCTTTTAATGGCCATTGCTTATAATCCCGACACAGCATGGGAACTGGCCTCATTAAAATCTCTCTAAAGACTTCTTTATTAAACTATTAGTATAAAAGTTCATAATGTTTGTGTGTGTGTGTGTGTGTGTGTGTGTGTGTTTAAAGTTTGAAGATTTCCTAACTAACTCTCCAGCAATGAATTTCTATTCCAAGTTGTACTTGTAAAATCACTTTTCATGGAAAACAGCAATTTTATAAAATATGTTAAATGTCACTGGAGAAGTTCTAAAAAGATTAGGAAGTGCCAATGATATTCAGGTACTGATACGCAGGTACTGAATACCAGAGGTAAGCTGGGATCCAGAAGTGAGGATCAGAAGAACATGGTGGATGAAGGGAATTACCTCAAGGGGGTAGCCTGGGATGAGACTCCAGCAGCCAAGGACAGAGTTTGGCTCTGTACTCAATTGGCATGGACAGAGGGGCCACCTGAATGGACTGCTAGGCTTCTAAGGAAGTACTGGCTTTAAGTTGAAAATGAATCTGTTACTTGCTAGATTTATTGTTAAGTAAAAGGCATGAGAAAGATGAGATTTAAAATTTTTCTAACATATTTTCTAACATAATTTATTAATAAATTAAATACCCCTTCAAAAATAGAATCCAGCTGAGTCATGGGTTGCTGTGTGGCCCTGCCTTGCTCAACAGGAGTCAGGTCCTAGATCAGGCCTGAACTGATGCCAAATCCAGGGGGCCCAGTAGAAGATCTGTTCTAGAGGCCAAGTGCAGTGGCTCACTCCTGTAACCCCAGCTATGCCAGAGGTGGAGATGGGAGGACATGTTAAATGAGCTTTGCCTAGGCAAAAACTCAAGAACCTATCTGAAAAATAAAAGCAAACAGGGCCAGGGATATGGCTCAGGTGGTAGAGGTGCATGGCAAACAAGCTGGAGACCCTGAGTTCAAATCCCAGTACTGAAAAAAAAATTCTAGACTCTCACATTCCAAGAGCTGTAGAATAAGAGCTCATTAGAGAACAGTTAGGAGTGTAGGAAGAGAGCTACACAGAGTTGATGGCTGTGTACGGGATTGCTAGTCCAGTCTGTGCCCACCTTCTTCACTTTCTGGTCTCCTCCCTGGAGCTGATTAGCAGGACATTAGAACATCTCAGAGACAGGAAGGGCAGAGAAGCAGTGGGCATAGGCAAAAAAGAGTCTCCATTGTCACCATATGAAGGCAGCTCTTAGGAAAAATGAGGGCTTGGGGTTCTTTCTTTTTTAGAAGCCAGGGAAGGCCAAACTGCAGTCTTTTTATTGACAGACAAAGTCTGTGGCTGCTTTTGAACTCCCACCTCTACAATTAGGAGAGAGGCAACAGTTCTTCCTGAAACTAGAGCTTCAGTATGGCCCTTGCTCTAGGCAGGACTCACCTTTTGCCTGCTGCTCCACACAGGGACCAAGAAGCCAGCAGGGAACCAGGTTCTAGCACCCACAGGAGGTCCGGGGGCAGAGCCCCTCGCTCTGATCCAGTCCCTGGTGGTGAGCCCCTCAGCTAGGCTGTCTGAGACCAGAAGCCCAGAAAAAGTGGTCCCAGGTCCCTGGGAGACCAGCACGAGAAGAGCCACCTGTGCTCCAACTCCAGGGGCTCTGGTAGCCATCAGAATTGTCTGATTCCCTCTTATTGTGGAAGTTCACCCACACCTCACTTTGAGTGAAAATAAGTGTTTCCAATTTAGAGCCTGTCTTTCCTGGCCTCCTCATTAACCGTGATGGTTTTTACGAGGAAAGGATGAGCTGTGTCGTCCTGTGACTGTGCCAGCTCCCACCCTGTCCCCTCACTAGTTCCAGCTGCCACCTGCACCTTTAATGACATCAGAAAGGTCGTAAAGGCCGACATCTGCCCCTGAAGGCTGGTTTAAGCGCTTTCTCAGGAACACGGATTGCCTGTCTCTACCTGGAATGTCATTTGGAAAATGCTTGACATTGCTATAACAAGGCATTTGCTCATTTAGGAAAAAATTATGGAGAGAAAATAAGGGCTAGACACTGGGCCAGCTCTTACGTACCTGCTGCCCACCTCCACACTCTCCCTCTGTCATCGAATTCTCCCTGTCATCGTGTCTTGACTAGTGACCAGATATTTGACAGCTGTAGCTTTTGTCCCCAAAGAAAACTTGAGTTCCCAGCTCTTCAATCAGCTCACTCACTTTATTTTCTTTATAAGCACTAAACTGCACAAGGGCAGGAAAGCTTTTTTATTGTTTAACTCGAGGCAATTCTGATTGTGCCAACATAATCCATTTTGTTTCATTACTTAAAGGAAGAGTCGAAAGAACAAATACGGAGTGGCTAGCAGCTAGAGAGAGGGCCAGGGAACTTTTGGAGGGCAGTTAGGAACTCTCTCCACATATGCTTGTCCTGCCCTTCAGTGGAATTCACATAGGCCTTGACCTTGGATCTTGGTTTAACAGTCGTTTCTACACTACTCTGTGAAGACAGAGGTCAATGACCAGCAGATAAGACCAGATGCAGTCAGAGAGCTACGAGAAAAACAACAAACCAATGGGAGTTGTCCTACGGGGGTTGTGGCAGTGCCTCCCTCTCCATCCTTGAGGTCACCTTCACGTGGTACCTCCTTCTGCCATAGACATGTGGTTCCCTGGAGAGAAGCCCCTGTGATCTAGAAACCCCACTTTTCCTAAGCCATTCTTGCTACTTATCCCCAGAGCCACATCCAGCTACACGCTCTGGTTCTCTGTTGTCACTATATAGTTCTTCAGCCCCTGCCAGTGAACTCTCATGTGTTCCCTTCCTCAAGGGTCACAGTGAGGTCCATGACATCATGTCACACTCCCCACTGAGGGGCAACTACTGTAAGTCCCAATAGAAAACTGAAATGGACTTGCGCAGACTAGGGGCCTTGTCACTCTCCCTCCCATGCAAAGTTGCTGATTTGTTGTCAATGTGAGGCCAGCTTGGGTTTTCCAGGCCTGAAGTGCTGAAAGATTGTCCATAGTCCCCAAGGTTAACCTATAATGCTTTCGCTTGCATATAAACAGGGATATAAAGTGGCCTCAAATGAAGAACACCCTTAAGTCGAGCTAGTTTGTGATCAGCACAGTGGGTGAGTGATAAGAAACTTGCTCTATTTAATCCAGCACAGAGCACCCTCTGTCACAAAATATTCACCTGATACCCACATATGAAATACAAAGAGCACCCCTATGGGAGGTAAAAGGCTAAGAGAGAGCAATGGAAGGAGTTGAATGGGCCAAAGTAAAGTAGACTCACAGTGTGAGTCTCACAGGTGACACATTGAGAAACCCCTTTGAACATTGACTTAAATATTAATAAGGAAAAACAGAATTGTAAAATAGGTACAGTGGCAGAGGATACTTGGGGGTGAGCATGAATGAAGGAGATTAAGGTGAAGGTATATGGTGGATGGACTTTATATACTTATGAGATAAAAGAAAGAAACCTCTTACAATTGCTTTAAGTGGGGCTGAAAGGGGGAAAAGGGGAGAGACAGTGGCGGTGATCTAATCAATGTACAATATAAACCTATTTGAACTTGTCACAATGAATCCCCAGTACAATGAACATATCCTAATAATGATAATAATAATAATAATAACAATAACAATAAAAGAGCATCCCCAACAAAGTGTCTTCCTCTCCCAGATTCAAGGTCAGGCTCAAGGGCTCATGTCCTACAACAGGTCAGTCTGTTTCTATATAGGTTCCTCCAGGAGCCACTTTCTAGGGGTCTGGCTCCTCTGGTGCTGAAGATCTATGAACCAGCAAAATGGTGGCTGGCTCACATCCAGCCAAGAGAAACATCGGGGCAGGAAAACTCCAATTAACCCTTTCCATTAAAGGGGAGGGGAGAGGAGCCATTAGCAATGATTGGTCCATAGCAATTTGAAAATCCAGTCAAGTACATGTCTCCAAGTGTCACAGGAAAGCAAAGTCCTGCCCTCTGGAATGACTCCCGGGGAGCTCTTGACCATTTCTTCAAAAGAAATGGGCATGATCTCAGACTATTTCCTGCTCTGGAAGGTCAAGGTCCAAAGGCGTCTTCATTGTGTACTGTATTTGTCCAAACTGATACAATTCCGTGAAAAACTTTGTGGGTTACATATGAGCCCACGGAGGATCAATTCCATCAGACAAAGGTATTGTGGGCAGTGCCTTTAAAATTATTAAAAGCTTTATTGTCTAGCTGAGGGATGCTGTTAAGACTCATAGAAACCATGTGGGTATATATTTAAATTTTTTGGAACTGAAAAAAAAAAAGTCCTCCAATCATACCCATGAGATCTTTCCTGGGGCCACACTGTACATAAAGTTGGTCTTTGTGTGACACATTTCTTAGTGTGACACTTCTGCTGAAGAATGGGAATGAGAAACAGGTTAATTGTCATAGCCTTTGTATTTCCTCTGAGCTCTGCTGTGCACTCTATTAGTTCCTTCTCAAGATCATCTCTCCTCACAACTTAGCAAGGGAAGCTGAGAAAAGCCAGTGGTACCTTCTTTCTTCTTCTTGGGATGTCCTCAGACGGATCCATGTGTTCACTGGGTATCTTGCTAGTTCCTGTAGCTCCCACAGGGTGGGGAGGGGAACACGGCTAAAATTTCTGTCCAGCCTCCCGAACCTTTCTCCCCCACCCTCCAAGCTCTCATCAACAATATCTTTGGGGTCCTTCCAGGTTTTACTGCCAGTCCTGTCCAGGTCCTCCCAGCTGTTGTCTAGTGCCTCATAAAAAAGCCAAGGCTACACTTGAGGGTCTTTTATTTCTTTCACAATGGCAGCAACCCACCTCCAACTTTCAAATTCTGCTATGGTTACCTGTTGCAGCAAAACACTTAAGGTCTAAAGTTCCAAGATGTACTGCTCTGAAATGACAATTTTTTTTTTTTTTTTTGCTTTTCCCTGTGGTGTGGATCAAAACCTTGGAGAGAGCTCTATGGGACTTTTCCTCGTGGAGGCCACCTGTGATATTCAGGTGGTGGACGGGCTGATCCTCAGGGTCCTCAGTGGCTTCCTCCACATACTTGGCACTTTGGTGGGGATGACAGGAAAGCTGGGCTCTACTGATACTGTCACCCAGTCATACAGGTGGCCTCTTCAGCACAGCAGAGTGGTCAGGAGCCTCCCACGACAGCCCAAGACTTTCAGAGAGAATGTTCCTGAAGAGTATGGAAGCTGCCATTTCCTTAAGACTTGGGTCTAGAAACTGGCATATTATTTTTACCATCTTCCAATGGACAAGTAGTCACAGATTCAAAGGAAGGGGACAGAAACCACACTTCTCAGTGGAAGAACCCATAACCATCTTTAACTTTCATACTCCCTCTTCATCTCTTCCTCCTTCCTGCTGCTTGGCATGACTACATGAAGACAGGAAATGTAGCAGCCATCTTGAACCATGAGCTATTTGGCATAAAAGGCGTGTACCTCAGATGAACAGGTTAAAAGTAATCTGGATTTCCAATACCACCAAATCATGAAATTTTAGAATGTGAGAGAAAACAAGTATTTTTAAAGTCACTGTTATTTGGGGCTCTTTGGTCACTTGTAGGCTAATATCTTCTAGGAGCGTTTGGTGGTACATTGTGTCTTCCAGAAGCTCAGAATTGCAAGTTGAGGGAGCTGTTCTGCACTCCACAACCCATAGCCAGAGTTTCCCAAAGCAGCACACGAAGGGGCTGGCCAAAGTTCCCCTGGAGGTTTCCATGGTAAGAGTCCTTCTCACAATCAGCTCATGGCTGTCTTCAAAACAATCTTTCTGTCAGATTAAAGGCAAGCCTTTGCGGTCCTCTGTCGTGTGGCCCTGACCTGCTTCTCCACCTCTCCACACACAGGTGTACCCCCAGTCCTAACATGCCTGTGGGCATGTATGCCCCAACCCCACCCGTACACACTCACACCTTCTTCCAAATTCTACCATGTTTTATAGGACAGAGCTTGAATCTTATTTCCTCTGTGAAGAATCCCAGGTTCATAGAGTAAGGACTTTTTGTCTAAAACCCTCATGGGACATCCCATCTCACTCTAGGTGGGGAGTGAGTGATATGTTTAGTCCCCCCACGCGCACACATCCTATTCTCTGACTAGACCAGCAGGAATCAAAGGGCAGAGGCCTGGGTCTCCAGTGTCCATCTAAGTCATGGCCAGCTTCTTCCCAAAGACCACATATTGGACCCAAGCAGAGCCATCACAGGCCATGGTAGAGGTTGGGGAAGGAAAGAGCAGGTGTTCCTGGCCCTTGCACACCTCCATTGAAGTGCTTTTCTCCATTCAAGCCCTCAGTCTCTCACTTCATAGTCATTGGCTAGTGCGAGTCCTCCTTCACAGAATCCCATAAACTTCCAGAGGACAGCAAGGTCCCCAGCCTACTGGGCCCACCACAGCCGCTAAGTAACTTCAGGACCACTTTATCCATGGACTGACGCTGAGGGATAGGACAATGTCTGGTTGCTTCATTTTTGTCCACATCTGCATATTATTCAACAATCAGGAACAAAAATAAGAGTGAACATGAGACTTTCTCAGATTTCCTTCTGTTCCCAGAGAGAAAAATACATGATACCCTCTACCCGGCAAAAGCCCCCTAGGATCGCAGCCTGGCAGGACACTGCTGGGACAGCCAGTGACCGTGGAATCCGAATAACCAGTCCCAAATCATCTAGATTCTGGCTGGGAACTTTGACCAAACTTAGTGTTGCTTTTCATGAGTGCTGAGAACCTGACACTGAGCAGTACTGACACCAGGGAGATGTCATTGAATTAGTTATTTGGCAAAGGCTATTTTTAAAATTAATTCTCAATCACTTCTAATTATTTTTAAATGGCAGTTATTAATCCACAAGGCTTGAGGACTGCTTGTGCTGCGGAATGTCCCCTCAGCTGCATTCAGACCCAGACTGGGTGGTGATGGGCCCTGACCGATGCTGGCTGGCACTTAGCAAGAGACAAAGAAGGAGGCCTTGCGGCTGCTGCCTGTGGAGATGCCCTGTTCCAGGTGGGCAGCTCCAATGCCTGTGTGTCTTCAAGTGTGGTGAGCAGGGACCAGAAGGGGTGGAGCCAAAAATAAACCCAGGCCCAGGACCAAACCCCACATCGCCCCTCAGGCCCAGCATTAACCCTACGTCTCACCAATAATTTAGCCTCACTTAACCTAATAAACCTGAAACTCTAAGACTCCCAATTCACACTTCACCTGTGCAGAGGTGTGCCTGGTCAGTCCTCCACACAACCAGCTAGGTGCTCCAGAAGGAAGAGTGGCGACTGCAGTGGGGATTTGACCGCCTGCCAGAGCACACCTGTTCGAGCACACCTGCCTGGACAGCAGAACTCAAGCAGTGACCCTCTGGAAATTCTCTGGCTTGCAAATATTTAAGGTAGTGCTAGGAGAATAGGCAGGCATGCACACAAAGGAACTTGATCAAATATCAGTGTAACAGGAACCCAAGCAAGATACTCCCCCTGTCCCCATACTTACCTGAGTGGTTCAGAAGACCAACTTTCCCAGCCTTTGCTTAGCTTAGTTAAGTTGCTTTCTCTGCCTGAGATCTCCTCCTCCTTTTCCCTCTTCTCCTCCTCTTCCTTCTTTCCTTCTCCTTCTATTTCTCCTCTTTCTTCATGGAATTGAAGGCTTTGCACTTGCTAGGCAGGCACTCTACCACTTGAGCCAACCGCCAGGCCTTTTTGCTCTGGTTGTGTTAGGGATATGTTCTTGCTTTTTTGCCTAGGCTGGCTAGACCAAAATCTTCTTATTTAATACTTCCCACCATAGCTGGCACTACAGGTGCATGCCACCCCACCCAACTATTGGTTTAGATGGGGTCTCAGTAACTTTTTGCCCAGGCTGGTCTCGAACCAAATCTTCCCAATCTCAATCTCCCAAGTAGTTAGGATTACAGGCAGAGCCACCAGCACCCTTCTCTGTGTTATAAAACACAGCATTTCGACCTTTATGGGAATTTTCTGATACCCTGTGGTTCTACCAGGATCATGGCTTACCTCCCGGTTATTGTGGCCCCAACACTGAACAGCATGCATGGCACATCGCAGATGCTCAATACCTGTTGGGCTCCCAGCCCTGCCTGCTGTGAGTCTCAGCATCACATACTACAGTGTTTCCAGCCCCCAGCCCCAGGTCTACCTTACTCTGGGACCATCATCACTGAGAAGAAGGAGAGAAGAGAATCTGTCCTTGTGCACGTGTCCATTGTGTCTTTACTTGTCCCCACCTGCTTTTTGGGTTGTGATTCTCTCTTTCTGGAAATTTCACATTGGCATTTTTAGCAAAGGTTCAGCTTCCAAGCCCTAAGGGGGTGCTCCTTGCTGGATGACTTTAAAGACTCATGAGGGAAGGGAAGAGAGAGAATAGTGGAGGGAATGAACCAAACCAGGGTACATTGTATGTATATATGGAAATGTTACAACAAAACACCTTATAGCCATTATATACTAATAAAAACTTTTTTTTAAAAGACACATGGAGAGTTAGGGTATAAACTAGGATTGAACAAATATCAAAATGAGTCAGACGCTGCTGCCTCAGTGTGAGTGAATAAAGCAGGATTTGTGCTTCCCTGGTGACCTTGGTCTGGTGCAGCCAAGGCTTGCTCCTCCTTACCATCAGTTCTGATCTCTTTAGGAATGACAGAATGTCATCGAAAGTAGGCTTGATGCAAGTGAAATGTTGACAACAGCCTTCACAAAAGGAAGCTTCTACCCAGAGTTGGGAACAGCCTAGGGTTAGGATTATCTCTCAAGGCTAGAGGCGGTTCTCTAAGTGGTACCAGAGACTATGGGAGACAATTATGGTGTTCCAGGTTGGAAAGCAGCATTGACTCCTTGTCAGCATGAGAATAGGTGCAAGGTAGCCTTTCTTGGGGAGCAAGGAGGCCATCCTTGACTCAGATGCTCCCTGGTCTAGATGGTCCTTGGAAGGTGTCTGCCCTGCCCCCAGCATTCAGAGCAGCCCACATTTTGATTCCCACGTGGCCTCAACCTGACTTGGCATGAGCTAGACAGGTCCAAGCAAGACCTGGAATCTTAGACATTTTACAGCAGTTTGGAGGTCCCCAGACTCTTACTTCCTAGGGACAAATGGCCTTGGAGTTTATCTGGTCTATAACCATGCCTTACGCCATCTTCCCACATCTTTCCATATCAGAGGGTCGAGGAACCTTTTAACTCAAGACCTCAGGGCACTAATTACTCCACACACAATGACTGACCCTTAAAAGATGGGCACAATCATGGAAGGACTAATGGGAAGTAGATGTTGGTGTCAACATCAGGAGGTCCGAGGTCCCATTCTAACCGCTTCTACCCGGCAATGTGAGCTTGGACAGTCATGTCATTTCTTTTGTCCTGGTTTTCATATCTGCAAAATGTGGAGTAGGCTGGGCCCATTTGTTAGCTCTTATCCAGTCCAAGGTCACTCTGATACATCTCCCTGGCTTGAACACCCCCTCCTGGTAGGTATGTGAACCAGCAATGGCTGGTATTGAGGAAAACAGCTTCTTGTCTACAAAGGGTTCTTGTTCTGGCAGAAATGAGAGCTGGGCATTCTGGAAAGATGGTATCAAGTTGGGAGCTATACTTTCTAAACTTGGCTGTGGCCAGCTCTCAACAGCTGACGCTGGGCACATGTATCCTGAGCGGCTTTTAGATCAGCCCGTTCAGTTAAATCTTTAGAGATATTTGACAGATGAAGTGCCAGACTGGCTCAGAGCTGGGAAACCACAAACTGGGGAGTTAGGGTCTAGCACACAGCTCTGTATGTCCATCTCCGAGCGCAAACTGGCCATTTGGCACAGAGATTTGGGCCTGGGGCTTGCCCACACTCGGCCTCTCGGTCATGGTGTGCTGTGAACGTAAGCACTGCACATGGGAAGGGAGGGTCTGCGCTCCTCCTGAGCATTCCCCCACTTCCCTGCAAACGGCCTCTATGGCTCTCGTTATCACCACTTCCAGCTCAGCTCTCACGCCTCACGTCTCAGAGATGGTGTTTATTGATACTAACCAGCGCTCCAGCCACTGCGCAGAAAGAACATCTGGGCAGCAGCTGCTAGGCCCCAGCGGAGATTTTTGTAATAGTTTGGGGATGATTTGCTAGAGAACATACAGTACATGTTCTGCTAGTCAAGAGGATTTGGGATAATCAGAAATTTCAGGGTTTTTAAGGCTGTTGTTGGGGATGTGGCTCTAGGAGGGAAGTTTTGCTTGTTGGGGGCATATAAGGATCAACTGGAAACATTCGTAAATATCACAAAGAAGAACTTTGCATAGACTCATTCTCCTGCTACCCCCACAAAATCACCTAAAGATTGTTCTAGAAATAATTCTTAAATTGAGAATTGGACAATTCTCTGACTCTGTCACCGCTATAGCCCTGGGGAAGGTTTGAGGTAGAAAGGCAGCCACAATTCCTGGGACAATGAGGTGGGGAGAATGTATGAGATTCTGTCCCTTACAGAATCCATACCATTTTCACACATCTTTCTTTTTCCCCTATAGATAGCAGAAAAAGAAATAAGATTTTTCCTAATTTGTTGCTAGAGACACAAGCGCAGAGAGATTCAGGGAGTTGCCCAAGACCATAGAGCAGAGTACTCATCTTGGTCTGTTTGGACTGCTATCACAAAATACCTCAGACTGGGGAATTTGTAAGCAACGGAAATGTACGCTCCCAGTAATGGAGGGAAGGAAGTCCGAGATCAAGGTGTCCGCAGATTCAATGGCTTGTGAAGCCTATCTTTTTGCTGCATTCTCACATAGCAAAAGGGACAAGGTGGCCCCATGCAACCTCACTTCTTAGTGCTAACACATTGGGTCTGAGTTTTTCACATGAATTTGTGAGGGGACCCAACTTTCAGGCCATAGCAGTACTGGAAAGTTCTAGAACCAAGTCTGCTAATAACTAAGTAAGCAACATTTGTAAGTGGGGAGGAGGAAACATAGGAGAGTGAAACAATGATAAGGGCTGTGCCAGACTGAGAAAGTATGCTATGGAAGTGGTGGGGATGCTTTAGAGTGGAGGGTACAGAGCAGGCTTGCTGCCATTTGGACTGAGATCTGAACTGCAAGAGGCAGTCAGCCTTCGCTGGACAGGTCGGTAAGTGTTCTGGTCAGTTGGAAAAGCCCTAACACTGGGAGAAGCTTGGCTTGTTTGAGGACCTGGAGGTTGGGGGGAAGATGAGTGCAATAACGTGTGCAGAGCTCGGGGAGCCAGGGTATATTAATGACCCCAAGTGTAAGGACAGCCTATAGGTGAAATGGCCGCCATGGGGTGTACTGTTCTGTTCTCTCTTCAGGAGAGAACCTACTAGAAGTCAAGCAGTTGGCCAGCAGCCTCCAGTTCCAGTGCTATGGAGCTCCACTCATAGTATTTGATTGAAAGCCATATTCTGCTTAAGACTACAAGAGCTGGGACCCCACTGTGGCGGTCTCGCTAGGCTGGCCAGGCTCTCTCAGGATGCACTTTGGGTCCAAGGCCCTTTGTTTGACACTTTCCTTCCTCTAACTCTCCTCAAGTGGGTGTCACTCCTGCCTTTTCCCGTTCCTTCCCCCTTCATCCTTCAGGTTCCCTAGTAATCTTTCACTGCTAACTCCATTGGCCTTCTGCTTCCCAAAAAACCTGGCCTGGCAGTGTGGGTTGTTAAGCAGAAGAGCAGCATGTCTGACTTCCAGGCTGCAGGGTGAGGCAGATCAGTCCACAGGAGCTGCTGTCTGAAGAGAGGAAGGAGGCAAGAACTGGCAGCAGCCCAGGAGAGATGATGACCAGCAGATGGACAACACTGCTGCTGGTAAAAGGTTGGTAAAAGAAAGAACAAAAAATGACTTCCAACTTTTGGCTATACAACACAGTAGATGGTGGAGGTATTTATGGAGTCTGGGGAAGTTGTAGTAAGACACAGTAGGAAGCAAATCAGGGGACAGATTCTCAAGTCTTGGTCAGGCTCTGTTTGAAGAGTCTGTTGGATACCTGGATGAGGCCCTAATAATCCTCTGACCCATGGAAACGCTGCCTTTCCGTGAGACCATCTGGGATGTGCCTGCCATGGTTTATAATGGCTGCCATGTAGTATGCACACCTCACATGCCAGGCAGGAGCTTAGCTTACCTACATCTAAACTTTCAGACTCAAGTTCGCTGTGCAATATTAACAGCCAAGGTGTAGAGCAGTGGCGTGCACGCTACCACACAACAGGGTGGCCCTTTTCCCGATTATTTTATATCCACTCAGTTTTCCTATTTAAACTCTTTTCTACCAGAAGCCACTTCTTGCCCATCTCTAAACTCTCCAGTGTCCACAATGGAGACTTTGCACATGGAAGTGGCCAGGAAGTATGGGACTTCCCAGGAGCTAGGAACAGTTCCCCTTTTCAGCAGTAGGCAGCAGGGAACCCCCAGCCCTCCTGCTGCCTGGGACAGTGAGGTAGCTTTCAGAGCAGAGCTCCCACTAGCCTCTTTGTGGTCATCTAACTTCTGCTCAGCCTTCCTCTTTGACCTCAGGACAAATGTACCTTGGTGGGAGGCTACTGATGCCTAGCAGAGCCAGGAACCACCAGGATCTTGGATAGCAGCCACCCACAGGTCTCATCCTCTCCAATTTGGGGAGGGGAAAGAACCCATGAGGCACCATGGAGCTTTCTGCAAAAACAACTTCCCTTCTTCCTGTGCCATGGGCACAGAATTGAAGAGCAGCCGAAGCCCACTGGCCAGGAAGTCACGGGGAAGCTTGCGACAAGAGCTGAAGCCCTTCTGCGCTATCCTCCCCAGAAGAAAGCTCCCTTGTTCCAGGCACACAAAGGCTGGGCGCTGGGTGGGCGACAGGCCATGAATGCTAATGGCCCGAGTGCTTGGAGGCCCCAGCTGCCGGAGGCGAGGAGAGTGGCCTGACGCCCCCGGACCCACGTCATGGGCTGCTCCTGGCCCTGCACCACTTTGCGCACAGCGGCCATGCTCCCCCTTTCCAGGGCCTGGATCCCCCAGTGGCCTGGGGCCCGCCGGTCACGTGGGAGCACCGGGAACCAGGGTGAGCATCTGTCGCAAGCAGCATAAATGTCTAAACATCCGTGCAAACTTGGACCAACAGGTCCTGACGGAATGTGCTAACCATCTGCTTTTCCTTAGCCGTTTTTTGAGCAAATTATGTTTATTATGTTAATTTATTTTACTGTCAACAACACCAAATGACACAGTTGCCGCTAAACAACATCATTATATATCTCATTCTGGCATATTTCCCGCACGGCTTTTTTTTTTTTCCCTTTCTTTCTTTCTGTGAATGCAGCAGGAATACCTATTGAAATGTGGATGTATGCAAAATTGAGCACCCGGGTCCCCTGGGTGCTCGCCCTCCCATGAAGTCTCTCTTTAAGAGAGGGAGCGGCCATCTGGGCGAATCCCCAGACATCTGCCTGCCCGGGTCCCAAGGGGCAGTTGGGCCAGTAGCGTGGGCTGTCAGATGCTTGTGGAGCTGGGAGGGAGCGAGGCTCCGGGGCAGCGAGTTTTTCTCAAAACTCCCCCTCCCTTAGAAAATCCTCCGATTTTCCAGATGGTCCAGCCAGGGGGACCCTGGAAGTACAGAGCAGAGAAATAGTATGCTCACTCATGACCAAAAAATGGGCCGAATCATACAATAATCAAGTTTGTGACCACTTCCCCTCGCCCCGCCCCCAGAGACCAATAAACTCCATAATTTGCAGAGAGAAAAGGGGGAAGAAAAAAGAGGACTGTTGGCTGGAAGGATGAAAGGGAGGTGATGCTTCTTGGAACGCATCTCGTGGTCGCATGAGGCAAAGAACACGCCACTCTCCACAACCTCCTCACACCTGAGCTAAGCGCCCAGCTCAGAAAGCTCCAAGGAGCTTCCCAGCGACTGAAATAGTTCAAGCAAACGCAGTGTCCTGGGAGGAGAACAGGGCCCCAGACAGAGAACAGAGCCTCCCGCGGAAAGGAACAGTTTCTTTCATTCAATTTAGGGGCCCAACTGAGATTTCGTCTGTGTGCCCCAACTGGGGGCCTTGCATGCTTGCGACAGCTGAAGCAGCCAGCGGGTGCCCCTGCGTAATGGAAGGGACCTTTGCCTGCTGACCCTTCGAAGCCGAGAAAAAAACCCCAGGTCGAGTTTTCACAGCACAGATGACTGACGCTTGATGAAGATTTGGTAGCCAGGTGGCTGCGGGGCATCCTTGCAAATATTTGGTTTCAGAGCATGGATCGTGTTACAAGGTTTAATATTTGGAGTCCGAAGGAGCTGTGGCAATAAGCCTTCATTCCCACCGCCCCCCCCCCACCGCCCCCCATTTGCCTGCAGCCGCCAGTAGACAGCCCATAAAACGCGGGCTCATGTTCACACAGATGGCTGCCGTTTTTATGGGCTGGGGGAGAAGGGCGGAAGAAGATGGTCATGGTGACCTGAGAGAAGCAGCAAAATGGGTCTCAGCTGCTGGGGACACAGCGACCATCAAAGTCCGCTGGGTCCTAGAGGCCCAACAAGGACTGGACAATCTGTGAGGGCCGTGAGGGCTGCTCCCTAGCCCTGAAACTACCACCTCCCAGAGCCACCACCCACCACCTCCTAATGCCACGGAAGGAATGAAGCCCGGTCCTCGAAGGATCCCACAGTCTTGTTCCTGCGCTTCTGGGATCTCTTTGTTCTTTCTCTTCTCAGAGCCCACTTATCCTTGGGAAAGATAATGAACTGGTTCACCCTAAAATAGTGCCTGAATTATATCTCTACAAGAGCCTTTGTCATTTCTTTGGGAGCCAAGCCTTAAATCAAAGGAATGGATCTGTAATTGTGAAATGGCTTAGTAGAGGACATGAAAGGAGAGACACGGGTCCCCTGTGTTTTCAGCTCATTCCAGGAACAAGAAGAAAGGGGATGAGGGCCATTCTAGCCCCTGCCTGGCGCTCCTGTGACATGCCAAGGCCAGCAGACTGCACAACTGAACTTTAAAATCAGTCTGCATCCGCCCAACAGCGTATCCCCAAAAGGATAGGAGCTGCTGCTTCGAGACCGAAATTGACCACAAGGTGGCGCTGTTGCCCAGAGAGGACTCGTGGGCTTTAGATGGGGTGGAGGGTGGGAAGAAGCTGGGTTCACCCCAGCGAGAGCGAGAGAGAGCGAGAGAGAGCGAGAGAGAGAAGAGAGAGGAGAGGAGAGGAGAGAGAGAGAGAAAGAGAGAGAGAGAGAGAGAACCAGACAGTGACCTTGTGGGGTGCTTCTAGTCGGTGGCAGCTTGAAGGCACTGATTAAAAACAAATCGTAAATTCTTCTACATCATTCTCAATCTGCTATACAGGCTTGCGGTTTCTAAGATGATTTCTGGTGATGGGCTGGGGCTAGGTTAAGGAGGACTTAAGAGTGTGATTCCTGGGGCAGAATGGGTGGCGACATTTGCTATTTTCAGATTTTTAAGCAGCGATCCTAATAGGTTAACTTGGTTTTTTCTCCAGGAGAGTGTAAACCGAACTCCAAAGGAGGCCTGGTTCGCGCTTAATCTTGGTTTGGTATCTCAGCCTCTGTCCCCTCGGTGCCTTTGGAAATCGTCCCCTCCCAGGAGCGAAGCTGAGCGCGCCCCTGGCCGCCCCCGCCCCTCTCCCTCCGCTCGCCGTCGGGCTCTGAAAACAGCAAAAGTATCTCAGAACGCTGGGCTGGCTTCACAGAAAGTGATTACCACGTGTCAAAAATAAACTGCCGCTTTGCTTGTAATCACAGCCCACTTTGGAGAACAGTGACTTGGGATCAAAAAGGAAAGCTCTTTCAAAAACAAAATCATGTAAACTAGTCCTTTTTCCTTTATTTTTTATTTTTTATTTTTTTGGAAAAGGGGAGGATTTACAAAACAAACAAAAAAAGTAAGACAGTATCTTCTCACAACTGCAGCTGATTTCCTGTGTAAACGAAAACCATGTGATATTCCATAAATGCTTCCAGCTCTAAATTACAGGAAATGAAAACCATCATGGAAAAGGAAAGGTCCAGAACCAATTCCCAGTGCAGATACCATTACAGCGACATTTCAGTGGGACGAACGGCGGGGCCGCCTGCACATACCTGTAGGTAATTAGGGCCACTGCTCCTGGGCGGCCTGGTTGCCGCGGAGAGTGGCCCTGGTCACAGTCCCCTGGGCGCACAGAACCAGGGCGGCGGCGCGATCACACCCACCGCGCTGCGTCTGACAACTCAGCCTTTCAATTAGGAGCCGAGCTGAGAAAAGTCGTCTTTTCTTTATGCACGCCTCGCCGAGGTCAGGTTATGACCTCTCAACCGTATTAAATCGGCGGTGGCATCCATATTCATGAAGGCTAATTAACTCTGAAAGGCCCGGCGGGGCGTGCTCCCCACTGGCTGCACAGCGCCACTCTCCCCCCTCTCCCCTCCCAGGCGCAGGGGCGGGTGGGGACACCGAGCCCATGGAGCCCTGCAGCGTCTCTCAGGGCGGCCCAGGCCTCGGCAGCTGCTTCTGGGACCGGCCCCGAGAGTATGCACGTGTGCGCCAAGACCATGGCGGCCCTGGGGCGCAGGGACCAGCGGAGCGAGCAGAATTAGCCGCGTCATTTGTCGCCAGCCTAGCAACACGTGCTTACTTATCCCGATCGCGCCCGCCTGGCCTCTGTGCCCCGGGCGGAATGTGGGAAAGGGTTGCTAATTCCCAACGAGACTCCGGACTTGCAGCTGGGGGTTTGGGATCCCAGCCCCACAGATTGTGGGATCCTGGGGAAGTCACTCCACCTCTCTGGGCTCTCTGTTTGCTCTGATGTGATGTTAGCAGACAAATCCGGAGAGATCTCTTCAGCTACCATATTTTCCCTAGCTTTGTTTGAATACTCTGGGTTTCCCAGTTCTAATGAACCCACAGGTGCTGAGGAACTGGCAAAGTATGAGGTAGTGTTTCCTACTTCTTCCTGAGTCCCTTCAGGTTAGTGAAGTTAGACTTGGCTAACTTGAACTAGCTTAAGCAGAGGAGAGAACATGTGCCTTATGGACAGAGGGCTTGCTTGTGGACCATGGGCTAGGTGGGATTCAACCAGGCTTTCTCCTCTTCCTCATCTCTTCTCTCTGTTCCTGTCTCTTTATTTTATTTGGAGACTGGCTTCCTCTAGGCCTCAGTAGACAGCACAGAAGGTGGCTACAAGATGGTCCTGCCCACCATCGATGAGTTTGCATCTACCCATTCCACAGGAGAGCAGAGCCTAAAAATGCACTTTCAGAATTCACCAGATTTGCCCAGTTTGGTTCACATGCCCAACCCTGGTCCAATCAACTAAGACCAGAGGGCCAGCCATGATACAAACTGGCTGCCATAGCCCTGTCCTTGTAGGTAGGGGCTACTTAAGAGGCCAGCTGGCCAGACAGGCTTTAAGGATTTCAACTAGGTACAAAAAATGTCCTTTGGAGAAGCTTTCTGGGCTCCTGATCCAAAGCTGGCTTCAGATTATAAGAAAGAGCTGGGAGCAGGAGTCCCTCTGTAGAGTTCAGAGGCACTAAGAGAACAGGTCTGACTTCCTTACGTGAAGTCAGAGGACCCTGTGCCCAGAGAGCAGAGAAGCAGTAGAGAACTGACTGTCCCTCAGACTTCAGTGGCCTGGGCCGGAGGAAGGATGGTATTACCCAGCCAAGATGCTGGCTCTCTCCTTGCATCCTGTATCACAAGGAGAGGTCTAAGTTGAGTCAGTGTCTTTGTCTCTGAGACCACCAGGACTATCTGCAGATATGCTCCAAAGTCTGTCTCCTCTCTCCACCTGCTATAAGTCAAACCCAGTCATGCGGCCACATATAAGAGCAACCAAGTCAGGGAAAGGTAGTTTAGCTGTGAGTGTGCCAAAGGAGGGAGAGAAGATGAGACTGGTGAGCATGGTCTGAAAGTTCACAGAATAGGGCAGACAGGGCTTGAGTTAAGAGTACCTTCCAGGAGCCTTCCCAAACTTCGCCACAGAATTTGAGGAAGCTGTAGTGGCCTCTCATTTGTAGCCACTAGATGCCACAAACCTGCTTGGTGGCAAATGCCACCTCTTCAAGAATTGATAATACTTCCATTCCCAGAACCTGACCTTGCAATGTCTGAGAAACAGCAACCATGGCCTCCTCTGAAAGCCAATATCACTGTCATCATCTAAAACAGGAATTATTAATGCACCAGGAGGGTCCCTCCCCCTACCTCCCCCCTCCCTCGCAAGGAAGGCTGAGAATTTGAGTTCTGACTTTTGTTCTGATAGGGCAGGGTTCACACTGTGAGCTTTTCCTATATAAGGAGATCGAAGACAGGCATGATGATGACAAATATCTGCTGTGGGAGGTGAACAGGGAAGGAAACCCTTGGCAAAGACAGATCTGGCTGGGCCTAGGTAAAATGGTGTTGAGGATAACTTGTAAATTACAGTCAGGCAACTCCAAAAGTTGAAAGGCCAATTGACAAAAGCATAGGTTCTTCAAGTTGGGAGAAAGTTGGAGGTTTTCAGTCCAGTCTCAAACTTAACACAGAAATTCCTTCCGTCAAAACTGCCCGACGGGCTGGGAAGTGGTCAGTGGTAGAGCTCTTGCCTAGCATGCACGAGGCCCTGGGTCTCATTCTCAGCACTGGAACAAAACAAAAACCCAACACAGCCCCCCGAAAAACTCACAGGAATAAGTGATCTAGTACTGCCTTAAGAGGCAGCCTTTCAGATCACTTTTTGTTCTTTTTATGTAAAGCAGAAACCTGGTTTTCTCTTGCCAGGGACCCAAACTCTACCCTGGGAAGCCACATGGAACAAATCTGTCCTTCATGCATTTGATAGTTGTCATGTTCCACCAGTTTGTCCTCATTTTTGTCTTCTCTAGGCTGAATATCCCTGTTTCTTTCCACTCTGTTCCTCATATGGTGATCTGCAGGCAGAAGGGTAGAGGATGTGTCCTGTGTTAGTCAGTTTTCTGCTACTGTAAGAAAATACCTGATGCAACCAACTTAAAAACAGGAAAGGCTTATTTTGGCCAAGGTTCCAGTCTATGACCCACTGGTCTTGTTGCTTTGGGCAGGGGGCAAGGTAGCATAATCATGGCAGGGAGTGTGTGGTGGATCATGGTGGCTGGAAATGAAGAGGGAAAGACAGAGTCAGAGGTCTCGATATCCCTTTCAAGGGCACATCCCCAATGACCTAACTTCCTCCCACTCGGCCCACTTCTTAAAGCTTCCACCACCTCCCAGTAACACCAACCTGGGGAACAAGCCTTTAATACATGGGCCTTTTGGGTACATTCAGCATATCCCCAAATGGTAGTGCTATAAGTTTCGTTAGTCCTTAAAAATGCCTCAGAGAGATGCACCCAACTGGACAGATAG
The DNA here is from genome assembly GCF_047511655.1 of Castor canadensis. NCBI lineage: Eukaryota > Metazoa > Chordata > Mammalia > Rodentia > Castoridae > Castor > Castor canadensis. The sequence continues at coordinate 53,451,621 of NC_133400.1, forward strand.
GAAAACAGGCACTCAGAGATCAAGGCGATAGAGGAAATCCAGGGTCCAGACCAAAGAGTTGGAACCACCTGAGTTCTTGTGGATGCTACTTCCTTTGGGTCAAACCCTGGGTCCATCCCATTTGTGTGCCAGTTCTAGGGCCACCTAATTTCTAATCCCAGAAATCTCTGGCATAGTTGCTGTCTTATGGCCACCCTTGAACTGTTGCTCCAAACAGTAAAAGATGCCGTTGGAGGGACATAGAAATAAGCCTCCTACATGATCCTCCAAGATACTTCCCTGAATGTGGGAGAGTGATGGCTTAGGAAGAAGAAAAGACTTAGTTTCCCTGAATTTTTCTTTTAAGGAAAAGGAGGGGAAATGTATGTTATTTTTCTGGGAAAAGAAAAAAAAAACATGTCATCTTGGCTGCACTCAGCCTAATAGGTTCCCTTGAGAAGGGAAGGGAGCCATTATTCAACAGATCACTGGCAGTTGTGCAGAGCCTGTCTGGAAACAATGACTATTATAGATCTACGTGGTGGCCAAGTTCAATGTGGGTACTTCACAGGGCGCTGCAGCCATTTAGACCCTCGACTCAAATCATGCTTCATTCTAAAAAGTCCGGGATCCTCTACTGTCTCTATCTATCTTATTTACTGTTTTCATAAATGTAAAGGAAATGGATGGTTATTTTAAATATCTGGAAAATACACAAAGAAAAAAAAATAAAGGCGGCCAGGACTAACTACTGCTAACAATTTAGTGTCTCTCATCTGGATTTTTACACAGGTATTTATGTATAAGAACAGTAACGTCATGCTGCACGTTAGGTTGCAGACGTTTTTCTCATTTACCATGTTGTGAGCACTTTGCCATGTGGGTTCTTAGAGAATACGGCTGAAGAGTAAACCACATCCCTCCATTGCCATGCACATTTCTCAGTCAGGGACCTCATGTGCATCAGGCCCACTCCTAGGCTTACAGGATACAACAGCAAACAGGGCAGTGGGTGTCCCAGCCCTGATAGGACTTAGAACCTGGTGGGAGAGGAAGAAGCGGGGCACAGTCTTTACAATGATGATGACACTCACAAACCACAGAGGATCCCTACTCATGATGGAGAGGGTGGACAGGAGTGCAAGTCCTCACCAAGAAAGTCATGCCTAAGCAGAGCCCTGAGGGATAAATGCAGATTCCCGAAGAGGAGGTGGAAACACAGAGCTTGGCTGTTAACCAGGTGTCAGGGAGGAACAAAGGATGACTTCATGGTAACCAGGAGGATGGCCTATACGCAAGCTCCTGGTGTGGCAGCTTCAGGTGTTTCCTTTTTTTGTTGCTATTAATAAAGCCTCACTGAATATCCATCAACATGAATCCAGACCACCTCTTGCTTATGTCCTCAGGAAAAAAAGGAATTACTGGGTCATTTGGCATGACAAATTTATTTTAAGGACTTTATTACAAATATGTTACCTGATTACCTTCCAGAGAGACAACCCCACCAGCAGTGTGGTAGAGGGCTCATTCAGTAGCACCTTCCATTGCAATGGCGACAGTAGTGCCCATAGTGACAGCACAAGGCAGTACTCAGTTGTGCCTAAGTGTAGGCACCCGGCTAAGTACTTTACCTATTTTTCACCCACTGAATTCCCACATGAGCCTCTAGAAAGTAGGCATTCTCATTCCCTATTACAGGTGGGCAAAGGGAGGCACAGCAAGGTGAACCAGCGCACCCACTGTCACCAACTAGTAAGCAGCAGGCTGAGTTTTGCAGCCCTGGTTGTCCAACTCCAACACCTGGGCTTTCAACCACTCTTCTTTGCCAGAGTCCTGTTTTGTTTAATGTGACCAATTTCACATTTTGCTTTGAATTTGCATTTCTTTGAACACTAAAAAATCTGAATACTTTTTATCTTTTTTCTTTTCTGTCATGTTTTGGGATATGCATATTTGTGTGGAGTGCTCAGTGTGGTGTGTCCTGTGGGGGTGTGCAGAGTGTGTATGTGGGTGTGTGGTGTGCATAGTGTAGCTATGTACATGTGTGAGTGGTATTTGTAGGTGTGCATATGTCTGCGAGAATTATATGTATGTGTACTTGTGAGGAGTAGATATGCATACATGTGTGGAGTTTAGTATGTGTACAGTGTGGAGTTTGTGTTTGTGTGTGTGGGTGTGGGTGTGCATGCATGTGTGTGTGTGTGCATTGCCCATTTATGTCCACAAAGTCACATTACAGCCACACTCTCTGGGCTCACACGGATTAGTAGAAACAAGCAAATAACTTTCTGTTTCAGATTTTTTCTTCTTCCATAAGCAGGGAACATGGGAATGCCTCAGGTTTTGGTTTGGGTTCCAAACATATGAGTGACATGTGCCCAGAGTCCATCCAGGGAGGCCTGTTGTCTGTGCTGGTCCCTGATTACAGCTCCCACAATCTTCTTGGGTGTCTGGTGTCCACTGTGCAGCTTCCTACCTACACAGTGACACTTGAAAGACAGCCCAAGGCCTGGCTTGGGAGCTCACTTTGCTTTTCCAGCTCCTTTTGTGGGTGAAGAAGGGAGTGTGCTCACCCATTCAGGGGCCTCACCTAAAGTCCCTCGTGAACTACAGGATCCTTTGTTCCATCTCTGCCCTGTGAGCTAGCAGCTCTCTCTGTGAGCTTTGAAGGGGCTCTTTTCTCCTGGCAGTGCTCTTCCTCCTTGTGCATAGTCTTCTGGAAACACTTGTAGGCAAGAGGCCTCCCTCATTGAAGACTGTATCTCCTTAGCACCAGCCAACATGGCAAAGCGTAGAAAGTAGCAGGTAGAAACCACACAGACTCAGAGCACACATTCTCAAGACGCATCATTGCGTCATGGGAGATATCTCAGCACCAAAGCCTGAGGGGTCCTGTAATGCTGGGGAGGGAGGCCCTCTGACCAGTTTGGGCTCTTGGAGTGTTCCCTTCTGGATAGTGAGTCCCAGAGTGCCCAGGAAGGGGCCACCTCAGCTGGCCCTCTGGACACCACTCTGTATGGAAGAAGCTTTCTGTAAAGGGATTCTGTCCTTTCTACCGCAGCTGGAAAGGGTTTCAGGGGTGGGGTGGGGGGAAGGAGAGAAGCTTAGCCCTAGAAAAGAAGTACAATTGTAAGTGGAGTGAATCTTTTTATTTTATCAGAACCAGATGTATCAAAGTACCAGGGAAGAAGGAAGCCAAAGGTTAAAAAAACAGACTACCGCCATCAGGAACAGTGAAGTTTTATTGCCATGCTTGTCAATGGTGTGGAGTTTACAAGTTAAAATGCTGTGGGAGAAACTCAAGGACATGGGAGGGCAGAGATGCCTCCTGCTGGGGACAGGAATCCATAGAAAGAGCAAGAGATTCCACGTGTGAGTCCAACACTGGGGACAGCCCCAACTTCCCTGGCTGTCCAACTGGGCACCTGCATTCCTCCACATGGACTATCTCTATAGTTTCAAAGTTCAGCTGTACCTTGGTTTCTCTACCATCAGACCTGTCTCAGCTTTGACCAAAGTCCCATCGTCAGTTGTCTAAGGGCTTGACAATGACATGCTTAGCTGCTGCATCTGCCAGATTTCAATCCTGCAGAGCATCAGACAGAGCTATGATGGAGTGGGTGGGTTCACACTGATACGAACATCATCATCTCTGCCTCTGCTCAAAACCCTCAGTGGTCTCCTGCTTCCCTTGCTCCTGGTAAAAGCAAAGGCATTCTTATGGCTCTCAGGTGCTGCATGGTGTGGTCCCTGCCAGCATCCTGGCTTATTCTCCTGCTCCACTCCAGTCACTAGCCACCTATCCCCCAGACACCATATGTCCACCCAAGGCTTTTGTGCTTTCTCTTCCTTCCTGCCTGAAAGGCCATCTCCAGGTATTTCTGCCCTTCAAGTCTCTTCCGGAACATCACCTTCTCAGGGGACCTTCCCTTAGCATCATATTTTAAATGGTACTGCCTCCAACCTGAATTCTCTGACCTCTTACTGCCTCAGTATTTCTCCACAGCACTTCTCACTCTCTTTTTCTACCTGATATACTTACTTGAATTTTCTATTGTCTCCACTCTCCACAATTCAAGAGATTTTAAAAATTTTGATCACTGCTATAATCTTGGTGCCTATCACAGTGCTTATGTGTTGAATGAATAAATCATGTATGGCTTTTCTGTGCAGAGCATTTAAAAAAGAAGATCAACTTCCTTTCTACCCCCTCTTTGGCTGTCATCTTGTGTTCAGGGAATAAAATCTCATTTAATATGAATCTGAGCCAAACAGAATTTAAAAGGCAGAGGTTACAGAAAAGAAAAATGGTAAATATGGCCCCCAATCCAACATAATATGTTGCTTGCAATGATCTGTTCATCCATTTGCATGCCAGTTATAAGACATCCCTTGTGTATCACTTCCAATTCTCTGCCCCCACCCTCACCCTCACTGTTCTACAATTCTATGCAGAAATTGTGCATCTTGAAAGTGTGGGAAGCTTAACGCCTGTGGGTCCATCCTCAACCAATGACAGGATAAAAGACTTCTTCCTTTTGTTCCTGGGTAGTGTCATAATTCCTCAGATGGTTAACCATGGTGGATTGGGATGAAGTGCAGGTGGCAGGTGAAGTATTACATTATGTGGTGTTCATAGCATATGACAAATGTAGAGACAATGGTAACTGTAAGGATTATGGGGTTGGCCAGGTGTTGTTACCAGATAGATTCACCTCAGTCAATTATGAACTCAATGCAGTGTGGAAGTCAAAGGGCCTCTGTTGCAGCATTTAAGGAGACAGTTATCACTTGCAGGCTGCAAGGCAGAGCATGCTGAAAATTAGACACATGATCTAATTGTGAGATTAGCCAAACCATGAAGAATATTGAATGCATAGTTTCAACAGGCATTCCACATGAAATTTAGAGTGCTGATGGGAAAAGAGTAGGATCCTGAGGTCTGAAATGAAGACATTTGTGTAGATAAGTCCCAAAATCTTGAACCCAAACTCCCCCAAATGTTCCAAGCTTCCATTCGTGAGAGGAAAGCAGATTCTGCTTGCCTGCAGACCTTGCAAAGACCTTACCCAACATGACGTTTATATTGCCTTTTCAAGATCACCATCTTTCTCCTTCAGGATGAAAATTATGGTTAGGTCTTAGCCTCTCCCAACTGGGAAAACAGTCTGAGGACTGAAGAAATTCAAAATCTGGCAGGAACTGGGAGAATAGGAATGGCTGGAACTTTTAATGATGTTGAACTGAGTGTGCTGGAAATTATAAATGTCTAAAGGGGGGCAAATTTATTGAAGTAAAGGTATCATTTATGACTTGAGGTTCAATTCCTGGTAAGGACACCTGGAGCCAATCATCGTACCGCCAGGAAAGCTTCTTAAAATTTGGGCATAGTGGTCAACTGTAGTAACTGAGGCAGAGATGCTGAAGTTGCCCTTGAATGATATTGAGAAAGATGCTGGAAGACTCAGGAATGTAGGAATACTAGAATGGATTTATTAGGTAAATAATAGTTAATTCTTCACCTGCTTGTGCGCTCTGGGAAGGCCAAAGGACTCTTCCTTCATAAAAGGATTTGTGATGGGATGGAAGTATATTACCTCTTTATCTTTCTGAGAGGCCAGAGGGATCTTGACTATCTTGACAATCCACAGAACTGATCCTGCTTCTTTACCATACTGATGGCATTCTGCTAATTGGGCCTAGTGAGCAGTAAGTAACAAGCACTCTAAATGCACTGGCAAGCCACATGTGTGCTACAGGGGTCCAGATAAAGAAATATCCAGGATACTGTCACATTGGTGAGGTTGTTATAGTCCATTGGTCTGGGATATCCCAGAACATTTTCTGTAAGATGGTCGCCAAGTTCAAGTACATTATACCTTTTAGCACTAAGAAGGGAAAATCATCATCAACTTAGGATTGGGTAAAGACAATGTGGTATAATATACATAATGGAGTATTATTCAGCCTTAAAGTAGAATGAAATTATGTCATTTGCAGAAAAATAGATGAAACTGGAGATCATCATGTTAAGTGAAACAAGCCAGACTCAGAAAGACAAATATTGTCTGTTTTCTCTCATATGCAGAATTTACCTCTAATATGTATATGTCTGGCTATATATTAGATTTCATATATAAATGCATACATACATACATACATAAATACATATAAATTCATATATAAATACACACATATATGTACACATGTGTCTAAAAAGAGAACTGTTTGAGGAAAGGAAGCAGCAGGAGGAGGAAAAGAGCAGGTAATGGGAGGTGAACATGATCGAAGTACATTACATGCATGTATGAAAATTGCATAATGAAATCTATTAAAATTGTACAAAAAAGGAGAAGAGGTAGGAGGGGGATAAGAGAGTGACAGAAGGGTGAATATGACTGAGATATATTATATGCATGTGTGGAAATATCACAATGAAACCCGTTTGTACAATTACATGCTTATAAAAAGGGAGCACTGTGCTTGGAGAACCAGCTGGAGAGCTTCTTTGGATTCTCGTGGCAACTCCACCAGGATCCATTGTGGGTATCTTAGAAGGCTTCCAGGTCAGATCGGGAATTCCAGAAGGCTCATCAGGGGTCTAGGTTTCATTATGAGTGTCCCCTGACCCTTGAGGATTTGGACCAGCAGATCTGCTGTGTGGTGTTTAGAGCCCCAGATGAAACCTAATAGGAAAATCACAGCAAGACCCCTAAGACCAGACTCCACCTATTTTCACCTATCTTTATTTCATTCCAGGACCCACTATCCATGCTCTCCCACCCCTCCAGCACACCATTCCAGTCCTGTCTCTAGCTACAGGGCCGCCTTCTTAGTGAAGCCACTGTCATATCTATCCCTTGCTCTCCTGTCCACAGGGCAGGCCCAAGTCCTGCAGAGATCCAGCATGCTTAGTGTCCCTGATATGACTCCGGAGACTAGAGGTACAATTCAGTGCTCACAGCTGACTGGGTAGTTTATAATGGCAGGGGATATAAGGCAACGCAGCAAGGGCCCTTCTGGAACTTCATCTAAAGACATCAAAATACCCTCCTTGAGTCCTGGGTACAAGAGTATAGCAAAACCTCATGTGCCCAGCAGGATGGAGGAGAGCAGGTCCTGATGGATCATTTTGGTGAAAGCTCTGGAAAGCATGTGCCACTCTGGCCAGTGGACTCAAAACAATGCCACAGAATCCAGGGAGGGTGGAGCAGTTGGGAAGAGTGAGGCTGGTGGACGCAGTGTGCACAGTGAGCTCTGATTCATCAGGCTCAGAGAGACAGGGGTGGCAGCTGGCAGGTGATCAGCCCGGAGAGGCAGCACCCATCACCTCCCACTCATCCCCACATAGAACTTGACTCTTCATTTACTTTTATTTTATTATTATTTTGGTGGTACTGGGATTTGAACTCAGGGCTTTACACTTGCTAGGGAGGTGCTCTTCCACTTGAGCCACATCCCAGCCCTTGTTTAACTCTAGTTATTTTTTAAACTAGGATCTTACATTTATGCTGTGGCCAGCCTGGACCATGATTCTTCTTTTCATGCTTCCTGTGTAGCTGGGATAACAGGCAATTGCCACCAAAACCAGCATTTATTGGTGGAAATGGGGTATTGCTAACTTTTTGCCAGGACTGGCCTCAAACCCCAATCCTCCCAATCTCTGCCTCCTGAGTAGCTAGGGTTATAGGCATGAGCCACTGCACCCAGCTTTTTATTGGCTGCTTTTATGTTACAGATTCCATGTTAGCTATAGAGGGTCTCCTTTAAATGATATATGGCTTACATTTTGCTAAGGTCTTTTTTTTTTCTTTTTTCGGTATAGAGATTAAGCCCAGGGCCTAGCACATGCTCTGTAAGCACTCTACCACTGAGCCACATCTCCAGCCCTTTTGTTTTGACTTTTATTTATTTGTTGTTACTTTTGATTTTGAGACAGGGTCTGGCTATCTTTCTGCCTGGGCTGGCCTCAAACCCACAGCCCTCCTGCCGCCGCTTCTCAAGTAGCTGGGCTTATGCAGTTTTGTATCATCACATCTAGCTAAATAGAAAAATAAAACCCATTGAAAATTATAAAAAGGGGGGTTAATAAGAAAGAGTGATAAAGGGAGTGAATTTGATCAAAGCACATATGCATGTACATATATATATGTGCAGATATGGAAATACCACAATGAAACCCCTTTGCACAAAATATACGTACAAATAAGAAAATTCATACACAAAATAATAAAGCCAAGCAGGACTGTTATCAGTTTTTCTTATCTAAGAATTTGCAGCCCATCTTGACACCTGGCTGGCCTTGCTCTCCTGGGTCTAACAGAGGCCCAGCTGCTGCTGGGTGATATCTCTACAGGGCTCACGTACAGACACTGTAGACCCTGATTCAGGCCTGCTGGGCAGAGAGAGGCTGGATGAGTCACACCTACTATGTACAAGGTTGGTTGGGCGAGACACACGCAGGATGGGGACCCAGCAGGACTGGACCCTTGTTGCCTTCTCCCAGCCAAGCAGCACACTCAGGACAGTAAGCCACACCTAGTCCTGCTTCCCTCAACCCGACTGGTCAAGATCAACATCGGGTCCCATCCAAAACCTGAGATGGAGCTGGAGATGAGTGCAGCTCATATAATGTATTGATAAGGGACCGAGGCCAGATGTGCTGACTGTACATGCTCTCATAACTCAGAGGGGAAAATCCATATTGCAAATCACCCTACTTAGGGGGCTTTCCAAGAATTATTTATTCCATGAGGAACACAGCGTGTTCATCATCTTCATTCACCACAAAACAGTACGAGACAGCACACAGGTGAATTAGGGAATTTTTCACGCTTCTAGCCAGGAAAGGAGGATAGAGGAGAACATGTGGATGCCATAGTCCTGTTAAACTAATTGATTCAAGCACAGCTCTGGTCATGATGCCTGAATACTGTGCACATTTGGTGACATTAAGCAGTGGTCCCCCTCCCTGGGACAAGGGAGAAGAGAGTCATCTGTCACCTGGCTGGTAGAAGTTCTAGTACATCCTCAGAGTGCTCAGGACTTTGCTGGAATCTGAGGGACATGGAGAAGTCAGAAGAGGAAGAGTCAATAATGCCAGGGAGTATAGATGCCATGCCAGGTCATTGATTAGCTGTCTCTTAGAAATAAGAAGAGGGCATACACACTGCTTGCCTGTCTCTTTGTGCCTGGCACTGTCCACATCCTATTGCGACTGCCCCTTTGCAAAGGAAGAGGGAGACAGAGCAATGAAGGGCATTTAGGGAAAAGGTCTCTGGGGACTGGGTGGAAGGAGAACTAAAGAAATATGTAAGGACTAGGTGTGATGGTGTCCGCATATAATCCCAGCTACTTGGGAGGATAAGGGGGATGGCTGCCTGAGGTCAGCCGTGCAAAAGGGTGAGACCGTATAACTAAACAAATAAAGGGCTAAAGGTGTGGCTCAAGTGATAGAGCACTTGCCTAGCAAGCATGAAGCCCTGAATTCAAACCACAAACACGCAAGAAAGAAGAATGAAAGAAACCCAAAGAAGTTGATAAAAATACATTTTTCTGGACCTAGGGATATTCTAGAGTATTATTCATTGGAGGCCAAGGCTGGGCCACATGTGCCCTTCCTTGTTTAAAGTTCATAATTCACAACTCAGTCATTTCGATCACCTGTCCCAAAAAACCAGGATTGTTCTTTGAAGTCTAAACATGAAAAAGTCTTCATTAAATTTTGATTATGCCTGAAAACAGTATTTCTCTGAATGTTAGGGACTGTGTTGTAGTAACAGAGCATGTTCAGTCATTCCATTAGAAAACCACGTAAACCACTTGCCTTTTCTCTTAATAAGGCAATATGTTTTATCAGACGGCCATGACTCAACTGAATGACTCTTTTTCTTGAATGTGGAGAAAATTAACCTAACAGGATAACTTGTATCAGGCTGGCTTTGGTTTTTCTCATAAATTTCATCTGTCTCATGGAGAAAAGCTCTTTATATTTTAGAGAGACAACTCTGCCCTTTTTCTTTTCTTTTTTTTTTTTCTTGATACTAGGATTTGAACTTGTGACTTTGTGCTTCCTAGACAGGTGCTCTGGGTGAGCCACACCTCCAGCATTTTTGGAGATAGGCCAGCCTGGACCACCATCCTATTTTATGTTTCCTGCCATTGCTGGAAGGACAGGAATGCACCACCATGCCCTTTTTTCCCATTGAGATGGAATCTTGAAAACTTTTTTTGACTAGACTGACCTGGAGCCATGATCCTCCCAATCTTGGCCTCCTGCCTTTTGGGGTGACAGGTGCACACTACTGCCCCCGCTATTGGTTGAGATGGGATTGTGCAAACTCCCTATCCAGGCTGGCCTCAAGCTACATCCTCCCAATCTCAGCCTCCCAAATAGCTTGGATTACAAGTGTGAGCCACCGGTACTGGGCAATTCTGCCCTCTTATATCATCCCTGCAAAGGCAGTCCAAGATACTGTGCAAAATGACTCTGAGACAACAAGGAGTCTCACTCTCCCCTGGGCTGAGCCTCCCACAGGAACATCTGGATGGCGCTTATAAGCACCATGTCAGGAGGCACTAAAGATCATGGGTTGTAAATCCACATTGGGCCTACCTGGTTCTTCCCATGTGAAATGCAAGGTGTAGTGAGCTGAGAAGCAGTATTGCTGGAGGTCACTGTCTTCTCCTCCTCAGAGGAGCAGGATGTAAAGTGTATGTAAAGGGATGGGGTGGCAGTAATCAAGCTTTGGATGTCACAGAGCTGACATTGACATCGACTTTGAAGCAAATCAATACTTTTTCTCTTTTCCTATCCTTCCTTTCACACAGCTGCCATCACCATCTTCTCACACACAGGTCAAAGCAGAATGCTTTCCCCTGCTCTTTTTGTTATTAAGAGCCTTGTACCCTCCAAGACTCTCAGCATTGGGCGGCAGGTTCTGTGCCCTTTCCCAAACACAGCAGGCATTTTCATGCCATGTGCTATGTTTTTGCTCATCCCTAGGTCTAGATTGTCTTCCTTTCTGGTTTAAAAAATCACACACAAGACCTAAATAACATTAACCCTCTGACATGGTTAACCAAGTTTTCAAGTAATTACATTTTCCTTGTCACCCACCTTTTGTGTGGTGCCTCCATTTTGGCATTTCTTTCATTGTGATTTTCTGGTATTTGTCCTTATTCCTTTTACTAAAATATATGCCTCTAATGATTGAAGTGGCTTCTCTACATCCTTTGGATATTTATTGAGGTTTTTCCACACGAGTCCCAGAACTCAATATTGTGGGAGATGCTCATTTAATAAGGCTTAGATCCTTACTTTAAGAAGTTTGAGAGATAGATTCCAAGATGGCGGCTAGAGGGAGGAAGCAGAAAGCGAGCCTCCTATAGTGAAATCTTGGAGAGACGCTGGAGAAACGCTTTGCAGGCATAATCACTGAGAAGAGGCATAACTTTGACCCCTCCACACCTCCAGCCAGCACAGAGAATCTCCACTTCACGTTAAACGGAGAAACCAGGAGGGCCCCCAGGCCGCCAGTCGCCCGCGCCCAGACAGCTTGGGAAGATGCGGACCAGGTGAGCTTCATGGTACCGCAGTACTCCCACAGACAAGCCTGGGCCAGAGCAGCATAGCCCCCTGGACAGACTGACCTCCACCTGGGGGAAAAAGAGAAACTGACTAATAAGCAATAAGAACAATAAAGACATGTGGGAAAGAGGGTGGGGCACACTGAGCGCCAAAGATTGGGGGAAGGGAATCCTTTCCGGGACTGTAAATAAACAAGCCGGGCGGGCCGGAGAGGCTCTGGAGGGAGCAGGGGCGCGCCCAGCAACCAGGAGTGGGAAAGCTTGTGAGAGTGGTGGAGGGAGGAAAACTCCACAGGAGAGGGGGGAAGACTCACCTCCCACATGAACTGTAAATGAACACACAGGCCTGAGAATGCGGGTGCAGTGTCACCTTTCCCAGTGTGCTTGGAAAGGGGAAAGCTTGTAGCAGAGGCTCCAGCACAGGAGAACTCTGAGCAAACAAAGCCTGCGGGGCCAGGTGAGTGCTAAGCTCACCCCAGAGATCTGCATAAATAATGCTGCCAGCTACAGCAGGCTGACAGCAGCAGGCAGGCAAGCCAAAGCTGCAGATATCATTCTCAGAACTGTCTCCAGACTCTTTTTTTTTTCTTTTTCTCCCTACCTTTGATGAGAGAACAACCGAATTACACCTGCATGCTGAAAAACTTACTAAAACCGTATTGCATTTGAACTTGGGACACTTGGTGGGGTTTTGTGTGTGTGTGTGTGTGTGTGTGTGTGTGTGTGTGTGTGTGTGCGTGTGCGTGTGTGTGTGTGTAGATTTGTCCTACTTTATGCGTCCCCTTTGATGAGACAACTACAGAACAACATCTGAGGCACCATCTCCAGGATTGGAGACGGAGACGGACACCCAAATTATTAAGACTGAAACTTCATTGCATTTGAACTTGGAGGTTTTAAATTTTCTATTTTTCATTTTATTTTAATTCAATTTTATATATAGATATTTCTTTCATTTACTTATTTTTTATTTTTATTCTTATCTTTTTTTTATTTTTGATTTTCAATCCTCTCTCTGTCTCTCTAATGTCTGTTCAGCTTACTGTCAACTAGAACACTAACGCTCCCTGTTTACACCTTTGAAACTTTCTTGTCTGATACCTTGTTCTGTTTTCTCCTTCTTGTCTGTGTATTTGTTTTTCCCTTTTCTTTAACTTCTTGCTTTCCATCTCAGCTCACCCTTCCATTCTAAATATTACCATTGTTATTATTACAAGCTAGAAAATACTTAATTGCACACAGTACAGGGACAGTAACAACACCAAAGACAATGATGGGAAGACAGAAAAAACAGGGAAACCAGTTTCCCCACAGCAAAAAATTAGTACAGGAACCAGAGGGGAATGAAGAAAACAGATACTCAGATCCAGACTCCAACAAAATAAAGATAAACTATGCCAAAGGACCCAATGAGCCCACAAGAATAATTTAAAAGAAGACATACTACAGGTACTCAATGAAAATTTTATAGAGATGACACTGGATAGGGTCAACCAAAATGTACAGGAGACACTCAAAAAATTCCAAGACAACAAAAATAGAGAATTTGAAAAAGCAAAAGAAGAAATAAAGGAAACCATAGAAGCACTGTATAAACACCAAAGTGAAACAGAGAACACAATGAATAAACAGATAAATGAACTCAGGACAAAAACAGACAACATTAAAGAGGAAACCCAGGATATGGAGAACCTCAGAAAAAAAGAACGAAACAGAACTGCAAAACAAAACAGAAGGCCAATCCAGCAGAATAGAACAAACTGAAGACAGAATCTCAGAACTTGTAGATGAAATGGTAATTAAAGGAAAAACCGAAGAACTATTAATTAAACAACTCAAGACCTGTGAAAAGAAAATGCAAGAACTCACCGACTCCATCAAAAGACAAAACTTGAGAATGATGGACATCGAAGAAGGAGAAGAGGTACAAGTGAAGGGAATGCGTAATATATTCAACAAAATAATAACAGAAAATTTCCCAAATCTAGAGAAAGATATTCCCATACAGATGCAAGAGGCCTCCAGGACACCAAACAGACCAGATCAAAATAGAACTATCCCACAACATATCATCATTAAAACAACAAGTTCTGAAACTAAGGAAAGAATATTGAAGGCTGTAAGAGAGAAAAAACAAGTAACATACAAAGGTAAACCCATCAAAATCACAGCAGACTTCTCAACGGAAACATTAAAAGCAAGAAGAGCGTGGGGTGAGATCTTCCGGGCACTGAATGAAAATAACTTCAACCCCAGGATACTCTACCCAGCAAAGCTATCATTCAAAATAGATGGAGCAATAAAAGTCTTCCATGATAAGCAGAAACTAAAACAATATGTGACCACAAAGCCACCACTACAAAAGATTCTTCAAGGGATTCTGCACACAGAAAGTGAAACCCAACTTAGCCATGAAAAGACAGGCAGCACCAAACCACAGGAAAAGAAAAAGCAAGAAAGTAGAGAGTAACCTCAACTTAGGTACACACAAGCAAACCTTAAAACAACTAAGACAACTAAATGACAGGAATCACCACATACCTATCAGTACTAACGCTTAATGTTAACGGACTTAACTCACCCATCAAAAGGCACCGCTTGACAAAATGGATTAAAAAGAAAGATCCAACAATTTGTTGCTTACAGGAGACCCATCTCAGCGAAAGAAATAAGCATAGGCTTAGGATGAAAGGCTGGAAGAAGATTTACCAAGCCAATGGTCCCCGAAAACAGGCAGGAGCAGCAATACTTATCTCTGACAAAGTAGACTTCAAACCTACATTGATCAAATGAGATAAAGGACATTCCATACTAATAAAAGGGGAAATAGACCAAAAGGAAATAATAATTATCAACCTGTATGCACCCAATGTCAATGCACCCAATTTCATCAAACATACACTGAAAGATCTAAAAGCATATATAAACGACAACACAGTGGTTGTGGGAGACTTTAACACCCCATTATCATCAATAGATAGGTCATCCAAACAAAAAATCAATAAAGAAATCTAAGATCTAAAATATGCAATAGATCAAATGGACCTACTTGATGTCTATAGAACATTTCATCCAACTTCTACACAATATATATTCTTCTCAGCAGCCCATGGAACCTTCTCCAAAATAGATCATATCCTAGGGCAAAAAGCAAGTCTCAGCAAATGTAAGAAAATAGAAATTATACCATACATACTATCTGATCACAATGCAGTAAAAGTAGAACTCAACAACAAAAGTAAAAACAAAAAACATGCAAACAGCTGGAAACTAAATAACTCATTACTTAATGAAGACTGGATCATCGATGAAATAAAAGAGGAAATTAAAAAGTTCCTGGAAGTCAATGAAAATGAAAACACAACCTACCGGAACCTATGGAACACAGCTAAGGCAGTCTTGAGAGGAAAGTTTATAGCCATGAGCGCATATATTAAAAAGACTGAAAGATATCAAATCAATGACCTAATGATACATCTCAAACTCCTAGAAAAACAAGAACAAGCAAATCCCAAAACAAATAGAAGGAGAGAAATAATAAAAATAAGAGCTGAAATCAATGAAATAGAAACCAAAAAAACCATACAAAGAATTAGTGAAATAAAAAGTTGGTTCTTTGAAAAAATAAACAAGCTTGATAGACCCCTGGCAAACCTGACTAAAATGAGGAGAGAAAAAACCCAAATTAGTAAAATCAGGAATGCAAAAGGGGAGATAACAACAAACACCATGGAAGTTCAGGAAATCATCAGAGACTACTTTGAGAACCTATATTCAAATAAATTTGAAAATCTTAAAGAAATGGACAGATTTCTAGATACATATGATCATCCAAAACTGAACCAAGAGGAAATTAATCACCTGAATAGATCTATCACACAAAATGAAATTGAAGTAGCAATCAAGAGTCTCCCCAAAAAGAAAAGTCCAGGACCTGATGGATTCTCTGCTGAATTCTATCAGACCTTTAAAGAAGAACTGATACCAACCCTCCTTAAACTGTTCCATGAAATAGAAAGGGAAGGAACACTGCCTAACACATTTTATGAAGCCAGTATTACACTTATCCCAAAACCAGGCAAAGACACCTCCAAAAAGGAGAACTATAGGCCAATCTCATTAATGAACATTGACACAAAAATCCTCAACAAAATAATGGCAAACCGAATTCAACAAGACATCAAAAAGATTATTCACCACGACCAAGTAGGCTTCATCCCAGGGATGCAGGGGTGGTTCAACATACGAAAATCAATAAACATAATAGTCCACATTAACAGAAGCAAAGACAAAAACCACTTGATCATCTCAATAGATGCAGAAAACAGCTTTTGATAAGATTCAACAGCATTTCATGATAAAAGCTCTAAGAAAACTAGGAATAGAAGGAAAGTACCTCAACATTATAAAAGCTATATATGACAAACCTATAGCCAGCATTATACTTAATGGAGAAAAACTGAAACCATTCCCTCTAAAATCAGGAATGAGACAAGGATGCCCACTATGTCCACTCCTATTCAACATAGTACTGGAATTCCTAGCCAGAGCAATTAGGTAAGAAGAAGGAATAAAAGGAATACAAATAGGTAAAGAAACTATCAAAATATCCCTATTTGCAGACGACATGATCCTATACCTTAAAGACCCAAAAAACTCTACTCAGAAGCTTCTAGACATCATCAATAGCTATAGCAAGGTAACAGGATATAAAATCAACATAGAAAAATCATTAGCATTTCTATACACTAATAATGAGCAAACTGAAAAAGAATACATGAAAATAATTCCATTTACAATAGCCTCAAAAAAAATCAAATACCTAGGTGTAAACCTAACAAAAGATGTGAAAGACCTCTACAAGGAAAACTATACACTTCTGAAGAAAGAGATTGAGGAAGAGTATAGAAAGTGGAGAGATCTCCCATGCTCATGGATTGGTAGAATCAACATAGTAAAAATGTCGATACTCCCCAAAGTAATCTACATGTTTAATGCAATTCCCATCAAAATTCCAATGACATTCATTAAAGAGATTGAAAAATCTACCGTTAAATTTATATGGAAACACAAGAGGCCACGAATAGCCAAGGCAATACTCAGTCAAAAGAACAATGCAGGAGGTATCACAATACCTGACTTCAAACTATATTACAAAGCAATAACAATAAAAACAGCATGGTACTGGCACAAAGACAGACATGAAGACCAGTGGAACACAATAGAGGACCCAGATATGAAGCCACACAACTACAACTAACTTGTATTTGACAAAGGAGCTAAAAATATATGATGGAGAAAAAGCAGCCTCTTCAACAAAAACTGCTGGGAAAACTGGTTAGCAGTCTGCAAAAAACTGAAACTAGATCCATGTATATCACCCTATACCAATATTAACTCAAAATGGATCAAGGATCTTAATATCAGACCACAAACTCTAAAGTTGATACAGGAAAGAGTAGGAAATACTCTGGAGTTAGTAGGTATAGGTAAGAACTTTCTCAATGGAACCCCAGCAGCACAGCAACTAAGAGATAGCATAGATAAATGGGACCTCATAAAAGTAAAAAGCTTCTGTTCATCAAAAGAAATGGTCTCTAAACTGAAGAGAACACCCACAGAGTGGGAGAAAATATTTGCCAGCTACACATCAGACAAAGGACTAATAACCAGAATATATAGGGAACTTAAAAAACTAAATTATCCCAAAACTAATGAGCCAGTAAAGAAATGAGCAAGTGAACTAAACAGAACTTTCTCAAAAGAAGAAATTCAAATGGCCAAAAAACACATGAAAAAATGCTCACCATCTCTAGCAATAAAGGAAATGCAAATTAAAACCACGCTAAGATTCCACCTCACCCCTGTTAGAATAGCCATCATCAGCAACACCACCAATAGGTGTTGGCGAGGATGCGGGGAAAAAGGAACCCTCTTACACTGTTGGTGGGAATATAAACTAGTACAACCACTCTGGAAAAAAATTTGGTGGCTACTTAAAAAGCTAGACATTGATCTACCATTTGATCCAGCAATACCACTCTTGGGGATATACCCAAAAGACTGTTACTCCAGAGGCACCTGCACATCCATGTTTATTGCAGCACTATTCACAATAGCCAAGTTATGGAAACAGCCAAGATGCCCCAGCACTGACGAATGGATTAAGAAAATGTGGTATCTATACACAATGGAATTTTATGCAGCCATGAAGAAGAATGAAATGTTATCATTCGCTGGTAAATGGATGGAACTGGAGAACATCATTCTGAGTGAGGTTAGCCTGGCCCAAAAGACCAAAAATCGTATGTTCTCCCTCATATGTGGACATTAGATCAAGGGCAAACACAACAAGGGGATTGGACTTTGAGCACATGATAAAAGCGAGAGCACACAAGGGAGGGGTGAGGATAGGTAAGACACCTAAAAAACTAGCTAGCATTTGTTGCCCTTAACGCAACTGAGGCCAATAGGAAAAGGGGACCAGGAACTAGAGAAAAGGTGAGATCAAAAAGAATTAACCTAGAAGGTAACACACACGCACAGGAAATTAATGTGAATCAACTCCCTGTATAGCTATCCTTATCTCAACCAGCAAAAACCCTTGTTCCTTCCTATTATGGTTTATACTCTCTCTACAACAAAATTAGAAATAAGGGCAAAATAGTTTCTGCTGGGTATTGAGGGGGTGGGGGGGAGAGGGAGGGGGCAAGGTGGTAAGGGAGGGGGTGGGGGCAGGAGGGGAGAAATGACCCAAGCCTTGTATGCACATATGAATAATAAAATAAAAAGAAGTTTGAAATACCAATTTTTAATATAGATGATAAAAAAATTTCAATACCCTAAGTATGACAAGAGCTTTTACGAATCAATAAGAACAGAGCATACATCCCTACAGAAAACAAAGGTGCTGCTGGTGAGAGTACTCATGGTCACCACTTTTCTGAAGGAAGTTTGATACTAAAACATGCTGTTGTCTTCCATTCAGTAATTCTACACCCAGGAGCATCACCTAAGAAAACAATCAGAGGTGTGCATGAAGACCAATTACAATTATGGTAGGGACAGGGTGATCTGTAGTGACAAATGGAAATGTCACACCCATAGATCAGAATCTTTTGCAAAAATAAAAATAAAAACGTAATCAAAGACACAGAAACATATCTAGGATAAAGTACAGAAAATGCAGAAATCTGCTTCACTTCCAAAATGCATAACTGAGAAGTGGTATTTTAGGTTACTTTAATTTTATTTCTTATTTTTTTTAAATTTTGATTGCATATTTATTTTAAAATCAGAGAAAACTTCAAGGGGTGTAGCACAGTGGAATACCAGAAGCTTAATATGCACAAGGCCCTGCATTTGATCCCCAGTAGTGCAAAAGAAGAGGAAGAAGAAAGGAGAAGGAGGAGAAGAAGCAGGAGGAGAAGGAAGAAGATGAGGGAGGAGGAGGAGGAGAAGCAGGAGGAGGAGGAGCAGGAAGAGGAGGAGGAGGAGGAGGTGGAGGAAGAGAAGAAGAAGAAGAAGAAGAAGAAGAAGAAGAAGAAGAAGAAGAAGGAGGAGGAGGAGGAGGAGGAGGAGGAGGAGGAGGAGGAGGAGGAGGAGGAGGAGGAGGAGGAGGAGGAGGAGGAAGAAGAAGAAGAAGAAGAAGAAGAAGAAGAAGAAGAAGAAGAAGAAGAAATAACTAAGATGAGAAAAAAAGATTTTTTTTGGAAGAATGTAAAATCTAAAAGAAAAGCAAAGTCAAGTACAAAAGGACCAAGATTGAGCCAGGACACACCTGTGTACTCCAGTATATCCCAGTGCAGACAACAAATGGCCACTTGATGGCTTGGGGCCCTGGCATATTGGTCAATAAATATATTTAATATCACCCATGCAAATAGCTAAAGTCAAAAGCAGAGAATGACAAATTTCTTAAAGTGTTTGCTTGGAGACTGGTAGCAAAGTAAATGAAACAGACCAATGTACTTTAAAGAAGCAAATCTTCAAGATCAGAGTGCCACAAGTAAAGAAAATGAGACCCTGAAGTTTTGAGCCACTCACCTACTTAGACCTTGGTCTAAGATGAAAGTGGTGTTATGGGTTGAATTGTGTCCTTCATAATTCATGTGTTGAAGGCCTCAGGCCAGTTCCTCAGAACATGGTCTCATTTGGAAATAGTAGTTGTAGGTGTAATTAGTTCAGCTGAAGTCATTAGGATGGGCCCTAATCCAATCGATTGGCTGAATATGATTGGTGTCATTATAAGAAGGGAAAACTGGGTGCACACACATGCGCACAGGGACAGACCCATGTGAAGATGAAAACAGAGACCTGGATGATGTATCTGCAAGCTAAGGAATGCAGAAGCCAGCAACCTCCAGAAGCTAGGAGAACAGTATGGACAGATTCTTCCTTTCAGCACGAAGAAAGAACCAGTCCTGCTGACACCTTGATTTGGACCTGTGGTATCCAGCACTTTGAGACAACAAATCTGTTGATGAAGACTCTGGCCCATGGTACTTTGTCACAGCTGCACTAGTCAATGACTACAGGTGCAAAGCAGAGCTGAATGTCAGGTGTGCTAACTTCCAACCCCACACAGAGGCCCAGGTGACTTGGGGAGGTTTCGGGTGAATGACCCCTTGGACCTTCTCTGGATAGAGATTTTTGTGATTTTCATGTTCAAGACTGAACTGATCTCCCTCCATCTCTAGGTAACAGATGTGGGTGGAGAGGGGGTGCTAAAACCCCTCTTACCTGAGCATGATTCCATTAGGGAGGCAGAATCTGAGACCTAAGCACCGCAGGCTTCAAAGATCCAATTTTCTAGTGAAGACTATAAAATGACAAGTTGGGGACCACACCTTCATCCCAGGCGCTTGGCCACTCTTCTTATACTCCTCTTCCGGGCTCAGATGTCTGGGACAGGAATGCTGGGTCCTGGACTTTTAATTCACTCCAGATGGTGTACTGAGTCCTCTTAGTATTTAGGGCAAAGAGGGATGGCGTGCGGCTTGATAAAGCTTGCCTTCTGTGTGTGATGCAAGACATCCACCAGGAAGGATAAGCAGCAGCCATGCAGCCATCTGTGGGAATCTCACCTCCCATGAAACAGAGAGAGGAGGAAACATCTAGAAGGGTGAGGTGTTGGCGCCATCAACAGAAAACTGAGGCCTCCTGCTCCTATCTGTCCCCATGGCACAATTACCTTTTAAGACCTGGAGGTCAGAGTGGTTTATGAGGTTACTTTGAAGGGCAATGTTGGGATGGTAACTCTAGGATGAGGCCAAACCAAACTCTAGGACTCATTCCTTTAACTTGAAGTCAGGGAGGTAGATGAAGAGAGTGCACAGAACTAGAACTGTGTGGCTTTCAGGCTCTGGGCTGTCCCTAGCATGACCCTGTTCCCACCCTTGCAGCCTTTTCTCTGTGGAGAGGAGTTCTGCACAGAAGGTCCCTTGGAACACATTGTCCAGAGTCGCCACTGGGACCCAGCCAGGACTCGGGCTGCCTGCTTTAAGACCCAGAGAACCTTCAATAGAGTATTTCTACAAAGTAGCTCTCAATGCAAACAAAAGACTCTTCTGGAAGCCACTGCCTCCAGCTGTATGAAGCCAAAAAAAGGAACAGCCCTCAAATTAAAGTCCATACTACATTTTGTACATAGTTTGCGGTTTTATAATCACTTTAATCTCTGTTTCTCCTGTACTCCTCCAAAGATTCGGGGATCAACCGAGCCAACACACAGTTGCACTTCTAAGCAAGAAACTTGTAAAACCAGGCTCTGGACCTTGTCTATCCCAGTTTTGTAACATCTCCAAGAGCAAAGGGTGACACGATAGATTGAAACAAATCCAAGTAACCATTACAATGTTTCGTGTCAAGGAGCTGCTTTATTAAAGTCTTACAACTATAAATCAGGCCAGCCGAAGGTCGTGGTTTCCTTGTCCCAGGTTGACACAATCCATTCCAAGGGTCCCAGAGGCTGCTTTGTATCTGCCCAGCCTTTTGCCTGCAGCTTAGCATTGGCCCAGACTACAGCAGGCAGCTCTTTTGCAAAGAGTAGCTGTGAGGAGAGAGACCAGCCTGAGCAGCCCATAGCAGCCTGCAGCACAGCATGTACGCTTCCTGACACCAACATTTTCCAGACTTGTCCTACCTCCCCCGAAGCTGACCTGAGACTGATAGGAAAGTTTTGGGATTTTTTTTTTTTTTCTTCCCAAAGCCTCCATTTCAAACATAAAGGAGAATCATGATTCCTGGCCTGTCTTGTCACCTCTCTTTTCTGAGGGAAAACGGGGACCCTGGGCCAGGTCAAGGAAAAATTACCTGGCATCAGAGTCTAATGGAACATTGCTCACATTTCAGTGGATGTTAAGACACAAGCTTTCTTTGTGTTCATTTATACCATGGTGAGAGAGCGGGGCCTTTGGGTCACACGGCCTGGTTGAGGCCAGACTCTCAGGTGGGCAAGTCATCTCATCATCCTCAAGCAGGGCTCACTGTGAGCTGAGCAGCAGTAAGCAGAGTGTGTGGGAAGCAGGGTCACTGTAGAGTACTGTGGAAATTTCTGCCTCAGGTTTACAATCAGCACAGCTAACCTTGCTGAGTTGGATTTCTGTGTGTATCCTACCCAAAAGGCCCACAACCTGGGTTATGCCCTTTCTACCCCTCTGAGCAAAAACAGACCCATGGGTGGATCTGAGTCCCCATTTCTGAAACCGCTGCTACTCTGGGAACTGTTTTGAAAAAGGGACCTTCCTCCCCCAGAAGGTTCTTAGAGCAGACCTTAACTGGGGTAGCCCACAGTTCCCCAGGTGGTGGGTGGGGGGATGGGACACTGAGCACCTGGGGCAGGGGGGACACTGGGCACAAGGCAGGCAAAAGTCCTGTCCCCAAGCTCAGATGGTAGAAGGAGCCTGGGCAAAGGGAGGGCCCCCAGTCCAGGGAAGGTGGTGGCTGTAGAGCAGGGCTCTCCTCTGACCACCTTCTTTCCCCCAGACAGATAGAAATCCTCACCTGAGAGTTACCAAGCTGCTTCCCAGAAAGGTCCTCTATTAAAACACAAATGAGTGCAGTGGAAGGTATCAGTACTGCAAGACTCCTGAGGACCTTAGAGCAGGTAGGTTTGCTGGAAGAGAATGGAAGTTGGAAAGGAGTCAGCCCCGGGAAGACCTCCACAGGGCCCAGCCACACCCTGAGAGCTTGGCTTTTACAGTCCCTGTGACCTGCTGACTACCCATCTGAAGCCTTCGGCTGCTGCTTTAGACACTGTGAACAGGAAGCCTGCCTCCCAAAGGCAGCCTTGCCAGAAGGGACCGTCCTGGGGACAGAAGCCAGCAGTCAGGACCCAGAACACTGATAGTCTCTATGCCCAATGCAGACCACAGTGACCAACTCCAGAATCAACTGGCTGAGACTCTGGGGACCCACAGATACTTGCCTCTGGCCAAACCTGTCCACCTGATATGGGTAATGTCCAAGGACAATGCGAGATCATGAGTCTGGAGATACTCAGGTCTAGAAATGACTACTTGGCTCTGAGCGCCTGGCTCACAAGCAATGCATGTGACAGGGAAAGAGGGAGTAATTCCAGACGTGGGCAAAAAGGAGGAAGAATCTGGAAGGTAGGGTAACAGTGATAAAAGCCAAGAGAAATGGTTTTCTAGAAGGGAGGCGAGTTGGAGCTGCAGAAACAGAAGTGGATCAGGAAGTGCTGATATAAAGGGCATAGGCCACACTGTAGTGACCTGAGCAGAGACGAAAGACTAGGAGGATAAGGCAGAACAGCTTTCCCACCATCAGTAGCAGAGAGTAGGCTTTGAGGGACCTGAAATACCTAGTGAGAAAGAGCTCCTCCCCAATTCTCTTCCAGTCCCTTAGTGACATCAGAAGTTCTCTGTGTCAGGCTAGTGTGTCTCCAACATGCCTTCCTCACTGGCTAACCATCCTGGTGGCCAGCAGAGAGCAGACACAAAGCAAGAGGCTTCAGCAGGCAACAGGATATTTAAATGACCATATTTTGTCTTCATTGCATTTTTTTCCAGTGCTGGAGATAGAAGGTAGGGCTTTGTGCATCCAGACCAGAGCTCTGCCACCACAGCTACTTCATTGCAGTTTTTAAGGCTTTACTGAGACATAATTGATACGCAAAATGCTGCATGTATATATCGTGTATGGTTTGATGAGCTTGGACCCATCAAACACCGTCACCGTGATCAAGGTAATAAATATTCATCAATTCCAAATAATGTTTCATTTCACCCTTCTTTTTTTAAATTGCTGTGATATATATTTAAGGTGTAGACATGATGTTTTGTTATACATATATTTAGTGAAATTGTTTCTATAGCCAAGTCAATGAACATATCGATCCTATGGTCTCCCATAGTTACGCTGTGTGTGTGTGTGTCTGTGAAAAGCATCTAAAATCTATGATCATAGCAGATGTTCAGTGTACAATAAAATATTATTAACTATAGTCTTTCACACCTGATTGCTAGATTTATTTGAATGTTGGGTTTCTTTTGTTTGGGCTTTTAAATTTTTTGGTTTTGTGGTAAGAAAACTTACCATGAGATATACCCTCTTGACAACTATATGTGCACAATACAGTGTTAATTATGGATGCTACTGTACTGCAGAGCACTGTAACTTATCTCTCTTATCCTTTTTATGGTCCAACAAATTATGTGACTTTCCCCATTCAGTGTAGTAATAGAAAATTTCCTTATAAACTAATTTATTTAAGTAAAATGTGAGTCAATTTAAAGATAAAATGATTGAGTGTGTAACAGGATACAGGTAGTATTGGTTATGGAGAAAATGATTAAGACAGTGTGTGGTGATGTGAGAGTGTGGCACACATCATGATCCAGATGAGTGAAGTTTGGCAAAGGCTCAGTAGGGGGAGGGAGAGTGGAGATGCCTGGCCTGGAGGCACAGGACCTGGTGAGGCTCCTTTCTAAAGGCCACAGTAGGAGGCCTGACTTCTCTGGCCCTTGAAACTTGTTATGAGAACAAAACAGAAGGGTGGCCTTTGCAAAATCACTTAGCAGACTGACCAGTAGGGCCAAGTACTCAATCCAAGCCACTAAAATCTGAATTCATATTAGTTATTGGGGGGAGGGTGGCAGCTGCTTATTGATAATAGGATAATCTTGAAGTGGAGCAATACAAACATTTTGTCCTGGTCCCTTGGTCCAGGATGTCTATCTGGATGGCTACCTTCTAGCTGGAAACTTCAACTCCTGGCATTCACGTGGACATCTTGGTTTAGGGAGAATTTCTCTTCCAGGGCTCAGGCTGGTGAAATGAACAACAGATAAGAAATACAAATCCTTACTGTTAAAGCACATATATAAATGAGCACCAAAAACCGAATCCATGCTCCTCCCTGGTGTGGAGAAGCAAAGTGAGGGAGATAATGATTTAATCAAAGAAAACAAGCCGACAGTAACACTGTGCAGACACAAACAGAACGAGGGGCATGTCTGTCTTCTTTGTTCTTTCTTCACCACCTAAAGAAAATAAAACACACACAGGGGAAATCTAAGCTAGCCTGCCAAGTAGTTTGCATTCAAATTAAGGATGAAATCAAATGCATTTTGAGTCTGGTACTGAGAGATGTCTGATGTTCTGACGAAGAGCTGTTTATCATTCATTTTATGCCTCATTTTCCCAGGGAGAATTCTGAGCAGTGGGCGTTGCTTGCCGCTCCCCATTGCACAGCCCATGTTTCCACCAGAGAAGACGAACACTTGGTTGAAACAACAGGTGGCCTGTGGGATTTGCCGTTAATTAAATATTCTGGGATCAGGAATTATCTTGCAATTAGACCAAAGCTGAAGCTCTGGTTTAGCTGAATTCACATCATGCCGTTCCTCTTTTATTAGCCTTCTCTTGGTTTCTGCTTTCTTCTCTTCTTACGCCCTTCCTTTTAACTCTCAGTTTTAGAGTGATTTCTCTCAAAAACCTTAGGAAAATGAATGCTAGCAAATATGTGATTGCTTCTGGAACATTCTCTAAGCCTGGTCCCAGAGAGTCCTGGCCAGTCCTGAGTCCCCCTCAGTCCCCTCCAGGACCATGAGCTCTAGGAAGGCCACAATCGGGCAGGACCTACTCTGCCACCTTGGCATGCCAGGAGAGGACCATCAGTTGCTATATGGGCTGGAACTTATCAAACTGAACACTTTAAGTGTGTGTAGCTTACTGTGTGATTAATTATATAATTATACTTTAATGTAAAGCTGAGGAGGAGAAGGAGGAACAAGAAGAGTGGGGAGGGTAAGGTGTCCCCATTCCATTTCAGTTGGCCAGCAGTGGACTGCCACACCACTCTCTTCCTCCAGTGTGACTTGGACTAATGCCACCCACTGAATGGGCAAATTGCACAGCCCAGAGGAGCTGAAGTGTTAGAATGGCATGCCCTTTGAAGTCAGTCTGAATTTGATTTGTAATTCATTCACTTACTTTCATCACACTCCCTTACTCAGAAGATCTTTAATACACCTTCACTCACGCACCGCCATGGAGCACAGAGGCCTGGCTGGCAGCATTGTCCTTCGTTGCCTCATACTCTGGAAGGGAAAGGACTGATGGATGTCCGGATCAGATACTGAGGGTTTCCCGATGTTCCAGAAACAAGAGGGGTCTGTAAATGCAGAGGAGTATGTCGTGTCATGTGCACAGTTCCAGAGAGGCCATGTTTATCTGGGGGAGGGAATGCTTTGCTGTGGCATCTGCATTCTGTCAGGATTCCTGCCACATTCACAGATGAGGTGAAGAGGACTTGGTGAGGTCGGTAACTTCACTAGGTCACGCAGCTGATGAAGATGGAGGTCAGACCTGCTGGTGAATGGCACAGGAGGGATGTGCTAGATGCAGGAAGTGGTCCTCTTGCAGAGCCTGCTCTGGGGACTTGGTGTGTAAGCCAAATAGATAAGGAAAGAAGGAAGTTTTTCTTAGAGATAAGAGACTGGATAGAGGTTTCTTGCCCAGAAAATGGGGACAAGACTGTATTCATGTTGCGTGCCCTCAGAAGAAACAGAATCCTGTGGGCACTTCAAGAATGACTGAAGAAATGTCACTGTGACCAAGATATGGGGGATTTTCATATCTTGAGCTATGCAAATGAGACCCGCTGGGGAGTAAGGGTGTACCAGGGGAGAGTCACATAGGGACTGGAGTGTCCTGCCATTGTCACTCTAATCTTGTGGTCCTATCTGAAGTCTAACCAAGTCTAATGATAGTTCTGAAGAGAGGACTTTTGCAGGACTTGCTTACTGTGGTTCTGGCTGGCAGCTGGCACAGGCAGCCACAACAGAGCTGCTCACCACCTCTGGGATGAGGCAGAAGACAGAGGCAGAGCAGAAAGTGGCACGTCCCATGTTTCCTCTACGTACATCTGAGTATTGTTTCCACAGCACATTTCACAGCCAGCCCACAGCATAGTATGACCCTACCTTGCCCCAAGCAAAGTGGACTGTGAAGCAGTTCTGCGTTCCAAGTCCAGCTCCATCTTGGAGCAGCCATGTGGCGCTAGGTCTTATCTTTCCCTTCATGTACATAGCAGCAGGAGAAGGAAGGGTCTGTAAGAGACTGGAGAACCAAGTGCTTAAAGCAAAGCATCCCTAGGGTTGAGCCCCTCTGGGCGACCTTGCACAGACTGACTGAGGACTCTGTGCCCGTCCATCCCCAAGGGTCTGCAGGGATGGGGTGATAATGGTAATAAGAGCACCACTGGGCCAGGTGTG
Organism: Castor canadensis; assembly: GCF_047511655.1. Classification (NCBI taxonomy): domain Eukaryota; kingdom Metazoa; phylum Chordata; class Mammalia; order Rodentia; family Castoridae; genus Castor; species Castor canadensis. Next base: position 53,478,929 of record NC_133400.1, read on the forward strand.
GTGGCACATGTTTATAAGGCCAGCTACTCGGGAGGTGGAATTAAGAGGATCACAGACTGAGGCCAGTCCAGTTCAAGACCCTATTTCAAATAAAATCAAAAGGGCTGGGGTATGGCTCAAGTGGTAGAGTGCTTGCCTAGCAAGCTGGAGGCTCAGGGTTCAATCCCTAAGCAGAGGCACTGAGAATGGCCCAGGTCCTTGGGAAGGGATGTATTCCTGCCTCAGTAGGAGCTAGCTCCACACAGGAGCTCACTTTTAGGAATGGACAAAGGAAAATCTGGGTCTGTCAAGCAGACAAAATAGAAGGAACCTAGGAGTAGCCATAGGCTCCTTTCAAATAGTCCCATGTATTTAGTCAGAGAAGGAAGGGATATAACTGAAACTTTGACTTATATGTTACTTTTTTTAGACTTAGATTCAGAAAAATCTGTTTCTGTTCAGGCTGCTCCACTTACTAGCTCAGTGATCTTGGGCAAGGCCCGTCTAGCATTTGACTCATTTTCCTACTCCTTCTGCAGGGTGGTGGTAGTAATCTCCCCATCTGGCTCGCAGGAGTCCTGGGGGCAGGAGAGGAAGACTGGGCATGAGAGGCCTGCTGTGGACTCACATCAGAGGCAGACGGAGAGGTGGCCCTTCCCCAACCTCTGGCCTCTGATTCATCTTTCACAGAACTGGTAAATGAGAATACACAGGGGTCCTCCTGCCCCTCGGTGTCTGCTGCAGCAAGAAACAAAGAGCTCACAAGAGAAGAGTGCTTTGTTGAGCACAGTGGGACCAAGAAATCTTTTTCTGTCACTGTTACCCAGGACACCTTCTCTTTAGTCTACAGAGCACCAAAGTGAAGTCACCTGAGTCCCCCCTCCCATACACATCCAAGATGGTGACCCTCTCTCACACACTGCCAGGCCAGGCCTCAGAGGGGGTGAGGGGTCTCTGAGCATGAGAACTGCTGAACCTGAGTACATGCGGGGGCTGCCTGGGGCTGACCCCAAGGACCACATGTCCCTGCTCCAAGGGCTGCCCCCTTGGCAGTGGGGTGCTGGCCGCCAGGAAACTTTTATCCATGGTGCTGTGAGCCTCTGCAGTTTCTCTGGTTTCTTGGCACCAGGAATTGCTTGAACTCAGCCCAATTTGCTCTTATAAACAAGAGGGAAAAAAAATAGCAAAGTTGTAAAAAGCAGATACTGGGAATTGGGTCACTCTGAAATTCTAAAACATCAGCAAACTCTTATTTAACACGATTAATTCTGTAACCTCTGGCCCCAGCCAGGACTTGACTGTGGAGGCAGAGTCAAGATGGAATCCAGCAAATGGAAGAAGGTAAAGGATGGCAGCTGGGGAAGCTCAAGTGCTGCATTGACAGGTGGGAAGCCTGGGCCTCTGCAGGGCCTGCTGGGATGCTGGGATGCCCTGGATATTCTGTGGGGTCTGGGAGGCTTTCATCCTCATGTAGTAACTGAGTAGTATGTTGGACTCCTTAAATCCACAGCTAGTTTTCCGAATGACTTGCAGAACACTGAGGCAAGATGTTTGAATGGGAAGTCACCCCTCCCCCACCTCTGCAAGCTTTGTCATTGGACTTCCATTTCCTTGATCCTGATGCCAATGCTATTTACTGGGACAGAGCGGTTTCAAGATTTGTCCTGAAAAAATAAGGCTACTGACAGAGGCTAGACTTCTACTCTGAGGCACCCTTCACACTACTTGGAAGATCATTTTTACTCTCAATGAGTCTTCTGCAGGCGATCATGGTGGGGGGGGCACATTGACACCTTGGAGCAATGTATTTAATTGGGTCATAAGAGTTGGGACAGGAGGAAAAACAAAAAGCTTGCTCTGTACTGAATTTTTTTGTTGCTTCTGCTCAGGACCCTGGGAGACGATGGGGCTGTGCATTGGTCCTTAGTGGGGCAGGAGAGGCTTACATGGGGTGGCTGGATTTAATTGAGAGGGAAACGAAGAATTGTGATGTTGTGGGATGATCACTAGTCTTGAGATTAGCTTTGAGGTAAGTTATTCAGCCTTTCAATGTCCACATCCATAAAATGGGAGTAATGATATTTATCTACTAATATGATAAAATATGAGCAAAGATGGGACATCTTTTACATTCATACACTGCAGTCACAGTGCCACATAACAATGCTTTGGTCAACAGTGGATGGCATTTGTGGTGGTCCATAAAATGATTATGCCTAGTGATGTATGTCCCAGCATAACACATTCCTCACTGTTTGTGGTGACCCAGGTGTAAGCAAACGTACCTGGCCAATTATCCTATAAAAGTATGGTGCCTACAATTATGGACATATGACTGTGTATACAATACTACTATCTACATAATACTAGCTGATAATTAATGACTGTTACTGATCTGTGCATTTACTATACTGTATCTTTTATCATTATTCTAGAGTGCACCTCTTCTATTATAAAAATAGTTTACAGTGTGCTGTGGTACACTGGCAGCAACCTCACATTTCTCATGTCTTGATTGCATGTGCCAGGCACAGTGCCTTACATCTGTAATCCCAGATACTTGGGAGGCAGAGTTCAGGAAGATCACAGTTCAAGGCCAGCCCATGCATAACAGTTAGCAAGACCCTTTATCTCAATCAATAAAAACTGAGCATGGTGGCATACCCCTGTCATCCCAGCTGTATGAGAAGCATAAATAGGAAGACTGCATTCCAGGCTGGCCAGGGCGTAAACCTGAGACCCTCTCCCCAAAATAACTAAAAGCAAAAAGGCTGAGGATATGTTTCAAGAGGTAGAGCACCCACCTAGCAAGTACAAGGCTCTGAGTTCAACTCTAGTACTGCTCCCCCGCCCCAGAAAAAAACCCCAAAACAGGTATTTAGAATGTGCCCAAGAGAAGGGAACACTCAGGAGTTAATCCCCCTTAGTCCTGCCTCTCAAATTTTAATCTGACCCAAGTCCCTGGAGATAGCTTGGAAGTTCAGGTTCAGACTCGGCAGCTTTGAAATTCTGCATTTCCAATGAGCTCCAGAGTGATGCAGGAGTGCCTGTTCTGGGGCTTGCACTTTGACTAGCAGGCCTCAGACACAGCTTTCCAGACTAAATAGGTTTCTAGAGTTTTCTTGAAGATGCCTAAGGCTGTGAGAGGGGTTTTTTTTTTGCCTTAAAAAAAAAAGGCTTTTTTTTTCTGATGCTTTGAAAAAAGTTTGAAAACCACAGCCCTAAATAAAACATTCCATACATTTGGAGATGCTTACTTGCATGTGTGGTAAGAAATTTCTGTCCCCAAAGGAGAAATTCTTCTATATACTTTGCTGACTCAGGGGATTTGACAGCCATATTTGGACAGCTGGCCTCCCATTGACCTCCCTGCTGCTACCTAATGGAAAATGTAGAAGGTACTCTACTTAGAAATAATTATATTTACATAGCCTCTGTTTTCTCTCTCTCTCTCTCTCTCTCTCTCTCTCTCTCTCTCTCTCTCTCTCTCTCTCTCTCTCTCCTCCTTCTTCCTCTCTCTCTCTTTCTCCTCTCTCTCCTCTCCTCTCCTCTCCTCTCTCTTTCTCCCACCCCACCCCCCACAGCTGTTTGTAGGAGAGAAAAGGATACTTCTTCTGGCATTCATCATCTCCAGCTGTTCACTTCCATTTGAGGCCAGAAACATACTTTTCCTCTGTGGGAGTGAGGGAAGAAGACTTCTAAGATTGCAATCATGAAGTTGTTACCTTCATGGAGAATCCATCTAGTTGTCCCAAACGTTGAGTAAGAGTTCACCAGTAGACCAGAAGAAACAAGATATTGTGGTATTCGATTGGAAGGACCTGAATATATTTAACCTAGTGATCTGGAAGGAAGGAATTCTGTGACCCAACATGTTAGGGACATGCTGCATTAAACAAATCTTTCTCCAGAGGAGTTTCTTAGTCTATTAAAAGATATTATGGCTATAACTCCCCAAAAGGCAATATAGTAGTGCTCCCCAAACTTTCTTGAGGTCATGGAGACCTGCTTTTCAACATTTCAGGGAACACTACAATTCCATGAAATCTAACCTCTGGGAGCAACAGATAAAAGCACCAACTCTAGAGCAACTAATTCAATCACTAAACTTGAGAAAGTACCATCCCTTATGGGCTGTTTCCCCTAAAAGATCGGATACCAATATCTTGCATCTCTAGAAAGTTCCAGAAAATTCCAAAACATTCCAGGCTAAGACTCTGGGCCAGTCCCCAGGAGTTTGGTGCAGAGACTGAGCTAGAGGGCCACCCTGAAGGCAAAGTGCTGCAGAATCTTTCCCTGTTTTGCACATAAAGGGCTGGGACTGGGTTTCACTCCCCTTGTCTCCGCAGAGGACCATCTGCAAATGTGGGTTTGGCTGAATGTGTGTGTGTGTGTGTGTGTGTGTGTGTGTGTGTGTGTGTGTGTGTGTGTGTAGTGTTGGGGGGGCGGTTAGCAAAGAGGAGGTGTTCCAGTTGGAGACTGTGAGGAGCTCCCCAGGAGGTCAGGGAGAGGCTGAGTAAGTTCTCTGATTAGTGTAAGAAACCAAGGAAAGACAGAGGGCTTTCTGGGAAGGGCAATGAGTATATGTTCCATTCAGACGGGGCAAGACCTAGTTTTGCCTCTAGTTCTGTTATGTTTCCTGGAGCCTCAGTTTACTCATTTCCCAAACAAGGTAGCAGTTTGGTGGTTCCCAGGCCCTTTTGGGTGTGGCAGTCAAAGCCTCCAACATGGCTGGGCCTAAGTGTGAGACTGAGGCATTAGAGGTGAGATGGGGGAGTCCAGGTGGCACACAGACACATGCTTTCTATTTTAACTGTTATGTATCTGCCTGACCACTTACTAGAAAAATACCAAATTAGCACCTCAGTCCCTGCTTTCCCAGATGTTCTTGCCTTGATAGAGGCTGAGTCAACCTGCTAGGTACACCCTGGTACTCTTGCATGTGCCCAGCTCCTGGACTGTCCACAGGTGGGGCAGACATGACAAGAGGTGAGCAAGTAAAGGAGGCCTGACACACAAACTCACAGGGACATTCTGACTTCTTAGAAAGTTTGCCTCTGGCTGCAAGATGGAGCTGGCCTCCAACTGGGAAGGTATAGCTGACTGTCCTCCATAGTGACAAATTTGGGGACATGATCAGAAAGTCTAAGGAGGAAAAGCAACTGAGAGAATGTGTGCACTTTTCCTGTTCATCAAGCTTCCTTCCTATCTGCCTCTGTCCACTCAGATTTTAAGAATTGGTTTTAATTCACTGGATAAGATTATCCTAATTCCTACTGCTGTGATGGACACTTTTGGAAGATACTGTATTTAGACTAAAATGTAGGGGACAGCACCTTCCCTTAACTCAAAATAGGTCTGTTTGACCCTTCAATGTTGCAGATCAATGTGACACAGGTCTCTTCATATGCAAGTGACTGGGCTTAAATAATGTAAAATGTTCTATTTTCTGACTATGGCTCCAACCTGGCTCAGGCGAGAGGATTCTGCCCATTTATCATTGCCCTACATGGAATAATAATAGTACCCAGATTTAGTGAGCACTCATTATGTGTCAAGGACTAGTCTAAGAACTTGACATTTTTTAACTCACTGGACCCTGGGAGCCGGGAACTGTTCTTATGCCTAGTTTACAGATGAGAAAAGTGAGGCACAAAGCATTAAATAACATTCAAGGTCACAGAGCCATTAAATTGCAGAGCTTGGATCCAAACCCTTCACCATTACACTGACTCCCCAGAGAAAAAGTTCAGGACAAATGTCCTTTCTGGCTGTATGCTGAAAAAGAAAACACTGGATGTGTGGATTTCCAGTCAATAATTTTCAGAACAGATCAAAGTGACCAAATAGTGTCCTAGAATAATGTGGGAATCTGGAGGCCTCTCCAGGGGATGGAGTTTAAATAATTAATGACTGCATGCATTGGGGGAGAGGGTAATGGGCAGGTGAGAAGCCCTTCCAGGCCCTTTGTCCCAGGGTGAGATACAGGAAAGAGAGGGTAAGTCTAGAGCCTGCCAGGGAGTTCCTGGGGCTCTCCAAGAGTGGGAAGTAGGGGAGTTGGGAAGCTGGGTAATGTGTTGGGATCTCCTCACATCTCGCTGCAATCCATAGCCATCCAGGGGCTGAGGGGCACTCCTGACTCAGACCCTATGAGGCTGGGCTCACGGCAAAGGCCCCTGGCCACCTCACCTGTTGCTTGAGTCTCATTCCCCACTGTGTCTAGGCTCAGCACACTCCCACCTCAGTGTTTTTGTTCCTGCCTGGGAATGTGACCTCCCCTGTGGCCTCCCCTGGGTGTCTCAATGGCTTGCTTCCTGGCCTCCACATTTCAGTTCTAGTTGAGGCCTTTCTAGGTCACTCTTTAAAATGATGGTCCCACCCCATAACGTTGTCTTTTCCTCTTTCCTGATCATTCTTTTTTCCCAACAATTCTCAAACAGAAGACTTTCATGTACTGGCCCCATATTTCCCATGCCCAGGGGATGGGACACCCCGTGGGGAGGGACACAGTCCCGCTGTGCAGGTCTCTGAATGAAGGGGAGAAGGGTGGTCAGGTGGTTAGGTGCCCTCTGAGCTACGAACAGAGGAGCTGCTGTCTCCTCTTGCTGGGATCTTAGGACCCCTGAAGCAAAATGGGGCTCTTTACCCCTGCAAAAGAAGGGCAGTTGGGAATCTCCAATCTCAAATGGGCAGGTAGAAAGTTATGGAGACAGGGAAGAAGGGCAGGTGAGAAGCATGTTCACCAACCCCAGAGCTCAGAGCAGACACACATGCTGCGCCCATGTCCTTGGACCTCTCTACCCTTCTGTGAGCTCCTCCAAGGCAGGGGCTAGGCTTGGTCCCCCTCTCCTCTGCCATTGCCTTGCCTACAGCCTGGCATGCAGTGACATTCCAGTCATTCAATGCTTGCTGGGCTGAGCTGGGCCACAGCCTCTGGGCATACTTTCAGCACTGGAGCAAAGAACTGCAGGCGTGCCTGTGTGGAAGTTGTGGGTCCTCCAAATTTTGCCTTCTAGTTGGTTCCTTGGGATCTGCCAATTCTGTTTGAGGGAAGGCAGCTGCCACAAGAATATTCTGCCTGGCCTGACTGCTCCACCCCTGGGAAGCCCACAGGGCACACCCTGGAAACCAGAAAAACAGTAGAACTTGGCCTATTCCTGAAAGAATGAGGAACCCAGAAACTCAGGTTGAACAGAGCCACCCTTGGCCGGCTCAGGGAGCATCATGAAAAGGCTGACTTCTCTCAGCTCTCCACACTCACCCCTCACAGAGGTTCCCTCTCCTCTCCCTCCCTAGGGAACCCCTTCTCTTCCCTACTAGGGTGACTGGCCTGTCTCCCTTTTCCTACTGGCTTCGAGCAGCAGGAATCCAATTTTGAGGCTTGAAACTTGGGCCATTTTTCCACTAGGGTGCTTGGTTTGGTGCCTTTGCTGCTGACCAAAACTGTATCCTCTGGGGTCATGTGAAGGGCACACAGGCTCTTCCTAGCCCTGAGAACCCCCTCCTGGTCTGTCTGCCAGGTTTCCTGTCCTCTGGCTCTCAGGCCCTGTAAACTCCCTCTTCTCACAAAGGAGACAAACACACCAGGAGAACTGCCCCCAACTTGGAATCCCAGAGACCCCCAGCGAAGACTAGGGGTTCATTTTTATGCCAGCTAGTTAATTAGCTTGTGGACCACTGGAAAAGCCAGCTACATTTTGAGTAAGGAGGTTGGAAAGAATGTTGGTCCTCCCTGGGATTTAAGATGACAGGTTTCTGGCTCTCTGAACTTGAATAAGAGTAACTCTTCACTCTTAAGGAAAGAAAGGAAAGAAAGAAAGAAAAGAAAGAAGGAAAGGAAAGGAAAGGAAAGGAAAGGAAAAAGGAAAGGAAAAAGGAAAGGAAAAAAGAAAGGAAAAAGGAAAGGAAAGGAAAGGAAAGGAAGAAAGAAAAAACCCAACTCTCTGAAATAGCAGATTAGTAGAAAAATGTGCAACTTTGAAAGTGTAGCAGGCAGTCCAATGGACACGTTCCCTCCTTCCAGGACTGCATATTTTCTGTGTCTGATAATATGTTTGTTACACCTCACCTTTGCCAGGGACATATACCGTAAATGTCTTCTCCCACCGTGTAATCTCTTAACCATAAGGCTCCAACATCTGCTGACCAGTTGTTGCATGGTTGGATCATTAACAAGCCTTCTAATTTTAGTCTTTGAATTTAACATCAAAAGTTTTAATGACTATATGTAATTCATACTTACAAACTTCAGAGAGTCCTGAAAGAGAAACCTATGCTTTTATAACCCAAGCCTCCAAAGTAAACGGTTTTATTTTTGGATCTCATTTCCTCTCCCATTCCTCTTTCACAAATGCATTACAGCACAGACTTCATACCCCTTTCCAGAAAATGCAAGGCAAGGTTTGACTCAGTTTTGGTGGAGAGCCCTCTCTTCCCCAGTCTTTGGGCTCATGTACTCATTCTTCATTTTGAGATCTGACAGGTGTCGTGAGCCCCTTGTCTACCCATCTATGAAAACTAATTGGAAAATGGCCGGTCAGAGCTAATCATGAGTCATGTCAGCAGAATATCGGTTTCAAACTTGCATTCAGTTACTCCCTATCCCTTTTGCTGAAGTGAGATGGATTTAATAATGGTTTGTCCCCACTAGCTTTGTTCATTTTTCCCACTTGGCCTTTCCTTGGACATGCTGTCAGGCCCCACAGGGACTTCATTTGATCTAAAGCAATTTGGGGTTGACCTCTTAATTCAGAGACATGCCTCTAGAAATATATCGCAGGATACTTTTTTAGGAACCATCACCAACAAGCCAGAGATGAAATGTTCAATTCAATAACATATGTGACTAATAAAGCAGCCCCTTTGCCCTTCCTTGCCATAGCTTTGTTTATACCAAATCCTGGAGCATTTCAAAGAGAATCTTCTCTTAGTCTTCACCTCCTCTTTGGGACCTTCGCCAGTAAAAGTGTGACAATGCTTTAAAAGTAAAAGGCAGAACTAACTTTGTTAGTGTGGTTTATTGACTTCTGCTTGAAATTCTGTCCATATTTTCTGCACACTTATCCCTTTCTGCCAAGTGCTTCTTACCTGCCCTCACCTGGAGAATTGGGCCAGTGATGCCCATGACGAGGTACCAGCAAACTCCTTTTCCTGGTGATGGGAAATTAAGGGGACACTTTCCATTTGAGTTTCCCAGTTCAGGCAAGTTCAGAATCAGGATCACAGCATATCATTTTATATGAAGAGCTATGTCTCCAATGTGTGGCCAAAGATAAGGCAAGGTTGATGAAGTTGACTACAGTTAAGATAAGCTTCCTCTATTGTGTTAGTCAGCTTTCTGTTACTGTGACAAAATACCTTGAGGCAATCAACCTTTGAAGATCTATTTTGGTTCACAGTTTTGGAGGTGTAAGTCCATGGTTGGGAGGATTAATTGCTTTGGGGCCTGTGGTGAGACAGCACATCATAGTAGAGAGTGTGAAGCAGAGCAAAAATCATTCACTTTATGACCAGAATAAAAGGGAGATAGAAGAAGAGACTGGGTCCCACAATCCACTTCAAGGGCATACTCCACTTCTTAAATGTTCCTCCCCTTTCAATAGTGCCCAAGCTGGGCACCAAGCTTTTTCTGTATTTATTTTGGTGGTGGTGCTGGGAATGGAACTGAGGGCCTTGTGGATGCTAGGTACATGCTTTACCACCTCCAGCCTGACAATTCACAGTCAACTGCACTCATATTTGACGTGGCTGTGTCCCAGGTTGTAACTGAAGTCCTGAATGTAGGTTGATGAGCCATGTCCTGTCTCTCCTCTGAGTGGTGGCAGAGGCAAGCCCTTGTGCAGGAAGGTAGATGGTGGGTGACTGACTAACTGTGACAAAGGGGTGAACCCAGTCTAGAATTGCCAAGGTCAGGTGACAGTGGGAGAGAAGGAAAAGAAACAGCCTCCAGGGGCAAGAACAGAGTAATGGAATGTCCTGGACAAGGTGGCCTTTTTGGGACCCTAGCTGCGTGGAGACCATAATTTTGAGAACACCTGCAGTGAGTAGGTGGCTTCAGGAGAGAGGGTGTCTTTATTACTGAGATTGATTGCATCAGGCACATCTGAATGACAAGCTCTTGGGTTTGAACCCTGAACCGAATACTCGACAGCAAGTTAATTCACCTTTCACTACCTCAGCTTTCTTGTCTATAAAGTGGACGTAATAAAACCCCTGGGAGCTACTGCATATACAGTGTTCGCATATATGAGGCACTGGACACATTCTCCATGATCACCTTTGTAGCTCTGTTGGGCCACGCAGAGACATGACTGCTCCCTTCTAATATGGTGGGCAAGATGTGGCCATCCACTGAAAGCAAGAGAGACTTCACGTGGACTGTGACAGCCACTCTGGACACTGGCCAAAGTGGGTGATTTCCTTAGCATTTCTGAGAAGACAGTGAAATACCAATAGCAAATGGTTAAACAAACCCAGATTGTTGTTGGGGATTTTGATGGGGAAAGGACTAACTCCCTTCCAAGTGCTTGGCTTTAAACCAACCTTATTTACTTAGCTGAGAACAGCCTTTCAACACCAGCTCAGTGAGCAAGACCAGGCTGAGCCCTAGGAAGGTGTGATATGGAAAGTGGAGAGTGGGGGAAGGGAAGCATTACAAAGACACTGGTTCTGTTCTTAGTGTTTCTTAGCCCCGTAACTGAGGTAGAGAGTGACTGGGGGTTCACATTTGGGCTTAAGAAAGGAGTACACAGGCAGGTTTATAGTCGGCAATGGAGTTTGTATGAAGTAGCAGTAGCTTTCACTTGCTCACTTTTCCCAAATAGCAGTGATCACTATGATTTAAATACTTTGCTGGGTCCCCAACAATTTAAGTGCAAATGTGTTAAGAAGCATTCTGGTGCCAGACCCCTGAGTTTCTAAAGAAGCTTTTCCTATGTGAAGCCAAGCCGTAGGGAGCTGGATGATCAGCAAGTGATGTGTGTGACCTTTGTCTGGGAGCCATTACCATGGGACAGGCTCTTGCACAGGTGCATAGGTAGCCCTGGTATGCCACAGGCCTGCAGAGAGCCTGGACAGTGCAGCCTCTACAGCACTGAAGAGCACCATGCGTTCAATTCAGTTCATTTACTCACTAGACCAGAAAGTGTAGACGTCCATGTCGTCTTTCCTTTCAGCTTTTAAGAAGTGACAATCAGATATGAAGCTTCTATTTTTTCTTTTTAGGGGAGATATAGGAGCCACTGTAAAAAATGAAATAGCTTAGAAATATTACCAGTGTTCACTGAGGACCTTCTGTGGGCTTGAATGGTGTCAAGATCTAGAGCCCAAAGGTGAAATAGCTTTAGTTCTTTGCCTGAAAAGAGCTGGTAGTCTGTGATGCCAGTAAGTAGTCGTCGGCCAGAATGAAGAAAGCTGGAATGAGGAAAGAAAGGCCACAAGTGCAGAGCACCTGCCTAGGGACTGGGCTTCCCTCATCCCCCTCATCCTCTTCCCTACACTCCTCACATGGAAGCAAAGTTGTCTCCATCCCATGACTGAGGAAATGGAGCTCAGGAAGGCGAATCCACTCCTGGTTTGCACTGACAGCTGGAGGCAGAGCCACAATTCAAGCCCAAAGCCTGTGTCTCCTGGGTCATTATTCTTCCATGGGGCCATTCAGGGTTGTGCAGGTAATAGGGTTCCCAGAGCAAGGGGAGATGGACTCTGTCTGGGGCAGCTGGGGAAAGCCAAAGAAAGAGGGTAATATTTGAACTGCAAAGTGAACCAACACTTCCTGTTCCAAGTTTCTTTCCCTTCTCCTAGGGTCCTGGTGCACTGGTCACCCAAAGGGAAAAGGCACAGGTTCAAGGGGGGCTTTTCCTCCTTCCTGTACCATAGCACATGCCAATGTCATGGTGTTGGCTAGGGAGGGACACTGCTGGACAGGTGAGGTGCAAGAGAGCTCTGTAAGTAATCCTTTCTCCAATCCAGAAAGAAAGGGAAGGCCATGAAGTCAAGGGGGGCAATCCTTGAAGGGGGAGTGATGACTGGGCTACTGGACAAGGGGACATGGACATGATAGTGCATTTCTGCGCACTGGGACAATGTCACTTCCAGTGACTCTAAATAATCAACCAATCAAACAAAGGGAGAAAGGTGCTTTGCAGCTTTGACAAATAACCCTTGAGGAATGTGGCTCTAACCACAATAAATTCCACACATCCGATTCATGTCTTGGAGCTGCTATCATCCTGGCCAATAACATCTCTAGTTAGGAAGCTAAAATGTGCGGGGTGCTTTTAATGGGCTCTTGACTGTGTTTTCCAGGTTCCGGGCCATGGGGAGCACTTAGCTAATTGGTTGTCTGGACCCCTCAATTAGAAAAGTGCATTTTCTGTCCAGGAGCTGTGAGCACGGAGGGGGATGGCACACCCAGAAGATCAGAGGGTGACTGCCGAGAGCATCCTGCAGGAGGGACCACATGGCTGCTCCCCTGGTAGACAAATGGCACCCAGGATGCAAGCAACGGTACAGATTGGGTGACACATGGGGAGAAATAGGCAAAGAAGCAGCCCCAAGAAGATGACATAGGCAGTCACTATCCTGGGCTTTGATTTAGTCTCTCTGAAATGTCAACCCAAAATAACAATAATACACAGCAAAAATCTACCAGCATCTGACTATTAAGTATGACTCACCTTTACAATGAAATCAAGAAAACCCTGGAGCTTGTTTCATTGAAAGGCTCCAGTGAAATCTGGGGCATCAACAGAACATCTGGCCTGGTGTTTGACGTGGAGGGTCCAGACTGGAAAAGTATTTAGATCTTTGCTTCAGATTTCACAGGGGAAAGCCCTCCTCGAAAGGTCTTCTTTGGTATTATCTGTGAAATGACCCAGTGGTGTATTTCTAGCAGTTTTCACCTTCAGTATTAACATCAGTACCATTCTGATCTGAAATGTCTTTTATAATTGTGTAATTACACACCTCATTTATCCAATTGTTAAGCCAAGAGACTGATTAAATATTAACAACTGCTTGGTTCTCTTGGTGTCATTAGTTGGAACACAACCCTGTAATCTCAGGTAACACACGATGGTAATTATCCTTCCCATTCACACGTAGCTGAAAACCCAGAGCAGTCAATCCAGATAAGGTGCCCTATAGAAAATGCATTGCCTTTAAATCCTGTTTTATCTCCTCAGTCTGGACTAAGGTGCATTTCAGATCAGTTCAGGGTTCTGAAGAGTAAACCTGCTGTTGCTGGCTAATGGTGGGGGGAGTGAGGCAGGGCTGGCATAACAAACAGCTCAATTCCCACATACGCAGCCCTCTCCTGCAATAAATCCAATGACTTCATAAGTTATAATGGGATTTTTTTCCTGAAGCACCGAGATGGAGAATCTGGTTTAGGGCAAGCATTGCTCATTGGAAAACAGTGCTGAGGCTAGCAGAGTTGTCTTCTGCATGCTTCCTGGGCTGGGAGTGGTGAGGGATTACATTCACAGGCCAGGTGGCCTTGGGCTTGGTAATGGGGCCCCTGTCTGTACAGCTCCTCATGGGGAGCCATTACCAGGCTTGTGAAGGTCCTTTCTTCCTTCTGACCTGTCTTTTCCTTTTAGGCTATCCAGACTCCCATCTCATCTTCCTTGCTCAGATTTCTTTCTCCTGCGTATCCATTAGACTCTCACCTGCCCTTGGTGCTCTGCACACTTTCATTCCTTCCTGTTTGTGCTCTTTGGCCTCAAGGCCTTTGCCCAGGTGCTGCTTTGCTGGGGACACATTACCAGTAGCTGGCAAATGTGGAGCAGACTGGAGCTGGTTTTAAAAGAGCTTCAGGTCTTGGGTCAGCCTGGGCACTCCAGGTTGTAAGAGGCCTGAGCCAGTCGGTGTTTTGAGATGCTGTGGTTTGGAAATGCTAAGCTAGAGCAAGGCCAAGGGCCTCCCAAGCATCCAGGGCAGTGCTGTAGGCCTGGCTCCTCTAATTCCAGGCTCCAGCTCTGAACACTTGCCCTCTTGATTGACCCCGTAATCAATCATCTGTCTTTCATCCGCCGCAGGCTGCAGGTGCTATTTCAGGCTCTATTCAGACATCTGGCCATGAGGGGACCACATTGCTGGGGCTGATGGATACTCTGGAAACCTCCTACCACTACAGACATGGTAGGAGGATGGATTGCTAGGCCTGTCCAAACCCCAGGCTGGCCAGCATCTGGAGGCACTCTGGGTCCCCATGAACGGTGTCCAAACATGGTGCTGGTGACATCTGGAAGATGGTTACCATGAGAAGGAGCATAATATAAAAGGTAACATCCCTTTGTAGATGTTCTGCTGTGCTCTGCTTGGCTACTGATGAGACAGCATTAATGAGAAAAAGTTATCTATTATTGCTCAAATAAAAATTTAAAGACTCACTATTTGCTGAACATTGGGGAAATGGCTATAAGGAGTTGGACTCATCTTAAAAATTTACTAATTCGTGGACAAAGGTTGATGTGAGGGACAAAAGGAAGAAGCAAAGAGCAATAGACTCTGGTAAACAAACCTCTTAGCAGGGTGGGGGGCCCGGATATCAGAGAACCAGTGGAGAATTAGCAGTCTCCTTAAGACTTCATTACAATGGCTTTTGACACCACAAACCTATGTCTGATTGCTTTATAAATGAAGGATGATAAAAGATCTTGGCCTCTATATTACATGTCAAAGACCTCCTATTTTAGGCTGAAGAGGAAAATGAGAAAAAAAAATCTCTTCAGTGAAAACCACATCTGTGTAGCAAATTTGGGGTTTGCATTTATTGCTCAGCAGGGAACAGCTGTTTAAATCCTCCAAAGCAAACAGACTGGCACCAAGCCTCCTGGGAAGAACAGGCAGTTTTCTTTTGACAACTCATTTGCTAGATCCTAATTATACTGTAGGCTTGGGTTGTTGTCGTGGTCGTTTGTTTATTTAATACCAAAGTCAGGGAAAAAGTGGATGGAGCAGAATTACACAACACTCAACTCCCTGGAGGTTAGGAGGTCAGGATATTCCAGTCGTTTGTATTCACCACCATCTGGGGAATTATTAAAACTACCTTTATAAATAAAGAGCCTTGATCATTGGCCCCTGCTTGCTAATTTCTGATTTGACAGCTTATCTAACGTTTTGCTTCTGCATTTAATCAGCCCAGAGGCAAATTTTGTTTGGGGTTTTCTCCTCTCCTGATACTTACAAATCCAGAGGTTTCCCTGCTCTGCTTCTGTGCTTCACAACTTTTCTGCTGTCCAAGGGAGTATGAGAGTCCTGACTCCAGGACTTCCTGACCAGTCCAGGCTTCTGGGTGCTGAGTAATACCCAAACCCAGAATCTCTCACCCAGGCCCTGCCTCTGCCGTTTTATCCTTTTCCTTCCCCATCACCTAGAGAATGCTTTCCACAGCTGGCAGTAGGCATGCAGTGTCCAGAGGCACCGAGCCCCAGACCTGACAATCCTGCTTGAGCCCTGCTTGAAAAATGTGGCTCATCTTTGTGCTGCAGTGGGGGAACCGGCAGACTTTAATTGGTTCTGACTTCAGCATTCAGATCATCATTTTCCCTGGAGGTGTGCATCGCAGGAAACAATATTACTGAAGCCAGGTCCTTTCTAAACAGCAGAAATTAATCAAGTTCCATGATCATTTGTAATGGAAAAAGGGAAGGGAGCATTTGAACATTTAATTACAATATTTTGTAATTGTTAAATCACCAGTGACATTACAAAATGCTCTTGGTGAGCAGGTGCATGATGCATTTCTGTGTGAGAAGGCAGATATGCTCAGCAAAAAAGGGAAGCAATGGTAGGCACCTCACTCCTTTATCTTCCCCCAAAGGGGCCAATTCAAATCTGGATTGTTTTTTAATTACATTGTAAACATTTCAAAAAAAAATCTGGGATAAAGGTGAACACAAGTCAGTTGGTAATAAAAATGCAGGTTCCAATTCTTCTTGGATGACAGATGAAATGAGTTTAATATATTCTTGCTGTGTGCAAACAGAAATGTTTAAAAAGGAAAACAACTGAATTCAATTAGCAGACCTTGTTCAAAAGGACTTGGAGGACCGCAGGGCAAGGAACTCATGTTCCCCACCCATCCAAGGGCTGGAGAAGGCAAGGTGAATGGGAAAGATGGTGGTTTACAGCCGAGACAACTCGGTGGAGGAACAGTGTGAAATTAGTTCCTGTGCGTTCCCATCCAGCCCTTCTCTGGCAAGCAGATCCTCAGAGAGATTCAGCTGCTAATGTTTTCAATCCTTCACCTTACATAAGCTCTTAATTCATCAGAAAGATATAAAAGTGGAGAAAATACATACAGTGTTGAAAGATGGACTACTAACTGCTTTGATTTCAAATGCAAGTAAATCCCAACAGTAAAGTTCAATTCCAAATTGTCCCCCAACCCCTGCTAATAAATCATAGGCAGCAATTGTTGGTATATCCTGTGTGCTGCTCCCCAATAGGGAGAGTTAGTCCCCATGAGACACCTTGCCAGGGCTAACTTCTGAGTTGGTGATGATTTCAACTTTGGGGAAGGGGTTATGCTTGTTTTACAGATGAGGCCTTTGCTGTGGTGTTCAGGGAAGTGTTTCCTGGACCTCAGCAAGGCCATGACTTTTATAGCCCTGGAAAGAGCGTAAACAGTGTGGCTCACAGTTTAATTGGTTTCATCTGTTTGACAGGAAGCGCAGGAAACTGACCCAAGCAGCAACTGAGTTGTCACTTGAGCTGCCCGCTGGTCCTCCCTTTGTGTTCTGTGAAGGAAACGGTGCAAGGTGGCCCTTGGGACTGAGGAGCACACCTTAGAAAATCACAACCCTTAGTGAAGTTTCTTAAATTTGACAGTGGAAAACATTCAGTGGGTGCATGGTGCCTGCATTTAATTTGTGAGACTCAAGCTATGTCTGCTGGAAGAGTGAGTGGGCAAGCCAGCAGGAGCTTTCACATGTAACTGACATCAGCCATGACCCCATCCTGTCTTCTTCAATGGAACATGCCAGGATGGAACAAAGGGGAGGCCCGCCCACCTTTCATTCATTAGGTTCAATGCTTTCTTTTTAAAATTTTGTTGTTGAGCTGTGGTCTTGATGTGTTGTTGCCCAAGCTGGTCTTAACTCCTGGGCTAAGTGATCTTCCAAGCTCAACTTCCCCAGTAGCTGGGACTACAGATATATACCATTGAGCCTAGCTTAGTTTCCTCTCTCAGTAAAAAGTTCTGCAAGCTGTCAAGTGGGTGTGTTTTGCTCGTCCGACATGTGACTATGTATTTTGTAGCTATTACTCTAGCAGGACAAAATCAAGAGTTACTCTGGTGAATAAGAGCAGGCTTGGGAGGAAAACTTGACAGCTGCAGGAGATGATAGCCCCTGGACTGTAGATGCACAAAGCTCACCTCAAGTGGTCCAGGTTGGGCATGATGCTTGCAGGCTTCTGGTAGGAATGATTCTGCCTGGCACCATGTTGTGTGGTTCATAGTGTCTTCCCACTGAGCTCCGGCCCCCCCCTCCCTTTTATCATATTTTGTCTTCTAGAAGAATTGCCCATGGAAGACATTTTCCCAAAGATGTTGATGGATATGACAAAAATCCTTCAGATGACTTAAGAACTTACTGTGGGTTGTGCTGGCACCAACATGAGATTACACTTAGTAGGAAATTGGCAGGTATCACTGAATGGTTGGAACTGATTTAGACTGCAGTGCTAAGGAGTGTGAAAAGTCCATTCCAAACTGCATGACGTGGCAGAGCCCACTTATTTTCCCAAGATGAGTGAGGTCCTTGCAGGTCACACCTCATAACTGTTATGTGTACAAAGAGAGTGGTCAGTCTGCTCCCCAGGAACATGGCCAGGCATTTTCACATCACACTGGCTCTTTCATCTACCCCTCTATCAGCTTTGCCACCAACTGAAATTCTATGGTTTCTTTCCTAAAAGACTGTTAATGCTTAGCATCTTGCTGGACACATTTTAAGTTCCTTGTAATACTAGAAGATATTTTGCCATTTCTGAATGAGTTTTCTGTGACTCTGACAGCCTGAAGTCCAATACATTCTCTTTATCTCCAGAAGAGAACAAATTTTGGGTTCCAACTGCACGATTTCCTATCTACCATCTCAACTCAAGCAAACTGCTCAGTTTCGGTCCTGGGCTTTCTCTTCTGGGACTGTCAGCAAAGAGGCCAATTAGTGTCCATTAGCGAAATGGACTTGTAATGTGAAATTTTCCCAATTGTAACTGGACTGAAATTTCCAGTTAATCCCACAGGACCCAGAAAAACATTTGAGTCCTCTGTGATAACTGCATAAACTTGTCCTCTTCCACAAGAAACACCTTCATAGTTGTAACAATTATTAGTGTTGTAATTATTATTTCCCACACAAGATGATGAAATTGAGATAGTATGTCTGTACATGGATGGAAATCAAAGCAAAACGAAAATATTCAATTGTTGGCTAACACCTGCTAATTTCCCCCACCCCTCTAGTGCCTTTTATTATTGCAAGAAGTAAGTCTATTCTCCCATCCTGGTCAAATGGAAAAGTACAGCTTGGTAGCAGCCATTCCCAGGTAAACCTGCTAGGCTAGAAATCTAGACCTTTCCCAGGCCAGGCTGCTGTGTGCTAGTTGGGCTCTCCAGGCTGGTGACCCCAACGGGGCACACTGGAGGTGTGGTCCTCCCTGTGTGAACACTCTGAGAGCTATGTGTGGACTTGGGACAATCCTAGGGGACCTTTGTGTAGCTCTACAAATACTTTCTTGGCAACTTGGGAGAGACTTAAACTGCTATAAAAAGGGAAACCAGACCTATTTACTTTAAGCCAACACACTAAACTGAAAAAGAGGGACCTCTGAGGAATACACACAGGAGCATATGAATTAACTAGGTGTTACCTTGGCATGGCTGGGGCCAAGTGACAGCTGAATGAAGAGTTTTCTCTACCTTGTGGTAGTGGGCATCTCTCACACAAAGAGGCTGCAGCATTTGGTGGCCTCAGTGACTAAGACTCGGTCTAACTTCAGAATCCCTTCCGGGACAGGTGATGAGATAATCCCTGGAAGTCTAAGAGGCCTCTTCTTTGTCCATGTTCTCTATGATCCCCTCAGGCTTTTTTGGCAAATGGCAGGACACTGAGCAGGAAAGCCAGGCTGAGAGTAGACAGAAGGGGCCAGACCTGCCCACTTAGATTTCACTAGAAGGAGGCTAATTCTTAGCAAGGGGGGTTGGGAATTAAGAGATGGTGAAGGGAAGGAGAAAGCTGTGGGGTCAAATACTGCCAGTTGTTGAATCTTCTATGGATGACTTCAGTTCTGTCTCATTGTTTTGAGTTAGAATGAGACTTTTTTTTTGGTGGTACAGGGGATTGAACTCAGGGCCTTGTGCTTGCCTTGCACAAGTTGAGTCATGCCACAGTCCTTTTGCTTTTAGTTTGTTTTTTTAGATTGGTTCTTGTACTTCTGCCTGGGCCAGCCTCAGACCAAGATCCTTCTACCTTTGCCTCCTGAGTAGCTGGGATTATAGGCATGAGTCAACATGCCCAGTGAGAGACAATTTCAAACCCAACCCAAACAGAGCTGGCAAATAGGTCTAGTGAAACTTTGAAGAAGAGTTTCAAAACCCGGGGGCTTACTGAGTTGAGCCCCCACATGGGCAGCACTGTATCTTGGTCCCCAAGTGATGGCTTTGCAAGTATACAAAGGGTGTTAAAGAGCAGAGGCACCACGGGCCTGCCTGTTAACCACAGAGGTGTGACATTCCCAACATTAGTTATCCCTTGGCTTGAGTACACACTTCAAAAGGCCTAACATGCAAATCTGTGGGGAAATAGGAGTCACTCATCAAGACCCTGATAGCAGGGACCTGAGGGACTGGGAGACGTTATAGAAAGGCCATGATGTAGTAGGGGTCTGGGGTCAGAAAGTTGAAAGTCTACAGCCTTCTATTTCTAATTGTAGTTGTTCTTAAGTGGGTCATGAATCAATTCAGCACAAGGTAGCCAGCCTTTGAGAAATGAATTAGTACAGGTTAAACAATACACATTATGCACACTGTATTATTTGGGTAAAGGCATACTTTTGTCTCACTTGCAGGGATCTATTTGTATATGGATGGATGTGCATATGGGTTGAAAATACATCTTTCTTCTTGTGGGTTGTTGTCTTTGTGGGACCGTTAAGACAGCAGGGGCTCAGGCGAGATGTACAGGGCACCAAAACCCAGGGGCTTCCTCGTCCCATACAACTTTGTTGAGGCCTGCCCTAATGATAATAGTAAGCTATCCCTTAATCTGGTAAGGTTATTTTTTTCAATTGAAAAAATAAAATGAAGCAAATACCTCCTCCCCATCTCCTAGGACACCTTTCCTTAAATCACCTTCCATAAATTTTGTCAATACAAGCAAACATATATCCCTTCTTGCCCTCCCTTTCTTCCTCCTTTTTAAAAAGCAAGCAGGAGCGTGCTATAGGTTGTACTTGCTTCCTTCACACAACACATATTTCAGCATATAACATGCTACTTCAGTGTCTTATGCTGCATTTCGGCATTCCATCGTGCAGTATACTCACTGTCTGTCACCAGTTCTGATGACACTTGTGCCTAATCCTTTGTTTATCATAAACAATGTACAGTGAGCAACCTTGCTTATCTATCTATGCATTTGTGCAGTAACATCTACAGGACAAATTCTTAGAAGTGGAGCTCCTGGGTCATAATGTCTGTGCATGTCAGATTTTGATACTGTTCAATTTCTCTCCATTGAGGATGTACCAAAATAGTCATGACATTTTGCTGTCCAGATACTGGACTACTTTGCTTCTAGTACCCACATGGGCTTTTCATTGTCAAAAAGCACTTCAGGTCACATCATGACATAGCACTCCTGTCCTTTTGCTCCCTTCCCTCAATCCTTTACTTCAAGAAAGAATGAACATTCTTGAATGTAAATGTGGTGGTACCCACCTGTAATCCCAGCTACTCAGGAGATGGAGGTAGGGGGATTGTGGTCTAAGGCTGGACCAGGCAAAAGCTTAAGACCTGATCTGAAAAACAAACTAAACCCAGCTGGGATGTGGCTGAAGTGGTAGAGTACTTGCCTAGCAAGTGTGAGGATCCGGGTTCCATTCCTAGCATTGAAAAATAAATACCCTTTTAAAGACAGTGTTCTTGGACATTTTGACATAACTTTTCTTGGGTATAATCATTATCAAAAAGGCTGTTTGATGAATGTGTTATGAGAAATGTAACTGTGCTTTAGATGGATTAGAGTGGGGAAAATTAATGAGTTTTCTAAGAACACACCTGACATATTCCTTCATAGCCAGAGCTTGGGTGGTTATGCAGCACATGTGTTTGGGTCACCTGAATGTCCTTCATGGCCCAGTGTCTGTGTGAGATCTACATTACCACTCCACAGTGATCAGACCATGTTCACTGTTCTGACTCTGCCAAGGCCTATAGAACATCTGGTGGTTCTTCCAAGTCCTAGGTGAGGATTAAATTCGTATTCAATGAAAGAAGGAAAAATCTTTTTTGTTTAGTGGTACTGAGTGAATACTTGGTTTATCAAAAACATGACCCATTCAAATGCTAATAAATTGCAATTTTGTGTTTAGAACATATTTAAAAAGGCAAGTATTGCCATTCCATTATAAGTGAATTCTTGGCTGCTAAGACAACAGGGAGTAGGACAATTTTAAGTAGGAGAGCAAACTTAGTTTAAAAAAAACAACAAAAACCTGTTGAGCTTCAAATCAAAATTAGAACAAGTAATCTTCACATCACTTTCAGTCGTCACACTTGATTTTCTTCAACCAATAGAATTTTTCCTAGGATTAAACACATTGGAATATTTTTACCATTTCAGAGTATGGAAAATTTGATGTCCTCCTAAGCCAACATCTGCATACTATACTCAACTTTACAATATACCTGAGGGATGGTGTTTATAGTTTTATTATGGGGACAGCCATGACCATAGCCAAATTCAAGATACAATGAACATTTCACACCTCCCAAACTAACATTCCTGAGGAGGTGGAAATAGTTTAAAATACACCCCCCGCCACATGTTTAGGTAAGTTGCTGACCGTCCGTCAGCACAGTCAGTATAAAGCTGAAGCTAAAATCTACTCTACTAGACCCTAGTTCATCCTTACCAAGGCTCTTTTTCTTAGAAGCTCTATAAAAAGGGGAGACTTTATAAAATATGTACCTAACAAAGCATGTCAGCAGCTTGAATGAAGCAAGCCAGTCCAGATCCGAGAATTCTAATAAATAAATGAGTTGAGCATTTATTGCCAACAATCATGTCACTGGGGCCACAGAAAACTGGAGCCGTGCAGCTGGGGAGGGAGGAGTCTGTGGCCAGAGAAGGCAATGGAACGCGCCCAGGTTTAATTATTTACGGTGTGCTGATGAAGAGCCAGCTTTCCATATGAGGAACAGCTTAACAGAGGAATAGTCAGACTAAACTAGGAAGAGGTCCAGAGAGAGTGTGTAACAAAAAGGGACATGAATAAAAATGACAGGTAATAAAACAATACAAATTTAAAATGCTGTAACTTTCAGAAATAATTTAAGGCTGAAAGAAAAGGAAAAAAAAATAAAAACCAACCCTAGTGTTTCTGGCTTTGGGACAATTTTCCAAGAAGCAAAAGACATAAAGCAAAAGAAAAGTACTGAACTGAAGACCAAATTTGTCTCAATGCCTTCCTGGCTACAAGTTTGGTTGCTTCTAATGCTGGTTTATTCATAAAATGCCAAGAGGTAATTGTGCATTTAGCTGACGCATCCATGTTTTGCCCCCATCGAATGTCTACTGTGCAGTATTCCATGTGAGGGATTGATTGGCTCCTCCAGGTTATGTTCTGAACAAAGGTACAGTCTCTGCCCTCAAAAGGCTTGTGGTCTAGTGTGGAAGAAAGCCCACTGTCAGCATCTGGACAGGGTCTGAGTGCTATGACAACCGTTAGACCAGGATGTAGTGGGAGGGCAGTCACAGGGAAGAACTGCTACCCTGGGACCTTAGGAATGCAAGTCCCAGAGTGAAGCCTGGAACAAAAATCATACTGATTTAATGATACCTAACAAACCTCCAGGCACTCTAAACCACAGCTTTGCTTATTTAAAAATGGAAATGTACTTTTTAACACAAAAAAGATTCAAATTTCTGTGATTATCAGTAGAGTTTTCTTCCTTGCAAACTGTACTTAAGGTCTACTGAGCCATTTTTAATTATCTGTATATGGTATAACCACATCTTCTTCCAAATCTGGCTAAAAGCCTAATAAATACCAGCATGCTACATATTTTATTTGTGTCTCACAGACTTTTCACAACAATGCCTTCTCATCTTGTAGGGGGAATGGAGCCCTACAAAGGGCATGGGGAAGAAGTATGAGAGCACTGTAGCCTACCCCGCATGGCTTTTGGGTTAAGTATACAGGTTGGGACTGTGCCAATAGCACTTCTACACCCAAAGAAGGTTCTGAGTACCCCAGTTACCTTAACTAGATTACTCCCGCTTATTTTCTTGCTCCTCCCTCCCCCCCAAAAGAACTCCTCTTCCTACCACTCTCACTGAGGCAGTACTGATGTTAAGGGCCAAAACCCACTTATGTTGGGTGGGGCTGTTCCCACCGTCACACAGAAGAATGTTTCTAAACATTAAGAACTGTAACAAACACAGTAATCCAAATAAACCTATGCACACAGGCATCCAGTGAAGACCTCTGCACTCTAAGTCTTCTTTCCTAAAAAGAGTTTTAAGGTGATCATTGACCCTCCATACTTTCCTTTCCTATCCCTCACACCACAAGTCAGTACCTTACTACTTGACTACATAGTTAGGTCCACTGCTCTGAAATGCATTCTAGAAGGGGATCCAGCCAGAGCACTTTATCACGAACTAGCTGTATCTTCTGCTTTCGCTCTTTCCCCATTCCCAAGTCACCATTTTTTTTCAGAGACTATCTATGCTCTTGATCTATGAATACGTGGTTAAACCCACAGGTTGTCTCCACAACCCATAGGATGTCAGACTTTCCATTACCTGCTGGGTGGATACATCCTGTCCCCACACCTTGGCCTCCCTACATACCAGCTTCACTTCTCTCTCCTTGGTCAACTGGTCAGTAGTTCTGTAATACTACTTCATACCTGAGGACAAGCAGTCTATGAATTATTTTATAGTCTGAATTTAAGTTTTGTGATCTGAATTCAAAGAAGTATTCTTGGTAGACATAATTTTATAATGTCTTTTAAGAATAATCTTTCAAAAAACAAACTAGCAACTGCACTGAGTGGTACACTATTTCGTTATTAACCCAAAGTATCTAAAAATACCAACTGATATGATCTCTTTGAAGCTGTAAAGTATGTGATTGATAAACCATGGCAAAAATCCTTCAGAGAATTCCAAACCAACCCTCTTTTTCTTAAATTTAGAAAACTATATGCAAGAAAGGCAAAGATTGAATTTTTTTCTTTCTGCACTATTTCAGCCACATTGTGCCTATGCACACTTGCTTTTTAAGTAGACATTAAAAAAGATGACCTAGGACCCACTACCTTAATCATGAACTAATCACATCTTTTTGCCTGCCCACCCCCAAGTCTCTATTCCTTTAGTTTTTCCTGTGTTGGGTAACTTGCTTCAGCACAGACAAATGTTAGGCAAACAGGGCCTGCTGCATGTAAGTGCTCTCATCTAAAGGCAGCGATTTTAAGGGGATGTGTGCTCAAACTCCCTCCACCACAAGAAAAATGATTTTGCAGCCAGGATAGCCAGAAACTTCAAATGGCAACTTTTCTGATTCAAGCTAATTTCCCAGGAATTTAAGAGGCAATCATTTACTCCTGACTTTCAAAGAGAACCTGGGCTTGAAAGGCGTAGTTGTATCTAAAATTGATCAGCTAGCGACAGCCCTCTGAAGTTACTTGGGAGTGAGAGAGAGAAGTTGAGCCTCTTACACATCTGGACTAGACCAGGTTGTAAATTATCTGGTCCCGAAGACTTCTCAAAAATAACTTTTTACCAAGAAAGTAGATATTTTATTAGCTGAAGTACTAAACTTTTCTATTATTTTGATATGGAACACCATAGCTACAAGACTTGCCAACAACTAATCATCATGGTAATATGCATTTAAGACAGAATCTAAGTCTTAAAAGTATGAATTTTAAGCTATTGTAGATGAAATGTTATTAACAAGACTGCTGTGTAGCATACGCAAATAAACCAGAGATTTTAATGCATATCAACATTTACCATCTAGTTTGATACTGTGGTTATGACTGAAATGGAATTGTCACTTGGAAATTTTTCACATTTGTTGGTCTGTGTAAGCAGTAAACATCTGAACAAAAGGACATACACACACACTTGCTCTGAAAACTATATTTGAAGAAAAACCTATAATCCTCTATATTTCAAGTCCCCAAATTTTGACCTTTTTACTTATTCTGAAATAAAGACTAAAAGAGTCAGTACATGGGATTTTAAAATGAGACTGCATATAATTAGAAAAATATGAACCCACAGTGTATATTTTATTTCTTAAGAAAATAAACCTATATACAAAAAACACTTCTGTTTACTGAGGTTGATCCTAACTTATTTGATTCTTCTAGAAGTACCACATAAAACTCAACACTGCAATAGAAAGGTGCCAATAACACTCTCTTTAGCCCTAGTTTGCCTCAGGCTCTCATTTTTCAGCATCCGGAGAAAGTTCAATGACTCCCTGGTTAGAGACCGCACTTAAAACAGTCCACAGCCTGGAAGGGTCCTCACAGTTATGCCGGCATCCCCAGTGCAGGAGCAGTTCCTCCTTCCTCCCCAGTGTCTGGGTGCAGAGGAGGCAGTTGAAGCCTAAATGGGACCAGAGGTGAAGGGTGCGGGGGCTGGCACAGTCCAGGCCCTGGGGCTCACTTTTTCCCTGCTGGCCCCCTTCATTGTGCATGGACTGCTCCACACCACCCTTCTGGTGATGAAGGCAGAACTGCCTTTTGAGTCTCGGAAGTGTGCAAGATGTGTCCTCAGCTGTGTAAGGCCTCACCTGCTTTCTTCTCTCTGGGTGCGGTTTCCAGTCAGGAGCAGTATGTTTAACTAATGTTTCCTGAGCAATTCTGCTGCCTGGCAAGATTCCTTCTTGTAGCCTTCCCTGAATTTCCTCTCCATGAACACAAAGCAAATGAAACTTTATTTCGGCAAAAGAATGAGTGGTGATATGACAGCGGCCACATTTGATTTGTAATTTGACCTCGTCTGCCTGGTTTAGAAGGAAATCTTCTTCCAAGCTTGACTTGTTTTCCCTGAAGAAGGCAAAAAAATACTCTGCATGAGATTTGATGGAAAAGCGACTGGAGTTTTATGTCTCAGCTTTTTGCCTTCAGGGCTCTGAAGACACCCACTAGAATTACAAAGGCTGGGTGCCCAGAGAGAGCCTGGGCAGAATCTCAGCAGAAAACACAGTGAACACCAACCCTCACTTCCTATGGGCATGCACGTTCCTCAGTCTGCCAGTGTCCATTTAGGAAGAATGTCTCTGCATCTTCCCTAGGTGAGCTGAGCTATCTCTCTGGTTTCTACAGGACCAGTTGCAGTTAACACAGAAGTCAGGTAATAACATGCAAGGTGCTATGGAAGGTGACTGTCCCACACACCTGCTGTTGCACTCCCTAGTTTTGAGCACCCAACGCAGTTTGGACATTTTACCTAACATCAAACTCTAACTACAGGAAAACAAGAAGGAAGGGAGGCCTCCTCATACATTAGTGGGGACAGGGAACAGAAAGAATGAGAGAAACTATAGAAAGGCAAAGAAGAAAGGCACTCTTTATTTTTACTGATGACTGAGTAAACCAAAATCGAACGGACAGAAAATATTTAAGGCAATTGGGACAAAAAAATAACAAGGGACAGAGAATCTAAAGTGTTGGGAAAGGTTTACTTCTTGTGGTGCTAATGAGAAATCATTTCAGTGAAATGCCATTTCAGTCACCGTAGGAGAAAGTGGATATACATGGCTCACACCGAGGGTGTTTCCCTGGTTTATTACTGCTCTAACACCTGCCTGCCAGGCTCCCGATTATGTAGCTTATTTGTTTATGATGTTAGGAAGCAGTGCTTGCAGGAAAAAGTTAATCTGGCCTGATGGAAAAAATAGGGTACCTATAGAGGGATAGATCTGGACCTTTCAGGATACAGTCAGTGATGTAGACCTCTGAGAGTCCCCACCACAGGTCACACTGTGCCACAGGGCAGATGATGCTGTTTAGATATAAATTCTGTGAACATGAACTTGGGGGAAATTACTTGTAAAGACTACTAGTAACTATATATAATTTACCATTTATTCACAATTCACATTTTCATTTAAAAAATCATATAATTTCATCCAGTTGTCCCAAGAACACCTGAAACCAGCATTCATGCCCTGGCTTACAGGTTAGAGTAATTAAATATTACAACTGATCAGAAACCAAAGAGAAATGAGGTCATTCTTAACAGACTCAAAGGAGTAGGGAGCTATGTATGAAATCTTAATCTATGTTTTTTTTAAACAAACTTTTCTAAATGTGAAATTGTACCCTCTTCCCCAGACCACAATAGACTTTCTTGCCAGGCTTCCACTCAAATGAGCACTCACCTCTCCAGTGATCCCTCCATCCCTTGGACACTAGTTTCTCTGTCCCTCTTCTTTGGCATGTCCCCTGGCTGTGGGTCATTGGAGGAGGGTTCAGTGCTGATCACAACTCTGTGTACTTCTTTTAGATGGCCAAAATAGACTCGGACATGACCAAACACTTTTGCACAAAACTCACAGCACATGAGTTTCCTGAGACGGTTCTCACTGTGGTGAAGTTTCATGTGTGTGCTCAGGCTGCCAGGACGTACATAGGCCTTGCGACAAATGCGACAACTGTAAGGCCTCCTATTGGTGTGCGTGTTCATGTGGTCTCTTAGGTGTTGTTTGAACTGGAAATGGTGGTTACAGACATGACATCTATGCCAAGGCTTCTTAATGCCAGAGAATCCACTTTTGAACCCAGAGATGGATTTAGGAGACAGGCTGTCATTCTGCTTATAGCTGAGATATTTAGGAGTGAATGAACTATTTAAGAAGATCTCCTGTCGTAGGCTGCTGGGTGTTTGGGATTGCAGTGCAGCTGAAGGAGAAGTCAGGGGGACTGCAGCAGACATGACAATGGTAGGTTTGGGCATAATGCTACGATACTTTCTCATAGCCCCAGGCTTTTGGTCTCTGGATTCTTGAGGATCATTTTTTATTCTTTCTTTACCATCTCTGCACTTATTAATAAGGCATTTCTTCCTTTTTCCTTGAAATGCCAAAATTTCATCTGGTACCTTTCGTTTCCTTACTCTTCTCTTTGTTGCTCCACCATTCAGTTTTGTTTTGTGGTTGAGATCTGGTTTGGTGACTGGACAAAAGATACTCTCACAAAGACGCTGCTTTGGTATCTGTTGGACAGGTACCTTGCTGGCCATTTTGGCAGCCGCCTGGAAGCCTTCTGTGATTGGGCATCTCCTATCACAGTCTGTTCCATATCCAGGTACAGAAAAATCTGCAATATAAGCATCTGATTCAATTTTGCAAACTTCTGTCATTTTCATTCTGGAGTAGGGTAAGACTGGCAGTTTACCTTTGGGGGCTGAACAGATCATCTGGACTGAAATGGCTGGTGATAAACTGGTTACGGCCTTTGCGTGACTAACCTGCTCTTCAAGTTTTTCACTGGCAGCAGCAGCAGCAGCAGGATTCCTGGGTGGTTCCCTGCTTAGAAAGTTTGCTTTCCCAGGTATCTTTGAGATGCTCTGCATGGCAGAGAGCTCCTCCAGAGTGGATGATGCTGGGGTGGCAGGAGTGCTCAGATCTCCATGGCTGTTTGTCACTGGAGGTTCTGAGTCCCTGTGGCCACCACTACTGGTTGGTGGAGGTGTGCTGATGCTACTGCCTGGGGCTTGGTCTAGGGATGGTGCTTGCTTGAGTAGAGTGGGTTTGGTTAGGAGTTCAAGGTAGGCAGGTGGAAAAGGGGACATCTGAGGACACACCTGGGCTGGGGCAGGAATTTTGCTACAGCCCCTTTCAGGGGAGTTTAGGCTGGGTTTCTTTCTTGGTCCTTTGTTATTTCTTAGGGGCTGATATCGAGGAATAGGCAGCTTAAGGTTTTCAGGTGGGGACATTCTGGGTTTCTGAATTGACTGAGCTGAGGCAACATTTGGCAAAGCGACAAGAGAAAATGTCCCCTCCTGGCCAGCCACCTGCATCAGAACATAGTTCTGGGTGGGCATCCCCATCCCCAGGGTCTTGGAGGTTAGGGAGGGTCCCAGACTTCCCCGATCAGAGAGTGATGGTGAAGGACATGGCAGCATTCTGGAAGTTAGAACTTTGGGCACAATTTTTGGTGCAATGGTCCTAAACTGACTCTTACTCTGCAAATTTTTCCCACTTTGTATTGTTCCAGAAGGGATGCTTGATTCACCTGCAATGGCAATACAATATAAAAGTTACTACAGTGTAACTGTCCTGCTACTGAGAGTTCAAGTAACCATACTATTTCTTCTGCCCAGAAGAGATTCCTTGGCCTACTCACTACCCTTGTGAGCAAATGCCTGCCTGTTTCTCGTAATAATTTATGTATTTATGTGTGTCTCTGCCACTAAGCTAGGACTCCGTCCTTCTCATCCTTGGATCCTGCAAGTTTACCCTCTGCATTTACTAGATTCTCACTCGCATTCACAAGTCAGGACAACTCCACCTCCTTTCCCAATCTCCTGAGATTCTGCTGTGCATCTTATTTATTTTATATATATGCCCAGCTTCCTTATACTGAAGCTTTATGAGGGTGAAAACTATGTTAAATTCATCTTGATATTACTCACTGTACCTCTGCTATGGAACAAATGCTTCTTGTATCAAACACATTTTTCTCTCTGTTTCAGGATATACTGTTTGACCCACTGGCAGTGCAGTTTGTTTTGCACTGTGGATGAATTCCAGACTGAATGCTAGCTTTGTTGCTATTTTCCCATATGACTTGTGAATTTCTTCTCACACCTTTCAAACTGTTTATGTGTGCTTTTGCAATGAAATCACCAGTACTAAAAAAGCTGATATGATACCTTTAAAAATATTGAACAAAACCAAAAAGATGCAAAGTGATAAGACAGAAAGATGAAATAAAAAATATATGAATAACACAAAAAACACCTTCTAAATACTAAGAGAAGCAATTTTAAGTGATAGAATAACATTTCATTCACCCCAGATTTATTAGCCTGACCAAAGACCAATTACTACAACCTTAAGAGAACAATTAAAGAAATATTTCAGTACTCTGCTTCTAAGGACTGAATCGTCTATTTTATTCCCTGAGGCCTCAAGATCACAAGGCCTGGCTTTGGAGAGGTTTCTCATTTCTAAGTGCCTCATATTAATCAACTTCAATTCACATTTACTAGGTACCTACACTATTCTAGGAGTTGCCTATTGCAAGCCCACAATCTCTTTTCTGAAACTTGTATAGCCACATGTGTGGAATTTATACCTTTAAATTTTAGAAAAGTGTTAAGAGGCATATATACCAAATGTTATGTAACACCCAGCAAAATCTGTAGGGTGCCCATAATTAAACTTACTGCCACTTCTATAGCAAAACATGTGAGTATTAATGACAGTGAGACAAATACACATTTTAAACTATCTGACCGCAGTTCAATTTTTGCCTCTGAATGAGTTTAGTTCTCACTTTTGATAAGATTTTCTGTTTTCAGATTTTAAAGTTGTATACAAAGGATTGTTTTGTGGATATTGAAGATATGATGGTAGGCAGTTGGCAATCTAGTGAAATGGACAAAAATTTAAAATTTCCATGTGTGATGGAACACACAGGTAATTCCAGCACTTGAGAAGCTGAAGCAGGAGGATTGGGAGAAGAGTTCAAGGCCAGCCTGGACTACGTAACAACTCACTGTCTCAAAACAACAAAGAAACAAATGAAATTTAAGATCAACCTTGATTTGAATGCCTTATGGCTAGCTAGTAGTTTTACCAGGAAGAAGGCTGGCAGGGTAGCTCAAGTGGTAGAGTGCCTGTCTAGCAAGTGTGAGGCTCAGAGTTCAAACCCTAGTATCCCCCCATAAGTCTTACCAGAACACACCAGATAAAGAAGAAGCCTGGTAGAAGTAAGTTGAAAAGTATATTGATCAACTTACTTTAACAAGTTACTTTAGGGTTTGGTGAAGAAAAAGGATGTTGAGAAACATTTTCATGGTAGACTGATTAGAATTAACACTAGTGCTGTGGTCTGGAAAAACCAGACAGGATAATTGTATCATCTGTCATCTTCTTTCTCGATTTGGTCACTATGAAACTCCTGGCAAACTGGCTAGTCAATCATTTCCAAACAGTTACCTGAATGGATAGCTATGTTTGTTTCTTCCTCCTATATGATTTAAATGTTTAAGTTCTACTTTTATAACCTTTCATTTTAAGCCACATCTTCTCATTCTTTTAGAAGAAATAATGAAGTTGTAAACAAATATTTAAAGCAGGATGGAGAGCGAATTTGTAGACACCGAAAATTACTGATAGCTTTGGTTACCTAGAGATGCCTAATTAAAAACACTAATAATGATAATGGTCTTTGCATTCACATAGCAGATTCAGGGTAGGGAAGAGGGAGAAGAGGAAACATTGGGTTGTTTATATCCAGCCTTATTCCTAAATGATTGAGCAGAAAATATTTAAAGTGAGAGGAGCTAGTAGAAAGGCTAGTTTGTCCTCAGTCTTAAGTCCTCTTGAAACATGTGATAATAATGTATCACAGCACAAGGCATACCACTTTGCCTGCTCATAAATGACTGTCCCAGGCTCTTCATTTCAGAATGAAAGCCAAAGTCCTGCCATGGCCTAAGAGGCATGCACTGGGCTCCTGGAGGGCTCTCGACTCATTTCTTCTACGTGTTCCCCTCCAGCAAGTGGCATTTTTGATGTTCTTTAAACGCGCCAGACATTTGTACCTGTTGTCCCCAGGGCCCAAAGCACTCTTCCCTTGATTAAGTCCCAGTATGTGCTGCATCATTTCCTTACAGGTTTTACTCAAACGCCTCTTCCCAGTATACTCTTTTCTCACTATTCCAACTGTACTCCCATTCTAAACTCTTGCTATGGTTTGGAAGTGGTTTCCAAGGGTCCTTGTGTTGGAAGTGTGGTTCAAGGAGGAAGGTTAGGAATCTTTTAACAGGTGGGGCCTGCTGGGTACCAGTGGTTCACAACTGTAATCCTAGCTACTCAGCAGGCAGAAATCAGGAGGATCATGGTTCAAAGCCAGCCTGGGCAAACAGTTCCACGTGACCCTATCTTGAAAAACCCTTCACACAGAAAAAAAAAAAAATAGGGCTCATGCAGTGGTTCAAGGTGAAGGCCCTGAGTTCAAGCCCCACTACCACACAAAGAGAGAAAGAAAGAAAGAAAGAGGTGGGGCCTAGTGGGAGGTTCTAAGGGGGGGGGGCGGTATGACCTCTGAGGGGACCAAGGTATTTCATGGGACTCTGATTAGTTCTCATGAGAGGATTGTTACAAAAGCCCATGCCTGGCCCCACTCAGCCTGTCTTGGCCTATGCTGTTTCGATTTTCAGTCTCAGAAACTGTGAGCTAAATAAACCTCTTTTTCTTTATGAGCAGCCTTTCTCAGGTATTTCATTATAGTAATGAAATACAGATTAATACAACTCCCTGCTCCCTTTTTCCTGTCTTCTGGAACACTTGTTTCATTTAACATATTACATTTACAATCTGCCTTTACTTGCTGGAATGAATTCCTTGAAGGCAAGAAATTTGTGTTATTAGGGCCTACAACAGTATCCAGCATGTGGCAGGAATCAGTAAATAGTTTTTGAATTTGTTAAGTGATGATAAAGCGACCAATAAAAGAAATAAGAACTTACAAATTGAGACTAGGAAGTTTTCTAAAACAAACAAACAAATAAAAAAGGAATGGAAGGAAATAATTCAAAATTGACCTTTAACATTTCAAAATTTGAAAATTAAAAAGGAAAGAGAGGACATATCTCTGGAACATTGTTTTTCAATTTAACTCCATTCACAGACAGAATAAGGAAATAAGCTGGCACCATAATAAAAATCCTATACAACAAAGGGGAGAGGAGATACAAGCTGAAGAACCACCAGAGGTAATGATAAAAAGGAACACTAAATTATGCTGGTGGGGTATAAGCCAAAAGAAAACAGACATACTTTGAGGGAAGAGTTGGGGACTAGAGTGAAGACAGGAAGAACAGCAAGACACAGACAAACTGAACCCCAGAGGAGGAACATGGCAATGTCAATGTGAAGAAGTGCAGAAGTCACAGGGAAGAAGACACAGCTGAGGCAACAACTGCTGCAAGGTTACTCAAGGTCTTTAAAGACTTAAGTTGGGAAGGGGCTTCCTACTTTTTTTATGACCAAGCAGAAGAAAGTGACCTTCTAACAGTTATGATTTTCAGACATGAAACTAGGTATATTTCATTGAACCATACCACAGGGGAGTGAGCTGATTATGATACAGTTAAAGTTAATGTGCTTTGACTGATCTTTGAGTCTCCACATTATGGTGGAAATAAAATCACGCAGGAAGAACAATGACATTCAAAGGAAAAGGAGGCCAACCATGGATGACAGCAAAGGATGCTCCCCATTCCCAAGAGTAATTATCTCTGCCCCAGCAAGGGAGAACCCTGATCAACAGAGTAAGCCAAATAGGCAGCCTGAAATGACAGAGCCCTAGATGACAGGAGGGTCATCAATCATAAGCTGAGCACTCTCTGTGGGAGAAAGATTTTGCCTTGTTGGGTAATCTAACCTATGTGTGCTTGTCTAGATCTAGCACGCAGTTCTATCAGGTGAGGTTCTCTATGCAGGTGCTGTTGCGTCTCATTTCCCAGGATCGTTAAGGATAGGGAATGAAACTTCTGAATTAGTAGAAATGAAAGGTAGGAGAAAAAGAGCAAGACCACAAAAGTAGAAGAAAAAAGAGCAAACCATAGGGATTACTTAAATGTTTATCAATAGGGTGCTAATAAAACAATCATCTAATCATATAATGTAATACAGCAGTGAAAAAGAAGCATGAATTAGACTTATATGGAATATTCCCCAACATTCCATATATAGTACAATATTGCTTGGATTAGAAGCTGGGGAGATGCACACACAAATGTATTCCTGTATATGTACAGAATAGTTCTGAAAGGAAACAAGAGACCAGTGTTAGAGGAGGCCCTTGTGGGGAACTAAGAAGCCTGGTATGAGACAGGTGCTTCTTTTTTACTGAATGTCAGCTGTGCCTGGTTCACAGGAGGTGCTTGCAAATGTTTACTGAATGAATGAAAGGAAAACGAAAGTTGGCCTATTTGAATCAGTTTCTAAAGGTGTTGTCTTCTGGGATGTTCATAATGAGTGTGTCTAGCATAGAGACTTGGTCTAGATATATAGTTAGAATGGCTCATGTCCTTTATTTTCCCTGACTACTTAATAGCAAGAATTGCTAATAACCAGGAAAGTAATCTAGTAATCTGACAGGTGGTGCATAACTGCTTCCTAAGGTCAGGCACTGAGAAGGATGAGAATTCATTACCTTCCAAGGACAAGTGGAGTCCTGAGAATTGTTTCTCGAAACATTGGCCTCTGTAGGATGAAAGAAGGCAATCTGCAATAAAGTTCAGTTATGCTAGAATAACTATGTTTTTTTTAAAGGAGTTTGAACAATAGGAGTCCTCAGAGAAGATGAAAGTACCATTGAGTTTTTAAAAACTCTACAATACTGAGGAAATATGATTGCAGTAAGTCTTTCTTGGCAGTATAGCAACAACAGTGGTTTATTCTACTACACATTTACAAGGCCTTCCACAGATGGTGTGATCTAAAATCCCTCACCTGCACCTACTAAATTACAGATCTTCTAGAGCTGTGCACTAAATAATGAGAAGAAATTTCCACTGACATTCATAATTTCTGGCAATCTTGCAAAATTACCCATAACAGAGTTAAAGAGACTCACAGGACTCTCAGGTACTAAACGCGGACTTTTATTAACTGAAAACATAAAAGACTCACTCAGTAAAAATCATTTTGCAAAATTATTCAAAGAAAATACTTAACATTAAATTTCTAAATGTGGGGCTGTTTTTAATATCTTAAGCATATTAAAGTTACTATTTTGATAATTGACATTTACAGTTGATGAGAAATTGATCTAATTGTGGAGTAAAAAGAAACTGGGAGGTGCTGAGTACTTATTATGATATAGAATCTGATAGGTCTTTTAATTGATACCTCACCCAAACTCTGTAAGGAAGTATTATTGTTCTATTTTTTAAAGATTAAGAAAAATGAGGCTTGAAGAAATTAAGTAAGGAGTAAAGTCCATACATCCACTCTGTTTCATTTCAATTTGAAGCAATGACATTCTTCTCCTTCATTCTCCTGTCAAAGGGGAAACTTGTATACAAAGCAGTCCTGATTAATCTCAAACTCTGTTATTTCTGAATTTTAAGGTGAAAAAATTAAAATAGAAATGGCCTGTCATATCCAAAAATTTCTATTACCATCAAAGGATTTTCTTTCAAAAAGCCCAGATATTAGAATGAACTAACGGGAAATTAAATTATTTGAAAGTTAAAGCTGATTTTTAGAGTTGAATTTGCCATTTACTATCAATAGGATTCTGACAAACCCAGAAAGGACTTTCCTGACATTTTTTTAAAGGATATGCAACGTGTATCCTTCTTCCCTTCTTTTATCACCAAAAGACCAGATCTGATGGTCAATGTCTACATGTTAGCAGCAGAGAAGAAGAACAAGGGTTCAAAGGCCCTAGATACCAATGTCTAAGCCAGTTTTATCAAACTCTTTCACAGCATAGCTGACGTAGTGAAGAGGCAAGTACACAAGGCAATTCTCTAAGACAGCTAGAACCAACTTGGTTCTATTGGCAGAACCAAGGCCTGCTTTGTTGCTTCTAAACAAAGTTGTTTCCCCTCATCTTGCCCTTGGTTTGGGTAAAGTTCCATTATTCCATCTGCTGGAGCCGCTGATCCACTGCTAGTCATGTCAGGAGGGAGCAGGCAGAGAGAGAACAGCCCCCACTCTTGAAACAGGCCCTTGGGATCCAGGCTCAGAATGAAAGTGCAGTCAAATCAACCAATAAAGAGTCAAAGTTTTTAGGTTTCATTAAACTGAAAACCTTACATTTTATTTGTTGGCATTCTTGTTTTCCTTCTCACTTGGCTTTCAAATAAAAAAATTCAGTTAGGGTTCAAATAAACATGTGAAAACCCTGAAGAAGTATAGAATAAAAGAAATGTCTCATAACCACAAGGGACCTGAACTTAATTTTGTTGAAAACTACAAATGCTTACCTTCTCTCCTAGCTGCTGTCCACATCTGCAGCAGCAGGCAAAAGCAAGAAGAATTTATAGAGCATTGACCATGCAGCACAAACTGTAAAATGTGCTGGCAATTGCACAAGTGTCCTTTGTTTTGAAGGACTCTGGATGCCAAGTATCATTTCTAGTTTCGTACCTACAGCACTAAGACCTGCTGGAGTCATAGCTCAGACCCAAATTTCAGGAAATTTGAGGCAATACAAAGGAAGCAAGCACATTTCCAATTGGAAATCTTGTATCCTGAGTATCCTGCTGAATTCTGCTCTTAGCTAGCTCCTTCCCTTCCCTTGACAGCATGCCTAACCAGCAGGTACTCCTTTCAGGGCTGTTTTGCCAGTGAGTTCATCGCCTCCATTAGTAAGAAAGGAGTTCTCATGTTCTGAGTAGGTTACTTTTTTTTTTTTTAATCAATACTGTTTCTTAAAAAGTACTCCAATGATAAGTAATACTTTACGTTGTCAGGTACTACAGCAAATACTTTGCATGCATTATTTCCTTTGATCCATAAAATAAGCTGAGTCAGGATTTACTGTCATGTCCATTTTACAGATAAAGATTTCCAAGCTGGGAAGCAACAGTGCTGGAACTCAGATCCTGGCAGCTCACTTTCACAGGCTCTTTCCACCTCCTCATACACACGTAAGTTACTGTGGCTACCTTGCACAGTCATAGCCACCTTCACAGCCTTTAGGAAAACAAGGTAGATGTGTGGGTTGTGACAGATTCAGTGTCAATGCAATGCCTGCCTCTGTCATGCACACGTGGCTTCCGAAAGTTGCTCTCTGTGCCTACATGTTGTCACCTATGAAATGGGCAAACAGTATCTGGCTACAAAGGTCACATCAGGATTAAACGAGAAAAATATCCATGAAGGTGCCAGGACAGTTGCCACCATGTTACATGCTCAGCAGACATTAGATTTGTACTTTCTCTTGTCAGTAAGTATGAGGTTCCTGTCATTTATTTTCAGTGGGGGAAAAAAGGGTGCACAACTGGAATGCCTATCTCATGGCTCTGAGTCTTTAAGCCAGTGTTTCTTTTTTTTGAACAATAAATGAAGGAAAGGGAGAAAATGGTTATTAACTGCTAATAAAGATCCTAGCAAAAGTGTACTATTTTTCTCTTTTGCCCCTCTGATGACATGTCTTTGGTAGCTCAACTATCCCTACCATCTGATCCAGTCTGTCATGAACAACTGCTGTTGTCCCCCACCCCTGGTGAGCCAGTTGACTAAATGTTAATTGGATTAACAATTCAGTGAAAACAGGAGTTAACTTGTGCATTTTACAGAAGTGTTTTATGGGGACACTCATGGTTTTTGTTTACACACAGCAGAGAGGCCAATTTTTGCTCTTAAACCTACTAGGGAAGAAAACAACCAACCTAGCAGGTATTCAAAGAGAGGGGGAAAGCCAAGTTTCAGTGGTCCTGTGAGAGAGGGATGTGAGGCGGGGCTGGTAACACAGGCTACATCTCTGGAGGACAGTGGGAGCACTGGGTAAATGATTTCTCAATTCAGGAACAGAAATACATGGGCTTGCACAGTGCACAGAGGCACTTCAAAAACAGAGTTTTGAAGACACTTATTTGTGGATTTAGAATTTTGCTGAATAAATCATTAAGAAGTAAGTTTACAGTGGCAACAAAGATAGCATGAGTATAGAAAGAAAAGTTGGGCACCAAAAGAACTACAGTGAATAAAACTAAGTAAATTAGATATGCAAATTCATCATGGAGCAAGAGGAAACATTCTGTGTGGAAGAATTTAAAAGCCAATTACCTTAAATATTAATGGCAATAAAAGAAAAAACCCACAATGTGGTTTGTTACATTCACTTAACTAATTATTCTTTGGAGGACATATACTTAATGCCTCAAGTGAAAAGTAAATTTAAAAAGCTTTATCTTTTAAAATACATTTTAATAATTCTCAATTTCAATGATTTTCTAGATTTTCTTTTATCTTAGTTAAGCTCTTTTATTAGTTTTTCTTTTTTTTTTTAACTTCAAGTGCTTTTGATAAAAACAGTTGAAAACATAGAAAAACACTTTTTTGTTTTTAATTGAAGTTGTTTATCCTTGGGCACAAATAATTTGTAGCATTCACAGAATTTTATTCATTATTACACAACAGTGAAGTCAGAATCTTTATCCAAATCTAAGAATAGTGTAAGAACTGAATAACATAACAATTTAACAAGGAGCTAATAAAGACACTAAGCAAGGCAGAGAGAAACTTCTGAAGTGCTTGAATCCCATTCTCTCAAAATGCTTCCATGGTTAACACAATTGGAATTGTTCAGTCACTCGAGTCACAGTTGAATATTAGAGCTTGATACTGAACTTTTTTTTGCGTGTGTGATACTGGTGGGGTTTGAACTCAGGGTCTACACCTTGAGTCACTTCAGCAGTCATTTTTTGTGTTGAATATTTTTGAGATAGGGTCTCTTGAACTATTTGCCCTGACTGGCCTCAAATGGCAATCCTGATCTCTGCCTTCTGAGTAGCTAGGATTACAGGTGTGAGTCACTGAACTTTGACAGGGCAACAGCAGATCATTCATCTCATGAACAAGTACCTGTGTACACTCTCTTCCCAGGAGACTCTGACATCTGCTGAGTCAGCTGTTTCTCCCCAGGACTGCTGGACATGGAAACATCTCCTGCAAAAAAGCTTTAGTGAGCAGCATAAATGACTTACGGCAAGAAAGCTCCACCAACCAGTGAAAACAAGTCCCTTCTTTTTTAGTCTTATATTTTAAAGTATCTGGGATGACTAACAAGATGGAAAGTTGGTAAAGAAAATCTTTTCCTTAGTGTGGTAAACAGAAAGATAAGATTTCAACATCAGAATGTACAGTCAGTTGATACAATTAAACTAGGACCCATGCAGAAGGTCGGAATTTTCTTGCTATTGGTGAAAACACTATAATTATGGAACTAAAAGTGGTTAAGATCAAAACATGTTGATAATAGTATTGTTAAAAGCAAGGGACTGGAACCACAAATAAATTAATATTTTTATGACATAATTTCAAAGTAGTTTATTTTATATAGAAGGAACATTTCTGAGGAGTGCACAAACTGCATTTAAGAAATAAATTAAGGCTGGAGGTGTCTGTAGTTCAGGGGTAGTGCCCAGCATGCACTAAACCCTTGGATTCAATACCTGACACTGCAAAATAAAAACAAAAGAAGCTTCACCTTCACTTCTGATTTATCTTCATCTCTCAGTGATTTATAACATTTTTTTGCTGCAAATTTTTCTATACCTCAGCTTTTATGTCAGCAGTTCTTGATTTGTAAGTACAAATGCACAAGGTTATACCTGTTGCAGGCCAAGTATTCTCTTCTTATCATTTCACTGATCACTATTCCTGTTACTTACTTCTTTAACCAAGGCACACCTTTATTTTACGCAGACAGACTACATGCAATCCTATACTCTGTAGAACAGTAAAGAAGCAGAAGGCAAATAACCAGGCAAGGACTGATTCTGTGCTACTAGATATGCACTAGTTTATTCTTTTGGGGGAGCTGACCAGGCTGGCAGGGTCTGAGTTAACTAGCAGATGCAGGTTCTAAGGTGCAGCTAACATAATCAGATTCTGACCTGAGCTTGTATCAAGAGTGAAGTAATCAAAGCTTTGAAAACTCTGCCAGCCACCCTGGAATCCTTTTCCACTGAGTTCTGCTCAGCATCTCCTCCACCAATATCTTTATTTTCCTTTGATGACAACTATAAAACCTAGTTGAAGGCAACATGTCTTATCTGCCTGTTGGGAATATGTAAGAGTTCACACTTGATTTTTCCGGAAGGAAGTGATTATGTAATATACTTGTGCTCTTCTGGCCCTGTGGCTATGACTATCCATGTGTCTATGTGCTTAGGTAGATGTTCTGACTGAAGAACCAGCTTCATGGTTGCTTGTGGTAGGCTCACTCCACTGCTGTCTTTCTATAGTATCTATCCCAAACAGCCTCCACCTATGCTCTCCACTTCCACTGCCTGCTGACTAGTGCTGGCGTAATCCACCCCCCCCACCATGAACACTGGAGAATGTTACAAATTTAAGATTGCATGTCTTGAAACCTGTTCCACAATCCTATTCTATCATCTACTAACTTGTACCTAACAGACTTCCTTCAGCTCCTCACTGGGGCTGGTCCTGGTTTCTTCTATTTTTTTCCTAAGGCAGATCCTCACTTCCCTCCCCAATACCCAATGTGTTTGACCTTGACTTCATGGAGGTCATTATGTGGGACTCACTCACTGTCCCTTCTTTCTATTTCTAGATTTTCCTACTGTTTTTGATTATACCATATAAATGATACCTTTTCTGGAGTTGGGGAAAGGAAGGTGAGAAACTATCACTCAATATACAACTCATCTCCCCCATTATTGTTTAGAAGTTAAACAGTAAAAACACACTCATCCCAGAATAGGAAATGGAGGATTCCAACTCTGTGAGCACCCCACCATTCTCTCCAGACCCCTTGCACTGCTCCTGGCTCTCAGGAAGCCCATTTCTGGCCATTCTGTCTTATCTGTCTAAGAGCAGCTGCTCAGCCCATGCCGCCATCACTTGCCCTTTTTTCTCTGCTTTAATTGTCCTTCATGGCACTTACCATTACAAAGATATCTTTTTTTTTAAATTTTTTATTAGGATATATTTGTTGTCCAGGGGGAATTCATTGTGACAATTCCAAATAGGCTTACATTATATATTGGTTAGCTCACTCCCACCATCTCCTTGCCCCACTTAAAACAACTGAAAGAGGTTTCATAATGACATTATCTTATCTGTCTCCTCCCACTAGAATGTAAGCTCACGAAAGCAAGGGCTTGTTTCATGCACTGCCAAGACTTCAGTACCTAGATCAGTGTCTGGCAGTCAGACAATAAAGTGTTTGTTAAACAAGTGAACTACTAATTCTCAACTGTACTGTTTTGCTTTCTCCTATGCTTTTGTGAACACAAAAACAAAAAAAATACAACAACAATAAAGAGTCTTGGGCTCCATCTCCTTTCAGCCATAGCTATTCTCCTTCAATCATGAGAATATATATGATACTGGAGGTAATGTATCTATTCTCTGTCTCTTACTTACCAATTTCTACTATGCTCTTTACCCCATAGAATCTTTAAATTCTATTATGAAATAACTGTCACTCAGTCAGGGGTCAGGCTGAAAGCTTAACCTTTTATCTCACTTGACTCCTCACCAGTTTTTGGAAACTAACATACCAGTATATGGATACAGAAACTGAATATATCTTTCTTGCCTTTTTGGTGGTATCAGGGTTTGAACTCAGGGTCTCTTGCTTGCTAGATAGGTGCTCTATCACTTGAGTCACACCCCCAGCCCAGAAACTGAATATTTCTTACAAAGTCACAAAGCTGGTAAGAGCTAGGTTTGAACTCAGATCTGTCTAGCACCAAAGCTATTTATTCTCAAAATGTTTTGTAATTTATCATTTACAGGTCAGTCTCCTCCAATGGCTGATGAGTAGCATATAATCCATCTCGATGTTGAGATAATTAAGACCTTTGTGACAACCTTTTGTCAATTGGGAATATCACTGTTGAGACAGTGTGCTTCCTTATTTTAATAGGAATTTACAGCATGATTGCTGTCTAGGTAGCTAAGAAAAATTTACACAGAGCACTATGCAGCACCCTAACACTTAAAAGGCCAGGCTTCTCACTTTCACAGAGTTTCCAGTGAGGAAATAAGGCTTACAGGAGCATGCAACTTTTTTAAAAGCAAAAATTATACAATAAATTTTTTAACACTGTTAAGCACTAACAAAATAGTCTTTTTCCCATGAGAAAAAATCATTAGTAAGGACTTTTATAATTTAAAAAAATACAAATTTCTTAGATATTTCCTAATCCCATACCACCTTCTTTGAAAACTGAGGCCACCAAAGACCATTAAGATTGAAAGAAAAAGCCTAAAAATGCTAAAAGAATTTCTAAATTCATCATGCAGCAAATCCTGGTCTCTGAATAATCTTCACAAAACACCAGGACTGTGGTGTATAGTCTGATCAGGGGAATTTTCAAATTTTCGTTTTTTGGGATGAGCAGAGGTGGGGGATTTCCTCAGAGACAAGAAGACAAATTACAGATCAGAGGTCTGTTTCTGGGCCTTCCATTTACTACAGGAGTGAATCTACCAGGACAATAATCCTTAATCCATCTTGGTCTTGGTTTCCTTCCTCTAGTAAGAGAGGATTAGACTGAATCAGGGTTTCCTGAAGTAAGGTCTGAACAGTTTGGGGAGTTCCCAACACTCTATTTTCATACTAATACTGAGCTGCCATTTGCCTTTTCCACTGTGCTGACAGTAATCTGATCTACCACCTCAGCTGACAGTTAACTGTCCAAGCAGCCATGTTTTTCATGGTCATACTCATATAGTAGAACAACAAAAAAAGCAATACAAAATTTTAGTTATGTTAAATCTTGATCCTCGAGTACATGCCTTTTCACTATTCTGTGTGATAAAATGATTCATACTCATAGCACAATTCTGCCACATACAGATACATAATTGCCTTGAGAAAAAGCATTCTATAAAAAGTTAGCTTCCCTCCCCATCCCTGGAATAGCATTTAAACTTTAAAGATTATCTGACAGGTGTATATTGAAATAACCTAGTCAGTTTTGGGTGTATGGCAGACATTTTCTCAAAAGTAAATGAATGAAACTGTCAGTACAAGAAAAAACTTCTGACAATATCTTCTGTCAATTATAAAAATCATCTTTCAAGAGGCAACTAGGATTCTGGAAATCTTGAACTCACAACTAGGAAGCTGAAGCTTTTGAAAATATATGCCCCTTGACTTAAGATGAGGTCATGTACCAAAAACCCATTTTGTTAAAGTGAAAACATCATTAAGTGGAAAATGCATTGAATACACCTAACCTACCAAACATTATAATGGGCTGGCAAAAGTACACTGTAGAGTGAGTACTGGTTATTTATCTCGTGAACTCATCATGGCTGACCGGGAACTGTGCTTTACATCATTAGAAAGTATCATGAGAGAGTTTCATCAGAATATCATACTACACACTGGTAGCCTGGGAAAAACTCTAAATTCAAATTAAAATGCATTTCTACTGAATGTGTAATTTCACACTAGTATGAAGTCAAAAAATTCAAAGTGGAATGACCACAGACTGGGGACTATACATACTTAAAAAGTTTTCAGATGAGATTGGTGGTTACATCAATGAATAAAAATTTTAAAAATAAAGTATAAAGAGCTACATAACTCAGTAAACTAATGTTTTCTAAATGATCAACACGTTATATATGAAGACTCATTCCAGTGTAAGATAGAACAAAATGTAACAGAATACAAAAAGTATATTGACATGATTTCAAATTTTATATTACAACTAGACTTTAAGAAGTTCCATCTGACAAGTTTTGGTATATTATCAAAAAATCCCCAATTATCTGAAAGGGCTATCAAAATAGTTCCTTCCTAGCTATAGTAAAGCTGGATTTCCTTCAAATACTTCTACATAAACAACATTCACAAACAAATTGAAAGTAGGATCAGATATGAGACTCAAAACTGTTGGAACTCGGGGAAGGAGGGAAAAGAAGAGAATGATAGAGCGTCAAAACTATCGTAAAACATAACATCTGTGAAGGAAGAGGATACAAGGATATGTATTAAAAGCTGCTGAAAAATGGGGAGTGGGTTAAGGGGAAAGGGAGAGAAATGGAAGGGGCTAAACGGACCAATGTAAAGTACACTCACAATGTGGATACACTGAGAAACCCCTTTGAACATCGACTTAGATATTAATTATGAGAGTCAGGACTGTAAAACTGGCAGTGTGTAAGAGGGTACTTGTGGGAGCAGGGAGGGTGAACGAAGAAGATTAACATGAGGAAATATGGTAGACTGACCTC
The DNA here is from genome assembly GCF_047511655.1 of Castor canadensis. Classification (NCBI taxonomy): domain Eukaryota; kingdom Metazoa; phylum Chordata; class Mammalia; order Rodentia; family Castoridae; genus Castor; species Castor canadensis. The sequence goes on from NC_133400.1 coordinate 53,523,314, forward strand.
ATATACTTATTCAAAATAGAACAAAGAAACCTTTTGCATCAGTTTTAAGTGGGATGGAGAGAGGGTTAAGGGAGAGAGATGGTGGGGGTGATTTAACCAATGTACAATATAAGCCTATTTGGAATTGTCCCAATGTCTCCCCCTCTGTACAATGAATATATCCTAATAAAAATTAATGAAAAAAGGAATATATTGCCCAAAATTTTCTTTAAATTTGAAAAATATCCTGACTAAAGTAAAATTTCTTATTAAAAAAATCTGTCTCAATTAAGCCAGACTTCAAAAATATTTGCAGAAAGCATATGCCTATCTCTCACTAATCTTTTATTTGGGAAAATAAAGTCAATTTCATGAAATTAGGTTATTTTAGATGTAATGAGCTTATTAGGATTTTAAATTAATTCATGAATATATATTTTCCTGCTCCTAATCACCAATATGGGAAATACAGATTTACCCACATAAATGGTCTTCAGAGTTCTCAATAATTTTTAAGAGTATAAAAGAGTCCTGAAGTTAAGAAGTTTAAGATTTGCTGAATTAGATGAAATATAATACCTCATCTCTTTTCAAATTCTATGATTGTGTATGTGTATGAATGAGAAAAGAAAGTCAAATCTGGAAATGTTTTACTTTTTGTTAAGGTTTCATTCCCATCACCTTTGTTTCCTTGAGACTATGATATGGTAGATCAAAAAAGATTTTGATAATAAAATGTTACAAGGCAATTCATCCTAATAAAAGTATTAATCATTAAACAAGCTGGCACTGTTAGAACACAGATTAAATAAAATGCTTGACAAAAATCTTACAAATATGTAATGATTCAGAAACCTATGTTTCTTAATTTGAATTGGCATTTGTGGAATATCTCACAAATTATATTCAAACTGATGACATTCATAGTTTTCCCCAATATTCAGAAATATCATCATAAGATTCTCTTGGTAGTATCTTAAAAAATATACCCAGAACACTGTTTTTAAAGAATTTAATAAAATCAAAATATATTCATTTTAAATTATTTTTAAAAGCAAAATAATCATAAATTGCTCTTTCTAATATAAATTGGATGCTGGAATTTCTGTAAACATTTTTGGGATTTTGATGCCAATTAATTTAAAGATTGAAGGTATTACCAGATTTGTGAATTTCTCCTATGAATATTACATTTTAAAAACCAGAATGCCTACGCTGTAATCTTAGTTTGCTAACTCCTGTCAAACTACTTGGCTTTTATCCCTTTTCAACTCATCATACTAACCATCTGCATAAATAAAGATGTAAGCATCTGCTATATGGCAAATGGTCTCAGGGGCAGATGTTTCCATCCTTGTGTTCATGTCACTGGGGCTGGATACATTATTTGAACAGATGTACACAATCTGAAAGTGTTGTGTCCCACAGTGAAATGTCTCCAACTGCTTTCTATCAAAGTACATAAATGCTATTTGCACCTGCATTTATGTTAATGATATAAAGGCAGCAGGGGTTCTGACAAAGTGAGATGTGATGCTATGAAATACATTTACATGGTTAATTGGAATTTCTGAGAGACTATGTTGCCAAACAGCTACACGGACATTGATACATGCCCACGTAAATAGTCTGATTACTAGCCTGCTTTTTAAGCAGTGGAAATACAGTTAGTTCAAACAACAAAAATACTCATGATCTGTTATTTATGAATAAGAATATTTTATTCTGTTCTCTACTTTTTTTTTTTTTTTTTGGTGGAACTGGGGTTTGAACTCAGGGTTTCATGGTTCTTGCCGAGGCAGGTACTCTACCACTTAAGTCACATGTACGGTCCTATCTTATTTTATTTTGGTGGTACTGGAATTTGAACTCAGGGCCTTGCACTCGGTAGGCAGGTGATCTATCACTTGAGCCATGCCCGCAGCACTAATAATAATATTTTAAAGTCTGTATTTTATCTCAAAATAAAACAACTTCCATATATGGTCAATTTGATAGTTGTAGGCCACCAAGATCATTTCCATTTTGTTTTACAAGGATATTTCAGGAGGTATGTGTGTTTTCCATTTGTTCTTCTGTCAACAGCATAACATATAATAATGCACAGTGGAATTCTGCAGAAGTTATTGTACCGGAAAGTTCCAATTTCCAACATTAAAGAGTTAACCAAAACCAGCTTGAAAAATGTCAATTTGTACTTGGTCTGTAGCATAAAATGGTATCAAAAGTCCAAGAGCAGCACTTACATTTGTTAAGATCATTTCACATATTTAGAAACATAGTATTTTGCTAACACTTAGAGAAGGATCTTCCCCCCCAGTAACAAGGTCAGAAAGCAATGCTAACCACTAAATACAAAGCATCAAATTACAGTGGTTCTCCGTGCTACTGTACATGAAATGTGAGGGATGGAGAGTCAAAGAACTTACATTAGTAGTTTTCTTTGTAGCTTTATTAAACTAAGCAGTTGTAGTTACTTTTAAATATCTGCTACTTTATTAACTTAAAATTTGTAATATCAACTATGCTTAAAGACATTGAGTTAAATGTTATCCAAAATAATTTTATATGGCTCAAATGGTAGACTGCCTCCCTTACAAGTATAAAGCCCAGAGTTCAAACCCCAGTACCACCAAATAAAACAAAAAAGAAAAAAATCCTTTTATTCTTCAAATAATCCTGATATTTCTGTGGTGTTTTAAGAGTTTACAAGCTACATTCAACTTTTAATCAAAGATTCTGTCTTTGCAAATCTGCCTCATCAGTAAAATTTATTTGTAGCCCTGTCCAATGCTCACTGGGTTTCACAGCCATTCATAGACATGTGTGAGCAGGGAAAAACCTGAGCCACCTCATCCACCGTTCCCAGCTAAGGTCAAATGAGGTGAGGATCTGCTTTCTTATTTCAGCTCTCATGCTATAAATAAAGGGTCCTTTTCATAGTCTATTTAGTTCCATGTTTTTTGCATTTTTGTGCTTTTTCTTGGCGATTTCACCATTTAGAATGGCGGTCAAACACAGAGATGAATGTGGTCAAAAAGTGCTAAGATGTGCCTTATGGATAAAGTAAGCGTGCCTGTGCTTTGCTCAGGCACAAATTACAGTGCTATGTCTGTGATTGCAATGTTGATGAGTCAACAACATGTATTAATCTTGGTGTTCTTAAACAGAAACACACATAAAACAAGATTATTGTCAAAAATATTGTACCAGAGGCCCACAGGAACTTAATCTTGTATATAGCATTCAGTTCAAGTACTGGCTAATTCAATATTGCTCAAGACTTTATAGGATATAATTACTGAAAATAATGAGAACCAACTGTGCTTTTTTCTCTTAACTATTACAAGGCAATAATTATTGTCCCCATTGGACAGATGAAGGCACTGATGTAGCCAAGATCATAGAGCCTAAGAAGAAGAGTAGAATGATCAAAACTCAGTGTGGTTCAGCTTAGGTTTCTTTCACCAGAGAGGAGAGGGGAGAGATGGAAGCTTAAGGAAACAGGTTTCATAACATGTTTTTAAAAGTGAAACTTGTAAGATAATAAGATAATAAACTAGTTTTGGGTTAAATCCTCCTAAAAGTAAATTCATACTTGGATAAGCAGTCCAGTGTTATTAATTAAAGCAGCTGGAAGAGAGCAGGCTTACTTAGGTTTTACTTTTCCCCTCTTTGCTCCTTGCTCAATTACCTCTTACAGGCAATAAATATATGTTAAAATACATTTGCTTTTAGTGACCTTAGAACTCTAGCTTGGTATCTCATTAAAAAAAGAAAAGGAAATTAAAATGTTTCCACAGCATCTGATAAAATCACATAAAAATGAGACTTTAAAGCATTTACAACATAATTTAGTATGTACTGAGAATTCTTCATGTGCTGTGTGCTTTAAAACCTGCTAAAGACAGATAGAACTTTGTGAGAGAGAGATTCCAAGATGGCGACTAGAGGGAGGAAGCAGAAAGCGTGTTTCTTAAAGCAAAATCTTGGAGAGATGCTGGAGAAACAATTTGCAGGAAAAACCACCAAGAAGAGAAAAAACTCCGACACCTCCACACCCCCAGCCTGCGCATAGCATCGCTACTCTATGTTAAATGGAGAAACCAGGAGGGCTCCCATGCCACCAGATGCCAGCTCCTACTGGCTCGAGAGAAGCAGACAACCAGGTGAGTTAAGCAGCACGTGGTACTCCCACAAAAAACCCTGGGCCAGATGAGCATAGCTCCCTGGACAGACTGACCCCCACCCAGGCAAAAAAAGAGAAAAAAAACCTGAATAATAAATAACAACAACAAAAAAAGACATGTAGCAAAGAGGGCGGGGCACCCTGAGTGCCAAAGGGGTGGGAGGGGCAATCCCTCATAGAACTGCAAATAAACAAGCCGGCTGGAGAAGGCAGGAGTGGCAGCCCCCGCTCAGCAACCTTGGAGTGGGAAAACTTGTAAAAGTGGCTGTATGAGGAAAACTCCACTGGAGAGAGAGGAAGGAACAATTCCCATGCGAACTGTAAATAAACAAGCCTGCTGGACAAGGTAAGAGTGGTGCCACCTCCCCCAGTGTGCTTGGAAAGGGGAAAGCTTGTAACAGTGGCGGTTGCACCCTGAAGAACTCTAAATAAACAAAACCTGTGGGGCTAGGTGAGTGTTAAGCTCATTCCTGAGATCTGCAATCAATAAAGCCTCCAGCAACAGTGGCTGACAGTAGCAGACAGGTGAGCTGCAGCCTCAAATAGACATTCACAGAACTGTCTCCAGACTCTTTTTTTTTTTTCTCTTCCTTTGATGAGACAAGGACAGAACTAGAACTGCGTGGTGAAGATCTAACTGAAACTGTACTGCATTTGAACTTGGGATATTTTGTTTTCTTGTTTTTTTACCCCTTTGATGAGACAACGACAGAACTACTTCCGAGACACCATCTCCAGGATTGGAGGCTGAGGGACTAACACCAAAATTATTAATACTGAAACTTTATTGCATTTGAACTTGGGGATTTTTTTTTTTGTATCCTCTCTCTGTCTCTCTAATGCCTGTTTAGCTTACTGTTGATTAGTATACTATCTCTCCCTGTTTATATCTTTGACACAGTTTTGTTTTGTTTTTTTTTACTTGTTTGTTTTTCCCTTTTTCTTTACCTTCTTTGCTTTCCCTCTCCTTTGACCCTTCCATTCTAAAAATCACCACTGTTATTATTACAAGCTAGAAAATACTTAATTGAACACAGTACAGGGACAGTAACAATACCAAGATCAATGATGGGAAGACAGAAAAAACAGGGAAACCAGTTTCTCCACAGCAAAAATTTAGTACAGGAACCAGAGGGGAATGAAGAAAACAGATACTTGGATCCAGACTCCAACAAAACAAAGATAAACTATTCGAAAGAACCCAATGAAGCCCACAAGAACATTCTGAAAGAAGAAATCCTGCAAGTAATCAATGAGAATTTTATAGAGATGATACTGGATATGGTCAACCAAAATGTACAGGAGACACTGGAGAAATTCCTAGACAACAAAAATAGAGAATTTGAAAAAGCACAAGAACAAATAAAAGAAACTATAGAAGCACTGCATAAACACAAAAGTGAAACAAAGAACATGATTAATAACGAGATAAATGAACTCAGGACGAAAATAGACAATATTAAAGAGGAAACGACTCAGGATATGGAAAACCTCAGAAAAAGAACGAAACAGAAATGCAAAACAAAATGGAAGGCCAATCCAGCAGAATAGAACAAGCAGAAGCCAGAATCTTAGAACTCGAAGAAGAAATGGTAATTAAAGGAAAAAACCATAGAACTATTAAACAACTCAAAACCTGTGAAAAGAAAATGCAAGAACTTACTGATTCCATCAAAAGACCAAACCTGAGAATTATGGGGATTGAAGAAGGAGAAGAGGTGCAACCAAAGGGAATGCATGATATATTCAACAAAATAATTACAGAAAATTTCCCAAATCTAGAGAAATCTATGCCCTATATAGGTGCAAGAGGCCTCCAGAAAACCAAACAGACCTGACCAAAATAGAACTACCCCATGACATATTATCATTAAAACAAGTACAGAGACTTGAGAAAGAATGTTGAAGGCTGTAAGAGAGAAAAAACAAGTAACATACAAAGGTAAACCCATCAAAATCACAGCAGACTTCTCAACAGAAACATTAAAAGCAAGAAGAGCATGGGGTGAGATCTTCCGGGCACTGAATGAAAATAACTTCAACCCCAGGATACTCTACCCAGCAAAGCTATCATTCAAAATAGATGGAGCAATAAAAGTCTTCCATGATAAGCAGAAACTAAAACAATATGTGACCACAAAGCCACCACTACAAAAGATTCTTCAAGGGATTCTGCACACAGAAAGTGAAACCCAACTTAGCCATGAAAGGGCAGGCAGTACCAAACTACAGGAAAAGACAAAGCAAGAAATTAGAGAGTAACATCGATTTAGGTATACACAATCAAACCTTTAAACAACTAAGACAACTAAATGACAGGAATCACCACATACCTATCAGAACTAACACTTAATGCTAATGGTCTTAATTCCCCCATCAAAAGGCACCATTTGACGAACTGGATTAAAAAGAAAGATCCAACAATTTGTTGCTTACAGGAGACCCATCTCACTGACAGAAATAAGCATAGGCTTAGGATGAAAGGCTGGAAGATTTACCAAGCCAATGGCCCCCGAAACCAGGCAGGAATAGCAATACTTATCTCTGACAAAGTAGACTTCAAACCTACATTGATCAAATGAGATAAAGGAGGACATTCTATACTAATAAAAGGGGAAATAGACCAAAAGGAAGTAACAATTATCAACCTATATGCACCCAATGTCAACACACCCAATTTCATCAAACATACCATGAAGAACATAAAAGCATATATTAACTCCAACACAATAGTCGTGGGAGACTTTAACACCCCTTTATCATCAATAGATAGGTCATCCAAACAAAACCTCAATAAAGAAATCCTAGATCTAAAATATACCATAGACCAAATGGATCTAGTTGATGTCTACAGAACATTTCATCCAACTTCTACACAATATACATTCTTCTCAGCAGCCCATGGAACCTTCTCCAAAATAGATCATATCCTAGGGCAAAAAGCAAGGCTCAGCAAATATAAGAAAATAGAAACTATACTGTGCATTCTATCTGATCACAATGCAATAAAACTAGAAGTCAACAACAAAAATAAAGACAAAAAACATGCAAACAGCTAGAAACTGAATAATTCATTGCTTAATGAACAATGGGTCATTGATGAAATAAAAGAGGAAATTAAAAAGTTCCTGGAAGTCAATGAAAATGAAAACATAACCTACCGGAATCTATGGGACCCAGAAAAGGCAGTCCTGAGAGGAAAGTTTATAGCCATGAGCGCATATATTAAAAAGACTGAAAGATATCAAATCAATGACCTAATGATACATCTCAAACTCCTAGAAAAACAAGAACAAGCAAATCCCAAAACAAATAGAAGGAGAGAAATAATAAAAATAAGAGCTGAAATCAATGAAATAGAAACCAAAAAAACCATACAAAGAATTAGTGAAATAAAAAGTTGGTTCTTTGAAAAAATAAACAAGATTGATAGACCCCTGGCAAACCTGACTAAAATGAGGAGAGAAAAAACCCAAATTAGTAAAATCAGGAATGCAAAAGGGGAGATAACAACAAACACCATGGAAGTTCAGGAAATCATCAGAGACTACTTCGAGAAACTACATTCAAATAAATTTGAAAATCTTAAAGAAATGGACAGATTTCTAGATACATATGATCATCCAAAACTGAACCAAGAGGACATTAATCACCTGAATAGATCTATCACACAAAATGAAATTGAAGCAGCAATCAAGAGTCTCCCTAAAAAGAAAAGTCCAGGACCTGACGAATTCTCTGCTGAATTCTATCACACCTTTAAAGAAGAACTAATACCAACCCTCCTTTAATTGTTCCACGAAATAGAAAGGGAAGGAAAACTGCCTAACACATTTTATGAAGCCAGTATTACACTTATCCCAAAACCAGGCAAAGACACCTCAAAAAGGAGAACTATAAGCCAATCTCCTTAATGAACATTGATACAAAAATCTTTAATAAAATAATGGCAAACCAAATTCAACAACTCATCAAAAAGATCATTCACCACGACCAGGTGGGCTAAATCCCAGGAATGCAGGGGTGGCTCAACATACGAAAATCAATAAACGTAATAGTCCACATTAACAGAAGCAAAGACAAAAACCACTTGATCATCTCAATAGATGCAGAAAAAGCTTTTGATAAGATCCAACACCATTTCATGATAAAAGCTCTAAGAAAACTAGGAATAGAAGGAAAGTACCTCAACATTATAAAAAATTTATATGACAAACCTACAGCCAGCATTATAGTTAATGGTGAAGAAATGAAACCATTCCCTCTAAAATCAGAAATGAGACAAGGATGCCCACTAGCTCCACTCCTATTCAACATAGTACTGGGATTCCTAGCCAGAGCAAGAAGAAGGAATAAAAGGAATGCAAATAGGTAAAGAAACTGTTAAAAATATCCCTATTTGCAGACAATATGATCCTATACCTTAAAGACCCAAAAACCTCTACTCACAAGCTCCTTGATACCATCAACAGCTATAGCAAGGTAGCAGGATATAAAATCAACATAGAAAAACCATTAGCATTTCTACACACTAATAATAAATAAAATGAGAAAGAATATATGAAAAAAATTCCATTTAAAATAGCCTCAAAAAAAATCAAATACCTAGGTGTAAACTTAACAAAGGATGAGAATGACTTCTATAAGGAAAACTACAAACTTCTGAAGAAAGAGACTGAGAAAGACTATAGAAGTGGAGAGATCTCCCATGCTCATGGATTGGTAGAATCAACACAGTAAAAATGGCTATACTCCCAAAAGTAATCTACTTGTTTAATGCAATTCCCATCAAAATCCCAATGACATTCATCAAAGAGATTGAATAATCTACCATAAAATTTATATGGAAACACAAGAGGCCACGAACAGCCAAGGCAATACTCTGTAAAAAGAACAACGCTGGCGGTATCACAATACCTGACTTCAAACTATATTACAAAGCAATAGCAATAAAAACAGCATGGTACTGGCACAAAAACAGACATGAAGGCCAATGGAACAGAATAGAAGACCCAGATATGAAGTCACACAAGTATAACCAACTTATCTTTGACAAAGGTGCTAAAAATATACGATGGAGAAAAGACAACCTCTTCAACAAAAACTGCTGGGAAAACTTGTTAACAGTCTGCAAAAAACTGAAACTAGATCCATGTATATCACCCTATACCAATATTAACTCAAAATGGATCAAGGATTTAATATTAGACCCCAAACTCTAAAGTTGATATAGGAAAGAGTAGGAAATACTTTGGAACTAATAGGTACAGGCAAGAACTTTCTCAATGGAACCCCAGCAGCTCAGCAACTAAGAGATAGCATACATAAAACTATCATAAAACTAAAAAGCTTCTACTCAACAAAAGAATTGGTCTCTAAACTGAAGAGACCACCCACAGAGTGGGAGAAAGTATTTGCTAGTTACACATCAGAGAAAGGACTAATAACCAGAATATATAGGGAACTTAAAAAACTAAATTCTCCCAAAATTAATGAACCAATAAAGAAATGGGCAAGTGAACTAAACAGAACTTTCTCAAAAGAAGAAATTCAAATGGCCAAAAAACACATGAAAAAAATCCTCACCATCCTTAGCAATAAAGGAAATGCAAATTAAAACCACACTAAGATTCCACCTCACCCTTGTTAGAATAGCCATCATTTACCAACTTAACAACAGATGTTGGCGAGAATGTGGGGAAAAAGGAACTCTCTTACACTGCTGGTTGGAATGTAAACTAGTACAACCATTCTGGAAAAAAATATGGAGGCTTCATAAAAATCTAAACATAGATCTACCATATGATCCAGCAATACCATTCTTGGGGATATACCCAAAAGAATTTGACTCAGGTTACTCTACAGGCACCTGCACACCCATGTTTATTGTAGCACTATTCAAAATAACAAAGTTATGGAAACAGCCAAGATGCCCCACTACCCATGAATGATTTAAGAAAATGTGGTATTTATACACAATGGAATTTTATGTAGCCAGGAAGAAGAATGAAATGTTATCATTCACAGGTAAATGGATGGAACTGGAGAACATTATTCTAAGCGAGGTTAGCCTGGCCCAAAAGACCAAAAATCGTATGTTCTCCCTCATATGCGGACATCAGATCAAGGGCAAGCGTAACAAGGCGACTGGACTTTGATCACATGATAAAGCGAGAGCACACAAGGGAGGTATGAGGATAGGTGAGACACCTAAAAAACTAGATAGCATTTGTTGCCCTCAACACAGGGAAACTACTGCAGATACTTTAAAGCAACTGACGCCAATAGGAGAAGGGGATCAGGAACTAGAGAAAAGGTTAGTTCAAGAAGAATTAACTTAGAAGGTAACAACATGTACAGGAAAGCAATGCGAGTCAACTCCCTGTACAGCTGTCCTTATCTCAACTAGCAAAAACCCTTTCTCCTTCCTATTAGTGCTTATATTCTCTCTTCAACAAAATTTGAGATAAGGGCAAAATAGTTTCTGCCTGGTAGCAAGGGTTAGGGGGGGTAAGGGAGGGGGTGGGGGGAAGGGGGGAGAAATGACCCAAACATTGTATGCACATATGAAAAAAACCAACTTTGTGAAAAAGTCCAAGATAAGTAAGATACTTCCCGATTTTAAAAAAAGATATAAATATTAACTAGCTATCCCACATGTTCATTATTTGAGTTCTAAAGTATGGAGTTATACTCAATAATACTAAATTGTTTATGGCTACAAGAACTAAGAGTTTTTTTTGGCTGTGCCATGACTATTAATTTTTGAAACTTTTTATTGAATTAGAAAATCCAGATTTTTAAAAAGATCCAAATATGAATTCACATAATAGATAGTAATGGCTATGGCTTAGCAGTCAAATAATGTACAAATTTTGAAAATGAGTAACGTTGTACAGCATATGCTCAGCTAAATGAAGTGGCCCTGAAAGAGGCTATAAAGACCCACTGTGTCTTTGCCTCAGAGCATCTGCTGTTTCCCCATGCCTGCTTGTTATTCTCATTAAGTAGAAATAGCACTCATGATGTGAAAACCACATTTAAACAATACAAAGGTTAAGAAAAGTGGTAGAAGATCAATATAAAAAGACCTTTCTACCAAAAGCAAACTTGTCTAGGAGAGTGCAAAAAGAAATTGTGGAACTGGCAAATGACTAAGAATTCTGGTGGGACCCCATGGAAGGGATCCTCACTGGATTTAATGAAGATTCTTCAGACTACTGAGCAGCAGGACTTGTTTTATCCAACTGTGTAGGGACTTAAAATCCATCCTGCCCTATACAGGGTGTGAACCTCAACTGTCAACTGGCAATAACCACAGTGAACGTTTTCCCAACACATTAAAAACATAATTGTCCCTGTCTGAGAACCATGTGCTGAAGATGTTCACCTGTTTTTTTGTCTTGTTTTGTTTTTAAATTTGGCCAGGGAATAAATTCATTTGTATTTTCAATCACTGGTGGTTTTGTCCTTCCTTCAGCAAATCTGAAGTTACACTAGAATTGGTCTTATTATACTGTTTTCTCATGACTTTTTTTTAAAAACACAGTTTATCACTTAATTATAATTTATCCTTTTTCAACACAAAATATCCATCCTTATACTTCTATTAGTTCATCATTTTAAAATATCAAAGAGAAGAGTGTTTATGGGAAAATTTTAAGTCTTATCTCCAAATCCTGAATGCACAAGATAGGAAATTATAACAAAACTTGCCTGGAGATGCTTTTTCTAAAAAAAAAAAAAAAAAAAAAAATTTAAATTAAATTTAGTATTTTGGAGAAAGGGTCTCACTATGTATCCCTCTTGCCTCCGTGATTACAGAAATGTATTACCACCATCACCACCACATCTGTGCCCGCTCCTTTTTTTGGGGGAGACAGAGTCTTACTCCATTGCCCACGCTGACCTAACACTTGCTATGTAGTCCAGGCTGGCCTTTAACTTTTGATCCTACTACCTAATCCTCCTGAGTCCTGGGATTACAGGCATGAACCACAGTGCTGGACATGGAGAGTCTATAAATAATATTCTCACACATAAAGGAACAATGATAATATTAATTATAATAGAAAAATTTAAATATAGTATAAATTTATCAGTAGTCTAAATAAATAGTATGAATTTATCAGTAGTGTGATATGGTATGTTATGCTATTATTACAATGTGTGTTGGTGGAGTGGATTTTTATTAAGCTCCACAATTCTGTTGGTGATTTCCTAGTTGAATTTCATACTCAGATGTATGTGTTTATGTCAGAAATTCAAAAGTCCCATATTTATAAATAGCCACAAATGGTTTGCTAAATAAATCAACCAGCTTTTAATTGATAAATTACATGTACCCAGCGAATTTCTCATGTTACAAAAATGATTACATTTGATGACAGAGATAGAAACAGAACAATAATAAATCTGACATTTTTTCTTTGCTAAAAATATTAGTATTATCCAGGACACACAAAAAGCATCTGAATGTGTGAATGAGTAAAATGAATGAATAACTGGGCATTTCTTAGGCCTCAAATGTATTCATATATACTACTTTTTCTTTACTGGAGTAATTTTCCTGTAATAATTATAACTTCTGCTTTTGATTTAAAATCAAAGTAATTTTAAATCAAATCTTGGATCAGTGACTTGCTAGTTGATGATCTTGACAAGAGTACCTTTAAAATAAAGACTATATCCTACATATTGTGAGGCCTAAATAAAATAAAGTGTGACAAGTTATAGGTAGAGAGATTGTCACACTGGATGCATTTGACTAACTGAATTCCTTTAGCCATTATATCCCTCTCTGTGTCAAATTCCAGGTTTGGGTCTTGGAAAAGACTGATGAGGAAGTTACTAGTGCTCCTGAGTCTCTAGGAGGCTCAAGGGGTCTTACTTTCTGGCCATGTCAATAGAGGTATAAGCTTATACAACAGCCCAGACAGGCAGAACAGAAACAAAATAAAAGAAATCGTGCTGAGAAGCAAAGCAGGCACGAGGTGTGGGGGTGACATGTTCTCTTTTCTTTCATTAAGCTGGAAGCCAAGCAGCTCATTGTTCAGCACCTCATCCCATGGACTCATGGGAGAGAGGAGAGTTTAAGAACTCTGGCCTGTTGAACAGGGAGACTGAAGCTCAAGGGCGAGATGATTCGCATGAGGCACCACAGCTGGTGTGCAGGGCATCCAGGAAAGAAGCCCAGCATACTCAACACTTGACCCATTTGTCTTTCTTCTGAGCAGTTATGCCTGTCCTTGCCTGCTCAGACACAGAAGGTGACAGTGCAGTGAGGACACGGAATTTCTAATCCCTCTATCAGCTGCCTGTTACTGCACAACCCCCAAAGGATATACTAGACAACACACATAGAAAATCTCTTATTTTTTACTTCTACTTAGGGTTTGTTTCCCACCCCTATAGTTCTCATTTTTTCTCGCCCTAGTGTGTTCAGGGCTAGAATCTTAAGGACACTTACTTACCCTTTAGCCAATGCCTGGATGCCACCCAAGTCATGGGGTTTGCTCCTGGCTTACTTGCTATGGGTCCGTTGGGATCATGCTTGACTTTCTAAGGGCACTAGGCATCCCTGCAGGGGCACCTCCCAGGTGGAGAGCCTAAAGAGGAAGAGTCACTATAAAGAGTAATAGTTATTGCCATTTTATAAGTGCCTCACCTGCAGTCAGTAATATTGTGGATGGCTTACATAATTGTCTCCTTTACTCTCCCAGCCTATGAGACTTACTTATTTTCCTTTCCTAGATTAATAGATGAGGACACTGACATCAGGTGATATACCTGAAGTTATACAATTAGGTGGTAGAATTAAATTACAAACTCAGATTCCATGCTTTTAAGAATTATGATACTACTTTTTCATTGGCACAGAGATCAGTGTTTGTTCCATCTGCAGTACTAGGGATCAAATCCATGGCGTCTACTCTACCATTTGCGCTATACTTCTAGCTCTTTTGTATGTATGTATGTATTTATTCACTTATTTAGGTGGTACTGGGGTTTGAACTCAGGACTTGCTCTTTAGCAAGTCCCTCTACCAGGCCCAGCCCTCCTGTGCTTGTAGTTATTTTTCAGGCAGTGTCCTGTGTTTTTGCCCCAGCCTGCCTTGAACTTAAGTTCTCCTATTATGGCTTCCTTCATGAAGCTGGGATGACAGACAGATACCACCATGCCCAGCTTATTAACTGAAATGGAGTTTTGTTAACTTTTTGATGAGGCTGGCCTTGAACCGTCATCTTCCCGATCTTCACCTCCTGAGTAGTTGGAATTACAGATATGAGCCACCACATCTGGTCCTTTTGTTTTGTTTATGATATAGGGTCCTGCTGACTTCACCCATGCTGCTCTTGAACTTGTGATCCTCTGGTCTCCACCTCCTGAATAGCTGGGATTACAGGTGTGTACCATCATACCTACTTCTATTTAAGGATTCTTTATAGCAATTTCCCTCTATTCACTAAAACCTACTTCCCTTTCTAAGGAGGCTCAATTTTGTATTATTAAAGATAACATTTTATCATATGCATGTCAAAACTTCTTTCTGTATAGAAGAAAGTTAAGTAGGGACAGGAAAGATTCATGTTTCTCATACAAGTTACTGTGCCCTTTACAGTGAGGATACTTTAATTATTGTATATTAAGATAGAACTCCACTTGTACCTGTAAACTTTTTCTATAAGCTCCAGAAACTCCTGTTAGAAAATTCAAGATATAGCTGGGTAAGGTGGTATATGCCTGTAATCCCATCTATTAGGGAGGCAGAAGTGGGAGGATCATGAGTTCAGGGCCACTCTGGGCAACACAAGACCCCTTCTCAAAAGAAAAAAATCATGATACTACTTTTTATAAATTTCTTGGAGGAGAAATGGTATTCCTTATCTGTTTCTTTTAAATGGGCATGGAAAGAAATAGGTCAAAGAAATGCAAAAGCAACTATCTTCCCCCTGTCTACATCTATGTATCCTTATGTACGTATGAATGTAATGTATGGATATTTTCTACTCAATAAAAGACCTGTGTCATTCTGCTTCAATAAAGCCACACTCCATAATTCCACTGACTTCTAGTGCCAGCTAACGGACTGTACTCTCTGAGTTCTGCAAGGAATGAGGCGCTCTCAAGGAACTATCAGTCGAGGAATGGAGACATATCCTCATAACTCAGGAATTCATGTGCACTCAATTTACCAAAGGAAATGAACTTTCATGTAGTCATAATTTTTGTTTTTAATCCTACAAAATAAGTTACCTTATGATCATGAATAAATGCATCAATTAAAATGATTTCATTATAACATATACATTATCATCTTCTTCAGCATGACTTATCTTACCTTGATCTTTTGGTGATAGTGATATGGAATTCTGCATTATGATGTATTTGACTTGAATAATAACTTTCCTAAAAATAACCAAGCACAAATAATAATTAGAAAACAACTGTGATATTATGTTAAATACATACTAAAACAGACCACAAGCTGTTTTAAAAAGTCTTTATACTTCTAACTATATGACTTATATGAGCAGTAAGAAATGGGCTGAGATATTAATAACTGATGTCCTTATGCTCATCTCACTGTCCTGCAGAAAGGGTTCTATTGAGCATTCTGGAACGGGCATGGAGAGGGATGCACTACAGGGGCCTATGTACAGCTCTGCTGTCAGAGTCATGTATAGGTAAGCAAAATTAGCATTCTCTGAAAATCCCTGTTCTGATAATTATGTCTCATATATCCTGTTTAAGACGAACTAACTAAAATGCTTAACAGTATAGGTAAAGGCAATATAATTGTAATACATTCATTTGCTGAAATATAATTCAGTCATTAAAATGTAGTTATGAAGGTTATGTAGCAACATAAGAAATGTTAATGATACAGTACATAAGATAAACATACTAAATGATACATACTAGCATTATAACTGTACAAAAAACAATAGCATATGAAACCACATGGCAGAAAATTTGCTAATATTTATATTTTCATCATGTTTGGTGACAGAATTATATGTTAATATGCATATTTTCATTGTGTTTCATAATAGAATTATATGTGTCTTTCTCCATTTTAGTTATTTTACAAATAGTCTATGCTGTAGAATTCCATATTAATAAAATACAATTGTTCCTCAATTTCCTTGAGGGATTAGTTCCAGCACTCCCTTTGGCTACCAAAATGCAGAAATCCTCAAGTCTCCTATTAAATGGTGTAGTGCTTATATATAACCCATGTGCATTCTCCTGCATACTTTAAAACATTTCTAGATTACTCATAATATGTATTAAAATACAAATGCTATAAACAGTTGTTACACTTCATTATTTGGGAAATGATGACAAGAAAAAAGTGTGTATGTGTTCAGTATAGATGCAATTTTTTAAAGACATGTTTTGATCCAGTTGTTTGGATCTGAGAATGTGGAACCTGCATATGTAGAGGGCTGACTTATTAAAAATAAGACAATTAACATCTTTGAAAAAATACAGGAAAATATTTTTGTAAGATTTCAAACACAGAATTGTTTTTAACCATTAAGGTAAAGAATTCAGGATGAATTTTTCTACATAAAAATTAAAAAAAAAATTTAAATAAGAGTATTTGACAACATTGAAAGGCATAACTTTCATTTTAGCCAAGAGTGAGTAATAGAGACCAGATTTGCCCTTCTGCTTGAAACAACTTAAAAAGGTAATACAGATGAAACAATGTTTTCAAAACACTGGACATCAGTTTCTGAAAAGCTTATCCCTGAGAGACAAGAAACAATGGAGATGAACCCTACAGCTGGGATTCCTAGAGTACTGGAGAAAAGACTGCCATATGGAGAAAGAGTCCCCATTGTATATTCCCCTTCCTAGTAATTACCAGCACATATAAGTGAGGACATTCCCTAAGGCCAAGGAAGGATCCAAAGTGCCTGACACTCAAGAGGGAGGAATATTGTCCGTTCCTAGAGCCAGATGGGAAAGACTCATAACTCACAGGACACGGGGTAGAATACTCATAATGGTCCTGTTTTTATAGGGGGCATAATTAACTGCAGACTGAGAATTTCTTGGGTTTCACAGAGCAAATCTTAAAGCAAGACATGAATGGGTCAACTGTTTCCAAGTACTTTACCTACATATCAGAACAAAGCTCAAGCATACCTACAGAAACACAAAAAATATCCACCACCCCAAAAAGTAAAATTCATAATGCCTGATATCTGCTAAAAATTATCAAGTAGGCAAAGAAGCCAGAAAATATGAGGTATAATGTAGAAAATAATCAAAACTGACCCAGAACTGACACACATGCTAAAATTAGCAGTTAAGAAAATTAAGTGTATAATAGTACTTTGTATGTTCAAAAAAGCTAATTACAAGCAGGAAAGATAAGAAAAATCCAAATAAAACAATTTAAAAGATAAAAGCTACAATGTATAAGATGAAAAATACATGAGATGGGATTAACTGCATATAAGATATGTCAGAATAAAATATTAGCAAATTTTAAGGCATGGCAATAGAGATTAACAGAATGAAGCTCAAGGAGAACAGAGTTAGAAAGCAAAAGAACATCATGTACAAGGCAAGCCCTCACAAAAGTTAGTAAGACTCTTATCTCAAAACAAGTTGGGCACAATGGTGAATACCTGTAATCCTGCTACTCAAGAGGAAGAGATAGCAGGACTGCAGTCCAAGGCTGGCCAGTTAGCTTGAGAGCGTATTTGAAAAACAAACTAAAGCAAAAAGGACTGGGGGTGTAACTAAAGTAGAGTGCTTGTCTAGCAAGCTTGAGGCCCTAAATTCAAAACCCCAATATCATCAACCCCTCCCCTGCAAAATTCAAAAGAACAAAGCATCAACTGAGCTTAACTTAAAGAAATTAAGCTTCAAGAAGTCTAATACACTAGTAACTGAAGAGAGATGGAAAAATGAAATAATATTTTAAGAAATAATGGTTGAAAATATTTCCAAATTTGATAAAGGTATAAATACACAGATCCAAACATCTCAAAACAGATGACATATAAGAAAGATGAAAACTATAGCAAGACATATAATGATGAAATTGCTCAAAACTAGTGAAAAAAAGAAAAATTTAAAGACTCATTACATACAGAGGAACAATGTTAAGGACAACAGCAGATTTCTTATTAGAAACCTTCAGGCCTAGATGCTTCCCTGGTGATGTTCACTGAATCTTTTTTTTTTTTTTTTTGACAGTACTAGGAGTTTGAACTCAGGGCTCCATGCTTGCAAGGCAGGTGCTCTTTCACTTAAGACATGGCTCCAGCCCTTTCTTGCTCTGGTTAGATTGGAGCTATGGTCTTTCTTTTTTGGCCAGGCTGGCCTGGACCACAATCCTCCTATTTCAAGCTTCCCACTATCACTGGGATGACAGGTACATGCCATCATGCCCAGCTATTTACTGTTGAGATGAGAGTCTCACAGACCTTTTTGCCAGGGCTGGCCTGTAACCACAATCCTAATCCCAGGCTCCCACATACCTTGGGATGAAAGGTGTGTGCTACCACATCCCACTATTGGTTGACATGTCTTGTACATTTTTTCCCTGGCTGGCCTAGAATGGTGAGTTATCTCAATCTCAGTTTCCCAATCGCATCCTTTCAAGTATCTAGAATTACAGGCATGAGGCACCAGTGCCCAACTATCTTACTGAATCTTTAAGGAAAAAATAATTCTGATCATATAAAATTCTTCCAGAAAATTGAAAATGAGGGAATTCTAACTATATAAGAAGGTAGCACTATCTAGTTAGCAAAACTAGACAAAGCCTTCATGAGAAAAGAAATCTACAGATCAATATCCCTTATAAGCACAAATGTAAAAGTTATAAACAAAATTTTAGCAAGTGAAATCCAACAATATAACACATCATGATCAAATAGGGCTATCCCAGAAATACACATTTGTTTTAACATTCAAAATCAATGCAAGTCACCAAACTAAAAAAGAAAAAGTATATGATCACCTCAATAGATGCAGAAAATGTATTTTTTTAAAAACCTGTTTCTAAGAACTTTTAGAAAACTAAGAATAGAAGGGTACCTTTGAGAAACATAATACCAACATCATGCTAAAGAAGAAAAGGCTAAGTGTCTTCCCTCTAAGTTCACTAACAGGTGAAGGATACCCACCCTCACACTACTATTCAACACTATATTAGAAGTTCTAGCCAGGGCAATAAAACAAAATTAATAAAATGTATCCAGATTGGAAAACAAGACATACAAGTCTTTATTTGCAGATGACATGATTGTCTGTGGAAAATTCAGTGGAATCTACAAAAAGTTCTTCAAACTAATAACAGAATTTAGCAACACTGCAGAATACAAAAATAAAGTATATTTATATATTCTAGCAACAATTAAAAAATGAAAAAATAAATAAGAAGTTTAAATTTAAAATATAATTTGTGACAGTGAAACAATTAGATAAGGATAAATATGGCAAAAGATGGATAGATCCATACATTGAAAACTATTAAGTACTCATGAGAGAAACTTAAAAGACCCAAATAAATGGAGAGATATATCATGTTCACAGGCTGGAAGACTCAATGTTGGTTAACATCATAATTCTCTTCAAATCAATCTACAGATTCAATGTAATCCTGACAAAAATTCAGTAGACTTTCTGTAGAAATTAACAAACTTATTCTAAAAATCAAATGGAAATGAAAGGAACAGAATAGCCAAACTGTTTTCAAAAAAGAAAAAGCTGAATTATTTTAGTTTGAAGACTTACCAGTCTAAAACTATCAAGACAATATAATTATAATGCAAAGACAGACAAATCAATGCACCAGAATAGGAGTCCAGAAATAAAACTACTTCTCTTTGATCAACTGAGTTTTCATGAAATTCCAAAGGGAAGCCAGTGGACAAAAGAGAGTCACTTCAACGAATGATACTGGGACTATTGGATATCCACGTGGAACAACACTACTGCCACTAAAACAATTTCTGAGCCACACTTCACAAAATTAAAGATGCATCAAACACCCAAATATAAAACCCAAATTATAAAACTCCTAAAAGAAACACTATGATCTTTGGTCAGTCAGTGATATCTTAGTGTAATCCACACAATAACAAACTGTACTTCACCAAATTTAAAACTTATGCTCTTCAAAAAACATTAAGTGAATGAAAAGACAAGCCACACAATAGGAGAAAATATGTGCAAATGATAGCTATGATAAATTGTATACAACATAAAAACAACACTCCTAGGTCAGCAATTAGGAAACAAACAACCCAATATACAAAATCTTAACACATACTTAATCTAAAAAAGATATCTGGCTTGCAAATAGGGACATGAAAGATGCTTACCATCATTAGTTATTATGGAAATGCAAATTAAAACCCAAGTTACATCACACATCTATCAGAGTGGCTGAAAGGGAAAAAAAAATCAACTAAAGTAAGTGTTGCCAAGAAAGTAGAAGAAATAGAAATAAAGCTTTATACGCTGCTTGTGATAATATACAACAGTTGTTACTTTGAAAAATAGCTTGATATTTTTTTCCATGAGCTAAAGATACACCTACCATAGAATCTAATCCCTTTCTACTGACCCAAGAGCAAAGCATATGTTCATACAAACACTTATACAAAGAATATTCATAGCAACTTTACCCTCAAACCAAAAACAACCCAAATATTCATCAGCAGTAGAACATATGAACATACAAAGGAACACTATACAGCAATGTAAAGGAACAGACAGATCATCAATCCTCATTACAACTAGAATGAATCTGTATAAACATCGCTGTTTGAGAGAAGCCAGACCAAAAAAGAGTTCATATTGTGTAATTTTAACTACATAAGATTTTAGGAATTGGAACTTACATGGACAGAAAGCATATTGATGGTTGCCTGAGGACAGGGGAGACAGGGAGTTTAGAAGGAAAACCAAGTGGACATGAACAACTGTGATGGTCGGTCTTAATTGTTAAACTTGATTGGATTGAGAAATGCCTAAGAGACACACACCTGTAGGTGTGTCTGTGAGGGCATTTCCAAAGGCAAATAGATTGTGAGGACTTTGACCTAATGGGTAGATTAATCTCCTGATGAATTCATAACATGATGGAATTATTGGGAGGTGGTGCAAGGTAGGAGGTGGAGCCTACTTGGACAACATAGAGCACTGGAGCATGTCCTTGATTGCTTTATTTTGGCCTAGCCCCTGCCTGTATTCTACATTTCTCTACTTCCTGTCCACCATGAGGTGAATAGCTTCCTTTACCACTACACACTCCCACTGCCATTATGTCCTGTCTCATCCCAGCTACTGAATCAATCAATTGACCCAGTGGTAATGACTGAACCTTCTGAAAAGGTGAGTGAAAATAATTCTTTTTTCCTTTCAGTGGCTCTGCCAGGCATTTTGGTCACAGTGCAACAAAGGTAACTAATATAGGAATACATATCCTTCCATTAGGGTGACGGAGTCTGTTCATTATCTTGACTATTATTAAGGTTTCAGTGTATATACATATATCAACATTTATTGTATTTTACTTTAAATATGTGCAACTTATTGGGTGTCAAGTATATCTTAATAGATGTTAAAAATTAAAAAAATCAAATATTGGGGAAAATGGAAAACTCACAACAGACATATGGATATCCATTTATTCATTTAACAGATGGTGTTTGAGGTGCTACTATGCATTCTGGAAAGATGTACTGAACATGAATTTTGTGTTCATGTTGTATAAAAGAAATTAGTAAGAATGAAAAAACATTCACTATAAAAATTAGTAAAGATTTAAAAACTTATGAAAGAATAAAGTAATCACTGGAAAGAATGTTAAGGCTTACTAAAAATCAAAGAAATACAAATTACTAAAGTAAAACTACCTTTGTTTGCTTACAAATTCTCAAAAACACTAACTGTTGGGAGTATGAGGAAAGAGGTCTGACATTTACTCTGTGCAATGTAGTAGGTACAAACTGTCTAAGGGGTATGCTGGTTGCCTTAAAGTTCTGTGATCTTTTTTGTCCAGATCTTCCTTCCACTTCCAGGAATTATCTCAGAAAACCATTGTAGTAATCATCATCCCATTATCTTTAAAAGAACTTTCAGGGTGCTATTTATAATGATCTTTGTAAAACTCCAAAGTAAATTAGAGTATTTTTTTTATAATGAAGCTATAAAAATGTTCCTTAAAAATTTAAAAATATGAAAAATGCTTGTATGTTTTTGCATGAAAGGTGTTATGGTTTGAATATGAAGTATCTCCCCGAGAAGGCTCACCTGTTAAAGCTGAGGTCCCCAGCTAGTGGTACTATTTTGAGAGGTTCTGGAAACTTTAGAATGTTGGACCTACCTGGAGGAAGCAGGTCACTGGAGGCGGGTTCTAGAGGTTATCTTGTCCCCTGCCCCTTGTCTCTGTCTCTGCTTCCTGTCTACCATGAGGTGAGCAGCTATTCTCCACCACACGCTCCTGCTGCCTTCAAGTTCTGCCCAAACACATGAGACCAAGTGATCATGGACTGAATCCTCTGAAGCCATGAGCCAACATAAATCCTTCCTCCCTTAAGTCATTTATGTCAGGTATTTGGTCACAGTTACGCAAAAGTAACTAACACAAAAGGGTTTATTATAGAGCACTATGGTTTACTTTTCTCATATATTCATGACAGAAACTAGCAAATATTAAAAGTGGCTATATCTGAGTGAAAGATTAGTTTTCTTTTTATGCTATGGACATATTACAAAGTTCCTCAAATTAACAAATACTAGCTTTGCAATCAGAAAAACTACAAGTTTTTAATTGTTTTAGAATACTACATAGAAAAGGAGTACCATGAAAATAGCTTTTGTTATTTATTTATATTTAAAATTTTTGAACTGATACATAAAACATAAAAATTACACATATTAATGGGATTCCGTGTGGTGTTCCAATATACGTATGCATCGTATAATGTTTCAATCAGGTTAAACATATTTCCTCAATCATCTACTGTTCCTTCATGGTGAAACCATTCAATATAATTTCAGCTTTTTGATAAACACTATGTACCTATTACCTGTTTCATACTACTGTGCAATGCCACAGCAGAGCTTCTTACTTCTAATTGTAACTCATGCCACACTAGTCATCTTTACCCATCCATCCCTTTCCCCTACTCTCCCTAGACTCTGCAGACACCACTTCACTCTTAACCTGTATGAAATCAACTTTTTTATATTCCAAGAGATCATTTGGTATTTGTATCTCTGTTTGACTTATTTCACTAGCATAATTATCTCTAGTCCCATTTATGTTGTCACAAATGACAAGATTTCATTTATTTTATAGTATTCTATTATGTATATGTACCACATTTTCTTCATTCATCAGTTGATGGACACTTCAGTTGATTTCTTATCAACTGGCTATTATGAATACTGCTACAATAAACATGGGAGTGCAGGTCTCTCTTCAATATACTGATTATATTCCCTTTGGATAGATACCCAGTAGTGGGATTGCTTAATAATACGTTAACTCTCTGTTTTTTGGAGGAACCTCCAGACTGTTTTCCATAATGGCTGTACTAAATTATATTGTCATCAACAGTGGGCAGGGTTCTCTTTTCTTAACACCTTTGCTATCACTTATGATCTTTTGTCTTTTTTTGATACTGAAGTGAGATAATATTTCATTGTGGTTTCAACTCGAATTTCCATGGTAATTAACAGTGTTGAACATTATTTTCATAATTTGTTGGCTATCTTTTGAGAAATGTCTATGTAGGTCTATTGCCATTTTTAAAATTGGGTATTTGCCACTGAGTTTTAAGGGTTCCTTATACATTCTGGAAATTAACCCCTTGTTAATATCCATAAGTACAGATTGCAAATATTTTCTCCCATTAGGTAGGTAGGTGAACTTCTTCACTCTGATGATTGTTTCCTTTGCTGTCCAGAAGCTTTTTAGTTTGCTAGAATCCAATTTGTCTATTTTTGCTTTTATTTCCTGAGCTTTTGGGGTCTTGTCCATTCCAATACGCTAAAGCATTTCCCTATGTTCTCTTCTATAAGTTTTGTTGTTTCATGTCTTACGTTTCATTGTTTAATCCATTTTTAAGTTGATTCTTTGTAACTGGTGAGAGGTAAGGGTCTTGTTTCAGTGTTCTGCATGTGGATACCCAACTGTCCCATCACAATTTACTGAGAAGACTGTCCTTTCTCCAGTGTGTGTTGTTAGCATCCTTGTTGAAAAATCACTTGACTGTAGATCATGGGGTTAGTTATTGGCATAAAATTCTGTTCCACTGACTGTGTGTCATGCTAACACCATGATGTTTTGATTACTATAGTTTTGCAGTGTACTTTTTAATTTTATTTTATTATTCATATGTGCATACAAGGCTTGGGTCATTTCTCCCCCCTGCCCCCACCCCCTCCCTGCAGTGTACTTTGAAGTCAGGTTGTATAACACTTTTATCTTTGTCCATTCTGCTCAAGATTGCCTTAGCAAGGTCATTAAAATAATTTTAACTATACTCCCAGCAGCTCAGTATTTAAATTAGAAAAGTCTAGAGTCATATTGTCTTGCTACCATATAAGATGGCACTGTATTTAATTCTATTATAATTATAAAAAATACATTGTGTTATTAATGCACCTAACATTAAAGAAAACAAGTGAATAATTACAATGTTGCATCTTATAATTGGATTGTGTAATAGTATTAAAGGGAAAGATGCATTACACTGGCCCATAAGCAAAATCACTATGCATTTTTACTCCAGATACCATGGTACAGAAGTCACTATGTCCTTCACAGTGTATAAGAATCTGTGAAAATTTAAACCTAACTTTTCTTACTCGAATTGCTAGAAAGTATATAAAGCAGAAAAATCTATCAGAAAGGAACAAAAATTAAAGAACACAAGCAGTGAATGTCATCAATTATGGAAAGATTTAATAAAATGAGCTTTATAAATCAGTCATATGATTGTTTTAATTCTAGTTAATATATCATATTTAAGCAGAGTTGATTAAAAAGGAAAATTAGGTGAATTGGTTACTTGTGAAAGTGGCAGCTTGATGATGCTAGAAATGGAAATTTCCTATTTCCTCCTTATTGAAGAAGCCTCAGGCAAACATTGCCTTATCTTTGTTATACTGCCTTGCCAAGGTTCCTAAAAATAAATTTAGAGGATAAAGACGGCCATTTGTTCTATGCTCAATGAGCTATTGACATCAGCCCTTGCTGTGAGTTCCTGGGGTTGTGCATGATCTAGGGTAAGTACGGGGTAATGATCACATGACTGCAATGCAGATGTCAATCTAGATTATTTCCAGAAAATTATTTCCTAGAATAAACATGTCATACATAACCAGACAGACATGCTGTCATTCAGGTGTCACAATGTAACGAATGTGGCCAGGAGGACAACTTGAAATGTGAAAATATCAAGAAAGATGGTGAGTCTTTTGGTGTTTACAATTGACAATTTTTAACAGGCCCTCCGTATACATTGAGACAATGTCTTTAACCTACCCTGACTGGGCAGCTGTTTCTCTTTCTAGTCTTACCCCAGCTTTGATTCTACTGTGATCTTGTGCCTCTTGATTTTAAAGCACAACATGGTGTTGTGCCCAGATTTCATGTTTGAGACTAGAACCAGTGTCAGTGATTCCATAGATAATAAAATGGGACTGGTTTGGTAAAAGTATTTCATCATATAACAATAACCCAATTTGTTTATTCATTCACCCAGTCATGGGCATTTGAGTTGTTGCCAACTTTTGGTTATCATGAATAAGTAAAAATAAATATTTGTGTCCAGTTTTTATACAGATGGGTGTTTTCCTAACTCTTGGGTAAAAAACTAGGAGTGGAACTTTTAGGTGCTATGTAATTTCATAAGCAACTGCCTGTTCTCCAAAGCACTTGTGCTTTATTTTGTTGATTAAAATAAAACAAAAACAAAACACCCCTGAAAACAAGCCAGGCACTGGTGGCTCGTGCCTATAGTCCTAGCTGCTCAGGAGGCAGACATCAGGAGGACTGCAGTTTGAGGGCAGCCTGGGCACACAGTTCGAGAGAGACTATCTCGAAAATATTCAACATAAAAAAGGCCTGGTGGGGTGGCTCCAAGTGACAGAGCACCTGACTAGCAAGGATGAGACCCTGATTTCAAATCCCAGTACGGCCAAAAAAAAACCCTCCAAAACTACTCTTTTGTGGCATTACTAGGGACTGAACCCAGGACCTCAGGCATGCTGTAGGCACTTATCACTTGAGCCATGATCCCACCCCTTTTGTTTTGTATTTTGTTTTTGACATAGGGTCTTGCTAACTTTGCCCTGGCTGGCCTCAAAATTGAAATCCTCCTGTTTCCACCTCCCAAGTAGCTGACATTATAGGCATATATGTCACCATACCCAGCTTGAGAAAATCCCCTTCTAAAGATGTTTCTCAAGACTGAAAGGATCTAAAAACCTTAAGGCTCAATTTTGTTAAAATAGAGGTGTTGAATAATATATGAGTCCTGAGTACTAATAGTACTCAACATTTGTTCAACTGTAAAAAGGGATCATTCCTATCTCAATCTGTCCTAATTAAGAAACAAAAATAAAATTCCCAAAGGATTAGAGAAAGTAAACTTCATCTATGTAAGTTTTGATCAACTTACCAAATTCTCAGTGCTTATATTAATATTTGCATCAACATAATGTATTGATGTGTGGCAATCTTCTTCCTTCCCTAAGTAGCTGCATATTGTTAATTTTCAAGACTGTGTTCTGGCTCCGTCTACAGTATGTAATGAGTTAAAAACTCACTAGGACCAATAAGCTAACTGGGGAGATGCCATTCTTAATCCAACTTCCTTACTGTCTCAAGTCATTTCATTGTTTCTTCTGATACACTTTCCACAACTTAGAAGGGGAGAGAGAAATAAATAATCTTAACTCACCAATTGAAGAAAAGGTTACATTGGACTGTATATACTGAAAACACTTTGCAAAATACACTATTAAAAAACAGGGTACTACAGATGTTCATAAATTTCTTCAAGATTCTTTCACAAGAAAAGACATACTCTGTATTATCTTTGGCATTAAAAAGTAAAGAAGTAATAATATACTACCCATAAAAGGCAAACAACATAGTTCCAATTGCAAGATCTAATTGTCCACCCTTATAAGATGTATGCGCATATAGGTATTTGCATTCTTTAACATGTGCTGTGTGTATGACTGAACCTAGTATGTTAATAATGTTTGGGAGGTCATTTTCTCTACCTCAGTACAAATCTTATTCAGGAAAATACATTCTAGCCCAGACCCTATTTAGTTTCCATCCACAGGTCTTCCATAAAATTTATTTCAACTGTGATGGCTCTAACTAGAACTTTAAATTTATATTTCTAGGCCAGGTGCCGATGGCTCACACCTATAATCCTAGCTACTCAGGAGGCAGAGATCAGGAAGATAGCAGTTTGAAGTCAGACTGGGCAAATAGTTCACAAGACCCTATCTTGAAAAAACCCATCACAAAAAAAGGGCTGGTGGAGTGGCTCAAGATGAAGGCTCTAAGTTCAAACCCCAGTACCACACAAAAAAAATCTATTTCTAGTTCTCAGGTTCCAGGGCAAAATGTTGTCAGCTTGGCTATCTCCAAATTAAATGCTGCTCCAAAGGAGCACTTGTTTTGAAGCATTTTTCAGGGCTCGGCTCTCTCTATCCCACCATTACTGCCTCAGGTCAGGAACTCGGGGTTCTTGGCTGTCTCCCTGCCTCTAAGTCTTGTACCCTTCAATCTACTTTCTTTGTGTAGCTACAATAATCTTTCTCTTTTTTCTTTTTAATTAAAAAAATTAAATCAAGTTACATTATATATCTCTATATACTTTGTTTTAAAAAAATCATCATGTCCTCTTCCTCAGAGATAAACATGTTCAATTCTTAAGAGCTGATTCATCCAGTATACCTCCATTTCTTGCAAAAACACTCTCATCATCTTATTTCTTTTCTTTTCTTTTTTTGGCAGTACTGGGATTTGAGCTCAGGGTCCTGCACTTACTAGACAGAAGCTCTACCACTTGAGCCATGCCCCAGCCCTTTTTTTGCTTTAGTTATTTTTTTTGGATGGGGTCTCACATTTTTGCTTGGGAAGACTGTGGTGGTCCTACCCAGGCCTTCAGAGTAGCTGGGATCACAGGCATATCACCACTGCCCAGCTTATTTGTTGAGATGGAGTCTCACTAACTTTTTGCCCATGCTGGCCTCAAACCATGATCTGATCTCCATCTCCCCAGTAGCTGGGATTACAGCAGTGAGTCACACGGCCAGTCCCTAATCTTAATTTTTGATTGTTCAGTTTTAGGCAGTATCTATTAATGTCTCACTCTGGAGGATGAAAATTTACTATCTCTCTTTTAATTAACAAACATGTTGGTCAATAATTTTTCTCAGTACAGAATTCAGGTTGAAATTTAATGGCATTGCTTCACTATCTTTTGGTTTCCAAAGTTGGTGAGAAAAAATCCAAAGCTACTGTGATTTGTAATAAATGCTGCAATTTATTTATTTATTTTTAGAAAGTGTTCAGAAATTTTACAATGAATGTCTCTGCCTATTTGGGTCCACTTGCCCAGTGTTTGGTGTGCTTTTCCAATTTCAGAACTTGCACATTTTACTTCCTGGGATATTTCCTATTTTTCTAGGATTTCCTCAACTTTCTTTTCTCTCTCTCTCTCTCCCTCCCTCTCACTTTGCTTTGATTTACTATTCAGATATTAACCCTCACTAGATAATTAGACTTTTTTCTCTCCCTTTCTTGTACTTTACCTCTTTTCTTGCCTTTCAGGAAAACCTACTTAACTTTATCTCCCAGTGTTTCAACTGAGTTCAATGTTTGTTTTTAAAAATCTGGAGGTAATATGTTATTAATTTTGCCACTAATATACTTTCCTATAATTAAAAGTGACAGATAATAACTAAGTATAAATTTCCTATGATTTCTACAGATTGCCTGGTTGTGTTTTTGTACTGCACCACTCCTGAAATGATTTAAAATTATTTTACGTAAATGTAAAAAACAACCTCATCTTGTTGGGTAGGTGGTAAATGCCCATAATCTGACCACTCATGAGGCTGAGACATGAGCACTGGTAGTTCAAGGCCAGTCTGAGCTACATTTCAAGATCCTGCCTTAAGCAAGCAAGCAAACAAACAAACAAAAGTCCTCATCTCTTTAATTTCTCTAGTGTCAGGTTTGGGGGCTTTTCAGATACATCACCACTGTTTTAAATTTCATTCCCTACTATTAACAAGTCCTAGGAAATAATAGTTTCCAACATCATCTATCAACAACACAGTTATGTGGACAACACTGAATTCCTGTAAAAGGCCTCAGTGCATTTCATCTAAGCATAAAAAGACACAAGTTTTTAACAACCAGCCATCCTTCCATTTCTTATTTATTCTAATATCTAAGATACAGATTTAAGAATAGCATGGCTTCCGATGCTAGCAGAATGAAGAGGTCATTCAGGTCAGTAAGGTTACCAATGAAAAGGAAGGCATTTCAAAACAGAACTGTATCATGTGATAATAAAGAACACTCAGCAAAATAAATAGCCCACAGAATAAAGAGGCTGTCTTTATACATCTACAGAATTTATAATATATATTATTCAAAACACACGTATACTGTGACATTTTAAAACTAGAGAAACGCTGACACTTTTTATTTTCCACTAGTAAAATTTGCAACAAGGGGAAAAAATCCTCAATTCCAATACTCTAACATAAATAGTATTGATATTTTTTCCTTTTTTTTGGCCTTGTAACCATAATGCAAATATTGTTCTAAAAATGTTTTTATGGGGCTGGGGGTATAGTCAAGTGGTAGAGTGTGTGTTAGCTATGCACAATCCCCAACACCAAAAAAAAGTTTTATATACTAAGCATTTTCTTACATTACTACAGTCTTCAAAAACTATTTTTAATACTATGCTTGTGTCTTAGTAGAAAAATAATAAACATGGAGCAAAAGAAAAATTCAAACAGTAAAAAAAAAACAAAGAACATTGTAAAAATGAGGCTTGGCTCTCACTGTATTGGCTCAATTCCCCTGCTCAGATGCAGCAACTCCTTGCACCATTGTGGGTATCCATTTGGGAAGTTTATGTGCACACAAGCTAATGTGTAGAAATATGCTCCATCCCATTTTCCTCCCCTCCATAAATTGAAGTAGATTGCACACGCTGGTCATTTTTTACTCAGTATGGTGTTTTTTTTTTTTTTTTTGCAACTTCTCTGCATCAGCACCTATCAATTCTTTTCATTCTTTTAAAAGGCTGAATTGTACATATTTTATTGCATGGAACCACTATATACTAACTTACTGACTGACAATCACATTGTTCTCAGAGTCAGACTTATGCTCTTACAAAGGTGCACTGTGCAATCTTATATACACATCTTTGCTACCATGTGCAAATCTATCTCTAGGATAGTCACAGCAAGAGATTTTGGGTTGATATAAAATTTTTATGGATACTGGAAAACTGTTATTCAAAGAAGTGTTATGAATTTACTCAACAATATATGAAAATGTCTCAAAAACACTAGTTGTGAGAACTACTACAGGCATTTTTCAATCAACTGCAAAAGTTTTAAAGATTCTGAGATACGTCCATGTTTTTCTCAACTTTCGTTAGGTATGCAAAGACTGCATTTTGCTTTAATATTCAAACCTTGGACAATGAAATTAAAACCAGGTCTATGACCCAAAGATTTAGAAGGATGATTGTTTATGAGAAGTCATACTGGGCAAGTAGAAAAGGGCAAGAGTCAGTTGTAAGAGACAGTACTGCCACTCAGTATCACCAACAGGAAGTGGGCACTAGTGGTCATGGAGCATGCCCCCCCGTCAGTAGTAACACATTCTTGCTATGAATACAAAAAGATTGATTTCCTAATTTTAAAAGGCAAACCAGACAAAATAATACAAGGGAAAAATGATAGATATTTGAAAAAGTAGCTTTTAAGTTTTCTTTTTAAGACCTTACCAAACATACCAGTGTAGTTTTCAGATAGTTTTATAGTATAAAAATTGTGCTCTGTTGTCTAATATGAAATGTTGTCTTGTCTGAGGTGACCAGCTGAGGATCAGGTGAACCCAATTAACCCAATTTTTAACTTGCCCATATTAAATGGCTATTTTAGATGTCTACTACTCCCTAAGTCCTTTAGGGTACAACATAGAAAAAACATAAACAGGCTATAAAGGTTATGGCATTAATTTTGCTGACATTGTCATGCCTTAAATATGCATTAAAAATGAAGAAAAACCATCCCTTGGGAAGGAAGGAAAATCTGAAACTAATTATGGTAGTTATTATCACAATGCTATTAAATTAAATACTGTGACCCTAGCCGAGTTTATTTTGGTACCTTTTGCTAATGAATACAAATTTTCAGATAAGATTACTGCATTATTGCATATGGCAAAATGGCTTGACAGAGGGCTAACTTTACCCAAAGTTTAACTAGAAAGTTTAAAGGAATAAACTTAGCATACCTGGATTCATTTTGTAGAAAATGCTACATTTATTTTAAAGCTTAATTCAAGAGATAAACTTCACTGGGTAGAATACTGAATCAAGAGTCGTATCTGTCATGGCTAACAGCCTACTTATGGACAGTTTTCACTTATTTTCTGCTGTCATAATCTTCTCCATACAATCTATGTAAACCAAGAAAACAAAACAATAAAATAAAGGGGAAAAACATCTCAGTAGTTTCTTTATATATTCAAGGTTTTAAGACTCAAACTGCTTGGGCTGGTAGAGTGACTCAAGTGCTAGAGTACTTGCCTAACAAGCATGAGGCCCTAAGTACCCTCCCCCCAAAAAAAAGCATCTGGAAGACAAGATGAACCAGCGGCAATATCTAAACGAAATGATTTCCTATTTCAGGTTCCTACCACCTCACCAACACCTGGCCTGAGCACCAGGTAGGAGAAAAAGCTTCCTGACCTGGCATGTGAGACATACTTGCTATGTGAGTTCTCTAGTGCTCTGAGATGTCAATGATACAAACACAGACCTTGACGGGCCTGTTTAATCCTGACAGGTACTGGAGAGCTGAGGCCAGGGAATGCTGACTTTGAAGGGGTAGGAGAAAAATTAGGCATGGAGAAATATCTGTATAGCAATCTCTGTGTAGGACTAATGAGTAGGGAAAAATGAGTAAGTAGTAATCACAAAAGGAACAATGACAACATTAGAAAATCCCTTAAATTCTAGTTTAAATATTTGAGAGGATACAGAAAACCATTCAAACCATTCTCTGGTTAGCTTATCAGAAAGATAGGGTATCTAGGTCATCTTTGTTCTTATCAGAAGCTGACAGAAGACCCAGTGCTACAGAGAAAGTGCTTTGATGACTAACACCTGAGCTCCAGGCTGGTTCTGGCAGATTCCTCTGCCCTGTTTCAGTCTACCACCACGACCACAGCCAGGCCCCACTCCCTAGGCTCTGGTACTATCAGAGTTAAGTGGAGAGAATCAAGTTAATTCAAGCAGTTTCAGATTAAAACAGTCCAATTAAAATATAGCATCATAGAAATTAGGTGTAAACTCCTAGCTGTGGAAGTAAAGTAGCAAGGCCATTTATTCCTGTGCTGAGGTTATTTATTATTGAAGAAATAAAATAAAAAAAAAATAAATGGAGTGTTCACCTAAGAGTACATTGTGGGTTAAGTCGCCCATGGTGAGTGGTAATGTCTGGGCCTTCGCATTCACTCCCTGCTCACTCACTAACTCAGCCAGAGCCACTTCCAGTCTTGTGAGCTCCATTCACTGGGGTGCCCTATGCAAGGGTAGCATTTCTTTTTACTATAAAGTTTCTAAATGTAGACATACAAATGGCATTATGCTTACTGTATCCAGTAGAGTGATGGGCTGTACAGCTCTGGAGCTTAGTAACTCAGCCCATGCTCTGTAGCCTAGGGGTGTAACAGGCTATATTGTCTGGGTTTGTGTGAGTACATGGTAGGTAACATTTGCTCTACCACAACATCGCCTCTCAACATAATCTCAGAAAGTATCCCTGCTGTTAAGTGACATAAAACTGTATATAAAACATAATGTAACTACATAATCATCTGGTTTATACTAAAAGTAATAAATACAACTTTTAAAATGGGGAGATGTTCTAGTTAGAATCTACTTTAAAACACATTCTGTTCAAGAAGGACAAATAATTATTTTAATTTTCAAGTACTAATTAAAGTAAAGGGGAGTCCTTTTTCACCTTTTTTGGGGGGCAATAGTGGGGTTTGAACTCAGGGCCTTGTGCTTGGTAGGCAGGCGTTCTACAACTTGAGCCACTCCCCCAACCCTTTTTAGTTACTTTTCATATAAGGTCTCATTTTTGCCTGGGGCTGACCTTGGACTATGATTCCCTTCCCTACACCTCCCATATAGCTGGGATTATAGATGTCAGTCACCTTACTCTAGCTTGTTTATTGAGATGGTGTTTTGCTAACTTCTTTTCTGGGCTATCCTTGAACTGAGAGCTTCCTGATCTCTACCATGACCTTGGATTATAGGTATGTACCACCATGTCTGGTCCCTTTTTCACCTTTTGTATTTTCTTCATTTTAATGAAGAAAATGTTACACTCACTAAATAATTTTTTGAGAAAATCAAATGCATGAAGTCCACCTATCAGCCATCTAACAGGAATTTTGTAGATTGCATCTGTATCAATAAAAGGACCATTATGTGTACATTCTTAAAATTTTTGTTTGAATACATTTTTAACCTGTTTTACCAACAGACTAAAACATCAGCAAACACTCAAAAGGAAAAAAAATCCAAAAGAACAATATTCTCTGATTTACGCATATTAGCTAAAGTCCTGTTACTCTATATTTCCTGTGCACAATTTAACTCTTTCTCAGTCTTGGTCATACTTAATACATCTGTGTGTCTTCTCTGACAAACTCAAAGCTTCATGGCAGGATCCATATCTGTCTTGTTCTCATTAGCCCCAGGAAGAGGAGTGTTTCAAATGTAGCTGATAACTTTAAAAGATATAAACCGAAACAAAAGGAGCTACAAGATTTTACAGACCTTCAAGGACAAAATACTTCCTAATAAAGATTATGTAACAGGTCTGGCAGAGGTGCTTAAGAGGTAAGGTACCTGCCTAGAAAGTATGAGGCCCTGAGTTCAAACTTCCCAGTACTGCCCGCAAAGATTACGTTAAACTAATGGAACAAAAAAGATCCACATAGTTAAAAATAGCACAAGGATAGATGAAAAAGTTATTTGCTTAAATGACTGGTATGACAAGTTAAAGCACATGTTCTCAAAGCACAATTGCCAAAACCCTCCAGTTTTGATGATATTATAAATATTAGGCTCTGAGTCACAAAGCCAAGGCCTTTTAAAAATAAAAATAAAAAAGTTACTTTAAAAATCAAAGTAACATCTGAAATAGGATTATACTACTATACTCTAGGTATGTTATCACTGAAAAGTTCTTTTCATTAACTTGACTGTTTCAGAATTCATTGTATTTCAAACATCTTTTAAAAAGAATTATGGGATAGCAAATACCTTAAATACACACACAGAATCAGACTTTGGTCTTGATGATTTGTGAGAGGAATCCAAATCTTAATACTCTTTAGTGAATACAAATAGCTTTTGGCATGTCTATCTTTCTACAATTCACCTGAGTTGAATTAAGTCCAGTCTACTCATGAACATATATTCTAGTTTAAAGGAAGAAAGTTATAGTTTTTCTAAATCCAAACCAAGGCTTTCTGGCCACAAAGTTGGCCAATTTAAAGCCATATGCTTTCTTATGCATGTGCATATTTTTTTGTCAAACAGGACATGTAAAAAGGCATGAAATTATTCATTAATCAACATACCATGCATAGCAGGCGCTGGAAAACCTCTGTAAAACATATTCAGTTTTGGAGACCCTATGGCTTCTGTCACCACTCCATCCTGCAAACTGTAATAGACATAGTTTGCTAATCCTTACCCTATACTGATGGATAAACCCATTTTACAGAACTTACTAGTCAAATAACCTTGTCGTTAATGCCACCAAAACCCCAAACAACAAGGAAAGCTGCCACCATCAACAGCAACAATAATGGAATTAAGCTCTTAATTTTCAGGTGGGTGTTAAGAGAGCCAGCTATTGGTGTAACAACTGTAGCAGAAGCCTACATTTATTTTGAGATTATTATGTTTCAAACAATGTTCTAAGCATTTTAAGCATTTAGTTTATTTACTTTTCATCAAAGCCATGAAATGGGTATTTATGATCTTTATTTTACATACAAGGAAACTTAAGCACAAAGAGGTAAAGTATCTTATCTAAGTTTCACAGTTACAGAATATGTAGTTGAGCATTAAAGATAGGCACCTGAGCTCTGTCCTACAACCTCACAACTACTCTATTCTTAATGTTCCCATTTCAAATGACACTTCTCAGAAATTAAAATACAGTCAATGCTCATCAATAATAAAAGAGCTAATCTTTAGATTGAGTCTGTATCAACAGTAACAAAATCAGAAATGATTCAAATGGGTGAGAACTTCACTACTGTCATAGAGAAATTAGAAGCAGTACCCCACTCCTTCCTGTCCTTGTCCTTGAGAACAAATGCTGGTGAAAATGCCAGGATGGTCAAATGCATTTACAAATATATCCATTTCTTCTAGCTTTTCTTGTCTACATGAGTATAGGTTTTTGAAGTATTCCTTAATGATTCTCTACATTTCACTGGTACTTGTTCTGTTATCCCCTTTCTCAGCTCTAATTTTCTTAATTAGGGTCTTTTCCCCTCCTCCTTTTAGTCAGACTGGCTAAGGGTTTGTCAATCTTATATAACATTTCAAAGAACCAGCTTTTTGTTTCATTGATTCTTTGTATAGGTTTTTTTTGGTCTCCAGTTCCTTGATTTTGGCCCTTATTTTTATTATTTCTCTCCTGGTAATTTTGGGTTTACCGTGTTCTTATTTTTCTAGATGCTTGAGATGCAGCATTAGGTCATCTAGTTGAGATGGCTCTGTGTTTTTAATGTAGGCACTCAGGCAGGAAGGAAAAAGAAACCCTCATATATTGTTGGTGGGAATGTAAATTAGTACAATTATTATGGAAAGCAGTATGGAGGCTCCTCAAAAAACAAAAAACAAATACCACTCTCCTGGGCATATATTTGAAGTCAGGATACAATAGAGACACTTGTACACTCATGTTTACTGCAGCACTATTCACAGTAGCCAAGCTATGGAAACTGCCCAGATGCCCTACAACTGATGGACTGATTAGAAAATAGACAGGAATGTAAAACAAGTTCTCTTAAGGGAAGGGCACAAGTGGAGAGAGGGGTAAATGGAGAGGGTAAAGGAGGGTGAGGCCAAGCGCCAGTGACTTGCACCTGTAATCCTAGCTACTCAGGAGGCAGAGATCAGGAATTTCAAAGCCAGCCCCAGGCAAACAGTTCTTAAGAATCTAGCATAAAAAAAACCCATCACAAAAAAGGGCTGGTGGAGTGGCTCAAGTGGTAAGAGTGCTGCCTAGCAAGTGTGAGGCCCTGAGCTCTAACCCCAGTGCCACACACACACACACACACACACAAAAGGGAAGTGAATATGGTCAATGTACTTTTCATATGTGTATAAAGACAGAACATTGAACATTACTGAAATCATTTTAAGTGGGGATGGGGGATGGGGGATAATGATGGTGGGGATGCACTTTAACAAAGGTATACTGTATGCATATATGGAAATTTCACAATGAAAATCCCTGTACAATAATATATGCTAATAAACATGCCTTAAAATCTAATTTAAATTTCCCTTGAGTTTTGCTATGTACATAAGGCATTTATAGATTTATAATGCTTGCCCATTACTGATACATTAGCAATAACACATCAGTAGCCAAGAAGATGCCTTTTTTATAAGTTACAGTCTAATTTAACTTATATCACAACTCATTTGCACTTTCTCTTCACAAGGTTTTTACCTGTTAGTTGTTTTGTGTGCTGGTATTCCAAAAGCAACTGGATGCCAGTAACTAAATCTTGAGGGGTCATTTGACAAAAATTGTGTATAAATTAAAATTTATTTCAGTATAGTGTTAAATTGCCAAAGTGGCTTTTAGAAGTTTTAATAAAACACTATCACTCCCACAGAACTGCTGAATAAAAACATCATCGGAGTTTAGGACTTTGGAAATAAGAAGTTGCTAAAACAATTCATTCCAGATATTTCTCACTGGAAGTCAGTGACATGCCAGAAAATTATCTCAGAGTCTACTTTCATCAATATGAGGAAACTTAAATGACAGACAAGCTCTACAACACTGGGCCAAGTACATTATACTAACATACAAAGGTTGTTAGTTTGGACAAAAGAGACTCTTAGAACACAATTCATCTGGCAAATATTAAAAAACTGTTTGCCTAATTTTCTCAAATTTGTACTTTTCCAAAATATTTTATATCAGTAAATTGTATAAGTCTATATTATTTATGACTGCCTTTGTAAGACAGAGGTATTTCTCAACAGAATAAAATCATTCATGTTACTTGAAGTACTTAGAAATAGCTCTCCAACCTGTTTACTTTCAAAAGTCCAACATCTCTGACCCAGACCTTTCCACTTCACATCTCCTATCTAGGTGAACATCATATTGTGTCAATTTTTATCTCCTAAAAAGCTTGTGGTTACATCTACTTTTCCTCCTATCCACTGCTAACTACCTGGTGTGAATTGTATCATCCCCTGCCTAGATCACTGAAGACTCTTAACTGGTCTCCCGTGCTTCCATTCCCATTCCTTCTCTAACCAATACAGTCATGGTGATGTTTGCAAAACACAAAACAGAATGCACCATCCCACATGAAAATCCACTGCAGCCATAATACATCTATGGGGCCTTGACCTGTTTCATCCTGTACTTCTTGTCCCTTACTTTCTGTGTCCCAGACACACTTCCCTCAGTTTCTTTAACATAACACAGCACTCCCAAACTGAGGCTTTATACATGCTGAACTGCCTCTCTTTAATGCTTCTTTTTTCCTCTTCTTTTTCCTTGATAACTTGGATGCCTCCTTCAAATCTGTGTTAGTCATCTTTCTGTTCCTGAGACAAAATACCCAAAAAAACAACATAAAGGAGGAAAGATTTATTTTAGCTTATAGTTTCTGAGATTCAGATTATGGTTGGCCCAGTCACTTTTGGGCCTGAATATCATTGTGGAGGGAGCATATGGCAGAAGAGGCAATCATCTCATGGTGGCCAGAAAGCAAAGGGACAGGAAGGGACTGAGGTCCCAATATCCCCTTCAAGTGCACAACAACCCTGCCCTCTCCAATGAACTTTTCCCACTAGATTCCACCATCTCTCCATAGCACCACAGGCTGGCAACCAAGCCTTCAGCATATGACCCTGTGGGGTAATTTAAGATTCAGACTATAACATGATCTTAAGGCAAAAATCATCTTAGTAGAAATATCCCTGACCTAGTCTGAGTCAGGTATTCCTATTCATGACTCAGTGAACCCTGAATTGTTCCTTCATAGTATTTATCACAATTGTGATTTTACTTAGAAAATGCCTAGTATCCCTAACAGACAAGGAGCTCTACAAGGGCAGGGTTCATGTCCCTTTGTGTTCATATGGGACCCTAAGCATCTGGCACAATAACCAACAACCTAGAAGGAGTTCTGTATTTATTCATGTTTGTGCTGTAATTTAAACACCATATAATCCCTCTTTTAAGGGTTACATCCAGGAATAGAATAGATATATTCCATAAGATATAGGTCATCTGGTAACTCTATGCCAGACTTTCCCAAAGAAGCTCTCCATATCATGCCCACCACTAATGCATGGGGTTTCCAATTTGTACATATTCTCACTAACACTCATCTCTGTTCTTTACTTCATTATGTGGAATCACATTATGTCCAGTTTTTAATTGAGTTTTCTTTTTATTGTTCAATTATGAGTTCTTTATATATTCTGGATACATGACTCTGGTCAGATACATGACTTGCAAAGATTTTCCTCCATTCTGTTTTTCACTGTCTGGTTTATTTTGAAGTATAAAAGCTTTTAATTTTGATTTAGTTCAACTTACCTATTTCTCATTTGTTGCTTGGATTTTTGTTGTCAACCTAAGGGACCATGGATTAATCCAAAGTCAAAAAAATCAGCCTATGTTTTCCTCTAAGAGTTTTTTTTCATATTATTTTACTTCTTGTTTTTGGTCTCTGATCTACTTTGAGTTCATCTCTTTTTTTTTTTTTTTGTTGCTGTTTATTTATTCACATGTGCATACACTGTTTGGGTCATTTCTCCACCCTGTCCCCCCACCTCAGTTTCAGGCAGGTCCCGTTCTTCCCTTATCACTGATTTTGTTGAAGAAAGGACATATGCATAATAAGAAAGACAAAGCATTTTTGCTAGTTAAGGATAGCTATACAGAAAGATTCCTACTATTGCTTTCATGTACCCATGTGTTATGACCCATGTTGACTCAACTCTAACTCATCTTTACCTTGGTTCCTGATCTCCTGCTCATGATAACCTGTTGTTTTAAAGTTTCTGTATTAGTTCCTCTGGAGTGGGGACATCAAACGCTTTCACGTTTTGGGTTTTCTACCTATTCCTATATCTCCCATATGTGCTCTCCCCTTTTCTTATGATCCAAGTCCAACAACATTGCTGCATTTGCCCTACATCTAAAGTCTGCATATGAGGGAGAACATACGATTTTTGGTCTTCTGAGCCTGGCTGACCTCACTCAGAATGATGTTCTCCAGTTCCATCCATTTACCTGCAAATGATATTTCATTTTTCTTCATGGCTAAGTAAAATTCCATTGTATACAAGTACCACATTTTCTTGATCCATTCATCAGTATTGGGATATCTTGGTTGTTTCCATAACTTGGCTATTGTGAATAGTGCTGCAATAAACATGGGTGTGCAAGTGCCTCTGGAGTAACTAACTTGTGTTGCATTCCTTTGGGTATATCCCCAGGAGTGGGACTGCTGTATCATATGGTAGGTCTATGTTTAGATTTTTAAAAAGTCTCCAAATTTTTTTCCAGAGTGGTTGCAACAGCTTGCATTCCCACCAGCAGTGGATTAGGGTTCCGTTTTTGCCACATCCTCACCAGCACTTGTTGTTGGTGTTTTTGATGATGGCTATTCTAACAAGGGTGAGGTGGAATCTTAGTGTGGTTTTGATTTGCATTTCCTTTATGGCCAGAGATGGTGAGCATTTTTTCATGTGTTTTTTGGCCAAGTGAATTTCTTCTTTTGAAAAAGTTCTGTTTAGTTCAGTTGCCCATTTCTTAATTGGTTCATTGATTTTAGGAGAATTTAGTTTCTTAAGGTCCCTGTGTATTCTGGTTATCAGTCCTTTGTCTGATGTACAGCTGGCAAATATTTTCTTCCACTCTGTGGGTGGTATTTTCAGTTTAGAGACCATTTCTTTTGTTGTGCAGAAGCTTTTTAATTTTATGAAGTCCCATTTGTCCATCCCTTCTCTTAGTTGCTGGACTGCTGGGGTTCTACTGAGGAAGTCTTTGCCTATACCTATTTGTTCCAGAGTGTTTCCTGCTCCTTCCTGTAGTAACTAAAGAGTTTCAGGTCTGATATTTAAGTCCTTGATCCATTTTGAGTTGATACTAGTACAGGGTGATAGACATGGATCTTGTTTCAGTTTCTTGCAGACGGGTAACCACTTTTCCCAGCAACATTTGTTGAAGAGTCTGTCTTTTCTCCATCGTATATTTTTGGCACCTTTGTCAAAAATGAGGTGGGTATAGTTGTGTGGGTTCATATCTGGGTCATCTATTCTGTTCATGTCTGTTTTTATGCCAGTACCATGCTGTTTTTATTGCTATTGCTTTGTAATATAGTTTGAAGTCGGGTATTGTGATACCTCCAGCATTGCTCTTTTTGCTTAGTATTGCCTTGGCTATTTGCGGTCTCTTGTGTTTCCAAATGAACTTCAGGGTATATTTTTCAATCTTAGTGATGAAAGTCATTGGGATTTTGATGGGAATTGCATTAAACATGTAGATTGCTTTCGGTAGTATAGCCATTTTTACTATGTTGATTCTACCAATCCGTGAGCATGAGAAATCTTTCCATCTTCTGTAGTCTTCCTCAATCTCTTTCTTCAGGAGTTTGTAATTCTCCTTGTAGAGGTCATTCACATCCTTCGTTAATTTTACTCCTAAGCATTTGATTTTTTTTGAGGCTATTGTGCATGGAATTGTTTCCATGTATTCCTGCTCAGTTTGTTCATTGTTGATGTATAGAAAAGCTAATGATTTTTGTAGGTTGATTTTGTATCCTGCCACTTTACTGTAGCTGTTTATGGTGTCTAAGAGTTTTTGGGAAGAGTTTTTTGGGTCTTTAAGGTATAAGATCATATCATTTGCAAATAAGGATATTTTGACAGTTTCTTCACCTATTTGTATTCCTTTTATTTCTTCTTCTTCCTAATTGCTCTGGTTAGAAATTCCAATACTATGTTGAATAGGAGTGGGGATAGGGGGCACCCTTGTCTCATTCCTGATTTTAGGGGGAATGGTTTCAGTTTTTCACCATTAAGAATGATGTTGGCTGTAGGTTTGTCATATATAGCCTTTACAATGTTGAGGTACATTCCTTCTATTCCTAGTTTTCTTAGAGCTTTTATCATGAAGTGGTGTTGGGTCTTGTCGAAGGCTTTTTCTGCATCTATTGAGATGATCAAGTGGTTTTTGTCTTTGCTTCTATTGATGTGCTGTATTACATTTATAGATTTGCATATGTTGAACCACCCCTGCATCCCTGGGATGAAGCCAACTTGATCGTGGTGAATGATCTTTCTGATGTGTTGTTGGATTCAGTTTGCCATTATTTTACTGAGGATTTTTACATCGATGTTCATTAGGGAAATTGGCCTGTTGTTCTCCTTTTTGGAGGTGTCTTTGTCTGGTTTTGGGATGAGAATAATATTGGCTTCATAAAAGGGGACATACAACTCATAGAATGAGTTCAGTGTTCCTTCCCATTCTATTTTGTGGAACAGTCCTTTTGGTGTATTTCCCCTTTTATTAGTATGGAGTGTCCTTATTTATCTTGTTTGATCAAAGTAGGTTTGAAGCCTACATTGTCTGAGATAAATATTGCTACCCCTGCCTGTTTTTGGGGACCACTGGTTTGGTAAATCTTCTTCCAGCCTTTCACTCTCAGCCAGTGCTTATTTCTGTTGACGAGATGGGTCTCCTATAGGCAGCAGATTGTTGGATCTTCCTTTTTAATCCAGTTTGCCAATCAGTGTCTTCTGATGGGGGAATTTAGTCCATTAACATTCAGTGCTAGTATTGATAAATAAATACGTGGTGATCCCTGTCATGTAGTTGTCTTTGTTGAGTAAGGGTTTGATTGTGTGTAGCTGAATCAGTGTTACTCTTTGCTTTCTTGCCTCTTCTTCTCCTGTGGTTTGGTTTTGCCTGCCCTTTCATGGTTTTATTTGCTTTCATTTTCTGTGTGCAGAATTCCTTGGAGAATCTTTTGTAGTGGTGGCTTGGTGGTCATATATTGTTTTAATTTCTGCTTATCATGGAAGACTTTTATTGTTCTGTTTATTTTGAACCATAATTTTGCTGGGTAGAGTATCCTAGGGTGAAGCTATTTTCATTCAGTGCTTGGAAGACCTCACTCCATGCTCTTCTTGCTTTTAATGTTTCTGTTGAGAAGTCTGCTGTGATTTTGATGAGTTTGCCTTTGTATGTTATTTGTTTTTTCTCTCTTACAGCCTTCAATATTCTTTGTCTAGTTTCTGTACTTGATGTTTTAATGATAATATGTCGTGGGATAGTTCTATTTTGGTCAGGTCTGTTCGGTATTCTGGAGGCTTTCTGTACCTGAATGGGCATGGTTTTCTCTAGATTTGGGAAGTTTTCTGTTATTATTTTGTTGAATATGTTATGCATTCCTTTTGCTTGCACCTCTTCTCCTTCTTCAATGCCCATGATTCTCAGGTTTGGTCTTTTGATGGAGTCAATGTGTTCTTGCATTTTCTTTTCACCGGTCTTGAGTAGTTTAACTAATAGTTCTTCAGTTTTTCCTTTAATTGCCATTTCATCTTCAAGTTCTGAGATTCTGTCGTTTGTTCTATTCTGCTGGAATGGCCTTCCATTTTGTTTTTTATTTCTGTTTCATTCTTTTTTCTGAGGTTTTCCGTATCATGGGTTACTTCCACTTTAATATTGTCAATTTTTTACCTTAATTCGTGTATCTCTCTGTTTGTGGTGGTCTCAGTTTCAGTTTGGTGTTTATTTAGGGCTTCCATGATTTCATTTATTTGTTTTTGTGTTTTCTCATATTCTTTATTTTTGTCCTCTTGGAATTTCTTGAGTGCCTCCTGTACGTTTTGGTTGACCATGCCTAGTAATATCTCTATAAAATTCTCATTAAGTACTTGTAGGATTTCTTCTTTCAGAGTGTTCTTGTGGGCTTCATTGGGTTCCTTGGTATAGTTTATCTTTTGTTGGAGTCTGGGTCTGGGTATATGTTTTCTTCATTTTGTTCTAAATCCTGTAGTCCTTTATTTTTTGGGGGGGAATGGTTTCCTTCCCTTTTGTTTCTTCCACTAGCTAACATTTCTATCCCTGAATTATGTGTAATTTAATACTGGTTGGTTAACAATACTGATACTAACAAAACCAAGAAAGGATAAAAAAGAGAGAGCTATGGCAAGATAAAAGGAAGAGTCATGAGGAAAAG
This sequence comes from Castor canadensis, assembly GCF_047511655.1. Classification (NCBI taxonomy): domain Eukaryota; kingdom Metazoa; phylum Chordata; class Mammalia; order Rodentia; family Castoridae; genus Castor; species Castor canadensis. Next base: position 53,567,317 of record NC_133400.1, read on the forward strand.
AGAAAAAAAATGGTAGAGATGGTGGATGATCAAACAGTAAACCAGGCAGCAAGTCCCTTAAAGAAGGGAAAAAAATTAAAATTAAAAAAAAAAAAAAGAAATCACCAGTTCTGGGACAGTAGAATTGCAGCCTTAGTTGTTCTGATGTTAGTTCTTTAGCATCCAGACCTGTCTGCGTGTGTCTCTTAGGTAGGTTTGGAGCCTTCCTGTGGCAAGTGGATGGTAGGTGGGGTCCCACGGGCCTTCGGGTGGAGGCCTTTAGCTGAGGTGAAATAGTGGGCCTTTGGAGTGTGGGCTTGGTGTGCCTGAAGGGTGCAGATCAGCAGAGTGGAGATCCTGTGCCAGGCTTGAGGGGGAGGAGGTGGGGGTGGGAGGGGTGGTGAGTGTGTGTGTGTGTGTGTGTGTGTGTGTGTGTATGTGTGTTTTCCCAGCTTGGCAGGCCTTAGGGTCACAGGCTTGCAGAGTGAATATTGTACAGGGCTGTGCAGGCCTTGGGGGCGGGGGTGGCCTGGTGGAGATGTAAATGTCCATGGATCCCTGGCCTTAAGGGCTCATCCCATGGAGATCCTGTGGTCTGAGGGGTGGGAGTTTGGGGTAGCACAGCCTGGCAGCAAAGGATCAGGGCCCAAGGATTGGAGATCCCATGTTGTATGGAGTAGCGGCTCCGCGAGCCTATCGGGCAGGGCTTAGCATGCAGCTCCTGCTATTCTTTTAGTATATGGTGGTGTGGAGAGGCCTCCCACGAGCTCGGGGTTCAGAGTGCTGATGTTTCAGCTCTCCCTGGTGTTTTACCTCGATCAAGCAAGTCTCCAGCTTCTTATCAAAGTCCCTGGATCACTGAGGTCAGAAGGTCTGTGGCTATGTTCTGGTCACCATCTTGAATTCCCCTCTGAGTTCATCTTTATATACTTTGTGAGGCAGGAGTTTTCTTTCATTCTGTTGCAAGTGGATATCCAAGATCAGTGTTGAAAGAAAACTATTCTTTCCTCCCTGAATTCTGCTGGCATCTCTGTTGAAAGTCAGAGTGTCTTAAATGTAAGGATTTATCGCTGGACACTACATTCCGTTCTGCACATCTATGTGTCTACTCTTGTGGTGGTAGTATGCTGCCTTGTTTACGGTAGCTCTGAAATTGAGAAGTACGAATCATCCAGCTTTACCTTTTTCAAGACTGCTTTGGTTACTATATAGCAACTTGCATTTTCATATGAATTTTAGGAATAGCATGTCAATTTCTGTAAAATGAGGCAGTTTATATTTTCATACACACTGTACTGAATATGTAGTTTAATTTAAAGAGTATTGTCATCTTAAGGTTGGGTTTCCCAGCTCAAGAATATAGGATGCCTTCCCATTTATTAAGGTCTTTAATTTATGATTTTATTTTTTAGTTTTTGGTGTATAAGTACACTACTTTTGTTAAACTTGTTCCTAAATATTAATTCTTTTTTGATGATACTGTAAATGTAACTATTTTCTTAATTTTGTTTTCTTATTGTTCACTAATTTACATTATGATTTTTAAAATTTGACTCATTAATATTTGGGAGTATGTTATTTAAATGCTACATATTTGTGTATTTTCCAAATTTCCTTATGTTACTTATTTGTATGGCATATGTCAGTTCTCTCATACTTTGTATCACTGCAATCCTTCTCACACATAGAGTCTTGTTTTACTATTTAATAGTCTGTCCTGAATGTTCAGATTGTTTCAAAAGAATTATATGCTGCTCTTTTGAGTCAGGTGTTTTATTGGTGACTGTTAGGTCTAGTTGGTTTACCAGGCTGATCTTGGAGTGGAACTCAAGTTCTTCTGGTATATTTAGAGGATGCTCACTCTGCCATCTAACACCACCCTAATGGTAAGATATGCAAAGTAAAATCCTCATTTTGGTCTTGCTCTTAAACACATCTATTCTGAAGAATTCTATTGAGAGCACAGTAGGAAAGAACTTTCCTCATCAATGTCATGTCAATCTCATGGGCATACCTCAAATAAATGACTGAAAAAACATTATGTACATAAAAATATATGTTTAGAGTGAAAATAATTGTTTCAAACAGTTAATATTGAAATTTAGTCTGCCCAAATACTTTTGGAAAGAAACACCACACCAATTGATACAGCAAAAAATACATTTTACAATTAAGAAACATCACTTAGTAATATGTGGTGGTGCACAACTGCAATCTTAGTACTCAGAAGGCACAGTCAGAGGGATATGTGCATGAGGCCAGCCTGGGCTATGTAGCTAGATCCAGGCTCGCCTGGGATACGTAACAAGTTCCTGTCTCAAGCAAAAGCAAAAACAAAAAGAAACTTTACTTATAAAATATACTCTGAGTAGCATCCACTGCTGTTGATTTTTAAACGTAGAAATTTGTCAATTTTGACAAATGTAGAAATTAAAACTATACAATGTACAAAAACAATCTAATAAAATACCTCTATCCTTAATGTACAATGTAATCATTTCTGTCAAACTGTCTAGAAGAGGAAATCTGCTGACTTTCTTCCACACACCAAGAAAAATAACTGGATTTTTGAATTTCTAAGAAAAAATACAAAATAATATTATTTGTGTATCATTAAGGCCACATCTGCTGTTTTGAAAAAAATGTCATAACATTTGGGATCTTAAATTTGCTTTATTCAACTGTATAAAACAAAAGTATTATATATTATCCACATACAATATATTCTTCAAATGTATATGTATGGATATGATGTAAATACCAATTACTGCTAACTAGACTATAAGAAGTTAAAAATCCAAAAGAGTTGGTATCTTCATACATAATCTCCAGAAGCAGTTACTAAATCAGTCATTTTTACTTTAGCAAAAAGAAAATTTAATCACTTTCCAAATTCTTTAAAACCTTCTGAGTTTCCTGCTACTGGGCTAATATTTTACATTTCCAGAAAATAGAACCCAAAGTCTAAAAATAATACATAAAATGATAAGTCTCAGAAAATAAATTTTTACTTTAATTTTGCTTTCCTAGTCCTCATTCCTGATTACTCTTCTTCACCTTCATCATGAATGGTTACCCTTCTATCTTATGTCCTCTTGTTGAAAGTAATAAAAACATTTTGCTTTTTAATACTGCATGGTAAATTATTTTCAAACTTGTTAAGAGTTAGTATTAGTGATAGAGGAAATGTTAATGTCCCAAACTAATGACTCTAACTATATGATCTAAGTTATAAAAAGTGAACTATGGTAAAGATATTTTAGAAGTAGTTGTGGCTTATGCTGTCATGGTAACCACCATGGAGCACAAGCCTGAATATAAAAATATGCTTTCAAGCTTGCAGGGAATGCCATCTTCTAATTTGGATGACCACACTGCAATATATCCACTCAAATAGGGTATGTATAGGGATGCAAAGAGATTTTGAACCATCTTCATCACCAACATAAAGGTCATGACAGGTAAATTTATTCTTTTCACAGTCTTTGTAGCTAGATCTTCTTTCACATTAGTTCCTGAGGATTGGAGCTCCTTAGGTTCAACTGAGCACTTCTTGGAAAGGAAGGTCCAAGAGCTTTCTGCATTCTACCCAGGCCTGGGACAAACTGTACCCAGAAAGACTGAAGGCCTTCCACAGTTACCATGTGCAGGGGTGAGGAAGAAGATTCCACTGAGTCAACAGGCACAGAAAGAGTAAAGGGCATACTAAAGTGATCATGGGTTGAAAGAAGCAAGTCTTGCAGAAAGAAAGGGAAAGCATTCGGATTCATGAAGGCAAGAACTAGTGGGCACTTAGGAAGAGACGAGCAAATGCTTAGATTCTGGTAGCCCTCCACCTGTGTCCAGAAGAATCTGGTCAAGACAGAACATCTTGGGCAACCTCTCTTGGGACACCTCCCAACTCTGGGAGTTCTACTTTTTCCTACTTTTCTGTCTCAATAAACTCTCCCACATAACACACACATATTGAAAAAAACAGACAGACCATCTTGTCCTTCACTCTAGAATAAACCCCCATTGCCATGGTTGGGCAAACATACAAGAAGATACAAGATACAAACATACAAGGAGGATATGGCACTGTCAAATGTAATTAGAGCAAAAAAAAAAAAAAAAACAAAACCCTACTCAGTGTGAAAGATTCTCACAGGTGACTGGCAGCATGGCAGATGAAGCCATCATCTGACAGGTGAGAGAAAGAGACTTTATCAGTTAGTACTGATATACCACTCCCTTTTGAGAACAGTTAGTTCAAGCATAATCTTTACTTGCATATTGTAAAAAAATGCATTACAGAAATACATCATCTTTTTACCTACTAAGTTATTGATAAAACCAGTGAAAATAAAATACTTTTTAGTAGGTTTTTTTTAGCATTCTGCATAATCAGTCTGTTGTTCCTAATCCAATTTTAAAGTAACCACTAAAATTAAAGCTATTACACTTAAGCATTTTCTTTCAAAAATACTAAAAAATGTCATATATCTTAGAACAGAAAACATCCAGGAGAATCACTATAAAATGTATAAAAATCTTGAGATAATACAATTTGAGGACACTGAAATTTTCATAATTAAAAAACTGTGAAAAATAATATAATATTTTGATTATGAATGACATTTAGGTACATTAAATGTATAAAACTGTAACTGTATAGGGGAAATATTTTCTTGACAGGTAAAAAGAAGGTGAGGGTGATTGTTATTTAAAATCTATTTATTTAGTAAACATAAAAAAGTGTATTTGGTTTGCAGAGTGGCTCAAGTGGTAAAAGCATATGCTTAGCAAGAATGAGGCTCTCGGTTTAAACCTAGTGCCAGCCCATCCCCACCCCAGCCAAAAAAATACCCAACCCCAAAAGGCTGGTGGAGTAGCTCAAGTGGTAGAGCACCTGCCTAGCAAGTGCAAGGTCCTGAGTTCAAACCCCAGTACCGTCAAAAAAAAAAAAAAGGGCTGGGGCCAAGGCCCTTGGTTCCATCTCCAGGACTGCTTTTTAAAAAAAGTATGTTTTAGTGAAAAAAAAAACCCTAATCAAATAAAATGTATCACTCAGTACCAGAAGAGTTGTAGTATCTTGCACTTTCATTTTTTATAACTTGAATCTTCTTGTTTCCTTTTTGTATTGGTGTATATTAATTATACAAAATAATAGGCTTCATTATGACATTTTCATATACACACGTATCACTTTGATTTGTACTTTTCTCACTATTTAGTGAATACCTGTAGGACAGACACTCAGCAGACTGGTTAGTAATATACAAGCTTGGTCATCTATAACCATCAGGAAAATGCAAATCATAACTACATTAAGATTCTATCTCATCCCAGTTAGAATGGCTACCATCAAGAAAAGAACAATAAATACTGGCAAGGAATGAGGACCGTGAAGAGGAACCTTTATACACTGTTGGTAGAAATGTAAATTAGTCTAGCCATATTGAAAATCAGTAAGAAGGTTCTTCAAAAAATTCAAAAGTGAACTACCATAGGATTCTTCTATACCACTCCTAGGACCTGAAGAACTCAAAGTCAGTACACAATAGAGATACCTGCACATCCACGTTTATCATGGGATTATTCACAATAGTAAAGTTATGGAATCAGCCTGAGTGCTTCCATTAATGAACGACTGGATAAAGAAAATGTGGTATATAGGCACAATGTTTGCCATTCAGAAATAAAAAGAGGAAATCATGCTGTTCGCAGGAAAATGGATGGAACTGAGGATCATGTTAAGTGAAATAAGCTACTTAGACAAACATTGCAAATTTCTTCTCATATGCCGAATCTCAGTTTATAAAAAAGAAGACATGAGAACAGAGGGGGACTATTTGGGAAGAGGAAGGGGAACGGCCAGAAAACAGAGGAAAATAGGCAAGGATAATGGTGATTAAAATAAATTCTATGAATATATGAAAATGTCAAAATAAAAACCCATTATTTTGTGCAATTAATGCACACTAAAGAAAAAATGGAAGGAGGAGGAGTCTCAAAAATGTCTCTTAAATAAGTAAAATGTAAGATAATGTGAAATACCAGAAGATTCTTAGTAAAAAAAAAATCACTATAAGTGTTTGCTTTTTAAGTGTTTTTTAAAAATGTGTTTATAAAATTCTGCAGACTGACACTTTATGTGTTCCTTGTCTCTTCTTGTGCCTTAATTCTGACTCATTCTCAGGAGCCACGGACACAAGGCAGAAGAGGTACACCCAGAGCAGCCCACTGTCCCTCAAACTCTGCAACTGCTTGGCAAACAGGGTTTGGGGTCAACTAGGAAACCCACTGCTCTGCTTATTCTTGGAAACACAAAAGCCAGGATCCTGGATGACCAATACTAAACTTTCTCCCTTTAGCAATTCACACCCGAACAAGACTCCTCTAACTTCTCTTTCCAAACCACTGCCCCTTGTTTTCCAGAAAATGCTAAAGTACTCAGAGGGAAAGTCACTCTATCACCCATATCCTACTCAGAGACTCCAATTCCTACTTGAGAGCTAATGCAATGTTGGGATATCTTTCCTCCTTCCCCAGGCCAGGCCTTGGTGTAGATCTGATATTCTATTCTCTCCTGTTTTCTGGACATGAACACATTATTCCTTCTCTGGCTTTTTTAATCAATCTGTTCTTTTAAGCATATCTCTCTTACTGACTGGCTTTAAAAAAGACATCTCCTTCCATTAAAACAACAAAAAATCATTTTGCCTCATTTCTCTTTGCAGCTGTAGCAACAGGCCTATTTAGTATTCTGTTTCAAATAAACTTTGCATACAATTGCCTAAGTGGTGTTACTCTATTTCCTCAGCTCCTGCTCAATCCTTATGACGCACAGTCCTCCTCCAAGATAGCATTTTCAAAATCATCCACAGATGTTGCTCAGTCCTCATTTTACCTGACCTCTTAGCAGCAAAGCCACTGCTACTCACAATCACCTCCTCTACAGCCCTTGTCTCTTAGTTTACATGAATCTGAACTCCCTGCTTTTAACTTCTGGTCATCAAATACTGGAACCCCTTGAGGTAAATGTTGTGACTCATTTAACATTCTTTCCCTACGGTACCTCATTTATATCTGCAGTGTTATTTACCACACAGACAGAATAAATGTGAGCCTTTGGTATTCTCAGTCTCTAGTCCACAACTCTTCTCTAAGAGCCTACAGACTCCCATCTGTCAGGGTAGGCAGGGTGGCCAGTAAAAACAAGCATGGGTCCTGGAGATGGATGCTTTGGATTCAAATCCTCTCTGCAATTACTGTCTGACTTTTGGCACGTCTCAACAATGCTTATGTCTCAGTGTTCCTAGCTAAAAACTGCATACAATAACACAGGATTTATTCCAATTCCTGATGCTTGTCTTGCTCCTTCCCATCAGAGGGTCTTCACACAGGCCCTTTTCTCTGTTTTAAATGCTTTTTCTTCCTGAACTTCTCCTAGTTAACACCTATTCATTCTTCAGGTTCTTACTTAAATGACTCTCCTTAGGGAAACTTTCCCTAGCTTTTCAAATGAGGACAACAACTTTTATTATTGGTACTCATTGCTCCTTGTTTTTCCTTCAAGGTAGAGAAGGGAAATGCTTTTAGAATGGAGGAGCAAAGAAATATTTAGATCAGTCACAATTTAAAGAAGACAATCACTTCCTTGAAAAACAAATACAGGCACTGGTAGGTAAGGATATTTACTTGGGTAATAATGAGCTCCATGAAGGTTAGTTAAGTAATCACAGGCTATTATCAAGGGAAAAATAAACCTAAACAGCAAATCTGCTGGAATCAGAACAAAGAACTGTCTTGATCTCTAACCTCATAGTTTTTTTGTTATTGGTATGAGTTAGGGAGTAGCATGATTCCTTTTTCTTTTTCCTAGTGGAAATATATTTTCAGAATAAAGACATTGGTTTTTCTGGTTAAGACACACATAAATCTAATTTAAGTGACTACAATGACAAAACATTTATACTTTAATAGACTAATTTCAACAATGCCTTAAACCAATGTCTTTTAAGTCTGCATTTTACATCAGTTTTTCATTTTTGGGGGGGGTACTGGGGTTTGAACTCAGAGCCCTGTACTTGCTAGGCAGGTGCTCTATCATTTGAGCTATGCCCCAGCCCATTTCTTACATTTTATGTGTGTGTGTGCATAAGGTAAATATCAAAACAGATTTTGATGGAATACTACTCAACAATGAAAAGCAACAAACTATTGAGATACAGACAACTTGAATCAATCTCAAGAGAATTATACTGAGTAGAAAAAAATCAATCCCAAAGGTTATATATTCTTATGATTCTATCTATACATTACGGAAATGGAAAAAGTATGAAAACAAAGAACAGGTCACTCATTGCCAGTCACGGATTAGGGTGGACAGGTGAGAGGTTAGGTAAATGTGGTTATAAAAGGGCACCATGAGGAGTCCTCGTGATGGAAATGTTCATCTTTGGCTGTGGTAAGTACAAAAAATTGCACATGTGATAAGAATTGCATACAACTAAATACATACACATACAAATGAGCTCAAGACAAACTAGAGAAATCTAAATACGATGTGGATTGCATGAGTGTTCATATCCTGGATGTTAACACAAAGGGGAAACCGTGCAGGGCACATGGCAGGTATATTATTTCTTATAACTGCATGTGAATTTATGATTATTCCAAATTTAAAAGTATAATTAAGGGCCAGGTAAGGTGGCTTATGACTACAATCCCAGCTACTCAGGAGGTCAAGAGTGGGAGGTTCACAATTCAAGGTCAGTCCCAGCAAAATGTTTGCAAGACCCCACCTCAACAAATAAGCTGCGGTTAGTGGATTATTCCTGTCATCTGAGCTATATGCAAGCCATAGGTAGGAAAATTACAGTACAAGATCGACCCCAGACAAAACCATGAAACCCTACCTAAATAATAAAGCAAATAAAAGTATAATTAAAAATTAGCTTTAGGGTGGGGGTTATAGCTTTAGGGCTAGAGCTTGTGCCTACCATGTTTAAGGTCCTGAGTTCAATCTCTAGCACTGCAAAAATAAGTAAGTAAATAGTTTTAACATGATTTTGCCACATATTCTAAGACAGTTATTAGATTACCCATCCCTGAGTACAGAATTCCAATTCTTTAGATATAGTCTTTCTTCATTTCTCCATGGTCTATCTACACTGATGTCATGTCAGTTCATGAAGAAAGGAAGATTCAGTTAAACAAAAAATGTTTTGGGCTAGGGACATGGCTCCAGTAGTAGAACATCTGCCTAGCAAGCACCCCAGTACTGCCGAGATGGATATAGACATAGACATATAGACAAAGAGAAAGACATAGAGGTAGACACAGAGATAGACATAGAGAGAAAAGGATAGAGGGAAGAAGGGAGGAAGAGAGGAGAGAGGAATCTTGAGGTTTTAATGAACACAATAAAGAAGTATGAATAATTTAAAATGTAGATCTTGAAATGTATTTGGGAGTTTGAGGTCATAATGATATAAACTACTCTTTATGACCTAAGAAAAACTGCCTCCTTAGTACTTTGAAGTATTAAAAAATCAAGCAGAATTAAATTACAAAGCTTACACATTTGTTTATGCAGCTGGTCTTTTTTTAAAATGGAGCAACTTTAAACCTACTGATTCTAATGGGCTTACTGGTGACACCCCAACCCTTTGAAAACTAAATGAAATATCATAAATCATCTGACAGTTTTTAAGCTTAAATTTTTATCATCACTCAGACTCTTTAAAATAAGGAGCGATATGTAAGGATAGGATCTTGTATTGTGCCCTATAAAGTTTAAGATAGAAAATAAATCATACTATGAAATGTCACTTAGAACCCTAACTTCAATACTTAGGATTAAACTGGAATAATATTTGTGGTCATTCTTATGAGAATTCATGCAGAGTAGTTTTTCTTTAAAAAAAAAAAAGTGCAGAATCTGCCATTTCCTGTGACAAATGAAGCAATAAGGCTCTGGAATTACAATTGTGTAGATTTAAGTACTTCATATAGCAACCAGACTGTCATCTTGCTGGGTATCTAGCACTTTTTATTTATTTGGCATCCAAAAGAATGTTGGAATACTTACAAAGAGCAAAGAATGGGATAAGCCCTTTCAATTTTATGCTACACATTTTGGACCACATTATAGCTACAGATTTCAACCATTTTCTTATTGGCAATTTGATTAAATGAAAAATATTCATTGATTTTGTATGAAATGTTAAGATGGAAAAACCTATAAATATCTTGAAAATGAACGGGATTCAACAGAAGAACATTAAAAAATATTTTAGCAATTTTATATGCAGATGACAGGTGCATTACATTTTTCTCTACTTTTAAAATTTGAATTTAATTTTTAAAATAAAAGTTTTTTATTTTATCATTTTTACATTTACTTACATGTGCATACATTATTTGGTCCACCTCCCCCCTCCACCACTTCTGGGCAGAACCTGTCCCACCTTTTTGTTCTCCAATTTTGTGGAAGAGAAAACATAGAAGTTAATGAGAAGCATAGCCTTTTTGTTAGTTTGAGATAAAGATACAGAGAGATTCCTTGTGTTGTTTCCATATACATGTGTATTTCATCTAGGTGTTAGCTAAAGCATCTTGAGAATTTTTATGACAGTTAAGTTTCAAGAAAATAAATTATGATATGTATTCTCCATGACCCGAGTGTCAGGTAAATTCAATGATGGGCCAGTAATCATTTCAATTCATAAAAGCATGCATTCAGAAATCAGTTGGACCAGCAGTAGGGGAGGGAGGTCAAAGCTGGGTCCTTCTGGTTGTCTGGCCCATCTATTTTAAAAGAATTCTATTGAAGGGCATTCGTTAAAGGGTCAAAAATTACTTCTGTCTTTCCTGATGGTTTCACTTGCCCTTCACTTAAATGAAAATCCATAATTTTCCTTCCTTTCTCAAACAAATAATGATACAACTTCTGAGAAACAGTCTCAGAAGATTTATACTGTACCTATATAAAAGTGTAATCACTTTAGATTTCAGTAGGTTTTCTAATTCATTTTTATGACATATCACCAAAACTGGTGTCTTCAAATACAGGTTTAACCATATCAGGCTGTTTAAGCATTTGATAAGCATCTGAAAGAATGTCTGGATTGGTGATATCAGAAAGTTTACTTCTTACATTTTTACATATATTATGGCTAATGAAGTATACCTAAAGATTATTTAATTTTAAAATGTACATTTGTTTCTGAAGATATTATTATACTATATTAAATGCATACCAAACAATATTTTCAACATCTGTGTAAGTTATAAAGAAAAATAATACAACAAACATCTATTTTCCCACAAGCCAGTTAAGGGAATAGAACATTACTCATAACTTTCAAGTCCTCTTACAGCCTTTCCCACTCCAATTCCAGTCCTTCTTCTCATGCCCTTCTCCGCAACTACCCCGTTTTTTTTCTTCCTAGTGTTACTATACGTACATACCTAATCAGTGTATTTCATTCTGGCAAGACTTGGATGGAATTTTATTGGTTGGAAACATATATTCTTAAGGAAGTATTCTTATGTCATTTGATTTCATCACTCAGCATTATATTCATGAGAGTCATCCATGATGATATGTTTGGATATATCTTTTTAATGGATAGATTTATCCATGTGTTTGTATTCTTTTATTGATGGACCCCCCAGGATGTTTGAGATTCTGGCCATTATAAATAAAGCTATTATGTGCACATACTATGCACTTCTCACAAACATATTTTTTTTCCTGGTGAACTTATATTTTCATTTCTTTTGGGTAAGTACCTAGGAGAACCACTGAGCCATCAAGCAGAGTATATCTAACTTTTAAAAAACTTCCAGCACAGTTTTCTAATGTTGAAGGAACAGGGGGAAGGTGGATGAAGGATAATGATGAAGGGGGTGAATTCAACTATGATATATTGTAAGAACTTTGATTAAGTGTCACAATGTACCCCCAGTACAACAATAAAAGAAAAGATTAAAAACACAAAGTGAGTTGTACCATTCAACTCTCCCAGACAATGTTTAATTCCAGCTGTTCAAGAACCTCACAACTTCTATTTAATTTTAGCAGTTCTGCTGGCATTCATTATTGGTTCAATTTTTATTTCCCAGATGATAATACTGCATCTTTTTTTTATGTAGTGTATCATAAAGTGTCTTTTCAAATCATTTGTCCTTCCTCTCATTTTGTCTTTTGGGTTGTTCTTCTTTCTGTTATTGAGTTATATATATCCTTTTATCTTTATAGTCCTTTGATAAGTATGTTATGAAAATTATTTTTCCCAGTCTGTGACTTGTCTTTTTATTCATGTTACTGTTTTTTGATGAACAGATTTTATTCTGGTAAAGTCTAATTTATGTTTTCTCTTGTGGTGACTGCCTTTGAAAGCTTATGAGATACTTTCCTACCTCCAAGTCATAAAGGTATGCTATGTTTAATGTAGTTTTCTACCTTTTAAGGAAGCAATGCCTATTCCCAAGTCATAAAGATATTTTCAGGTGCTTTCTTCTCAAATCCTTATGGTTTTAGCTTTTACATTTAGTAATATGACCATCTTGAATTTATTTTGTCCATGGTACAAAGTAGGAATTCAATTTTATCCCCACTTGCACATCCAGTTGTTCCAACACCATTTATTGAAAAAAGTTTTCTTTCTCCATTGAGTTGCTTTGGATCTCTGTTAGAAATCAACTGATCATGTAAGTGTGAGTCTATCCTAGTCTCTCTATTCAGTTGCATTGATCTATTTGTTGATCCATATGGCAGCAACACACTGTCTTCATTTTTGTAGCTTTACAGTTATGGTATGAAGTCAAATATTCCAGCTATATTTTGAAGATTATATAAGATACTCACAGTCTTTTAAGTTTCCATATAACTTTTAGAATTGGCCTGCAACGTGTATTAAAAGAGATTATGATAGGGACTATGTTGAATTTGAAGACCAATTTGGGAAACAAATATCATCCAATTCAATCTTCCAATCCATGAACAAAGCATCTCTCTTTATTTGTTTAGGTCTTAATTTTTCTTAATAAGAAAATTTTGTTGTTTTCAAAGTAGAAATTTTTGCATGTCTTTTGTTAAATATATCCCTGAATGCTCTATTTTATTAAAAATAAGAAAAAAGATTTATTATTGATAATCTCAAAAAATACTTCTTAGGATTCCTCTATCATATTCTCTCTTTAGAAATATTAAATACATCAAACTTGTAAGCAATTTTAATAACACATTTTGTATGGAAAACAAGTCAAGAATTTAAAAAAATGGAACAAGGACCCTATAACTTGGCAATAAAATGAAGGAATGATAAAATCTAAGAATACATATGATGGAAGTAAGAACAGGGAAATTTTTATAATCTGCTCTCACTTTAACTATAATCTATGAGGCAAGAAGGGTGTCAGATATATGATCACTTTGGATTGTAGGTGCATGATTCTTTAGGTCAGGGACTCAGGTTACCTAACCCCTCCAGTGCTCCAATGTTTTCTTTCTTTCCTCCCTCCTTTCCTCCTTCCCTCTCTCCTGGCCTACTTAGTCATGACCAGGAGTTTCAAAGAGAATGTAAAAGCAGGAAATACTTATACTTCTAAGCAAATGTAACACAAACTCTTGGTTTTATGCTAAAGACAGATCTGCATCCAAAGACTGTAAGGTTTCCTATTTAGCTTTCTTTCTATTGAAACTTCTTAGTTTCACATCTTCCACTGACTGCTGTTCCTTTTCTTTTTCTTTTTTCCCAGTATGTAGTCCAGGCTGGCCTTGAACTTGTGATCCTCTCTCCTTCATCTTTGGTCTTTGCTTGTGTATTGCTGGATTTTCCTCTGGCTCCCCTTTTTAAAAGTCTTTTCTCCATAATCTTGCCTTAAATTTCCTCCATACTCTTCTTGATCAAACCTGCTTTGTTCTTAAACCCCACCCTGCTTTTTTTGCTGCATCTAAATTTAATCTCCTACAATCCTCTTCCTTAGCATCCTTAATGAGGGATTTCTCCATTGGTGGTTACTGCTGAGCTGACTTCCCTTCACTGGTAAGCATTATTTTCTTGTTCACTTAAAATTAATTCCTCTCTCCCTTTTCTGTCTGTTGCTCCCTCCCTCCCTCTCCCCCTCTCCATCCCAATTCTGTGATTTCAGTTACTTTTATTTTTGTCATCAGATTTACACAATTCTTTATTTTATCATGTAGTCTCATTAAGATCCAACTTGAACATATATACCACTTTTTTTTTTCACAAAAACTTGGGGCTTGAACTCAGGGCCTACACTTTGAACCACTCCACAAGCCCTTTTCTTTGTGAAGGGTTTTTTTGTTTTGTTTTGTTTTGTTTTGTTTTGTTTGAGATAGGGTCTTGCAACTTATTTGCTTGGGCTGGCTTTGAACCAGGATCTTCCTGATCTCTGCCTCCTGAATAATTAGGATTACAGGTGTGGACCAATGGTGCCCAGCTACCACTTCTCCTTAATGAAATCATGGCCACCCTTAAACTCATCTCTGTTCATGAACTTCACAGGAACATCCTTGATTTTCTGTGCCTTAATTGGTATTAGAAGCAGACTGAGTGTGAGACTTGTTTTTATCACTCTACCCTACCTTTTCCCTTCACCTGCCTCGCTTCCTTTTCCCCTCTTTGGTACTTAATATCATTGGCCAGCTCATATGATTCCTCTCCTACTTCTGGTCTCTTCCCACTCATGGAAGGACTCATTGAAATAAGCTCTAAATTCTTCAACTTAGTGGCTAAGGAACAGAGCCTGAGGCTTGTTTACAATTCTTTTTTCAGCTGTTTTCTGAGGTAATGTTATCTAAGATGTGATAGCAAGACTAAGAGACACAGCATATTCAAGTAAAGTTAACATGTTCAGTTCAAATACTTACTCATCTTTTGTGAGATATACTAACACAGATAGGAAACAAAAACATGTTTGAGGTCTTTCATTTAATTGTCCTTCTGTGATTCCAGTTTTTTTCTGGGTACACATACATTTTCCTGGATTTATTTTTTTCTTTTCATCAGCATTCTCCTCTCAACAAGTTGCTGCATCATTCTTTTTCCTTCTGATGGAGTAAAAGTTTTAATAAAGCTTCACCATCCTCTTTTTACTTGGCAGTTCTATCTGCTCTGTGAAAGTGAGTTGGTATCTCTGGGCAATCAAACTGCAGAACATGAATCATGGCTTGGATTATCCAGCATCCCGGCTAAAATATTAGTAGCAAAGAGCACTGCAGCTCTGTCTCAGATAAACTACAGTCTTTGTTTTTCTCATCTGCTGCCTTTAAGCACCAGGATCAAGTATAGAAAGGGCAGGGTAAAGCCAGTAGGAAACTTGGCTTAGATACTAAACCTCTTTACAACTGAAAAAGAAATACAATACTCTTCTTCAATGAATTATCAAAAGGGAATACAGGACAATATTTCACTATAGCTCACATCTATGTAGTTTTGTTTTAAAGTGGCATAGATGCTATATCCACTTTTTTCTTTTTGAGCTAGAGTCTTCCTACATAGACCAGGCTGGGCTCAAACTTGAATCCTCAGCCTACAAGTGCTAGAATTACAGGTGTGTGCCACCAACCTAGCTAGCTTTCCCTTTCCTTACCAACATTCAGGGTTTTTCAAATTCAAACATGTAAGATATTTTAAATTTTAATTTGTTCTACCTTGAAAATTTCAAAGTTAATGTTTCTTGGAAAAAATTTTGTAATAACACTCATGGTACTGAACAAGAGTCTTTAGAGAATGCTATGAAAACTTACTGTTTTACCTTTTTGCTGAAAAGTTGAACCTGTATGTAAACTACTGTTTGAGAGCTACTACTACTTGAGAGCTGAAGCTCTCAAGCTTCTTGTTCAAATCCTTTCCATCAATGAAACTGCTGAAAAGCAATGACTTTTCTATTTTTTTCTGGAGAACTCCAAAGGCCTGAGAAGTAGGTCAGTTCTCTCATAGTTGTATTATCACAACAAACAGTTCATCTATAAAGATCCACTACAAATGATTATTTAAAAAAAAAAGAACTTTCAGCACTGGCACAAGGTGTTCTGACTGCTTCAAATTTTTACTTTGCAAAGCTAACTTTAAAAAGTCAGTCATCTAGTGCTGCCTCAATAAATTCCCAAAAGAATTCATTCTTTTAAGTTCCAAAGTATTTGTTGAAAGACTTGAAGACTATTTAGAGATATATAAAAATCTATGTTACTTGTTCCTTTCTTTAAAGTCTTACAATTATGCTCTACATTTTTTTTTTCACTGAATGAAATCTGAAGTCAATGTAATTTTCCTCTTTATAAATAACTCAACCTACCTGCCTGGTTATCCCAGAGAAATGTTATTTATCTCTGAGGTCCAGAAACTTCACAAGGCCAAGGCACATGCACATAGTGTACCTCGTACCTTGTAATCTTGAGATTCAAGTTGTCTTCTTTTTCAGAAAGGTTTAATTTCTAAATGTTGTTGGCTGTGTGTGTGTGTGTGTGTGTGTGTGTGTACATATGATGGATCTACTCTACTTGTACACGATATCAATGGCCTTCAAACTGAAGTGTATCTGGGTTTGCACAAAGACTTTCCAAGAGATATGTAGGCACAGATGGTTTTAAGATAATCAATTTCTAGGTCTTCAATTTTTATTCCTCTTAATATTAATCTTTCTGGGAGTGCGTTGGCAGCTAAGATATCATGCCAACCTCTTTCCCCTTCCCACAATCACCTTTTCCCCACTTTACAAAAGAAAGGCATACTTTTTGAGATGTAAAAACCTCCAGGATGCTAAAAAGGGACAAATTAAAATAACTTTATCTGTGAATCCCCCTTTAACCAATGCACTAAAATTGACCTTGTTCTTTTTCTGTCTCATATATATCTTACTAAGAAATTGAGTATTTGGGCCCATATTAATACATTGTACATCAGATACATTATAAAATGAAGCAAGTAAGGATAATCTACTTAAGGACCTTACCTCCTCCATAGTCTTATTATTGTTAAAGAAGCATCTCTCTGGGAGACTTTAGTGAACACAAAAGAAACAGTGAAGGCAGCAGTACCTTATTGTATCCAGGCAACACATGGTAAGGCTCTGTGCCTTATCTATTTATCTGTATTAGAATTAGAATTCAGCCATGTGATGGTTGTCATGGAGGCATGTATTAACATATTTATTTGAGTTAAAAAAATCAAGTTGGACTTTCAGTAAAACAAAGATGCCTGATTTGGAAGATAAATATACAAATGAAGACTAGCTTCTCAATTATATTAAATGGCAACCATTTTCTTTAAACTGAGAGATCTACATTTAAAGGCTTTGATAAAAATATATTTAAGGCATATACTTTAAAGATTCTCTAAGAATTACATATTGGAAAACATGCTAAAATTAATATTTCTTACAACCCTTTCTAAGTATACTGGGTTAAGTAGGGTGCCTCTATGTAAAGGAGTAATCAGTTTAACTGTCATCTGATAAATCTTAGTTAAGCCTTTTTTATAAAGTTCCCCAAACTGAGAGAGTGATAGCAAATCCCTTAACAAGTCAAGTGATTTTCAGTCTTTCACTTTCTACAAATGATAGGGTAACTGACTTGTCAGAAGAATGATCGTTAAAATAACCTAATTCCTAGATCACTTTATGATTTCTGGCACATAACTCAACACCATGAGAAAGTTAAACAAATGATGCAGTTCCTAGCATATTGTAAATACCGATATTTTACAATTAAGATATATCACTCTTTTTTTTTTATGTGACGTATTTATTGAACAACTGATTCTGAACACTTCTTTTTTTTTTTTCATTTTTCTTTTATTATTCATATGTGCATACAAGGCTTGGTTCATTTCTCCCCCCTGCCCCCACCCCCTCCCTTACCACCCACTCCACCCCCTCCCACTCCCCCCCCTCAATACCCAGCAGAAACTATTTTGCCCTTATCTCTAATTTTGTTGTAGAGAGAGTATAAGCAATAATAGGAAGGAACAAGGGGTTTTGCTGGTTGAGATAAGGATAGCTATATAGGGCATTGACTCACATTGATTTCCTGTGCGTGGGTGTTACCTTCTAGGTTAATTTTTTTTGATCTAACCTTTTCTCTAGTTCCTGGTCCCCTTTTCCTATTGGCCTCAGTTGCTTTAAGGTATCTGCTTTAGTTTCTCTGCATTAAGGGCAACAAATGCTAGCTAGTTTTTTAGGTGTCTTACCTATCCTCACCCCTCCCTTGTGTGCTCTCGCTTTTATCATGTGCTCATAGTCCAATCCCCTTATTGTGTTTGCCCTTGATCTAATGTCCACATATGAGGGAGAACATACGATTTTTGGTCTTTTGGGCCAGGCTAACCTCACTCAGAATGATGTTCTCCAATTCCATCCATTTACCAGCAAATGATAACATTTCGTTCTTCTTCATGGCTGCATAAAATTCCATTGTGTATAGATACCACATTTTCTTAATCCATTTGTCAGTGCTGGGGCATCTTGGCTGTTTCCATAACTTGGCTATTGTGAATAGTGCCGCAATAAACATGGATGTGCAGGTGCCTCTGGAGTAACAGTCGATATATCACTCTTTGAAAGGTATACTTGACTTTGCTCACTTCTCTCACTTCTAATACCTATGACTTCACTATTTTTCCTGTATCATCTTTTTTCTACTGTACTCTTTCCAGCTTTGTTTTCATTTCTTTTTTTTAATAGATTCTTTAATTAAGATATATTCATTATACAGGAGGATTATAGTGACAATTCTGACTAGACTTTTATTGTGTATTAGTACATTGCCCCCATCGTCACTTCCCCTCAACACCTTCTCTGCCCCACTTAAAGCAACTGCAAGAGGCTTCTTTATTCTATTTCATACAGGTATATGAAGTCCATCTACCATACAGTCACCTTAATCTCCTTCATTCACTCTCCTTGCTCCCACTAGTACCCTCCCCAGACTACCTATTTTAATAGTCCTGTTTTTCACTATTAATATTTAAGTTGATGTTCAAAGGGGTGACTCAATGTATGCCCACTGTGGGTATACTTTACTTTGGTCCGTTCAACTCCTTCCATTACTCTCCCTTACCTCTTTACCTCCCACTCCCCATTTTTAACAGTGTTCAGTACACATCCTTATATGCTCTACCTTCACATCTATGTTATGCAATATTACTGATGTGCTATCATTTTCTTTTACTTTCCTTTTTTCTCCAAGTTCCAGAGTAGTTTCACTATTATAAACATGTTCTACATCTGAGTTTGTATATGATCATGTTTGTTGCTGTATATATGTTTATCTTTTGGATCTATCTTCCACGTATGAGTGAAAACATGTGGCCTTTGTGTTTCTGAGACTAGCTTACTTCACTTAACATGATGTCTTCCAACTATATCCATTTACCTTCAAACTACATGTCCTTATTCCTTATGGCTGAGTAATACTCCTTTGTGTGTGTGTGTGTGTGTCTATCTCACATTTTCTTGATCCTTTCATCAGTTGTAGAGCACCAGGGTTGTTTCCAAAGCTTGGCTATTATGAATAGTGCTGCAAAGAACATCAGTGTATGGGTGTCTCCATTGTATCCTGTCTTATGTTCCTTTCGCTAAGTGCCCAGTAATGGTACCACTGGATCATATAGCAATTCTATCTTTAGCTTTTTGAGAAATCTCCATACTGCTTTCCATAGTGGTTGTACTAACTTGAATTCCCACCAGCAGTGTATAAGGGCTCCTATTTCACCACATTCTCATCAGCATTTGTTGTTGTTATTACTGTTGATTATGGCCATTCTAACTGGGGTGAGATGAAATCTAAGTGTCATCTTCTTTTGAGAATCCCTGTTTAATTCATGTGCCCATTTCTTCATTGGAGTGTTGATTCTTTGGGGACTGAGTTTTTTGAGTTCCCTGTAGATTCTAGATATTTATCCCTCATTGGATGAGTACCTGGCAAAAATTTTCTCCCATTCTGTGTGCTGTCTCTTGAGTCTGATGACTGTTTCCTTTGCTGTGGAAAATCTCTTTAGTTTGATACAGTCCCACTGTTTTCATTTCTTTTGGCAGCTTTGTTTTCCCTTCAGTTTCTTTCCTGTGTTCTGCTTCTGAATATATAGTTTTTAGTTTTATAATTAAATGATAATCATTAATTTATAATATTTTAACTTTGCCTGTTGTAAAATACCAATTTCATTCTCTTCATACAATCTATTGCCTCAGCCCCATATACTGAAAACTCTGTCCATCTTTTCCTACTGATCTACAATAGCAGTTTTGTTGTAAACAAAGTTTCTACAGATAGATGGATCTCTTTTTGAATTCTCTATTCTTCCCATTATTCAGTTTGTATATCCTTACACCACACACCAGTTTAACTATCATGGTTTTAATATTAAGTCACGATATAAAGGCAGGAAAATTATCTTGTTCTTTAGGGGTGTATTTATAATTTTTGGATGACTGCTCTTCCATAAGTTCAGAATTAAAACCCTTGAGATGGTATCAGTTCAGGGCCAGCATGAATAAAAAGTTAGACTCTATTTCAATTAGTAAGCTGGGAGTGGCCAGCTACACAGGAGGCCATAGCTGGGAAGACTGCAGTCGAAGGCCAGCCCCAGGCAAAACCAAGAGATCCTATACAGAAAAAAAAACTAAAGCAAAGAAGGACTAGGGGTGTGGCTCAAGTGGAAAATTACCATCTAGCAAGAGAAAGACCCTGAGTTCAAACACCACTACCACCAAAATGAAAAGAAAAAGAAGAAAAGGCATTAGTTTTGTAGTCAAAAGACATAAACAAAAAAACATATTTCTACTGATGGCAATGTGTTGCACCAGAAAGTGCTGGGCCTATATGAATAGATAAGCAAGAACCCCATGAAATGAGTGTCACCAAGCACTTACTGCAAGTAAGGGATGGTTTATAGACTTGGGGACAGGTTTAAACTGAAAGATATAAAACTTTGTAGGAAAGACCTGTCTGCAAATAAAGAAGCTGTTGCTGCATTTCTGGCAGAGATGAATAAATTGCCTGAGGAAACAACATACCATCCAAAGCAAGTCTTTAGTTGTGATGAAACTAGGCACTTCTGAAGAAGATGCCCAACAGAATATATATTCATAAAAGTACAAAGGAGGCACCAGGGCATAAACCATGCAAGGATTGATTAACCCTGGTACTGTGTGGCAATGCTGCAGGGAACATGATGAAACAAGCATAGTGTACAGAGAAAATAATAAGAAGTATCTTTTGAGAGACAGCAAGGGACCACATTTACATAACTTGTATTGTAGGATATTTTTATAATTATTCTATTTTATTATTAGCTATTATTGCTGATCTCTTACTATACCTAATTTATAAATTAAACTTGTTCATAGATATGTATTGGTAAAAATACAGTATACAGAAAGTTCAGTACTACCTGCAGTTTCAGCATTCACTGGAGGTCTTGGAACATATCCTCCAGGGATAAGGCAAGACTACTGTACTAACTTCATTGTGGACAAATCTAGCACTTAATCAAGTGATCAAAGTTAACACCACCCATAAAGTTATGTAGATATAACTTACCCCCGATATGACATGATATAATCATGAGGAAACATTTGACAAATCCAGTCCATTCTACAAAAGACATGACCACTACTTTTCAAAAGTATTAGGTTCCTGGAAGATAAGAAGCTAAGAAACTGCACAAATTGGAGTAGACTGAAGAGATGGCCACTGAATGTGATATGGTATCCTGGATTGGCTCCACAGAAAAAGGACATCATAGAAAAACTGAGACAATCAGAACAAAGGCAGTAGTTTAGTAAACACAGTCTGGATGTTAATTCTGAGTTTTGATAAATACATGGCTCTGTAGAATGCTAATTACAATTACATTCTCTGCTTTGCTTTTGTTGTTGGGCTATAGAAATGCAACTGGCTTCCCCATATTGATTTTATATCCAAAACCCCTGCTAAACTCATTAATTAGCTTTAATAATTTAGAGTTCTGGAAGTTTCTACATGGACAATTAGATCATTGGTCAATAATGAATGACATTTGTTTTCTTCCTTTCCATTCCTACAATTTTTTTTCTTGTCCTTCCCCTCTACTTGACTTACTTTGCTGGCTGGGCTCTCTGGTAGAATATTGAATAAAAATGGTACAATACTAAGTAAAAATAGAATTTTTGTCTTTTAAAAGTTAAATTACATCCATTGGCACCCAGAACTAATTTTAATTTTATAAGCATAATCTAAGGAAATATGCTTTTGCTTTCAACATTTCTACCATAGAGATGCAATACCATATTTTTGTTTTAAATACTGAAATGTTTACCTAGAAAGCATGAAAGAATATATAACACAAAGCCAAAGCAGTAACACAAAGACAAAAAAGAAATGTAAGATAGTGTTATGTTACTAAAATGAAATAAAAGCTGTGACATTAAATTAACCTGCCTAAGCTTTGCTTTCCCGTCAAAAGGAGCTGCCACAGGGAACTCTGCCCAGTCAGAGTTTACATTTCCAGGCTTGTCCCCCAATACCAGATGTGGCCTTGTGAGTAGTTCTCCCCAAAAGAATGTCAGTGAAGTAAAGATATCACCTCCCAGGTGATTCAGAAGCAAATCAGGTATGTTCCTGCTTTCTCCCCAGTTGTTGGAGGGCTCAAAAGGTCTGGTTTTGGAAAGTCACCTATCAATCAGGAATGCCTCCAGCATACTGTTGCAATCAAAGTATACATTTTGGGTGTCTACTTATTATAGCTTCCCAAACTAATATAAAAAAACAATATCTTTAAGGGAGGTGCTGACCAAAAATATAAGTGAAAATCTAAAATATGAAGCAATTGCTTAGTAGCCAGGCAGCAGGAGATGAAGAAACTAAGGAAAAGATAGGAAGATAGTTATGGCATACAGCCACAAAACACACATATTTTATAAAATATTGCTTGCTAAAGAAATCCTTGGTAATAGAAGTGAAAAAGTGGTGGCCTCCAGAGGTGTAAAGTGGGCAATTAACTAAAAAAGGGCTTCCATTGGGGGGGCAAAGGAAATGTTCTCTCTCTATATAAATATATATTTTGAGTAGCGGTTACATAGATGTATTCAGCTGCCAAAGTCACTGAAATGAATGCTTAAAAGCTGTGTGTTTAGAATATGTAAGCTGCAGTTAGCGCTCCATATCTGTGTGGTTTGCATCTTTGGGTTCAAATAACTTCAGATCAAAACTATTTGACAAAAATGCATGTGAACCAAACATGTACAGACTTCCTTTCTTATCATTATTCCCTAAACTATATGGTATGACAATTTATATAGCATCTACATTGTGTTAGGCATTATAAGTAGTGCATAGATGATTTAAAGTATACAGGGGGATGGGTATTGCTTATATGTTAATACTATGCCATTTTATATAAGGGATTTTGGTATCTTTGGGGGTTTTGGAACCAATTCCCTGCGGATACCTACAGACAGCTGTATACCTCAATTTTAAAAATGGAAGTGTCTACCACGTATGTAACTAAGAGACAAGAGAAGGGAAACAGATTATTAGAATAACAAAGTCCAATTGCTCTCTTTATCAAGATTTACAAGAAAGAAATATGAACAAACACTGAAAGGTTTGAGAACAGAAATGAAAGGAAATAGAGAATCCAGAAATCTGGGGGGGCTCTGAAGGGTGGAAACACTGACTGCTTCTGGATTTCACATAGTAAGAGAAAATACTGACAAAGACTTTGAACAAAATAGCCTGCTGTTTTCTCTGATAAACAGAGGCACTTCATCACGTTGTAGATCAGGTCAAGCATGTTACCTTCAGATGAAATCCATCTCAAATGGTTGTTGAAGATCCCATGTAAACTGAGAGACAGTGAAGCATGAGTCAGAAGCAAACAAAAAATCAAGCTTGGGTGTGCTTACTGCAATTCACTGTCCAAACTGTAATACTTCTGAGAGTAGAAAGAGGCATTATTAGTTAACATGTCAAGACAGGAGCTACAGACTAAGACTGTCCCTGCCAACCTGGGACATGTAGTCACTCTGTACTTGGAATTACTACGAGAAGGTAAATCAAAGGCTAGCTAAATTTGGGGAGAAACAGCATTGCCAAAAGCCCCAAGTCCTGCCTATGAGGCTTTGATTATTTCATCCTTAAAACAATGCTCAAGTCCTTCAGAGTGCATGGACAGAAACTGAGAAACAAAGGCTACTGCCTCCACTGAGGGCAGATTTCCCAGTGCCCACCTAAGTGTGACACTGAAGAAAAATGGGCAAGAAGAACCTTCCAGAGGTAGAACCAGGTCCTAGAGAACAATAAGCAAAAGTGTTCTTTTTAGACAGCAGAATGAAAGAGAATCTCATCAAGAAACATCCTCTCCCTAGCTGTGGATTCTTCAAAAATACTTATTGCCATTCATGCTTTTTGTCACTGTCAGTATTCCTCATCCCAGAAATTCCCTCAGCTTTAGGAGATTAAGCATAGACCTATAATTTGCTAACTGGGCCTAATGAAATAAATTATGGACATTGTACATATGATGTCGGTGTTGCAAATAAACCTGAAAAGTCTCATAGGAAAATCACTGAACTGAAAGCTAGGAGGCCCTTAGTCTCATCTGGTCTTCACTATTAACTGTGTGACCTTGGATAAATCATGGCTTCTCAGGACTCCAGTTCCTTCATTTATAAAATGAGTAAGAGGGATGATTTCCAGTTCTATAATTCTAATTTAAAATTCTTAACCTCACTGAACCAAAAGAAAACTACAAAAATCTTCTATAAAATATCACGATCTAGAGAATCCATAATAGACTAGTTGGTCTGCTTGTCAAGCAAAAAGCGATTCAGGACCATTTTAAGAAGTTATATAGGCAAGAAAAATTCTGGTTCTCTTTCATCTTTTATTTTTCTGTATTATTTTGGTCTCACTAAGGTATA